>NC_140580.1:875470523-876909273 GCF_964204655.1 Triturus cristatus | reverse complement strand
GCAAGCCCTGGCATCATCAGCTGAACACAGCTCAAAGTGCCTGCCTGGACAAGACCGGAAGGGCCCTCCCATATGAGCCTGCAAAGGTGTGCAAAATAATCCTTGTCTGCTGCATGCTACACAACATGGCAGTGCGGAAGGAGGTGCCTCTCATTCAGGATGACGATGACCAACCTCCGGCACCTGTGGAGGATCCCGGCCTGGGCCAAGATGCCAGTGATGATGAGGATGAGGGTGACGTCCGCTCACAGCTCATCAACAACTACTTCACCTGAATGTGAGTTTCAAGGGTTGTTATGTGAATGTATGGAGGTAGCCTGGAATGTGTTGTGGCAGCTCTGTTGCTGTATGAGTGTGTCTGTGTGCCACTTGACTGGATGCGTACAGTGATGTGTCCATTCAGGTTGTGGTGTGTACTCCACAATAGGGTAGTACTGCTAACTAGTTTTTAGGTAGGTGTCTTGCAGCATGTTTTGTGCATGTGTATTGCAGTTCTCTCCTGTTCCTCTGTGCTTTTGACTGTGTCTTGTGTCTGTCCTTCCCAGGGTACTTTGCCTGTTGTTTGGTCAACACTGACCCCCAACACCCAGAAGCCAACACCAGTGTGGAAGTTGACAATTCCCATCAACTGATATACCACACATCCCTGGACTTCCATTCTCCAACACATTGTGAGCGTGTATCCACTGTTACGTAGAATTACCATGCAACTATTGTGGAATAAACGTGTTGCTGATGTGTAATGAACCTGTGCTACGCTTTCTTATGTGCGTTGTCTGTCTTCCCACATCTGAGTGACATCTGCTTACCTCACCTGTGGACTTGTTACCACTGACTGGGGTTGGTGTTTTGTATATGCATCCCAATGTGTTTCAGGTCAACATCATTGTGTGTGATGAGTAATATGGCCATGGTGAGTATGTGTTGTTTTGTCATAGTGGTGTGTCTCCCTCACATGTGTCACATCAACATGACTCACCTTACGTTGGTCACATTGTTGCAGTATTTGGCATGCACTGTGTTGTGTAGCAGATCGACATCTCCCTGAACATGACAAGTTGGAATCACAACAGAGGCAAGTATGGTGTACTGGTGAATTTATTTTCAAACATGTGTGGAGGAAGTGCACAGGATGGTGGGTACTGTACATTGGTTTGGGAATCCAAAGTTCACATTAGAGTTGGAAGTGCTGATAGATGAAATGTCCTGAGTAAAGTTCACAGTCATCTGCTACATTGGCCCAACATGAACCCTCCATGTCATGTGGGCGAGTTGTGTCCGATTGGACAAGGTGAACGGGTTGCGTACAAAGGACATTGTCCAGAACAGGTTTAGAAGCCCTGGGGGATGTGCTGGGTCATCTGCCTGTCACATGTCCTTCTTCGGACAACCCCTCTTCTTCCGGGGGGAGGATCCTCATGTGCAGGTCTCTGCGGTGCAGGGGACTCTCCGCCAGAGTCCTCCTCCCTCCCTGTGGCGCTGGCAGATGGTGTTACGACAGATGTTGTGGCCACACAGGGAGGTGTGGACAGGTTGATGTTGATCTGGCGGAGGCATTGGGGTATGTCCCGATGCACCGCAGTAATGTCATCCCACTTGGCCTCCATGCGGGCATGGTGGGTGACCTGCTCGTGTTGCATGTCCTTGAGGATCCGCACTACCTGGCCAAATCCTCCGGTGCTATCCTGGTACGTATCTAAGATGCGTGCCAGGTGGGGGTGATCATGCAGTCCAGACCCCTCTGCAAGGCGCGCCCTCTGCCTCCCACCCCTCCCAGCACCCCTATCCACACAGGCAGGACCAGTGGCGGGACGCACAGGTGACACTGGGACCCCTTGGGTGATATTGCTGGTGGTGTTTGCTGTAGCTTCCGGCGGGTCCTGTGTCCCTGTGCTGTGGGTGTTGATTGGCCTTGGTCTGTCCGTGTTGGCGGGGGTGCCCTGTCGGTGTCCAGATGCTGGAGGCGTGGGTACAGGGGGTGTAGATGTTGATGCTGATGGTACTGCATGATGGCTCACACCGGAGGGGCCAGGTTGGTCGTCGTCATCCGAAGAGGACAGAGAGAGAGTCAGACCAGAGAGCTCAGTGTCCGCCAGAGTCTGGGACTGGGTATCCTCATCATTTGGTGCTGGGTGCTCAGCACCATCTGTGTTTGGAAGAGACACACAATGTGAGTTATGTTTCTACAAGCATCAATGGTTCACAAACATGACATATTCTACTTTTCGAACAGATGCCTGCCTGTACACTGCTTTTTCCCAGCTTGTCACCAACAGAGTTTGATATTGTTGTTGGCCATTTCCCAGGATGGCCTTGTGCTCCCCACGACAGAGCCCAGTGTCAGACATCTTGGCAGTCCCTTCCCACTCCCTGTGAGGTGAGTATGGTTCAGTTTGATCTTGCTGGGCCATGTGGGTGGGTGTAGATTGTCTGTGACTGCGACTCCCATCATACTCTTGGCTACACCCCCTTCCCAGCATGCCCATACTTCCTCCCTCTTGACTCTGCTTCCCTGTGAGGGGGTGTGACAGCAATGGCAAGATGGCTGACTGTGAAAACCTGGTGTTTGTTTTGCTACAAGTCCAAAGTGAGCCCCTGTGCTTCACACAGCAGCACCCAATACGGGGTATCTTTTGCTGATATTTCAATGAGGTGTGTGTCAATGTATTCTACCCGGTGAGTTGTGTGGAGTTTGTGTTGAGGGGGGGGGGGGTGTCTGAACTGGGGTGGCGTGGTGAGCAAAATAACGATGGAATAAACCCAGATCTGTGACTGGGGGTGAATGTTTTGCCAATGTGCAACATTCGGTCCATCATCTTGTTTTGCTGTTCACCCTATGTGGGAAGGGTATGCCCAGACGTGGGTCCCGTGCTCACTACGCCACTGGAGTCAAGCTATCCTGGCTGAAGAAGGGGGAAACCCCGAAACCGGTCCTAGGATGCTTGATTCCGGTCCAGGGAAGACATGGCTTGGCAGTTCGGGCTGGACTGTTCCCATGAGGCACAGGGTCAAGACTGATTTGCATATGGCCATGTCTGAACTGGGGTAGCGTGGTGAGCAAAATAACGATGGATTAAACCCAGATCTGTGACTGGGGGTGAATGTTTTGCCAATGTGCAACATTCCGTCCATCATCTTGTGTGTTTTGCTGTTCACCCTATGTGGGAAGGGTATGCCCAGATGTGGGTCCCGTGCTCACTACACCACTGGAGTCAAGCTATCCTGGCTCAAGAGGTGTGACACCCCGAAACCGGCCCTAGGATGCTTGATTCCGGTCCAGGGCAGACATGGCTTGGCAGTTCGGGCTGGACTGTTCCCATGAGGCACAGGGTCAAGACTGATTTGCATATGGCCATGTCTGGACTTGGGTTGCGTGGTTAGCAAAATAACGATGGATTTAACCCCAGATCTGTGACTTTTGGTGAATGTTTTGCCAATGTGCCACATTCCGTCCATCATCTTGTGTGTTTTGCTATTCAAGGCTCCACCCATGGATTCTGACACAGCCCCAGATTTACAAACATTGGTAGACCTGGGAACGCGTCAGCAATGTATGCCTCCCACACCAGAGGTGCAACAAGTGGAAATATCTTTATTTCTTCTCATTGTTTCCTCCTGCTAAGTGTGCTGCATTCTGCAAATGCCTTTGAAGATTGTTTTTGTGCAGGAATGTGTCCCTTCCTGCACAAAAACAATCATGCCTGCGCCGCAGGCATCCTTGCAACAGAACGCAAGGGTGCTTGCACTGGCACTAGGCAGCCAAAAGTGCACCAGCGATACGAACGGAGAGGAATGTGCCATATAATGGTAAATACGGTACACTCCTGCCTTTTTGCGTAAGGCAGCAAGGTGGCATGCTGCATTGCGCTGCATGAATTATTGATAAATATGGCCCTCTATAACTAATCTAGCAACTAAACTCCTTCCACAACATATCCCAACTAGACACACATAACCAACCCTTTGATTCATCGAGCAATATGTGGCACAAAATGTGTCCATCACATGGAAAACCGTTGATTTGAAATGCCTAGGTGACATGGGGTACGAGGCTTTACCATGCAGCACTGCATGCCAGACTATGCAATGGGAATCATGAAAGAGGCATTTAATTTCACATCTAGCGTGACAGATTATTTATATTTCATTTTCATTCACATATATTTGTAAACATTGCCTGTCTGTAACTTACAGTATGCGGCTGGATGTTTGCGCCTTACAAACATTTGTGATTACTTACAATCTTAAAAGTAAAACAAAAAGAGTACAGACGGCACCCTATTTCCTCCCAAGTTACATTCTTCCTCAAACAGTTAGATAATACACAGTGGCGGCTCCTCCGCTAAGGCAGAGGAGTGTCGCCCCACAGAAGTAGTGAAATAAAGGAAAAATAAAATGATAATAATTTGAGGTTATTATCATTTTTTTTTGTCCTACTGCAGCAGCTCTGCGGGGCTGGGTGGGGCTCCTCTGACACAGGAGCAGGGGGAGTGGTGAGCCCACTTTGCAAGTACGCATGAATGTTTAGCCAGTTGTCGGGGCCTGGCCAAACATTCATGCGCACTTAGCATTTTCTCCACGCGGGCTGCATTACAGCCTGGGTGGAGAACATGCCGAGGCTCCCATATTCCCTGGCTGAGCGCCGAATCATGGTGCTCAGACCAAACACAGCTCTGCATTGCAGCATTGTGATAGGCTTTGTGGAGCCTGGGTGCTCATCACAACGCTGCATTGCAGCATTGTGATTGGCTTAGGGAGCCTGGGTGTTCTTCCTGTTCTGTTTCGGTGGTGCTGAGGGATGAGGAGGAGAGACGCAGCTGTACAGCAAGTTTTTTTTTATTGCAAATTATTTTCATTCTCCTTAACCCTCCCCAACACCCCCCGCCTCACCACCCCGATTGGTGCCGGTGGCCACTGGTTATTCAATGTGCAATACACAACGATCATATCACAGAGAGTCTTGTGGCAGTATAGAAGTCCCCCCGATAGATCTAGAGGGCAAAATCTAGACACAAAACAATGTTTGATGATACCAAGTGTGTTCACTGCTAAGGCTAAAAATGTGTCATCTCAAAACGCTGCTCTGGTCACCTGAGGAAGGAGATGAAATATATGTCAAATGTGCTGCTTTTCATATGTCATCGACATTTCAATTTTAATTGACATGTTTTTCATACTTACCTGCCATTAGGCCCTATCTCTTCTTCAGGCTTGAGTAATGGTAGAAGGTCTGAACATGTGAACTGTCTGTGTAATTGGTTGCAGCATTACTAAAGTAGTATTTGGCATAACAGACTGAACACACAACAGTAAATATACATTTAGTGTGTGCATATGTTTTCAGTTTCTGTATATGTGGGCCATGTCAGCAGGCGGTACCAGTGTGACCTGTGTGCAGTCCATGGCACCCAACACATTTCAGAAGTTGGCAATTGCAGAGAAGCCTGTATATATTTCTTCTTGACTGGTTCGTGGGTTTGGGACACCGAGATGATAAGGTATGACTGCTATGATTGCCTCCATCAGACGTCACAGGAATTGATACAACATTCTGGGACACTGCAGCCACGTCAGAACATGTGGTCAATTACAGCCTGATACCAATAGACGTAGTACCATAAGTAATTTGACATGAGATGGTACTGCATGGGATCTACCAGTGGTAGACCCAATTGAATGTCCAAATTGGTCAGTCACTGCCTAAAACACCTACTCACTCATGGGCTTATTTATAAGAGGCTTGTACTACTGGTGCGTCAATTTCTTTGATGCTATGGTCGCGCAAGCCTCTCAATCATATCTATGAGGCCGTTTTGCATGGCCTCATAGAATTGGAGCAAGACAAAGCAGGGCAAGTTGCTGCATTGCCTTACTCTGGGCTAAGGAGGTGTTTCATGGGCATTGCGGTGGTTTTTCCCATGCAACACTCATGGATTTGACGCTGCCCCAGATTTACTTAATCATGTAAACCTGGGGCAGTGCTAAAACCTTATGCCTCCGCAGAGCAGGCGTAACAAGGAAAAATATTTTTATTTCTCCTCGTTTTTTACACTTTTCATAGAAAGTGAAAAACTCCTCTTTGGATTGTATTTGTCTTCCTGCACAAAAACAATCCTGACGGCAAAGGAGGCACCCTTGCACCACGGTGCAAGGGTGCCTACGTTGACGCTAGGCAGCAAATTGTGCACCAGCGCAAGGGGAAAGGACGGGAATGAACCGTTTTTCATAAATACAGTGCATTCCTGCCCTTTCACAGTGGCGTAGGGCAGCACAAAAAGAATACTTGCGGTGCTGCCCTATGCCAATTCCTCATAGATTAGGCCCTTAGTTTGCACACATCAAACGTCTTTTGGCTTGCCCAATTGAAAGCATTTGTAGCAATGTACGAACAAGGGGGTTGTATTTACAAGCCCCTATTGCCACAGGAACGTCACTTTTATTGACCTTCCTGTAGCGGTAGGGGCTGCGCCTTATTTACAAGGCGGCATTAAGCCATTTAACGTGGCTTAAGGCCGCCTTGTATATAAGGCCCTTTTTTACGCTATACTTAGCGTGAAAGGGGTGGGCAATGATTGTTGCGGTGGGCATTCCGCCGCAACACCTATTAATTTTGATGCTGCCCATTTGTTGTGGTATGTCAAGATTTCTTTGGGCTGCCTTTTATGCTAGAAAGAAACTTTTAGAGTGTTTTTAAACAGTACTGTGATATAGTTTAAAAGCGACTAATTGATTTACAATGCGTTATTAATGTGTTTTAAAGAAATTTTAAAATATAGAGTACAAAAAGTGCAATTTATTGTACTTTTATGATTTTTATTTTGAAGTTGAATAAAGTATTGATTTGAATCGAATTGACGGTGCCATCTATGTACAACAGTGGTGTAAATAGGAAGCAGCGCCAAAATTAAGACCAGGGAAAACCTGGCCTTAACATGGCGAAACCAGGAGAAATGTTTTATTTCTCCTCGTTTTTGCCATTTTGTGTGTGTGCTGCATTGTGCAGCACACATAGAACCAGCAAATTGCCATGAAAAATTGTTTATATGCAGGAATGTGTCACTTCCTGAACATAAACAATCATAAAAAAATAATGATTTGTAACTTCTATGTGTCCTGCATAACGCAGTTCACATAGAAGTAGCAAATCGCCATTCTGGATTGTTTGTGTGCAGGAAGGGACACCTTCCTGACAGAAATTTGTCTTGGGTTGTATCAAACTAAAATTTGGGCTAAGAATTATTAAATTCTGGAACAGGTCTTCATAGCAGTTAGAAATGCAAATAAGTGTGGAAGAGATAACTATATGAAAAAAGGAGATGGTCATGGTGACCCAAAAGGTCTCAAAACAAAGGTTGACAAAAAAGAGTTTACCCTTATCTTTGGACAAAGGCTTGCCTCTAAAACCTGGAGAGGGCCCACCTAAAGTTGCTCTCTCTGAAAATGACTTTTTTCTTGATCACGTTAACTTTGGTAGACAGCTTAAACTGTCTCTAGGTAGACCTAAAAAAATGATTAGAGCATTTCTGGAAATCTATAGATTGGTGGCTCTAGAACATATTAGCTCTGTAAATATCTGTATCTGAACGTCACAAAGTATAATTCAGTTTCTGCTGAAGAGAACAAAGTCATCTCAGATTGGAAATCAAATAGCTTACCGCCTGAAGCATGCAGTTCTTTTCTCCTGGGTTCATTTGATATTATTGCTGCACGTGCAATATGCAGTACAAAAAAGAAACCTCAAAATTGGATGAGTCTAAGTATAGATTTAATGGTGCTCCCCCTGCACCCTACACACGGGTATTGAACAGTGGCGGCTGGTGAAATTTGAAAGCAGTGCGGCGTAAAATTTGTGTTTGCATGCACCACAGCGAGCGAGTCCGAACGACCTGGTTACATGTTGAAAAATTAGTTTTTTTATTGGTTCCCCTCTCTGCCTCCCTGAGAGTGCCCACTTTCATTTTCTTTCAGTGACACACAGGGCTTTAAGTGGGATGAAAAAACAGTGGGTATGAGTATGAGAGCATAGGGGCATTGCCGCTGTAATGAAGGGCGTGGCATAAGACAGTTAAGTTAAAACTCTGTGCTGAGCATAGAGTGTGCCCCACTGGTATTTTGCTGCTTCTGTCCATTCGTCCAGATCTATAACACAAGTAACATTACACCTACATACACCAAGACAGGACTATTGGCTTTGTCAATGGCTATCAATTGCATAAGATAAATAAACAACTACTATGACTTTTTTCATATAATATATTGCAAATGCTTCCATTCTTGTGGGCGAGGTTGTGTAGTAACGCCAAAATTCAAAAGTGAGAAACGTAAAGGTCGAAATCTAACGCACTGTGAGAATGTTGTTATCGGTTTAAAAGCTGCACGACCTTTTCCCCAAATGTAATATTTTAAATGACGATATTTGTGTGGTGTTGCGTTCAGTTACTTATCCTAATCCCCCAGAAAAATCCCTATAACCCCAAGGCTTATCCAATGCTGTTATGTACCCTGAGTCATACCCCATTAGGCAATGTTTGCCACCACAGACGTGTGCTTCTGTGACTGCTACGACTGGTGTCCAGTCAAACAGTACTAATTCGCTCGACACCGGAGGGGTATTTACTTGTGACGTGCACGTCGCAGATTTCTCGGCAGCAGGTGCATTAACCAACCAACCAGCCCTTCCAGCTATAAAGGTTGGTAACAAAGTCTGCCTCCCTGAAACCCAAGCCGGAGCCGCGCAACAATGAAGGGCTACATCCATCCCACGGTATGTTATTATCATGTCTGGACACAAAGTGCTGGTTATGTACACATGACGCAAATAACGAATAACCACATGATGCAAATAACGAACACCGACCTGCCAGTGGGGGGAAATGGAAGGAACAGAAGGCGTCATCAGCTCTCGCCATGCAGCAGGGACGGGTACCATGGCAGAATTGGCAGTGCGCTCGGTGTTGTTCGAAGGGAGGTAGAGTTGGGCACCGCGTTTCATTTGCCATCAGGCTGCACGCGGCGGCTGGAGAGTCACAGTACAAACGAGGCATTTTTTAACGTACATACATAACTGTGTCTGGAGTCCAGGGGCGGCGCGTCACTATCAATAGTGCAACAGGTGCAGTGCTCCAACGCAGCGGTGTGTCAATTAAGCCAAATAATAGCGGCTTATTGGTACATGAATGTGTGTGTGTGGCGGCGGGGGTGGAGGGGGGGGGGTTAAGGGGGTGGGCAATGGTTCGGACCCTGCATAGCCAGTTCAGATTTTTTTTATAGCATTCTGGGACTTGTAGCTAGCTGTGATTTTATATTAGTGTGCACAGGACTGAAAATCCCACAATGTAAAAGCAAAAACGGACTGGGTGAGTTATACAGGTACACAGTATAGGGTTAATTGCAAATCAGAGGACGACAGCCCAGTTAAAAAACATAATGCAACTATTTAATACTATAATAAAAATCGAATTCGTGGCACAATTTCAAATAGCTCCTGCTAGCTTCGAATTCATATCATCAGCGCAGTGAGAGCAGTATCATTTCATTGGGGAGCACGTGCTGGACAGAGGGTGAGGAGTATCTTACCCAATGCAGTCGGTACTATGCTCAGGAAGTTCCCAAGGCGCTGTCGGTCATGGAGGGGCTGGGGCGCTGCCACGGATGGAGGGCAGAGGGTCGCGCGGGCACAGTCCACGGGTGCAGCTGGGGGCACGGCTGCATACCCTAGAGGTCAGGGTACAGGAACGGTGCTCCCGGCATCGGTGTGCGTCAGCCTGCACGGGGAGTTCAGCGGAATCTAAACAAGGTGTATCGGCACAACCACTCCCAGGACCATTACCTGCTCACCGGGCACAGGCCCGCTGCCCCACCCACTCGGCCAGCGGCGGCCGGCATGCTCGAGGGAGGGGGTGGGGGCCGCGGGTGGGGATTAAAACAATTAAAAATAAAACATACGTAACGTACCTGAGTGTTGGGTACCTCACCGCCTCAGCTCCTGGCCGGTCACGCTGTACTGGTGCAGCGGCGGTTGGGTCCACGTGTACCTGCTGCAGGAACAGGAAGTAGCCAGCAGGCAGCTTCCTCCTCATCGCAAATCAATCGCTGCGCATGCGCAGGCGCAGCAGGAGAGCGCCCCAGCCGGGACATTTTCTCTGCATAGAGAAATAGTGTGTGTGGGCGGTCCTATGCGAGGGCAGGGGGGAGTGGTTTACCCACACTGTTGCGGGTACTGACTGTTTGGTCGGCTCAGGGCCGACGGCCAAACAGTCAGTATCTACAACAGTGGGTAAGCCACTCCCCCCCTGCCCTCGAGCACGACCGCCCACCCTCCCGCCCCCAACCAAGCACAGAGGCACTTCTGCTTTCTCGCAATGCGAGAAGGCAGAAACATAAATGGTCGTTTTTACCATTTATGCTTCTGCCTTCTCGCACCGCGAGAAAGCAGTGGGGCAACGCCCCAACGCCCTAATGGGGGAGCCGCCACTGGTATTGAAACAATAACTATTGTCTTATCATATGTGCCTCATGTCGATAATGATATTCAACAGCATTTTAAAGCATTTCCCTACAAAAGATGCCTTTGTAGGAGTAAATGGCTTTCCCCTCACCAGCCTTCTATTAAACTGCTTCAAGCCCCAGTTTACAAGCTTGGGGTTGGATTCTGATCGCTGTGCACATAAGAGTTTGCACATGGCTTGAAGTTCCAAATTGTGCACTGATTATAGCACCATTGCTGGTTTCCCCGACAGATTTCTGTAGGTCAAACCTGCAGAAATGTATCAAGGGAAAAGGCACGTTAAAAGGCTAAACATGTGACATTCAGGGGAATCTTTACAAGGATTTAACACAGCTGTAGCGTAGTTATTTTAACTCTATGGCGGCTTCTTTATCGCCATATTTAGAAAGTGTTGCAAAGCCCCTTTAGTGACATTTTCACACAGTTTGCGACAATTTTTAACAACGTTCATTCAGTTAGTTTGTCTTACCGTAAATGATATGCAAGGTAGGCGTTCCCACGGTAAAACACCCACAAAACACACAACGCCATATGTACAAGGATTTCCTTGTAGCTCCGAAAAAAGAAAAACTGCCGCTAAGTCCCTTTAGCGGCTGTTTTTTACCACTAGTAATTACCTGGTCTTAAAAATGACGCTAACACACTTGTATAAAAGTAGAACACGCCCAAATCATCCTTGGCAAGCTCAACTACGCCATGGATCTACTGCAATTGCAGCTAGGAGCACCAAGGAAACCACCACAGAGGCAATGCTGGAGAAGGGAGCGAATATACCGTCAGAGGATCTCACTCAGGCAAGAGGGGGCCATAGCCCATTTCAGGCTCAAGAGGGGGTCCATTGTCTGCCTCCTGAACCAGATAGCGCCAAGGCTGAAACCCACATCCCAGCACTGTACCAACATCCACAGAATAAGCTACTTGCTGTCCTGCACGTGCTGGCGCCTGGAACTTTTCAACCATCCACCACCAAAGTGATAGGAGTATCACAATCATCCTTTGTCATGTTCCTCCCTACTATCCTGGATGCCATCATAAGCTTCACACCACAGTACCTCCACTTCCCCAACACTGTGCAAGAACAACAGGACAACAAGCAATGCTTCTATACCATTGCTGGATTTCCCTATATGTTGGGGGCAATGGATTGCAACCATGTTCAACTTGTGCCTCCTGCAGAAACAGCACACATATACCGCAACAGGAAGCACACCTATTCCATGAATGTGCAGGCAATTGTGGACCATCTGGGCTTATTCATCAATGTACTTGCAAAGTGCCCTGGCAGCATGCAAGACTCATACATCTTCCGCCAATGTGCCATCAACCAGCGTTTCCAGAATGGGACCTATGGGAATGACCTGCATGTTGGTAAGTACAACTCAAACATGACAGGCCAAAAGGTCTCAATCATGTTGGAAAGCATTGTCAAATTGGTCATGTACTGAAGCCACTGTGTCTACATTGTTGCTGTGCACCATTTCTCTTCAAACATATATGGCAAAAGTACAATATACAGCTAACAAGTTGCATATGCCGACACTTACTAAGCCAGTGTGGCCCACATAAACCAGCCTAAAGAGATGAGGGACTGTCAGCTATTATGATGCTATGGTGGAACACATGCCAATTGCATGTCTACTTGCTAATGTGATAGATGTCTGCAGAACATTGCAAGGCCTAATAGGTATGAAGTAAGGCAGTCCACTACAAAGGACATAAAGCATTTTATCAAATATCAGTATTGCATACCATGGACAATGTGCTACCCCTTCCCTGTCAAGAATAATGTAGACTACAACATGATTAAACACGGTGCAGAGACAGAATATCAAATCAAAAATATCGATTTACAGAAATATCAAGGTAAAAATATTGTCGGTCAGAAATATCGATAACAGATTCTTGTGGTCAAGAATATCAAATTTAGGTAAGTAATACAGATGTTAAAAATATCGAAGTGTAAAATATCATTTGCAAAAATATAGTTGGTAAAAATATCGATTTTTTTTATGTTATGTATTTTAGTATATATTTTATATGTGTGTGATGTATGCTTTTTGTATTTTTAATATATGTATTACATTTTTAGTAGTTATTAATTATTTTTTATTCTAATCTGCGCTTTTAGTTCTGTAGCGGGTTGTGGGTTTATAGGAGAATAGGGTGGGAAGTAATTTAATTACATAAAATTCATTGATTATTTTCAGTAGTTATTAATATTTTTTATTTTAATTTTTCAGTTTTTAGTTGTGTAGCGAGTTGTGAGTTTATAGGGGAATAGGGTGGGAAGTAATTTATTTATATTAAATTTATTGAATATTCTTTATTTATTATTATTTGTTTAATTGAGATGTTATAGTGTTAAATGGGTAAAGTAATTTATTATTAATTAGTTAATAATTGTTTGTGAACTAATTTTAATTAGTTAATTGGTAATTAATTATGGGAATTGTGTAATTAATTTTAGGTGTGTGTTGTGGTGTTTATAGGTGTAAAGGGTGAAAAGGGTGGGAAGTAATTTATTTTTAATTGATGAATTAATAATTAGATGTAATTAATTTTAATTAATTTAAATTTTAATTACACAATTACCATAATTCATTACTAAATAAAATTAGTAATGAATTATGGTAATTGCGTAAATAATTTTAGGTGTGTGTTTTTATAGGAGTAAAGGGTGGTGATTATTTTGTGTTTAATTAATTATTATATAGTTGTTAATTAATGTTAATTGTTTGATATTTATTTTGTGTAATTGTTTATTTTTGTGTTTGTTGTTTTTACTTTTAAAGGGGTAAAAGGTGGGTATTAAATACATTTTTAAATATTGAATTATTAGTTGTTAATGGTAATAGTTTTTCTTTTAAAAATCATATTTAATTGTATTATTATTTTATAGTTTAATTTAGGTGTGTGTTGTAGATATTATAGTGTTAAAGCATGTGTACTCAATGAATGTGTATTCTTATTAATAAGATTTATTTAATTGATTATTAATTATGGTAATTGTGGAAGTACATTTAATTAAAAATGTTGAAGTGTTTTATGATTGGTGTGGTGTTATAGGGTGGGAAATAAAATAAATACATTTATGTTTTAATGCATATTTTTATTTGTTAATATTTGCTATGTTTAAATAATTATTGTTTATAAGTGTATTTATTAATTTATTTTATACTTTATTTGTAGGGTTTTGTTATATGTATTTTTAAAATGTTGTTTTTTAATGATTTTTAAAATTTAGTAATATTTTTTTTCTCCAATTGTTTAAGTGTTATTAGTAATTGTTGTTTCTCTGTTATCCAAAACGTTCCCTAATGTACTTACTGGAGTGGGAATAGTCATTTTTATCTCTATGCTATTCAGTACTTTCCCTACTGTTTCATTCAATGGAGTGGAAAATAAATAGTATTTGCTACCCCTCTGCTATCCAGCACTTGCCCTACTGTTGCACTCACTGGAGTGGGAATAGTAATTTTTACCGCTCCGCTATCCAACACTTTCCCTACTGTTGCACTCACTGGAGTGGGAATAGTAATTTTTACCCCTCCGCTATCCAACACTTTCCCAACTCTTGCACTCACTGGAGTGGGAATAGTAATTTTTACAACTCCGCTATCCAACACTTTCTCTACTGTTGCACTCACTGGAGTGGGTAGAGTAATTTTTACCCCTCCGCTATCTAACACTTTCCCTACTGTTGTACTCTTTGGGGTGGGAATGCCCTTCCGCTATCCAACACTTTCCCTACTCTTGCACTCATTGGAGTGGGAATAGTAATTTTTACCCCTCCTCTATCCAACATTTTCCCTACTGTTGCACTCACAGGAGTTGGAATAGTAAATTTAATTCCTCCACTAACCAACTCTTACCCTACTTTTGCACTCACTGGAGTGGGAATAGTAATGTTTACCCCTCTGCTATCCAACACTTTCCCTACTGTTGCACTCACTGGAGTTTAAATAGTAAATTTAATTCCACCGCTATCCAACATTTGACCTACTTTTGCAGTCACTGCATGGGAATAGTAATTTTTACCGCTCCGCTATCCAACACATTCCCTACTGGTGCACTCACTGGAGTGGGAATAGTAATTTTTACCCCTCCACTATCCAACACTTTCCCTACTGTTGCACTCACTGGAGTGGGAATAGTAATCTTTTACCCTCAGCTATCCAGCACTTTCCTACTGTTGCACTCACTGAAGTGGGAATAGTAATTTTTACTCCTCCGCTATCCAACACTTTGCCTACTGTTGCACTCACTGGAGTGGGAATAGTAATTGTTACCCCTCCGCTATCCAACACTTTCCCTACTGTTGCACTCATTGGAGTGGGAAATGTAATTTTTGCCCCTCCGCTATCCAACTCTTTCCCTACTGTTGCCCTAACTGGAGTGGGAATAGTAATTTTTACCCCTCCGCTATCCAACATTTTCCCTACTGTTGCACTCACTGGAGTGGGAATAGTACTTTCTACCCCTACGCTATCCAACACTTTCCCTACTGTTGCACTCACTGGAGTGGGAATAGTAATTTTTGCCCCTCCGCTATCCAACTCTTTCCCTACTGTTGCCCTAACTGGAGTGGGAATAGTAATTTTTACCCCTCCCCTATCCAACATTTTCCCTACAGGTGCACTCAGTGGAGTTGAAATGGTAAATTGAATTACTCCGCTATTTGCACTCACTGCACTGGGAATAGTAATTTTGACACCTCTGCTATCTAGCACTTTCCCTACTGTTGTACTCTTTGGGGTGGGAATAGTAATTTTTGCCCTTCCGCTATCCAACACTTTCCCTACTTTTGCACTAATTGGAGTGGGAATAGTAATTTTTACCCCTCCGCTATCCAACATTTACCCTACTGTTGCACTCACTGGAGTGGGAATAGTAATTTTTACCCCTCCGCTATCCAGCACTTACCCTACTTTTGCACTCACTGTAGTGGTAATAGTCATTTTTACCCCTCTGCTATCCAACACTTTCCCTACTATTGCACTCACTGGAGTTGCAATAGTAAATTTAATTCCACCGCTATCCAACATTAACCCTACTTTTGCAGTCACTGCAGTGGGAATAATAATTTTTACCCCACCGCTCTCCAACACCTTCCCTACTGTTACACTCCTTGGAGTAGGAATAGCAATTTTTGCCCCTCCTCTATCCAGAACTTTCCCTACTGTTGCACTCATTGGAGTGGGAATAAGGAGAGAATTGATTTCCTTGACATCCAATTCTTTGTGCATAACAATGTAATCCATAGCACAGTCCATCGAAAAGACACCGCCTGTAACAGTGTTTTACATTATGCAAGTGCCCATCCCCGACATGTAGTAAAGAATATCCCTTTCGGGGAGATGGTAAGAATGAGAAGGATCTGCAGCACACATGAATCATTTGTTCATAATATAACAGAAACCAAGAAGAGATTCTTGGCTAGGGGTTATCCCGTCACCCTTATGAACAAAACTGAGAGGAGGGCATTGAACGTTAAACGAGAAATTGCACTTGGAGAACGAATGCCACGTAGGAGGAAAGGGGAACATTCGCCCACTGCCCAGGTAACATATTACAATAGGGACAGTAGCAAGATTTTTAACATCCTGCGGAAACACTGGAGACTACTAGAGGAAGTTCCAGGCCTTAAGGATGCAATAACAAAAAATCCCAGGGTTACCTACAGACGTGGCCAAAACTTGCGAAATATGCTCTGCCCTAGTCTGGTCATATCCCCTAAAAGTTCTAACTGGATGAGGGAGGGCCAAGGGGGGTTCTACACATGTACCAAATGTTGCGTCTGCAAGATTGGGAAAAATAGAACTCGTACTTTTCAATTCAATACTGAAAGAGTGCATACGATCAGACACATCATCACATGCAGAACTACATTTGTGACATACATTCTGGGATGCCCATGTAACAAAATATATGTGGGCAGTACCAAAAGAGAACTTAGGGTTAGGATAGAAGAACACCTTAGGGCAGTAAACAACGGGGACCTTAGATACCCTTTAACATCACATTTTCAGGAAGAACAACATAAGTCCAATGAATTATGGTTTTTTGGAATAGACCATATACCGGTTTCACCGAGAGGAGGAAATAGGGAACAGGCTTTAAGAAGGAATGAAGCTAGTTGGATATGTAGACTCCGCTGTGTGGAAATGGGTCACAATAGTGAATCAGAAATGCACTATTTCCTTTAAATCTATCAGGATATCCCTCAAGCTCTACCTTCTTGTGGCCATACTTCACACTATCTGGATTAGAATTTAAGGATAAGTGCAAGGTTATTATTGCGATATGATTATATCTTGTCCCCTAGCATGCTATATGAGAATGATTATTTGTGATTTTCATAAGTATATTTCCCGTTATGATGTGATCTGCATTATGTTCTTAATGAGTACTCCTTTCAACATGTCATATGACTGGGGCCCATTTTGTAACATGGGATGAGCTGCCCATCCTTTTTCATTTTTAAAGTTTACCCTCCACCTACTATCCGCCGTTCCATCAAATGTTCTCTCCTGCTATTACTTACATGGTCGCTTTACATAGCACTTGAATCTTGACCACCTAGTATCTGATAGTTATGGCTTGCCTGATCAATGTTGTTTCAATACCTACCACTCATATCTTTAATTCAATTGACTGTCATATAGAGTCGCACTACCCTTCTAAGATGGCGACCCTCCTAGCATCCCGTTCCGTCTGAGACCTTATATCGATATCCGAACTTACTTAATTCTGGTTTAGAATCTTAAAGGTGACATTTATTTGACTTCTGTTATACAGCTTGAATATTATTTTAACGAGGGAAGATATTACTCCCTCTTTTCGTGGTTCCGCCTGACCACCACAAATGGCTCACTACACCTTTCAAAGATGGCGGCCAGTCGCTCTCCTCTTTGTGGTGTTTTCTCGCTTGGTGCTCTAAATTCCCGTGGTTTTGGGATCAGGATTCCAGGTGGGACCACCCTCACCTGGCATGATTAATCTCTTGTCTGATTATTGTTATTTAATACCCATCAGGGACATCTTTAATCCTTTTGAACGCCACATAGATTCGCATTACCTTTTCCAAGATGGCGACCCCTTTTGACACTCTATTCCTGCTATGACGATATACCGATATTTGAACTTGCTTTATCTGTAATTTTAGAAACCTCAATTGGGACTTCCCTCCAACACATGACACCTTGTATTAAGACTGTCTTAGTGAGGGGTCATTTTATCCACCACTTCTCTGATTCACCCGACTATCATAAGGGTTCTTTCACCATTCAAAGATGGCGGCTATTTAGTTTCTCCGTCTGAATGGGTCCTTCGCTCCGCGTTGGAAGTTCCCGCGCTCTGAGACCAGGTGTAATTAATTCCACCTGTTATGCATACTATTTAAACAGGACTTTCCCATCACAGGTCCTGTTGCCACTTGACAGGATCGGTGTATTTGACTTTTTCTTCGAGATACGGAATCGGGTAAGTTCTGGCATATGTTCCAGTCTTTGTATTAGATGTTGTTTGGTTTTCGTTTTCGTGATTTAACTACATAGGGATGCCCACCTTGCTAGCGTATAGATGGTTTTCTCTATTTAGATATCACCTTGATTGTTTTCAAAACTTGGATAGTTATGGGTTGCTGTACTCGCTGTTTTGATCGCTATAGCACCTTGAATAAAACTGACCTGTGGTTACTTTTTTGAGAGAGGTATGCGATTGTCTTAAAATATGATGTCACCTTACCCTCTCTACACTCTCATTAAGGACCATCAGTGGACTTTTGATGGTTGATTATTGATTGGATACTTTTGTTGACATGTGTCCCTCACTACAGGTATCTTTGAACATGTTATAGCTGCCCTCACAATTGGATGAATATTGATACTGACCACCACTACTTTGGCAAGCCTCATTTGGGCCAATCAATAGACAACTTCCTCATTCCGATTAACAAGTTTTTTATTCTATAATAAGTGAGTAAATTATTTTTATGATCCTAAACTTGATTTCTCTTTCATTTAATCTCTTTGACATACTAGTGGACCCTACATGTCGTCTTTTTCTTTTTAGAAATACTGACTTCTACCTCCAATAATACTGACAATAGAAATAGTGAGGGAGCTGAAACAAGAAAGTTAGAATCCGAAGACGGTGTTATTCCCCTACAAGTTTCCTTGGTGTGTATACTCCTTTCTTTCTCCTTTAGTCACTATGTCTCTATATGTTTTTTTCTCCCCATTCTAGTTAGACCTAGACTTGGACTCACTAATATTGTCCATACTAGGTGATACTTCTTACTTATTTTTTGCTTTTTCATGTTCATTTTTGCTTTGCCACTTTTCAGAATCTGGTGGTCTACCACCCATTACCTTTCATTTATTTAACTTTCCCTTTTGATAGTAGTAGCTTTTTAAGGCTGTTTTTTGTGACATTTTGAGAGGAGTGTTCAAATATTCTGCTTATACACTCATCGGCCCAGTCACCATTCAATTTGTCACAATAATATTGTTATAAATAGCAACTGTGATTTTATGAACTTACGGTTTTTCCTTGCAATGTCACATGTTGTTTTTTAAGTGTTAAATTAGACATGATACAATTGCATTTGAACTTGTATTGTATTTTTTGGTATCAAACATGCGTCTATATATGTCTAGAATGTCTTTTATTGTTATGTCATATTTGTTTGTGCCCAGTCTTTATGTTGAACACTTACATTGCGCTTTTATATAAATTTGTTGCAGCCCTGAAGAAGTCCAGAGGTGGACGAAACGCGTCGGCTGCTTTGGCTGTGTTGGGAAATTTTTTTATAATTGCAATACTCACTGCATAATAAAGAAGACTTTTTTGAAAAAGAAAAATACCTTAAGGATTTGGACTTATTTGAATTATATTGTTTAAGTGGTGCATTTGGTGTTGTTTTTGTACTTTCCCTACTGTTGTACTCTTTGGGGTGGGAATGCCCTTCCGCTATCCAACACTTTCCCTACTCTTGCACTCATTGGAGTGGGAATAGTAATTTTTACCCCTCCTCTATCCAACATTTCCCTACTGTTGCACTCACAGGAGTTGGAATAGTAAATTTAATTCCTCCACTAACCAACTCTTACCCTACTTTTGCACTCACTGGAGTGGGAATAGTAATGTTTACCCCTCTGCTATCCAACACTTTCCCTACTGTTGCACTCACTGGAGTTTAAATAGTAAATTTAATTCCACCGCTATCCAACATTTGCCCTACTTTTGCAGTCACTGCATGGGAATAGAAATTTTTACCGCTCCGCTATCCAACACATTCCCTACTGGTGCACTCACTGGAGTGGGAATAGTAATTTTTACCCCTCCACTATCCAACACTTTCCCTACTGTTGTACTCACTGGAGTGGGAATAGTAATCTTTTACCCTCAGCTATCCAGCACTTTCCTACTGTTGCACTCACTGAAGTGGGAATAGTAATTTTTACTCCTCCGCTATCCAACACTTTGCCTACTGTTGCACTCACTGGAGTGGGAATAGTAATTGTTACCCCTCCGCTATCCAACACTTTCCCTACTGTTGCACTCATTGGAGTGGGAAATGTAATTTTTGCCCCTCCGCTATCCAACTCTTTCCCTACTGTTGCCCTAACTGGAGTGGGAATAGTAATTTTTACCCCTCCGCTATCCAACATTTTCCCTACTGTTGCACTCACTGGAGTGGGAATAGTACTTTCTACCCCTACGCTATCCAACACTTTCCCTACTGTTGCACTCACTGGAGTGGGAATAGTAATTTTTGCCCCTCCGCTATCCAACTCTTTCCCTACTGTTGCCCTAACTGGAGTGGGAATAGTAATTTTTACCCCTCCCCTATCCAACATTTTCCCTACAGGTGCACTCAGTGGAGTTGAAATGGTAAATTGAATTACTCCGCTATCCAACATTTACCCTACTTTTGCACTCACTGCACTGGGAATAGTAATTTTGACACCTCTGCTATCTAACACTTTCCCTACTGTTGTACTCTTTGGGGTGGGAATAGTAATTTTTGCCCTTCCGCTATCCAACACTTTCCCTACTTTTGCACTAATTGGAGTGGGAATAGTAATTTTTACCCCTCCGCTATCCAACATTTACCCTACTGTTACACTCACTGGAGTGGGAATAGTAATTTTTACCCCTCCGCTATCCAGCACTTACCCTACTTTTGCACTCACTGTAGTGGTAATAGTCATTTTTACCCCTCTGCTATCCAACACTTTCCCTACTATTGCACTCACTGGAGTTGCAATAGTAAATTTAATTCCACCGCTATCCAACATTTACCCTACTTTTGCAGTCACTGCAGTGGGAATAATAATTTTTACCCCACCGCTCTCCAACACTTTCCCTACTGTTACACTCCTTGGAGTAGGAATAGCAATTTTTGCCCCTCCTCTATCCAGAACTTTCCCTACTGTTGCACACATTGGAGTGGGAATAGTAATTTATACCCCTCCGCTATCCAGCATTTTCCCTACTGTTGCACTCACTGGAGTTGGAATAGTACATTTAATTCCTCTGCTATCCAAAACTTACCCTACTTTTGCACTCATTAGAGTGGGAATATTAATTTTTACTCCTCCGCTATCCAATACTTTCCCTACTGTTGCACTCTTTGGTGTGGGAATAGTAATTTTTACCTCTCCGCTATCCAACAATTTCCCTACTGTTGCACTTATTGTATTGGGAAATGTAAACATTTTTCAATAGTTTAATTTTGTAATTTATTATAGAATGTTGTATTTTATTTTAAATTATTGTTATATATATTATTTTTTATATAAATTTAATGTTTAAAAATTAAATAAATATAATAGTTAATAAATCATTTTTAGGTAAATATATGTATATGTATCCATTTTTATGTTTGTGTGTTTATATTTTACATTTCATTTATTTTGTTGAAAATAATAGTAATATTTAATATATTTACTGTACATTATTTTATTTTATATACATTTTGAAATCAATTTTTTTACACCTACATTTTTTACCTTGAGATTTTTGATTCAATATTTTTGTACTTACCTGTTAAGGTATTGGAGTCTATATTTTTGTACTCAATATTTTTTTCGATATTTAGAACATCGATGTTTGTTCAGTGAACCAATAAACACACCCAATGTAGAGGGACCATGTGACAGTGTCCAAGTAGTGTGCCACCCTAGGGAATCACAAAAGAGGATACATAAGCTTAGGGCTCATTCTCATTTACAATACGATTAGGACCAGTAATCTGTAACACACATTGTAAGAGGGAAAACCACAGATATCATGACAATGCTTTTGAAATCTGTAATACATAACCTAGCATAATGTCCAGTCAACCAGATGGCGCATGTGCAGAATGGTGAAATGATGGCTGCTCAATTTGCGAAAAACACCATATTGTCATGAATTGCAAATAGAACAACATGGACATTGTGTATGTCAAAGAAAAGCACATACCACCACTTTGCTTTAGATGCAGGTTAGCTCATCCTTTTCCACACTCATCGATGTACAGTGGCAGAAAAGACACATAGGGACCCATGTGCACATCTAAATCTATCCTAAGACACTCATGTGACAACACATCGTAATGATCAGGTACAAATAGATATTGTCCCAACAGTCATTCCCATGGCCAAGAGGAGAGAAGACATAACACACTTCTGTGAGATTGCAAAACATAGACATATATAATACTGTAATAACTCTCAGCAAAGCAGCATTACATCACAAATCAAAGACAAACATCACATCTAATGTGCACAACATGCTAAGATTTGCAGTGACTGAATCACCACATGTCTCATCCAAGGTTCCAGACTGTGCAACAAGGTGCCCCCTCATGCACACACCACATCCCCTATGAGAGTTAACAACAAAGGGGCCTATTACGATGGCGGGCGAACTTTGTCCGCCCCCCACCGTATCGAAAAACGGGACCGCCCGCCATTGTTGTGGCGGTCCAGCAAGTGGCATTAGGATGCGCCTGCCAGACTGGCGGGCGCATCCCGCATTTTTAACATTGCAGCGGGCGGGGCTGCAAGCAACACCTGCCGCAATGTGTAAAATGCATGTTGTGCATTTGAATGCACACCGTGACAGGCACCGCGCTGTGCCTGCCACCTTGTGCACCCCCAACCCCCCGAACACCCTGGGTGCCCGCATCGGGTTCCCAAAGACAAAACCGCCTGCCTTTCCATGGCGGAGTCTCCGCCATGGAAAGGCAGTTCACCTCCATGATGATAATATGGATGGTGGTGCCTGCAAGGCACCACCACCATATTCCTTGGCTTTTCTGCCCAGTAGGCAATCGGGCGGATTGCCCACCGGCGGAAAACCGGCAGACAGTCTTCCCATCTGCCGGGGTCCCCCCCGCTATCGTAATGTGGGGGGGGGGAAGTCATGCGGGCGGTGGATTTTAGCGGGCGGATCGCCACCGCCATACGGGCGGTGGCGATCCGCCCTCTATCATAATGACCCCCAAAGTTTCCAAGGGCATATCGTGAGTGTCATAGGGGAAATCTGCACTGCTACTGCCAGCACAGACACACAATGAATGGATACCAATTACTGCCAACACTATTACCTATACTATCACCAAGGTGTTTTGCATTGCAGTGTATGCAGTCTACTTGTTCAAATGTTCTGTTCAACCTCACAAAACATCTCCTAACTTCTGTATAGTGTCCGTACAGCAGGCACTTTGCACCACCATGTGTTGATAAGCATCTCACAGGGTCACATGCAGCCACGTTCATGTCAATGCCTGACACATAGAAGATATGTAGATACACAAACAAATTGCAACAAAAAGGTGTGCCAGAAGAAAGAAACTACAACAGCAACCTCCATCTGTCACGTAATTGTAAGAATGAGGATTCACATTTTGAAATGGTACCCATATATCCACACAATCAAAGCTTGTTAGACAATTGCCTAAATAATCTTTAAGTACACATTGTCATTGGTGACTAATCAAATCCTACAAAGCATTAGCCGTTAGCTGAATCTCAAAAAATTTAGGTATTATAGGGAACAACGCATTTAGCTGTGTAGAAGGTGTAAGCTATTACCAATTGACACGTGTATGCATTTGATGCTGTTTCATGGCATGTACATGGTCATTTGCAAGGTGAATGTAGAAAGCTGGACACATGACACACTGGTGACTAATGTGCTTCTCACCCACCACATGATTGCTGCCCAATGTAACACCTTTTCCGTTTTTTTTCAGCTGACCACGGTTATGCACTTATGCCATGGGTGATGACACCACTCAAGAATCCAGAAACCCAGGCACAGATGGCCTACAGTGTAGCTAGTGGTCGCACCAGGTCAATTGTGGAGCGGACTTTTGGAGTCCTCAAGTTGCGATTCCTCTCTCTGGATGCATCTGGGGGTCGATTGTTATACTCCCCACCCGTGGTCTGCAAGATCATCCTTGTATGTTCCATCCTCCACAGCATATGTGTATGGATAAATGTACCATTGCCAGAAGAAAATGTCAATCTGGAAATTCCAGAGGATGGAGAGGAAGGCAAAGAGGAGCTGAGTCAACCTGCTAGTACACCAGCAACAACATGGCAGAAAGATGCTATCATCTAAAAAAAATTGACAGACTAACATATTACATACGTCATAACATCAAAATGTGGTACATTGTATATGTATGTATCTAATAAACATTCACAACATTAACATCTTGTAAGCCTTTTTATCATATTTGCACATTACACTTCTGGCATACTCATTTTGATCCACTCGTGTCTGTCACACAGACCAAAGCAAAACCAAAGGAAATGATGGACAGAGTGTTGAACATTGCAAGCACTCACCCCCAGTCAACTGATCTGGGTTTAATCCATCACCGTTCTTTAGCACACTCTGCCACCCCAGTTCAGACATGGCCATATGCAAATCAGTCTGACCCTGTGCCTCATGGGAACAGTCCAGACCGAACTGCCAAGCCATGTCTTCCTTGGACCGGAAACAAGCTTCCTAGGACCGGTTTATGGCATTTCAGCCGTCTTCAGCCAGGCTTGCTTGAATCCAGTGGCAAAGTGAGCAAGGGACTCACGTCTGAGCATACCCTGCCAACTTATGGCGAACAAAGGGAAACCAAAGGAAATGATGGACGGAGTGTTGAACATTGCAAGCACTCACCCCCAGTCAACTGATCACACAGACCAATCATCTAGCAGAGTATATGATACTAACTATGACATTACCTGGTACTAGTAATTTTGTAGTGCATGCCAACTACAAAAAGCAGATAGGGCACTGCTGTAGTAAGGACTCCCTTAATACGTACATACATTGTTAAGTTAGCATAACCACGTTAGAAGTTAGAAAGCCATCTTGCTGCTTTTGCACACGACACTGCGTTCACAGGTTATTGCTTAAACGAACTGCTGACTCGAGTTTTGCCTCACACGAGAGCAATCTGTTGTTACCATCCCGAGCTCTGCGAAGCGACCTTGGTCTGCACACGATGTGACAAACGGTCTGAGTTGTTAGACAATGCATGTTTTCCACTCTAGGTTGATCGACCCACTATTTAGTCATAACACACGAGCAGCTGCACATACCTGAAAGTTGGTGCTTTTAATATCACGGACATCATGTTTATTATTCAGACCGAAGACGAGCCTTCCTGCGAGAAGACTCCTGATGCTCCTGTGATGTGATTTCACTAAGCTGATCTTTGAGGTATGGGGTCCCCTATTCAAGCCTAAGAGACCTTCTGTTAGACTAATAATAATATTAGCTTCTTAGTAAAGGGAAAGTGGTAGTATCCACTGTCATTATAACATGATCACCCCTTTTATATTCTATGGAATTGTAACGATGTTGATGGTTTTGATTTTAATCATTTGTCTTCTTGTATTAGCCAAAGTACTGCATATTAGGACACGTGGTCTATAAAAATAAACTCTTTTTATTTTCACCGTGTCTCTGTTGATTCTTGTTGTGGACTGATGTGAGAATAATATACGAACAGGTATTTCCGATTCCCACCATTCCTGAGTATGTACTGAGTCGCGTGTTCTGGGTTGTCTTTTCATTGGGACCACCGAGCTAAATCTCGGATAACGAATGGGACACTTATGCTAGCCGGATACAGGGTTCTGGGTTCTGAGGTGAGTTTCTGGTACACCACAACTCACTGAGGTCCTGGGGTTCTACGCATAGTTCTGTGTATAAGCAGAATCCCTGCAACATGGCGCACCTAACGTTTGGTCTATGAGTTGAAACGCCTTAGTAGTGCTCGCGTTTGTCCACAACACCCTCACTCTTGTTTCCGGATAACAAGTCTGACGGATTTAAACCTACCTAGGTCTATTGATATAGGTTCTTTCAAGCTTGATAATTAAAAAGGTTAGTGAACCCTTGTGCTACTGATAGTTTCACGTGTATTGTCCTAATGTCGGTGGATATTGCGGCGCATAGCCGTGCGGCTCTGAAACGTCATTTGACGCAGTATGGGGTACCGGACACTGGTATGAACGTCATCTTTGTGGTGGGAGCCGATGCGGCTCATCCCTATGAGTTGTTCTACTCTTGGGTGACGATTCCAGCGGTGGGGGATGATGACACCTTTCATTCTTATACTGCCGCTGCAGTGCCGGCGAACTATACGCCGTATAGGACACAGGAAATACCAATATCTGCTTGGCAGCATCTTATTTGGTTTAATGGCGCCCTTCCCCATGTGGTTATACCGCCGAGAATGGGCCCTTTATCAATTGCAGGGGCCACTTGGCCGGTACTAGCCGGATTTACGCCTCATCCCCGTTACCTCACGGTGATGGTGGCTGAGCTGCGTGTACTACACACTGCCCTCATTACGGTATATAGGGCGTTAGTGCAGTATGTGTCGCGCAATATGCAGGCGGGGGCACCTGCTGTTGCGGGACAGCCTACTGATCTTCACGCGGTGGTCATTAGTCCTGTTATGGTCAATTCTGTTATGGGCAAGCGCCCCCAAACTAGGGATGATTTCCCCTTTTGGCTTGCTGAAAAATTTGACCAAATAGAAGCGGTTTACCCGAATACTTCACCTGTGGAGAAACACAGGATCCTCACCATTAGTTTGCCTAAGGACTTGGTCCCCCACATTGATGATTGTACAAATTGGGGCAAGGTCTTTGCAGCGACGTACGCGCAGTGCCATGGCACTCCGTCTATGTTGCAGCTGCCCTCCGTAATCAAAAGAGTTCAAGAGAACCATGGTGCGGAGTCTGCGATAGAGTTAGGGATGCGGCTCCTCGGGCAATTTGACCTGGTGGCTACCATGATAATTGGTAACCTGAAGGGTGATGCTTTGCATTTCCAGGTTCGTAATGAGCTGAAACGAATTCCTGAGGAGGACAAACCGCAGGAATTTGCGAAAATAATCGCAGAGGCATATCGGGATTTGGGTCGTAGCTCTTTAGGAGTTAAGCCTGTAATAAAGAATCCCGATCTAAAACAGCAGGGTAAGGCAGAAACGTCTGGTAAGGACGACCGGCCCTTTTTTCCTAAACAAAAATGGCAGGTTAAACAACAGGGGAAGCAGCAGCAGCAGAAACAGGGCTCTCGGCCTGCCTCTCCCGTACAGTCAAGTAGTGAACGCACTTATGATCTGCGCGATCGTGCTGCTATAAAGTCTCCTGATAGATTTCAGGTTTCTGAACAGCGCTCTCCTCGTTCTTCACAGGAAACATCGGCTACACAGTCCGGTGGCGGAGGCGGTGGCAAAGGTCGGGGTGCTCCACAACAGCGTGACCAGCCCCGACAGACTGAGGGTAAAGGCAAGCAGGACGAATTTGCACGACAAAGACCCCCGTTTCAGAAGAAGAAAGTGGCGGCTCTGACGGCAAGGTATGCCTCAGATAGTGCGGACACAGCTTCGGAACCGGACATGGGCGCTGACGCTCCTGGACAGCGCAGCGGAAATTACCATAGTCCGTCAAGCTCTGCGTCCATTTCTGGCGGTGACAGCAACTGATATATCGGTTACTGTGGAAACAGCTGACACCAGAGTGGCTCCCCCTGATAGACTTTATGAAATAGTCTTATTAATAGAGGGTGACATACAACGTACAATTAAAGGGATTTTTTGGGATAATCTGACCACCACCTATGATATCCTCCTAGCGGAGGCAGATTGGACCCCAGCTTTCATTTTAGAGGCTCCTAGAGGGGAGGAAGTAATCCTCCCGTCCTTTGCGCACACAGTGCCTAAGGACCAAGCTGAAGTGTATGCTGAGGAGTGGGCGCTTGCGCTTGCGCCGGCAGTGTATCGTACTCAGGTGGGATGAGACAGATTGTCCCCCTGCCATAAGATTCCATTGCGGTCTATGCCCCAGCCTCAACCCCAATATCCTATGCGTCGTGAAGCGAGACCCCACGTCGCGGCAATCCTTGAACAATTGGAATATCAGGGTGTTATTGAAACTTGTGTGTCCCCTATGAATAACCCTTTATTCACTGTAACGAAGCCTGACGGCTCGTACCGTTTAGTTTTGGATTACCGGCACCTAAACTCCCACTGCCGGACCTGCGCGGTACAAAATACACATAGCTCGGCTTTGGTCGACAGTCTCGTGCGTAAAAGATTTAAAACGACACTTGACATTTCCAATGGCTTTTTTAGCCACAGCCTGTCCACACTGAGTAGCCAGTGGACAGCGTTTACTTCGGGCGGAAAACAAAAACAGTTTACAAGATTAGCCATGGGTTACAAAAATAGCCCTGGCGTCTTTTCTGCTCGCGTGGTTTCTCTTTTAGAGAGAATAGACCCCGAAGCATACTCATATGTTGACGATATCTATCTTACGGATGATGAGCTGATGCCGCATCTGTCTCGCGTTGACAATATTATCGTGAGTTTTGCAGACTATGGCTACAAATTCAATTTTGCGAAGTCACACATCGCAGAATATACGGTGTTGTTTTTGGGCTACGAGCTCAACAATGAAGGTAAGGGGTTAGCCCCCCACTTTCTGGAAAAGTGTGCACGCTTAAGTGCTCCTACGACACTGAAGAAATTACAATCTCTGCTGGGTTTTCTGAATTTCGGCCGTACGTACATTCCTGATAATGCCCAGCGTATCAAGCCGCTTTACGCCTTGGTACAGCCTTCGTTTTCGAAATCTAGCTGGCAGCTAGAACACTCTGCTATTTTACAGTCTTTACAGGCTGACCTTCTTGCTTCACAATACTTGCTGACACGTGATAACCGCACTAACCTGGTAATAAGAATAGTACCAGGCGCGGTGGGGTTCACGTATTTGACGTTTAATGAGGGCGACACAGTCCCCATTGCGTACAAATCCCACTTGTACACCTCTGCTGAATTACGTTTTTCCACGGTCGAAAAAGTTCTGACTGCTGTACAGATGGCGATCCTCAAGGAACGCGCACTGTCGCATGGGAAACAGATTCTGGTTGTAACTCCATATCCTGCTTTAGAGGCAGTGACTAAAGCAAGTGTACCCAATTCTAAAGCTTTGCATCCACGGTGGATACAATGGGCTACAACATTGACGTCGCCAGACGTCACTTACATCTTTGATGCCTCATTACAGACTCAAGAGTACTTGCAGTATGAATTCGTTCATCCGGCACCTCTGTCTTTGCGCCCGCTCGAAGAATACCATTGTGTCATATACACTGACGGGTCTGCGCAACCCGCAATTGGATCGAAGCACGCTTATTCAGCGGCTTGCGCAATTGTCGTAGGTACATTCGTAAATGGTGAATTCCAATCTGATGCAGTGCATACGCAGTCATTGGGTGATTGTACCGCGCAATTGGCGGAGCTCCGGGCTCTGGTGCTTGCACTGGAGTTTGCTGATCCCCGAGTCACTACTCTTATAGTGAGTGACTCCTTCTACTGTGTCCAGTCTTACAATGACAATTTACACTTCTGGTCTCAGAATGATTACCGCGACACTAAAGGTAGCACAATTAAGCATAAAACGCTTTGGGTTCGAGTGGCGGACTTTAAAGAACGTCTCCCTCTCGTAAGTGTTATACACACTCTTGGTCACCAGCGGCTTGGTGTCCATGCTGTCGGCAACAGCTTAGCTGACGAGGCAGCGAAAACAGCAGTGGCTACATACTTAGTGGCAGCAGTTACAAGATCCAAAAGTAAGATTGATGATGACATCTTGGCAGCTATTGCTGCTACAGAGAAGGGAGGAGATTACCCGAAGGGTTTTCCCTCTCGGTATATTTATCATTTAAGTCCTGATAACGTCCCGTTAGTGAGGATTAACGACGTTGGTGATAGAATAATTCCCAACGCGGACTGCAGACCAGCACTGATCTTGGCTGCACATGAGGGGTTGGCGTCAGCCCACGCCGGTGTGTCAGCTACAATATCTCTGCTACAACAACGTTACTGGTGGTTTGGTTTATATAAACAAGCGCGCGCTTATGTTCTTGATTGTGACATTTGCCAACAGATTAAACCTTCTACTGTTGCGCGCCCACCACAGACACAGCTGTACATCTCTAATAAGCCATTTGGTTGTGTTTATTTAGATCACTGCGGTCCTTTTTCTTCTGATACTGCGTACAAGTATATCTTGGTTGCAGTGGATTCGTGCACACGTTTTCTATGGGTGTGGCCACAAAGGAGTGCTGACTCGCGGACTGTCATCAGGGATTTGCGTGTCTTTGTGGGAACTTTTGCGTGTGGTACCTTCCATTCTGATCAAGGCCCTGCGTTCGCCTCTAAGGCTTACAAGGAGGCTATGAAAAATTTGGGGGTCCTTGTCAAATTTTCGTCTCCCTACCGACCTGAGGGTAATAGTGTGGTGGAGCGAATGAACCGTGACTTAAAGCAATCATTGACAGCACGTGTTTTAGGCACAGGCCGGAAATGGCTAGCCCATTTGTATAACGTTCAACGTGCACTAAATAATCTCCCTAGAAGGTCTCTGGGTGGGCGGACCCCGTACATGATGCTCTTCGGAATCAGGATGTTTGTTCCAGACCTTGATGGTCTAGACATTGCGGCGTCGACCGCACCCTTTGACGTAGATGATCACTGTGCTGTTTTGCAGACTCTACAAGAAGCCAGAGACTCTCTTTCGAAAGAACATTTGCCCTCCACGTCTGAAGCTGAGGTTCAGATTCCGGTAGTCGGCTGGCTACCCCGAGTTGGTGATCTGGTCCGTGAGAAGGTGGAGAACAAGAAGGAGTTCGGCCCCTCTTATCGTGCACCAGTTCCAGTGCTTGGAGTGCAGGGTACAAGAACAGTCGTTTTACCTCCACTTCCTGGTCGCAAAGAAAACAGGTACATCTCTATTGACAATGTCAAACTTCAGCGAGTGGCCGATACTTCTTAGTATGACTCCGGCAGTTTCATGCCAGACAATGCAAAGAAATACAATGATGGTTCCTGCTTCTACCACCTTGTCTGATGTTGCAATCGAGATGCATTCAGTTACTGATCCCTTGCTGATACCACCGGCTGGTGGTTTGTCCAATGAGACTGAGTATGCTTATCCTACACGTGGACCTTCGCCTGTTTTACAATCTACAGCACTTGGCCAGTCCCGTTTTTCCTTTGACACTAACTCTTTGCCCTCACTTCCCCCATCAAACATTGCTGTTTTTGTGAGCTGGTTTAAGAAACATTTTTTGATAGCTCCTTGGACATACATCTGGTTGATGCTTTTTGGTATTTTTTTGTTTATGTCCATTGGATTTGTTGTAGTTTTCTTCCGTTTGGTGGATGGCCATTATCTCAAAGAGAGATCGACAATTAGACTTATCAATGGAACTTTGGCCCCCCACTCCTCTTCCCACATCATGAAAAGGGACCAGACTTTTGTGAATATTACTGCCTGGCCCATCATGGATGGAATCGCATGGGATGCAGTTAAATTTCAAATTCATGGGCCTACAGAGGTCATTAATGTGCCTAATGTATTTCGTGTTTCTATGGGTGATGTAGTTAAACAGAACATACGTTCTGATGATTGGGATGTACACGCCATTGAAGCACTGTTTTCAGATTTGAAATATTATGCCGCCTTTGATGCTGAGGATTTGTATGGCAATGCGGCTAATTATGCGGAACAGTATTGTTTTCAACATTATGGCAATCACTTCTTGCATAAATCAAATTCGTTTAGAAATTTTGTAAATTTTACCCAGTGGGAACATTGTCCCACTCCCTCGTTTGGCAGTTCGCACACATTAGTTGATAAGTTTACTTATTTTACTGATTTCAGTGTTTCAGCCCCGGCTTCCTTTTATTTTAAAGTTAAGCCTGAGTCTGCCTCCAAGGTTAGACTGACACACACCAAATTGCTGTATTCTAAGTCCTTTATGGATGAGTTGTCAATCAAAGGTTATGATCTATGGAAGGCTACTATTGATCTTAAGTCGGTTTGGGGTTCCAAACCGTGGCAGGTTCAGGGAACTGAAGCTTTACACCGTGCCTGTCTAGTACCAAATCATATGTTGTTTTTAAATGCAACCATCTTCCAAACCACCTGTTTCGGATTGGCCACTTCTAAAAAACTAAATTCGCCTTCTGTGCCGGATCTGGGTGCTTACCCAAATTGGAATAATCACACAGATCTGTCCCTTCCTGCTTTGCAGTTATTGGTTTCCAATTCGTCTTTCAACATTTCGAAATTTAATAGTGAAGGATGGTTAATTTGGCAAAGCAGTTCTGATACCTGTCAACGTTGTTTTCTAGGACTGAAACCGGAGTATACTCAAGATCGAGTGGACCCCCGGTTTGAGTCGTCCCATACAGTAACTACATACTCTGTAGGGAAGTTATGTCAGTCCAGGCTGCGACATTCCACCTTGGCATCTATCAAAGTTCATTTATCAAAGTTACATGACAAAATAGATTTGAATGATTTTGTTAATGGTCCTGTGGGTGGCAGATCCAAGAGATGGGCGTATGCTATTTACAACGAAGTATGGAAACTGTCGCAAATTGAGGCAGCTTCAAGATTGAGAGCTATTGATCAGGCTAATATGGAAAAAGTATTAGCAGTAATTGATAACAGCATTAACACTCTTTCTTCTCGCATTTATACATTAGATAATATTGTATCTTCAATTGTTGATATTGTGCAGGATGATATGTCTGTGTTGTATCATGGTCAAAACCAGTTGCGTTCTGTTATGCAGTTTGCATGGACATTACAAACATTGAAGGCAGGGAAGGTCCCTTGGGACTATCTGAATACAACATCGTTATTTCTTCCTTTTAACCTTACTGACAAACAGCAGTTCATGTCCATGAAAGATGCTACATATTCCCTGCTCCATATTGAGAAATTGGAGCCGTTACCTTTTTCTGTTGCGGAAGTCGATTCCGCTGTGTGGCTCTTACACGGATTGATAAGTCTACCGTTTGCGCTTTTTAAGTTTACCTCTTGTATGAAACACTATGCTCTGGGTAGATATGAACAGCTAGGTACCGCTTTCATACATGAAGTCTGGTCCCTCCCCTTTACGTATAGATGTACAAGGGACGGTACTGAGGTTTATCTGAAGGGTGAAGAATGTACAACGTCACCTGATCATTCTGTTGTATGTAGGCACATTCAATTGCACGGTGCTTGTAATGTGCACGCTCCGAATTTGGCCTGCGTCCTCAAAGGTATCCCGGTACCAGTGATTACGCCATCTTTCACGCTGCTTGCAAATGGTAGTTATTTAATTTTAAACAATGAAGCTTGCTGCGGGATGTTAGTAGGGATCCCGTATATAGTAACTGTAACACAGAGGGTTGTCTGCTGCAATAACGTCCTGTTTCCACCCCCGCATGGGAGGCTGGATGCTTCTATCTGGCCTTCAATTCCAACCTTGGAAGCAGAGTTCGACAAAATGAGCAGAATAAGAGCGCTATTGTCCCAAAAGGAGGTGCCATTGACTTCCTCCCGGGAAACATTTGTCCTTCACGTAGCAAATATGCGCACCGAGGTACAGGCGCTTTTGAATACTGACCTCCCCCTGCATTTTGGTGCTTTGATCCAAACAATTTTCAATGCCTCGTCCACGACTGGCCTGGCTCATTTTTTTAAACTTGTGGGCTCGGGCCTCGTGACCTCTTTCCAAACTATTTTTGGTGTGATTCCGGCATTTTTTCATTCTATTTTCTCCAGCGTCTTTGGAGGTGTCCCGTTAATTCTGGCTCTAGTGGCAGGTGTGCTACTTTTACTTTTCATCTTGCGGAATGGCTGCTCTTTCTGTGCCACACGTCAGCCTGTCCCGTCTGCAGCTTCTTCGTGACAGGATGCTTGATTACTATGGTGTCCTGCCGTTGGCGACTTTGAGCCTGGCATATGGATTGTCCTTCCGGTATTCCTACTTCACCTGCGTGCAACCTGTCTTCCACTGCCTAGATTGTCCCTTTGAATGGCCTATGGATTTGTGTTTAACCAACATGGTGTCTCCGGACCCGGATTTTGATCGACTGATGAGGCCCTTAGTGTCTCACGAGTCTGCCTGTTCTGGTGTTCGGATTATGGCCTGCGGTGCGGCACATGGTATCCTGGGTAATTGGGACATCGTGAGAGCGGCATATGACTTCTTGAATATGAGTTACTTGGAAGTACACGCTGGTTGCCCTCTGATGGTGCTAGAGGCTCCGCTGATAGAAGAACACGTATGTTCCTTTTCTTTACTTAACTGGATGGCTGAAACCTTCAGTGGACGTGCCAATGATTTTCTGCTGGAAGCAGTGGCCACATATGCTGCATATACTTTTATGGATTAAGTGAACTTTCGCCCACAGTGTTTTCCTCACGTGTCTTGAACTGTCCCTGTACGTCTGCACTTCTGCCCGGTGAGGCGTTTTTTCATTTTTTTTCACCTCCCACGTCACGTTTGGGTTTTTTTGTTTTTTCTCTCTATTTTTGATGTTTTTTCCAATTCGAACTTTGCCTGAACTGACCAGTTCTTTTTTAAATTGGATACGCCTTGTTCTGCTCTGTCGCGCTTGAACTCTGCGTTCTCTCTTTTCTTGCATACTAAGTAGTGCTTCGATCAAGGGGGCATGTAGTAAGGACTCCCTTAATACGTACATACATTGTTAAGTTAGCATAACCATGTTAGAAGTTAGAAAGCCATCTTGCTGCTTTTGCACACGACACTGCGTTCACAGGTTATTGCTTAAACGAACTGCTGACTCGAGTTTTGCCTCACACGAGAGCAATCTGTTGTTACCATCCCGAGCTCTGCGAAGCGACCTTGGTCTGCACACGATGTGACAAACAGTCTGAGTTGTTAGACAATGCATGTTTTCCACTCTAGGTTGATCGACCCACTATTTAGTCATAACACACGAGCAGCTGCACATACCTGAAAGTTGGTGCTTTTAATATCACGGACATCATGTTTATTATTCAGACCGAAGACGAGCCTTCCTGCGAGAAGACTCCTGATGCTCCTGTGATGTGATTTCACTAAGCTGATCTTTGAGGTATGGGGTCCCCTATTCAAGCCTAAGAGACCTTTTGTTAGACTAATAATAATATTAGCTTCTTAGTAAAGGGAAAGTGGTAGTATCCACTGTCATTATAACATGATCACCCCTTTTATATTCTATGGAATTGTAACGATGTTGATGGTTTTGATTTTAATCATTTGTCTGCTTGTATTAGCCAAAGTACTGCATATTAGGACACGTGGTCTATAAAAATAAACTCTTTTTATTTTCACCGTGTCTCTGTTGATTCTTGTTGTGGACTGATGTGAGAATAATATACGAACAGGTATTTCCGATTCCCACCATTCCTGAGTATGTACTGAGTCGCGTGTTCTGGGTTGTCTTTTCATTGGGACCGCCGAGCTAAATCTCGGATAACGAATGGGACACTTATGCTAGCCGGATACAGGGTTCTGGGTTCTGAGGTGAGTTTCTGGTACACCACAACTCACTGAGGTCCTGGGGTTCTACGCATAGTTCTGTGTATAAGTAGAATCCTTGCAACACTGCTATGATCTTGGTGTGTTGTGCCCTATGCAGCATCAGGTCCATCATTGGGTGGAATTTAGGAGCCCAGATAGCCTGCTTCTGGTGCATAGATTTATCTGGGAGCAGACTTCTTTACTCACTGCCAATGGTGTGTAAAATCATCTTGGTGTGCTGCATCTTACACAAAAGTTGTGTGTGGACAAATATCCCATGGCTACATGACAATGGTGAGTAGGATCACCTGAAAGATGGGGAGGCTGAAGAAGGATAATGTAGCCAGATCAACGGTTGCAGAAATACCGTGGAGGACAACATCATTCACCAATTCTTCACATAATGTCTGGTGTTTCAAATGATACTTCCACTAAACCCAGCAGCGGCCCATGCAGGTAAGAGAGGTAGGGCGGTGGTGCTAGGAGGGGGATTTTGACAGATGACGACAAGGGAAAATTCATTCCCTCGTTGTTGTCTGTTGAATCCCCCAACCCGGCCCCACTGCTCTTACCTGCACAGGATGCTGCCGACTACTAAACCCCACACGTGTCCCTGTAAATATATGTTGTTAAATGTTTTGAAATACAACCACTGTGTATGACTCATCTTTCCACACTGTACTAACCTTATATTGCCCTACAACACTCATCGCAAACACTGAAACATAGGTTGTCCATGTGATAACTGAGAAAGCAACAGCGATCACTAATGTGTACCTGGCCCAAATAGGATAACAATGCAATGACGGCAATGATGGCTATGTGTGGGTGTCCTATGGCCACCACCATGATGCGCAATGGTACTCAAATGTGATAACGGACGCTAGCCTCACCACAACACACTTACTACATGTGTCACTCCACAAACCGACTGATGCAAGTCATATGAGTAGAGTGCGTCAAGGATAGCAACAAGCATGGCCAATACATGCAAGGTGACATACAACTTTTTACACCCTCAAAGGCAAATACAATGTTGTTAGAAATATCGAAAAGCAAACGGTACCACAATGAAGAGGCATTGCCTAGCTCAAAAATGCAACACAACTAATCCAGGTACTTTTTAGCTCTATACCTGTCAACATATCTATATATTTATCTGTATAGTGAAAGACAAGTAAGAGCATGCACTCCTAGGAAATTGTCAAGTCACATAGAATGGTGTGTCACTTAGAATCTGCACAAAACACATAAACACACGCAAACATCATATAGGTGTGACATCATCCTATGCTACCATCTCCCCACACAACCATCCACATATGGGCCTAAAAACAAATTGGGACATAATAAATACTTGCAACAGCATGCAGGACACAAATCTATTCATTTCACTATGTAAAAGGAGTAAGGACATGTTTAATCTGTGGAAACTACCAGGGCCATATTAACCAGGGGATACCGACACCACAACATCACTTTTAGTGATGTTCTGGTGGCGATCACCCCTTATCCTGTGGGGTAAGTTGACAGACGACGGAATGGGGAAAATAAAATAAAGCAATAAATAAAACCACTTACCTTGCGCTTGCCGTATCGCCGACTCAGCAATGCGGCGAGCACGTCCAGTGTTTTTTTAAATTTTTTATTTTATTTTCCCTATTCCATTGTCTGTCGACTTCCCCAACCGCTCTTACCTGAACCGGTCGCACCTGTTAACAAAGTGACGTTAAGTCCCTTAAAGTGGCTGAATGCTGCATTGAACTTTAGGCACATGTACATGCTCCACTTAGCATGAAAGGGGAGTGCAATGGGTGTTGCAATGGGTGTTCTGCTGCCACACACTTAGCCTCATGATGCTAACCCAGATTTAAAAGTCTGAGGCTGCGCCAAAATATGTAGGGGCAGATTTACATGCGCCTTGCATCACCGGTGCATTTTAGTGCCCCATATTTACAAGGCCAGGAAAAGCCACCCTGCATGACTTTTCCTGTTCTTGTAAATATGGCCCCTTTGCAGGCAGCATTTTGCGTGAAAGGCGTGTTCCATGGGTGTTGCTGTGGGTGTTCCCACGCGACACCCATGGAACCACATTTCCAGATTTACGAGAAATCCTCCCCAGTGGAGGCGCAACAAGGAGAAATGTATTCATTTCTCCTCGTTTCTTTCCTCACATAAACCATCTCCCCATGTGCAGGCACCCTTGCACGATGGTGCAAGGGTGCCTGTGCAGCCATATGGCAGCAGTTTGTGCGCCAGCGCAGGGGGAAGCACAGAGATGTGACATGTTGTAAATATGTTGCATCCCTGTGCTTTGAAAGTGACTCAGTGTGGCACAGCCAAATGGCTTGTGGCATGCACTGAGTCACTTTCTTGTAAATCTGCCCCATAGTACCTATAAAAAGGAGGCTTAAGGATGGCGATATGAGGATAAATCATTGCATTTTCCTTGTAGTTTCCTCTTTCAATGTGTGATGCATGCTGCAGTACACATTGAACCGGCCAATTGCCTTTCATAATTGTTTGGGGTAATCTAAGAAGAAAGGTTTGAGGGTGGTGTTGAGCAAAATTTGGTAACACTGCGCTCTGTCTTGTCTTAACACACAGGGATGAGCCATATGTATTGTATTTACAGCGCATCCCTGCGTGTAACCTTGTGTTGGTGCAAATATTTCCGGGCAGTGCCAGCGCAGGCACACGTGTGCCATGTTGCAAGGGTGACTGAGCTGCAAGGATGATTTTTTGGGTGCGTGAAGTGACACCTTCCAGCACAAAAATAATCTAGCAATGGGAATCACCTTATCTATGGGTGCTGCAGAATGAAAAGAGCAGAAATGCAGGAGAACCTAATACATAACTCCTATTTTTGCCTGTCTAACGTCACCTTTTCAGAGGTATAAAATTTGACACAGCCCCAGACGTGTAAATCTGGGACAGCGTCAAAAGCTGTGGATGTTGTTGTGGAACATCCAACCCAACACCAATTGGCCGCTCCTTTGCTGTAGTGGACTGCTGTGGCAAGGGTAATATGAACAAGGTGGTGTTAATCCATGATAAGTGGCTTAGCGCCACCTTGTAAATATGGGATGGCTTTAACACCACTGGAGCATAAACAAAAGTGACAGTCCGGTGGCGTTTGTGTCTCGTATGAATGCCCTGTGATATTTGGCACTTGTAGTAAATGCTTGATTGTCACATATGTGTGTCTCCAACCCATGACAGTGGTATACACCTTACTGGAATGGTGTAAGTACTTGCCACATATTTGGCACACATTCAACATACAGAATATGGTATAACCTGCATTGCCAATCAAACATTGTGATGTATGGCGCAGCATGAATCTGTGATGGATTTCATGTTGAGAGTCTAGTCAATTTTAAAAGCAATGACATCTGATCAAGGTAAGCAACATACACAACAGATGTCACATGCCATACACATAGACTGTTGCCAGGCCTGCAACAGCTACAACAATTGTTCAATTTCATGTAAAATACCATTTAGCGGGAAATTTTTGTATGGCATTACACGTTAGCAGGAAACTTTATAGCAGAAATAAAAAACATCGCAAAGTACATGAGATGTCAATAGAAAATCGACTCTAGACCGTTAGCGGGAAAAAACTTCACGCACACTCCAAAAATGTGGCGCAAATACACAGGAGGTGATGTAAGCATGCATCCTGTACCCAGGAACTGTGCTGTACACTTTCACTTTCACTTTTCCTCACAATGTTACTGCCCTTTGAGCATAGTGGTTGTGCCTGGAGTTGACTGCTGATTGTGTGTGGTTAAAGTGTAGTTGTTGCCTCTAGTCTGCTGTCCCAACTGTCCCTGTCAAGTCCTGTGTCGCATATTTGTCGTCTATTTTGCGTTTGTACTCTTGTATTGGCGTGTATCTGTCTACTGGGTGTATAATTGTTCGTTGGGTAGTTAGTATAGGTTTTGGATAGGTTTTCATTTCTTAGAGTGCAACGGACTGTGGGAGCAGATGTTTGGTGAAGGAAGGGAGGTGCTTATGTCAAAGGATGCATTTGGGGCATTCTTCTGGCTGGTCAACTTTTACCTCCCCAGGATGGTGAGAGTGGGGGACATGTGTTGGTGGGTACCCCATCAAGGTACAAAATGTGCGCTATGATCGTATCAAAAGGCACATGAAGTGCATCTTTGGATTGGACAGGATGGTCCAACCACTCAATCATCACTGGCAGAATTGCGTTGGACAGGAGGGCAATCTCCTGGACAACTTGGGCCTCATCGCTGGCAGATAAGGTGGTAAATATAGACTTTTTGTCTGCCTTCACACTGTGTGTCCCATGTACACAACATAGTACAATATTGATATGTCAGGTTGGAAAGAGCCTGAGGACTTCGTGGCTACTATGGCTAAAAGATGTGTGCAACGTGTTGAGTCATGGCATGATGAACATAGGGGCATATGTACCCAAAATTTGCATACTGTGGAGCTGTGTCAAATTTGCCAGTGCACCATCTGGCATTTTTACAGCACAGGAATGCACTGTATGGATATGAGAGAAGAGACACCCATGTGCCTACCGTAGGACTTATGTTTAAGTTACCTGCCTAGCACCTGCACAGGGTCCCCGCTTCCATGTTCAGGGGGTGCCTGCACTGCAGGGGTGATTGTTTTTGTGCATGAAGGGACACCTTCCTTCACAAAAACAATATCTCACTGTGATTTCATGCTTCTATGTGTGCTGCAGAATGAAGTGTGCATAGGTAGAGCACAATACGTGGCCAAATGTAAACATTACTCCTTGTATCACCACCCTAACGCCTCCTTCTTGGAGTTTTTAGATTTAAGGCTGCCCCAGTCTTGCAGATCTGGGGCAGCGTCAAAAGTAAAAGGTGTTGTGTATGAATGCCCACCCCAACACCTATTGCCCGCCCCTTTGCTGTAGAGGATTGCAGGGGTAAGGGCCATATTTACAAGGTGGTCCAAGCTACTATAAGTGGCACTGCGCCACCTTGTAAATGTTGAATATGATGCTTCGCCACCCGACCATCCAAAAATTGATGCTCCGTTGGCAATATGGGGATTGTTAATGTGCACCAAAGTATGAATAGCATGGTGTAAGGTCCGTTTCTCCTTTATTAGTACCTGACACTGAAGTATGTTACTCAACCACACTACACCCTGTCTAGGTTATGTACCAAATATGTTGAGAGACTGACAAATTGGGAATATATGTCTTGGAATTGCCCAAGTGACCACAGTGCAATTCACAGGCGTATGTGACCACGCATCCCTGATAGCATACATGGTAGACTTCTCATCAGATGTCAAGTCATTTACACATGTCAGTGTAAAGTAAGGGCAAGGTATGCCAAAGATGACAACACATACCTGATACAAGTATTTCCATGGATGTGAGTGTCAGCAATGGCCACAGTTTACCACAGATGACACGCTTTACAATCTGAGTTTGAACACATGCAAACTGAACATGTCGGTGACATGGCAGAAGTCCACATAGTACTGGGCAATGGTAGAATGATGTCCCAGAGTCTGATGTGCTGGTGAGATGGAAAACAGCAACAGTGGTTGAAATACAAGTGATGTAGGTTAGGTGTCTTCTGACACTCGGCTGTCAATAGGAGGGTCAGCTATTAATGATGTGACTACCACTCTCAAATTGTAGTCACAATAGAAGCACATATTGTCCCTGGATTGTCACGTACAACAAAACCTGCAATGACCATGTGCTGTGTGTGAGTCTGTCATTTCTCACCCCTTCCTCTATGCAACATGAATCTACACATGGTTGAAACTACTAGATGTTGTATGTAGATAATTTGTGATGGCACAATATACATGGCCACATGATGACTGATCATTACTCCTATTTCCTGTTTCGTAGCTGGGCGCCCATTGTTCACTCAAGGGGACATTGATGCCTACAAGGAACCCCATGCCACTGGTGAGGGACTTATTCAATGTATGTTTGATCCCAAAATGAGTGTTTGTAATGATTGGTCCTGTAGAGTGTTGATCCCACACTGTGTGTGTGTGTAAGATGGATTTTACCTCACACACAATGGGGCATATTCATGAGAAGATGTTAGAGCATGGAGCAGCTGCAAAACTTGTAGCACTGTACTCTAACATTTTCAGAACACAGGGGTGCCCAATATGTACATTGCTATGGGGCACCCCTGCATTTTCCCAAGCACCGATGCCATATGAAGCTGGCTAGTGCCAACGCAGGCACCCTTGCACTATGGTGCATTGGTGCTAGGCAGCTACATATGGCACCGGTTTTGGGAATACGCAGGGGTGCCTACGTTTTCCCAAGCACAGGTGCCATATGTAGTTGGCTAGCACCAATGGAGGCACCCTTGCACTATGGTGCAAGGGTTCCGGAGTTGGGGCTAGCCAGCGACATATGACACCGGTGTGTGGGAAAACATAGGCACCCCTGCGTTATCCCAAGCACCGGTGCCATATGTAGCTGCCTAGCACCAATGCAGGCACCCTTGCACAATGGTGCAAGGGTACCTGCGTTGACGCTAGCCAGCTACATATGGCACCGGTGCACCGGGCCCATATGTAGCTGCCTAGCGCCAATGCAGGCACCCTTTCACTATGCTGCGAGGATGCCTGTGTTGGCGCCAGTCAGCTACATATGGCACCTTTCTTGGGTAAATGCAGGGGTGCCCGTATTAATGTAAATACCTTGCATTCATTAAATGTTGAAGAACAGCATTATCAATTATTTCGCATGACACTGCGCTCCACCATTCTGCTGAAAAGATGCCCCTTGATATGTTTGCACACAGGTATTCAGTACAATCTCACCCATTGGGCCCATCCTTACACATGACAAATGATGCTTTAACCTGATGGTGCAGCTACAGATCTTGATTCTTTGTTCACTTGTTTCACCATGTACCTACAATGGGTGTGGTGTTGTGAAGTCAACAGCACCATCTATTGCTAACCCCTAGGTAAATATGCATGCTTGGTAGTGTAGCATGTGTGCATGGCAGGATATTTACACATTACTTACTGCACATGGTGTAGACCATTGTGACCCAGGTAGTATGGTAACCTTGAGAAGTTCCTGTAGCACTATCACTTTGTACATATGTGCCACAGGTCTATCTGACATCTGCCTCCGCTTCTGTGTTTCACAGTGTAGATACAGGCAACAAAATACAATAAGGGATGTTGGTGATGTGCATGACCGGACAGGGGTGCCATGTACACACTGGCAGTATATGGGGATCTCTGAGGATCAGAGCATTACAGCTACACTTGTCAGTGACAGCGATTGATACAATGAGCATGTCTTATTCACATGTTGGGACCTGTCGTATATCTAATGGTTGGATGACTGGTCCACTCCAAACCTACAACAGGCTGGGAATGAGATTTGTCTTGTTGTACAATGTGATGTGTCCAACTACCCTTTTCATGAGTGCATCTTGTATTACTTACCGTATTACTTCCCATGTGCACAGTTGTTTTAGAGATGTGGGACGCCAAGCTGCCTTGTGACATACAAGTACTCACATGCTTCTAGTAAATGAGGGCCGGATGAACCCTGAATATGTAGCTGTGGAGACATATCAGACTATGCAGTGCATTGTAGCTAGCAGGTGAGTGACTTTTGTGTAGTTGAAACCCTTATTGCGCTTAGTTGTATGCCCCTAGAACACCCAGTGCATTCTATAAGTATGGGTAAATATTATGCCCCGGGGGCGCAAGGGGCCTGTAAATCAGTCTCTGTGTGTACTTTCCCCTGATAGACTCAGTCTGAGTATAAGTTTAAGTCATTATTTCACTTAGGAGACCATACACTGATCCTGTAGAGCTCTGCCATTGCTATGCGCTATTCCGGTTATTACCCTAAAGTTCTGAATTTGATGTTGTGAGTTGACATAGATAACACATGTGAGTGGTCCTACCAAACTGCAAGTTGAAAAAAGTAGTAACATACTGTTATCTTGGGGTTGGTGTAAACTTGTGATGTGATGGACTTGTTACCCATTGTTGTTCGTCCAGTCTCTTACATCTGGTCATGTGATGTTGTTTTTTCACAGACAACGTGTCACCTGATGTTGCCAAAAGCATTCAAGCTCAGAAAGGACAGGTATCACCTTGTCCCGAGGGTGACCAATGGGTACCGGGCTTTATTGCGACGGTGTGAGGGGGAAAAGGCAGCTGGCAGATATCACAGTGTCCCCAAGGTGCCCCAAGAGCTGCCACAGCCACAAGAAGGGAGTCTGCCACTGCAGGGCAGGACACCTTTACAGATCCTGTGCCCAATATCCTGCAGGACCTGCCACACCTGCCACACCTGCACCAGCTGCCACACCTGCTGAGCCTTCCGCTCCTGCTGCACCTGCGCCACCTTCTGCGCCTGCCCCACCTCCTGCACCAGTCCACCTGCCCCACCAGCACAATCACCAGCTTTCAGCAATGAGGACAGGAGATAATTCTCCAATTTGTATTTAAGGATGGCTACATTGGAACATTAAGTGGATCAGGTCCTCGCAGGAGGACATTAAGGGAGCACCGGGCCTCCCATTGTAATGGCTCATCTGAATGAACGCCTTAAACCGTCCCCCAAATCCTTTTTTCATAAAGTTATTGTTGGACATTGTTTTTACATGTAGTGATCTGCTATAGTTAGTGTAGGCTTAGATTAGTGTCAGGTGTAGATAGTGTTTTAATGTAGGCTAGATTGTTGATAGTGTTATGGGTTAAGTTTCTCTTTCTTTTGGGTGGGGGGTTGATGTTTTAGTAGTTGTTAAGGATAAAAAAATAAAAAATAAAAAACATATTCCCCAAAAATACACACAAAAATATATATTTGTTTAGGATATATGTGTAGGTAGTCAATGTTTATGTATAGTTGTCTTTGTCCTGTCTTCACGTGTGGCTTAAGGGGTGTGGGGGGTTGATATTTAATATTTGTTGCAAAGTGTGTAGGCTAAGATAAGGTTTGTTAGGGTAGAGTTTAGGCTAATTAGGCTAAGGTACAGTAGTATAGGTTAGGTTAGGACTTTAGCATAGGGTAGATAGGCTTAGATTTAGTTTGTTTTATATTAAAATAAACCTATACCTTTTTCTACATTGTGGTGTCAGTAATGTTCTGATGAAAACAATTCTGGCCTAGTCCCACAGCCCACTTGAGGAGGCAATGCTTTTCCCTTTTCTCAAGTGTACGACAAGGACTGCTATTGTTATTTAGTTCTGCCCTCTCCTGTTCAGCTGTGACATTAACTCTTGCTCCCCTATTAAGAATGTTATAGGGTTACGCTGAAAGAACTTGGGCTCGCTAGCTTACTCTTCCCCCCTGTTGAAATGTGCTACGGTTGTGACCGATGATGTCCTTTTCCGGGCCTCCCTGTTCTAATGTTATTTTTATTGCTTGTACCCTCGTAACTATACAACTCCCTTTCTGTGAAGCGCTCTGATACCCCCTGTGGTCTTGTCCACGCTATACAAAACTCTTTAAATAAAAAAAGTATCAGTTATTTATTGAGCAAGGATGTATCTACTTTTAATCTGTTATCCCAGCTTGAATAGTTGTACAATATGTGTGAGTGGCTTCATTATCCAGGGACAGGGTACTGTCGTACAGCTTATTGATTGACATAAGCAGACATGCATACAATGTAGACTTCCATATGTGCCTTTTCTCATTGCTTGGGGATAGGGTGCTAAATAAGTTGTCCTATACAAGATTATTGTATGTTAAAAAAGCATTAGGTCTTGGAGAAATGGTGTGCCCTCTCACTTCTGTAAGTAATGTTGTTATATTGTGTGGTTTCTCTGTTTGCTGCCTCATGAGCTATGGCAATCACTAAATTTGCTTGTCACCCCAATGAGGTGTTTTCCGACTGTTTATTCCATACACTTTAAGGTCTCGGTACCAGTTAAACATTATTGTGACTAACGTCATTTAGCACTCAATGTATATCTGACATTATGTACATCACACATGTTCTGAACTCTCACTGCCTAACAAGGTCACAGAGTCTGTAGACACCAAAGTTTCATATATACTCTGTATTTGATGTAGTGGATACACAGATTAGCCATTTTTGACACTTGTCCTTTTTCATGGTGACAGAAAACACACATCTGGCAATTAGAGGTGCATTTATTTACAAGTGCAAATCAAATTGTGTCACATAGGGACAGTTCACAGGATAACAACCCCAAAGGATGTTTCAAGACAGTGGATTTCCAGACAGAGTCTTTGTGGGGAACATATCATGGGACATGTTGAGGATCAATCAGGAGGATGATCACAGTGTCACTGGGGACGATGGGCCACATTGGCAGTTCACAAATGTCCAAGGTGAACATGGCAAAGTCAAGATGAGGACAGTGATAGACGATGTTTCCAAGCATGTTGGTGAGCATAGAGCTATGCAGAAACTGGACATTTGACACAGATGAATGCTACCACTGACTTTTCTTTTGGAAAGATGTACCATCCACATCTTGCTACTCTGATGTGTGCGGTGTCTCCCTTGAGGGTGGTGTTGTGCATGCGGCAGGCGAGGGAGACACAGACACATCAGGGGCGGAAGATGTGGATGCCAACAAATGAGGCATCACTTCAGTGAAGAGGATCCGCTGCTTTTGCAACACAGCAGCAATGTTGTGGTGGTAGGTAGCTATGGCAGCCATGTGAGAGTTGCTTTTTTTATGTCTGCATTCTGTTGCACACATAGAAACAGCAAAATACCTGTTTCTATCTCTGTTGGATTGTCAAAATTTGCCACTGCAGTGCAGACACCCTATCAACATGGCTCAAGGGTGGGTGCACTGACGAAAGTCAATTTTTTAAGCAACAGCACTAAGGGACATGCAGGGGTGCGTCGCATTTTTGTGCAGACAGCGCATCCCAAGATTTCTATACTGTTGGAGCACAGCGTTACCAATTTTTCGTGTTACACTGCACTCGACTCCACTAGATTTTGGTATATTTGCCCCGTAGTTAGTACAGGAAAGCACCATATCTTCACAACAGTGTACATGGCTGATATCACAATGTGTGTTAATATAGGCTGACTGTGAGACATGCAAAACTGCCTAATGCAACAATTTGTGCTAAAGACACATGACTGTTCACTTGTTATTGTTTCTATGCATGAAGGTCTTATTTACAAGCTCCTTGTGCTGCCCGTATATCACTTTTAATAAGAGAAAAAGTGAGGCAGCGCAAAGGGCTTGTGAATAAGCCCCAGAGTACCTGGATGGCTACCATTTGACCTGCACATAGTGTGGGAGAGTGCTGAGGCATAGGTGCCTGGGCTGTACAACATGACATTTTCCCTCTTGTCCCTTGCTTGTACTTACCCCGTTGTTGATGTAGTTGGTCATAGTCAGCACTGTTCTGTCCCTCTACTCCAACCACTGACTCCTCACAGATGACTGCGGACACCTGCTCCTCCAAGGGAGCGAGCTGCTCCTGGGGCGCTGGATTCCCAGCTCTGGCCTGCACTGCTGCCTGTCGATTGCTTGCCTGTTTCTGCTTAGTTTTCCACATGGCATCATTGCCAGCGCTTCTTGCAGTCCGTCACTGTCCTCTTGACTTCTGCGATGAAGTTCACCTTGTTGACTATGGACTGCCATATAGCATTTTTGGTCCCCAAAGACACCTTGGAGCTGACGAAGAGCTGGTGTTAATGCTCTGTCACCTCCGCAATCATGATCTCTTTCTCCTCCTGACTGAATCTGCATTTCCTCGTTCTCTTCCTCTTGGACTCTGGCTGGTCATCCTGGCTGTTGGTGGGGTTGGGAGGGTTGTTGCCCTGTTGAGATTGGTCCTGACTGCTCCAATCAGTTTTTTTCCCCGTTAGCGGCGCATTTGTAAGTGTTTTTTCCCGCTAGACGCTGAAAAGTGACGTTAGGCTGACAATCGTTATCTTTCTTGCCTCTAATTGGTGAGTCAGCACTTTTTCACGCTAACGTGTAGAATGAGGGAGAGAGACCTAAAGATTAAGAGATAGACATGTTATCAGTGCATGTGTGTCTATTAGGCAAGGTAATGCAGCCTTCTCTTTGTGCCATCAGCAAGTCATGGCAAAGGGCGTCATATTGTAGCTGCAAGTACAGTCTACTTACTAGCAGGTGGGGGTTGGGAGACACAGACTACTGGTATAAATAAAGTTTTTCATACATGCCCCAGTACGTATGCAGCAGTGTGCACAGAGCAATCATGTGGCTGTATCTTCATTCTCACATAGATAGGCCAGGAAGCATCACTGGCTATGAGGACCCTTCAGCAGTCCTGTGAAACTGACCCCCTGTGCCTCACCTCAATCTGCACAAGCAGCCCACTCACCTACAGCCACTTTCACCAGCTTTGGCCAATCCGGCCTGTAACGTCCTTCCTAGGTCAGGAGCATGTAAATAAATACACCACACATGGAGCTCTGGATTCTATGTCTTTATTCCTCTGCATACAATGTCACTCTGCTTTGTGACTATGATAATAATAATCCACATTTGTAAAGTGTGAACAATCACCCATAAGGGTCGCTGGGGTCCGTCGGGAAGATTAAGCAAGCTTTTGCCCAGAGTCACATGGTGCTGGGCTAATCTGCCACCGGTGCCAGGGATCAAACCGTGATCCCCAGATTCTGGAGTCAGTCGCCCTGGCCACGGCGCTACACCTCTCCCCTTATGACATAAACGTTAATAACCACACCTTAACACCTCCCAACCAATTGCATACTTCCTCTACAGAGTCCGTCCAGAACAGGAGGGTCCTAGCACACACAGTCTCAAGACAATACATCTCCCCCTCTGTTAAACAAAAAGTACAAATGACAGCTATATTATATTTCTTCAATGAGTCGTCGAGGTGCACTCTCCAGATGACCGGATCGAATGATAGGGAGTGGTTGAGATGCACTCTGTTGAGGCACCGATGGTTCAGGTTCTGATGCTTGATCTGAACTGTCTGGCAGGACGGCCTCATCGGTAGGTGTAGGAACTGACGATCGCAGGGGTAGGTGTTTGAAATGTGTCGAGCCCCTTCTGATGGACTGTCTGAGACTGTGTAGTCACCATGTGTCCATTGCATGTTACAACCCTCAGAGGATCAACAGCAAATGGAGCATCTGCTGTGCACTTTCCCGTCTGCCTAACCAGGGCAAAGTCATCTTCATGGAAGACTGTCTCTTGGGCTCTTCGACACCGATCAGTGTATATCTTCATGTTGTACGTTTGGGAAGTGTCGGTGACACAAACCTTGTCAGCACTTAAGGATCACTCTACTGTCCATTGCAGCAGTTTGGTTCCGATGGCTCTTCTAAAGAGCAAAGTGGCAGGGCTTTCACCCGTTATAGCATGAGGAGCTGAACAATAAGCACAGAGGGCTTGACACAGGGCTTGATTTAGTTCAATCCCCCAAGGGATGCTCATTGAATAACCATACCTTTTGAGCGTTTCCACGAATCGTTCCATGACGTCATTTGCTTGGGGCCACAGAGGTGTATTCTTTTGATGCTTGATATTCATTCCGACTACGAACTCTCCAAACTCTTTACTGTTTAATGGAGGATCGTTGTCAGATTTGAGAATGGCGGGGATTCCTCACGCTGCAAAGATATTGGCCAGCCGCTCAAAGAGCTTGTCATGGGTTGTTGATGATAACTCCTTTACCAAAGGGAAGTGTGACTATTCATCAATGACTACCATGAGATGATGTCCGTTTCCTAGGGGCCAAATAAATCAACTGCAATCCTTTTCCAAGCCTTTGTGGGAAGAACAGGCATTGCAAGTGGATGTTGAGTCACTTTGGGGGAAAGGCAGTTGCAAAGATGACCCTCGTTCCCTCTGAACCCGCTCGCCTAAGCAGAGAAACCACACTCGGTCTCTCAGGGCTCTTTCGGTAGATACAATACCACAATGTCCTTCATGGGCTAGTTCAATGACCTGTTGTCTTAGGCTCTCAGTTATGACATGTCTTGAGCCTCTCAATACAACACCTTCTTTGGTCATAGACAATTCATCCTGTAGATTTTTGAATGTTTGAAATTCAACATCATCAGCAAGAGGTTGAACACTCTGTTTTTTAGGATTGAGCCAGAATGATGTCTTTGAGAATATGCATGTTCTTGCCAGCATAAGTGGCCTCAATAGTCTGTTCGATCGATATGGCTGCTGGCGTACTGGACTTCACAATGAAGTTGATGTACTCTTCAGCTGTCTTGGATGTCGAAATGTGATGATTTAGTGGTGCTCGTGAAAAATAATCAGCAGGGTTTTGGTCTTTACAATTGCATAATCATACTCTTGAGGTCTCAGAACCTACCTCTCACTGCGGAGGGGCATCTTGGCTTTTGGATTTCCAAAGATGGTGAGTAGTGCTTAGTGGTCTGTGATAATAGTGAAACACAGAAACATATGAAAATTTTGCAGGCCCAGACTACAGTCAGACTCTCCTTCTCTGGCCAAGAATAGGCATGTTCTGTGTCAGACAAGCTCCAACATGCATAAGCTACATGTGCCTCTGAGCATTCGGATGACCATTATGTTGAGCAAAAATGCCCCTAGCCCCACTATGCTCGCATCCACTGCGATCTCAGTATGTAGTTTGGGGTCAAAGTAGGCTATCTCAGTGGCATTCTCAATTGCATGTTTTATTCTTTTGAAACATCCATCACATTCAACTGACCATTGAAACGGGTCATTACGTTTTGTCAACTCTCTCAATGGAGCACTTACAGTACCACAATCACAAATGTACCAAGAGCAATAACTGGCCATACTTAGGAAGGATCGCAGCATGGTGACATTTTGCCGGAGCATGTAGCTGACAGTGCTTTTACTTTATTAGGGTCAGGAGTCATTCCCCCATTAGAAAAGACATGTCGAAAGAATTTGAGTTTGGTCTTGTGAAACGTACACTTTGCTGTGTACAAAGTGAGACCTGCATCAGTCAGTAATTGACAAACTTATGTTAGAGCTTTGTCGTGCTCCTTTTATGTTGCTCCAAATACCAATATTACTCATTCGCTGTATAACATTCTGAAATAACTCTGCAGCTGATGACAATGCAAAGCTCACCCTTTTGTATCTGAACAAATCAACATGAGTTGAAAAAGTAGTGATGTACCTGCAATTCTTTTCCAACTCGAGTTGATGTATTCCCTGGTTCAGGTCAAGATGGGAGCCGTTCAGTTGTATGATCATGTCTGCTATGTGTGGACGAGGATGTTTTTTTCTCTCAAATTGTTTTGTTGGCCTGGTGATGTTAATCAATGCACCACTGTCTATAATGAAAGTTATGGGGCAACCTTAGACCATTTATTGTAATCTTGGGAAATGTCCAAATCTTGTTTTGTTTGGTGGTTTGCTTTTGTCACTTTGTTTAGCTTGCAAGCAGCCAGACCTTCATGTGCCCATCGTTCAATGGTCGATGCCATCAGTGCACATCCATTTACTTCACTAGCGCTCAATGATGACGTTGCCAAGCCTCTGCAGGATGAACTTGATGACGATTGGCTCTATCTGGTTTCTACTTGTCGTAACTGGTGCTGCCTTTTTGTTTTGTGGGTGTGGCAACAAGGCTTCTGAAACTTTCTTGTGTTCATTTTCTCTTATTGCTGTGGCACAGTTAGTTTCTCTTTTGCTGTCCAAAGCATTATGAAGTGGTTCTCCTTACCGCAACCTTTGCAAGTTTGACCTATGGCTGAACAACTGTCTTCATTTGGCTATGAAAACCCACATCGGAAACACAACCTTATTTTCTTTTAGATGGCGACTTGCATGCCTCTACTCTGTATTTGTCCTTACTCTTCATGGCCAACACTGATTCATTTTTCGACCTTCCAGCTTCTATGTCAGTGGCTTGCCGATCCTCTCTTTCTTCAGCCCTGGTGGCCTTTAAAACGTGCTCTAAGCTGAGAGTCTTCCTCAACATGCGTCTTCTGAAAGAGCCTGAAAGACAGCCATCAATGAGCCAGAGACGTATGGCTTCTTCATCATTAAATTCAGTAGATTTGCAATGTTTAATAAGCACATCAAGTCTTTCAACAAACTTGTCTATCATTTTACCAGCTTACTGTCATGCTTGATTGAAAATGTTCCTTTCATAGTCGATGTTCGGTATTGGATTGAACTTGACATCCAATGCTTCCTTGACTTGACAGTATGATATTTCAGCAGCTTGTGATATTTATTTCAGCAAATCTTTTACCCCATCATCAGCAAGGTTATTTAGGTACTTAATTATTTTCTTGTTATTTACTTCTTTTAGGGCATCTATGAAAAAACGAATGTCTCGATCCATGCAGTCCATCCAATGCCAATATTCTGCTTCTTGGCGGTGTTGGTTTCAGAAATGCAGCTGCATCATATGTTGTGCTCTTTTCAGCAGCTATTGAAAAATGTCACTATTCCAAAGATCTTCACGGCATCTACAGGAAGCTTTACCTTCACCAAGCACAACCCTTGTGCTTTCACTTGGGTTGTTTCACCCTCTCTTGAGGTCATACAGCACTTTGTCTGTTTTCACCAGTAAGTGGATCTTCGTCTCCGATATCTGGTTATTACTGCCTTGAGTGCTTGTTTCATACCTAGTTGTAGTTGCCTTTAGTTTTTCGCTTTGTATCAATGATGACTCTATGCTATGTGCGTGATGCAGTATCTTTTCTTTTGGCCTTAGCAGTGGGCTTCTGGCTGGCTTTCGAAAGAGTCCTCTACAGAGCCTTCAATTTCTTCGAGAGCCGTATGTGGGCTGGAGTGGGGCTTCATTTCTACACATGCCAATTTCGAACTGCTTCTCATTGAAAAAGGGAGCACATGGCACACACAAGGTGCTTGCTGTAGCTTTGCAAACTTCCAGGGAGAGCAGTCTTGTTTCTATATGGCACAGATCCCGTACTCATCGCATGTTGTAGTGTCCTCCCCAGCCTGGGAGCATGCAAATAAATACACAACATATGGAGCACTGGATCATATGTCTTTATTCCTCTGCATATAATCTCACTTTGCTCTCTGATTACATCATAAGCATTATTAACCACACCTCAACATCTCCCAACGAATAGGTACTTCCTTTACTGGATCCGCCCAGAAGAACAAGGATCCTAGCACGCAAAGTCTCACAACACTACACGGCCTTCTGTTAGACAAGCTGAGCTTTAGAAGCTAGAAAGAGGCTAAAAGGATGGATAGGGAAATCAAGGCTGGATGGAGAGATGGGTGGATGAATGGAAGAGTGGATGAAGAGAGGGAAGGAAGGATGGTGAAAATGAAAGATGTAGAGAAAGATTAACGGAAGATGATCAAGCTCATTGTTAATTCAGGTGTAAATAGCACCATTTGGCCACATTGGGCACATTGTTTTCGAAATTTTCTTGGGGAAGCAACTAAAGAAGTGCAGGACGTTCTTGCCTCACACACTCACTTAGTGCCATTCAAAATATGGTTAAAAGTTGGAAGTTTTTTAATTTTCTGTCTACTCTCTTGTTTCCCTAAGGAAGGTATAGACAGCCCATTCAGTGTTATGTTGAGCACTATGGGCAATGCGGGCAGTCTTATTGGCTTGTTTAAACAATGGTAATCGTGATATCCGATGTGAACATGACTTTCCATGCTTAAATGATGGTCGAACTTCACTTTTTTCAACATTATGTTGATCAATCCAACGATGCCTATGAGCCCTACAAATGGCTGGCTGCCAATGTATACTGACAGACACCACATTCACAGTGCTTATATTATCTTTGTTTATGTCAGCTGCTTCTAATGGGGGTGGTGTTGATTTGAATGCACATATTGTTTTGGATTGTGTTGGGGCCCATGGTGGGGGAATCAAAAGGCAGTGGAATAAGAAACCTTGTGTGGCAGCACATCCCCCCGCACCTGCCCCCACTCAACCTGCTAAAGTGGGACGGTTCTTGACGGCATGGCTCGCGGGTGGGGGGTGGGTGCAGGGGTCGCGACAGGTGGCTACAAGGGGGGTGAGTGGGGTGATACGGGGGTGTCATGCAGGGGGATGAGGTGGAAATAAAAGAAACAATATTAAACTTACCTTGAGGCTGCGTCCCGCATCTTCTCTGATCCTGCTCTCCTGCCTCCGTCAAGAATATGAAGAAGGCAGGCAGGCTCACTCCCATAAGCCAATCACAACGTTGCAATGCAATGGTCTGAGCACCATGACACTGCGGTCAGTCAAGGACTGGAGGGGTGGGCATGTTCTCCATGCAGGCTGTATTGCAGCCTGTATAGAGAACAGGGAAGTGTGCATGACTGTTTTGGGTGACCCGAGAGTGCTGACCAGACAGTCACTGCACACTAAGGAGTGGGCAAACCACTCCTCCCCTGCTCGCAAAGCAGCACCATCCACCCACCCTCTTGCAACGCAGACAGACACAAACCATAAAATGATAATAACATAATAACTAAGGGGGTGATTAGGATGGCAGGTGGATCGCCACATCCGGCCCGGCGGTGGCGATCCGTCCGCCATCAAACAGTGAATTACCCACCGCCATATTAAGATGGCAGTGGGTATCTTGGTGGACGGAAAGTCTGTGTGCCGCTTTTCCGCCGGTCGGCAATCATTAAGATTGCTGGCCAGGTGGAGCTGGGGCGCCAATATGGTGACGGTGTTAGGCACCGCCATCCATATTAGGATGCAGGGTATTTGCAGGCCTTTCCATGGTGGCGATGCCGCCATCGAAAGGCGGGCGGGGATTTGATTTTGGGGTCCAATACGGGCCCCCGGGAGGGTGGGGGGGGGGGCTGCACTTGGGGGGTACCTATGGTACCCCCCTACATTGCCATGCACAAGGTGGCAGGCACCGTGCGGTTCCTGCTACGTTGTGAATGGCAATGCACAACATGGCATGTTAACATTGCGGCGGGTGCTGCAGCCAGCAGCACCCGCCACAATGTTAAAATGCCAGATGCAACCGCCATGGTGGCGTTCGCATCATAATTGGGGTGGCGGGACCGCCGCATGGCAGGCGGGTGGTCCTGTTACCGCTAGGGTGGCAGGCAGACTAAAGTCTGCCCGACATCCTAATCACCCCCTAAGTTATTATCATTTTATGTTTCTAAAGTTGGCACTGCTGTGAAGCAGTGGGGCATTGCTCCTCCGTCATAGCGGAGGAGCTGCCACTGCTTGATGGAACTGAAGGGAATACCACCAAAGCCTCCACCTGCCCACATGGTGTGCAGTGTTCTAACTGTAGATTGAGCGGGTCTTGTGCCCGCCCCAACATTCCTGTGGATTCCAGCCACACTGGAGCAGGCTGCTGTCTTTGCACACAGAAAACAGAAGAACGATAACACTGGTACCTCCCGCCAAGAAAAACATTCCTCCATTACCAGGCAGATCAGAGCAGTCTTGGTATTCTCTCAGACAGAACCCCATTAAATCTCAGAAGTATAAAGGCTTTGTGCAGTAACTTTTTTGAAATTTTACGACCATCCTGAATGGAAACAGTATTGAGATGTTGAATATCAAAGTGGAACTCAAGACTTAATAGATGCACTTTATATATGCACAGCAGTTGCAGCAGCATGTAATTGTTTAGATCCCTCTTATATTATAAATATAATATATCAAGAGTTGATTAATTGATTTCATTATTAATGTTTCCTGAGAAGTCATCTGCATGTTGTGTGTAATTTTTTTCAAATCATTCCTGAAACTGTTTTAAAATTCTTATTTGTGATAGAAAAAAGTTTTTCCTTTTTTTTAAATTGTTGATCCTCAATTGAAGTCTAAATCAATAAAAAACATTGACTGAGTTGTTGAATATTTTGTTTGTGTGTATTGAAGTGAAGCAACCCCAGCGCTTGCACAATGTATATGAATTCTCTAGTCCATGTCCCCTTTCCCTGTAAAAGGTAACGTTGGCTATTGGTATGAATAAGGTTTGTCACATGTGTGTCAGCACTTATTGGACGGAATGCACAAAGCAAACCTGCAGCCTTATATTCCTGCTTACACTGCTACACCAGGAGGCCTTATTGCCTTATCTACATATATACAATATTCTTTCTTAACCTAGAGTTTCATGGTCTCAAAATTAACTTCTTAAAATATATTTACCACATTAGTTGTGCAACTGTTGATCACTTTTATATTTATTGCTCCTCAAAATGTATCTCTTCCTTTTGAGCTTTCACACTCATATTTAATTTGTAGGTTTCGTCTGCACAGCGCTTGCGCTGTGTTTGCAAAATCTATTTTTTCAAATTAAAAAAATCTTAAACGGGACTTCGAGCCCACCCAATATTTACCTCTAACTCCCTTTTTTTGTCTCCCCCATCTCTCTCATTTTATCCCTTCCTATTGGTCAGCGCTCCTCCTGGCCTCTGGCTTCCTACTCCTTGGCTTGGAGTCTTCGTCCATGCCGTGGAGTTTGGACCAAGTACTGCTTCCTGTGGCCATTGTCCTTACACTGGTCAGCAAGTTCCTGCAGGTACTATTTTTTTATTTTATTCACCAGCATGCATAGAGAGTGCATGCATTTGTGGTCCCTTTCCTTCATCCTTGCCCTTTTCCCACTCTCTGTGTAGTTGAGTGGCATTCAAATCCTGGCAAGCAGAAAAAGTACTAGATATTGCAGGCATTCTCACACCCCCTCCAAATGGTTCCCTAAGGCCGCTGCCTAGATTGACCATCATTAAGAGCTGTGTCATAAAATGAGAGAAAGAATGAACCCTAGAGAAAGGGCGAACAAAGCATAAATGTCAAATGAAGGGCAATGAGAAGAATCAAAGCAAAAAGGAAAATTACATTAATTGGCCAAGAAAATAAATGAGTAGGAAAAACGAGGTAAAAGTAAATTAAAAGGGAAACAAAATGAAAAGGAAACAAAGAACAAGAAGCTTAAAAAGTGAAAGAAAATAAAAGAGAAAAGCCGTAAATATTTCTTAAAAGGACATTTTATTTACAACAAAGAAGAACCGTCACGTAAATTCTTGATGTGCATAGACTACATTGTGAAATGATCAAAAGTCCCATATATCTTTCTTCCTTGAAAGAAATTGGATTAGAGACACTAGCAAATAAACTGTGGGATAATAACCCAACAAACATCAGCATATTCAGACAAACCCTGGCATTGCCACTAACTCCACTATCCCTTTCTCTTACAGCACTTTGAAAACCCAACCAAACTCTGCGGTTTGCTGTCTTGCCTGACCTACTTATTCCGCCAATTCTTTATTTTAGTATATACGTCTCATGCTTTGGAACAGTTATGGTTTTATTCTCACTAATAAACATCAACAGACCCTGCCTTCCCTGTAACAAGTGCCCAGTTACTCAACGTCCTTTTGAATCCCCAAAAAGTTACATTTCTAGTCTTTAGCCACCATTGTTACCATTAGCTCAACCCCTTCCAGACATTCTTGCGTGCTCTCCACTCCACTGTGACACCCCTCATGCATGTAGCTGTCTTCATCACCTCCACTCACCACAACAATATATCTTCTGCTCTCATAAAGCTAGATCTGTCTGCAGCTTTGACAGTACACCCACAGTACTTTATGTTGCACCCTAAGCAGCCTCAGCACTTCAGACTGTGCTTTCAACTGGTTGGCCCTCTACCTCTCTGGCTGGTTCTTCTCTATCTACTGTCACTCCAATAGACCACCTTCCCCTCCATTACATGCTGGTGTCCAACAGGCTTTGTCCTGGCTGGATTTACTACTCACCTCTCTCTACACCCACTTTCCACGATGACATCATCTCGTCTTTTGGTTTATTTTACCACCTATATGCAGCCAACCCACGCATTTCTCTTTCCCTACTTTCTCACCCTTTCTACAGTAACAAATAACTGACTTTTGTGCTGCTTTTTGCCACTGGATGGACATTGGCCCCCCTCCTGAACTCATCTGTGGCGCTATACTTTCACTCCTTCTCTACGACAACCTCTACTCCTCACTCTATGAACAACCCAGCAAATGCAAACATACGTCAAGCCCTAAATACATGCAAAGTCTGCCCTCATACATAATGTCCTGATTAAGTCATTGCTTCTCAACAAACTGGACTACTACAAAGTAAGCCAGCATTTGATGATTAAACACTAGACATACTGATTCATTAATTTAGAGGGTGCTTAAGGGAGAATTCAACCCGTGACTGGTCTGTGGTTGGCGCCTCTTGGGTATTGCCCTATTGCCTTTATGATCAATCTGATGCTGGTGCATTGCAAAGAAGGTAAGGAGCTGGGTGGGACAAGCAGAGCCTGACAATCATGAGGGCATCTGACTGGCTCTGCAGCAGGAATTGTCTGACTGCCCCCCAGGGTATGCCCCCGGGTAGACGTCGCGCTTAACAAGTTATCTCATTCATTTATTCAGGGTCTCTGGAACTAGACGAGGACTGCTGGCTGAGCCACTAGGCCTAGAAAAGTAAATCAGGAGGGGTGAAGAAGCTTCGATAGGCGTGCTTGTGCATGTCTCTGTGTGTATGAGCACATGAACAGATGCGAGCGGCCTTATGTGCGGGATTTTGTGGGAATAACCAAGTGGACCACGGATTTGGAATATGGTCAGCAGGTGGGGGCCCACCGTGACATAATGGTGCCCTAATGTTCCTTACCTGGCTTATAGTCAATATTCTCAACAGCTTTTGGGCTATCCCTGGCATAAGGGTGGCCCATTAATGACATCTTGTGGGCATTCTTGGCAACAAAAGGGCATATCTACAAGCCATTTTGCTGCGCCGCGCTGCGTTAGCTTCGAAGCACAGGCATACGACATATTTACAACAATATGTCGCATCTCTGTGCTTCCCCCTGTGCTGGCGCACAAACTGCTGCCATGCACCGGCGCAAGCACCCTTGCACTATGGTGCAAGGATGCCTGCGTCGTGGGGAGATTGTTTTTGTGCAGGAAGAGGCACCTTCCTGCACAAAAACAATCAATTGAGGTGATTTTCTCTTCCAATGTGTACTGCAGAATGCAGCACGCATTAAAAAAGAGGAAAAAAACGAGGAGAAATGAAAACATTTCTCCTCATTGCACCTCACTACGCCATCCCTAGGGTGGCGTAGCATTCTGACGCATTTGCAGATTTACGATTTCTTGTTAATCTAGAAATGCATCAGTAGACATGGGTGTTGCGTGGGAACACCCACAGCAACACCCATGTCACTCCACTTAGACACAAAGGGGCAGATTTACAAGCCCCCTGTGCCGTCGGTGCATCACGGTGCGTGACACACCTGTGGTGCAGCCTGCTGAGTGATATTTACAAACACAGGTAAAGTCACCCTGCGTGACTTAACCTGTGCTTGTAAATATCGGCCCTGTTCGCGCAACACTTTGCGTTTTAAGGGCGTGACATGGGTCACCCAACGTGATGCTTCGGCGGCGCAAGGGGCTTGTAAATCTGCCCCAAATTGTCTATTGCTTCCATAACCGGGTCACTCTCTTGGCATATGGTGCGCGTTGTGTTTGACAAGTTCTCTATCAGTGGCAGAATAGTGGCAGATTCTGCATTTATAATGGACCTTTTTAAAAAAATATGTTTTAACTGTATCTCGCATAATTGTAATGAAAATCCCTGCTATAAGATGGACATCCCTAGAACCCGAAGATCATCTTAGGCAGGCGTGAAAGGCAGATTCTGTCCATGTGTGAGAGCAGTATCTGTGGGCTCTTGTTGAAAATGAAAGATGCATTTTGGGCACAAATCGGGTACTTACTAATCATGAAAATCTGATACTGTTTATGTTCATGTAAATGCCGAGCTTCTGTTCAGGAGAATTGAATGTACGCTTCTGAAATGAAAATGTTGAATTTATGTAAGGGTATGAGAAGTTTCTGAACTTTTTCTAAAATCATTGAGAGTTTTTTTGTGAAATTTGCAACTTTGCAATGTTCGTAATATTTTAGACTTTGGTACATAATCGTGAAAATCATGACTATTATGGCAATGTATGTGGCAAAACGAAACATTCTGCACACTTTTGCCATTATTCATAGAGAAATGTTGCAAACGGTAAACTCGCAGACTAATAGGCTGCATAGATTTCCCTCCCAGCAGGGTGCAATTACAGATAAAAATATTTTGCAATGTACAGTAAAATGTTGTATGTGCAAAGTTCAGCAGGCAGCATTTACAAACTTTAAAATGGGGAAAATTAAGAACTTCGCAAAAAAGTGGTTGCAAAAAACCAAACTTGTACCCACTCCTAATTGGTTAGTGTTTTTTCAGGGACTGATCAAGTGATTTTTTCTGATGTTTCTGAAGTCATGCTGAACTTGAGGGGATTGCTAGTGATTTTTGTCCCTTGCTGCTATCGGAGAATTACTGCTGAAGCAGGTCTTTAGTGATTTGTGGACATTCTTTCGATTACCCATATACCATCACTATTGTATCACTAATGCAGGTTCAGACCTGGGCAGGGAAGACTGATCTAACATGTCTGATCTAATATGTCTGATCCTATTGTTTCTAAGGCATTGAGCAGCTTCTTACTGTGTGATCCTGCATGATTTGTCTAGCTCTGCTTTCTATTGCTTGTGATTGAGAGATATGTGCACCTTTTGATGAGTCCACCTTGCTGCCGTCAAATACATATAGGACTAGCAATATATTTGGAAAGAGCAAGGTGGTAAACAAATTAAGAAATATGTGATATTCATGATGTAAAAAATACCAGGTCGTGTGGCATTGCATAACCATATTTCATTACCTACCTGCAGTTCACTAACATACATTCAGTACCGCAGCTCAGATTGTACATATATGCATCTGCCATAGGATGCAGTCAGATACATATATGCACAAATGTATATTCGAACAGTTGGGTTCATAAATCAGGTAATCGGGTACATATGTGCTGCACAAGGAGACTGGTGTTGGTATCTCAAATGACATTCAGAATTCACCATTATAGAATACACACATTTTGGAGAAATTAGTTGAGAAATGCACTAATTCACCACTATTATTTAGGTTGTCTTGGTGAAGATTCCGAATCCATCTTCACGGGAAGGCTTGCACAGCACACACACAAACGTACTGAACTATTTAATTACTTCCTTTTAAAAAGATCTAGATTTTTAGCCAATTTCTGCCAAAATTAGGATATTGTGACATAAAATCAATCACTTGTTCCTATTTTTTCTGAATGTTCTCAGAAACAGATTCCACCAGAGTTCCCGAAAAGGAAGCTGCTTACTCTGTTCAAACAAGGCAACAGTTGTACACCACACCACTATCAAAGTTCACCAGTCATCACTAAAATATTATTTAATTGTGGAATTCTTTAGTTTTCCATTTTAACCAGGAAATTACTTCTGAATTAGGGGACGCTCTGATTATGGTGAATGATACATTGGCGAATAAAATCAACATTGAAATGTTAATATGGCATTGATAGTCTAACAGATAGAACCAATTGAGTCAAATTCTTTTGACAAAAGTGGACACTCTTTAGAAATTATTTGTTTAAATTCACAGTTTTGCCCCAATTTTAAAAGATTTGTTGCAGAAGTGGTGCTTTTGAACCATGCTCGATCACTCCACGCAATAGAGGGCATTCTATTGCACCATTTTCCCGACTGCTGTGGGTTCCTAGCCTGGCCCATGTTATAACCCTTCTGAGTGGGTGGTGGACAGTTTCCAGGGTGGTTGGTTCCTTAGAGGTTGAACTGTAGCGAGGTGGGGTCCACCTAGCCTGGCCGCAGCTTCGCCAGCTTCCAGGCACAAGTTGTGCTCCATTGAGATCGGGGCTTGAGCTACACAGTCTGCAAGCTGTTGCCGAATTTATGCTGACAACAAAATCCTTGACAATATCTCAAAAAAGTTGGTTAAAAAAATGAACACAATTTTTCATTTCAATTCGGCTGCATGAGAAACCCATGCTAATTTGGGCATCCAGTGATACTAGCTTTTGTGCTCAGTCTGGATCATCCTTTGCACAGGGCTACTCCTTCTACAAGAATGTGTTTCTGGTCAGCAGATGGTAATCATGTCTCCTCCCTGAAATTCTGTATGCAAAGCAGCTGAATAGATGCTGGGAAATTGGTTATTAATTCAAAACTAAAACAGGAAGGCGGCAAGGCCTCGCCGAGCCTGGTACAGAGGTGCCGGAATCATTTACAGCAAACTATACTTGCAACTTTTATGTTACTCCACTGTCTTGAATGGGCTCTTGGGTTTTGTTAATAAAGCGCTTTAGAAATGCTACAATGCTTGTTTATTCGCCTACAACCCATCTCCAGATCTCTTCCATCCCCACGCACTAGTGTAGCGGTACTTTCGAGCTGCCCTTGTGAAAAGAAAATCCCACTATGTTGCTTCCCCACCGCTACTTATGCTTTCCAACCCCGCCCACTTTCCCTACTTCCGCCCTCAGTCGTGCCTACACCATGACCGTGACATTAGACTAGGCGGAACCGTTCCTAGAATCAATTTAAGTCGAGACAAGAGCTCAGCGCTCTCGTTTGTCTCGCGCGATTCAAGGAGAGGGCTTTTAATGCGAGGAAAATGCCCAGAAATTGCATTTTTTATGAAAAGGGATACGAATCAATTTGCCAGGCAAACAATGTGCTTTTTAATGTATTGAAAATGCGAGACAAGCTGGCAGCCTATGAAGCGAGGGCGAAAAACAAAAGCCCGCGAAGAATGAACGCATGCGTAATTGGCTGGTAATGAGGGAACCAGGTTAAAAGCATGCATGCTCTGGTAGGGCTTTGTGTCCCCAGGCTCCTAGAAGCTGCTATTCACGGGGAGCTGGAATAAGAAGAAAACGTGCTGCCTGTCTGAATCCAGTCTCGTACATGACGCGCAGAGAGGTTGTTTACAGCAAGTTTATGTGTAGGGCAGCGACTAAGCGACTAAGTTAATTCGTGAATTCTGCAAACAGACCAAAGTGCCTGATGGAGGCTATCGTGCAGGCTACAAGCCCCTCCACCACTTCAGCTCCCACGTCATCAATGGCCTGTTGCAACAACTTCATGGATTTCTTTGATAAAAAGTTAGAGACATCCATAACTCTCTACCCACCAGTGGGAGCCCCTACGCTAAGGCGCCCAAGAGCAAGACCTCTGACCTCCTGGTCAGGGTACTGCTCTCCCCTCCAGTCGTGGCTCGCAATACTCGTGGGTAGGGGGGGGGGGGGGGGTCGTGCGGGGGTTACCGCAGGGGGGGTTAAAATAAAAATAAAATAAGAAAATCTACCAAACCGGGTCCCCCACCGCCTCTGCTCCTGGGCCGGGTCCCGCGTTCAGCGTTTTCCTGAAGTTCAGAAACAGGAACAGGCATGCTCCCTCCCCACCTGTAAGCCAATCACAACGCTGCAATGGCAGCGTTGTGATTGGTGCAGAGTCGCGGACAGCGCCCATACGGGCACCTGTAAGGAAGCCATCTACATAGAGAAAATGTAGAGTGCGCATGACTGCTTTGGTCGGCCCCAGGTCCGGCGAAACAGTCAGGGTACTCAGAGTGGTGCCAGCCACTCCTCCCCGACTTTTATGTTTCTGCTTCTCGTGCTGCGACAAAGCAGTGGGGCGGCGCTCCTCTGCCCTAATGGAGGAGCTGCCCCTGCCCCCCTCGCGCATCTCTGTCATTGCGAATCTGCCCCCTGCACCTCTCTGGTTCTAGGTAGATGTTCGAGGCCCTCCTCCACCAGCAGGCTCCTGCCTGCGCCTCATCCACGGTGGTCCAGTGGGAGAGTCTTGCTCTTCTGCTGGTCCGCTCAACCAGCCTTCTGTTTTTCTGTTTGTTTTTTCTCTGTTTTGTCTATTTGTACCTTTCTGTTTTGTGTCTTTTTGTTTTTGTACCTTTTGTCTGTCTGTACCGTTTTCTTCTGTTGGTGCATTTACTGTTTTCCTTTTCGCTACCTTTCCTGCTGCCCCCATGGCCCCTCCCCCCCTAGAGGTTCCCGCTCCTGCCTCCCAGCTGCTCTCCATCCCCGACCCCTACTTAATGGTGGTTGCTGCGCGTTTAGCCATAATTGCCCTTTGGAAAACGCAGTGATGTGCCGTATTTACAATGATACGGCGCACCCCAATGTTTTCCCTAGCGCTGGCACTAAATTCAGGTGCCTAGCGCCAAGGCAGCACCCTTGCCCCATAGTGCAAGGGTGTCTGCGTTGAGGCAATCATTGTCTATGTGCAGGAAAGTGTTCCTTCCTGCACATAAACAATCACTAATGGGGATTGTAACTCCTATGTGTGCTGCATTGTGCAGCACACATAGAGGTTGCAAATAGTCATTTTTTTATTGATTATTTATGTGCAGGAAGGAACACCTTCCTGTACATAAAAAATTATTCATGCCAATTTGCTGTTTCTATGTGTGCTGCACAATGCAGCACACATAGAAACAGTAAAAACAAGGAGAAATTAATTATTTCTTCGCCATGTTAAGACCAGGCTTTTTTTGTCTTCATTTTGGCGCAGCCCCATATTTATGCCACCCATGCAATTAGGGGGCAGTGTCTAAAAGGAATGGGTGTTGCGGCGGAATGCCCACCACAACACCCATTGCCCACCCCTTTCACACTAAGTGCTGTGTGAAAGAGGACCTTATTCAGAAGGTGGCGTTAAGCCACTTTAAGTGGATTAAGGCAAAGGGTTTATCGCCACAGGAACCTCATAAAAATGAAGTCCCTGTGGCGATAAAGTCTTGTGAATATGCCCCCAGTGACTTGGCTTTTGGAACTGAAGTATGACGTACCATATACAGGGTCACCAAAGGGTAATGTTAGCAGTCGTTGTAAATATTGAAGAGGACAGAAGACAGAGAAGTGCAATATCAAATGGCTGACTTGCCAGACCTGAAAGGGGATAGAGAAATGGTCTTAAAATACACTGACAATAATGGATTCAAACTATTTCAGCACCAAGCCTTGAATCCCAATCTTCTTTAGTCTCTGGAACAAAACCCCATGGACTACAGCACTTAATACAAAGGAGAGATCCAATGGGATCATTCCTGCTGTAACGTCACAATCCAACATTGGCCTGACCCCACCCAGGGCAATTGCTAGAACATGATATCTCCTGTCCTTGAGTCAGAAGCCCATCTACTAGGGATCAAGATGCTCAAGTCTTCAATGTTTGTTAGCTATCTGGTAATCAGCATCTCCAGCAACTTGCTTATGATAGGTGACAAAGTGATGAGCTAGTAATTGCCAGATTTGAGATGCGAATTAGCCTTTTTCAAAAGAGGTGCTTTAATTTTCCAAAGCTATCCCAGCAGTCAGGTGTGCACTGATCATTAAGAAAATCCTGTGGGCATTTCTAGGAGGTAGTGAGAAAAGAACCACATTTGGATAAGTGTCTTGAACAGAACAAGACTATAAACCCACATTGGAGATTTGCTGTTCATATATTAATGTGATATTGAAGGGCCCCCTAGCAGGACCCAGCCTGGCCTTGAGTGGAGAATGAAGGGTATATTCTCAAATTAAAATCTGAACTTAACCCACTCACTTTTTCCAAGTAAAAAGGGAAAGTGCTCATTATAGAAGAGTTAAGATTTAGGCCTCATTTTCAACATACATATTTGATATAGCTGTCTTAATTTTGGTTTTTAGCATTGCTGAATTAATGGTAGTGTTTTCTTCTTTGTCTACCATGCCTCCTTTGTTTGCTGGCCAAGTGGCCATGTTTTTTGTCTGGCCAGTGTATGTGTGTGTGTGTGTGTGTTTGCTACATGCCACCATTTTGTCTTCGTTCTCGATGTCATGTGGCCGGCAGGCATTTTGTGTAGTCAGTGTCCATAGGCTTGCATGTGTTCTTCTTTGGTGTCCATGTCTCCTTGCTTGTTGTTTTAACATGTGGCCGGAGGTTATTCTGTGTAGCCAGCCAGCGTGCATGTGTTCTCTGTTGTCCATGCCTTCTTGCTTGTTGTTGTCTGAACATGTGGCCGGTGGCCAGTTTACATAGCCAGCCAGTGTGCTTTTGCCATAAACCTGCATATGTTCTTTGTTGCCCATGCCTTGCTTGTTGTTGCTTTCACATATGGCTAGCAGCCCTTTTGTGTAGCCAGCCAGTATGCTTTTGCCATAGGCCTGCACGTGTTTTTTATTGCCCATGTCTTCTTGTTTGTTGTTGTTTGAACATGTGACTGATAGCCATTTTGTGTAGCCTGCTAGTGTGTAAAATACTTTTTCCCCCCGTTTTCAAAGCCATTTGCTAGGGACATTAATAGAAGAGGGCTATACCTTTTTGTTTTTTGTTCAGTTTTTTACTTTTTTCCCTGATATTTTAATGTGCTTGAGGATGATTGTAGTATTTATGTACAGTGTTTATATAATATTATATGCATTGTTTTCCATTTCCCCCTGGCCCTTTTTGCCTCCCAAAGGATTTCTCATAGTCCCTAGTAAGACACCAGGAATTACTTTTTCTGATATTATTAAATTTTTCCCTGCACCCCCGCCTGCCATAGTGTTGACATGGCTTACATCGATGAACACTCATGTGGCAAATGGAGCAATTTGCAATGTTATCCTCCTGCTTGGTGATTGTAAAGAAGAGTCAAACTGAGGGGAAAACGTTTTTAGTGTGCCACTGCCAGTGCCTGAAGAACTGGAGGTAAGTGGGTGTGTTGTATGCCTTATGCAGCCCCTGCATTTGTTCACATGTAAGGACATGAAGACAATGCCTCCCATCCCTATCCTACTTTTCTTTATTCCCTAGCTGGGGTGCCAGTAAAAATCATTCATTTACAAGACTGCCATTGTTTGTTGCTTCCGTGGAAAAAGAGGAGATACAATAGAGAAATATGCACCACCATGCTTGTTGGAACAGGAAACTAACTATTGCACATCAATGAGTGATGTATTGAGTGAGTGATGACGATTCATGTAGTGGCAGTGAGTGTGTTTTTCGACTAATTTCCAAACTTGCTTTGCATTGTTTGCGGTCTGATGTGTCATTCTGCCTACATGATTGCTCCTTTCACACGTCACTAGAATTACTTACATGGTCCCCTTCTTGTTGTACTTCTTTTTTTTTGGATTCTTCAAAAACCAGACCAATCACTTTAGTTAACAAACTGCACACAAATGCTCAAATTCTATATTTTGTTTGCTAATCTTCTTCATCTACAGTACTACAGGTCTATCTCTCTTAATCTCATTTGGGACTCTGAGTCAGTCACAGGACTACCCCAACAGCCATAAGAAGGACGTTATGAACAATGCCTATCCACTTCAATGGGAAATAAGTTATAAGAGGCCTGTTTTGCCCTGTGGACTGGAGAGAGGTGTGTTGATTTGGGAAACGTCAAGTAGTGCGCTGGCTCAAATGTCAAACTCCTCTAATGAAGTAGTTGTGGTCTGGGTGACTTTAGACATGTCAAATGATAGACACACTCAGCTATTATGACAGTTGACAGTTGTGAGATTGATCAGCCAGGTGCATGCAGCTACTTGTCTGGGATTGGTTGTGAAATTGCTCTCACTTCTCAGTTAATCGCACATGACGGAACCAGCCTATGCTGTTGTTCTGCCCTCTTGGTCCTCATCCACCATGAAGCTTACCTTCTCCTTGACTCTAAAATATCGTCAAGATTTAGTTTTCTAAAATCCACAGGCCTTCTCTTCTTCTGCAAGAAAGCACCATAGCACTCCTGCTTAATTACCAGACTGGTTCAGTACTGCACCCAAGGCAGACATTCAGAGAAGAAGAATGCAGATGCACTGCCCATTTTGACATTTATTAACATATCATTTTTCATTTCTTAACAGTCACAATTTTTAGACCTGTGTGGGCCATCTCTAATTTGTATATTTCAAACCTAGATGACAGAATAATTAGATAACTTGGGACACTGGGGCTGAAGGACTCTTCGCAATTTTTTAAATTAAACAAACTGTCATTCCTTCATTTCTTCACAGAACAGATTTGATGATGATGTGATCAACCTGATGAGTTTGTGTTTGTCTTTTTCACACCTTTCTCCAAATTACAGTTCTCATCCATTCATTAATCCCTCTCTTACCCCAGACTGTGTGATATATTGAGGTGTGACTTGCGAATTTGCACCATAAATGGATCACAAACTTGGTGGGGCAGATGTGGTGGAATAAATGTTATCATGCACTGCTTTTAACATGATGCATTGGGGCAAATTGAGCGCTGGGATGTAAGGCAGTGTTGTCCAAACCTCCTTCTGTTTGAAAAGGCTTCCTTGGGCTTTTAGGCCACTTCATGAAACGCCCAAGTTTTTCCATCAATCATCTCAGATCCTACTGACTGACTGTGAGTATTGTATGGTCATCATGGTGTCCAACTCTGTAGTGTACCGAGTGAGTCCAGAATCAAAAATGCAATGGATCTGCCTACAGTAGTACAATTTTGTTATTGAACAACAAGAAGGGAAACATTGATTTGTGTCACTTTTTTGTTTGAAGATTAAATACTAGTAGACATCATGCACAACAACAACACAAACACCAATCACTCAGAGCCAGCGTCAAATGCATGCCATCATTTACCTGTTCTTATGGGGCAGTCCCTCTAGGCTCGGAGAGGAGGATAGCTATAGTCAGGTTCTTTGGAGGGACTCGACAAGGCAGGCACATATTCCACATTTCTTGTACTATTCTCCATCCAATGTCTGGCTTGAGGGAAATGGATTTAGGGCGAGTCAAGACTGGAGCAGGACTAGGGGGAGTGGACTTACTTCTTCACTGACTGCAAACAGTCGCAACTCCAATCCGGCAATATAAGAGTAAGACGGTGATGATGGGTTTATTTATTTATTTATTTATTTATTGAACTTATATTGCGCGCAGCTACCCGCAGTGGGTTTCCCGGCGCCAGGGATAGACTGGAGGAGAAATCGGAAGACAAGTGGTTGCAAGGGGGAGACATTAGACTGGAGGAATCTGGAACTAGAACAGAAGGGTCTTCAGTTTTTTGTGATTCGAACCAGAAAGACAGTGACACATACAAATAATAAAACTAAATAATATTCTTTAGCTGTATCTTTTTGGTGGTCTTTTAGGGGGGCGTCAAAGCAAGAAAGAAAGTAACAAGTGGAAAGCCTAGTTGCTGTCAGAGAAGTAGAGCTTGTCCTCAAACTCTGGTGGTTCACCCAGAAGTAGGTCATCTAACACACTACTTCCATGACCTAAGTCGCCATCATCATCTTCCTGCTGTGCTACTTCAGGTATGGTGTAATCTGGTGGTATAAAGTGCTGATTCATTTTGATCATGATTAACCTCTCCACGTTTTGGAGAGAGAGACTGGTCCTTCTCACTGTCAGAATGGCACCAGCAGCACTGAAAACATGCTCAGAAGAGACACTTGCGACAGGGCAGGCCAGATAGTTTATCGCCAGCCTGCAGAGCACTGGCCATATCATATCATACCAATACAGCAATGTAGATCTCTGTTGGGTCATCCAGATAGGCCTGGACCATCCGCTCAATGCTCAGGGTTGCTCCGCTTTGCTTGACCTCTTTTGCCTTTGCCTCAGCACTGGACCTAACAAGCCCTTGCTGTAGAAACCATTCCTGTGCTGATTTTGGTGGGGCTGATGCCCCTGTTGTTGTTGTTGATGTTGTTCTTGGTGTTGATGGTTGTTTTGGCTGCTGTGAGCCAACTGTACTGCCCTCAGGCTCTGAAGTTGAACTTGACGCCGGCTGCCCTGAAGTTCTTGTTGTGGCCTGGAGAAGCAGGCTTCTAGTTCCCAGCCGTTCTTTTTCTAAGCGACTGGCTTCCACAGCTATCCAAGTAGTTGGCAACATCCCCTTCTGAAAAAGGAACCAATGTGTTCAGTACTGGTTTGTACTGTGGATCCAGAATTGTGGCACAAATATAATGATTGCATGACACAATGCCTCTTTGCACCCTTGTATTTTCAGATAAGCGAAGGGTTAAGCTCTCCACCAACTCATATGCTTCTTTTTAATCCTCCACACCGGCGTACATTGCAGACACCCCTTCAGCTGTTCCTGTAGCATGTGCAACAATGGGATAGCTTGGCCCATAGTACCCTCGTCCTTGCTGACTTCACATGTGAAGTACTCGAAAGGAAGTAGCATCCCTGTCAGGCATTTAACTAGGCCCCATTGGTCCAGCTCAATGATCATGCCTTTCACAGTAGCATCCCTTCTTTGCATGACATATTCATTGATTGGTCTGCACTGCTCAAACAGACGTAATAAGTTGAGTTACAACGTGTTGACACCTCCTGGATGAGTGCTTTAACTGGCATTCTATGTTCACGTTGAATGATCCTCAGCTGCTACCGGGCTTTAAAAGAGTGGCTGAAATGTATGCAGATTCTTCTGCAGGTGGTCTGCTAGGTGCTGACTCAGTATTCCTTTTTCAGAAAGTCTTGAACAATGATGTTAATGCAGTGCGCCAAACACAGGACCCTGAAATAGCCACCATCGACCATGGCCTTAAGTATATTACTGCCATTGCCCGTGGCAACAAAACCAATGGTAAGCCCTCTTGGTCGCAGCCATTCAGAGACCTTGCTGTCAAATTCTTCCAAAATGTTTGCAGCAGTATGGGATTTCTCCATGGCGAACATGGCTACAGTTGCATGTTTCCGGGTGGCATTAAAAATCCCAGCAGTGTCAACAACACCTGCTGCAGATATCTTTTCTCTAACACCCGCAAAAGAGATCCAGTGTGCAGTGATGCACATGTAATCAGTGGCTTGGCAACAGGTCCACATGTCTGTTGTCAGGTGGATAGTGTGAACAGCACTCTTCTGCAAAGCTTGTCCAAGCAATTCCAGCACGTCGTGATGTAGTGCTGGAACAGCAAATCTGACGAAATAGGACCGGCTGGGAACCTTCCATTATGCACAGATGGCTGTCACAAATTCAAGAAAACCTACCTCTTCCACAAAAGAAAAAGGGAAGAGGTCCAGCGCTAACATTTTAGCCAGCTTTGCGTTGTACAAACGTGCCATTGGGTGGTTGCATTTGTACTGCCCCTCCGACCTAAACATGCTGAGAATGGTAGCCTGGATTTCTTTCTTTTCTGGTGCCACTGATGTAGGTGACATCTTGACGCCAGATGTTGTTAGGCTCAAAGCACATTCTTTTTTGAGGTTCTCTCTTGACTGGGACCCCTTGGTGTCTCAACCTGACTCTTAGTCTTGTGCCACTGCGATGTTGCTGATGAGGATGTGGGTGGTACCACTGCACTGCTTGGAACAGGGCTACTTTGTGTACCAGAGAAAATGTCTCCCTCTTGTTCACCTTCCATCGGATCAGATCGGATCTTCTACTTCTTCATCCCCACCAACAACAATGGGTGCAGTTTTTTGGACGCTGAGGCGTGCCTCCCACTGGATCGAGTGGTGTTTTTTAAGATGGGTTGCTTGGCCTCCGTACCATAGTTTGTACCAAGCTTACCCTGACTAACACCTTGTCTACAAATGGAGCATATAGCAATGTTCACCTCCTTCCTCCTAACCGAAAAGAAGTCCCAAACTGGAGAGGTCAACTTTTTGGCGCTGATGGTGCCACTTGCAATGCCGGATGAACTTGTAGGTGGGTGCGAAGTTTGACTCCCTGCAGTACCTACTTCTACTGAGGTGGTTGTGGTGAACGTAGGTTGCTGCCGGCGAAATATGGAAGCTGGATGTGGTGTTGTTGGTATCATCTGTGTTGGTGGTATCTGTGCCACATCTCTCACAGCAATTTGGGATGGATAATGTCGGTCTCCACTGGGGCAGGACTAATTTCCATGATGACTGGCTTGTCATCAACATCCTCCTCTTCTACATCTACCGCCATAACTCTAAGGCTTTCTGGAACCTTCCTTTTCCCTAGCCTTGTCTCGTGGATGTGGTGTGCCTCCAACTCAGACGGAGGCGGAATCCAAGTGGTGTCTAGATCATTAGAAAGGGGGCTTGGAGAAGAAGTTAATGGACTAACCCTCCTTTTCCTTGCTGGGGATCTGGAAGACAATGGATCTTCTGAAAGAGTGGCTTGCTCTTCTTCTTCCTCTGCAGGAAGCTTGATCTCCTGAACTGCCCCTACTTCGGGAGGTACAACTACTATTGGGGGTGGTTGCAGCTGTTGATGCCCACTTATCTGAATTTCCTGCATTGATAGGGTACTACTTTGCAATAGGTCAATTTCAACATCACTGCTCATTGGCATTTGACTTGTGATTAGACTGACTGCCTCTGCAACAGACATGGACTTGGGCCTAGGTTGGTGGGGTGGGTCCACTGATGCCGGGGTGCTGCTCCCAGATCGCTCCCCGGACACCGCTGCTGCAGGTGCAATTTTTGTTTTCCCAAAAAATATCTTGGGCAACATACCGGTCTTGGTAAGTGGCAGTGCATTCTTTTCACTAGCAACTTTCTTGGTACTGGACCTGGTACCTTTCTTTGGGGCCATCTTGAAGATGTCAGCAGCACCCAGTGGCACAAGTTGAAACAGATGTCTGTGGTCACACGTCATGTGACATCATGCGCAGCAGGAATTCTGTCTGGCAGTATAATGGGTGATGACGTCTCCTCCTCTTTTGTGCACCTAAAAGCAAAGAAGCCAGAAGAACATCAGTAAAATGTGGCATTCATTATTGTGGTCCAATTACTACTAGTACAAACAAACAACTATAACATATAACTTAGTGTGTGGCCATACGTGTTAGTGTTATTAATATTATCACATTTATTACCTCAGTTATTAAAAAAACATAACAATAGAGTGTAGACATTTGTGAGACTTTGACAAAAACAAGGACTTTCATGGTTGGTGTACTAGTGTACAGTACACTGAGGAAGGATAGGAAAGAAAAAGAACAACAACAAAAATATAAATGTAACGGACCCAGTTTGGCATTGTGTATCACATGGGATTACGCATTCAGGAAGCTGCAGCTGACAATGGATAGAAGCAAGAAGCCAAGAGGAACAAAGGAAAGATATGCAGGCCTAATGCAGAAGCACACTGGCTGCCTTCACAAAATGGCCGCCTGCCACATAGCAAGGCCGCAACAACAAGAAAGGGAAGACAGACAATGCATGCCTATGACAAAAGCACACTGGCTGCCTTCACAAAATGGCCGCCAGCCACATGGTCAGTCACTCACAACAACAAGAGAGAGGCCTGGAAAACAATGAACTCAAGCAGGCCTATATGGACACTGACTTTACAAAATGGCCACTGGCCACACGGGGAGGAGCATCCAAGGCAAATGCTGGCCCGCTATTACAAGACACTCACACACTGGCCAGACAAAGGAGGCATGCTAAACAACACAGCTTTAATACAACAATGCCAAAAAGGAAAATCCACAGGGATAAAAAAGGTTTGCACGTTACACAACAACCATACACATCCAACAACATTTATTTAACACACATGAAAGAAAGTGAAATACCCCCAAAAAACACATTTTGCATTTCAATCCAATGCCACCCATGCCCTAAATGATGTTTAAATTCAACAGACAGTTGTTTCATGCACCCATGAGTAGCTTGGGCCTATTGGTTAGAAAACCCATTGGCAGACTAGGCCACACAGTGAACAAATTCAAATCAATATTATTGCAAACTTATTAGAAAATGTAGTGAACTGTGTTACATTGTTTGCTGGATAAAACATAAAAGAAGAAAAAATTGCATGCAAAACAACAACCAGCACGAAGGCATGGCCACCACAAAGGAGGCTTGTAGGCCTAATGCAGAAGCACACTGGCTGCCCCTTCACAAAATGGCCACCAGCCACATGGCCAGGCAGGCCACCCACAACAAGAAGCAATAAGCCAAGTGGAACAAAAAAGGAAAGAAGACATGCAGGTCTATGGCAAGAGCACTACCACCACCACAAAATGGCCACCAGCCCTGTGGTCAGTCACTCACAACACAGCAAGCAGGAGGCCTGGAAAACAATGAACTCAAGCAGGCCTATATGGACACAGACTTAACAAATTTGGCTCAGCCAAGGCAAATACTGGCCCACTATTATAAACACACGCACACACAGACCAGACAAAGGAGGCATGCTAAACCACACAGCTTTGATACAACAATTCCAAAAACGAAAATCCACAGGGATACAAAAGGTTTGTAAGTTATACAACAACCACACACATCCAACAAAGGCATTTATTTAACACACATGAAAAAGCGAAATACCCCCAAAACACATTTTGCATTTCAATCCCATGCCATCCATGCCCTAAAGGATGTTTAAAAATTCAACAGACACCACAGAAAGAGATGTTTCATGCACCCATGAGTAGCTCTGGGCACACTGGCTGAAAGGCCTATTGGCAGACTACTGGTGAATTAAATAAATATTGCACATTGATTTGAAAAGTTGGAGAAAATATAGTGAACTGTGCAACATGTTTCCTTTATAAAAGAATAAAGATTACTTACAAAGAAACTACTGAAACTACGGGCCACCCACCACAATACATTTTAAAAAAACGATAAAAAAAACAAAAATGTAGGTGCAATGCCACAAACAACACTAATTTTCCAACTTACTTGTGAAATCTCAAATTCAAAAGTCCTCAAATCCAATGATATATGATGCAGCAGACAGAAAGAGGGAGCCTTCCAGCTCCAAATCCAAATGAAAAGTTAACAGGAGGTGGACAAAGCACTGGGAGGAGCCTGCTGGACAGGAACAGGAAGTTGGAGACTCTGGGGCACTTCCTTCCTCTAAAAACAAGTTAAAAAAAAAAGGACTCCTTGCACAAAAACGTACAGCCAAATGTCAATCTGAGGAGTTTTTTAAATACAATCATCCTTTTCAGAAGGTGTTGATGCTGCTCGAGAGAGATTCTTCTACAGATTGCAAATTGTGTGTGTTCAGCATCGCGATCTTCACAAAACGTCCACCGGAAGTCCAATGGTGAGCCTGGATCGAAACACTCTCGCAGGACTGTGGTGCTCACTAATGGATGAGAAATCTCGTCGGTGATCGCAGGCACCTGGTAAGTCGCTCCCGCACGCGCAAAAATGCATTTTGGGTGCGCAAACTCAAAAAAAACTCTGCTACGGGGCGTTCCGCATAGAGAACACGGAGTTACCGAAAACTCCGCGTTCTCTACGGGAATGCAAAGTTGCCAAGAATCCACAAACTCCACGAGCAGAGCGGAGTTTTACACCCAGGGTTAGTGCTGGGATGTGAGGCAGTGTGCTACGTCTGTTTGAAATGGCTCATTTGGGCTACTGAACTAACGTCTTGTGTTGTTTCACTTGTGCCCAGTGAGTACTACAGAGACCTGAGAACAATTGGCCAGCATTTCCAGCACCCCCAAAATGGATTGTGGCTCTCTAATGATGAAGTAATGAATCCAGAAACACGTGTCTAGAGTTACACAGCACAAGCTGCACCAACAAGGGTGAAAAATGAAAGACTAATACTGAAGTAAGTGTTATCATGCACTACATTTACCATGATGAATTGGGGCAAATTGAGAGCTGGAATGTAAGGCAGTGTGCTCCCACCCTCCTTCTGTTTGAAAAGGCTCATTTGAGCTACTGGGCGGACGAGCTTGTGTTGATGCACTTGCGCCCAGTGAGTACTACAGAGACCTGAGCAGACTTTGTGCAGCATTTCCAGCATCCCCAAAATGACTAGTGCTCTCTCCTGATGAAGGAATGAATCCAGAACAGGTGTCTAGAGTTACACAGCACAAGTGGCACCAGCAAGCATAAAAATTAAACACTACTTGTGAAGTAACTTTTATCATGCACTGCAATTACCATGTTGCATTGGGGCAAATTGAGTGCTGAGGGCACTGTTCTCCCACCCTCCTTCTGTTTGAAAAGGCTCATTTGAGCTACTGAGCTGACTAGCTTGTGTACTGCACAACAAGATATGTAAAACGGGGCTGAGAAAAGGTTTATGAAAAAAGAAGCAGAAGAAAGGTACAGACAGGAGAAAGTTAGCAGCAGAAACAGGAAGTATAGAAAACACAGGGAACAGCAGGGATAACAAACAACATCCAATCAGAGTAGAAAAGAAAAATGTAAGTAAACACAAGTGCATAATTTTAGTAGTGGAGAATAGAAATGACTTACAGGGGGCAGCAGGACCATCTGCTGCAGCTCTGGTCACTGTCATGGTCACACCCGCCATGGTGCTGGTGGTGGTGGCAGCTGGCCCAGGTGCTCTCTTCCCCTTGCGTGCTTAAGAAAGAAGATAAAAAAGAATATACCGCTTTTTAATGCATGTTTTTTCCCCGCAGGGAATTACAATGCAGTTGTTAGAACGACCGCGTGGTAACCACGCATACAATTACTCTGCAAGTCGTAACAACGACTTGCAGAGGGGGGGCGCTGGATGTTGGAATAGTATAATTTACTATTCCAACTCCAGTATGTGCAACAGTAGGGAAGGTGCGGGATTTTAAATCCGACACCTTCTGTCCCCTCCGCAAGTCGTTGTTCCGACTTGCAGAGTAATGGTATGCGTGGTTACAATGCAGTCGTTTAACGACTGCATTGTAATTCCCTGCTGGGAGATGTGTCCATGCTAAATGATAATTACCGATAAAAAACAATGATTGGTGGTAATCTGTACAAAATAAATTGACAAGCACAGCATAGTAGTTTTTAAATCAGATAGCCTATTTCATAATACTAAACCTCAAAAAATAACATTTTGAAATATTCATATTCCATAGAATGATCTTTGCTTCTCTGCCCCTTTTGATGAGTCAAGCTGGTCCCCTTTTGTGACTGACATCCAGGAGATTGGGACTATGAGCTACATAAAGCCACAGAGAAGAAAGCAAGTTAGCAACACCCCTGATATACAATCATGTCTTAAATCCGCCCAAGCGAGCAGCACTTGCATAGCTCACAATGGAACAGTTGTGGCACTAACACTAGACTTCCACTCCCCTCCTACGTACCTAACTTCCAACACCCTTCCCATCAGGCTGGCACCAGGCACCACTACTCTATCAAGGGTTTGTGTTGCCCTTGCCTCTAAGTATTGATTTTGGGCAAGGAGGTGTCCCTTCCTGCACAAAGCAATCAAGGGTTGCTGCATTGGCACACTAGGCAGCACTCGATGTGGCAGCACAGGAAGAGAGCAGGAATGTGCTGTCTTAATAAATAATAGTCGTATTCCTGCCTTCTCCCTTTGACGCAGCCGATCAAGTTTTCTTGCTGTCCTGCATAAAATGTTGATAACACTGGACCCTGGCCAATGATGCACTCATCACTCTATTCATGCTGCTTGAAAACTAAATAGGAGAATTTTTAGAAAACAACAATATTGTTTACCCACCGAGCCCCGTAATCTCGACACCCAGCAGGTCAAGCAGGTCCTGCTTCCTGTCGGGATATCTGCCTAGTTGTACCCCGCTGCGGCTGGGTGCTCGCGATAAAAGAGGTGCGGTGCAAACATTGCCACACTCCCCCCAGAGCACCTGATGCACTAGCAGGGCATACCCTTTTCCGGGCCTTGGAGAAGGTGCCACTGCACCCTTAAAATGAGTGGGCCAACTCCACCTTGCCCCTGTCTGCCTGCATCGCCCAGAGGGGGTGCTGGTGGCACCGCCTGCTTCTGCTGCCATAATGGGGAAAGAGGATTTGAGTCGGGAGAGGTGTTAGACTAGAGGGAGTCTGACTCGAATAGGTCAGGAAAGTAAAAGTAAAAAACTAAATACCAATCGGTTTGCCATCATGGGTTCTAATAAACCGGGCGGCCTAATGAGCACCAGCGAGAGCGGATCGCCGCTTGATTTATTAGAACCCATGACGGCAAACCGATCAGTAATTAAATTACTCGCTCACCGTGATGCTAATTGACTCGTGATGAAAGATCAACAATAATTGAATTATTCACTCACCGTGTTACTTATATCAGACCTACGGTAACCTTGAGTTACTGTGAGTACTGCCTGAAGCCATAAAGTGGCTATTTCTCCACAAGGGAACTATAAACCTGAATACCACTGAGAAGTACCCTTATATTAGGAAGATTCCTACACTTCGAGCACCTTAACAATGCTGCTGATCCCCAGAATTCCCGTCCTGAAGAGACCCCGTATCACAAGAGGGTCGAAACGGCGTCGACAACTGAAAAGGGAGAGCCCCAGCGCACTCTAATTTGTCTATGAAGAATTGATTGTATTATATCTCCAAAGGGCTCCCCTTTTAATTACCAATAACCATTGCCTCCATTCCTTAATAGCACTACGTTTATTGCACTGTTTTTGATTATGGTCCCTTCACTGGGGTCAAGAAGTCACTTCAAAATTGTGGAAATGTATATAGTGTAAATCCACAATTTAAAAAACTTTTATGTCTCCTTTTCACTTGAAATACTGTCTATGCAAAACAAATTATACTCACTTCGGCTGAAGTGGGTACAGCTAAAATAATTGTTCTGTGGGTTTCTACAAAAACTTTGCTACAAAAGTGATAGGCCTTATTGAATTATGGTTTGATTTTTCATTTTTTCTGTCCCTGTTTAAGTCATGCAAGATATATTACTCCTTGCAATAAATTTTACTAATTGATTCAAATGAGTTCCTTGTGAACATTGTTTCTGCTTGGAAAGTGAGACAGCAACAAAAACAAGTAAAGAAAACTTCGGATTGGGTTGTATACAGTGGAGCATGCAGCCAGCAAGGAGAGAAAAACAGATGTAGGCAAAACAAAATGGCCGCTCGCTTGCATACCGCGTGGTGCCGTTCGCTCAAATCTTTCAGCATGGAACACGCAACTGAAGTGGAAAAAGCAGCCTGATGAGCATTTTCTGACCATTGGAGGAATTCCGCAGAATATCACAGATTTTGTTTTGTAAATCCACGTAATGTCACAGAGTGAAACTCTGCGAGTTCCGCCCAGGCTAAATAAATATCTGAACGGAGTGATCAAATGCTGTCCAAATGTCTTCCAGTAGTAGATTTCAGGAGGTTGGTGATTCTGCAAAGAGGGTGTATTCGGTAACAGTTTTCACATAATGAAAAGATGTGTTTTCAGTCATTGTAAAAGTTGTTTGCTATATTTGCCATGTTTGATTATCTGGACTTCGTCTGAACATCAATTTCTTATGACATCAGCGGACACTGAATACATTACAGACCTTTTTTAACCTCATTTTTAGCTCTTCAAGCAGGGAAATTGATGTAGGCCAGTCATACCTATTTTCTTTTGTTCTCTATGGGGCAGATTTACAATGAAAGTGACTCTGCATTCCGCAAGCCATTTGGCTGTGCCGCACTGAGTCACTTTCAAATCACAGGGATGCGACATATTTACAACAATATGTCACATCTCTGTGCTTCCCCCTGCGCTGGCGCACAAACTGCACCCATGTGCCGGCGCAGGCACCCTTGCATCATGGTGCAAGGATGCCTGCATCGTGGGGATGTTGTGTTTGTGCAGGAAGGGGCACCTTCCCGCACAAAATAATCACTATAGTAATTTTCCTCTTTCAATGTGTGTTGTAGAATGCAGCACACATTGAAAGAGGAAAAAACGAGGCGAAATAAAAACATTTCTCCTCGTGGCGCCTCCCTATGTATCCCCTGGGGAGGCGTAGCATTCACACACATTTGCGGATTTACAATTCCTCGTAAATCTGGAAATGTGTCTCGTTGCGTGGGAACACCCACGGCAACACCCATGGAATGCCCCTTTCACGCAAAGTGCTGCATGCAAAGGGGCCATATTTACAAGGACAGGAAAATCCACGCAGGGTGGCTTTTCCTGACCTTGTAAATATGGAGCAGTAAGATACACCACCAGTACGTCACAAAAAGTGACGTACGGGTGGCACAGGGGCTTGTAAATCTGCCTCTATGTGTCCGCATCCCAAATTCAAAAACTAATTTTAATATTTAAGTTCTTGACCAGAGCTCATCAAACATCACATGTCCAACATTGTGTGAAATCCATGATGCGGTTTTAAAATTTCGTGAACTTTGGTTAAAAATCCTCCCACTATATAAATGATACAATGCAAATTGGAAGTTGTGAGCAAATGATAATTTGCCGGTTTCTATTGAAAATACATAACAACCTTGGCCATACTAGCGCTATTGTGTCGTGTAATAAATCCATTAATATGTGTTTTTTTTACATGCGAATTTACAATCTTTTAGGGAAAGTTTGAAGTGTAAATTAAACTTTGCTCGGAGTGGAGGAGATGAAAAAATCTTACCACAAACTAAGAATGGGCTGAATGGACAAAGGGCTGATTTATTAAAGTTAATGCCTCACTCCTTTGTGAGCTTTGTCACAGCTTTTGTAGCCAAATAAAAAATATAATTAAAACAATTATATTTGAACTGAGCCCCATTTCCAGGCATGTGTACCCCGTCCCGCTCCCACGTTGCATCTGCAGGTATGTGACCAGGCTGTCTTTGACATTCATAGTTAACAGCAAAATATTTCCTTTTACAAAAGAGTGCACTGCCTTTGGCAGACAGTAATTGGATATATTTGGAAAATCAATAAACCCACAGGTATGTTTTTATAGACCACATATTTTTCCCATTGAAATCCAAGCTCCGTGCCTTCAGAGTTCATGCGGAGTTTGTTGCTTCTGGCTTCTGAATTTGCAGTTTGAATCCTGGCACAGCCCCTTGACACACAGTGTGACATGGCGGGAATCATCAGCTATTTTCTTGTCCCTCTCTTACTCAGTAGGGCATGAAGGTGGACGGAACAAGGACATAGAATGGACGGAACAAGGTCATAGAAATAGTGTTTATTATTTATTTATCTGATTTTTTTTAAATTTATTTATTTTTATACTGATCTGCAGCAGCCTCTCGCGGCTGATGAAGCACCTACTGCTCGAGCACGGCCTATTTTGTTATTAATAATAATTACAAGGGGTGAATATTTTTCTTAGGAACTCACCACTAGCGCTGCAGAGTTTAAGGGTTGTGGAATTCAATGATCTTTGGACTTAATTCCACCTCATGCCTCTTTATGCCACCACATACACATCCACTACCTTTATCTTACTCTTTCTCTTTAGCCCCTTCACCCCTCATTTCTTTGTCAAGGTTTTCCTTCCTTCTTTTCATCCTTCTGTCTCCCTTTTCTTCTTTGCTCTGAGTCAGAGTCTGATGATGAAAATTAAGTCCTGTGCCTGACACCATTGCCTGCAACCACTGGCATAGATTAGGCACTGTGCACCAGTCAGTGGCAGGCAGGGTCATACTGGCTTTTTATCTTATGGAACATTTTCCTGGGGGGCTTCAGCCACTGGGCTTAAGTTTTGAAGGCCTCTCACTCATAGGGGTTTATTGCTTTATTGCAGTAGGCACAGCAGGAGCGTGATCAAAAGAGAGAGAGAGAGAGAGAGAAGGAGAGAGACAGGAGGAATGGATGGAAAGAGGGATGGAAGGAAAGGGCTGCTTTGAGCATTTTTTACTTTTTTTGGTTCCCACTCTGGCCCTGGTTGTCGGTGCAGATATGAGATCCTCTTAGGGGAGATATTCAATGGGTTGTGATGACTCATATCCGGTCCGACAAGGCATGGTGGGCAGTGTTGAGATAGGCGGCTTTGAATTGGTGAGTGGAGGGTATTGGCAGCATGGCCCTCTCCAGGCTTCACTTTGCATGAGTCATGGCCCCTCTCCACACTCAACAGTGATAAATTGCACATTACTCTTTGCGCATCTGCATATATAATACAGGTGACAATAGCCCCCTCATAGTTATGATTATTCCATCAAAACGCAGTTTATTGCATTCTTAATAGCTCCAGTGTCCTTTGATGAATCTGCATGAAATTTCCGAAAAAAGGTCATCCAAGTTGGATTTAGCATGGAAAGTTTCATGCGGCTAAATAAAAAGGTAAGCAAAAAAAGGGGATCAAAACAGTGGCATTTCCCTTTTTAACTCCCATCTGCTACAGAGAAATCAGTTGTACAGAATTATACCAAACTTGGCATGAAATTAAACCTTTCCGCAAGAAAGGGCAGCTTTGTGAGTTGGTGTAAATCCCACCAGAAGTTCTTCTTTTGAGAATTTAGCATTAGAATAGTGTCTGGAGGACTTCAAATTCATGTGGCCTATGAATCAAGTTAGAGTTATGTTGATCATTTGTCAATGGATAGTCCGTGATCCTGGGTTTGTGGCCCCAAATTTAAAAAAAATCAACTCTGATGGGACAAAGTACCTTTTTTCAGCACTCATTTCAGGTTTACGGATCCAATCCGGCACGACTTGAAGAAAAATATTGTGGTTGCCATTACAGGATATTTGGACTCGCTCCGTAAGTGAGCAATAAGGGGTAAGTGGGGAGCACCCCTGAAATCCTACCTCACACACTCTTCACCTGTGCCCAATATAGATGACCTCCCCAGTTTTATTTGTGACCTTTTGTGGTCCCCCTAAAAAATCTTTCAAAGATACCACTGTTGGTACATTGCATGGAGGAATCCTGACATAGCCAGTTTGCGGGGTTATTGAGGGGGGTCATGGACACATGGCCATAATCAGTTGTAGATATTCCTGAGCAGAACAAGATGAAAGCATGAGCTGTTCCTGTTCCCACTTGGTCTATGACCAGCTATGCCTCATGATGACTATGAGAGATGTCTAGTGTGTTCATTGCAATTTTCTACCAGTTTTTACTCAATATTTGCATTCATCACCTGGTGCAAAATGACATTTTTGCAATGGTCAGCCAGTGCAAATTTTAGCCCAGATTTACTTCCTTCGCTCAGTGGAGTGCTGCATGAAACATTGACGTAGTTCTTTGCACAAAGGACACACTGTAGCGTGGAAAAAGATTTTGCAAGAGTCTCGCTAAAAAAGGCTGTTCTGCATGATGTTCACGCTTGCATTGTGACACAAAGTCAAGCCAGCGATGTTTAGGCAAGGATTTGCACTCAAAGAACATGCTGTGTGTAGATCACACACAGTAGTCAGACAGGTAAGATGTGTGCTTTCATGAAAAGCAGATATGTAGGTACATCAGGCAATACACCACCTGACCCCTTGCTTGAACTTGGTGTCAAGATTTAATGCAAAGCCAAATAACACTGCTCTAGTAGATCTGGCTTTGCACCAAAGCCTCAGATTTGTGCTCTTATGTCGCAAACTTGTACCCTTTACATACATTAAAGGAGTTTGCAGCACCACGATGTTGGCGCTGCATGAGGATCAACTTTCAATACAGCAAAGTCTTCCCGTATAAAAGTTGATTGTCATTGCTGTTTGCACGACTACGTGCCACTTTGTGTTGTGTGTAGGCCAGGGTAAACCTTTAGTAGACCTGGGAATTGAATTTTGCTCTGTGTATCAATGCTCATGTGACTGCAGAATTTACAAGTAACGGTGCAAATGTTACCAGACTCCAGTCCAAAATCGCCACTAGCAGTACCCTGATGTCATGTAGTCCTAGATATTTTGTTACCCCTTTCAAATTTTTCGAAGAAAATTCTTTAATTTTATTAAAATTACATATCCTGCTTCCCAAAACATTTTATCTGTGTGTGTATTAGATTTAGTTTTGATGACCTTGCAGGGACAGTGAGCCTCATTTAAATCTTGGCAAATGGCCTGACCGCAACGGTGCCCCCAGCCAAATTTAGAAATGTGCACTAGCCCAGACATTTCTGGCAAAAGGGGGGCGGGGGGCAGTCCTCTCCAGGCGGCATGAGTTTTGGGGGCCACGGCCTTACCCTGCTCTTACCTGCGGGTGTCGCTTGGCAGCGGCCGCAGAAATCACCAGCACCCCCGCCCTGCTCTTACATTCGCCCTCTGTGGGCAGCAAACTCAGGGGCTGTCACGGGAGGCATAAGGCCTAGCTACGCCACTGATTTCTAGTATTATCAGGAACTACTGTCAGTGCATTGTAAGTTTGCCATACAGCTCTGTCAACATGATAAAGCTGTATGGCAAATGTACACATTGTATACTATTTACAAGTATAGCAGCACTTTCTTTAAAAAAAAAACAATGTCCCTCTCGCCATGGATGTTTTCACTCATGTTTTTCATCTATTTTGCATTTTTCTGTTTCTTTCTCTTACTATAAGCCTGATTCTTTTGTTCGGTATGTAATGAGCTTAGAATGTAAAGATGTACAATTTTTTACTGCATATTGTGTTTGGTCACTTCAAATTCTTTTCAATAAAATTATTTGAACTTAGAAACAATGCCATTTGCGATTCCTTATTAGCAAAAAATAAGGATTCGCTAATAAGGAATAGCAAAAGGCTATGCATGTAGAAATCGCTTAAAAAATAGCGATTTCTAAACATTCCTTAATTGCGACTCACAAATTGCGAGTCGCAATTAAGGAATACCTCTCCATTCATTATTGGAAAGAAATTCTCAATTTGCGATTCTCAATCAGAGAATCGCAAATTAAGAATGCAATTTCAAGGGTGCCAGGGTGTCAAAAGGACACCCTGTGGCACCCCTGAAATCTGCATATGAGTATATCTTGCACACACACATGCCCAAGGGCATGTGTGTGTGTAAAATGGAATTTTGAAAAATGCACTTTAGTGCATTTTTCAAAGTTTTTGCAAATTACCATGAAGTTCAACTTCATGGTAATTTGCGCTCCCTATTAGCGAAATCGCTAGATTTTTTTCTTTTAATGCATTGCATTTAAGGAATCTCAATTTGAGATTCCTTAAATGCAATGGCAATTTAAGTAATCGCAATTTAGAGATTACTTAAATTGCGATTTTTGCATTTGGGATGATGCATCCCAAATGCAAAAATACTGGTAGCAAAGGGGCAGATCCATTTGCGACCGGTTTTTGCTTTGATGCATGTGAGTCTAAGAATCACACCATAACTGCAGCACACAACACTACAGCCTAGAAACAGACTAACTCTGAGTATATAGGGGCATATTTACAAGCCCCTTGCGCTGCCAGTACATCACTTTTGTGACGCACTGGCAGCGCAATACACTGCCCCATATTTACAAGGACAGGGAAAGCCACCCTGCGTAGTACTTTGCGTGAAAGGGGCGTTCCATGGGTGTTGGTGTGGGTGTTCCCACGCAGCACCCATGGAACGAGGCACATTTCCAGATTTACGAGGAATCGTAAATCTGGAAATGCGTATGAATGCTACGTCTCCCCAGGGGAGGCATAAGGAGGCGCAACGAGAAGAAATGTATTCATTTCTCCTCGTTTTTGTTTCCTGTTTCTATGCGTGCTGCATTCTGCAGCACACATTGAAAGAGGGAATCACCTCTAATGATTGTTTTTGTTCAGGAAGGGTTCCCTTCCTGCACGTAAACCATCATTGAAAGAATGCTGTTTTTCAACTTCCATGTGTGCTAATGCAGCACACATATAAGTTGAAAAACGGCATTTCAGATTGTTTTTGTGCAGGAAGGGAAGCCTTCCTGAACAAAAACAATCTCCCCACGACGCAGGCATCCTTGTACCATGGTGCGTCGGCGCATGGCAGCAGTTTGTGCGGCAGCGCAGGCGGAAGCACAGAGATATGTCGCATCGCTGTGCTTTCCAACCTAACGCAGCACGGCGCAGCAAAATGACTTGCTGCACCGTGCTGCGTTAGTTTATTGTAAATCTGCTCCTCAATGTTGTGTAAAAAAAAGTGGAAAGTTATATTTACTGCACGTCTTCGTTGGATGCACCAGAAGCGAAGTCATTTCAGGTTTCTGACACAGGCCTCCTAAGAGGCGCATCAAATACTTGAGTATCGATTTCTTCCCCTACGGGAACACTTCCCCGGCTTCCAGTTGGAGCGTGCATGCACTAGAAGGCTTTCTGCTCGGTGCACGCGTGTTCCTTCCGGTACAATAACCATCTCCTCTAAGGCCTATAGGAAGGCTTGTCGCCAGCCCCTGTCCTCTCAGATCAGCATCGTACACTGGTGTCAAGCCCGGAGAGCCCACGAGGGCAGGGGAATGTCCAAATGTCAAGGTCATCTCTTCTGGAATGTGCCTCCCCGTCGCCAAAATAAGCAATTATAAATCAAAACTTTTCTTTTCACTCATAGTAACCTCTTGCGCCCCTGTTTAACGTAAGTGATCTGCTCTTTCTATTTTATAATTGGATCATCGTTTTATATTATATTGCATTATGTTACTTTATTGTGTTTGCCGGGCGGTTTCGCCTGAAAGTTCCAACTCGTTTCAACTCGATGTCCATCGGCATAGCAAGCGTGCTGTGGGCTCCAGAGCAAGCATGCAAAACAAACCCCCTTGAGGGTGCAAATATACAGCAATAACGGACTGGCCCTACCAGGCATCGGGCGATTTCCCGGGAGGCTGGAAGGGTGCGTGTGGAGGGAGGGGGCAGGGAGGCGTATTTGTTACTGGAGGGCCAGTTTTGTTGGGGTCAATGCCGGCCCCCAGTAACAAAATCAGCAGGCCAGCATAATCCACTGAGACTGAGCACTCGCTTTCCTTTTCAGCCTCCTTGTGTTTTTAAATATTGTACAGTTTTAAAAGCATCATTCGTAGAGTTATTTGCATATCCAGCACTTTTCTGGGACTATAAAAGTGTCAAGATATCTCTGGTGATTAATCTTTCTGCTGGATTGAGCCGGAGTGTTTTTTTGTGGCAGTTTTGCTCATCTAAGGTAGTGCAGAGGGTTAATATGCCTGCTGCAAAGAATGTGTACCAGGCAGATCACATAACTGAATTTTATGTACATAGCTCTGTGGTTTACTGCTTTTGTCACAGAGATCCTTTCGTTACTGTGCAGTTAGCGCAGAGGGTTAATGCCTGCTGCAAAGAATGTGTACCAGGCAGATCACATAAATGTATATTATGTGCATAGCTTTGTGGGTTACTGCTTTTGTCATAGAGATCCTTTTTTTACTGTGCAGTTCCTAAGTTAGGATAGTAATCTAGCACAGTGAGCTATGAACTGCCATCAGAGAGCTGCATGCAGACTGTATGGTGCAGGTTAGAAAGCTATGTTTTTCACAGTCTTTCATTATCATAATTTTGCTAAAAGTGGTTTGTTTCAGTAGAAATAAAGTCTTAGTAGTAAATATAGCCCTAACCACTGTGTTACATTTTGAATTCTGAGTTTGTGCCTCTCCAGACCAAGAAGTCTTAAAAAATGCCTACACCTCGCAGTGCCCCTTGTCTTATGGAACATTTTCTATACATTGACATACACACATATTGTTTCTATGTGTGTGTGATGTAATGTGCTCCAACAAAATAATCTGGTATGAGAGGCGTTAATAAAACAAATGAAATACATGTGAGAGAGGGGGTATGGAGAGATGAGGGGCACTGTTGGAGGGTGATAATGAGGGAACCATTGAAGGGCCCCAATAAAGATTGTTGTATCCTGATGCACTGTAAACCCATCGTTTACTATGTTTTAAAAGCTAATAAAATTGAATATATTATGAAAAATGTGCACCATTTCTATCATTTCTTCACAAATTTTCTTGGAGGAAAAATACTCCCCAAACCCTTCTTGTAGTGGTCGAGCTCGATTGCTGTGCTTGCCTGCTTGCTATGCAACATACGGGGGCTGGTCTGACAAAATCTGCCAAGGTTGCCTTGGGTTCCTAGTCTGGCCCGGTTTCAGTGGACCCCTGAGGCCTATGAACTCCTGATGTAACTGTGCCTGCTGCACAAATGATAGCTACCTGCTAATACTTTTTGATCCAAGAGACCATCAAGTTGTCAGCTCTAGAGTGCCCTCCAGACAGTGGTGGAAGTGAAAATAATGGAAGCCGTGCTCTAGAACACAAACATGTGGTTGGAGGACATTGTCAGTGGGAGTGATGTATGGTCAGTGGGGCGGGGTAAGAGACATGGCTATGAGGAGAATAATAGCCAGACTTTATTAGAGGATGGCCTTTTAAGAATCAGTGTGCATGTCCACTTAGCATACAGAAACACATTAAATGGTGTAGTGCAGAGCCCCCTTATGGTCAGTTCTATGACTGCACTTTGTAGCCTGTGAACTGTGTGAAATAATGAAAATATACATTTCATTATAATTAATGGTAATTTTGTGACAATACATGTGCTTTATATATGTTGAGATTTTGACCTATTCATAAAGCCAATGGGCTCACTTTTTATATTTTGGTATTTTGACCCTTTGACAAAATCAATACTTCTGCCTTACTTAAAATGACACTCCTTACATGCGGACATACGTGTCCATGGGAGTTTGAGCGCTAAGCCCTACGCCCAACCTTCTCTGTGCATGTCTTGTGCACAACAGTGGCGGGTTGGGCGCATGTCCTGGCCTGTGGCCAACCTCACCCCACACATGGCTGAAGGCCATGCGCAGTGTGGGGTTGGCTGCCCACTGGGGGCTGGGTGTTGGCCCTGCCGCAACATCATGTGGTCAGTGTGGGATTGTCTGTTCTCGAGGGATTTGCCACACGGCAGCCGACCCCACGGCAAAGGTCATACATGGCATGTAGTTGCTGTTACGTGTGGTAATAAAATTATATAAATACATATATTCATTGGAAAAAACAAAGGTTAAAAAGATGTTATAGTTAGGTGAAAATGTCAGTGAAAAGATAATGTTTTAAAAGAACAAAAGCACTGGAATGTCCCAGTTATAGTTATCTCAAGTGACGATAACTCCATAACATGCGTTTACACCATGCACAGTGTTGTCACCAATTATGTAATTTCAGGTGTTTTAGAGATGTTATCAACGATGTCATAGAACATTTAATGTGTGATGTAATATTGGAGGTAATTAGCAGTGCATGGCGAGGGCGCAAGTTCTAGTTACTTTCCAACTCATGTAACATTAAAAAAATAATTGGTTGTGCCGCTGCTCCTTCTAGGGACACCACCAGGAAGCATGTATATTAACAAAAAACCCTTGCAGGGCATTATTTGGCGCTACTTGTGTTGAGCAGTGAATGATAAATGACAACTCCTGCCACTCATTTATTATTCCTTTTTTTATTTTAAAATGTTTTTTGGGCACCCTGGTGCCCACCTTGGCCACCCACACCTTTCTTTAATGTTGGGTGCCATGGGTGTAACCCCAAGCCCATCGTGTGCTGACCAGCTTCCCAGCCTCCACTGTGGCAGGAGCCAGCCTTTTTGTTTTCAAAATGGGTGCCCCGGTGCCCACCTAGGGCCACCATATGTACCAAAATGTTGGGAGGTACGGAGGAGCCCAAAGGCCTCCGCAGCCACAGTCGGCTCAATAGCCACCACCATGGCGAGAGCGAGCATTGTTTTAAAAGAAAATTGTAAGTGGGAGTCCCCTCAAGACACCCACATTTACATAAACATTGGGGGCTGTGGAGGGAGTCCCAAGGCACTCATAGCCCGTGTCGGCTCCCCAGCCAGCATCCATTGTGTTGCTGGTGGGAGCCGGCACCATTCTCCTCTACTCCCGCCAGAGCACTTCTCTTTCTGCTACTGCCCAGCAGTAGCAAATTTGTGTTTCCTGCCCAAGAGAGTTCAGCGATATTGCTTGTATCGTGTCCCAGGGAATGGGATCCCCTGGATGATATATTGTAAGGGAGGGGGGCTGCACTGCCCCTCAAATCGAAAACACTCAAGGAGATGGAGTCCCCTTGGCCCATCTGTGGCTAAGGGAGGGAGGCTACATGCCCCCTCTACTAAAATTGCTAACGGCCCCATTGAAATGGGTCCCTGGACCTCATAGAGGCTTGGAGAAAGGCTGCATGCCCCCTTCCCTCAATGTTAAAGACAGCTGATGGGGATGGGTCCCGGGACTCGGGGCTCGGGAGGGGGAGGGCTCTCACCATCTACTCTAATTTTAAACAGAAGTCCTGGAGGATAGTGTCCCCGGGGCATCTAAAAGGCTCTGGGAGGTGGGCCCCACACCCCTCTTCCCCAAACACATATCTGCACTACACCCCCCTTCTGCCTGACCACCCAGGTGGCATTTTAATAAAAGGTGGGAGACCGCCATTTTTTTTAATGGGGCTATGGATCTGTGGATCCTCGATGTCTCTGATAGAAATAATTACATTTTTACCCCCAGGAGTTCCCTCAGGCCCCCCAGCAGGCCTAGGGGAGCAGGGTATCTTTTCCCTGCCCCCATATATTTATTTCACTTTTCTCAAGGACAGAGGACCGAGTTTCAGAGACTTATGATGGCAGCTGCCACATCTTTCTTGATGTGGTGGCAGCCAATTATATCTTATCTAGAGATGTGTCAGGTTAGTGGATCCTCGGCTGTGAAATTTAAATTGAAAAAAAATCTTAACTACTCAAAACCGTCTGAATGAATTTGCACCAAATCACAAAAAATGCACATTCTGGACCAAACAGAATCTAGGTGCCTGGCAAATTTGGTGTAATTCCATTCATCAGTTTGTTGTGGTATCACTGTTCAATTTTCCTGTGGAAACATAAATGGGAAAATGCATTTTGGGACCTCTCCTTTTCTCGGGCCAAGCTTGGCTAACAACCCCAATAGGTTTCAGGAAAGAGCTGAGGTGGATGAGACTTTTTTTGAGGAAAGTTTTGTGAAGAAAACAATTGGTTACACCGGTCCCATCCGGGCCACCATCAGAATTTTTCATGTTGACCCCTCTAAAGCCTCACCCGGCATCCCAAACAGCACTGATCCTGGATGTTGTGGGAGGCGGCTCTTTTACTTTTCTCCTACCTGGAGGGAGCAATTTTTATTTCTGCTCCAGCTGGGTGACAGCAAAGCTAGGTTCCCTGCCCGGGAGAGTGTGGGCAAGGAATTAGACTTATATTTCCTGCCCACACTCTCCCGGATAGGGAACAAGTCAGTGTTTCAGGGGATGGGACCTCAGAACCCTGCCTCCCTTTGAACCCTTTGGGATGCCGTCCTGAGTGATGTTCTATGCCTCTGGCGATCAGCGCGATGCCCCCCCATAACAAAAACTAGCCCCAGGCAATGGGACTCCTGGGGCCTTCCAGGTTTAGGAAGGTGGGCCGCTTGACCCCTTCACATAAGTCTTACTTCTTCCCCAAGGGAACGTGGCCCCGGGGACTTCCATAAGCTCCAGGGAGGGGAACCCCCTTCTCAATAAAGATCAAATTGGCCCCAGATATGTGGTCCCTGGAGCCTTAAAATAGTTCAGGGGTGGACAACTCCCATCCTCAAAAAAAGAAATTAACCCAGGGTGATGGGTGAAGGGGTCCCCAGGGCCTTAATGTGGCTTGATGAGGGGTTCCACATGCCTCCCACCCCATAAAAATGAAAGCGGCCCCAGGGGATGGCGCCCCGGGCCTTAAAATGACTCAGGGAGGTCGGTGCATAAACCCTCCACAAAATTGATAGTTTTGCAGACCCCCCAGACCCTGGCCCACGGTGGGGTGCTTATATTTGAAAACAATTCTGCTGATACGTGGATCCACTGCAGATCTGTAAAAAAAAAATGTTTTGGCCACAGGGGCATTTCTCATGGACCCCTCCACTAGGCCTAGGGAGGTTAGGGTATCCCTACTCTGCCTCCCATATGCATATTTTGCCATTTTTTCAAGACCCAGGGACTGAGTCTGCAAGTCCTAAAATGTCTGCCACAACATTTTTGCTGATGTTGAGTCAGCCAACCAGATGTTATCTTTTCATCTCCTGGGTCCGCGAATCCTCCACGAAACGAAATATACATATATTTTTAACCTTAATCACTCAGAAGCTACTGAAAACATTGACAGCAAATCACAAAAAACATGCCACGCTTTCTGAGTAAAGCTCTAGCTTTCTGCCTAATTTGGTGTGATTCAGTTCAGCCATATTTCTATATATCAAAGTTCCACCAAGTTTCAAAGTTCCACCAAGATTTTCGAACTCAGGACGGGTGTCTCCGTCACTTAGGGGTAGACCCACGATTATATTATTTAAAGTCCCAAAGGAGCATTGGTGGAGCACTCACAGAGTCAAACAAGTCCCTTTATTGCAAGTCAAACATGTTTCGATGTTCTGCCTTTATTAACACTTGCACCAAGTGAAACAACACAGCAATATTTTGCGATTTAAACACATATGGTGTATTCTGATTGGAAGGATGTTTAATGAAAATGAGAAAGGACTGCTGCCATCCTGATGTCAATATACTGTCTCTGTCAACCATATCATGATGGTTAATTTCTGCATATTCACAATATCGGCACCTCCATTATGCCACTCATTAGCTTGTACAGTCTCAATTGGCAAATGTATTATTGAACCTCGTACAGGTACGACAACTCAGAGGCACATTTGACTTCATTACACTCTATATGGCAAGCAAAATATACAGATCATTCTCCTCCAACATCACACAATCTTCATTAAACATCCCTCCAATCAGAATATACCATCTGTGATTAAATCGCAAAATACAAGGACAGGAACAGGTGTTTCGGTTGCTGCTTATCTCCTGGAAAGTAGTGGTGATTGGCAAGGGCAGTCTTTATCTTGCATTTATTGATTTAAAAACTGCCTGTGACCTAGTCCCTAGGAGCAAATTGTGACTGACACTTAAAGATATGGGCATTCCACCATTTATTCTTAACCTGTTGGTCCGGCTACACGAGGAGAACTATGCCCAGGTTAGATGGGGGGGCACAAGGACAACTGACGGAGTGTATCTCTGTTGACAGGTGAGTCCGACAGGGTTGTGTTCTGGTTCCCAACCTATTATCTCTATATATGAATGGGGTGGTTAGCTGTCTGCAAGAAGACTCAGCAGATGCACCAACACTTGGGGGTGATAGGGTACTGACCCTTTTGTTTGCAGATGACACCCTGCTGGTGTCCAAGACCCCAGCAGGGTTGCAGCGACTACTTAACAGGTTCCAACTCTTTTGCAACAACCGGGGGCTTGTTATTAACAACTTAAAAATCTAATTTATGGCCTTCAATCCCCACAAGTCCTATAAAGGCAATCCTTTGCTGGGTGGAACTTCTCTGGAAAGAGTTGGCACTTTCGACTATCTTGGTGCCCGGCTCTCTGACAAAATGTCATGGAAACCCCACCTAGCAAAGATGCTGATGGGGCATAAGCGAGTAGCGGGAGTACTTGGGAGGGAACATCGTTCCTCATATAGTAGACCGATAGCCTCAGCCCTCCAGGTTTATGATGCCAAAGCAGCCAGCACAGCACTGTACGGAGCAGAGTTAGGGGGATTCGATAAGGCTCACGATCTTTGCAGATCTGAGTATAAGTTTCTTTTAATGTACCAATCACAATCTTTGATGTGACAGCCATGAGCGTGTGTCCAATGGCAGGAAGGAGATCATCTACTAAAGGACTGAGATCAAACACTTCTTGGTTGTAAAGCATTGATAAAGGCATAATCGCTGCTTTGATTAAAAGTTATTTAGATACTTTGCACCCGCTGAGTGCTCCAATTCCTTTGTGGAAATTTGTATTTGAAGATTTTTACATGAAATATCACTTACACCATGAAGGCACCTGTTTTTTAGGAGTTCGGCAGTTTGTAGCGGTATTTGGTGGACAATTTGAATATACTGCCAGAACCGCTGCAGTCAGAATGGTGGTACATGTCTGCTGATGCCAGGTCGGTTCATTACAAAATGGATTTGCGATTAGTTACTAAAACTAGCGCTTTCAGACTGAAACTATTAATGAAAGAATTGGCAGTGCGGTTTGACGAGGGTTGCAGTGTTTAAACAATTTTATTCTGTGAAGTATTTCTTACCTTGCTGGATAAAAGTGGCTGATTAGTTGTCATGGACAGCATAATGACAAATCCGGCATGTCCCACACTTGTCGCCCAATGTGGGGGGCAATAACATTACTGAAATGATGGATGCAAGTGTGTTGACAGTATTAGTGAAGCCAATGAAATCAGCAATTACTTGCTGGAATAACGATTTTTTAAATGTACCAATCACAATCTTTGATGTTACAGCCATGAGCGTGTGTCCAGTGGCAGCAAGGACTACATCTACTAAAAGACTGAGATCAAACACTTCTTGGATGTAAAGCATTAATAAAGGCATCACTAATTTTACAAAATCGTCCTTTGAATAACAGACAAAAAGCAAATATTGTTAGGATGGGGAATGACACATGGCATCTAAAATCTTATGCAATGAACCAAATGGATCTGCACATAGCTAAAAAGGCCTATTCGTATACTGTATGTGTGCCAATGCATTGCTTGTTCCTTTTTACCGCAGAGTTATATAATGCTATCGAGTGCACAACTTTTTTTTATGCTGCTGGATGTGCTATGCAATAATGCCCCAGAGGGCCTTCATACACGGATGCCAATCATATACATAACCTGCATTAGAATCACCTAGTCGATTTTAAATATGTGCAAATAAGTGTAAAACTGAGAATTTAATAAAGGTGAAAACTTAAATAAAAAAATTATTTTTGCTTCCCGGTTTCCACCTTGTTTAAGCGGTAAAACCGTATCAATTACATAATTTTGGAGATATGTAGGGTTACTATCATGCTTTTGCTCAAAATGCCTTGCGACTGATCTTTGGCACTGATTGCCCTTTTGTGCTGGAGTATCCTTTTGTGGGCTGGCAGTTTAGTACTACCAATATACCTCAAACCACAAGGACACTCCAGCACATAAACCGCAAGTTCAGTTTTGCATGTCAACCTCTTATTAATCGTGATAGGGTCTGGTTTAAAAGGGCTGCTGTACTGAGTTTTGTTGCATCCAAATTTACAAGCCTTACGGCAGGGACACTTCCTGAAACCCTTGCACTGTGCCATCCAAGTAGTTGGAGCTAGCAACTCTGGACTACTGCTCACTAAGGTACTGCTCATTGACGATGATTTTCTAAAAGACAGTGCCGGTTTCGCTGGAACTAGCATGCCGATAACTGGATCTCCCTGTACCAGATTCCAGTTATGGTAAAAGATTTTTCTAAGTTCCTGATGTTGACTATTAAATGTCAGTGTAACCCTTGGTTGTATTGCTGTGGACATCTTGTTTTCTGCTGTCTGCTTAATTTTTGGGGTGAGTGCCTCCCTTCTAGACAGGCTCCTGGTTTTTCTGATAGCACTGTCTATAACGCCGTGCGCATAGCCTCTTGCCAGAAATCTCTGCTTGCAAGCCTCCTTCACAACCTCGCATTCAAGGTCCGTGCTGCAAATCCGCCTGATACGCAACATCTCACCATATGGGATGCTGCGTATCAGATGACGCGGATGATGACTTGTCACATGCAGGACCGTGTTGCCTGCAGTAGGCTTCCTGAAAAATCTAGTAGCTAAGTAATCTTGATCTACATAGACCTCTACATCCAAAAAAAGAACAGACATAGCATTAATGGTCTATGTAAATTGAAGGTTGAGGCAGTTGCTGTTTAGCATGTCCACAAATTCTTTTTCACTTAACTCCGTACCCCTCCAAATTAAAAACAAATCATCAATGTATCGTAGATATACAATTGCATGTTCTTCCATTGTCGCTTTATTTTGTCCCAACAGGTCCTGCTCCTCCCACATATATATATGCAACAGACGATCCCAGCAATCCTGGCAGGAAAAAGCGAGCCACTCCGATTTTGAGGCTGCAAATATTACGGGTTTATTTTCGGCAACAAAGACGCGTTTCGATATTTTTGTGAGATCTTGGTATATATATATATATATATATATATATAAACCGCAAAAACAATCGAACTTACCTGCACAATAATATTGCATTATGGGGAATGTATGACAAAGGTATTAATCACCAGTTCGATGCGGTCCACTTTTTGAATTTGCTCATCCAATGATTAAGGCGGATTTTACCGCTGAAACACGTCTGGTTGAAAGAGAGGAGCCAGGTGTCACTAATAAAAGCAGCGCTTTTCATTTGCACTCAGGACTCGACTGTTTTGTGTTTTGAAGTTGAGATTGCAGGAGTGACTCTGCGCCTGTGTTTGTTGAGACCACCCTGCCAGGGTCGGAGCCCCCCATCTTTGCAGAGACTCTTGTGGAATGTAATATTGGTGGGGGATGACTCGCTCGCCCCAGAACAAAACTGAAGGAATTACCGGATACAGTTGATTGTACTTGGGGCTGAGTAAGGGACGCTAGAGGAGCATTGAACCCCTCGGGCGGAGTGCACTGGAGAGCTGCCTTTTGACTTGGACACTATTTTTTCCTGGCACCACAGAACGAGCACAATGCCACAATGGAAATGATAATTGGGACTTTGCAAGTACTACACTTAATATTAATGGATTTCCAAGCAGAGAAAAAACCGCAAAAACAATCGAACTTACCTGCACAATAATATTGCATTATGGGGAATGTATGACAAAGGTATTAATCACCAGTTCGATGCAGTCCACTTTTTGAATTTGCTCATCCAATGATTAAGGCGGATTTTACCGCTGAAACGCGTCTGGTTGAAAGAGAGGAGCCAGGTGTCACTAATAAAAGCAGCGCTTTTCATTTGCACTCAGGACTCGACTGTTTTGTGTTTTGAAGTTGAGATTGCAGGAGTAACTCTGCGCCTGTGTTTGTTGAGACCACCCTGCCAGGGTCTATATATATATATATGTGTTACCTTCTGGTGGTCGCTGGTAGGTTGTTTAGTTAGGCCATTTGACGAATCTTCACGTTTCAAAATAAATATACCAATGACTTCAGCTGCTGCCTGGAAAGTTTCGGGGTGATTCGTCAAGCGGGGGCTGAGAAAAAAGCAGTCCCAAAACTTGTTTGTCCTATGCAATTCCCCATACAGAATTACACAAAATTTGGCAGAAAGGTAGATCTCGTTCAGGAAGATATGTTTTTGTAATTTAATGTAAATCTGTTTAGTAGTTTTGGAGTCATTAACGAAGAAAGATTTATATATATCTAAGGATGCAAATCATCCACGGATCTGACATCTCTAAAGGAGATCTGATTGGCTGCCAACACTTAAATCAGGAAGTGTTGGCAGTCATCTTGGGACTCAGACTTGGCTGAGTACCACGAAAAACATCAACAAAAAAGAGAAGGGGGCAGGATAGGAATACCCTTGTAAAGACTTACAAGTTAGAGATAGCAGGACGCCTCTGGTCCCTGAAGGACTTCGTAGAATGGTGACATAAGTGATTGGGTGTGATGAAGAAAGTCATAACATAGAATAGGCAGTTAACGGTTATACTCTGGAGAACAAAAATGTGTTATACCGGGCTACAAGTCATAGCGCGATCATTTACATGTACCTGGACTGGGAAGGATGCTACAACTGGTGAAGAGATAGGTGATTAAGTAAACCTCGCAACCAAAAGAACAGAGAATGCACTCTCGGAGAGTTTGCTGAGGTCCTGCAAACTGCTAGTGTGTGCCACATGTGCCTTAGTCGAAGTGAATAAAAGATGGTTGGCGTATGTGGAGTCAAAGCACTATTCCAGCCTGTACCAGGCCTGTGAAGAAAGTGAAGGCCTTACAGAAATGTTGTTGTTGTTGGTTAGAAATTTGCTGGTGAAGTCAAGACAAGAGATACTGTGCCACAGCCTAACACTGAGCCATCATTCATGCAGTATGACAACACTAAATACAACAACCACCAGTTACAATGCAAAGAGGTGAGAGTGGGGAAGATCCTGTGTAAGAAACAAAGCTGCTACTCACCGCCAAAGAAGGCGACACCTCACAACCAGAGAGCAGGTGCATGACTCAAATGTTAGCTCGCGGCTAGTGCTTAATGAAGGTTCCGAGTGGACAGGAGACGCTTGCGATAACAGAAAGTTCCACAAGTTATGGTACTGCTGCATTCCTAAAGGCATTACTTCCCTACAATAGTGCCAAAAAGCCTAATATTGGTGACAGATGGACCCCCAGGGTCGAATCCTCTGATGATTTTATTGATGTGCTGGGAGAAGCAAATGAGAAAAAGATCATCAAATGTCTAAAGAATTTGGTGGGTGAAGGAGTAAAAGAAGTGATAAAGAAAATACCACTCAGTTATGAAGTGATACACCATTAAATCAAAGCGACGTGAAGCACTGAGTTCAATCCCATGCCGAATGTCGACTTTGAAAGGTACATTTTTAGTCAAGAAAGGCAGAAGCTGGTGAAACGATGGATGAGTTTATAGAAAAACTTGATTCACTTATCAAGCATTGCAAGTTCAATGAGTTTAACAATGAAGGGGCCATGATTATTAGAGTTATAGATGATTGTCCCTCCGATTCATTCAGACAATGAATGCTGAAAGAGACACTCAGCTTGGAGCAAGTACTCATGGTTGCTAGAGCTGAAAAAGAGCTGACAGACAAGCTGCTAACATGGAGGCCAGAACGTCCCAAAATTAATCGAAACGTAAGCTGAAACACAAGGTAGTAGGCCTTAAAGCAATGTCTCCTTAGAAAAAGAAGTTGTATTTTCGATGTGGATTTTCCTTTCCACATGAAGGAAAATGTAACGCCATTGAACAGATATGCAAAGACTGTGGGAAAGAGAACCATTTTGTAATGGTTTTCAAAGTGAAGGAAGGGTCAAGTGACTCACAACAAGAAAACAAAATGGATCCCAGAAAGTTCCAGAGACGTTCCAATCACATTGATTGTTTGTCAAATTCCTTGTCTAAAAGTTGACAATGACAGTGAGGAAGATGTGTGTGTGATGTCAATGTCGACCACTGGCCAACGTGCGCATGTAGGATTAGCTTCTTGCAAGGAATAATGCTGGTTGAAGCGAAATTGGCAAGTGAAAGTACGAAATTCATTTGGACAGTATCCCAAAATCACACTGAAGGTGAGTGGGTGCTCCTATACCTTTCATCTTAGACAGTGGCACATTGATAAACATTATGCAAGCAGAAAAGTACAATGATCTGTCTCTAGTGCCCTGTTTTTTTTGTGTGTTTTTTTAAAATAAATCTTTTTATTTCCTAAACAACATCGCAGTTACATTCACCACAAATACAGCATATTATCACTTTGCCTGGATACATCCTCGACCTACTTAGCGTTCTGTATAACATCGCTTGTGAGGTATTACCTCCTTCATCTCTTCCTTAGTCATTTTCCTCCTTAGTTTCCTCCCACCTTCGATGTGGTCTGGGGGGCGTACAGGTGTTGCCTCTAAAATCATTCCAGTTATTCCAAACCCTCCCCCACTTTCTGGGGCATCCTCTATTGATATAGACCGCCTTCTCCTCCACCATACACATGTCCATATCTCTTTTCCAATCCCTCAAGGAGGGAGGTGTATCAGAAATCAGAGGTATATGAGTAGTTGTATGAACCTCCTCCAACCCTCCTTGTAGTGGTCAGGCTTACTTGCTGCACTCACTATGCACCGTTCAGGGGCTGGCCTGACAAAATTTGCCAGGGCTGTTTTGGGTTTCCAGTATGGCCCTGTAGAGAAGTGAGTATGGCCATATTTGAATCATGCAGTTTTGAAATGCAGTTGACAGGTATAGATTAGTGAGCATGGAGAACATGCATGTACAGCTACCACCACCCAAATACTCGCAGTCTGCAAGATGGAATGTAGACACTTCATACATAAATTTACATCTGCCCAGGTGGGAGAGTACACAGGGATTATCATGGAAGGTCACACAATAAGTCAAGTATTAGTGCATTAGCAACAGAAAAAGCTTTTGGAATTACATTAAGCCAGATCACTGTAAGTATCAAAACATACCTACATTTCAAATGGACGTTGAAAAAAGGGGAGGGGCATGATTGCATCATACAAGGACACATGATTTACCAAATATGGCTATTCATACCAAGTACACATTCATGACATAGATTGTCAGAATAAAGGATACAAAAACTTGATGGATGGAATGCTTGAATTAATCTCAACCACTGCTGATAACTCGGGCAGCACCCCAGCCCATTGTTCTTTTGCAAACCATGCCGCTTCAGTTTGGACAAAGCCATATGCAAATCAATCTTGACCCTACTCCAATGGAGATAGTCCAGCTTGAACTGCCAGGCCAGGTCATCCCTGAACTGGAAGACAAGCAGCCTAGGACTGGTTTTCTCTAGTTAGGATTCATCATTCAGGTATAGCTTAGTTCCAGTGAGACAGTGTGCACAGGACTTAAGTCTGGGCATACCCATGCCACTTAGGGCTACACGCTAAAAGTCGACAAAAAAAATGGATGGATAGAATGCTTGAATTAATCTCAGGGACTGATAACTACTCGGGCTGCATTGTAGTCTATCATTCTTTAGCACACCATGCCACCTCAGTGTGTACCCAGCCATATGCAAACCAGTCTTGATCATGCTCCAACTGGAGCAGTCTAGCACAAACTGCCAGGCCAGGTTCTCAGTGAACGGGAATACAAGAAACCTAGGACTGGTTTCATCCTTGTTAGGACTCATCAGCCAGGTATAGCTTGGTTACAGTGACACAAACGCATGGGACGCATGTTTGGGCATACCAGCCCCACTTAGGGCGGCATGTTAAAGTATGAAAAAATTGATGGATGGAATGCTTGAATTTTATTTATTTCTGACATTTGTTAAGCGCGAACGAATACCCGTAGGCGTCTCGGCGCTGGACCTTAGCAGCTGTCTTTCCCCGAGGTATGGGTAACATCGGGAGATCATGGGTACTATCACTGGTTAAACAGCCAAGTTTTCAGTTTCTTCCGAAACTGTAAAAGTGAGGGGCAGGTTCTAATATGTTGAGGTAGAGTGTTCCATATCTTCGGAGCTGCGACTAGAAACCGACGGTCACCCCAGGACACTGTTTTGGAGCGCGGAACCACTAGTTGGTTCAGAGTTGTAGAACGAAGCTGTCTAGCCGGTCTGTAAGGTATAAGCTTGTCCTTAAGGGGGCGTGGTCCTTGATCTATTAGTAATTACTCAGGGCAGCATCCCAGTCCATTGTTCTTCTGCACACCTTGCCACCTCAGTTTGGACTTAGCCACATGCAAATCAGTCTTGACCATGCTCCAGGAGGAACCACAAGGCCATGTCCTCCCTGAACCGAAACACAAGCAACCTAGGACTGGTTTTGCCATTTTTAGGGCTCATCAGCCAAGTATAGCTTGGTTCCAGTGACAGAGTGTGCACAGGACCCACATCTGGGCATACCTGTCCAACGTAGGGCAAGATGCTAAAAAATACAGAAAATTGGTGGATGGTCCTGGGTTGCTTGTGATCGGTTCTATGAAGACCAGGCCGTGCAGTTCGGGCTTGACTACTCCAATTAGAACACGGTCAAGATTGGTTTACATATGGCTAGGACCAAACTGAGGTGGCATGGTGGGCGGAAAATGATGGATTGGGATGCGGTCAGAACGATTGCCAGTGTCTGAGATTAATTCAGGCATTCCATCCATCATCTTGTTTTTCAATGGATTGCCAGAGGGTACAAGACAAGTAAAATACATTCTTGCCTGCACCAATGCGGAATATACCTTGCCTGTCTCCAGAAAACAAATCTCTCCAGAGTAGTGGGAGGGTACTACATAGTAAGTGGAGGTGTCAGTTAATTTACACAACATAATCATCGTAAGCCAGAGGCATACTTATATCAGAGTCATCTTAATTATTTTGGGGTTCTGGGTAACCCTGGGCGTAGTGGGCATAGTGTGGCTATGCGGAGGTCCACGAAATTGCAAACAAACTCCATGGAATTCCGTGGAGCTCCGCTACACCGCCTGCCTCCACCCCCCTATTAAGAAGACTCTTGCAAGAAATATGTACGTGCGCAGTTTTCTCAAGCCTTACCGGTACGGCGAGGAAGAGGAGGAGGGCAGCCCGGGGATGCCGCAGTATTGAAGTAAGTGGTTTTAAGTTTATTTTTAATTACTGTTAACTTACTTCTTAATAGGGGGTGGAGGCGGGGGCTGGCCAACTCCGCTCTGCTGCGGAGTGTGCAGAGATTTGCCTTCTCCGCGTCCTCCGCGGTACGCAGAGAAGGCAAATCTCCGCACAATCCACAGGCGGAGTGGAGGTCTCCGCCCGGAGGTAGTCCTGGGGCCAAAAATATTTAAGGACCTCCATTTAGAACAACCTTGAATGTTTTGGGCTATTTTCTGCTTATTTAAGCCTGCATGAAGGAGGAAGTATAGAAAAATTGACAAATGTGAGATCGTGTGATTGAAAGATCACATTACCAGGGGATCCTTGGAAGGTGGGGGCCCTAGGGATTTGCCAACAATGCCCATGCCTTAAAACGTCTCTGTCAGGTGGATCCAGAGAGAAGATACATGATAGTTGAAGGTTGTCTGGATGGTGAACCACTAGTTACAATAGGTTTATCATTTTCTAAATTGTTCAAGGTGTAACTCTTAGAAACATTACAAGAACATTTGTAATCGGTGTTAAACATTGACTGATGCAATGCAGGCACTGCACCGATGGAAACTCCAGACAAATGAAAGGCTGATAGAGTACAAAAGAACTAAATACAGAGAAAAAGGTAGTGATGGTATTAGAGGAAAGCACATCAGTCTTAAAATAGTTTTTGTTACTTCAATAAGTTAATACAGTCTTATAGTGATGGTGCCACTCAAGGTATTTAAATAACAACACCACACTACCAAAGATGTCACAACACAAACAGTTCCTAGGAACTTCCGTGTAAAGCCTATGTAAACCTGTATACCTCGGCACTCTAAAAATATCTTCTAGTCGTCATAAATTCTCATACAATTATAAATATATATCCAGTATATCAGCTCACAGGAAACAAATCCATACATTTAGATCGTTGTACATTCTTTTTAATATCCAATTAGACGTTACATACAAAGATGTAAAACCAGCAGGCCATATGGTCTCATCTGCCACGTATTTACGAATGAGAATTGAACATATGTTAAAAATCATTTGTTTGTATCCTGTGTTTCATCCTAGTTATTGGTTTTATATCTTTGTATGTAACGTCTAATTGGATATTAAAAAGAATGTACAACGATCTAAATGTATGGATTTGTTTCCTGTGAGCTGATATACTGGATATATATTTATAATTGTATGAGAATTTATGACGACTAGAAGATATTTTTAGAGTGCCGAGGTATACAGGTTTACATAGAGTACAAAGAACGTTTGGGATGTACGCTATCTGGCCATTACCTGTTCATGTCACACTAGGCATTCAGTCAGGGCACACATATAGTTCATTGTGGAGGCTCTAAGCAATGTCCTTAAAAGATAAAGCCTTCAGGGAGTGTATTAGAAACAAGGCTGAGGAATATTTTATTGATAATGAGGACTCCACAGAAGAAATCTTCTACAGATAAAATGGGAAGCCTTCAAAGCCTTAATTAGAGGCCTGTGCATTAAATCGTCATGATGTTTGAAAGGACCTTAGAGGCATCACAAAACTGAAGAAATTACTTACAAGCACGTGTACACAAGAAATTAAAGAGATGAGAACTGGTATATGCTTACTATGCAAAAGGTCAGAGTACAAAACACTTATAGAAAGCTTAAGACTGGCAGCACAGATAAAGGACAAGGTGGAACTAGCCCAGGGGGAGTTGCACTGAGAGAGTCTAATGGTTCATTTGCCCAAACACTAGTGGCTTTAAAATCATACACTTATGTCATATTACAAAAAATAAATTCTTAGACTCGGATTGTCTGAATGCGGACGAACAAAGGTCTGTGACTGCAGGGGGGTTCAATTAATTGACAACTGCATAATCTGAAGCATTTGAAGCTCTGTTGGCTTCAACTAAAGTAAAATTGGCAATTAAGGGCCAACCCATTGTAGAGATGGTTGGCTCCTTGAGTTCTATGCCACCTATAGGAACCTAATAGCACCATAATTATTAGCAATGCATTCTGTGGCAAGGGAATGTGGATATCTGTCCCACACTACTGTGGAAGCTACAGTATTAACTCCCCAACTCCAACTGTCATCACTTTGAACTGTCATCGTACTGCCCACATTTAATGCTCAATTGAATTGTAAACTGTTGAGCAAGGTGTTATCAAATAGAATTGCCTGATCTGATACACCCAGCACAGTCGGTTTTCGTATCAGACACTGCATGCTCTGAACGTTGTTATGTTTAGCTCACAGTTTTCACAGGAAAGGTACTTTTTGTTTCTTAAATAACTTTCGTGCTGTTAGATGATTCTGCATGAAACTTTCTAAAAAGAAAGGTTTATCCACGTCAGCACCTCCATGAAAAGCTCACACCGATCTGTCAAGCGGGAGTCAAGGAAAAGGTTTGTTACATTTAAAAAAGAAAAATCATCTTATTGTAGATTTTTCAAATATAAAAACACAAGAGAAGAGTAACAAGGTTAAAAGATATATGATTCATGAAACCCCAGATATAGTGAGGGACACAAAATACAAAATATGTCATCAAGAATAATCCTGGAACACCCGGGTCTCAGAGTTTGATCATACAGCAAAATAAAATACAAATTCAGGCAGACAAATGGAAAAAAAACCTTCCATATTAACAAATTGTTGTATCTGAATTGAGACCACCACCATGACCTTAGTCTAGTTACAGTTAATTCATTATGTTAGAAGTACTGTTAATAATTCATGGAGAGCAGAAAAAGTGGTAGAAATTATGCTATTGAAATTACTGGATTCAGTCCAGATAAAAATAATTGAATACCAATTCGGATAGTAAAGTGCACTGGGGCCTCAGTGCCTTGGGGCTCCCACCACAAGTTGGTTTACCTAAGCATTCTTGACTTTTTCCTGTTCCCATCTCATTGGTATCAATGGAACTTGCCGCAACCATAGCATGCCCCCCATGAGCCACACTGATTTGCAGAGTGTTGAGCAGCTTTCAACTACCGTGGTCATGGGATCCTTCCACAGTCTGAAATCCACGTAGTCCGCAGCCTGGGGCACATGCAGCAGAGTCTCTTGCATGGGCCACGTCAGTGCACTGTTCACTTGTAAAGTTGTAAACTTATCCATGTTATAAAAATCAGCATCTGGCCCCCCTTATTTTGCTGCCAGACAACTCCTCAGAGATGAGCTGCACTCAGGGGCTGGGGTCATGTCAAAACATTCCTTAATTGAAGGCTGAGACTGCTGTACTGCCCTTTATATCCCATATTGTTGATGTTTCTGACTAAGGTCTTTCTTTTTCACTGGTGCCTGACCTTCCGATTTCTTCAACCCAATCCATTTTTGAGTGGGGAAAAAGCTGCTGTAGGTACTTTGGGCCCAGCTCTAAACTTAGAGGCCCAAAGGAGAATCCAACAAGCTTCATCTGGACCTCCAAGGCACACACTATATAAACATTAATCCAAAATGAGCTACTCTGAAGGTGTCTGGGAGCTACCGGTAGTTCGTGATTGACTGGTTGGAGACACCTGATCTAGGCCTGAGTGATTTGTGTGATAATACAGATAGCAAAAAACATTTTTATTTCATATGTAAAATATATATATATATATATATATATATATATATATATATCACCTTAATACTCTTCTACCATATTTCCTTCCATCTGGATACTGGATGCTGGAGACAAAGAGCACGGACCACAGAATCCTTTTGAAATACCGCTTAGTTTATTTTGCAAAGATTACACCACAGGAGCGGCAGCCATTACGCGTTTCGTCCCTCCCTGGGGACTTGATCACATGACGCGCTTTTGCCAATAGGAAAGCTTTTTATAGGCTATACACTTTTTTTCAGTTTGGTTTTTTTCTTTTACTCTTTTTTGTTTCGTTTTTTTCCCACTATAACTTTATGTGACACAATTGTGCTTTAACTTCATCCTTAACAATTATTCATAGCTAGTAAACGACATCAATCTGCATTGTTTGTTGTCATCACAATTTAACATTAGTTAGAAGGCAGTGTGTGCAAAATTGCAAATATATAAATAAATAAATAAATAAATAAATAATTAAATATTTACTAAAATGCAAACGAAACACAATTTCATGTTTAAAATACATCCGTAAAATATCCATAAAAGCCCAGTTTATATATGGTGATTAAGTGCGTCACATTGCATGCTAAAATAGTTATTATAAATAAATAAATACATGCATCAAAACCTCACATCTCCGGATAAATCCTGGTTTGTTCGATCCGCCTTAAATACTTATTTTATTCATGGAATTAAAAAAAATTTTTCTGCTGAGTATTGGCTGAACTCGATAAATGATTTGCTTTTAATCATTACCATATAATGGGTTACCTTTGCTGGTATTCCACAGGGATATTATTGAACCTATGCGTTGTTAAATTTATATGCCTCGGTCTGGGCCTTTGTTCTAATCAATGTCTAATGTCTTTGTTTACTTGATCAAATCAACTTGGATGATGTTATTGTGTGTTACATAAAAAACCCGTGAGTGTCCGAAAACTAAGTGCTGATAAAAAAGTGCTAAGTGCCTAATATTAATCTAAAAAAGTGGTTAAAAACAGTTCACTATGGGAGGGAATTTTCAGCAGGTCTAGTGGTTAAAAAAGATGTCAGTCACTTTCATATTGTTTCAAATATTTTAGCTGCTGGGGTCACTTATTGAAAATGTTGTTTCATCTTTTGTTTACAATATTGTTTTGTCATTTCATTCAAAAAATGTTCCACGGAGTATATCTGAGGAGCATTTTAAGTTACTTATTTGGTGTCAATGCTGTTGGACCATATTAATTAATCTTACAGACTAGCATGGAGTTCATCAGAGCTATTGAGTCCATTTGGTTGCTTGGTATCTAGATTTAAAATGTAGTTCATTTCCAGGATGCGAAGGGTTTTTTCCCTGTTACCTCCCCGTTTATTTTTAGGGACGGAGTCCAAAAGGAAATATATAAGATCCTTTGGATCTCCGTCATGTTGCTCATGGAAATGACGGGCCACCGGATATGCCTGATCATGATTTTTGATGGCCCTTATGTGTTGCAGAATACGTTTATGTCCTTGTAAGATGGTACTACCAATATATTTTAACTTGCATGGACATTCCAACACATAAATGACAAATTCGGTTTTACAATTTAGGGCCTTGGTGATAAGTTTGTTTGGTCCACCGAAGGGGGTTGCATATTCGGTGGTTGTTACCCCAAACTGACAAGCCTTGCATGTTTTGCATTTGTAAAATCCAGTCCTTTGAGCTAGCCATGATCCCTTGGCTATAGGGCCACAGGGGTCGTTGTCCACCAGAGTATCTTTCATTGAGGTATTTCTTCTGTATGTTATCGATGGTTTTTTGGGGATTGTGTCCCCTATAACTGGATCCTGTTTGATTAGATACCAGTTTTTATTGATAATTTTACGTACTTTTGACTCTTGTTGATTATATTCCAAGATAAATCTGAATTTGTTGTCTAATGTATCCGTTTTGCTCTCTTTGATTTTTTGCTTAAGGAGATTGTCCCTTGTTTTCAGATTGCTTTTATTTAAAGCTTTGGTTAGACATGCTTTGCTATACCCTCGTTCTCTAAATCTGGTTAAACATTCCATTTGTGCTGTTTCTAAATCATTCACGTTACTGCAGATGCGTTTAATTCGCAGTAACTCACCATAGGGAATGCTTTGCACTAGATGTTTTGGATGTGCACTTTTGGCATGGAGAATAGCATTCCCTGCCGTGGGTTTTCTATGGAGTCTGGTGTCTAGTTTATCTTGGTTAACAACAAGCTCGACATCAAGAAACACCACATTGGTTTTGCTAATGTTGGCGGTAAAACTAAGATTTAGATCATTGGTGTTAATAGATTCAATGAATTTTAGTGCTGACTCTTCGGTGCCCTGCCATACCAAAAAGAGGTCGTCTATGAATCTCCACCAACATTTTACGTGGGTTTCTAACGTTTCCATATAGTTGATTTTGAGAACCAGCTCCTCCCACCAGCCCATGTGAAGGCAGGCATAGCTGGGGGAGAAGCTGGCTCCCATGGCTACTCCCTGTAACTGCTGATACATAGCATTCTGAAACATAAACATGTTGTTCAACAAACACATTTCTACCATGTTTACTAGCATTTTGGTATGGTCAGAGTATTGAGTTCCTCTTTTCCACAAAAAGTATTGTAGTGCTCGTAAGCCATCCTTATGCTTGATCGAGGTGTACAGGGATGTCACATCAAGGGTGATCAATAAGTAGTCATTATGCCATGGAAAGTTTGCCATTTTAGCCAAAAAGTCTCCTGTGTCTTTGATGTACGATGCTAGTTTCTGGACATGTTCCTGTATATATATATATGTTAATTTGTATCGAAAATATAATGTGTTTTCTTAATTAACATAATGTTAATTTTGTAGATTTCACATGAAATTGTTTAATTTACATGTATATAAATACACACCAAATAAAATATAGGGAGTCATTTACACAACACATATGAATGCTGTTGTGTTTTCTAATTATAATGTGTTTATGTGTTTAAAAATACACACCAAAATTGTTCTTTGTAATTTAAAAAGAACTGAAAATTCACTTCAATCACTACACTTCACTCAGGAACTATAAGGGACATTCTATCCTGTGTGTTTTTTTAGAAAACAATTTAGAATATTTTTTTAATTTTAAACCTGTTACTCTAGTGAGCCATACAGCAGGCTGTACAGAGACAGAACTTCAGTAGCCAGCAACTCCAGCTCCTCTGGTGAGAAGGCAAGGGCCCTGTCACCTGCTTTTTCAGGCATCATGGCTCCCAGAGGTCAGAAAGAGCAGCAAATGTTGAGGAGGCACATTCATTGACTTTCGTACGTTGCTTTCACACACGTTAGCCTATGGCTGTGTCCGTCATGGAGTTTTACACCCACTAGCTTGTCAACTTCCACTGACAGCCATCTGATTTCAAATGCCCTGAAGGCGAGGTCAGGTGCCCGCCATTTTATATTGTGAAATAGTGGGGTATATTTACAAGAACGTGTGATAACTACCGCAAGAGTAGCGTAACGCAACTTTCAATATTGCAGCCCATCGCGGGAAAATAACCCCATGACAATGTGGGATTCACAACAAGGCTGTAGCATGCGATAGTCACCAGATAACGAGCCAAATGCCCACATCAAAATCAACGTCACGCCGCATAAATGCGATACGCGAACGCAAAAAATATGCGATGAGGCCAATTGCGGTACAGAAATCAGTGAAGACCAGCCACAGACCTGCAAATCCCACGCATCTGGCGGAATAATGCACTATAAAAGCAAGAAGAAATAAAAGCCAAAAACATTTTAAACTGCGTAGCAACATGGATGCACCCGGATCTAGTGCAGAAGACAAGCCGAACACCACAAGCCCCACGGAGGACCAGCCAGGAACCCCGCGTTCGGGGAAGGGTAAGGACTAGAGGAAGACAGGGTTCAGTCCTCAGGAAGACCGGACCATCGTCACGGAGGTGGCCCAACACCATCAACAACTGTTCGGCACCTCCACTGCGGCACTGGCAACCGAAATATAGCAGGCAATCATCACCAACGTCAAGTCAGAGTGTCGAGGAGTTCAATGGAGGAAGTCAAAAAGTGCTGGCATGATCTGAAAGGGCAGACAATAAATAAACTTGCTGCCAACATGGAGGCAGCAACGGCGACTGGAGGTGGGCCCCCTGCGACACAGGAGGAGCTGGATGAGCTGGAGCAAATGGTGGCCGTAGTCAGCAGTAAGGAGACGGTGGCAAGATTGGGGGCATGGACACAGCATGATACGACCTGACACAACAGCAACAGGGTGAGTAACGACCAGGTCCGGGGTGGATGGGGGGAGATGGGCACAATGGCACACATGCACAATCAAGTGTAGCACACAGCACACCCATAATGACCGTAGAACATGTCCCTGATTGGCTTGTCACACTGCAGTACACATAGAAACTCCAAGTAGGCTCCCATCCACAATGTGCACAAAGGGCCCCCCCTCCCTATCACCAATATCACAACCGACCCATGCACATGTGCAGAATCCAGCAAAGCAGCCAGTCTGTGACCCACACTGACTATGCAAGTAACACTGCATGTCTGATAGCATAGCAGCAGCCCAAAAGAATGACACGGCCCAGGATACAACATGGAGGTATCCCAGTGCGGATCACATCCATAAAGGAGCAGGTCACACTCTGACATGTCCACGTGCACCCACAACCCATGCCCTACGAAACACGCAGCAGATGAACAATGCACCAGGCCACAAAATCTGTCCGAGAGCACATATGACCCAAATGCAAAGCAAATCAGGCCCTGATAAGCACACAATTCTAAGTCACTCCGCCTCAAAGGGAGAAGTCCACACGAAATCAAAGCTGCAGGGGCAACTCCCCCACAATGCAGCACACACACATAGCAATCACAAGACATCAGCAAGGACGGCAATGTGGCACAATGTGCAACACCAGCACCACAGGACAAAGCTCACAACAGGTTCTGCTCGTGCGTAGTAACTGTCCACTCACACCTGGAATTGCCTGACACAGTGTGTTGATAATGAACGGGTACTACCACACATCCATCATGTATTCGGAAAACACACTGACTGCCATCAAATAGCCAGCTCCTCCAAAACAGTCACAATGTACATTGGCATGCAGTCTGAATGTAAACATATGCAAATCAACAACATACATGTGAAACTCTGTTAACCTGCATCTCCCCTTAACATTTCAGAGGGACAATCAGCACCTACTGCAGAGCAGGACACAAACCCCATCATTGATGACCTAGAGGACAACCTGCACATATGTCAAGATACCCTCCAACGGATACTGGACAGCCTCTGCACCCCACCCTCAGGAGCAGGGCAGGCCAGCTGCCTCAAGGTGACCCCACCACCTGCACAGACCACACAGCAGGAAACACACACCACCACGGCTGTCTCCCAGGATCCCCCCGACCAATTCATGAAGCACATACAACGTTTGTGGTCTTCCCAGGTGGAGCTGGCTGAACAGCTGCATGTGGGGTTCGAGCTCATGGCAGGCAAACTCGATGCCATTAGTGGGTGTCTGAGTCCCATCAGGAACCACGTACAGTCCCTATCGGACACCCCCTGTCCACACCATGCTCAGCCACGGATGACTGCAGCGGGAACATCGACACACACAGCTCCGACCCATGATGTGTCCGTGGCACACAGTGATGCTGCCCCATCACCTTCACAGTCTGATGTGTCAGTGGCACACAGTGATGCAGCCATCACCCCGCCACACACACTGGACACAGAACCCGTATCAGGGGAGTAGGAAGGGGATGTGAACTACTGTGTGACGAAGGAGGCAGTAGCAGCCATCACCGCCATATGGCCTGTCCCTGCCTGGGTATGACCTATGCATCATGGCCTGGGAAACACCTCCTAGTGACCCCCAGAACACTCTGCAGCTTTCACTCAGACCCCGACACGGACTGCCATTCCGTCACCGAAGGCCAATTACACAGCTATCCTGCTGCGGACTGCACTCTCCCTTTTCCCAATCACTGTGCAATCCCCAAAGGACTCTGGTTGGCACACCACTGGGCTTCCATGTGATGTGTTCTTGGATGGCCATGTACAGCCCCAGCTCTGTCAATCCCCTGAATGTGAATAAAACATTCAAAATCACAAAGATGTGTCATCACTATGTTCACTCACGTATGGAGTTGTGGCTGGAAGTAGGGACAATGTTTGCACATAAAGGTACACCCGGGTAACTGACATCTATGCACATGTGTATCCCTGAGACACATGGCCAATTGGATGACTGTGAAGGCGAGTACTAGCTGTGACACCATTTCACATCAACAACAATGTCACAACCCCCAACGTGGGCACACGTCCATGTACTGAATAGGGCTGTGTGTAGGACTGACCCAAACAAATGCAGGCCAGGAATGGTGTCCTACACCACATGTGACACCAGAAGTTCACGTCGCATACCTACTCACACACAGCTGCGTGAACACATTCTGTTGTGGTATATGACCTTGTTCCACACGGTCAGAGGTTGGACACCATACTCACATTGCTGTAGTCACGTCAGTGCACATGATGCCCAGCACCAAGCCAAAAACACTGTCTGGCTCACAGAGGTGGAGCTTGCCAAAGGGACACACCCCCTTGCACAAGCGCCAGTCTGTTCCTCCCTGTGTAGGGACGATGCTCATTGTGGCACATGAGTGGACATTCCAAACAACACACCTCACAGTTAGACACCAGTGGAGTTGCATTGACTTTATTGGCATGTGCATGTCAGTATGGATGAGGCAATGGCCACAACAGGCAGGGACATGCTTGGAACACTTACACGCAGCATGAGCCGGTAACTGATCCGCCAGTAGCAGTTCACCCAGTAAATGCAGCATACATGCACGGTACTGTTCCACGTGACGGCGGCTTGGCATGTGCCCGGTGTGGCCTGCCATTGCGTTGGTGCGTCTCGTGGAACCGGCACTCTTCTGAACTGCGGCAGTTGTGTGGAGAATATGCCACAGATCTGAGCAATGATTCGAATGTGTGTGCAAAGTTGGGGAGAGTGTGTGTCAAGGCCATCCCATGCATGGGTACCACAGGCAGGAGCTTCTGTGTGTGGGGTGTGGATGAGTCAAATAGTTCATTTGCGGAATGCGTGGTGTGGGAGTCGTGCCCGTCTGCCATGGCATCTCTCTCAGGGTGTTCCAGGCATGTCCTGGACCAAGGTCAGATGTGCAGGTGTCCCATCGCCCTCTGCATTGGAACAATGGAGCTTTCATCCCTGATGGTTGTCTGACTGCTACTTGCATTTTCGAAATGTGATGTGCCTTTGGCGCTGAGATTAGGACCCAACCTTGGGCTCATGGTGTACGGATGGTGATACACACACACATGTTGGCATGTGGGGCCAGGTGCCCGAGAGGCCTTGTGCTGCTTGTGCAATCTCACTCGTCTCTTTCCCTTGCTCTCTCCCTCTTTCCTTTGGTGGGCGCATGGTGGGCGCATGGCACACATTCTTCTCTTGGATTTGGTCTTCCAGGCTATGTTCTACGGATTGTCCGAAGGGTTGTCTCAGCTTTTTTTTGTATGGTGTTTTGTGTTGGTGATTGCATTGTTGTTTGACTGAGTCTCCATTTTCTGGCCATGCAGGTCTGTTGTATTTCCTGCTTGTGCAACATCAGCCAAAATGTTTGTAGTGGGATTAGTGGTGTTGGAGTGCAGTTTCTTTGTCTGGGATTGGGGGTGGTCCCGGAAGGGTGGGGTGTTGCGGGCCTGGGTGTGGTGTCGGTGGGTGTTGTAGCCCTCTTAGGTGTCCGGGCCGCATGTTGGGTGGCTCCATGGCATCTGTTGCCCTTCCGATGTGGCCCTGGGCTGGTCTCCCTTTTGTGGTGCTGGCTGCTGTCCGACTTAACACCAGGTCAGAGCAGGTGTAGATTTCCTGGTGCTACCGCACCTTATCGTTTTGTGTTCTTATCGCAGTCAACCACTTTAGAATGTTTGTGTTTTTGTCATAAACTTAACTGTGGCTAATACATGCCGCCTACCCCAGAACCAATATTTGTTGTACTAGTAATAAATTAGGAGTAGGAATAGGAGTAGGATGTGGGGTGGGTTGGGGATCAAGTAGGGAAAGAGCATGGACACTGGAGTTACTATTAAGGCCTTAATTACAATGCCGGTGTGACGAGCATCCAACGGCATCATGTCAGAATGGAAACTGACCGACAAGCAGTCGGCGGTTCCATCTGACGAATTTGGATGCGACAGACCATGAGGCAGTCGTAAACATCCATTTACCTAATGCGGCTTATGCAGCGGGTGGAAAAGGACCTTTGCACAACCCGTATTAGGAAAATAGATGTTTGCAAACATCCATGCACCTTATGGCAGGCACCACATGGTGCCTGTCACAAGGTTCATGGATGTTTGGGGGGGCATCACAGGTGCACCCCAGGCCTCATGGCCGAGGCCGAAGAGGGACGGGGGTTCTGATAGGGCCCCCCAAAGTCCGTTTCCATCAGACTTTCTATGGCGGTCGGACCACCATGGAAAGGATATCATAATCCCTACGGTGGTGCATGAGAAGGCACCCCCATTATTGTAGGGATTACATCCTGACCGCTGGGCTGACTGGCTCCTTGAGCCCATTGGAACAGCAGCGGTCAGTTCCTCTGCATGCCTCGACTGCCGCATCATAATGCGGCAGGTGAAACGCAGGGGCAGATGACGGCAGGATCACAACCGACAGGCCCAAGGTTGTAATCTGACCGACATCGTAACCAGGCCCTATGTCTCAATGATGGTCCAAAAAGAATGCAGTTCAGTTAGCTATATTAATTTAATTACAATGAATGCCTAATACATTGTGCTTACTAAAGTAATGCTCCATATTTTTATGCCTCATTTTAACTTTGCAATTTGGTAACTTTTTTTTAAAATACGTTAATGGTGTCTGGTATGTCACCATTTGAATTATTTTTTTGAACTCTTTCCATCTGTTTGAGCACAAACCTTTTTTATTAATAATTATACAGTTGGTTGTGAATTAATTAACGGCAAGTACAGCAGATAATTATCTTTAAAAAAAAATAGGGATGCAGAATCACCACATTTAAATGATCCTAGAGAAATTGCAACATTTTATTACTGATAATATACAACCACATGCTTGCAGTGGATACAATTTGTGTCCTTTTCTTCTTCCTTTAGACCAGCCTGCTCTTCCCTTTGCAGACTGGATAGCAAGAGAAAGTCCGATATCGAAAGACCCTGAGGGCATATTATCAAGGACGGCGTTAAAATTATCGCCGGTTTAGCAGCAGAAAACTGCCGCTAAAGCGACGATAAGGGGCTTGAATATATGCCCTGGAGAATTCCAATAGAAGCCCATGTTCACACTAGAACATGGGCTTCGATTGGAATTCTCACGGGCATATTATCAAGGCCATTATCGCTGCTTTAGCAGCAGTTTTCTGCCGCTAAAGCGGCGATGATTGTTAACGCCGTCCTTGATAATATGCCACCAAGTGAGTTAGCTGTTTGGCTGTGGCAGACCACAATACAGGTGAGCTTCAGCTGACTTGGGGACCTGGAGGAAGTGGAGGCAGCAGGTCCCTCAACCTCCCAGCCAGCGGGGGAGTATCACAGCCCCTGCGGGGAGCCAATCCACATCGCCCCAGCTACCCCCAAACAGCCATTCACCCTCCTCCCAAACACCCTTTGAGGGTCTCTTCCAAAAGATCCTCATGGTCCTAGATTGCCTGAATAGGGGCAGAGAGAAAATGAAAAAGGCTCAGGGGGACATTAAAAAGTTTAGACTCTTTAAAGGGATATCTTCATTAGTGAGAGGACGGAATTTTTGCGGGTGGACCTGGTGGAGTGGTTTGTGGAAGGCGTTGGAACGGGGTGTGTTTTGTCTAGGATTTCGACAGGGTGTGGGTCTTTAGCAGGGGGAGTGGTTGGGGAGAGTTGGGGACGAGATAGGATGAGGATCTTGTTTTGTTTGGGAAGAAGAATTTGTCTGTTGTGGGTCAGTGGGTGACAGCTTTTTCTATAAATAAATATTGTTTTCATAAACTTAACAGTCTCTTTCTTTATTACTGTAACTAATATCTAATTATTACTCAGCAGCATGCAGGGTTAAATTACCTACTAACAGAGGCTTGAAGCTGGCTGATCAAAAAAACAAGAAGCACGACTGTCCTTTTTATGTATAAGCTCCCTTGCCACTACAACCCAATGCGGGCTTCCGCCCTCCTGCAATCAGTTTCAGAAACCTGGCCATTTCTGTTTCCTCCATTTGTGACTTGTAAGTCGAGTTCCCTCTCATTAGCGATAGCTGTGGTGCTCCTCTCTGAAGTTACCATTAACCACACCCCCAAGCCCAACCCCTATCCCCTCCTCTCCTTACCTGAGTATGGATGGAAGTCAACTCACCCCACCCTTGAGTAGCCATTAGTGTAGGAGTTTGTCTAGGGTCAAATTATTGCCATGTTTAACAGGCTCAAAAATGGAAACAGGCCTCTTAAACTGGCTCATGCATCAACGTAGGCTTTTGCGATTCCTTAATTGCGATTATTAAGGAATCGCAATTAAGGAATTGCAAAAGCCTATGCATGTAGGAATCGCTATAAAAATAGCGATTCCTACACATTCCTTAATTGCGACTCGCAAATTGCGAGTCGCAATTAAGAAATGCCGTCCCATTCATTCCTATGGGCCTTCAGGCCCATAGGAATGAATTGGAGATTGCATGAGAAATTTCCGAGTACCAGTAGGTACTCGCAAATTGCTCATGCAATTTCAAGGGTGAAAGGGTGTCAAAATGACACCCTATTGCACCCCTGAAATTGATCTGTGCACATATGTTGCACACACACATGCCCTAAGGGCATGTGCGTGCGCAACATGAAAGTTTGAAAAATGCACAAAAGTGCATTTTTCAAAGTTTTTAAAAAATCACCATGAAGTTCAACTTCATGGTAATTTGCTCCCCCTATTAGCGAAATCGCGAATTTTTTTATTTTAATGCATTGCATTTAAGGAATCTCAATTTGGGATTCCTTAAATGCAATCGCAATTTAAGTAATCGCAACTTAGAGATTCCTTAAATTGGGATTTTTGCATTTGGGATGATGCATCCCAAATGCAAAAATACCGGTCGCAAAGGGGCAGATTCTGAGAATCTGTCCGTTTGCGACCGGTTTTTCTGGGCCAAAGTTAGGTTTCATATTTGTAGTGGAGCAGGTGAATCACCAAAAATGATTCTTCAAGGTAACAGAAGGAGAGTTAGTGGTAAACACAAAATGGAGACCAGTATGCTTCATCACAGTAGACAGTCCTCTATATTAAACCAAGTGCCCTATATGCTTCAAGCACAAAAGGAGTCTTTTACATACAATAATACTAGACAATTGGTAAACAGTTGATTATTTTGTTGTACACTTGTATGTAAATCAGGAGGAGGTTTCTTCAGCAGCGAGATTCTCTGTAGGGCATAAATGTTCAAATAAAGTACAGTCTACCTGCATGTAGCCCAGCACCAGGATGTCCAATACGTAGGGTATGATGAAAGTTAGGGTGACTTACAAATTTTAACCCTCCTTTTGTAACAGTTTGACAGTGCTTAACCCATATCGGCCCTGCCAAGTGTGAGCTCTGTTCATGGTGGAAATAGTCTACAGTACAATAGATCGCGAAACTTGGAGAAGATGGGGTTATGACATCGATCAAAGGATGCGTTTGGAATTAGGAAGACATTGAGAGAGAGAGAGAGAGAGAGAGAGACAGATGCAGCAATCAGCCACTCCAAGGACATGTCAGCATGGGAGGAAGAAGAGAGTTTATTCAACCTATTCAAACAGTTTAGCTGCCCACTGACCCGAAGGTTAGCTACCTAGGCTGGACTGCAAAATAGGGAAGGAAACCATAGCGCAAAATATTTATAATTTAAACTCAAATAGCATACAAATGGTGCAACTGCATTCTAGCATTGTCTGTTTTTTTTAACAGGGCTGATCTGCTGAGCAGGAGCGCCATGGATGTTCCTTGCATAAGAGGAGACCTAATAGCGAATCACTCATTCTGTGTACTAGACATCCACAAATAAGAAATTCTGTAAATTACAGCATTTTTCAGTTACAAAATATAATTATTTGGAAGAAGGTGGTTACGTTTTGGTATTGGCTCATGTGCTTGTTCTCCTGTTTCCTTCGGGGACTCCACCATTGCTCCTACTGAATTCCTACAATTGGGGCTTGGGTTTCCTGCAACCTGCAATCATGAAGGCAGTAAGCATAATCACTAATACTTTCTTTTCTACCATCATTTTGGTGTTTATGTAACATAGTAAAACCTTGTTTGTTTTTTATTTGTTTTTATATAGATTACATGTTTGTCATTCACCTTAGAAAATGCACCTGAGGTAGGAGAGATGTGTGGTTGATGAGATTACATATATGTAAACAACTAGAGAGTAAGGAAAAAGTTAACTTGTCCTTTTCCCTGCGTAGCACATAAATAAACAAAATGGACAAGTCCTTTTTATGAGGTAACTGTGGTCAAAAGATCCTTGCCACAACCTTCAAGAGAGAGGAGTGCAAACAACTGTAGGTAGTTTTTCGGAAACCCCTCACCCACCCACCTGGTAGGTGGCATGCTTCATCATCGGGGCCCAGCTGGATCACCTAATGCAATCCAGCTGTGCTTCAACGCCTGAGTTACAGCGGAGCAGGTTGTTTGTGAAGAGAAGTGAAGTGATATGTGAAGTGCAGTTATGAGTTAAAAATGTCTCTAGGAATAACCCTTATAAAGGTTCTAATGAAAGGGTCCTAGGACATATGTAAAAACAACATCGGGATCTGTGTGAGGTATAGTATGTACCTCGGTATCCCTATAAGATATTAGGTCTACTAGTTTCAGCCTTTGGTTTAGATCGTAAGGCTTTCGTCAGGACCAAATGAAAGTGAGTGACCAAAAAGGTGGTCACATAGGTGTAGATATCAGCACACACCCTAAAGTGTGCTGTGAGTGTAGTGGATTGTGGTGTTACTCACAAATCCTCTGGTCGGAGTACCTGTAAATGAAAAGGGTAATGAATGCAGGTACATAGCGTTGTTTGTCATGCATCATTATAATTCATGCGCGCTCCTTTATTTGCAGATGATGGCATCATGCATGTGGCTGGGTGGGGGCATTACACCATTGCTGCTGTGTCTTCTATTGTTCACTCCCATTCCTCCTCTCCTCAAGTGTTTAGTTCTGCTATTCATGCTCATGCATAGGAGGAGCTGTGATCATGGGAGTATGCGGATTTTCTTCAGACACAGTTGGTCAAGGCATGTAAATCCAGACAGGAGCCACCTACAACAGGATCTGCAGATGTAAAGTTACTAACCTTGGACACATAGGTGAAGATCTACGTCACTGTGCCAGAGTCTCCCCATGGGAAAGTACAGAATAAATTAATAAAGCGTATTCTTCTTCTTTTTTTTTTTTTTACTGTTCAACAAAGTAAGTTTATTCAGAAAACAAGTGATAAAGTACAGTATAATATGGGGGGGTAAAGGAACAAAAAAGGGAAACATAAAAGTTAAAAGTATCATGTAAACATATCAAGGTTGGAATGAAAATGCATTAAAAACATCAACATATCCATAAAGCATTACATTGCATGTAACAGCCATAAAGAACATAGCATTAACCATAATATTAGAACATATTATAAAATATTAATATCTAAGAAATGGAATGTCAGGGAGGCCGAGCAACCTCTTGTTGAGCAGGAGTTAAAGAAAAAGAGCGTTTAGCGCTGCAATCAATGAACGATGTAATAGGTGACCATACAATAGAGCGCTTCAAGGCTAGGTGAATGGGATGAACACAAGCTGTATCCAATTTGTGATGATAACACACTGCATACCACCAAGCTTGGAAAGATACATTTGTAAATACTTTCCAGTTTTTAGTGATCTGTTGAAAGTCAATTGCCTACAATATGTCTACAATCTTGGTGCTGGAGGTACGATTCGCCCAGATAGGAGATAAGCTACCTAAAAATAGATGTGTAATAGAGAAAGGGAAATTGGAATTAAAGATAGAGTTAATTTGACCCCAAACAGATGTCAATAAAGCGTATTATTCTTCTAAAATATAAAACAAATATTTTTATGTAAAATATACAAATTAATTTACAATTTTAATTTTTAGTCCATTTTTAGACCGCCTAATTACGATGCGACCACACATGGTGCGGTCGAATACTCACATTTTCCTATGGGAGCATGTGCTACAGCCATAAACCGGCTGTAGCACAAGCTACCATAGGGAAATGGGAGGTTGTGTTCATCCCTGCACCATGTGGCAGGCATCTCCGGGTGCCTGCCACATGGTGCAGGGATCAACAAGGGCAGAGGACGCAATCAGGAGGGGGCCCTGTTAGGGGCCCCAAACACGCTTTCCGACATGTTTTCCACTTCGGAAAGTCAGGCATGGAAAACCTGCTGGAAACTGAGCATCGTAATCCGGACTGCGTAAACCGCCGTCTATATGGATTACGGGCTGGTCTCCTAATGGCCGACGGGCTCCTTGAGCCTGTCAGAATCCAGACGGAATAACCAACTGGTTTCACTTCCAACTGCTTAAATTGTAATTAGGCGGTCAGAAGTAAAACTGACGACCTCGGTCGGAAAGCCTCTGACTTAAGGTCAGAGGCTTTCCGACTGGGATTGTAATCTGCCCCTATGTGTGTTTTAAATGATTCACTCATTCATTTCAATAAATGTATTTAACCTTTTTTGCATGGCAGTCAACACAATCCTGACAGTCGCAGTATCTTTACAGTGTGGCCATCAGGAACCTTTTCTAGGCCACTCAACAAAAGAAAATACTTCTGGTGAAAGCACCAGCAGCATTTTCTTTACAAAAATCAAATTCAGGACATGATGGAGATGTCTCCCTCGCATCCAGAGTTTGATTTTTTTTTCTGCTGTAATGCCAACACGCACAAAACGCTGACATTACAGCAAAACAAGGTGAAAATCAACTGCGCTAATGGTAAGGTCTACTCCCACTTTTGATTGAGGCCCACGTGACAAAACTCTGCCCCCCCCCCCCCCCAAGCACTGACATCTGCAGGAGAGGCAGCACTGGAAAGGGGACATTATAAGAGACATTGTCCCATTTCTTTTGCTGTCTCTTTCTAGTGGACCCCTCATTAGGGATTGCCTTCAGAGAGCGGTCCAAAAGCTAGATTACACTTCACTGGACACCAGGAAGTAGTTCCTTGCAGAGGGAGCAATTCATTGTGTATGGGCCAGTACTCCCCCCACCAAGTACAATATAGAGCAGAGACACTGGATTCTTTCTTAACAAGCAGGACAAACAACTCGTTCCCTCCTATACAGCCAACAATAACACCAGATACTCATCCTCTGTTCATATTAGCATTCTAAGAAATTACAACCACAGAACTTGATGACCTACTAAAAGCTAGCAGCCCAGCCCTTCGACCGCGCCCTCCCACACATTGTCAAGAAGATACTTTGAATCTACATCAGCATCTATTCTAGTCAGAAATATTATCAAAAACTCCTTAAAAACAGGAATTTTACTATTGATATTACAATGGAATACATATGTCCACTACTAAAGAATAACAACTTGGACCCTGAAGACCACAACAACTGTAGACCAATCACTAATGGCTCTTTCCTTAGTAAAACATATGTAAATAGCTGCCTTTCGCCAGGTCTCATAATTCATAAAAGAAAATAAACTCCTCTGAAACTGGCAAACAAGATTCCACCCAGGGAGAGTCACCTAATCTGCCCAAATTGCAATTTGGGATTTCCCCAAAAAGAGAGTCGACAAAAATGGTTACACTGCATTACTACTCCCGGATCTTTCAGCAACATTTGACACAGTACACCATGACACATTTCTTCTAATACTAAAAGAAGTTGGTATAGAAGGCTTCACCCTCAGTTGGATTTCCTCTTACCTAAACAACAGATTACACCAGATTCACCCTCTGCCTTTCTCTTCTGATTTTTTCTGCATAAATACAGGAGTTCCATAAATATCTATCATCTCACCTCTACTTTTTAACACACATGAAGCCATTATTTATTCTTATCAACAGTTTCTAAGTCACTTGCTACAATTAAGTAGAAGACACACAGATAATTCTCAAACTGGAAAACCCTAAGGACATTGGTACATCACAACTGTCGAAAATAGGATGATGTGCAATCATCCCAAGCTGAATGCTTCAAAAATTGAAATACCTAGCTGAGGTGATTGAAGGAATTGTGGGTATCATTTAAAAGCCCTGAGTGCGGCCAGAACACCCCGTTTTGTGATGGTACAGCAGCGCACAGGGCTTTGCCATATCTAGAAGACCATGTAAAGCCACTCTGCATGGCTTTTCATGGCCTTGTAGATAGGGAGTGAGGCAATGCAGAGCAAGTTGCTGTGTTTCCTCACACTACAATGGGAAGGCATGCCATGGGCATTACAGCATGTGTTCCTGCATAACACCTATGGCATTTGACACATTCCCAGATTTACAGCCTTCTGTAAACCTGGGAATGCATTAAGAAGCCAACGCCTTGGTGCAATGAGGAGAAATAACTTTATTTCTCCTCATTTGTTCCTCTTTCTCGGTGTGCTGCACTCAGCAGCACACATTAAAGGAGGAAATCATGTCCATTGATTGTTTTTGCACAAGAATGTGTCCCTTCCTGCACATAAACAATCATTCCCATAATGCAGACACCCTTTTATCGTGGTGCAAGGGTGCCTGAGCTGGCACATGGCAGCCAATTGTACACCAGCGCTGGGGAATAGGACAGGAATGAGCTAGTTTCATATAGATTCAGTGCATTCCTGCCCTTTTCTTTTGACGTAGGGCAGCCCGCAATAAAGCTTGCGGCGCTGTTCTATGCCAAAACTTTGAAAATGAGGCCCTATGATTCTATATATTTCTAGCCAGATAAACTGGTACTCCCATTAAAAATCGCCACAAGCATGACAAATCTCAGATATTTACTTGATTTCCCATTTTCCATGCGTACTCAGCTGGACAAGGTGTCTTAATCTACCTTCTACACATGGAAACCACTTGGATAAATCTTTCCATATCTTAGATTTCCTCAAAAGGTACGAACATCAACATCACCCATTCTCGCAAAACTTGTCTATGGTAACATACTATACCGCATTACTCCACTTGCAACTATCAGAAGACTACAAAGAACTCAAAACACACAGCAAGACAACTTCTTTTTTTTTTTTTTTTTAATATTTTTTTATTGACAACACAAAACAAAAGATTAGCTGATAACATGTACATTTGATATCCAATAAGCCGTACATATAAATACACATTAAAGACGTATTGGCAAAGAGTAAACTTAAAGAAAAGTTCCCCAAATTTTTTCAAATTTTATCATAGATTTCAATCCCCTCGTTTTGGCAATAGCACGTTCCATAGAATAAATTTCATTAACTAAAAACCACCATTCCATGATATGTGGGGGTTTCTGAGATATCCATAACCTGGCAATTGTCAGTCGAGCACAGGAGACTAGTACAGTTAATAAATCTTTTTGTGGACAGCTCTCAGATTGTATATCTAGTAGTATGGACAATGGTGAAAGAGGACCAAGAGCAATTTGTTTTTGCAACAAAATATTTTCAAATCCGGACCAGAACTCAGACAACACTGGGCAAGAAAAAAATATATGAATAATATCAGCCGCGACAAGATCACATTTGGGACACTTAGAGCGAGAACTTAATGTAGGATTTAAAGTCCACTTAGAAATTCTAAACGGTGTATAATATAAAGAACAAATAGTTTTATATAACTGAATCCTCAGGCTTGAAGATTGTACTACTTTGTTGATATTACAAAGTGACGCCGAGATCTTAGTAGGAGTAATATTAGTCCCTAATCTAGAAGCCCATTTCAGAGCAATTTTTGGACAATTATCTTCTTTGAAATTAATTAAACATTTATAACCCTTACTAATTACTGACTTCTGATTTTTTTAATAGAAACATGCCCATAAATCTGAGTCTAAGATTTGATTGATTTTCATTTTACCAACCAAAAAATCTCTAATTTGCATATATTTAAATTGCATACCATCCGTTAAGTTAAAAAGAAATTTAAGTGTTACGAAGTCTAAAAATCCCTGGTTACCATATAAATCACCTAGCAAATTAATTCCTAAATTAGCCCATGCGGTCCCACGTCCATCATTGAATATATCCGGTAACCCAGGATTACCCCACAGATCAAGCTTAGGATGAAAAAAAGAAGTCTTGCATGTTGTTAATAAAGTTTTCCAAACCGCAACTGTCTCTCTCGCAGTCTTAAATTTAACCCTTTTGAAGTAGTTTGGGTCGTTAACTCTTGCAAGAAAGCAATTAGAGTCATTGCCTAACATAAGTTGGTGGTAATAGTATTGATTATTGGTAAAAAATAAGCTACGCAAACGGCCGACAAAAGTTGCCAAAAAATATAATTTAAAATCGGGGAAGTTTAAACCGCCCTTATCAATTGGTAATTTAAGCAGGGCAAGCGATCTTCTAGCTTTCTTATATCCCCAAATATAGCTGCTTAAGATCCCATCTAGTTTCTTAAAAAAATGGATTATTTAAACATAAGGGTATAGACCTAAATAAGTACATAAATTTAGGCAAAATCTTCATTTTAATTAAATTAATCCGGCCTATAAGGCTTAAAGGTATTTTGTGCCATTTTTTAAGTACGCGAGCTGTTTCTTTCAATAATGCGTCATAATTCAGGTCTTTTATATCGCTTACTTTAGCAGAAATTTTAATGCCTAAATACGTCGCCACCCGGCAAGTACCTTGAACAGGGGTCAATGATTTATAGTTTAATACAACTTGTGTTTTACTTAAGTTTAATTTGTATCCTGAGATTACTCCAAAAGCATTAGATTCTTCTATAATCGCAGTAAGAGCTTTTTCTACATCAGTAGAATAAATAGCGATGTCGTCTGCGTAAGCAGTAATTTTTAAGGAATTAGAACCAAGTTGTAATGGAATAATATGTGGTTGAAGTAATAATGCATTTATAAAAGGTTCCATAGAGAGTGCAAATAATAAAGGTGAAAGCGGACACCCTTGCCTCGTGCCCCTAAGTATTTTAAAACTTGGGGAAATCATACCTGCATAGCTGATTTTGGCGGTTGGCAAATTATATAGGGCCTGTATCCATTTTAAATATCTACCATTAAAGCCATAAGCCCGCATTACAGTCCAGAGATAATCCCAACCAACTCGGTCAAATGCCTTTTCAGCATCTAAGAGTATCATACCGAGTTGGGTGGAATTAACCGCTGCTATATCAAAAGCAGTAATTGCCATATTGACGTGGGCCGTAGTATCCCGTCCTGTAATAAATCCATGTTGTTGTGGATTAACTAATTCGGGCATAAAAGGGGCTAATCGAAGTGCAAGTATTTTAGAGAAAATTTTGGCGTCGACATTAATTAAAGATATGGGCCGGTATGAACTACATTCTTCAGCGGGTTTGTTTTTTTTGAGGAAATAAACTATTTTAGCTGAGTTCCAAGAATCTGGAACTTTCCCTGTTTGATCTATTGAGTTGATTACTAAACAAAAAAGGGGGAGTATTTCCTCAAGACAAATTTTATAGAATTCTATGGGAAGTGTGTCCTCGCCTGCAGCTTTGCCCGACGGAAGAGACGCTACTGCCTTTCTAATCTCAGCAAGAGTGACATTCTCTGCTAATTGCCGACTATGTTCTACCATTATATAATTAGTAACATTGTTACCAATGTACGCTCGAATGTTGTGTAAAGTAGGAATATTTTCTGGAGTGTATAAATGGCTATAGTATTTAACAAATTGTGTTATAATGTCCCTAGTTTGGTCATAAATAATATTATTGGGACCTTTAATACATTTAATTATTGTATTAGCTTTATTATCTGCAATTTTATAAGCCAGAATCTTACCTATTTTATCACCACTCTCATATTGAGAGATTTTAAATTTCTGCAATTTTACAGTGGCTCGTTCTCTGAGAACGTTTTTAGTAGCAGATCGAAGACTGATTAGCTCCAGTCTTACTTTATCTCCATCTGAAGTGTTTTGTATTAAAGCTTCTGCTAGTTGATTTTCCAGAGATAGAATTTTAGTGATAATATTCTTAATATCTTTACGAAGTTTAGAGTTTTGTGTAAAAACATATTGTTGAGTAAATCCCCTTATACTAGCTTTACAAGCGTCCCATACATAAATTAAAGAAGTAGAATCAAGATTCGTATCAATAAATTCCGAAACGTGCTTTTTAAGTTGTAAAATAAATTCTGAATCAGAAAAAAGATATCTCGGAAAGGAGAATAATCTAGTATCTTGAGTTCTGGTGACTGTTTGAAAAATAAAAAGAATGGGGTTATGATCTGATGTGAGTCTGGGGCATATTTCAATAGTGCTAGATTCTAATATCCTATCAGAAGCCCAGATCATGTCTATCCGGGAACATAATTTATGAGGTGCAGAGTAATACGTATACCCTGGTATTTTAGGGTGACGAGTTCGCCAAGTATATTTTATATTGTGTAGCCGACCTAGCTCTAAAATTGCCGGACGTGTCTTCCGCATACGTTGAAAACCAGTATGTTTAGTAGTATCTATGGCATAGTCAATTATACAATTAAAATCACCTCCAATATAAAGTTCTCCCTCCCATTCCAAAAGCTCTATATTTAGCCAATCAAAGATGTAAGGGTCGTCGACATCAGATCCATATACAGAGCATATTACATATTTACAGTTTTCCAAGTGGAATTGCATAATTATCCACCGGCCCCTTTTATCTACAGCCGTTTTGATAATATTTAGTTTCAGCTGTCTTTGTTTTAAAATGGCAACCCCTCTGATAGTAGCATTTAGGGTTGTACATGCAATAACCTCATACCCTGCTAGCCTTAACAAATTCCTATCTTTGTAGCAAATATGTGTCTCAGTGATTAAGACTAAGTGGGGATTGTACAATTTAAGCTCTTCTTGTACTAATCGTCTCTTATTTTTGCAATTAAGGCCCGAGACATTCCATATTAAACAACTGAGTTTAGGCATTTTTTTTTTTGAAAAAAGAAAAAAATATATATCAGCATTTCTTTTTTATTATTTTCAAATATTATTGTCATAGTGTTGTCATTTTTAACATTTTTCACCAATACCCGTGAACCCCTCCTCCAAACCCACCCAAGCCAGGACCTTCCCCCAAACCCTATTGGGGAGAGCACCCCCTTGCTACATGCTGCCGTTGTTTGGTAGCCTAATAGAGGGGCAGCATTAGGTAGCTCCCTCCCTCCCTCCATCCACTCCTAAAAAGGAGAGAGTCCCAGGTAGAAAATCAAAGATAATAGAGAGCTAAAAGGAGAGAAAAAGAAGAAAGAACTAAATACGAGAAACTTAAGGGCAGAAAAAAAAATACCAAGAGAGAGCTATATTAGTAGCCTAATTTTGATACAAGACATTACAAGTATAATTCCACCAATCTACGAAAAGTTTTTAAGTAAATAATGATATACGTAGAAGCCAGTTATTTACCAAAATTCGATAATGCAATCTCAGCTTCTCTAACATCGGTGAAAGTATAAGTATGGCCCCCTTTAATTACTTTTAAACGGGCAGGTTCCTGCAAGAACACCTGCCCACCCAAAGATTTGAAAGGATCAATAAGCTGTCGCAGCTTCCACCGTTTGTCCATGGTAGCTTTGCTCAAATCAGACCTAACAAAAAACGTTACATTCTCGACTTTAATCGGAGTATGCGGTTTAGCCTTGGAAGAAACTGCTTGCCTTAGTAAGTAATTACCGAAATAGATCAAAAAGGGCCTTGGAAACTTGTTCTCCTTATTTCTTTGAACAAGAGGAAGTCTGTGGACCCTTTGTAGCTGGGAATCCCAATCCCAATCTGATAAATCGGGAAAAGCTTTTTGAAAAAGGTTCACCATAAAGGTCCGCGGGTCAGCACCTTCTAAGCCTTCCGCTATGCCAAAAAGTCGAAGATTTTGCCTCCTTTGACGGTTTTCCATATCCTCAAGCTTAGTCTGAAAGGTAGATATCTGCACATCATGTTGGCTGGATAGAGTCTCTACTCGGACAGATGTTTCCTCAATGCCTGCAACTCTTTGCTGTAACTCCGCGACTTCCTGAGTGATTATTCCGAACTTGTTAGTAGCTTCTTCCAAGGACCTTTGTAGTTGACAATTATCCTCCCTAAGCTGTAAGAAATGTTGTTGTGCTTCATCTCTGTTATCAGTCAAAATCTTTAAAATCTGATCAAACAAAGAAAGGCTACATTCTACGTTCTCTTGACTTTGAGCAAACAGTGCATTTGAAGCATCTGGAGCATTTAAAGCACTTGGAATACTTGCAGGCATTGAAGACACTGAGGGCAAATCTTGAGAGCCCAAATCAATAGTGTCAGTTGCTGCAGTGAAAGACGAGGAGACATGAGATTCAATAAGTGGGCTATCCATCGAAGCTACAGATAGTTCAGTTGAAGTCGGTTGCATTGTTGAGTCTCCAGGTACTATAGAGCTTTTTTTTAAATACTCTTCTACTTCAGCAGGGTTAGTACCTGAGAGACGCAGGGCCATAGTCTTGACCCCTCCTTTTGCCTGTATCCACCTTCGTAAAGGACTCTCATCTAAAATAATTTTACCACGGGTTTTATGCCCCGAGTTTACAGCAGACAGAGCAGAGATATTAAGAGTCTTGCCTTTCTTGGTTTTATATTTCGCCTTTGATTTTCCTTTTTTAGGACCAGGATAACGTGAAGGGGATCTAGACGCATCCTCCTCATTTTCTTCAACCAAATCCTCATTTTCATCAACCATACAGTCCTCAATTTCCCTATAGTTTGCTTCGTCTTCTGTAAGGATAGTTTGTACCCCCACAATAGGTAATATAGATGTAACCGGGCTCAGTTCTATAGATACCTGTGTCTGGTCAGCCCCAGAGGTACAGACAAACGGGTTCACAGTATCCGGCATTTCCGCTATATCAACCGTCAATTTCTCTCCCCCCACCAGTTCAGGAGACTTTAGCTGATTCATATTAGATGAAGCTGAGTTTATTTCTTTATTAAACCTGCAATCATCGTCTAGTTGTTGTTGTTGACTTAGTTTCCTCCCATACCCAGTATTAATATCGGTGCCGATTGAAAGTATGGCGTCATTATGTTTCAAAGATAAGGGGGGAACCAACGGGTTAGCAGAGGCAGTATTGGTTTCAACACTAGGTATAGAGCCAGGTTTGTCTTGTGTATCTACCAGTAATAAAGTAGGGCGGATAATCAGCTTACCGGGAACCGCCGATGCTACTGCTTTCTCCACTCTCCCAGCATGTTCTGCTGACACTTCCGACAAAGCCGACGAAGCCGCAGAGAGAGCCGCTGGGGGAGCCGTTACAGCAGCAACATTGTTTCCCATGGAAGCGGAGTTTTCAAGGGCAAGACCTTTCCCAGCCCGACCCGCTCTGTGGGCGTTCTTCGGTGCCATAGCGTGAATAGTGGAAGCGGACCGTATCTTTTCCCCTCTATAATTGCGGGAATCGTGGAAAATGCCAGAAGCTGAGCTAGCCGCCAGCCCGGTCTCAAGGTGATCAGGCAGTAAGCTCTGTGAACCCACGGCTCCGGCAGCGCCCAAAACACTTGTTGGCTGAGTGAAAAGAAGCCTCCACCTCCACCTACAGCTACCCAGCAGGAACCGCAGCATCCGATTCAGTGCACAGCAGCAAAGTCAGCGGGCAAAGAGAGAGGACCGGTTAGTTGTTTAGAATTTTTTTTTTTCGCCTCGCTTTTCTCGCTTTCTCCAATTCTGATCTATTCTTGAATTTCCAAGTTCTTAGATTTTCTCCATGGCTTCTCCATAATTCTCTCCTCCGGCATAGTCTGGGACCTCACAGTGAGGGAGAGAGAGGGAGCATCACACAGCGCTGCCGCTCAGCGGCGCGTTCAAGCCGCCATCTTGTCCTGCCGTCAGCAAGACAACTTCTAAATGTAAATATTCGAACACATGCTTCGCTGGTTTTGAAGTGTCTACACAGGTTCACAATAGCAAGAAGATAATTTTTCAAACGGCAATACATCACTCACACAGCTATTAATGGCAAATGACCAAAACACAATCAAGCAAAAATCACAAAATATTTCAAACCCATGAATTTACAGTTCAGGCTGACACCACACCTAATAATTCTTGCTTATGGAAAGAAAAATTACTTTCTCCGTGCAAGCAGAACAACTTTGGAAATCTTTACCTGCAAAGATGTGAGCCAATGAAAATAACTTAGAATTCAAAAGGATGGTTAGGACCTTTCCAATGTGATCCAATAAAGAAGCCACACATTCTCATTACCAGCTAACAGATACTCTCCAGGACCCTCTAGGATCAAGGAAGTGCTAAATCAGAATCCTTTAATAAACAACCACTAATGTCAGGGAGAACCTAATCCCTCTAGAAACTCCACCCCATGAATCTTTCTCAAACAAACACATAAAAGTACGCAAACTCTATTGATTGTCCATTCCTCAAAATCTCAACAAATATAGCTAAAGACCCACTATGCAGCCATACCCTTACCAAAAATGGCCAAAATCTGACAGTTGCAATGATGCTCCATATCTACGTGGATAAGAAAGTATGGTGTTGGCACCATTGGGGTGAGGTGGAAAAACCTAAGAAGGAACAATGTATATCACCTGTTCAAAAGGTAATCCATTCTCAGCCTTTCTTTCTACTCTTTCTACTTCCTCAGCCTGCATCCTACCTCAACATTCCAAACATTCCCTGCATGAAAACAACCTGATTTATAGATAGGGATTATTCTATCTCCTAACTGTCTATTTGAATGAGTGTTGCCTGATACCAAGGGCGTAACACAGGCCCCCGCAGCCCCAGCAGTGAGGGGGTCCCCAAGCTCCAGGGTCCCCCTCAGCACAGCACTCTGGCTGCAGAGCTCCAGATTGAGCCTTAGAGGGGGCCCCTTCATGTGCCTTGCAGGGAGGCCCCCTCGAGTTTCGTTACGCGAGTGCCTTATACTCCGTCTTCTGCATACCTTTGTGCCTCTGAGTTTACTGTACCCATACACAAGCCAGCCACCTTGCTCTCTACTAAATTTCAGTAAAATAACCAGACTCCTCCTTTCAAAGCATAAACTTACTTTGGAATAAACTTTCATGCAACATCGAAACCTTTCTACCCTGTCTACTCATTCCTATTGCATTAAACTCAATGTTTCATCTGTTTAACCTCTTGGTATCTCACAATATTTAATCTCCTTCACCCTGTTCCCTTAACCCTATTTTCCATTTACATTAACTCATTGTAATATTTACACTTAGCTTCAATTAAAGTAATATACACCATGTCTTGAAAATGGAAGAATTTCTTCAGTTTACTAATAACACAATTCTTCAGTTTCTAATAATACATCTACAACAATAATTAATAACCAGTAGATTAATCTCTATCTTTTGACTATGAAGTTGCATACTACCCTGAAGAAAGTGCTTTAATGCCTCATCAGGGGATGTAAATGCTATATAAATGCAATTACAATACAATACTATACAAATGATAGACCGGTCGTACTCAAACAGGTATCGCAGCCTGTAGAAGGTGACGTTCCAATGATTTGGGACCTCCCTGTATAAGGGCTTGTATGGCAACTCTGTCAGAAGACTAAATAGTCTTCAACGGCTTTTGGGCTTTGAATGTATGTCTGAAGGGTGGAAAAGCCTGCGACAAGTGAATAATACGTTGTGAACTACTTCTTTTTTGGAGACGTTCAATACAATTAGGTCGATGCAATGAACTAAACTTAGCACTCTTAAGAATCTTCCATCAGCCTCTGCTTTGACAATATTACTACCATTTTAGTGGCAACAAGTTCAATACTGAGAGCTCTGGGTCAAAGTCATATGAAATATTTGGCTGTCTATACTTCCAGAATGTTGGTAGATGTGTGTCTTTTCTCCATGGTCATGGAACATGGAGATCATTGTAACTGTTGCCTGGTGTTGAGGGCCTCCAAAAGCATCAATAATGGTAGCACTAGTGACTAGCCTTTACTCAACCCCCTTGAAAGAGACCCAGTATGCAGTGATAAACGTAATCAGTAGCTAAAGAACTGGTCCACGTGCCTGCATTGAGATACATTTAGACAGATGGACTGCATAGTGCTCTCGTTGGTTGAGTCAGCAACCAGTTCCAGCACTTGATGGTGCAGATGTAGCACAGCCCCTCCTAAAAAATAAGTTCATCTTAGAGACTTCCATTTTGGACAAAGTGTCTCAACAAATTCAAGTAAACCCTTTATTCCACCAAAGAAAAAGAGAGAAGGTGAAACGCTAACATTTTGACCAATTTCCCATTGTATACATGGACCAGCTAAGACTTTGGGTGTACGGTGCATCTTTGCTGTACAAAGCCTTAATAGTGGGTTGTATTTGTTTTTGTGTGACAACTCTTCCACCTCAAGTGACTTCTGTGGCGGTAGGCTGATGCTTGGACATTCTGGGGTGTCCATGGCATCCTCCTGTTCTATGTTCAAGGCTGAGGTTGCTCTGAGTACTGAAACCACACTACCAGCGACATGGCTGATTCTCATGAAAACAACATTTTCTTAATGATCTGCACCTCCAGGGCTGGTTCTCATGAAAACAAAATTTTCTTCATGATCTGCACATCCTTCTTTCTGTTCAGGTTCTTTTCTCTGAGCAACAACCATGTTTTTGTGGTGTTGTTCCCACAGGATTGGGTGTTGTTTTTCATTTGGGCTATTTGAACCCCAGTATGATAATATCCACCTGGCAGTCCACAACGCTTTGGCCTGGGGCAAACTGTGTAGTCTGCAATGTGGACTTTATTTAGCTTAAGTTTGAGAAGTCCCAAACTGGGGGGGGCGATCTTCCTTATAGAGCCAGAGCCAGACGTTGTGGCGGACCTAAGCTCCATTTGGTAGGGCTTGTTGATGCAGATTATTTTTATTAAATGATTGAAGCAGGGGTAGGTTATTCTAGAGCAGGTTGAATACAAGTGAGCTGCTTTTTCCCGGGGCCCTTCTTAGAATGGTCAATTACAGGTTCATCTTACTCACTGCCAATTAGGTTTTCTGGAACCTTCCTTTTCCCTTGTTTCCAGTGACGGGACTTGGGGTTAACTTCATGTCACCTTCCCCTGTAAGGGGCTTGGAGAAAATGGGGGAGTTGTATTTCTTTTTCTCAGAGAAGATGATGTAAAGATGATGTGTCTGATGTAAACGTAGTAAAAACATCAAACTGTGCAGCTAGTGCAATGTCCTGCTGCGCTCTTATCTGGGGAAGTAGTTTAAAAAGAGCAAACCAAATGTCCATACGAACACGGAAATTAACATACAGTATGTATCCTTCATTATCCCATGTTTAAATCCTCATATTCAATGATTCAGCTTTCAATTCCACACAATTCTTCAGTCCCCCAGGTTACTTTCAGTCCCCCAGGTTATTTTCAGTCCTGATTAGATCCTCATACCCTGTGTAGGGTCGAAATGCCGTTGACACCATCTAAAAGACAGACTTTTCACCTAACGATACACTGAGGATATACCCTGGTGTTATTAACTGTATTTATCACCTTTGGCGGTCTTGTAAAAATACCAATATACCTCTCATGTTCACACATTTGTCACTTCTTCTATTTTGATTGGTTATGGTTTTTCTCACTTCAGTCCTATTAGAAACTCCCTCACCAATAACAGGATAGTGCTTTATTAACTTGTTTATGTGTTTTGTTTAATTATATCTCAAAATTAAATTAAATTCGGACAAACTGAGTACGACGATCACTGGTTGACCTTCATGTGTTGCATCTAGATTGATCCATGACTGAATTCTTCTGTCTTATAATTAATTCTTTAACCCTGATTGAGTCAACACAGGAATTCCCTGTAGTATTGTATTGTTTTCATAAAATGAGTTGCATGTAAATGCTTATCTTGGGACGATCAGGTGTAGCATACTGTTCTTGCTGTTGAGTTTCCAGGGAAGGTTCAGTTTGCTGGGACAATTCAATGTCATACTCCCTGGTCTCAGCCATGACAGCAGCCACTTAGAGGTATCTACCTTTTATTCATGGTGTCGGTACTGTTGTTGATCCTTAAAGTGATCCCCAAAATGTTTTCCCATCCAGAAGTGGGTGTAGCAGGGATGAAACATTGCACACCTTGGTGGAAATTGGATGAGGGCTTGATGCCAGTGGTGGAAACAGACTTCTTTCCCTCACTGACCATTTGCCTGTTTCTTACATGGTATCTTCTTCACTTCTCGCTGGTTAGAAGCACGAGCAGTAGCACTCAGCTTAGAGGTTTCTGGACTCCGGTGTCAGCTAATTCACAGACATCGCCTCATCTCCGTCGCAGTCTCATTCGCCTGCAGACAATAGCAAATGAGAAGAAAGACTGTCAGGCTCGGCCAGTCTAGTAAATGGAATACAAGTTATCATATAATAATATATCCAAATGTAAACTAACTGTTTTGTTAGATTGGACAAAAATCATACATAGATACATAAATAATACATAACTAATGTCCCTACAGGGCCCATGGGAAGCCCTATAGCAGGCAGGGAAAGGTTGGGAAAAATTGCTTTAATTAATTAAACACATAATAACCATGGACTACTTATTATTACTACTATACCACAAACACAACATAACAGGAACTAGCTATGAAAATGAAGATATACAAATATCTCAAAAGTATCTGTACACCTCTAAAGGGCCATATGTCATACAATGCTCACAGAAGTAGGCTTTTAAAGGTGGTATAACATGGTTATGATATATCATCAGACACACACACACAAAAACACACTGGTTTCACAAAACAATGGATGAGAAAATGGTTTGGCAAGGAAGGAAGTGGCATGAAGAACAAAGTCAAGAGGGACACCTACGACGTATCACTGGCTTCACAATATGCGGACAAGCACATGACTTAAAGGAAGGAGGAAGCATGGAGAAAGAAGGCAAAATGGCTGCGTCTGAGACACACAATGATTTTAAAAAATGGTGGAAAAAGACATGGTTTAGCACGGAAGGAGGTGGTATGGATGGCAAAGACAAAATGGCTGCACAGTGATTTCATAAAATGGTGGATGAGCACATGCCAAGGAAGAAGAAGGCAATGGGGCAAGAAGGAACAGGAGAACAACCGACCCCTACGATGCAATGGTCTCACAATCTTTTGGATGGGTGTATACTAAGAAAGGAGGAGGCATGGAGGGCATGGGGAACTTGGCTGTCTCACCAAGAGAACATTCCCTAGCCCTCCCCCAACAAACACATACAGCACTGCACGTAAATGGTTGCAAAGTAATACATATCCAAAATGCGGCTTAGACTATCCATGGGCCTATGCACTACCAGCAAAGCAGCAACAACAATGTGAAAAAACAACCAAGAATAAAAACTAATGGCACAGCAACATGAAAATGGGCCAAAATAAATGTTAAAAATGACCCATACACAGTCCGCGGCATTTACTACGCAAGGGTACCCAACACCGAGGGCTGACGATGGGTTGCCCTCGTGATCACTGGCAAGGCCCAGACACCATTTTTCCCGGACCCTATGTGCATAGGCGGGATCATAGAGTAATGACATGAGCTGAAAATACTGGTCTACGAGAATCCTGGGGAAGGAGGGAGAGATGACCTGGTGTTGGCGAGAAAATATATGCATTGATTTATGACTATGCTTTTACGGAGATCTTGTGCAAACTTGTACTGCGCTGTTTGTTTGTTTTTTTAAATTAAAATACATTATTTAAAAAATAAAAATAAATAAATGACCCATACACAAACAGCCAAAGGCAAGAATATACCCATCCATACACTTCTAAATATTTCAGTAAATGCACATTAATCAACATCTCACGCACACACAATGTGATTGGAAAGCACATGGGGAAGAAGGTGGCTTGGACTCCTGAAGCCACCATTTCCAGCCACCAACAGGTACATACCGACAACAAATAACCTATATTGGACATGATTTCAGGATCACCCATAGGCCTCAAAAATGTCTGTAGCACAACAGCAGTGAGAATGTGAAGATCCATTAAACAACAACATCAATGTTCTAGCAAACTAGGCCCCAAGCAGTAAAATAACAAAGTATAGACCCAAATCTGGACAAAAATACAAGAAAAGAGAGGAATATAACCCCAGACCTTCAGTCCATTCCCCTTACACTCTTCACCCTTAATCTCCACAGGGTACTGCTGTGCAATCCTAGTCCAATCTCCATGCCATCCAGCAACAGACAATATGCAAAACATTCAGAATGGGAAAAAAAGTAATCAGATATGTTGCATTGTATTGGACTTATTGCCCTTAACTTTCTTGATTTTACTTCAAAAATGCAAAACGTTCAAGATTGGATGATGCAGTAGAGATTGGACACAATGCCACTCTAGCATCCAAAGAAAGAAGTCTTCAGAACAGACAGGAAGTTAAAACTATATGTACAGCCGCCTCACTCTTTATGATACTTCCTCTGTAAAAAAACCGAATCAAATAAAAAATAGGCCTTTCAAGCTAAAAAAAAAGGTCACCTGAAATGTTGCTCAGACAAAATTTCAACTTGAAAAGAATTTTGAATTGAATATCTGTGCCCCGTGTTAAAAATAATGGCTACTCGCATTTAGAAACCCCTTTAAGCAATGTTCTCTTGTTCCCACAATCCGTTTTTTATCTGAATTAAATCTTGTTTGCACAATATGCATAATCTGAGGCATTATGTGTCACATCCATAACGTGAACTACCAGAATTTACACGAGATCGGGCGAAAAGGAAGTGGGGAATGAAGACTGGTGAATGGGGAAAAGGGGATGAGAAGTTAGCATGATGGAGAGGAACTGAGTTATGAGGGGTGAAAGATGAGGACCAAAGAATGTGTAATAATAAACAAGAATGGAAGGATAAGGATGCAGAGTGAGGCATGAGGAAGAATGTGTGAGGGTTAAGAGGTGAGGAATTAGGAGACTAAGGGATGAAGAGGGGGGATAGACCATGAGAAATAGTAGGTGAGGCATGAGAAGCAAAGCTTGAGAAGTAAGGGGTGAGGAATGAGGATTCATTAACAAGGTGTGGAGGTTGAGATAGAGGCAATAAGGGATGGGGAAGGTGGTCTGAGATGTAAAGGATGCACAATGAGGCAGGAGAGCCCAGGTCTAAGGGATGAGGAGTGAGTGACAGGTGTTGAGGAGTGAGGGGTGAGAAGTGAGTGTATGATCACTAGAGTGGGATAGAGAGTGAGCGATGAAAAGTGGGGAGTAATAAACGAGGCATAACAATTCAAAAATGGGAAGTTAGGTAATGAGAAGTGAAGATTGGGGGGTAATGAATGAGGAGAGAAGAATTAATTAAAAGGAATATAAGTGGTTGAGAGAGGGATAAGGCATGGTGTGCTGAGGACGAGGAATGAGGCTGAATGAGTAAAGTGTGAGGCTCGAGGCATGAGATTAGAGATGACAATATAGGACTGAGGAGTGCGTGAGGGATGAGGAGAGAGGAATGGAAAGTGAGGGATAAAGAGTGAGTAATGTTAAGTGAGGCATGAGTTGTGCAAGATGATAAGTGTGGGCTATGGAATGAACTGTGAGGAATGAGGGAAGATGGATGAGGATTGAACGATGAGGATTGAAATGTGAGGAATGGTGAAATAGGAGGAAGGAGGTAAGAAAACAAAAGATGAATGAGGAGTGAGAAAAGATGAATGAGGAGTGAGAGGTCAGAAGTGAAGGATAATAATTGAGGAGTGTATAATGAGGCATGATGGTTGAGAAGTGAGGGACAACTGAGGAGAGGATGACAAGAAATGAATGAGGATTGAGGAGTGACGTATGCGGGGATGATGGCGTGTAAGTGAGTGAGGAATGTGGAGTCAGGGATAAAGACAAAAGAATGAGGCGTAAGGACTAAAGAGTGATGAATGACTGAGGAATGAGGAGTGGAGTTGAGGAATGGACTGAGGGTGAAAAAGTAGAAAGGTGTAAACAATGTGGAGTGACATAAAATGGGCAAGGTTTGTGGAGTGTGGGATGAGACATTAAGAGTGAGGGATGAGGAATTAAAGGTTAGCAACAAGGACTGAAGAGTGAAGAATGCTAAGTAATGGGGGAATAAGGAAGAAGGGGAGAAATTAATGAGGGGTGAAGATAATGTAAGAAATAAGGGAGAGTGTGTGAGGGCTGACCTCGTATGTATTGATGCTGAGAGCGAGGCATGAGGGACATCGCATGCGTAATGAGAAGTGAGGGGCAGAGAACAAGAGCTGAAGAGTGATCTATGGATCGTGACTGAGGTAGAATATCTGAGCGATGAAGAGTGAGTAGTAAGAAAGGCACGAGGTGTGAAAGATGCAGAATTAGGAAAGATGGCTGAGGAGGAAAGGGTAAGAAGTGAAGCATGAAAATTGAAGGGTGAGGAGTAAGGGATACAGAGGGATGGGTTGGGTGTGAGGAGTAATTGAATAGATGGAGGGGTGAGAGGTGTGGAGAGAGAAGTGAGGAGTAGGTAATGAGAAGTTAGGAATAAGGAGTGACAGCTGAAGAGTGAAGGATGATGATCAGTGGGGACAAAAAATGATGAGAAATGGATGAGGACAGAGGGACAAGAAGTGAAGGAAGCAACGTGAGCGATGAGGGATAACAACTGAGGGACATGGAGTGAGCAATGAGGAACAAGAGATAAGAGATTAAAAGGTGAATGATGAGGAGTGAGGGATAAGGAGGGATGAATTAGGAGTGAGGAATTAGAAGTGATTGATGAGATGAAGGTGTGAGGGATGGGGAGAGATAGAGGAGGAACACGGAATGAGAAGGAAGAAATGAAAAGTGAGGAATAAGGAGTGAAAGATGATGATGAGTGGGGACTTATGGTGACAAACAATGAGCAATGGATGGGGATAGAGGACTGAGGAAGGAGGAGAGAAGGAAGCAGAGTAAGCAGTGAGTAGTGAGAGACAACACCTGAGGAATGAGCGATAAAGAACAAAGGATGAAGAATGAATGATTGATAAAATGTGAAGGATAGGGAGTGAGGGAAGAGAAGTGAGGGATGATGCAGTCCCAAACTATGCTGCTCTGCGTGTGCTACAGCAGGGCTTAATTTGAGCCAGTGGTTGCAGTTGGGGCCTACTTATTTTGGGGAAAACACAAATGGATAAAAGGAGGAAGAAGAAAAAGATTTTTTTTTAAAGTAACAAAGAAAGAAAGCAGGAATGAAAAAGAACCTGGAAAAGGGAAATAAAAAATCAGGAAGTGTGGTGGAAAAAAAGAGGCGTGGGGCGCACTCAAGACTAAGCAGCCTTGGGATTTAGCAATCCCTCCATTCCACAGGCCCGTGCAGTCTTCTGGGGGAAAGTCTGGGCACTGGCACTTAATATTTTTCAAATTAAGCACTGCACAGCAGGTAGGAGAGCAGGCAGATTAGGTGAGCCTGGCAGCCATTCCCTGACGTCACTTTGTGCATGCATGTGTACGCCAGCCTGGGAAAGTCTTCAGGAGTCCGCCATGACTCCCAGAATGCAGCTCTCTCACGGAGGTCAGACAGCCCTAGGCCCCCAGCCCGGTTGTTAAGCACTGAACCATAATATTTCTCACCAGCTGGAATCCCCCGCTTCATTTGATCCCCGGCTCTGCTCTGTGCAGGGAGGGGTGATGTAATTCACTGTGATATATTACTGGGGGAAATGCACCGACACCTGGGTTTCTGGACACTTTATGATCCGAGGAATGCCGTTCAGGAAAGGGAAAAAACATTTCTCAGATATATGCATTTTTTAAAGGCTGCTCGTGACAGTGAAGGAAAGTGGAACAGGGCCCAAGTGAATACGAGAAATAAATATTGGATAAGAGGAAGGGAAAGGCAAGATCTGCCTCTCAGCACCTGGCTGCTGAACCAGGGGGTTTCCGCGCTCTACTTCTCCTCTTCCCAGACGATCAGCTGCAAAGTGCGCCGGGGCAGGAAGACAACTCGAAATGAGAGCCGGGGACTTTCTTTCTTGTTTTCAATTGCTTATCTGTTCATTTACAGTAATTTTACAATGGATTCAAATGTAAGTTGTGCAAAGTCCTAAGATGGGGCAGGAAGGAAAGCAGGGCCGGACTGAGAACATAAACTAGTCCTGGCAATTAAGTCAGACCAGCCGTGTGGGGGAGGAGGAGGGAGGGGGGCTGGCAGGCAACACTGCTGTTGATTTTGGTACAGGGGGCTGATATTGCAACACTGCTGCAAAAATAGTCCCTTATACCAAAAACGCACCCCACCGGTCCAAAGAAACGCCCATGTCCGCTACGGCCAGTCTGCCCTGATGGAAAGAGGCACTAGAAGAACAAGCATTGAAAATTCAATAGGACTCGCATTTACGCAAGTCCTATTGCATTTTCAACAGAGTGCCGACGTGAAAAAGGCACGAACTGGAGGGGGTGTGGGGGTGGTAGCGGTCCAAGAAGTCACGGACTACGAGAGGGAACGGGGAGAGGCAGGGAGCAAAACAGATTTTGAAGTAAAGGAGCAGATAGCCTCGGAAGGAAAAAAATGACGACATAGCCATCAGGAGGCAGGACTAACAAGCTAAACACCAATCACAATACATCATTTATGATTCAAGCCAATCAAACATATGGCCGGAAAGTGGGTGGAGCTTCCCCCTATAGTGTATACTGCATGTCTCGCAAAGCAAACAGCGTGTTGCGCTGCAACGCTACGCGAGACCTAACAATAGACCTACAAGGACAACAGCCTTTACCACGCAGTCTTACCATGCAATGCCTCAACACGCAACCTTTATCATGCACATAGGTTTACCACGCATGGTAAGTATAATGTCATAGTTAAGTTCAAAACATAAACTTAAACGTAATGTTTTAAACTAATAGAAAATTAACAGTTGTAGTTATTTGCAGTATCTATAACTCGCGCCCCCGCCATGTGCAGAGTGGTCCTAACTGATGACAGTTCAATTGTCATCTGTAATGTTATCAATGATGTGTCAGAACATGTCATGAGTGTTGAAATAAGTGAAGTCATAAGCAGTGCATGGCAGGGTTTGAGTTATAATTACTTGAAATAATTATAAGTATTGAATTTCAGTTTTTTTTTAGTTTGGAACGGTAGGTTTAAAATGACATTTTCACCTATCTATGATATCACTTCAACCTTTGTGTTATTTTCTGTGAATTTCTGAGGTTGTTTTAATGCAAAGTAAGATATTATTACCGTACCATCACTTCATCATTTTTTTCAGTGAATCGCTAGGGCTTTTTTAACGTAAAGTAATATTTTATTAGCATACATATGGCTAACTCTTCCACCCCGCGAATGGCCTTTGGCAGCACTGTACAAACCATGCTCCAATTTAGGAAAGAGCTGGAGCACACCTTTTTAATGAACGCTAAGTCATGACACAGTTATCAGTCCACTCTGATTTTCAGAACCCCTGCAATTACTCTTAGGGCCAGATGTACTGCCGTTTTTAGCGGTTGCAAAAAGAAAATCCGGCCAATTGTGACTGATAAAAAGGGTTGTAGCATTACAAACCCTATTTTGCAAGTCAGCAACCTTTTACCGACTGGCAAAAGAGGGTTTGCAAGTCACTCTTAGGAAGAGGCATGCCAAGGGAGTCCCTTGCTAATAGCGAGTCGCATGGGAATTTATGATTGTTATGCGACCACAAATGCGGTTGCCAAACAATCCCAGTTACCACCAATTTCAAATTGGTGGTAAGCCAGTCGCAAACAGGAAGGGTTCCCCAGGGGACCTCTTCCCCTTTGTGTTTGGCAGCGAAAATATTTTTTAAGAGCAGACAGTGATCTAACGGACCATTGTCTGCCCTTAAAAAAATTATAAGAAAACTTTTCATTTTTTTCTTTTAAACGCATCCCGTTTTCCTTCAAGAAAAACAGCTGCATTTGGAAAAAAAAACTTGCTTTATTTAAAAAGCAAACACAGGTCAGGTGGTCTGCTGTCCCCAGCAGGCCACCATCTCTATGATTGAAGCCAATTCCCAATGGGTCGCAAATTGCGACCTGCCTCATGAATATTGATGAGGCAGGTCATTTGAGACCCCATTGAGAATTGCTAAATGTGTCTGAGACACAGTAGTGCATTCAAATTTGGAGTCGCAAATTGTGAACGGCAAAACAATCGCAACTTGCGACCCGTAAAACGGAATATCCCTACTTCCTGGACTGTATCAGTGCTTTTAGCCCTACACAATGCTGTCCTTTGGCTTTGTTTGCACTATACAAATACCACATTCATAAATGCATATAATTCATACAGAACAGAAACAGGAAGGTCAACCAGTACAAGATTCACACAAACAGCCACAGCAAACTCAGCAGGAGTGCAATCCTCCTTTGAATTAGGGGTGGGCGGAATTTGCGAAATCCACTTCCGCAAATTATCGCGAAAATGTTTAAAATTATCGCAAACAAGCGGAAATATCGCGAAGATGCGGAAGTTTTTTTCCAGCATGTTCGCGAGATTTTCTGCATGGTTGCGGGTCGCCAACTTACCCATGTGGTTGCTGGCGGGCGCGGCCATCTTGTTTTGAGTTGTCTCGCGGTGCATGATCGTGAGAAGAAAGACGTGATCGCGCGACGCATGACGTCACTGCGGGCGCGAACTGTCGCGAGACAGCGCAAATGGCTAAAAACAATACAACATCTCATGGAGAACGCGACCGGATCAAGAAAACTTGTGGCGAACGCAGGGATTCAGGTAAGGCGATCGCGCGCGCGCGAGAATGTATTATTTTACAGCGTGAGCAAGAAACAAATTATCGCCAAGCTGCGGAAAGCGGAAATTTTGACATTTTCGCGCTCTCCGCGGAACGCGGAAATGTCAAATTATCGCAATTTCCGCGAACGGAACGACATTTTCGCCCAGGCCTACTTTGAATTCAAAGCACATCAGCAGCTCTCCTAAAAAAACAGGTACAGCATTGCAGCAATCATGCATCTTTTTCTCATGCACAAAAAGAAGCATGCAATGGCTGAAGTCTTCCATATGAAACCTGAACTGGTATAGCACATAATGCTACCACACAAGGATAACACAGATGACGCAAAGTATGGGCAGGATCGCTACATCCTTCTTTCCCCTCCTTTAAATCACAATCAATGATTGACTAGTACTCTGTACTTCCTTAGATTAGAAGATGATATCAATTTGATTACCTTCATTGGATTGCAGTCTGAAATTATTCTGACCACATTACAATGCTTTCTTTAGAGAAGTTGCTTGTACTGATTGCTCAATTGCCCTTTACTGTTATACAGTATGGAATTACCTTACATTGTGTTATATTACAGAACTACACTACTCTGACTACTTTACCCCACAATATACCCCACATCAGAGGATAGACAATGACCATTACTGTTTTCTCCTTCAACAGCTGACAGAAGAAAACTCTGACCCCCCCCCATTTAATTGCAGTTTGAGATTACTTTAATTACATTACCATTCATTTGGTTGCACAACATTACTAAAGTTACCAGTTAAAGAATTACAGAAAGTTTAGTCTTATTTATCCTGCTTTAGATTACAGAAGGAAATTCTACTCTTTACTTCCCATCAGATTGCAGAACGAGGCCCGCCGATAGCGAATTTTATGGATACCACAAACATCTTCAATCAACATATTGCCTTGAATGCCAGCAGCCGTTAAGGAGGCATTCTGGGACCCTGATGCCACATGACCAGGGCCGGACTGGCCATAGAGGGCATTGGACATTTGCCCGGGAGGATGGAAGGGTGGGGCCGGTTTTGGTACTAGGGGCCAGTTGTGCAGCGATGCTGCAATATCGGCCCCAAGTAACAAAAGCAGCAGTGCTGTGGGCCAGTTGTGTTTTGCAGCAGTGCTTCAAGCTTGCTTATTACCACCCTGCCACCCCTCGGCGTGGGGCCGGTCCAACAAAATTGCCAGGGCTGCTTTGGGTTTCCAGTCCGTCCCTGCACATGAGAATAGAGACTACCAAAGATCATAGACTGTATTCAATCACATGGGGCTACATCAGAGCCTACTACCTTGTAGTCCACCAATCTCCCAAAAATTACTAGGCCTACTTGAGAGCTCTCAAACCACTAATCAGTTAAAGTCTTTCAAGCAGACACCACGAAATATGGCAATTGTGAATGTACCTGGTGGCATTAATCTAAAGGACATATGATTGTCTTCTACCCCCTTCACTTTCTTCTCAACACATGCGCACTTACTTGTAGCATCCTTCCACACTTCTGGCCCGCCTTAGACTCTCACCTGGATCACCATACCCCTCCCATCTAGGCTACTCTTCACCCAACAGTCTTACAACCACTCATAAAGGCTCTGGCTTCTCACTGTTTGGACCAAACCTATGGTGTGTGGCCTACGACAACTTGAACAAGGCTGACATGCATTGGCCTGTAATCAACCAGAAATAGTCTGAATTCTAAGAATATACACCAGTGGTGGACTGCAATCAACCAGAAAAGCAAAGAGTTCTGAAAATATACACATGTGGTGGTATAGAACCAGCATATTGTTGGTACTTATAAAGTGCACATGAAGGGCCACATATATCAACCTATTTTGTATTTGCAAAGGGTGTGAATCGCTAAATTTGACAGTTTGCAAATGCAAAATAGCCTTTCAAGATGTATGAAAGCCTTTGGCAGTGCATTCTAGGTCATCTCAATTTTTTGTAATTAGCTAAAATTGCGACTACAAATAGGGAATCGCAATTTGCGATTCTCTACGCACATCTACCAAGCATTTCTTAACCAAGCATTTTCTAAATGAAAACTGTGCATTTAAGAAATGCTATTATGATTGGCTCCAAATAGATTGTAACCATGTACAATTTTTGAAAGTGCACAAAAAATAAATTTTTCAAAGTGCCATTGTAACGCACAAATGCCCCAGGGCATGTGTGCACTTTACATTCACACATTTTGTTTTTGGGGTGCTTCAAATGGGCCTTAGGCCCCCTGGGCACCCTTAGTTTTGCATTTCCAAATTTGCTATTACCAATTAGGTCATCGCAAATTAGGTAATGCAAAACAATTCACACCTATGGCCCTTTTAGGACCATAGGAACGAATGGAGTAGTATTACCTAATAGAGATTACCTAAATGCAATCGTAACTCTGTAGGAATTGCAATTAGGTAATTGCTATTTTCTTACACACCATTTTGCATTCCTGAAGTAGCGATTACCTTAAATTCGCTATTTAGGGACTGCAAAATGGATTTTTGATAATCATAAATAAAAACAGGTTTTCTGTTTTACTTCAGAATAAAATAAGGCACAATATGTTGTGTTCAAAGTAGGTTTTAATCACTCTTGAATATTGATTTAAAAAACAAACATAGGCATAGCCAATAGCTATGGGCTTGACAAACTAGCATAATGGGTATTTTTTTACTTCAGGCATGAGGCATAAAAATAAAAAGAAGACAAAAAGAAAACCTGCTAACAACTAAATGTGGCAGCCACATGTGTGCATTAAAAATGTCACATTTAAAAACAAATGAACAATTACGCATGATGTAATGGTACCGTATGATTGTTCCCTAGAAGGCAGAACAGGTAACTAACCCTTTTCCAGTTTTAATGTACATGATAGCAAACTATGATTGTTATAGCACAAAGAGAAGGTAGTATTGGCTTTCAAGCGATGTAACATAAAGACATTGGGGCACATTTGCAAGGCCCCTTAGCCACCGGAGCATCACTTTTTTGGATGCTTTGGTGGCGCACAATGCTGAGCCATATTTACAAGGCCACACAAAGCCACCCTGCATGGCTTTTCATGGCCTTGTAAATATGGCCCACTTTCATTCACTACTCTGAGTGAAAGGGGCGCTCCATGGGTGTTGCTGTGGGTGTTCCCACCCAACACCCATGGATTCTGACGCACTACCAGATTTACAAGGTTTTGTAAACCTGGGAATGCGTCAGATTCTAAAGTTTCCCCTGGGAAGGCGTTTAAGTGGCGCAACGAGGAGACATACCTTTATTTCTCCATGGCTTTTTTTGCTCTTTCTATGTGTGCTGTATTCTGCAACACAGAGAGAAGGAGGAAACGCCATCAATAATTGTTTTTGCACAGGAAGGTGTTCCTTCCTGCACAATTTCTCGTGATGAGAAACTACCAGTCCGTGTTGAGAATGCTACCGCTCGAGTAAAAATCTACTCGAGCGGAAGAAAACGACAGCTCGCACTGTGCAAGATGCCGTTTTCAATGATTGCACAGTGCGGACAAGCATCCGGCACTGTGCAATCATCGCGAACAACGCACTACGCAGTTCACGTAGTGCTACGCGTATCTCGAGTAGTGCGAAGTGCACTTCGCGTAGCTACGCGTAATGCTACTACGCGAACTACGCCCATGGCTAGTCTTCACACAGGTTTGTAAAACGTAAAAGAACTGTCGCTTATGATCGAAGAGCCAGTGAATTCTAAAAAGTGTGTGCCGAAGCCAACAAACAAACAGGTGCCCGTGCTTATGTTTCCAAACTGATGGAAACCCATAGTGTGTATTTAGAAAAAGAGAAAAGGTGAAATGCCTGATTATTCAAAACCATGATTACCGAATGTTGTAGCTTGCGTCGAAACACGACTTATCTTATGGAGTTTATCAAACGTTTCAAACGACCTGTGAATTGGTGTACAAAAACCACCATTATATACCGTACAAAAGATACAAAGCAATGATGTACATAAACCGTAGGTTTGAATAGTTAAACCAACTCACATATGTGTTGATACATGGCCCGTAGGGTACCATTTTAAAGAAACGAGTGTGGAGGTAACTGTCGGTAAAAAAAGAGATGTAAATGCCGGTCCCAGTGACCTAGCATAGTGTGAGTTTTTCGAGGCTCCTGTTATTATGAGAGCGCTTACCCCCTTATTCACGCGTTGAGATTTCTCCATGCCTTCATAGCGACGTTCGTTACATCGGAACCCGACGCCACATTCTACTTATATTGCTTTTGTGTTCTGTTAAACGTATCTTTATCTTTCGTTCCGTTTTACCCACGTAAACCAGTCCACATGGGCACTTTATCATATAAATGAGGTTATTACTGTCACAGGTGGCTGTGACCCTCAACTTTATAGGAGTTCCTTTATGAGGGTGTGGGAACTGGTTTCCCTTGATTATAGCGTTACAATTGCCACAATCGTGGCATGGTAAAGTTCCTTTGTGTATACTGTCAGTACAGTCATCCTTTTGATTTAATATTTTGTGTGCGTGAATACGCAAATATTGGAGGTCTTGAAAAAATTCCCTTAAAGTCTTCTTCCAAGGTTAACAAAGGCCAATGTTTCAGTATGGTTCTTTTTATATTCTGACTTTTTGTGGAGAATTGAGAAACTAATACCATTCTGTTTTCCTCTTTGGTTTTTCTATCTTGTGTTAATAGGTTTTCACTTTTAATTTCCTCCACTTTATTTACTGCTTCCTGTAAGATTTTAATGGGGTATTCTCTCTCTCGAAACATTTTTACCATGCTGGACATGTTTTCTTTGAATGATTTTTCGGATGATGAAATTCTTTTCAGACGTAACAATTGGGAAAATGGAAGATGACTTTTTTAGTGATGGTTGATGAAAACTTTTGAAGTGTAATAAATTATTTCTATCAGTGGGTTTGGTGTATATCATGGTATTTAATATTAAGTTGTATATCTTTACATCCAGAAAGGTTATTTCTTCTTTGTGTATTGTATGGGTGAAACCAATTCTGTCATTTACTCCGTTAAGATTTTCAATGGCTATTTTTAACGATGATTCAGATCCTTTCCATAAAATGAAAATGTCGTCGATGTACCTTTTGTACATGATCAAATTCTCCACCCAATCATGTTGATCTAAGATGTTATCTAGTTCAAAACGGTACATAAAGATGTTAGCTTATGCAGATGCTGCACAATTCCCCATTGAACTGCCACTTGAAATAACTGTGATAGAGGGTGAAATGAAGAAGGTCCATCAAGAACACATTTAGTTTGTGGTCATTATCTGTCAACATCAGGATTCCACTGCTTCCAGACCGAGGTCATGAGGAATGGAAGTGTACAATGACTTGACGTCAATTGTACATAAGATCATCTCTTTGGTGTACTTTGCTTTGTTTTCTTCTAAGATGTTCAGAAAATTGGAGGTATCTTTGATGTATGTCGACATAGATTGAACAATTGGTTGTAAGTGTTTATCTAGATATTTCCCGATGGGTTTGTGTATGGTGTTTATAGTTGAGACTATTGGTCTGCACGGCGGTTTGGTGGGGTGCTTGTGTATTTTGGGGATCATGTATATGTACGGCAATGCTGCGTTCTTCTTTATTAGGAATTCCTTTCCTTTTGTTCCGATGGTACCATTATTAATTGCTTTTTCTATGATGGCACTAAGAATTTTGGTAAATTCCTTAGTAGGATCTGTGTTGATTTTGGTATAAATGTTGGCATCATTAACATGTTCGTTAACGTTTGTCAAATAGTAATCTGTATCCATGATCACCATGGCGCCACCTTTGTCCGCATGATGGAGGGTTATGTGTGGATTGTTTGCCAATTGTTTTAACGCCTGGTATTCCTTTAGAGTAAGATTCGTAGTTTTTGTTTGTGGTTGCTTGAAGATTCTTTCTATGACTTTTTCCAAGGCATCCAGGACCTTATGACTTGTTGGTGGCATGAATTAACTCTTGTTTCCTAACACCATTAGGGTATCCTTGGATGGTTCTTTGGTTTGCTCCACGATGTTGGTGAAGAAATGCTTTAGTCTTAACGATCGAAGGAATTTGTGTATGCATATTTGTGTTTCCAAGAAATTTGAATGATATGTAGATACATATGATGTTCCCTTTTGTAAAACCTTAGATTGTAAATCGGTTATGGTTTGTTTGGAGATGTTTATTACTAAGTTCTTTGACTCCTCGTGTTCTTTGATACCTTGTCCGGCTGTGTTTTTGATTTTGACTTTCCCTAGTCCCCTCCTGGATCTTCTGGTGTAGGTCCCGTTACTAAAAAAGGAATTTTAGTAGATGTTTCTGGAAGTGGTCCACTTGATGTGGAAGGTGTTTCATCTATTCTATTGCGTTCCTTTCTCTCCGTTGGTGGTCTTCTTCTGAATTGTGAATCATTAGATGAAGAAGTATCATCAGTTGATCTCCCTGTGTGTGGTTTTTGTTGACGGCGTCTCGCATAGATGTCTGCCCAATTGTAAACCTCTCCTAATTTGTATTCCAGTGCATCTCTTTTGAATTCTCTAATTTTCCGTTCATTGATTTCTTGTATATGTATCTAACTGTTTGTTAATGTCATCCAATATTTCATTTAATTCCTCTTTTGGCATGGCTTGACTGAGTTTCTGTTTTAGTTGCAGTGTTTCTTTATTCAATTCTTCAATTAACTTCGCTAATTCTTCGATGATTAATAAAATAGGATCCAAGGAAAATTTATTTAGTATGGCTTGCCACTTTTCCGTAAAGCACGGATTGTTTTTGCATAATGTTGATTTGAGAGAGATACGTAATCCCCGTGGTATTCTTTGAACTTTGTGATATCTGATGAGGGTGCTAGCATGTATTAGTTGATTCACTATTCTTTTCAACATGTATAATAGCTGTTTGATATTGCTTTGTTTTGATCCAGTGCTGCTACTGGTGCCTTCTGTTTCCTCAATGAGTGAATATATCCACTGTGTGTCTTCCTCGGTATAACAAAAGGTATCTGCTCTTGTTTCTGTTAAATTAGATATATCTTCGTATAACATCTTGTTTATGGGTGCGTCTGTCCTGGTTCACTCAGTAAGTAGTATATGATAAACATGTTTGATTTAGGGCATTCACACTCCTGCTTATTTAATGGCTGTTGTATTCCAAGTGCTAATGGTAAGTAGGTGCAGCCAGGTGGCCCCTCCTGAGTGCGAGGGTGCTGTATATACTGTGATCTGCGTTTATCCTTGAGCAAGGACAACGTCCTCTGGGTGCACTCTTTAAATAATTTCAATGATGTTTCAACAACTGGTGTTTATAAGTTCATTGATGTATTTATTTACTTGTTTTCAAATACAAATTGATATTCTTCAAATCTCTCAATCATATGCCCAATGCATTTTGTTTTCTTTCGTTCCGATGGTACCATTATTAATTGCTTTTTCTATGATGGCACTAAGAATTTGGGTAAATTCCTTAGTAGGATCTGTGTTGATTTTGGTGTAAATGTTGGCATCATTAACATGTTCGTTAACGTTTGTCAAATAGTAATCTGTATCCATGATCACCATGGCGCCACCTTTGTCCGCTTGACGGATGGTTATGTGTGGATTGTTTGCCAATTGTTTTAACGCCTGGTATTCCTTTTGAGTAAGATTCGTAGTTTTCGTTTTCGTTTTTGGTTGTTTAACTATTCAAACGTACGGTTTATGTACACCATTGCTTTGTATCTTTTGTACGGTATATAACGGTGGGTTTTGTACACCAATTCACAGGTCGTTTGAAACGTTTGATAAACTCCATAAGATATGTCGTGTTTCGATGCAAGCTACAACATTCGGTAATCATGGTTTTGAATAATCAGGCGCTTCACCTTTTCTCTTTTTATAACTACACGCTATCGGTTTCCATCAGTTTGGAAACATAAGCACGGACACCTGTTTGTTTGTTATCTTCGGCACACACTTTTTAGAATTCACTGGCTCTTCGATTATAAGCGACAGTTCTTTTACGTTTTACAAACCTGTGTAAAGATGAACCTTGGGCGTAGTTCGCGTAGTAGCGCTATGTGTAGCTACGCGAAGTGCACTTCGCACTACATGAGATACACGTAGCACTACGCGAACTGCGTAGTGCGCTGTTCGCGATGATTGCACAGTGCCGGATGCTTGTCCGCATTGTGCAATCATTGAAAACGGCATCTTGCACAGTGCAAGCTGCCGTTTTCTGCCGCTCGAGTAGATTTTAAGCGGCAGCTTTCTCAACGCGGACTTGTAGTTTCTCATTGCGAGTGGTCGCGAGCATACGCGACCATTCGCAATGAGAAACCTGACCTCCCCGCGTTGAGAATCTCGCCGGGAGGTTTATTTTCCACGCTCGCAATTGGCAACTTGATGTTGCTGATCGCGACCAAGGAAAAATTTCGCCGGGATGTCATTTTGCTTGCTCGTGATCGCCAACTTGACGTTGAGGACCGCGAGCGAGCAATAAATGCACTGTGCTACATGCAATTCGCGTTGCGCGAAGTAGCACAAACTACGCAAACTTCGCGAGCGTAGCGTAGTTGTCCGCCCAGGGTTAGTAAAGACAGCACTTTCACATTCCCGATCTTATTTCTGCAAAACTTTATTGAACTGCAATTTCCTGCACCTAATAAACCTTGTAATAATGGGGATATAAGGTACTAATGTGTCTAAGAATTATGAGTTTGTGAACAGTGTGAAGAAAACAGAAATTCTTTCAATTTTGTGTGTTTAACCATTACAGAAATATTCCCCTGATGAAGGGTGCGGCCCGAAATTCATTGGGCATACTATGATTGAGAGATTTGAAGAATATAAATTTGTGTTTGAAAACAAGCAAATAAATACATCAATGAACTTATAAACACCAGTTGTTGAAACATCATTGAAATTATTTAAAGAGTGCACCGAGGGGACGTTGTCCTTGCTCAAGGATAAACGCAGATCACAATGAAAAAAACATTGGCACAGTAAAGTATTGGCTCACCAGTACTTACATAAAATGCACTTAAGTTTAGGCATATGTGTGTATGTGATCAGGATAAATACAGCCAATCACAGTGCAAGACAGCCTATGGAGAAGTGGCAGACCCATTGCCCCATCATGTATGCTGAGGAATGACAGCTGAATAGACCAATGGAGGAAGTGGGGGGAGAGGGGAGAGAGAGAGAGAGAGAGAGAGAGAGAGGGATTATTATATATATATTATATATATATGTATGCATGTATGTATGCATGTATGTATGTATGTATATATATATATAAAGGTGGGACTAAGTGATTCCCTGTGGAAAAAGGCATCTGAGGAAGGCATGTAGCCGAAATGCATTATGCCAGCAAGCCACGGTGAATAAAGGTCTGCCACTGAGTACCCCGCTGTGTCCTCTGGTCTTTCTTCTGATCGACGTTTTCGCATTTCTTCACGTGCTGGCCAGTAGCGCGTTCACAGAGGACCCGCCATACAAGTGGCCCATGATAATATTGGTAAAACTCGCAGATGCTCCAAGGTATTGGATATTCAAGGGCCCGCCCCAGAACTTGACCGAGCCAGGGGCCGCTGCAAGCCGCAGTCCGTCATTGATGGAGACGCAGGATCATTGCACCTGCATGTCACGACCCGGTTTGATTCTCGCTCTGGTGGTGGTGGCGTTGGGGACCCGAGGCAGCCTTCAGCACATGAATTGGGGGATCAACTTGGCACGTATTTGCCCCTTCCCTCCCTTAATTGGCATATCTTCAACGCAGCTCCGCCCAGGACACTTACCTGACAAGTGCATGCTGGGATTCGAAGTCCTCAAAATCGGACAACAGGTGCGAAGCGGATTATGCGTCGTTCCAGCCAATAGGAACGCAGCACGAATTATAAAGGTGGGACTAAGTGATTCCCTGTGGAAAAAGGCATCTGAGGAAGGCATGTAGCCGAAATGCATTATGCCAGCAAGCCACGGTGAATAAAGGTCTGCCACTGAGTACCCCGCTGTGTCCTCTGGTCTTTCTTCTGATCGACGTTTTCGCATTTCTTCACGTGCTGGCCAGTAGCGCGTTCACAGAGGACCCGCCATACAAGTGGCCCATGATAATATTGGCAAAACTCGCAGATGCTCCAAGGTATTGGATATTCAAGGGCCCGCCCCAGAACTTGACCGAGCCAGGGGCCGCTGCAAGCCGCAGTCCGTCATTGATGGAGACGCAGGATCATTGCACCTGCATGTCACGACCCGGTTTGATTCTCGCTCTGGTGGTGGTGGCGTTGGGGACCCGAGGCAGCCTTCAGCACATGAATTGGGGGATCAACTTGGCACGTATTTGCCCCTTCCCTCCCTTAATTGGCATATCTTCAACGCAGCTCCGCCCAGGACACTTACCTGACAAGTGCATGCTGGGATTCGAAGTCCTCAAAATCGGACAACAGGTGCGAAGCGGAGCATGCGTCGTTCCAGCCAATAGGAACGCAGCACGAATTATAAAGGTGGGACTAAGTGATTCCCTGTGGAAAAAGGCATCTGAGGAAGGCATGTAGCCGAAATGCATTATGCCAGCAAGCCACGGTGAATAAATGTCTGCCACTGAGTACCCCGCTGTGTCCTCTGGTCTTTCTTCTGATCGACGTTTTCGCATTTCTTCACGTGCTGGCCAGTAGCGCGTTCACAGAGGACCCGCCATACAAGTGGCCCATGATAATATTGGCAAAACTCGCAGATGCTCCAAGGTATTGGATATTCAAGGGCCCGCCCCAGAACTTGACCGAGCCAGGGGCCGCTGCAAGCCGCAGTCCGTCATTGATGGAGACGCAGGATCATTGCACCTGCATGTCACGACCCGGTTTGATTCTCGCTCTGGTGGTGGTGGCGTTGGGGACCCGAGGCAGCCTTCAGCACATGAATTGGGGGATCAACTTGGCACGTATTTGCCCCTTCCCTCCCTTAATTGGCATATCTTCAACGCAGCTCCGCCCAGGACACTTACCTGACAAGTGCATGCTGGGATTCGAAGTCCTCAAAATCGGACAACAGGTGCGAAGCGGAGCATGCGTCGTTCCAGCCAATAGGAACGCAGCACGAATTATAAAGGTGGGACTAAGTGATTCCCTGTGGAAAAAGGCATCTGAGGAAGGCATGTAGCCGAAATGCATTATGCCAGCAAGCCACGGTGAATAAAGGTCTGCCACTGAGTACCCCGCTGTGTCCTCTGGTCTTTCTTCTGATCGACGTTTTCGCATTTCTTCACGTGCTGGCCAGTAGCGCGTTCACAGAGGACCCGCCATACAAGTGGCCCATGATAATATTGGCAAAACTCGCAGATGCTCCAAGGTATTGGATATTCAAGGGCCCGCCCCAGAACTTGACCGAGCCAGGGGCCGCTGCAAGCCGCAGTCCGTCATTGATGGAGACGCAGGATCATTGCACCTGCATGTCACGACCCGGTTTGAATCTCGCTCTGGTGGTGGTGGCGTTGGGGACCCGAGGCAGCCTTCAGCACATGAATTGGGGGATCAACTTGGCACGTATTTGCCCCTTCCCTCCCTTAATTGGCATATCTTCAACGCAGCTCCGCCCAGGACACTTACCTGACAAGTGCATGCTGGGATTCGAAGTCCTCAAAATCGGACAACAGGTGCGAAGCGGAGCATGCGTCGTTCCAGCCAATAGGAACGCAGCACGAATTATAAAGGTGGGACTAAGTGATTCCCTGTGGAAAAAGGCATCTGAGGAAGGCATGTAGCCGAAATGCATTATGCCAGCAAGCCACGGTGAATAAAGGTCTGCCACTGAGTACCCCGCTGTGTCCTCTGGTCTTTCTTCTGATCGACGTTTTCGCATTTCTTCACGTGCTGGCCAGTAGCGCGTTCACAGAGGACCCGCCATACAAGTGGCCCATGATAATATTGGCAAAACTCGCAGATGCTCCAAGGTATTGGATATTCAAGGGCCCGCCCCAGAACTTGACCGAGCCAGGGGCCGCTGCAAGCCGCAGTCCGTCATTGATGGAGACGCAGGATCATTGCACCTGCATGTCACGACCCGGTTTGATTCTCGCTCTGGTGGTGGTGGCGTTGGGGACCCGAGGCAGCCTTCAGCACATGAATTGGGGGATCAACTTGGCACGTATTTGCCCCTTCCCTCCCTTAATTGGCATATCTTCAACGCAGCTCCGCCCAGGACACTTACCTGACAAGTGCATGCTGGGATTCGAAGTCCTCAAAATCGGACAACAGGTGCGAAGCGGAGCATGCGTCGTTCCAGCCAATAGGAACGCAGCACGAATTATAAAGGTGGGACTAAGTGATTCCCTGTGGAAAAAGGCATCTGAGGAAGGCATGTAGCCGAAATGCATTATGCCAGCAAGCCACGGTGAATAAAGGTCTGCCACTGAGTACCCCGCTGTGTCCTCTGGTCTTTCTTCTGATCGACGTTTTCGCATTTCTTCACGTGCTGGCCAGTAGCGCGTTCACAGAGGACCCGCCATACAAGTGGCCCATGATAATATTGGCAAAACTCGCAGATGCTCCAAGGTATTGGATATTCAAGGGCCCGCCCCAGAACTTGACCGAGCCAGGGGCCGCTGCAAGCCGCAGTCCGTCATTGATGGAGACGCAGGATCATTGCACCTGCATGTCACGACCCGGTTTGATTCTCGCTCTGGTGGTGGTGGCGTTGGGGACCCGAGGCAGCCTTCAGCACATGAATTGGGGGATCAACTTGGCACGTATTTGCCCCTTCCCTCCCTTAATTGGCATATCTTCAACGCAGCTCCGCCCAGGACACTTACCTGACAAGTGCATGCTGGGATTCGAAGTCCTCAAAATCGGACAACAGGTGCGAAGCGGAGCATGCGTCGTTCCAGCCAATAGGAACGCAGCACGAATTATAAAGGTGGGACTAAGTGATTCCCTGTGGAAAAAGGCATCTGAGGAAGGCATGTAGCCGAAATGCATTATGCCAGCAAGCCACGGTGAATAAAGGTCTGCCACTGAGTACCCCGCTGTGTCCTCTGGTCTTTCTTCTGATCGACGTTTTCGCATTTCTTCACGTGCTGGCCAGTAGCGCGTTCACAGAGGACCCGCCATACAAGTGGCCCATGATAATATTGGCAAAACTCGCAGATGCTCCAAGGTATTGGATATTCAAGGGCCCGCCCCAGAACTTGACCGAGCCAGGGGCCGCTGCAAGCCGCAGTCCGTCATTGATGGAGACGCAGGATCATTGCACCTGCATGTCACGACCCGGTTTGAATCTCGCTCTGGTGGTGGTGGCGTTGGGGACCCGAGGCAGCCTTCAGCACATGAATTGGGGGATCAACTTGGCACGTATTTGCCCCTTCCCTCCCTTAATTGGCATATCTTCAACGCAGCTCCGCCCAGGACACTTACCTGACAAGTGCATGCTGGGATTCGAAGTCCTCAAAATCGGACAACAGGTGCGAAGCGGAGCATGCGTCGTTCCAGCCAATAGGAACGCAGCACGAATTATAAAGGTGGGACTAAGTGATTCCCTGTGGAAAAAGGCATCTGAGGAAGGCATGTAGCCGAAATGCATTATGCCAGCAAGCCACGGTGAATAAAGGTCTGCCACTGAGTACCCCGCTGTGTCCTCTGGTCTTTCTTCTGATCGACGTTTTCGCATTTCTTCACGTGCTGGCCAGTAGCGCGTTCACAGAGGACCCGCCATACAAGTGGCCCATGATAATATTGGCAAAACTCGCAGATGCTCCAAGGTATTGGATATTCAAGGGCCCGCCCCAGAACTTGACCGAGCCAGGGGCCGCTGCAAGCCGCAGTCCGTCATTGATGGAGACGCAGGATCATTGCACCTGCATGTCACGACCCGGTTTGATTCTCGCTCTGGTGGTGGTGGCGTTGGGGACCCGAGGCAGCCTTCAGCACATGAATTGGGGGATCAACTTGGCACGTATTTGCCCCTTCCCTCCCTTAATTGGCATATCTTCAACGCAGCTCCGCCCAGGACACTTACCTGACAAGTGCATGCTGGGATTCGAAGTCCTCAAAATCGGACAACAGGTGCGAAGCGGAGCATGCGTCGTTCCAGCCAATAGGAACGCAGCACGAATTATAAAGGTGGGACTAAGTGATTCCCTGTGGAAAAAGGCATCTGAGGAAGGCATGTAGCCGAAATGCATTATGCCAGCAAGCCACGGTGAATAAAGGTCTGCCACTGAGTACCCCGCTGTGTCCTCTGGTCTTTCTTCTGATCGACGTTTTCGCATTTCTTCACGTGCTGGCCAGTAGCGCGTTCACAGAGGACCCGCCATACAAGTGGCCCATGATAATATTGGCAAAACTCGCAGATGCTCCAAGGTATTGGATATTCAAGGGCCCGCCCCAGAACTTGACCGAGCCAGGGGCCGCTGCAAGCCGCAGTCCGTCATTGATGGAGACGCAGGATCATTGCACCTGCATGTCACGACCCGGTTTGATTCTCGCTCTGGTGGTGGTGGCGTTGGGGACCCGAGGCAGCCTTCAGCACATGAATTGGGGGATCAACTTGGCACGTATTTGCCCCTTCCCTCCCTTAATTGGCATATCTTCAACGCAGCTCCGCCCAGGACACTTACCTGACAAGTGCATGCTGGGATTCGAAGTCCTCAAAATCGGACAACAGGTGCGAAGCGGAGCATGCGTCGTTCCAGCCAATAGGAACGCAGCACGAATTATAAAGGTGGGACTAAGTGATTCCCTGTGGAAAAAGGCATCTGAGGAAGGCATGTAGCCGAAATGCATTATGCCAGCAAGCCACGGTGAATAAAGGTCTGCCACTGAGTACCCCGCTGTGTCCTCTGGTCTTTCTTCTGATCGACGTTTTCGCATATATATATATATATATATATATATATATATATATATATATATACACGTCCGCGCAAACAAAACGCCTCAACAAGCAACGGCGAAATGCAAGGAGGCGCGAACGGCGCAAATGCTTCAGGAACAAGAGGAAGGCGGCAATTTTGGAAAAAGAACAAAAAATACTTGACAAAACCATCATTAATCTCACAAACATTAACCTGGATCAAGCTGAGGGACAATTATTATCACTAGGCCTGTCCTTCTGTCCCGAGAGTAATTTTGGATATTGTAATACTCGTATCGATGTCTTCAAATTTATTAGGAAGATCAAGTTAAGGAAGTATTTTACCATCAAAAACAACTTGGAACAGAAAAAGATTTCCGAGAGTAAGACCAACACCACGCATTCAGTATTACAAGCTAAAGACATGTCGTTGGTCAGAACCCTACATGAACTCAACAACGAAGACACGCAAATCAGCGACACGCAAGAATTAGCGGAGGCAGAGGACATTAATATATCGAAATCAGGCCAAAGCCCTTTTAAGCCCATCTACACGTTTTGTCCTAATATGCCACGTGATGCTATACACATTTATCATGATCCCGTAATTGAGGAATTGAAAAAATTACAGCACAAATCCAAAACCCAACAAAAAATACCCAATGAGCAAATGAAACAATATTCAACATTGATGAATAAACTCAAAAGTAATAACACCATCATCATTAACAAATCTGATAAGGGTGGGAATATTGTGCTCTGGGACAAGAAAGATTACATTAAAGAGGCATATCGCCACCTCAATGACGAAGCTTGCTATAAAAGAATCAATATGGCATCAGTAAAAGCGATTTAAAAAAAATATAAGGATGTACTCAACGAATGGAGAAGGGAGGGACTTATCTCGAAAGATGAATTCATGTTTCTCAACAAAGAATTTCCTTCTTTACCATACATCTATTTCATACCGAAGGTGCATAAAAAGGAAACACCTGTCCCGGGGAGACCCAGAGTGGCATCCATCAACATTACAGATTAAATAAATGTAAACAATATAATGATCGATGCTTCAGATTGTCAGTTCCTAGATTAAAATATGTGTACTAACTATTAAGATCCAGATGTAAAACCATAATACTCTTAATACAAATAATCATCACATAATGATTCATCAAAAAATTAATCAAAAGATTGCAGAAACTAAACCCCATAAATTCATAATACTCTGATGGATTTGAAATGCAGTGTAGAGATGCCTAAATGCACATTATGAATAACAAATATAACACATAATTAAAACAGCGAAGGATAATAATTTTATAGGAAGTTATGGAGGTCCTCTCCTGTATTGAGTCCCTTCGGAATTCTGGTATCTAATAAAAGAATGTATTTAGACTCCAATTGTCTTAACTGCTTTTCTCTGTTACCGCCTCTTATGTTCTTGTTTACAGAGTCAATGACAAAGTAGCATAAGTCATTTAGGTTTTTGTTGTGAACCAATTTAAAATGCCGTGCTACTGGGTAGCTATCGTCTGCATTGACTATTGCTCTAAGGTGTTGAAGGATGCGATTGAAAACCTGTAATTTAGTACTTCCCACATACTTCAATTTGCAGGTGCATTCCAATATGTATACTGCATAGTCTGTGCGGCATGTAAGAAGCTTTTGAATTTTAATAGGGTTATTCTCAAATACACTGCAATATTCTGTAGTATTTATGCCAAATTTGCAAGCCCTGCAAGAAATGCATTTGTGGAAACCTGTTTTCGTGGATAGCCAGTTGCTAGACTTGATTACCTCAGGGTTAGATTTAACCAGAGCATCTCTCATTGAGGGAGCTCTTCTAAAGGTAATGAGTGGTTTTTCAGGCAAAAGAGGGGCTAAAGTAATATCGGTCTTTAATAAAGGCCAATTTTTAGCTATAATACCCCTTATATTCTTTTCTTCTACACTAAACGTAGTTATAAGCCTGGTTCCACCTTGATTATCTTTAAGATCATCACCTGAGTTTTTACTTCTAGATTGTGCAGTGGTGTTTAAGCACTCCTCTCTAGTATGGCTGTTAGCCTTAATTCTGGCCTGTTCCAACTCTTTCAAACAATATCCACGAGCAAGAAATCTTTTTAGGGACTCTTCTTGACATTTTTCTAAGTCAGAATTAGAACTACAAATTCTGCGCATACGTAAAAATTCTCCATATGGTATGCTTTTGATGAGATGACCAGGGTGGGCACTACTCGCGTGTAAGATAGCATTACCAGCTGTTTTCTTTCTATGCAATCTAGTTTGAATTACATTGTTGTCAATATAAATTTCAACGTCTAAAAATTGGACAGAAGATTTGCTAATGTCGGCAGTAAATTGTAAATTTAGACTGTTGATGTTAATAGTGTTGAGAAAAACCTTAGCAGATTCTGGGGTACCTTTCCAAATCAAACATATATCATCTATGAACCTCCAAAATCTGACTATATTGGAGTCAAAGATCAGTTTGTGGGTGCCTCTGAGGACATGCTCCTCCCACCACCCAACATGCAAACAGGCATAGGTTGGGGAAAAACATGCCCCCATCGCAACTCCTCTCTGCTGCTGATAAATATCTTTGTTGAAAAGAAAATAGTTATTCTCTAGGCAGATTTGTATCATTCGTAATATCATACCATTGTGTTGACTAAAATTCATATTACGTTTGTCTAAAAAATATTTTACAGCTGTTAATCCATCAGCATGATGAATACTTGTATATAAGGTACATATATCCATAACCACTAGTACAAAGTCTTCTTCCCACTGTACGTCTTTCAATTTGGATAGAAAGTGTCCTGTGTCCTTGATGAAGGAAGGAAGGTTTTCTACCGATTCATTCAGAAAATGGTCCACGTATTTGGACATTGGTTCCAGGAGACTTTTTTTGGCTGAAATGATAGGCCGTCCTGGTACTGGTATAGTCTGTTTGTGTATTTTCGGAATGAAATATAGGGTGGGTGTAACCGGAAAGTCATTTTTAAGAAAGCTGAATTCTTGCTTACTCAGTAAACCTTCCCTCTTCCATTGATTTAATTCTTTAAAAACAGTCTCTTTAAGGCATTTGATGTCATTGAATGATCCTTTTCTATAACACAAAGTGTCCTCCAAATGTCGATTCGCCTCTTCCATATATAGTGTACGAGGCCAAATAACTATGTTGCCTCCTTTGTCAGCTTTATTAATGATAAGGTTAGAATTACTCCTTAATTTTTTCATCAACTTAGCATATTGATTTTCCATGTATTTGTATCTTTTTTGTTTTCGAGATGATACAGTCTGCAATGTTTTCAATTCTTCAATTACTATATCATTAAAGGTGTCGATAGCATCTTTTGGCATAAGAGGTATGAACGTGGAGGATGGTTTAAAGTGACTATAGCAAGGAAGGTTGTTGATTATACCCATTGACGCCAAATCATCCTGTGTTGATCCAGTAACACTTTCTTCATTTGTGGATAAGGCGTGTATAGTTTTGAGAATGCTGCTGCTTGAAATTTGTTTGCGGGGCGTTCCATCATAGATATGGTTGATGCCTGATCTTGTACTTTATTTAATTTGAAATATTTTTTCAGTTTGAACTTCCGTATAAATTTGAAAACATCTATTTGGGTTTGAACATAGTTGAAACTGTTGCGTGGGCAGAACGACAAACCCAGAGATAAAAGTTGAGATTCTGCTTTGGTGAGCACTATATCAGATAGATTGACCACAGTGTTGTCAGGAGATGTAGTCATTGAATTTTTGATTACCATTTCTTTCCCCTGCCTCTCTTGGCGAAGCCTCGCCCTCTTGTATTTCCACCTCTGTTTGCGGCGTTCATTGTTCCTCCTGCGTCTTTTTTCTGTTGTTGTTGCTGCATTCGTGGCCGCAGGGTTTGGCGCCTGTCCTCTATTAAAAAACCCAACTCTTCTGAAGGTGAATATTTTGTTAGTAGCTGGGTTTGTGCCGAGTTAATAGATTCCCCATCCTCCGAGTCAATACTACTGGTTGCTGGGCTAGAATCAACATCTGACACCTTATCATTAGCGGTATTCTGTACAGGCAGTGCAGGGGTTTTTGTAACTAGAGCTTGTCTTTTTGCTGTGTCATATTTGCGGGCAAACGTGAAGATTCTACCTGTTTCATAGTCACGCTTGTCGCGCGCAAATTTGAATTGTTTGCGTGTTCTTATTGTTTCCTCATGTTTAGCCAATCGAACAGTAATTTCATCTCTGGTCTTCTTTATAAGCTCCTTGTTATCATGTTGGTCAAGTTTCTGATTAAGTTGCTCAATTTCTTTTAATATTTCCTTACGGTCTATTTCTGCATATTTAATCAAAATGCATACCATATTCATAGATGCTTCCAAATTGTTTGTGGCCCATTCTTTCAGCATTAGGGGGTTGGGATTCTCAAATGATGGTGCTATGAGAACCCTTAACCCCAGTGGCACACGCCCCACTTCCTTATATTGTTCCAATGAGCGTTTTTCCCACCACTTGGTAATTTCGTATATATATATATATACACACACACATATATATATATATATATTCACTGAAAAAACCATAGGTTTCAGGGGCGTTATAGTTAGCTGGACTTTTCACTCGTACAAAACCATTGAAATTCCCCTGTTATAGTTAGTTCAGCTAACTATAACTCGCCCGCCCGCAATGCACTGCTGATGACGTCACATATTACATCACTCATGACATGGCCAGTGACATCACTCATGACATCACTGATGACATCTCAAATGACATCACTGATGACATCACTAATGACATCATCCAGTGAATGGGTGTTTTTCTGAAAATTACATGTTTTATATATGTATATCTCAAGGTCGATGGAAGAATAAATGGGTATATAAGTGTCTAAATGGATTTGTTTTTGAAAAAAATGATTGTATAACTGACTGATTAATTGTATCTTAGTGAATACATGGCTTAGTGAGTAATGTTTAAATATGTATCAGTCTCTCACTTTGTGTATAAGTGGCTGCATTGGTTGGTGAGTAGCTACATGAGTGTCTATATAGGTTATTAGTTGTTTTTTTGAGTATCAGTATGAGTGTCTGTGTGTCTGTATGGTTCGGTGGGGGTATTACGTAGTGCATAGGTGCATGAATGAGTGACTCACTGTTTGTATGTGTTGAATACAGCATGTGTGCAGGACTGTATGGGTGGATGGGTGTGTGCATGGGTGTGTTAGTGAGTGAATGACTGTCTCAATAGTGTCTTTATGAGTAACTACATATGTTTTAAACTAGTATATGTGACTATTGTTGTATATGAGTGAGTATATGTGAGAGTGAGAGATTGAAAGAGTTCCTGTATGAATAAGTATGTGTTTCTATAAGTGATTGTTTAAAATACTAATTATGTGTAAGTTTCTGTAGAAGTAAGTGTGGTGGTGTGTGTATAACTATATATGCAAGTAAATGGATGTTTGGTTCTTTATTAGCATGAGTGACTATGTGTGTAAGTAACTCTATGGATGAGTGGCTTTGTGTAACAGGATGTATAGGTGTATGAGAATATATGATGAGTGAGTACATGTATGAGTGACTGTATAGGACTGTTGGTGAATGAGTGGATGTGTATGTGGATCTTAGAATTACGGAATAGGTTGTTGTAACTGGTATTGGTATGTCCATTGTTTTGAAAATTTTAGTTTCTATTTTTGAATGTGTGTATCAAAGGTTATGTTAGGAGGAGAGGAGGTCTGCCACTCTATCACAAGGATGATGTCATCAGTGATGTCATCAGTGATGTTATTTGAGATGTCATCAGTGATGTCATGAGTGATGTCACTGACCATGTCATGAGTGATGTAATATGTGACGTCTCAGCAGTGCATTGCGGGCGCGCGAGTTATAGTTAGCTGAACTAACTATAACGGGGGAATTTCAATGGTTTTGTACGAGTGAAAAGTCCAGCTAAATATAACGCCCCTGAAACCTATGTTTTTTTCAGTGAATTTCTAAGGTTTTTTAAATGCTAATTCCTAACTATAACGTGCCTGAAAACTATGGTTTTTTTCAGTGAATTTCAAAGGTTTTTTAAATGCTAATTTCTAACTATGCCTACAGAGATAGGACATGTGAAGAAAGAAGAAAAAACGCACAGAAAGAAAAAAAAGAAATGCAGAAAGAAGCAACAGAAGTCCTCAAAGACGAAGAAAAGTGCAGGAAGAAGGATAATGTGCAGAAAGAACAAACAGAAGAGCAGAGAGAAGCCTTGTTGCAAAATCATCCTGTACCCTCAACTTTTTCAGACGGATACTGGTGGAAACTGAGTCTGACTAACCAGTCCTAGAGCCAGTGTTATGTTAAAAGACACTCAGAATACAGTGAAAACACCTACATACACTAGGGAACACTATGCGTTGGGGTCCCCCTGTGATTAGCATGACCTCCTCTGTAAGCCCCTAGTATATAATAGGGCAGGGGATTAAAACTACCTCTTAAAATGCGCCACAGGGCGTGTTTGCACACGTCACCTCGGGCCCTGTCCCCTCCCTTCCCCACTGTGTAAACACGCCCTGTGGCCGTTTTAAGTTGGGAGATTAAATCCCCTTGAATCCTGAGGGTCCCTAGGGTCCAACTAGACCACTAGGTACCTCCAGTAAGCGCCACAGAGCTGCGTTGCAGAGAGATGTAAAAAGGGGCACGGCCTAGACCACCTCTCTGCTACGCAGCGCAGTGGTGCTTACTGGAAGCACCTGGTGGGCTAGTTGGCCCCCAGGGTCCCTCAGAATTGAAGGGGAATTATTTCCCCAACTTAAAATGCACCACAGGGCGTGTTTGCACACGTTAACTCTGGCCCCGTCCCCTCCCTTCACCACTGTGTAAACACGCCCTGTGGCCGTTTTTAGTTGAGAGATTAAGTTCATTTGAATCCTGAGTGTCCCTAGGGTCCAACTAGCCCACTAGGTACCTCCAGTAAGCGCCACAGAGCTGCGTTGAAGAGAGGTGTAAAAAGTGGCACGGCCTGGACAACCTCTCTGCAATGCAGCTAAGTGGCGCTTACTGGAAGCACCTGGTGGGCTAGATAGCCCCCAGGCGCCCTCAGAATTGAAGGGGAATTATTTCCCCAACATAAAACACGCCATAGGGCGTGTTTGCACACGTCACCTCAGGCTCCGTCCCCTCCCTTCCCCACTGTGTGAACACGCCCTGTGGCCGTTTTTTAAGTTGGGAGATTAAGTCCCCTTGAATCCTGAGGGTGCCTAGGGGCAAAATAGCCCACTAGGTAAATCCAGTAAGCGCCATTGCAGAGAGGTGTAAAAAGGGGCACGGCCTGCACCACCTCTCTGCAACTCAGAGCAGTGGCGCTTACTGGAAGCACCTGGTGGGCTAGTTGGCCCCCAGGGTCCCTCAGGATTGAAAGGGAATTATTTCCCCAACTTAAAACGCGCCACAGGGCGTGTTTGCACACGTCACATCACCTCAGGCCCCGTCCCCTCCCTTCACCACTGTGTAAACGCGCCCTGTAGCCGTTCTAAGTTGCGAGATTAAGTCCCCTTGAATCCTAAGGGTCCCTAGGGTCAAACTAGCCCACTAGGTACCTCCAGTAAGCGCTACAGAGCTGCGTTGCATAGAGATGAAAAAAGGGTTGTGGCCTCAGAACAACTGTCTGCAACGCAGCTCCCTGGCGCATACTGGAGATACCTGTTGGGCTAGTTGGCCCTCAGGGACCCTCAGTATTGAAGGGGAATTAATTCCCCAACTTACAACTGGCCAGGGGGCGCGTTTGCAGAGTGCTGCAAGGAGGGGGTGTGGCCTCCGGCGCGATGCCGGTCTTTTATTTATTTTATTTTTATAAGATGGAGGGCTGTGTGCCCCCCCTTCTTTTTCTAATTTATTGGCCCTGGGGACCCCATCCCCCAGGGCCTGCACCCTAATTTTTTTTGTTGAAAAAAATTAAATTTGGCCCTCCCAAGGCCTTAATCGACCCCCAACCGGGTCATGGCCTTTTTTTTTTTTTAATTCTTTAGGAAGGGGGCTGCGTTGCCCCCCTCCTCAGGCCACTTATGGCCCCGGGGACCCCATCCCCCGGGGCCGGCCTTTGTTTTTTATTATTTTTAAAAATATATATATTTATAGAAACACCTAGGACATACTGGACAAACCGTATGTACCTATCACCATGACGATTTGCGTGATATTCATTAAAAGGCGACTATGCATACAATGAATCCACGTGGAATGTATTTACACCGCTAGTGAAGCTCTGACGTGTCTGACGCCCTACCGTGCCTAATCCCGGCGCCCCCGCCGGTGGGTACTCTCCAAGTAGACACCCTTGTCGTTTATTTATACAAACATGGGTAGCTATTGACGGGCACATTTAATACACACGCACACCAAGCCATTCAAAGGGGATTCGACAATAATTCGACCAAACTATGCAAGAAACCCCCCTCACGGTTAATAAAACACACATCCACCGCCGGATGTATAATACTTTTTATTTTACTCTCTGGAAAGGAGACGAACCTCACTTGAGAGTCACAGCGTGCTCCCGGCTGAGCCCAATGCTGTGTTACAACCACCAGTGCCCGTCGAGTGCCATACACCTCTGTGTTGTATTCCACCAGCTAGTGCGTATGCTATGACACTCCCTAGCCCATGTGCACTGTAACACCACCCCGTGAATATGTCATGCCACACTTGCCTTCGCACGGGTTATATTGCCCCATCTAACGTGCCTTCCTCGATGCCTATGTTATAACGCACAGCGCTATGCCATACATATTACAATCTGGGATCCATATCTTTGTCACAGTGCATATGCAACGTTACACTCCCCATCACATATTTTATATTACAACTTTAGAGACTAGTTAGGTTACACAACACTGCCCTGTTCATATTACACTCCAAGGCGCATATCGCATAGCACGCGCTAGTGCCTGTGCTATCTCGCGCTCTCCAATGAATCTGTCACTGCGCACAATGTATTGCATATTATATTTCACACCCCGGTTCATCTTATATCACAGTTTTTGGTGCATAGTTTATACCATATACTATATCTAGTTTTCATTTTCAATCGTGCTCTCAGGACTATGTTCTGTATAACACTGCGTCCACCTACCCTTTTCACAGGCATTTCGCAATGGGGGTGGAGGGTCAGGGGGTGTTTCTGCCAAGTGAGCCCGGAGTCACAGTCACAAACGTCCTCTTCTTCCTGAATAAAAGTGAGATTATGCTGCATACTTGTTCATATTTTAAGTAGTTCGCACACATTTTAAAAACAATAAAGTTCCTAATACCCACCTTCTCTGAACAGTGAGCTTGCTGCCCCATCCACCTCCTCCCTATCCTCTGTTGTCTGAATCCATGGACTAGCCTCCTCCCTCCTGCCATGCATGGTCTGATGTGCTGCCACTGCCCTCCATTTAGCATGATGTACCAGTCCACTCCTCCTGCCCTCCATAGCCCAATTCTATGGCCCATCATTGACCTCCTGCTTAGCCTCTGTGCTTAGCTTGCTGCCCCTATTCTCCTTCCCCCTGCCCTCCGATGTCTTTGTGCATGCCCCTGCTCCATCCTTTTTGCCCACCATGTTCCATGGACCTGCCACTCCTATCTACTCTGAGTGTTCTGTTGAGCTGCCACTCCCCTCCCACCTGCCTAGCATTGTCAGATGACTGTAACCTGTCCCTGCCACCTCCACCCTGCCTGTCCACATGCCATGCCCCTATCCCCTTCCTCCTGTCCTCCATGGTCCATTTTACTGCCACACCCTTCTGCCCTCCCTGGTCTGTTGTGCTGCAACTGCTCCTCCTGCCTGCCCCGCGCGGTCTGTTGTGAGGCCCCTTCCCCTGAACTCTCTTGTCTGTGCCCAGGACCTGATCCTCCCTTCTATCCTCCATGGACCTTTGTGCATGCCCCTGCACCCCCCTTCTTGCCCATCATAGCCATTGTGCTGCCACTAACCCTCCCGCTTGCCTTGCATGGTGTTCTGTGCTGCCATGGCCCCTCCCACCTTCCCTGTGTGGTCAGCTAGCTGCCCCTGACCCCCTCCCACCTTCCCTCAATGGTCTGTGTGTATGCCATCATAGTCTCACTGTTGCTCTCCATGGTGTGTCTTGTTTCTAGTGCCCATCCTGCCTGACCTCCATGGTCATCTTGATGCTCCTGCCCTGCCCCCTTGCCCCCAGCCCTCTGTTTCCATGTGCAGACCCCTATTCCCTCCCTCCTGGCTTGTCTGTTCCATTGTAATGCCCCTGATCCGTCCCTCCTGCCCTTTATGGTCTGTTATGCTGTAGCTTTTTCTCCTGTCTGTCCATTATGGTCAGCTAGCTACCATTGTCTCTTTCCCCTCTGTTCTCTGCTGTCCATGTGCATGGTCCTGTCCCCTCCCTATTGCTTTCTATGCATTGTTGTGCTGCACTCCCGTCCCGCATGCCCTGTGTGGAGTATTGTGCTGCTGCAAACCCTGATGCCTTCCCTGTAGGGTCAGTTTGGTGCACCTCTCCATGTCCCTCCAGTCCTCTGTTATCCGAATCCATGTCCCTACCCCAATTCCTCCTGCCTTCCATGATCCAATGTACCATACTTGCGAACATTTTGAAATTGGTAAGAGGGAGATTTTGAAAAAAAACTGTGGTATTGATTTTCCCCTTTGAGTTACATTGAAAAAGAGGAGATTGTAGACAGGAGACAGATCAAATAAAGCCCATTTGAGCTTAAAAACATTGGACGTTTCCTGGCTGAAACGGGTCTGTTGGCCTGCATGGTTGTACTACCACTGCCTCTTCCTTCTGCCCACAATGGTCTATTATATTGCCACAGCCTCCATTGCCAGTCCTGTATTGTTGGTTTGTTGCCCCTGCGCCCCTTTCCACTGCCCTCCATAGTCTGCTGTGCTGCCACTGCCCTTCCTGCCTGCCCAGTGTGGTCAAATTGTTGTCTCTGCACTCTCCTACCTGTCTTCAATTTTCGTGCCCCTGGCCTCTGCCTCTCAACAGTATCCCAATGAACAAATAGATTGCTAACTTTCTATATTTATTACAAAAGTGTGGAACGCCTGACGTCATCTTGATGTAATCAAAACTGTAATACCTAGAGCATTTCCTTTAGAAATTACATATATGAGAGGGTCTTATTTGCATCAAAATTATGGTTAGTGCTCTAAAAAACTAAAATGAGGACATATTTTCTGAGTTTTCAAATAGAGACAAAGAACTTTTAAATTATTTGTAATTTTTATTTTTTTTATCCAGTTGACCACTTGATTAAATGTTGCACCTAGGGGAGAGGATGTGGTGTTACTTCCAGAGCTGCAGACTTTGCAACTGGGGAACCAGGTTGGAGTTTCTGCTTCAGCTCAACATTCTGTGATTCTGGTCAAATCACTTAATCTCCCCATGTCTACAAACAAAATGAATTTGATCTTGTGTGATGTAACCAATGCTCATGTAAAGCACTCCAATACCTGACAAGTCTGCACTATATAAAACTGCAAATACACATAAAATACGTGTTTTGCACACTTCTGTCATTGGGTTACATGTGGGCTACATCTTGGTGATATGTGTGCTGCATTTGGGCTCTTTTGTCTCTAGTGGCCATCTTGGGAGATTTATTTGTTATGAAGTTTCCTAATTTCCTCATTTACTGCAGTCTCCTCAGTAGGAAATACGTTCAGTTTTTTACTTTGGTTCCATCAAGAAGGCCTTCAGATGTGTCACACATTTGCCATAAATTCTGACTGTTAGCACTCTAGTTGCTCATTAGATCACTGTAGTAAAGCTACTGCTCACCAGGGAAGTCTGCTGCTGGTATTCAAAGTGCATGTTTCAGTCTGCATGTCAAAAACATTTTATGAAATAGAAGAGGATTTGAGAAGTCAAAATGTGCCCTAATTTTTCTTTCTGCAGCACTAATCATGATTTCTATGGCAAAATGAACCCCCTCATTTTGTTCCTTTGTAAATTAAATGTTTTAAGTGTTACCACTTTATTCCAATCAAGATGGCTTCAGGTGTGCCATACTTTTGTCATAAGTAAGACTGTTAGCGCTCGTTAGAACACTCTGGGATATTATGTCATTGGGCTATACTTGGGCTACATCTGGGTGATATTTGTGCTACATTTGGGCTCTTTTGTCTCTGGTGGCCATTTTGGGAGACCTTTTTGTTATGACGTTTCCTAATTTCCTCATTTACGACAGTCTCCTCAGTAGGAAATACTTTCAGTTTTTTACTTTGATTCCATCAAGAAGGCATTCAGATGTGTCACACATTTGCCATAAAGTCAGAATGTCAGCACTCTAGTTGCTTATTAGATCACTGTAGTAAAGCTACTGCTCACCAGGGAAGTCTGCTGCTGGTATTTAAAGTGAATGTTTCAGTCTGCATGTCAGAATTTTTTAATGAAATAGAAGAGGATTTCTGCAGCACTATTCATACTTTCTATGGCAAAATGAACCCCCTCATTTTGTTCCTTTTTAAATTAAATGTTTTAAGAGTTACCACTTTATTCCAATCAAGATGGCTTCAGGTGTGCAATACGTTTGTCATAAGTAGGACTGTTAGCGCTCTAGTTATTCTTTAGAACACTCTGGGTACCTGCAGTAGAAAACAAAGGAATCAACTGACAGTCTCTGCCCTTGTTGGATGTACATGTTTTACTGAGAATGTCAAACTTCATTCTCACATGACTGAGAAAGATAATGTGAATTGACAGAAAATATGCTCTCAGTTTAGCTTATAGATCACCTTCCAAACCTTTGTGGGAAAAGCATGAGAAAATAGTTTTCTCTCAAACATGATTCATGATATCACAGCAGAAGGCTTTTTCACATAGTAAAATCACCTTAGAACACACCACAATTCCTAAAATGAGTATGGTACCATCAACAAATGATTTATAATGTAACTAAAGTCTTAAACCTTCTATTAACTGCAATGTTTTTTAATGAGGTGCTATCATGTATATTGGTCCCAAGATGGCTGCCAACACTTCTTGGATGAAGTACTGACAGCCAATCAGATCTCACGATGAGATGTGTGGTTAGGCTCCGCCCAGATATATCTATCTTTTTAACTCTAATTTTCTCAGGAACTACTGAACGGATTTACACCATTTAAGCAAAAGGCACGAGTCTGAACTGAGGACTACCTCTTTGCCAAATATGGTGTAATTCCGTTCAGCAGTTCGGGCTGTAGCTGCGTCAACATGTCATATGGGAAAATGCATGGGGAAAACGCGTTTTGGGACCCCCCTTTTTTCTCGGACCCCGCTTTACAAATCACCATGACCTTTTCAAGATAGGAGCGGACCAGAGCTGGCCAAAAGTTTGGAATCTTTCGCGAAGATTCGTCAATCGGCGCCAACGTTATTCCAAATAGAATGCTGCGGATTTCCTAACTATAACTACCTACTGGCAACTGCCAGTAGGATATATGTGTATATATATATATATATATATATATATTTCCACAGCGAGGACTCGTTACTGGCGGCATTTGGCGCTCTTGGCGGTGCGAGAAATGTGGAGACGGCAGAGTCAGCCGTTGTAAGAATCAATCAAGGCTCCTGGTTCAGGAAAAAATCCACACGCACTCCCTGGTATGGTGCAGTTCCAAATCAATTTAATAACATCCCAAGCATGGCAAGCAGGTTTACAAAACCCAACGCGTTTCAGTCAGCTTTGACCTTGTTCACGGGTAACAGTTATTTTTCACTCTTCTGTTTTTATACTGGTCACATGATGTTACATTTTGCTTAGCCTTATGGTCCTTGTAGTCTAGCGACCATCGTAGGATTATTATTAACCATTTTATCAGGTGTCAATTCATATATTTTGAACAAGTTTATATCTCCAATAATACCAATCAAATTATAGGTGCATGTACCAATAAAACATTTAGTAATCCAATCGTCATATTGACTAATGTTTATAATCAACTTGTACCTTGCTCCTTCGCCCTCTAGTGGGCCATGATTGAATATATCCGCACATTTTATCTCTCTGGTGAGTGATATGCTTTTAAACAATATACCTTAGATTTAAAACACCTAATTATATGAAAATCAAATATATAACCATTTTTTCAGTTACTTCAAAGAAAAAAAGAAGGAAACTTCAGATGAAAAAGGGGGGGCACGGAAATCATAATGGGGCATTTTAGACTGTGTCCAGATCATTTCATTCTACTCATAAATGTGAGTGCATCTCCTCGTCTTTATTCAAACCATACGGGGTCAGAGTCCTGAACCCTAGGATGTGGCGTGATTCTTTCTGTCTAAGTGTCTTTTCGCGGTTGCCACCTCTCACATGACAACCCACCGTTTCGACAGCATAGAACTTCAATTGTTTCCAGTCACTTGAATGATATTTTTCTATGTGTTCCGCTACTGCGTAACTGCGGTCTTTATTGATCGTTGCTCTTACGTGTTCTAAAATACGTTTTTTCAGTTCGCAGACTGTGCTTCCTATGTATTTCAGCTTGCACGGACATTCGATAATATATACCACGTATTGGCTTTTGCAGTTGATCATTTGGTTGATTGTCCACTTCTTTTTATTTGCCATTTTGATTACTTTGGTGTTTTGTGCAATTTGACATACTTTACACGTCGAGCATTTATAAAACCCTTTCAGTTGTAGCCAAGTTGGTTGTTTTGCTGTTGTTACAAAGTGACTGTGTACCAGTTCGTCCTTTAGATTTTTAGCTCGCCTGTATGTTATTTTTGGGTGATTTCCCACTATTTTTGCCATCGTAGGGTCCAGTGTCAATATGTTCCAGTGTTTCCGTAGAATCTGTTCGATTTGTTTTGATTGGGTCGATAGTGTAGTGATCAAACGAATGGGATTCTCTTCCTGTTTCACACAGGACTTTTGGTCTTTGATGATATCTTCTCTGTTTTGTTTTTCAGTTCTTTTGAGACAGTCTGATAAGATTTTGTTGTTGTAATTACGTTTTTTAAATCTCCTGATGGATTGTTGACTGTGTTTTTTCCATTCATTGTCATCTGAACAGATTCGACGTATTCTTAGTAGTTCTCCATAGGGAATGTTCCTTATTAGAGATGGTTGATGAAAACTCTCCGCATGTAGGGTAGCATTGCTGGCTGTACTTTTGCGATGTAATGTTGTTTGTATCTTTCCCTCTTTGACATAGATCTCTGTGTCCAGAAACACAATTCTGTTGTCACTGATGTTATATGTGAAGTGCAAATCCGTATCTGTGTTGTTTAAGATGTTAAAGTATGATTCAAATTCTTGTTCTGATCCATTCCAGATTATAAGGAGATCATCAATGTATCTCATCCAAGATACTATTCGCTCCACATGATGTTCATTTTGATTGTCCCAGGCTACTTTCTGCTCCCACCAGCCCATTGTGAGGCATGCGTAGCTTGGGCTAAAAGAAAAACCCATCGCGGTCCCATTCTTTTGTAGGTATATTTCTTCCCCAAACAAGAAAACATTCTTTGTTAGGCATAGTTCAATCATATCTGTTATCATGGTGTTATGATTTGTGTAGTGGATATTCCTTTCCTTGAGGAAATATTTACATGCCATTAATCCAATTTTGTTGTTGATATTGGTATACAACGAGATGCCGTCCATGGATATCAATTTGTATGTTGGTTCCCATACCACTTCTGCGAGAATTCTTAGTAGGTCTTTTGTATCTCTTAAGTATGACGTTAGTTCTTTGACATATGGAAAGAGAAATTTATCCACAAAATTCGCAATTGGCTCAAGTAACGAACCCTTAGCAGATACAATTGGTCTCCCTGGTGGTTTCGTGGGGTTTTTATGAATCTTGGGGAGAAAATAAATTGTTGCCATTATCGGATTGTCCGTGGAGAGGTATTTGAATTCATCTTGGTCAATTAGCTGTTTGCCTCTACATTCCTTTAGTTTCATGTCCACTTCATTTTTGATCTGTGTGGTTGGGTTCTCTTTGAGTCTCTCATAAAATTGTGTGTTGTTTAGTTGTAAATGGGCTTCTTCCGCATAGAGATTTTTGTCTTGTATGATGATATTTCCGCCTTTATCGGCCATTTTGATCACAATATCATCGTCTGATTTTAATTTTTGTAGCGCTTTGCGTTCTTCCAGTGTTATGTTGTACTTGTGTTTTTTATTGTTCAGTTGGTATAGATCTTTTACCACAGCCTCATGAAATATTTCTATTTTGTTTCCTGATGGAAATTGTGGATTATATTTGGATTTGGGTTTCTTTCCACTACTGCCCTCTCCCAATTGTGGGCAGTATGTCTCCAGTTCATTCACCGGGTCCCCAGTGTCCATATCTAGTTCCATCAAAGTGATGAAGTGATGAGCATCTCCTGCTTTCAATTCCATTGTTGGTAATTCAACTTGGTTTTTCGGTGTCTTGGGATTTTCTTCAAAGATTTTAGCCAGTTTTAATTTTCTGATATATTTATATATATCAATTCTTGTTTGTGGCACATTGATTTCATTAGTAGGGCAGAAGGAAAGACCTCTTTTTAGGATTTGGCATTCTGTTTCTGTTATTGTTTTTTTGAAGAGGTTGATAACTTCAAGTTCTTGAGATTCCTCTGGTTCTTGATCCATTATTAGTTCTTTTTCTGCCTCATGCTTCTGGTCCACGTTCCTGATTTTTTGGGGTCTGTTGGGGCGTTTGCCTCTTCTGGTTTGTTTGTTTTTGGACGACCTCTTCCTCTTTCCCTTCCTCTGCCCATTATTGGTTGTGCCCCCATATTTTTCTCCCAATTTCGTTGTTGAAGCGCAAGTCTCATTTCCCCTAAAAAATTGCATTTGGGGCGTGTTCCTGATGTTTCTCCTTCATTTTCACTCAAATCGGTTGATGTTAGGGACGATGCGCTGCCTGATGTATTGGTCGCTAAATCCAATTTGTCCTGTTGTTTTAGGACATCATATTTTCTCGCGTAGGTGAAGATACGTCCTTCCGCGTAATCTTCTTTATCCCTTTGGAATTTGCTCTGTTTGCGCAATTGTACGGCTTCTTCATGTTTTTCAATTTGATGTTCAAGATCTTGTTTGAATTTGAGCAATTCTGCATTTAGTTCCACTTTATCCAGCTCTATTTCCAATTCCTCCAACTGTTTTGTAGTTTGTTCCAGTGCTAACGTTATATGCTTGATGAGGATGTCCATCAACCCCATCGATGAGCCGAGGATGTGCTCCCCCCATTCATGAAGTAGATCGTTGCTTGTGTATTGGTGGTTTGGCATTAGATTAATCCTGAGTCCGCTAGGGACTCTTTTTACTTCCAGATATTTTTTCAATGACGTTACCTCCCACCATTTGTTGATTTCTTTTTTGGACAGTCTTTCCCACAGTCTTATTTTTGCTTTAATGTCAATACTTCTTGGTATACCCGGGGCTCCCTCGCCACTACTTGTAATTGTTTGTTCTTCAAAGAAAGACCCCATCATTTCATTACGTTTTGCCTCTCTTTTTTCCATCATTAAACCTGCTGTAGTTGCCATTTGATCAATTGCTTTTTGGATTTATTGCTTTTTTGGACACACCAGGTCCTTCGTCGTAACCACGTTATCAGATTCGTAACAGAAGGTCTGCAGCATGAAATTCGTGCCTTTTTCTATTATTGTCGTGCGTTACTTGTGAGGAACTCAACCGGCTAACATATTGTTTCACTTTTACTAGCAAAAAGCTTTTGTATTACACGTACTCACCTAATCAGAGGATTTCGCCTTCCCTGCTGCCCTCCGGCTATCAGTTCCGGACGTTTTCACTCCTTTTGGTTTCCACGTGTTTATAACCGCTTTTATACAGTGATGCCGGCGTTCACCTATGCCGAGTTCATTTTCAAATTTCCACAGCGAGGACTCGTTACTGGCGGCATTTGGCGCTCTTGGCGGTGCGAGAAATGTGGAGACGGCAGAGTCAGCCGTTGTAAGATTCAATCAAGGCTCCTGGTTCAGGAAAAAATCCACACGCACTCCCTGGTATGGTGCAGTTCCAATTCAATTTAATAACATCCCAAGCATGGCAAGCAGGTTTACAAAGATATAAACTTGTTCAAAATATATGAATTGACACGATGGTCGCTAGACTACAAGGACCATAAGGCTAAGCAAAATGTAACATCATGCGACCAGTATAAAAACAGAAGAGTGAAAAATAACTGTTACCCGTGAACAAGGTCAAAGCTGACTGAAACGCGTTGGGTTTTGTAAACCTGCTTGCCATGCTTGGGATGTTATCAGAAAATTAAAACTGGCTAAAATCTTTGAAGAAAATCCCAAGACACCGAAAAACCAAGTTGAATTACCAACAATGGAATTGAAAGCAGGAGATGCTCATCACTTCATCACTTTGATGGAACTAGATATGGACACTGGGGACCCGGTGAATGAACTAGAGACATACTGCCCACAATTGGGAGAGGGCAGTAGTGGAAAGAAACCCAAATCCAAATATAATCCACAATTTCCAGCAGGAAACAAAATAGAAATATTTCATGAGGCTGTGGTAAAAGATCTATACCAACTGAACAATAAAAAACACAAGTACAACATAACACTGGAAGAACGCAAAGCGCTACAAAAATTAAAATCAGACGATGATATCGTGATCAAAATGGCCGATAAAGGCGGAAATATCATCATACAAGACAAAAATCTCTATGCGGAAGAAGCCCATTTACAACTAAACAACACACAATTTTATGAGAGACTCAAAGAGAACCCAACCACACAGATCAAAAATGAAGTGGACATGAAACTAAAGGAATGGAGAGACAAACAGCTAATTGACCAAGATGAATTCAAATACCTCTCCACGGACAATCCGATAATGGCAACAATTTATTTTCTCCCCAAGATTCATAAAAACCCCACGAAACCACCAGGGAGACCAATTGTATCTGCTAAGGGTTCGTTACTTGAGCCAATTGCGAATTTTGTGGATACATTTCTCTTTCCATATGTCAAAGAACTAACGTCATACTTAAGAGATACAAAAGACCTACTAAGAATTCTCGCAGAAGTGGTATGGGAACCAACATACAAATTGATATCCATGGACGGCATCTCGTTGTATACCAATATCAACAACAAAATTGGATTAATGGCATGTAAATATTTCCTCAAGGAAAGGAATATCCACTACACAAATCATAACACCATGATAACAGATATGATTGAACTATGCCTAACAAAGAATGTTTTCTTGTTTGGGGAAGAAATATACCTACAAAAGAATGGGACCGCGATGGGTTTTTCTTTTAGCCCAAGCTACGCATGCCTCACAATGGGCTGGTGGGAGGAGAAAGTAGCCTGGGACAATCAAAATGAACATCATGTGGAGCGAATAGTATCTTGGATGAGATACATTGATGATCTCCTTATAATCTGGAATGGATCAGAACAAGAATTTGAATCATACTTTAACATCTTAAACAACACAGATACGGATTTGCACTTCACATATAACATCAGTGACAACAGAATTGTGTTTCTGGACACAGAGATCTATGTCAAAGAGGGAAAGATACAAACAACATTACATCGCAAAAGTACAGCCAGCAATGCTACCCTACATGTGGAGAGTTTTCATCAACCATCTCTAATAAGGAACATTCCCTATGGAGAACTACTAAGAATACGTCGAATCTGTTCAGATGACAATGAATGGAAAAAACACAGTCAACAATCCATCAGGAGATTTAAAAAACGTAATTACAACAACAAAATCTTATCAGACTGTCTCAAAAGAACTGAAAAACAAACCAGAGAAGATATCATCAAAGACCAAAAGTCCTGTGTGAAACAGGAAGAGAATCCCATTCGTTTGATCACTACACTATCGACCCAATCAAAACAAATCGAACAGATTCTACGGAAACACTGGAACATATTGACACTGGACCCTACGATGGCAAAAATAGTGGGAAATCACCCAAAAATAACATACAGGCGAGCTAAAAATCTAAAGGACGAACTGGTACACAGTCACTTTGTAACAACAGCAAAACAACCAACTTGGCTACAACTGAAAGGGTTTTATAAATGCTCGACGTGTAAAGTATGTCAAATTGCACAAAACACCAAAGTAATCAAAATGGCAAATAAAAAGAAGTGGACAATCAACCAAATGATCAACTGCAAAAGCCAATACGTGGTATATATTATCGAATGTCCATGCAAGCTGAAATACATAGGAAGCACAGTCTGCGAACTGAAAAAACGTATTTTAGAACACGTAAGAGCAACGATCAATAAAGACCGCAGTTACGCAGTAGCGGAACACATGGAAAAATATCATTCAAGTGACTGGAAACAATTGAAGTTCTATGCTGTCGAAACGGTGGGTTGTCATGTGAGAGGTGGCAACCGCGAAAAGACACTTAGACAGAAAGAATCACGCCACATCCTAGGGTTCAGGACTCTGACCCCGTATGGTTTGAATAAAGACGAGGAGATGCACTCACATTTATGAGTAGAATGAAATGATCTGGACACAGTCTAAAATGCCCCATTATGATTTCCGTGCCCCCCCTTTTTCATCTGAAGTTTCCTTCTTTTTTTCTTTGAAGTAACTGAAAAAATGGTTATATATTTGATTTTCATATAATTAGGTGTTTTAAATCTAAGGTATATTGTTTAAAAGCATATCAATCGCCAGAGAGATAAAATGTGCGGATATATTCAATCATGGCCCACTAGAGGGCGAAGGAGCAAGGTACAAGTTGATTATAAACATTAGTCAATATGACGATTGGATTACTAAATGTTTTATTGGTACATGCACCTATAATTTGATTGGTATTATTGGAGATATAAACTTGTTCAAAATATATGAATTGACACCTGATAAAATGGTTAATAATAATCCTACGATGGTCGCTAGACTACAAGGACCATAAGGCTAAGCAAAATGTAACATCATGTGACCAGTATAAAAACAGAAGAGTGAAAAATAACTGTTACCCGTGAACAAGGTCAAAGCTGACTGATACGCGTTGGGTTTTGTAAACCTGCTTGCCATGCTTGGGATGTTATTAAATTGAATTGGAACTGCACCATACCAGGGAGTGCGTGTGGATTTTTTCCTGAACCAGGAGCCTTGATTGAATATATATATATATATATATATATATATATATATATATATATATATATCAAACCAGGAAGCTGTTTTTCATGCAGTGACAGCAGTCGCGGACAACGGTAAACTTTCAGCAATAAATTTATTTAAGCAGAATTTGCAGCAACTCTACGCGTTTCGGGTACAATCCCTTGGTCACGAGTATTGTTGCTAAGTGATAGTCAATCAAATAAATAATCATGTGACACAAAAAACTAATGAAATGTGAAGACAGACTCTCGTAGTGCAAGGGAATTTCTTCATTCTTGCACTAAAGTTGAACAGAAATATATACGCTTTTACTTTTTGATGTCATCTGGAGAAACATGTAATTTTCTAATGGTATAGAATTAACACATTTTAGAATTAACAACATTCATTTAAGTCTTTCTTAACACTAAATATCACTCAATTTCAAGCCCCAGTGGGCATTAATTTAATAAAACTACTTCATAAAGAAACAATACCAGTGATTGTTTTAATTCAAAACTGAACCCAAGTGGGTTTCTCCATGCATTCGGATACTTTAGCTCTTAAGCGTTTCCTCCGTTAAACAGCTTTGGCACTGTCTGTAATATAAACAAACAAACAAGGAATTAATCATGATCCAAACTAAACCTCTAACCACTAACAACCATGGTGACGTTAAAATACAGACGCTCTTTAAGCAGTATACAATTATACAGATTTACACTAGATATATGATGAAATTAAAACTAAAACCTACAAAACGCATGACTGGGATACAAATGGAATGTCCTCAAGTTGTAATAGAAGAATCAATGTAGCAAAGGACACAAATTTCTTCTCTCTCTCTTTACTTACATGCTGATCCCAAATGCTATAATACTTAAATTCACCCTAAGTGTACTGCAAGTTCCTCATCGCAGTTATGACCTATAGGTGCAAGGGTTCCAAATTGAATAATCAATTTTGATTCAAGACGTCGAAGATTTTGTACTCTATTACCACCTCTTTCATTAAATTTTACAGTGTCAAGTACACAGAAGCTCAACAGATTGCTGTTTTGCTTATGATGACTCTGGAAGTGCCGGGCCACGGGATATTGTTTATCTCCGTTTTTTATTGCTCGAAGATGCTCAAGCACCCTTTTCTTTGCTTTATGAATGGTACTCCCAATATAAGTTTTCCGACATGGGCAGAATAAGGCATAAACTGCAAATTCAGTGTTGCACGATGTGTGTTTTAAAATTTTAAAAGGTTTACTATCAGGTGAAAGTATAACTTCTTTTTTGTTTTTGCTAATTCTGCATGTGTAGAACCCCTGTATCCCTACATCTCTTGGGATTGCAGGTTCTACTGCTCTGCATAGAGAGTCTTTCAATGATTTTGCTTTTTTGAAAGTGATTTGTGGAAAATTTTCTACACTCTCTGCTAGATCTTTATCAGTCCGCAGAACCAAAAAAAAAAATCAGTCCGCAGAACTGGCCAGAACTTATTAAGGCTTTTGCGGATTTCTCGAGCTTGCCTATTAAAGGTGGTAAAGAATCTGATTTTTTCATCTGTCTTGACATCACTGACTTTTTCTTCTTTTTGAATAGGTAGGGAGGCTCTTGTTCTTTTAGATACTTCAGTTTTAGCTTTATTGATAACTGAGAGAGGATACCCTCTTTCCAAAAACCTGACCGTCATTGTTTTCTCTTCTTCTTCAAACTTATCAATTGTGCTACAATTGCGTTTGGCTCTCAATAGTTCTCCTAGGGGTATGCTATTGATGAGTGAGTTAGGATGACAACTCCGAGCATGTAGGAGACTATTTCCTGTTGGTTTTTTTCTAAATAAAGAACTTTTTAGACAATCTCCATTGATTGTGAGTTCGAGATCTAAAAACTCCAAAGATTCTTTCGACCAACTACTTGTGAATTGCAGATTATAGTCGTTGTCATTTACATTTTTTACAAAATTCTTGGCTTCAATCTCTGTGCCTTCCCACACACAAAAAAAATCATCAATGTAGCGGACCCATAGGGCCACCTTGTCTTTGAAGATACTTAGTTCCCTGACTGTCTCCTTGATTGTCGATGGTGATTCAAGGAGACCAGTCCAGTACAGATATCACAACAGATGCGGGCACTACTAGTGGCAGTGATTTCTCCAACATCGGGGAATACGAAGGGGCAAAAGACAGCATTTTAATGGAGTTCAACCTAGTTGCAAGAGGGAGACAAGCAAGCAACAAACAAGGGGGTTTTCAAAGTCGCAGAAGAGGAAAGAGACGCGGAAGAGGAGGAAACGCATCTGCGCTTGGAGAACTGGGAAGCCCTGTGGGAAGACGTACAAGGGGCCAAATGAAAACGAAATAATGGACAGGAAGACTGTGGTTAACCTATCAGAGCGAACACTGAGTGAAATTGAGGTAGAGCTTTTATCCCTAGGTCTCACGTTCTGTCCCACAAATGTTTTTAATTATACACAAAGTCGTATTGATTTGTTCCATTTTACACGTAAGTTACGTATAAAAAAATGGTTTGCAACTAAAGTTTCCAATGAATGCGAATCGCAGAGAGAATGTCCCAGCCATGTGAGAATTGCTGATGTTGAAATGCTGCATACTTTAAATGTATTGGCTGAAGTTGAAAATGCAGAGAGTGACCCCCTCGTCAATTTAATCAATGATAATGTTACATTAGATTTAAGTGCACGAAGTAATTTCAAGCCTAAATCCATCTTTTAACCACAAATCAAGAATGAGGCAATTGATATTTTTGAGAAAGGTGTAACCCAAGAATTGTTTAAACTCTCAAAAAACAACAAGAAAAGGCAGGGATGGAGTAATGTCACGAAAGCACAGAAAGAAGCTATTGAGAGTTTGAAAAATGATAAAACAATTGTGATAAAAAAATCGGACAAAGGGGGTAATGTAGTGGTTCTATCCAAACAAAAATACATTGCTGAAGGGCTGAGACAATTATCTGAAGAGGATAAATATGAGAGAAGCAACAGAATGGAATATGAAAATTCCATTAAAACATTCCAGATACAGCTCTCAGAATGGAAGAAGAAAGGATTATTAGAACAAGAAGAATTTTGATTCTTAGAATGTAAATTCCCTATCCTACCCGCCCTATATTTGCTCCCCAAAATTCACAAGAATTCATAGGATCCCCCGGGTAGACCTATAGTTTTTCCTGTGGAAGTTGTTTAGAAAACACCTCAAAATACGTGGATTTCTTTCTGCAGAATGCAGTAAAGAAATTGCCTTCGTATATTAAAGACACGGGTGATTTTCTAAGGTGTCTCGAGAATTTTCAGTGGAAAGAGAGTTATTCATTACTCTCACTTGATGTTATGAGTTTATACACCTGTATCCCCCATGATTTTAGTCTCATAGCATGCAGGCACTTTCTCAATGATAGATCTGTCTCATTTTTCTTTCATACAGAAATGCTAATCGAGATGATGTCGGTATGTCTGAAGCAAAACTATTTTCTTTTTGACAATAAGATTTTGAAACAAATCCTCGGTACTTCAATGGGGACTTGCTTTGCTCCTTGCTTTGCGGGTCTCTATTTGGGGTACTGGGAAGAAAACACAGTCAGGGAACTAAGTATCTTCAAAGACAAGGTGGCCCTATGGGTCCGCTACATTGATGATATTTTTTGTGTGTGGGAAGGCACAGAGATTGAAGCCAAGGATTTTGTAAAAAATTTAAATGACAACGACTATAATCTGCAATTCACAAGTAGTTGGTCAAAAGAATCTTTGGAGTTTTTAGATCTCTAACTCACAATCAATGGAGATTGTCTAAAAAGTTCTTTATTTAGAAAAAAAACAGCAGGAAATAGTCTCCTACATGCTCAGAGTTGTCATCCTAACTCACTCATCAATAGCATACCCCTAGGAGAACTATTGAGAGCCAAACGCAATTGTAGCACAATTGATAAGTTTGGAGAAGAAGAGAAAACAATGACGGTCAGGTTTTTGGAAAGAGGGTATCCTCTCTCAGTTATCAATAAAGCTAAAACTGAAGTATCTAAAAGAACATGAACCTCCCTACTTATTCAAAAAGAAGAAAAAGTCAGTGATGTCAAGACAGATGAAAAAATCTGATTCATTACCACCTTTAATAGGCAAGCTCGAGAAATCCGCAAAAGCCTTAATAAGTTCTGGCCAGTTCTGCGAGCTGATAAAGATCTAGCAGAGAGTGTAAAAAATTTTCCACAAATAACTTTCAAAAAAGCGAAATCATTGAAAGACTCTCTATGCAGAGCAGTAGAACCTGCAATCCCAAGAGATGTAGGGATACAGGGGTTCTACACATGCAGAAATTGCAAGGCATGCAGAAATAGCAAAAACAAAAAAGAAGTTATACTTTCACCTGATAGTAAACCTTTTAAAATTTTAAAATACACATCGTGCAACACTGAATTTGCAGTTTATGCCTTATTCTGCCCATGTCGGAAAACTTATATTGGGAGGACCATTCATAAAGCAAAGAAAAGGGTGCTTGAGCATCTTCGAGCAATAAAAAACGGAGATAAACAATATCCCGTGGCCCGGCACTTCCAGAGTCATCATAAGCAAAACAGCAATCTGTTGAGCTTCTGTGTACTTGACACTGTAAAATTTAATGAAAGAGGTGGTAATAGAGTACAAAATCTTCGACGTCTTGAATCAAAATTGATTATTCAATTTGGAACCCTTGCACCTATAGGTCATAACTGCGATGAGGAACTTGCAGTACACTTAGGGTGAATTTAAGTATTATAGCATTTGGGATCAGCATGTAAGTAAAGAGAGAGAGAAGAAATTTGTGTCCTTTGCTACATTGATTCTTCTATTACAACTTGAGGACATTCCATTTGTATCCCAGTCATGCGTTTTGTAGGTTTTAGTTTTAATTTCATCATATATCTAGTGTAAATCTGTATAATTGTATACTGCTTAAAGAGCGTCTGTATTTTAACGTCACCATGGTTGTTAGTGGTTAGAGGTTTAGTTTAGATCATGATTAATTCCTTGTTTGTTTGTTTATATTACAGACAGTGCCAAAGCTGTTTAACGGATGAAACGCTTAAGAGCTAAAGTATGCGAATGCATGGAGAAACCCACTTGGGTTCAGTTTTGAATTAAAACAATCACTGGTATCGTTTCTTTATGAAGTAGTTTTATTAAATTAATGCCCACTGGGGCTTGAAATTGAGTGATATTTAGTGTTAAGAAAGACTTAAATGAATGTTGTTAATTCTAAAATGTGTTAATTCTATACCATTAGAAAATTACATGTTTCTCCAGATGACATCAAAAAGTAAAAGCGTATATATTTTTGTTCAGCTTTAGTGCAAGAATGAAGAAATTCCCTTGCACTACGAGAGTCTGTCTTCACATTTCATTAGTTTTTGTGTCACATGATTATTTATTTGATTGACTATCACTTAGCAACAATACTCGTGACCAAGGGGTTGTACCCGATACGCGTCGAGTTGCTGCAAATTCTGCTTAAATACATTTATTGCTGAAAGTTTACCGTTGTCCGTGACTGCTGTCACTGCATGAAAAACAGCTTCCTGGTTTGATTTTCGAGGCTTGCCTCCTCGTCGCGGACCGCCGTCGTAAGAGGAAAGGGAATGGCGTTGTTCGAGTGGACTGCACGAGAACACAGGTTAGAATATATATATATATATATATATATATATATATATATATATATATATATATATATATATATATATACTGAATGATACCAGAAACTCTCATGTATTATTGTAAACGTTGCAGAAATACTCTGCAAGTAAATAAAAGCCAAAAAAGAGAAGGTGTGATGAGTTTGTAACCAAACCTGCTGATTTTCGAGTAGGGTGGTCTGCCTTTGTCCTGACAGACGTAAAACAATTTCACTGGCTCACCACATTCTGGCAGGAGAAAGGAAGAGGCAAATGCAATTTAAAGAAAAGAAGACACATTTGCTTAAGATTTTAGATATTATGTTGGAAAATCTCCCATACAATTTAGGGCAGATGTACAATTGGGGACGGATGATAATACATCGTTTATTGAAAAAGTAAATAAATAATCAAAAAGTAAATGGTGTGAAACTAAAGGTAGACGAGCCGCTAAAAGCTCAAACCAAGCTTGTGCCTGATGCTTATCCTTGGCTCTTCTAGAGGTCATCTTGGAGCCTCGAAACTAAAATGAGCTTAGCTTTCATGCAGTAGATGTGGCTTCACACCTAACGCTAGTGACCTTGTAAAAATGGAGAACCAGGTTTAAATTCAGGCCTCGGCTCAGCATCCTATGAATCACAGCAAATCTCATTGTGCCAAAAACAATGGGTAACACACTCTGGGGCAGGTATACAAGAAACTGACACCGCTGTAGAGATGCGTCATTTCCCTGCGCCTCCTTGCGAGACCCTTGCGCCACCATGGCGCAAAAGATGCGTCAGAAATTCTGATGCATCTGTCAGCCCAAAAGTCACACATTGCTGGAATTGTGTCGCAAGCATGACGCAACTCCAGCAATTTTTGGGGAAGGCATATATTTAATACACTGTGTCACTCCTTACGCCTGCTCCAAGCAGGCGTAAAGTTTTGACGCAGTGGCGTCCTAGAAGTGGCGCAGTGAAATCGTGTAGATTTCACTGCATCACTTTTACAAGGCTTTCCTGCGTGGTAACGCCCACCCTGCCTACATTATACCTGATGCAGGTATAATGTGACGCAGGGCTTTACAATGAGAAGAATCTCCCTAGATGCGTCAAGTTGTAAATTGACCGAATTTTTTTACATTCCTGCTGCGTGCGGCGCAAAAGTGTCGCAAGGGGCTTGCAAATCTGCCCTTCTGTGTTTGTTGTAAAGCGTTATTATGTTCTTGGTCAAATTTCACAAAATGTACCACTACCTAAAAATAAAAGTTGGATTCTGCCTGTCAACCACACTGAGTTAAGGATAACGCATTAACCTTTAAAGACAGAAAGAGATACCCAACTAGTGGCTGAATTACCTAGTCTGAAACAGGAAAATCTGGGATCATTCTCAGCTTCCCTGTTTGACCAAATTGCGTGATCCTAGGCAAACACTTTATTTCACTGAGCCATTTTTTGTTCATTATCCTACATGAGTGCACTGTGCAAAATCCTCTCTTTTGTTTAAAAACCTGTACTGTTGCTCCATTTAAAATAAGAATCTAGGCAGCAAATAGGGTGCACGTGACCCCATACCTGCCTTTTTGTTCATTATTAACATATGATCAGAGCAGGGACAGGAACGTTTCCCATATTGTTTAAAAACTCTCACTTTTAATAAATATTTCTCCCTGAAGAGCTACAGTTTGGTGTACTAATACAATCTGACACCCTTTCATATTCTAACGTCACCTTTGATGAGGGATTTACATGCCAAATATTTTCAGGGCTAGGCCCATGCATGGCTCTTACAGTCAGAGCGGACCCTTGTCTCTGCTCTGCCTCGACATAGCCTGATAAATTGCTCGCTCCCCATCTTTGTCTCAGACCCGACTCTCCTTCTTAATTTGTAAAAAAAAAAAAAAAAGTGCCAGGGCCCTCGTCAAGAGGCCACAGCAGCTTGCACCTCCCTTGACCTCACAGCCATCACAGCCAGTACCTACACAACTACAAATCATCACACTGCTACATGTGTGACAATTCAGACTGATCGATGCCCCCAAAGCTATGAGAATGGCTTGGGCGGTGGTATTCGTTGTTTTTAGTGTACATTGATTAACTAAAACAACTGTTCTACTTAGCTCTATATTACCCACACAGCGCCACCATGTGGCAGCTGTCGTAAGTGGTGACAATTAAGTGTCAGTGCCGAGCACCGGAGACCACCGGCTCAATTAAGCACTGACTCTCGTCACCCTCGCACATGCCACGGGTGGGACATTTCTCCCCACAGCGGTCTTCCTTTAACCATGAATCAACCCTGCAGGTAACAATGACATCAACACGCTCTTTGGGGACAGAGGCCACGTCGGCTTACAGCGTCTCCTTTGTGCGGCCATCATGGCGGTGCAAGTGAGGTGTGTCGGAAAGACAAGATACCATTGTTCCCGGCAGCCGATGAAAACACCCCCGGGGCTCCCATCACCTTTCAGTGCATAGAATACACTCGCTTTGTGCTGCCGCATGACAACCGCGCACCGGGCGGAACAAAGCGCCGTCCTTGGAGCTCGTAGGCTCCTTTATTGCTTGTTATTTTCATTTGGCTGCTCGAGATGTGTGTGTAGGAGTGATGGGGTCACTTGAAAGTGACAAACCGGCATCACCGATCGCCCCTCTCGAGGGATGTTGACAACACTGTCCTCATCATCGGAGCTCACCGGGGATAATCATCTCCACTGAGGGAGACGTCAGTACAACTTAGGAACAATAATGAAGGAAGCGTTCAGCGTCAGCACACAATGGAACCTGGAGCACTCTTGGAAAGCCAGCATCAGGATGGGGTCCTGAAGAGGCCGTGGAGACACTGGACAGGTGGGGCAACCTAAGGTAACAGCGTAAATAGGATAGAGCGAGTGTTGGACGCACAATGTCAAGTGGAACCGGGCACATATCTGAGAATAAAGGCCCGAGTTACAAAAGGAACAGTAAGTGAATGCGGCTGAAGACTCACCTCTTCCATTTTCTCAGCAGCACTCCTACACCTTCTATAGGATCATACTCATAGCCTCCTACAGCGCTCCGTTGCAACCGCGTACATTCCTATTATATATATTCCCAACCGTACATACATTCATCTATGGCCTAAAAACCCAGAGGCAGAAAGGGACTCTTTCAGTAGGGTCCAAACCTCTCACTGTTGACCACTGTGGATCATGGCAAGCGATGATAGGAAGCGCCTTCCAATGCGAGTTTGGCGTGCCATCGGAAACCACGAAGATTTTCCATCTGTGTGGAGATCAGCAGCAAAGGATACACATTCCTCATGGTAATTTCCTCCAGTTCAATCCAGGAATTCAACCCACCTCGTGTGATCTTACTAAAAAAAAAACCTTTCTAGTAACTGAAAAATGTGCATAAACCTCTTCGGAATGAATGTTATAGGATGTTTCTTGTGGTCTGGCTTTGTGGAGTAGGTTATAAAATGATGGAACAATCTTATGAATGGATAGATGAAAGGTCATCAGAGTCTTTTTCTGAGAACACCTCGTCACGTCTGCTCCAGTCCATGAGAAATCCAACCACACCGATGGAAGAAGTGTGCGGCTGCCCCAGGACTTCTGCATCCTCTTCTGTGGTTTGATTCTAGTCTCAGGAAAACAACAGTATGCACAGTATTCAAATATACGATAGATCCAGTAAATTGTCACATAACGCTGTGTTATCCGTGGGAGGCCAAGACTCACTGTCAATGCTGGAACACTGACCACATCAAAATATATCTATGAGGCTGGACTACACAGGTAATGATAGAATGAAGTGAACCATCAGTCCATATGATAATGGTGTATTATTTACCATAAGACTTCTTCTGGACTTTCCCTTTGTTGTATGTTTTACTCTAGTAGGGATGTATGGGCCACACAGCTGCTTGCAGCAATGGAACAGCCACTGCAGATACATGTATGGTCTGTGTAATTACCATGGTCGGAGTGAGCTCAGATTGAGTTACAAACTACGTTTAAAAGGGTCATCTGGTGAATAATGTCACAAAACATCTCAAAGCTTAAGGTGACATCATCCAACAAAGCAACATTCAAGAAAACCTGAAATAAGTGATGGTTAGAGGTTCATGACTAGGCAAAGAGAACTGCTTTCTGTCTCTACACTAGCAGGCCCCTTTGTAAAGTGTAACCTATAATCAACAATTTCTTTGCAATTCCAACTACTGCCATAGCCTGCACCAACATAGGTTGATTAGAAACTGCATCAGAACAACCAGATTTAAAGATGCTTTTAAAACTTGGCATGGACCAAGATGGAACTCAGGTGAAATGGAAGATCATTCTCCAGTGAAGGAGTCATCACTAAAAACACACGGCCAGTCTTTGTTCGCTTACAAAAACTGGACATGAGAAGAGGTAGTTAGTCTGCAGAAGTCAGAGTGCCTTCTGTAGTAGTCGAGTTTACTATTCAGGAAATCAGGGATAGAACCATATATGGCTTTATGTTCAACATAGCCCCCTGCTCTGTCTATTAAGGAAAATGCTGTCACTCACACCACTCCTGAGGGTATAGCGGGAGCCTTCGCGAGATACTACACAACACTATACACAGCCCACACCCAGACAGAAGAACCACAAATACGTCAATACTTGAATACTATTGACCTGCCCTCACTTACACAGGACGAGAAAGACAGTCGAGAGGGGGATTTGACACTGGCGGAAGTGACCGAGGTCATTGGCCGACAGAAGGTGGGCAAGACTCCGGGTCCTAACGGCCTTCTGGGTGAATTTTTTAAACTGAATAGTGCACTATTGGCCCGGCATCTTCTCAAGATGTTCCAGGAATCAAAGGAGCAGGGGATTCTGCCACGAGACCTCCGTCTAGCCATGGTGGTGGTCATCCCTAAGGCTGGGAAACCCCCAGAGAACTGTGGGTCATACCGCCCCATATCCCTTCTTAACATTGAAACAAAGATCCTGGCCACAATCCTTGCGAGACATCTCTCGACTGTAATTCTCCCGCTGATACACAGGGATCAATCTGGCTTCATGCCAAAGCGTGCCACACGTTTTAATCTGCGTCGTCTAGTTAATTGGATGGACACGGTACAGGGCCGAGATAGCCCCCATCTGCTTCTCTTGCTTGACGCAGAGAAAGCGTTTGACACAATTCATTAGCCCTTCATGTAGTGCACTCTGGAAAAAATGGGCTCCGGCCCGGTCTTCCGAGAATGGCTGGCGCTGTTATATAATACACCTGAAGCGAGGGCTCGAGTAAATGGAACTCTTTCTGCAAGCTGGCCGATACAACACGGCACCAGATGGGGATGCCCCTTATCCCCTCTATTGTTTGCCCTCATATTAGAACCGCTGGCCTGTGTGGTTAGAACCCGACCGGGGCTAGGTGGCTTCCTCAACGAATCACGTCTTTTAGAAGAAGAACGCATATCATTATATGCGGACAATATTCTGCTATATGTCACACAACCAGTCGAGACACTCCCCCGAATATTGCAAATATTTGAAGAATATGGCAGCTACGCGGGCTATAAGATCAACTCAAATTAATCCACCCTCTATCCGTTGAGTGGAGGAATGGAGCCTCATACCAACCCGAGTTGTTTGCGGCTATCTACGGAGGGGTTTATCTATCTGGGGCTCTATATTACCACCAACCCTGTGGTCAGACTGGATCGGAGCATTAGGCGAGTATTACTAAACTTTCAGGCGCATGTGAAGAGGTGGAGGAAACTCCCACTGACCATCATGGGGAGGGCCGCCATGTATAAAATGGTAACACTCCCTCAACTCCTTTATGTTCTGCAAAATACATACCACAAAATACCAGACACCATTTTTTACTTCCATTAACAGTGAACTACGTCTCCTCCTATGGGACGAAGCCCACCCACGAATAGCACTGCGAACCCTGCAGTGCGACCCATATAACAGAGGTTTGGCCTTACCAGATATTAGAGCCTACGATAGAGCGGCCCACCTCATAGTCATTAACGAATGGAACCACGCGCCAGGTGATCACCCTACCTATAGACTGGAAAGGCTTCAATTCCGTAAACGCTCCCAATTGCACCGGGGGTGCCGGGGGTACACGTCTCCTCCCAGCTACCCAACGAGTACTAGCGGCCTGGAAGAGTGCGGCAAAGCAGATGAGATGGGAGGGGAAACCTACGCGGGAGACCCCACTGTGGGAGGGCGCTAGATTGACTGAGATCATAAAATTGAGGGGTTTTAGGACATGGGACCTCATAGGTATTTCTAAGATAGGGGATCTGTTGGAGGGGGGCTCTTTAGCCTCATTTTCTTCCCTTCAGTCTAAATATCAGCTTCATAGTTCCCAAGCCTATACATACCTTAGACTTAAACACGCCTGGCATGCTGAAGGATTGGACGATGTGACATTGCCAGAATATGCCCAGCTGGAAGGTAGGCTCCTACAGGAAGAGATCCCGATCCAGTCGATATCCCTGACATACAAGACACAAATCAACAATATACCTGACAACCTTGGTCCGCTGCGTGCCAAGTGGGAACTCACCACCGGCCCACTTGCAGATATAAATTGGCAGGCGGCCCTTATGCACCCGCGCGAAGTAGCGATCAGACTAAGACTGCGTCTCATACAATATAAGATCCTCCACAGATTCTATTTTGACAGGGCACGTCTACACACTATGGGGAGGGTAGAGGATCCAACTTGCCTCAGATGCCATGTGGAGCGCGGCACGTACATACACACCCTCTGGGAGTGCAGACACATCCAAACCTATTGGCACACGATCCTGGGAGAATTGAACAATATCCTGGGAGCTCAACTAGGGTTAGATGCGAAATTCCTGTTGCTGGGTATCCCCACAGACATCGACCTGCCACGACACAGGCTCCTGCTGGCCGATCTAGGATTAGTAGTAGCCAAAAGAGACATAGCTAAGTACTGGGGGGCCCAACAACTTCCCACACTCACGGTATGGAGGTCTAATATGGACCTATATATGGTTGCGGAGAAAGTGATTTACAAGGTGAGGGGCTGCCCGCGTAAATTCCGGAAAAGTTGTCCGCCATGGATAAAATACTACAATCTGGACTTGGACACGGATGGGGGGAGTCTAGACCTTTCACACGGCAGGACAGAACCAAGTCATTAATAACTGTGATGCCTAGCCCACGCCTGACGGCTACGATTGTACGAGAATTGACCTATGTATTTGCATATATGTGATGTTGACGTAAATCTGGGTTTCTCATTGAAGAGATTGCTACAATACCTTCTGCCGATCGCTGTAACTTGCTGCCCGCAATTGAGCATACTCCATGCAATAACAACTCATTTTCCCAACTGTATGTTTCACTTTTCAATCGACAGAATAAAAAATAACGTAAAAAAAACATAGCCCCCTGCTAATGTAGAAAACTAATGAGATGCCCTGAAGGAGCGAGTGGCTGCATAAAACATACAACTACCCGTGACAAGGTTGTTACAGTGTCATTTGAAGTCTTTTTGGGTTCCTGGGCAAGACAGATTTTGTGGCCCCCAGATCAGAACAACTTTGAATTATGGAGAGCGTTTCTTAGTTTGCTAATAACTTTGGCACAGTTTGACGACAAGTTTGGTGCAGTGCCCTGGGCCATCTCTGGTACCATTTGTCCTTCAATGGACATTTTCTTGCCGACCGAGAGGTTAAGAAAGCTAGCATTAAATGAATTATTCTTAATTAACAGCATAACTCATTTGGCTACACAATAAGGACCAGGAATCAGTTTCTAAACTTAAGAAGGCTTATTACAAATTAGCAGTCAGGTTAAGTTAACAAATCTCAGCACCATGCTGTAAAGATACAGAATAACAACTGGGTAACCTACCTCCGAAAGAAGGTTAGGCATATCAGTATTAGCCAAACAAGAAGTTAAATCACAGCAATCTAAAAGATCAATAGCAAGATTTGATGCTCAGAGAAGAGTTTCTGGTTCTCTCTTCTATACATGAGTGAAGTATAAAATCATCTAAGATAGAGTTCAATCTAAGGAGGATGGTTCAATAACCTAACAGGATCTAAAAAATCAGAGAAATGCAGCATAATAGGAAAATGCGGGGAAATGCAGGAAGGTGTCAGCATTTCAGGAGCTCGGAGTCTTCTTGAGACAGGGGTATAAATGTTAGCCTAAACTCAGGAAAGAATCAAAGGGAAAGCATAGATGTCTAAACCTCTGAAAGTCCTAAGGAAAGTGGGCTAAACTTAGACAGTGTGAACACTAATCATACCAAAATCGCCAGAGCAACACCCATTTGTTCGCATCATTAGGGGCTTCATTGTCCTTTCCATTCTCATGTTGTAAACAGACACATTCACCAACTATCCTAGGCCGAACATGGGAACGGTACTGTTCTTTGTCACCTGCAATTGTTGCAACAGTGCTGAATGGACAGTTTCAGTTAACATTCTGGCTCTCCATCTGCACTGTCAATGTCATCTACTCAGGCTCTCTCACTAGTACAGTGTTGTATCTATTCTCAAACTAACAAACCTTGTGAACGTACCTACAAGGAAAAAGAGAAGCAAACAGAAAATGTAAAAAAGCAGGATGAAACATAGGTCTAATCAGGACAACTTAAAGTATTAAATCAATAGTGCACATTTAATATGTGTGTTCACATTCAAACACAAATGAATGTAAAATGTCACTACATTAAATTCATATTACATGTAGCATACAGTAAAATCTTAATACATGTGTATAAGCATCACTAAGAACTACATTAAAATACAAATGTAAAACATTAGTGCACACATTACATAAATCATTGTTCTAAAGTAAATATATTTTAATAGTGTGAGGATGGTTTCTATTCAATCACCTAAACAATAAATGTTGTTTAATACAGTCAAGGCACACCTTTATATATGATTTTTCTAATCCTACAGTGGATACACTTCAATAATGATGTAAAGTGCAACATTTTACATTAATATGATTAGGACACAGAAAACAGGTGCTTAGTGCATATTTATACTGCATATTTCTGACGTGTAAGGATGGAGCCAAAATTACACTGCTCCAATCCCCCCTCTGATGGTGAATCAAGCCATTACATTAAGATACGAATCTCTTATCAGATATTCTAATCGCAATCTGGTTGTTTTCATCATCTTTCTTCTGGATTACTCCAGAAACTTCATGTCATCACAGTATTTGCTTTGTCTATTTGCTAGTTCTGTGTCTGCTCTTTTTCTCTTCATTCACCTTTTCATTTGTGCACGTTTGTATCCCTTACAGATTCCAAGCAACAATAATCCACAAAGAGCAAGAATCAGTGGGACTTTCAAGATACTTCCAACAATTCCACTCCCAAAGTTACCAAACCATCTGCCTATAGTAGAAAATCTATTCCCTATTGCTTCCCATGCACCTGTTGCTTCTAACACTTTCAAATCTCTGTTTAGGTCAGTAATGTTCTTAATGTATGTCTTCAAGCCCTTACTTTTGCCTGGGATGTAAGTACTGTCAGTTGTGAGACCAGCCACTCACCTGAATTCCAGGAGCGTCTGTGGGAGCGAAGCTTTATCCTCAACCCACCTGGAACAACTCTCAGCGCTACTGATAACAGGAGCCCTGGCAGTTGTCCCAAAGGGGAAGGGCAATGGGGGGAGAGAAAAACAAGAAGAGAAGAGACAGCCACTGTCTGTCACCTGGGCCAGCCAGGATCCGAGTTCTTATGAGCTGGAGCGGCACCTAGGCGTTAAAAGAAATGATTAGCCACCAACTCTATTCCCTAAGTGTATTCACTGAGCTTACATCACACACGTATTTACTAAATTGTGAGTCAGGAATTACCTCTAATGTTCTGTGAGGGTATGTGTTCAATATTACGTTCTATTGTTTTCTCTCAAGGAATCTTGGATCAGGGAATCCTGAATATACACACTTTAAAAGACAAAACAATGTATTATACTCTTGGGTTCCTTTAGGTCCCTGACATCTGCATTAGGTATTTGAATGACACTCACCTTGATATATATATGGATATCTCAGTAATAAGAATATGACCGACAAGCGTACAACAATTAGGTAATAGTGAGATTGTCTATGATTTCTCAGCTGTCACAAAAGAAGGCTAATAGCAGCTTAGACTTCTGTACTTAAAGTGAAACAGTGACCATAATAAAATAATGTTAAAACAAACAAGTTTCAAAGTCTGGTTTTGCCTGGAGGATCGAGTTCCAAAAGTCAAATAATGGCAAGAGAATCAAGGTCCAAAGTCTAAGTATGCCAAGACAAACGGATTTCAAGTTAGAGACAGTTACAACGTCCAAACATTCTAGACTTAGCTCTGTGTTGACGGTGTTCTGCTGAAGCCGACTTCCAGCAGGAAAGAAACTGACGCGCTGTTCTCTGTTGCTGATGCGTGGAGACGATCAGCTGTTGAACAGACACGTCGCGGTGATCTTCGTTGCCGGGGAAGTAACCAGATCCTCTGGATTATTCCAAGCGGTGAAGGCAAAAGCCAAGCACCGCGTTATGATGGGTGTGGCTATTTATAGCCTCCGCTACGGACGTCAAGAGTGCAGGGAACGTGACATTGGCAATACTAAGCACGTGTATTTAAGCATGCTAGTGTATTCCCTGCGCTTCAGTGATGCATACATAGGGTGGCATAAGGAACATAATCAAAGTATATAAAGAGAACTTGCAATCAAGCATTGATAAAAGCAAGCAATAAGCATTGATAAAAGCAAGCAACAATTCACACTGGCATTTTGATACACATGATTAGTTCAAATTAAGTTGTACATAAATGATAAGTTTGTATCTAGATGCGCAGCAGAACATCATTCAGCAATTGACCATGGGGATGATTACAAATTACACAAATCGTACCAGTACCAACCTGGTTCCTAACCAGTACAACATTATTGAACTTTTACGATACAACAGGCTCCACCCTCTTTCGCGAGAAGTTCATCTAATGCAAGTCTATTCTTCAGAACTGGATATTCTAATGAAGAGGCATAAGTGCCCTTTGTGTTGCCAATCTAGGGCCAACCCTGCTAAATTTCCCACTAGCCTATGCTCATTTCCCCTTTTGCCCATTGAGGTACATTTGAATGATTTGCTGCTTTAGCCAATATTTCTCTTTGTCTGTCTCCAATTGAATCTATGAATTTCTTCTCTGTACACCTGTTAAGGAACGAGTTAAATTGTGTCTATGCGCATAAGCAATCTCTAATGTCAAGGTAGGTCTGAAGAAATGCCCAACTATCTCTGAGGTTTTAGAATCACGCTGACGATTCAAATGCTTTAACACAGGAACTTCTGAAAACACTAAGGGCCTGATTTAGATCTCAGCAGATGGATTACTCCGTCATAACGGTGACGGATATCCCGTCTGCCGAAATGCAAATCCATAGGATATAATGGGATTTATATTTCGGCGGACTGGATATCCATCGCCGTTGTGATGGAGTAACCCGTCCGCCAAGATCTAAATCAGGCCCTCAGTCATAATTCGAGTAATAGTATTGAAAATGACCCTTTCCATAGAATAAGCTCAACAATAAACTGCAGGTAGCTCCATATGTCAGGGAAAGGTGATGATAAGATTCCCTAAGCAACTGATGCAGGCAATTGCATGCAAACATAGCAATCCATAACAAACATAGTGCCGACATATTCATAAAGCAGTTTGGAATAAGCATTCAATGAATAGTCTCCTCTAGATGCATCTATATGTAAGTATTTCTCATCTATTGCAGGCAAACTACTATCAGTAGAAAATGGTATATGAGGGGTACTTGTAGACCTAAACTCCTCTACATGAAAAGAGTGGACTAAGTACAACATTACAAGCAAAGCAATTAATACTAATGTTATAACAATAAAAACTCCTGAAAATAAGCATGTATGTCTACCACTAAGGTGGAAGATAGCATCTCCGTCCACTCAATGGGTTTCCACCTACACAAACAGTAAAACAAAGTTTAAATATCTTTTCAGCAAAATATGTACAAAGGATCTTTGTGAGACTTCCTTAGCCCTACTCTGGTGCCGATTCCGATCCGGTAAAAAAAATTCCCGTACGAATCGCATCTGTATTTTTTTACGTACGAATCGTACGAGTCCCGTACAAACGGCCAAGTACGATTCGTACGTGGAAAATACATGCGAATGACATCGGGAAAAGTCTACGACACGTCCCCGGACAGTTTTACGTACGATTCCTAAAACTGAAGTCCGAGCGCACAAGTACGATCCATACCGTCCGTCTGAATATACAAACACATGTAAAACGCTCCGTCCGAATACACAACCGCATGTAAAACGTCCCGTACGGAGCGAACTGTGTACCACCCCTACCCCGGGCACATCTAGGCGAGGGGTACGAGTCGTACGGCCCCCCCAGCTCCCCACCCCTCCCGCGAACATCCGCACTGTACCCCCAGCCCCCCATGTACGCACCGTACCCCAGCACCCATACGTGTACGTGCCGTACCCCACCTCCGTACCACAGCCCCGTACCTGTACGCACCGTACCCCCACCCCTGTATGTACGGTGCGTACACCCCGTATGTACGGTGCATACCCCCACCCCATATGTACAGTGCATACCCCCACCCCCCGTATGTACTGTGCGTACCCCCACCCCCGTGTGTACGGTGCATACCCCCACCCCCGTATGCACTGTGTGTACACCCCGTATGTATGGTGCATACCCCCACCCCCATATGTACGGTGTGTACCCCCACCCCGTATGTACGGTGCATACCCCCAGCGCGTAGCGCTGGGGGTACGCACCGTACATACGGGGTGTGGGTATGCACCGTAAATACGGGGTGCATGCACCGTACATACGGGGGTGGGGGTACGCACCGTACACACGGGGGTGGGGGTACGCAGCGTACATACGGGGTGGGGGTACGCACCGTACATACGGGGTGGGGGTACGCACCATACATACAGGGTGTACGCACCGTACATACGGGGGTGGGGGTACGCACCGTACACACGGGGGTGGGGGTACGCACCGTACATACGGGGTGGGGGTACGCACTGTACATACGGGGTGGGGGTACGCACCGTATATATGGCGTGTACGCACCGTACATACGGGGGTGGGGGTACGGTGCGTACATGGGGGGGCTGGGGGTACGGTGCGGAGGTGTAGGGATGGGGATACGGTGCGTACCGGGCCCCCTTTTCGTCGTGCATCGCGGCATACTTAGCTTTTCCGGTCCCGTAAAAATATTGCCGTGCGAAGTGCTGTGGGTACGAATCGTACTTGCTGATCCGTAAAACGCTGCCTGACTCCGTGCGAATGTTGCGTACGCGGTGTCCCGGATCGGAATTGTGGGTATATTTTAGCCGGTCGGTGTTTTTTACGATTCGTACGGAAATGGTGTTTCTGTACGAATCGTACTTGCGGGTTTGTAAGGTGGTCTTCCCGGGTACCATCGGACGGAGAAAACGCTCCATCCGACGGTTCGTACCCGGGTTTTACCGGATCGGAATCGGCACCTCTGTGTTCTTCTAAATGACAACCTTACGCTCCTTCAGCAGACTCGTGCCTTAGTACTTTGGTCAAAATCTGTCAAGTTCTTTCTAATAAATGCGCAGTTCAAACTCACTCGTGATCACATCCAAGATAAATTGATTCAGTCAGTTTAGGGACAATGTGATTTCAAAACTCAGTTCAACCACAGAGTTCAGTTCAAGGAGGCTCAATTGAATGTGAATATTTATAGCGACAGGTCCAAAATGCTCTCTCCCAGTCATTGACAACCAGGTATGTCCATTTTGGTGAGGAGTACCTCCAACACGGTACTCTGGCTCTCTTTGAACTCCTTACTGCTGGCCCTTCCTCATCATTGTCACTTAGGCCTGATCCTTCAGTATCTTCTAGGATAGTATGCGGCACACGCACTTCAGAGAAACTTCACCTCACTCTCTCCTCTCTTCTTGGCCAACGGTCTCCAGGCACAACTTGAGGTACTGCTGCATTAGGCCCTTCACCAGGGTCTGAATCTGGTCCAGTCAACACTACAGGATGAGACCCTTCTGTACCGACTTCAATTGTTAACTCTCTCAGACCCCCCTCAGGACGAACAAGTGCTGTCCCATCTTCTTGCTGTTCCTTAGCAGCTTGGCAAACCTGCTCACTTTGTCTAACTGTAACCACCGACTTTTCAGGAACAGGTGCTGTTATATCATCATGGGAACAAGGGACTATGAGAGTATCGGCGGCATGCACCCAGTTGAGGAGACCTCAGCACTTCACAGCTGTTGTAGTTACCAAAATGATCTGGCTGGTAGGGGTCTCGCCACAGAGGTTTCGAACACGACTTGACCACATGCTTCTTCACCATAACCCAGTCGCCGGGACTGAGATCATGGCACTGCTTCTGTTGAGGTGGGGCTGTAGCCACTCCAACCCGATGAGACACAGAAGCACAACATCATCCGGTCCTTTGCAGAATCATGTGATCTGTAATGTTCACTGGCACATGTGCCGGCACAGATGGCAGTCTCCTAAGACTGCCCATGATTATCTCATGGGAAGACAATTTTGTCCTTCTATCCCAAGTCTAGGTAGGCTCATCAACACCAGAGGCAAAGCATCAAGCCATTTGAAAGATTTCGAGGCACTCACTTTAGACAATCTAGATTTCAAAGTCCCATTGACCTGTTCCAAAATTCCAGAAGCCTTCGGTCGGTAACTGCAATTAGCCTCTGTTCAAATTGTAATGCTGTGCACAAAATCTTTTTTTAATGACACAGTTTAGTGTTTTATTGGTTAGCAGCATAAACAAAACAAACTTGGAGCTCAGGCCACATGGGCCACAGTAGAAAACAGTGGACAAATCAAGCATATTACTGAAAATATTGCTTAGAGAAAGCAAAAATATATATCTCAACCGCTGAGGCGGAGGCACACACCATCTTGACATTTGAGCATAACATCAGCAGTCAGACTTCTCTCAATCCATATGCCCCAAATGTGGGCAAACTTCTGTGGAAACCCCCTCACCTTAAATACCAGTTTTTCGAGAGTGGCACAGGAATCCATGCCCCAAACCCACTCCTGTAGAGAAGGAGCCTGCTCATCCCTCCAGTGCCTCTCCAGATCTGTTTTGGCTACCGTATATGCCATTGCCAGATGTACTGGGATAGCCCTGGAGTCTCCCACAGTTACCATTATCCCAAAGAGCACTAGTTTGGGATCGAGTTCCAGTGGGATACCCAGCACCTGACCCATGCAACCAGTTATAAGCATCCAATATGCCTGCGCCCCTGGGCACGTCCAAATAACATGGTAAAAAGTACCCAGAGCAGTCCCACAGTGCAGACACATGGGGTTGTGGGTGCAGCCCATGCGCCAGAGTCGTTCAGGGGAGTAGTAGATCCTATGGAGGTATTTAAAGTGGACTAGGCGTAATCTCATTGATATCGCTAAAGACAGAGGGGCCATCATCGCCTCAACCCAGTCGTCATCATCTAAGGTCCCTGCCTCCTCCTCCCACCTGGTCCTCAGTGTTCCCAAGGGGTCCGGTGCGTTTGTAACTAGGGACTTGTACAGCCAGAATATCCCACCCTTTCCCAGAGCGTCAGTCACCAGTTTGCATTTGAGTGAGTTATATTCGGGGAGCATGATAAGCCTGTCTTTATTGTGCTCCAAGGGATGCCACAGCTGCAGGTAGCAGTAAAACTGGGAGGAATAAAGGCAAAGATCATATGCCAGTTCTTAAAAGGAGTTCATGTGACCATCTCTCCAGACGTCGCCCAGTGTGGAGATTCCGACCAGATCCCACAGTTGGAATTCATACAGTTTTGTGGTCTCTGCCAGCCATGTCCCTTGCCACAAGGGTGGTGGTTCCCGTGAGAGTTCCATGGCACCGCATATGTGAGAACACCGAATGTCAGCAGCTGATTGGTACCTGGGTTACTGGCGGCAATGAGCGCGGAGGTGCCTGACAGTTTAGTATGCAAAGTAGATCATGGGGCTGAAGAACTCCAGTTTGCTCTGAACCAATCATATATGTTAAAAAACCTGCGAGGCCCAGTGATATAAGCAATAATCTACCCAGTCCAACCCTGCTTCATAAGGGGAGCACCAACATTTTGCAAAAGACACTCTGGGGGTTTTCCCAGCCCAGAGGAAGGTGATTATATGTGACTGTTATACCGTAAAGAATGAGGGTGGTATAGTGTAGGGATAGTGCTGTAATATGTATAAGAAGCGGGGGAGAGCCTACCTGCTATGGACAGTGGAAGGTGGACCATTGGACATATTATGCCGCGTTTGGGCCACCAAAGGGAATACGTTGAGGTCCAGTAACATGGTTGGGTTAAGCTGACCGACATATCCAGCTAACAAAAGCTGTAACTCTTCATCTTAAGGTACGGGTCCACCCAGTTGTCAGACACCTCTCCATGGATGGGTACCAAAATAGATTTGGACCACTTGACCCTCAGGCCAGAGGCCACACCGTAGATATCATGGAGCTCCATGAGTCTCTGGAGGTTGTGATGGGGCTCCAGTATGAAGAGGCTCTAACCTCCTCCACGTCTCATCAGTCAAAACCTCTGACCTTTGCATCTATGCAATGAGCTCCATCAGGGGTTCGATTACTATGGTGAGTAACAGAGGTGAAAGAGGACACCCCCTGATTGGTGCTCCTCTCAACCAAAAAACGGATAGAGATGGCTCTGTTAACTCAGACCTGGGCCCACAGCCCTGTATAGAGTATCAATACCCACTGGTGAAAGTGGGGGGCCAAACCCCATTTTGTGTAGAACTGCAAAGAGGTTGGGCTAGTGTACCGTGTCAAATGCCAGCTCTGTGTCCACAAGGAGTATCATGGCATCGCCCTTCAGCTCACCCAATTTGGTCAGGGACACATGGAGCCGCCGCAGGCAATGGCGGGTGCTCCTTTGCAGCAAAAAGCCATTTTGATCTGTGTGGACAACTGAGTGGACCACCACCTCCAGGTGGGTGGCTAGGACCTTAGCCAGGATCTTCACTTCCAAGTTGATAAGGGATATAGGATGGTAGGACCCAAAGTCCTCAGGTGGCTTGTCTGGTTTTGGGATGACCATGGTGGTCGCCCACTCAGGTCATGCTGGAGTGTACCCCTGGTAACTGGACCCTTATAGAGAACCAGCAAGTGGGGTAGCAGAAATGGAGGGAACCGTTTGTACAGTTCAAGCGGGAACCCCTTGGGTCCCGGGGCTTTACCCGAGGGCATCGCCGATAATTCCTACTGGATCTCCTCAGCAGTGAGTGGCTCGTCAAGAGCTCTAGAGTCCTCCGATATACGGCAGCTGTTCCTGCATATGCACCCAATATCTCATTATTGGGTATCCCCATGAACATTGGGACATTAGCAGCGCGGCAGTTGGATCCCTGGACGTAAGTCGGGGTGGACACAGTGGGCGATTTGTTTGGGGGTGGGACGTTACTCTCATACTGATTTTGTTAATGAACGGGGAGTACTAGAAATATTCTGTTTTTGACACATGCTAGCCTAACAGCCTATGTAAAGAAGAATTGGACCCCCAGGGAATGGAACCTCCTAAAAATGAACTAGTTCACCTGATGTATCTTATGGGAACAAGTAGCCATCTTACACGCTGGTTGTATCACGGAATACGTACGCACCAACTGTCCCCTCTGGCTGCTGTGCGTGGTAAATAGGAATGAGACCTTGCTCAACCTTTGTCGGACAGGGAATGGGCATCTATATTGGAATACCCAAAACGCGTGTCCCATAATACTCGTTTTAAATTCATTCAATATATGGTTACCCAACAGGCTTACCTAACGCCACACACCATTAACACCATATATCCTGGCGCTAATGCCCTATGTCCTAGATGTTCCGACCAAGATGCCGACTTGTTACACATGCTATGGACCTGCAGAAAATTACGGGGGTACTAGGAGGAGATAGCACAAATACTGATAGAGACACTGGGTGACATGGGGCTCCAATAGATGGAAGTTTATATTCTAGGATTGTATAAAAGACAGAAGGGCAGCGAAATGCAAGCCCAATTTATGTACCTGGCCTTATTGTTGGCCAAACGGGGCATAACTAGGAGGTGGAAATCTCAAATAGCCCCCACATTTCTGACTTGCAGGGACAAGATGGTTAAATGGGGACTGGCGGAAAGCGTGGCCATTCATGCTGAGGAAAAAAGGGTTCTACGGAAAAATCCCATAGCCATGAGCTGGGACGCTATAATGGAATCTTTTAAGGTGGCTGATGTCCTTACTCCTGGAAATGTATAACCCAGATCATATAAACAATTGACCACGTATGGAATGTGTGCATAGCGGAGCTCCGTGTATTTCTCTGTCTGGGGGTTCCTATTAAGATGAGTCATACAGCTGCAATGCTGTCCATAGGACATGTTCTACTATATTGTTAGGATGTCTTGCTGCTCTTTCCTCACTTTTGTTTATCACTTTGTTTACTTCAAGTACCGTCAGCGGGGGGGGATTGTTTTAAAGTTTATTAGTTACAAGGAAAATGCTTTTCCCACAATGTAATCTTGCTGCTTTCCAAGCGGAGATGACAATAAAGGTTTTCGCAAGAGGGCAAGAACAATTTTTTGCCGGATTTCAAGGACTATAGAGTTACTTGATCCCCAATTCTGATGAGTATTGCCATATTGTCTCGCTTTTATGATTACCTATCTGAATCTGTATAACTGTATTGTTTGTCAATATGTGGGAAATGAATAAAATTTGTTTAAAAAAAGAGCTCTAGAGTCTGAGGTCAACAGTGTCCTGACGGGGATGTCGTGAATTAGGGTCTGTTCTAGCTCCGACACAGGAGGTTCCCGAGCTGCATAGAGGTTCTGGAAGTGGGTGGCAAAGCATTCTGCCAAGCCAGCAACTCTTGTTATGACACCGTCCTCCCCAGATCTCAGCGGTAAATTAATTTGCCTGCCTTGTTGCCCAACTCGTAGACCCTTACCAGGGAGTAAAGCCAAGTCACTGTCTCAGAGTCTAGAAATTTATTGCGGAGCTCCAGGCACATTTGCGCCAGCTTTTGTTGCTCTTCTGACGTGTGTGGAGCACCTACCTCGCCTTCCATGTTCCTAATCTCACCTTCCAGGTGCTGCGGGTGCTGACAACTCCCAATAGCGGACAAAGCCCGACTTATGAGGACCGTATTAAATACCTCCAACAATGACATGGGGGAGTCCACTGAGCTGTTATTGAATCGGAAATAGACTGTATGGTCTGTCTAATCTCTTCAGTGAAAGCCTCGTCCCGCAGCCACCACGCATTTAGTTGCCCCAGTCCTCTCTCAGCCGGGGCAACCCCGCCCATCATCATTAGCACCAGGGAGTGGTCAGAAAGCACCCCGGAGGTAGTTTAGCCACCTCCCTTGACCGACTCGGATAGCCCGAGTGGTAAACCCGAGAGTAGCAATGAAGGCCCAGAAAGGGACAACGGGTCTCATAAAGGTGGATCTCCTGGAGTAGATCTACAGTTAATGCACATTTTTTCACATGTGACAGTACAGACCTTCGCTTGATCTTATCATTGAGGCTGTTGACATTCCAGGAGACTATCCTGTGTTCCCCTAAGTATCTTGTCATTGAAGCTACTCCAGTGTTTCTTATATTCTAGATTAAATTGAAGACATAAGGTGGCATATTTAGTAAAAGTTCACGCAATGCAGGGCAGTAATGATTGATGGATTGATTGATTGATAGGGAATTGGTAATGCGCTACTTTGCCCGAGGGCGTCAAGGCGCAACTGATGGAACAATCAGCCAAATCGAGAGAGAAAAGAACATTAGGGATAAGCTTCAGAGAAGAACAAAGTTTTAAGGGCTCGGCGAAACAGAGTAAGAGATTCCTGATTCCTGAGATCAGGGGGAAGCTCGTTCCAGAGTCTGGGGGCAAGGGCGAAGAAGGCCCTGCCTCCCCACCTTGCTTTCGCAACGCAGGGGACGGTTAGCAACTTCAGACTGGCGGATCGCAGGGCCCTGCCTGGGGTGTAGTAGGACACCAGAGACCTAATGCCCTCTGCCCCTGCATCACGAAGAGCCCGATGGATGATGATCAGGGTTTTAAATTTTATCCTGGCATGCACCGGTAGCCAGTGAAGATGTTTCCTGATCGTGGTTCCAGAGGAGAGTCTAGGGGCATTAACAACAAACCTTGCTGCCGCGTTCTGAACCACTTGCAGCCGATGGACCAGTTTATTGCTCATCCCAAGATAGAGGGCATTACAATAGTCCAAGCGCGAAGATAGAAGGGCAACCGAGACTTGTTTCCGGGCGTCAGGAGTGAGGTAATGTAAATCAAATAGTAATCAAAGTTGATTCTCGTGTGAATGGGAGAGAGCTGAACAGCGCCATATTTATTCAAATATGACGTTCTTCAGATCTCTACCTGTGCTGGTGCACGTGAGGCTGCCCAGCGCCAACACAGGCACCCTTGCATCATTAAGCAAGGGTGCTTGTGTTATGAGCATTATTGTTTTAAAAAAAAAAACTTTATTGAGTTTTAGAGATGGGCATGATTGTTTTTGAGCAGAAAGGGATACCTTCCTGTCCCAAATAAATTATAAGAGATTATTTCCTCTTTCTCTGCATGATGCAGAATGCATCACGAAGAGAAAGAGGAAGTAACAAGGAGATATAAACATATTTCTACTTGTTACACTATGATTGAGTTGGCTTACCATTTCGGTGCAATCCCAAGTTTACTGATTTCAGTAAATCTGGGATTGCATCCAATTCCATGGGTGGATGCACAGGAATGACCATGCACCACCGATGGAACGCCTACTACTAGAAACGTAGCATAACTCAGCGCAGGCTGCTGCGTTGTTTTACAATTCTTTACAAAGTAATGCAAGGTGGTGCAAATCTTAACATGTGTGGCTATGTAAATCTTACTTAAACCTTTGCATTGCCTTATGTGATGCACAGATAAAACAAAGGTTGATTATATTTGGGCCCAAATCCCTTGGGAACCGTCACAATAGATACTCATGTTCCTGAAGCAGGAAGAAAGACACCGCCAGTCAGGATCAAACTTCCCACTGCAATGGTTCCCACTTTCCATAATCCACAGTCCTCATTCCCTCTCTTTATGAGATTCCACCACTTGCCTTCAGAAGGAAGAAAGAGAGCCCCCATCAAGATCAAACTTCCCCCTCCAATATCCTTGATGAGCTGTTCTCTCCCTCCCACTATTTACACTTCTAGTAAGGGTTAAGCGTGTCGCCTTGAATCCAGCACTTGGCATAGATTGGCCAACAAACCTACTGCCCAGTGTGTAGCTATCAATTTTCAATTGAGCCCCAAATTGTACTGAGCAAGTATACGTAGCAATGGAGACTGACCACCAACAGGAGGTCTTTTGTAGATTATCTCTTCCTCCACAAGGCAATATGAAAAAAACGGTGGTAATTTGCTGCATGTTACAGCACAATGCATTATGCTGCTATAAAGCTATAGATTTTGCAAGTAGGTTTGATGGAGAATTAATGAAATATTACAATACACCAATAGGTAAAGTACAGTGACTTGGCCAATTCCACATCACTGCAGCATATAAAACACCACAGCCGAGACTGTCTCCACAATCACCTGCTGCCATATGCTGAGCAGCTACTCCACAGTGTACAATAGCCCTTCAGTGGAAATAATATTTCACTTTGTTATTCACTGATCCAAATGGCATCCATAATCTTGGATTACTAAATAAAGAATTGGCGCTTGTGTTGTTAGACCTGGCAGCTTTGGCGTGGTTTTCCCCTGTCTTTTTGCCTCTGACTTCCTGTTTTTAACTGTGTGCTGCATTTCTTTTTAACTGGTTTTAGGAGTATTTTACCTTTGCTGATCAGTGCTAAAGTGCAAGTTGTCCTTGTGTAAAATGTATCTGAAATTGGTTTATCCATGATTGGCGTATTTGATTTAGTAGTAAGTCCCTAGTAAAGTGCACCAGGTGTGCCCAGGGTCTGTAAACCAAATGCTACTAGTGGGCCTGCTGCATTGATTGTGCCACCCACATGAGTAGCTCTGCAAACATGTCTTAGACCTTTCACTGCAGTGTCTGTGTGTGCAGTTTTAAACTGCCATGTCGACCTGGCAAGTGCAACTACTTGCCAGGCCCATACTTTCCATTTTACTACATGTAAGGCACTCCTAATGTAGGCCCAAGGTAGCCCCATGGACAGGTGCAGTGTATTTAAAAGGTAGAACATGTACTGATGTTTTTACATGTACTGATAGTGAAATACTGCTAATTCCATTTTTCACTATTGCAAGGACTATCTCTCCCATAGGTTATCATTGGAGCTGCCTTGTAACATCTTACAAGTATAAATTCCAATTGGGAAATGATAGAATTTTGAAGTTTGGGGTCTCTGAACTCAGAAAAAATACATCTTTTGGTGAAGTTGATATTTAAATTGCGTGTTTGAAAATGCCACTTTTAGAAAGTAAAGACTAGAATGCTAACAAAGGTTCAAGTTGAATATCTAACGTGAAATACATGCTAACAATAACAAGAAATTTGACAAAAATTAATAAAAAAAGACAATAATAAGAACAATTTTGTTAAAGCAAAATTGCAAATACCTTTCCAACAAGTGATACCCCTACACAAACTCACAATTTATTGTTTAATAAGACAATAATTATGACAAAAACATCAATGGCGCTCAATAAGTTACACAAACAACCATACAGACAATACACTGTGTAAACAAAAAACGTGGGTGAGGAAAATTACAGATATGTAGTTTGTACAAAACAAAAGCAAAACATAGCAAAGAATGCGTCCTCTACTATCAGGGCCACATGAAGGCGTCAGCGGTTTTTCAAACACATTAAAATGTGGTGGTCATCATCAGGACAGACAATAATGGATACCAGAGTGTCCAATAAAGAATTTCAATAATAAATTCTAAATCAATAGAGAAGTTGACCAATAGAATCACTCACCTAAGAAGTCCAAGGCATGGGAATAGGCAGACTCCACTTGTTCAAATCACAATTGGCCCAAGGCAAATTAGGAATGAAAGATTCTCCCCATCCACTAGGGTTTGTAAGGATACACAACTGGTATAGGTCACGAACACGGTCACAATATTGTTGCGGCAAGGGGCTAAACATTAATTAGGTGGCCCTTGAATCAGGCAAAAGCTGTTCCAACTTCGAGCAAGTGTAAGTGGCAGGCCAATTGTAAAGTGGACGGTCCCACCAGTCAGGCTGAGCTAATCAGGCCACGAGCCAATCTACACAAAATTCCCGGAGTCACTGGAACGGCATGGGGAATTTTGTGTAGATTGGCTCGTGGCCTGATTAGCTTGTGACATCATAACTTCAGAACACTTCTGGACTAAGGACATTTTGCTAAGAAGAAGAGCTGGATGCTGTGGGAGTGACTGACACTCTGCTGGTTGCTTTGTTGTATTTACTTTCTGCTTGCTGCTTCTGTCCTGGGAGTGAAAGGACCGGACTTGGCTTTCTGTATCCTGTTTTCCAAGGTTCTCCAAGGATTTGTGTGTGCTTGCCTCCTGTTACAAATTCTCAGGGCCATCAAATACTTAATCCTCCAGCACCTGGGCTCCTCTGCTGAGAGGCCAGTCCTGTCAAGTGGTGCCAATTTCGGTTCTGGACCCTTGAAATAGGTTTTTGGAGCTACAAGAATAAAATCCCTGCATCACCGCTGCCAGCACCGGAGCATGGTTCCCGATTGGCGCATAAACAACAACTTTAACCTCAGGCCCCAGCTTTCTGTTGCAGCATGTCAGAAGACTCACCCTGTGTGAGATTCAAGCACTGCATCACTAACGTCCGTGACGCATCACTCCAGCTCTAATGCAGCGCCTGCTTCATCGCTGTGGAATCGATACAGTGCATCTGGATTTTCAACGCACCGTCCGCGTTTCTCTGTAACGTTGCCCCGCAGTAAGGAACCGAGGCTGCCTGCCCAGAAATTGTTGCATCACCTCCCCTTCCAATAAGGGCCCGATGCATCACTTCCTCTGAAAGTAAGGAACTGATGCACCACCTCCCCTGTGCAGCAGTAAGAAACAAACGGATCACCTCCCCTATGCAGCAGTAAGGAACCGACTCATCACCTCCCCTGGCAGTAAGGAACCGAAGCATCACCTCCCCTGAGAGTAGGGAACGGATGCATCGCTTTGCTTTTCTGGTGCCTCATCTCCCCTGCGCCTTGTATCATCTTTGAATTTTAACGCATCCATGGTACTTTGTACTAAATGTGACACATCCATTGATTTCTATGAACTGAACTTATCTTATCTTTAAAAAGTGATATCTTTACTTGTGTATGTTGGACTTTTGTCATTTTGGTCTTGCTTCATTCAGATGAATATTGGCTATTTTTCTAAACTGGTGTGGACCCATTTTGTAGTGTTTTCATTGTGTTAGTGTGTGTGTGTGTGTGTGCATATGTGTGTGTATGTGTGTGTGTGTCTGTGTGTGTTTGTGTGTGTGTGTGCAAATGCCTTACACATTGCCTCTGAGATAAGCCTGACTGCGTGTGCCAAGCTACCAAGGGGGTGAGCAGGGGTTATCTTAACTGTGTGACTCCCATTACCCTAACTAGAGTGAGGCTCTCTACTTGGACAGGGTGAAAACTACTGCCAGCTAGAGACCCAATTCCTAACATGTGTCATATCCTACGAGTGCACATGCATGATGATGCATGCCTGCACATGTCGACACCTACGGAATGGCACACACTGTATCCTCTTTTTAGTGATGCTACACAGCAGAGGCAAAAAGCATTGGCAGAGCAAATAGGTCAAAAAGGCGAGACCTATTGCCTTTCCTATGCTTCTTATTTATTGCCTTTAATTTGATTTTTTACGAGCAAGATTTGCATCATTAGTTTAATGTACACAGAGGCACAAGCAAAGTGCGAACAGTCCACTGTTTAGATGGTTTGTTAGTGCAGAAAGGCATATTGACAACAGTGCAACAGTTGAATGTATTCATGCTCAGTGAAGACTGTCAAAGGCTATAAATACTGCACTATTTGCTGCACTATTTGTATTGGTCTTCTGGAGAAACACACATGCTGTAAACAGTGCACTATTTTTATCATGTGCTGGATGAAGAATGACACCGGGTGTAAACTCTGCATTAATTGAATCATGTGTGTTTTTCAGGTACACATTTCCACACATACTGTAAGCTTTGCAGTGTTTGTTTCATGTGCTTCGCGGAGACAGACACTGATTGCAAACAATGATTTATTTGCAACGTGTGTGCAGAAATAACACACATAATATAAGCTGTGCAATATATAACTAAATTATTTGAATTGTGTGCTTTTGTAAATCCAAACGGTACACTGTGACATGAAGTAATTTCAACAAAAATATATATAGGATGGAAAGACTGGGGCATAAATTACGGGCGGCTCAGTGTTTTCCGACCACTGTGTAAACCCCTGTTTGTTCAGGGGGCAGAATTATGAGTTGGGTTAGATTTACTGCATCCAGTAATGACCAGGTTTGTTAAATATCTCACTCTTCAGTAAATGTCAGCAGGTCGATCTACTTGTGTGATGATGTGCTCCTTGTGATAAAGAATGACATGACTCACAGTAAAGTTAGACAATGGCCGATGTGGGCTGACCATAGGCCCCATGCTATATGTTGTAGTGGGCAGAAGAAAAATGCACATAACACCACAACAGACCATGGGATGAAGAGGACTGGCTGAAAGCCCCCACATGTAAGTATATTTATTTATATATAATCGTAGGAAAATCGAAAGGTCTTGTATGATCATTTCTGTTTCCTTCCTTTTTTCAAATAACTCTTTTTTTATGTAGTCTAGAACGTTCTGTTGGAGCAGTGTGGTTCAACACACAGTCAGTGAGCGCAGGGCCAGAGGTGCTGCACTGGAGAATCAAGTCTGAAGCCCATGGCTAAAACTGTTATCATTAGGGGTGGGCGGTAAACTCTGCACTCCGGCGGAGATCGTGGAGTTTTGCCCACTCCGTGCTCTGCTTGGAGCAAGACGTTTCAGAAAACCTCTGCTAACTGCCGCGTGGTGGAGTTTTTTCTCACGTGCGGCTCGCCAACGTTAATTTGGTGAGCAAGAAAATCGAGTGCTAGACCATCTCTCAGTGAGATTTCTCAATCCGGGTGGTCTTGGCAGGTTGCTACAGCTCGGGTTGAGAAAACTGCCGCTTAAGTAGAAAATCTACTTGAGCGGCAGAAAGAAGCAATGCCCTCTGGTGTGCCACATGCTGCTGTTTACGCTGATTTTTACAGCCCAGGACAAGCTCCCATTGCTAAAAATCTGCACGAGCAGTGCAACGTACCGAACTCTGCCGCTTGCGGAACTCAGAGGAATCTCACTGAGGGGCAGATTTACAAGCCCCTTGCGCCGACTTTACACTGCTGTTGCTTCACTTCTGTGACGCAGCAGCGTCGTAAACAATGCACCACTATGCGACATATTTACAACGTGGCGCATCTAGGGAGATGTGTCATATTGTAAAGCCCTGCGCTACATTATGCCAGCATCAGGTATAATGTATGCAGGGTGGGCGTTCCAGCGCAAGGAAGCTTCGTAAAAGTGACGCAGTGAAATCTTCAAGATTTCACTGAGTCACTTTTACGACGCCACAGCATCAAAACCTTGCGCTTGCTTGAAGCAGGCGTAAGTAGTGACACAGCATGGAATAGGCATTCCTAACCTTTGCTGAAGTTGCATCGTACTTGTGACATGACTCCAGCAATGCGTTGCCCTTACTCTGACAAGATGCGTCACACATCTGTATATTCTTGCGCAAAGGTGTGGCGCATCCATGGTGGCGCAAAGCTATTTAAGTGTCACGCAAGTTAACTGGTGCATCCCTGCTAATAAGCAGGGATGCGCCAGTTCTTGTAAATCTGCCCCACAGTATTTAGGTAACTCTGCGGAATTCCGCAGAGTGAAACACCACAAGTTCTGCATACCTTTAGTTATCATCTGCGACTACAATTGTATTGTATTGTATTGATTGTATTGATTTTTTGTATAGCGCGATTGCTGCCCAATGGGCGTCCATGCGCTGAGCATGAAGACAGAACTGGGTAATGCGAAGAGGGTTTAGAGCTCGGTGGACCTGGCAAACAGGAAGGTCTTCAACTGTTTGCGGAAGGAGAGTAGGTTCGAGTTAGTCCGGAGTTGTAAAGGAAGTGAGTTCCACAACTTCGAGGTGGTTTATTAATTTCACTTCATCTAACAGTAAAACTATCCCAGTTTCCATACTAAAATGTCTGAATCTGCCGCTGTTCATCAGGGCCAGACTTTGGAGCCCTGCCAAAAATGCTCAGACTAACCCCTCTCCCTTCCACTAATAACACTATCGCTCTCTTTCCATCCATCTATTCTCTCTCTCCTTCGCTCCTCAATTTCTTTTCCTTCTCTGATCGCTTTCTCTCTACTTTCCCTTTCCCTCCCTCTCTTTCTCTCGCTTCACGCCTGACCTGGGGAAAGTGTCAGAGGCACCAGGAGCAGCTCAGGGCTTTCAAAACCGGCCTCCGAGGGTTCCACCCCACCTGCAGAAATGCCCGGTGAAATAAAATACCTGTCTTTAATTGTCCGGAAACTCATCAGAGAGGCATAAAATATCCCAAAATATGCGACGAAGGGAATATATATTATTCTAACTGCTGTCCTCTTATTATTTTGGGTAACATACATGTTTGCCATACTCGATATACTTGTAAATAAATATCAATGTATGAAAGTATAAATATGTGTATATGTATAAAAATGTATATACATATATATATCCATAAAATATGTTTGCCATGTATTTGCCTCACCCTGGGAAAGTGAAAAAACAGGCCAGTCAGTGCAGGGCTGACATTAGTGCAGTGCGACTGGTGCAGCCGCACAGGCGCTGACCTCAACCCTCTGCAGAGTTCCTTGTGCATCCAGCTTTCAGGCAGTAATCAAAATGTCAAGATCACTCTTACAATAAATGTTCCTGTTAGAGATAGAGAGATCAAAGTTTTGCCTAGCGGTATAAAGTAGTGTAGAGGGTTAATATGTCTGCTGCAAAGAACACGTATCATGCAGATCACACGTCTGTATTTTGTATGGATAGCGGAGTGCATTACTGCTTTTGTCACAGAGATCCTTTTGTTACAACAGTTCATAAGATAAATCACTAATTGAGAACAGGGACTGTTATGAACTCTCGTCAAAGAGCTACACGCAGACTGCATTAAATAGGACATTATGTTTTTTTCCGCACTCTTTCAATACCTATTCCTAATGTTGCTAAAAAGGGTTCGTTTGGGTAGATATACATTCTTATTGGTAAAGCCAGCCATTACCAGTGCTTTACAACAAATGAAATGTAAGTGAGAGAGAGGCTACTAAGATATAAGAGACACTTTTGCCAGGTGGTAGTCAGGGAATCCGAAGAGGAGGTCATGGGGAGGGGGGGCGTTGGGCGACAAAACTGATTGTCACACTGGGCGCCACCAGCTCTAACGTCAGCCCCTCAGTCAGTGTGCATGCACGCCAGAGTCTGTGGGGCAGCTTCAGTAGACAGAACACCGGATCTAGGGAACATACAGCTGACCTATGCAGCCTTTACTGGTGGGGGTTTTAGCTCCGGCCACCAACTTTTTGAGGCGGGTCCCATCATTTCGCGTAACGCCATTGCAGTTCCAATGTTAATGGGCTGGGCCATTCCGGCTGCCCCGACATGCACCTCTTCCACAGTAAATTCATTCTGCAGCCCCCGCCACACATAATGATCCTCCCGTTATTTCAATAGATGCTTCAAACCGGGCTGAGGGCACACAAGCTATGTGGGGGATGGAAATCTTACCAGATGTTGAGCTAAATATGCCACAGAGGAGCAGCCTGCTATTACGCTTATTAATGTGTCTCTGAAGCAATCTCTCCCCCTTAATAATTATGCATGCGCAGCAGCACCTGCGCGCGCGGCCGCCCTCTGGGAGGCCATTTGTCTCCCACTGTGTTTATTGCTGCTGGACCAGTCACAGTGCTTTTTCCCACTGCAGGGTTTGTTGTCAATGCAAGACTGGTGCGCAGACTTCGATGAGCATGTAAAATATCTCAGCCGGTTCATGCCATGCTGCTTAGACACGTCTTTTTAGTTAATGAGTTAGACATTGAGCTCCTGGTTGGGCCAAAACAGCCTTTCATTGTTCAGGCGTCGACACACTGGTCCTACCCTATCATGTTCTTGTCTCAGAGCAGAGATGTAACCCTGTGCTGCAAGTTGGTGGCCATCCAGCATTCCAAACTAGTGTTCGCCATGGCTGTGTGCCATGTTTTTTCTAAAACTAGTCCCTATCAAATATCATTGAGAGGGATAATAATTACATTTTATACCGGTTCAAAGCTCCAAAACTCTGGCACTCAACACTCCATTTTTACTATTAATTTGCCATTCCCAATTCTCGCTGTGCCAGTGCTTTAAATGGGCAGGGTTTGTCCAGTACTGAGTACCTGCAGAGAGTACCTTCACTTCTCAGTACTGCTGCAATAAATTTAAAGGGAGAGTGCCGGCACTTCTTAAGGGGCAAACAGGTATTCTAAATAGTGAGTACCTGCATTTCCATATTTCCATTTAAAGCAGTGCTCTTTACCTCAATAAACCATGCCCTTGCTATATCCCTTAAACACAAAGCCGAGGTGGACTGACCTACAAGGCACACAGGGCATGTGGCCTTTGAATGAAGACAGGGTTGCACAAGATAAGGCTCGTGCTAGGCTTGCCCCTAAACGGCCACCCGCCTGCCACATTAGTAGGGTTTAGACAAGGGTTCCGGCCATTTTCATTGTCAATCACGTCATCTTTCTCCATTAGGAGGGAGTATGGTGGTGCCCATGTGGTTTTCTTACGGCCTGGTTTCACCATACTCAATGTGTGGGTGATGACAGAGAGCAGAGGCCGGTGTGAACCATTTATTTTGGATTTGTCCCTTTTTTGTGTTTACTAGACTATGAACTAGACGCTGGTTGTATCAGCAAGCTTTGTCAGGGTTCTAATGTTCCTGTGACACCTCATCCTGCAGCAGGGTTCCAGTGTGGGAATCAGCAAGACTAAGCGGCCATCGCAAAATGGCAAACTGGAGTGGGGTGTGATACCTTGAGCATCGTGCACATGCACATGATAAGGGATGGGTTTCCCTTGTCTGCGCGCCATATACTGACCCAAGATGGTGGCTAAGGTTGGGTCCTAGTCCTGGAGCAAGATGGCATCGGAAGGTGTGTAGAGGGCACCCAAGACGAGATTCTGTGAGCTTTGAGTGTGTGGTTATTGTGGATAACGGTGGGAAAGATACACGTGATGGTCTACTGTGGAGAGGCTCGAGTATGGACAAACCAGAGCACATTGTCTCAAGTTTGATCCTATGCTGTGAATCAAGCTGTTGTTGGGTCTGGAGCAGGGGTCTGCGACCAGCTTATGAGCATGGCAAGGGCAAATCCATCCTTAATGGAGGACCGGCGACGAGTGAGAGATGTTGTACCTGATGGGACTGTGAAGGATGTGAGTAGGAGGGACTCAGTGGCATTTCCAAGGAGGGCAGCTGTGATGTAAGGTGGACACTTGGGGGTCGGCTGGGGCCAAGGTCCTGGGACGGTGGAGAATGTGCTACAAAAAGAGTGGTACTTATGGTTCGGCCTAGGGAGATGCTATGGGGTGCCTTGGAGGCCTTGGAGGCAAATGCTGGCTCAGCTGACAGTGTAGTGTGAACATGAAACTGGCGAAGCGCATGCAGGCATAGAGTCCTTTATTGCCACTGTCGATGGGTCAGTGGGTATGACACTCTTTATATCAAATCAGTTTTGGAAATCCCAACATATTGGGATGGCTTCCGGTTTATTAGTTGTGAGTGCACGATCTGAGAAGTATTTTTTTTATGTGTGTGTGTGTGTGTTAATATGGTTTTGTTATGGTAAAGTTATGGGCCACATTTTGGACACCCCTTGTTCATTTAATTTAAAACATATACAAAAAAAATCTAGAACCGGGAACTTTGGACAATGAAATTATTGATCCTCTAGTCGTCATAGGCTTTTACTCTCAAATCCGAGCTGATGGATTCTTGAATTCTTCACCGTTCTGCTGTTGTTCTATTGTGGGATATGAACATTTTTCCAAATTCGAGGGTATTCTCTCACAATCCTGCCTCCCCTCCGCTCCTCGATGGACAAGGTCGCCAAGATTGAATTAGTCGAAGTCAAATCTAGCTAAGTGGTTTCGAGAACCACATACAAGTGGATGTCAATTCACCAAAATGCCAGGAGTAGCGAAAGTCAGGGACATCTCAAGGATTTTGGGGTCCCTTGGCCAAACGTATTTTGGGGGCCCCTGTTATGATCAGCTTTGAATTTAAGATCCAGTTTCAATATTTTCATGAACTCTTTGGCCAGGTCCCTGACAGTGCACAGAAACACTCGTCCAAATTCTAAATGTGTTTACATCTAATATTCAGGGATAGTGATGTGTGTTTTCAATATTGTAACACAGCAGCTGCTCGCTAATATTACTGCAAATAACTCTGTGACACCCTCCCATTTCTCATATGTGAGGTGCTGTTATGATCTAAAAGAAACTTTTTTATGGATGTTGCATGAAATATAAACATAACATTTCTCTGCAAAATGTCTGCACAAGACTCTCACACATCATGTACATGAAAATAAAGGAAAACAGTATTTAAAACAATCTGTTTAAGAAATAATCAAGGTCGTTAGGGCAAGACTGTGCAGAACAGAGCTGGCTCTATCAGGGTGCCCCCTGAAAGGCTGGGGCCCTGGGCCAGAGCCCACTTTGCCCATGCATTAAAACGTCTCTGGCGGAAGTGACATCACAAGCCCTTTGACCTTCAATTTCACTCACACACATACATACACGCACATACACACACATTCACACATACAAACACTCTCATGTGGGAAAGAAGGAGCAGACTTTATTCATCTAGCATGGGATTGCGACAGAATAAAATCTTTCTCTATGAGGTGGTGCGAAACATAAACAAGATGACTGGGTGCAAAATACATTGTAATCCGCATACCTGCCTGTTGGGGCTACTCCCCAATCTGAAAGGGGGGTCTGCATAAGTTTACAGCTGTAGCGTTACTGATGGCCAAGGGAAGTGTGGCGATGAAACGGGGCAGAAGATGATCCCCCAGACTGGAACGCTGGGTTAAGGACTTGATGTACTGTGAGTAGACATTGGCAACTAGGGCCGGCTCTAGGGCGGTGCAACCGGTGCCGCCGCACCGGGTGCTGGCTTCCTGGGGGCACTGTGTGTGCAACTTTATGATGTTTTTAAAGCACCTGCTGACGCGTTCTTTTCCTCTAGCAATTACCAGGCATCACAGAAATGTCAAGATAGCTCCTGGGATTAATGTTTTTTCTAGACAGAGATCGGAGTTTAGTATAGTTGCGATTTTGACTTATGAGACGGTAGTGCAGAGGGTTAATATGCCTGCTGCAAAGAACGTGTACCATGTACATTACAGATTGCATATAATGGAAGTAGGTCAGCAGGTTGCTGCTTTTAAAAGAGACATCCCTTTGTTACTAGCAATTTATAACGTTGTCTTAATATAAAATAGTGAGCTATTAACTTTCATCATAGGACTACTTACACACTGCAAAGTATACATTATAGCATATATTAATGTTGCAAAAAGGGTTAATTTGGGTAGAAATCAATTCTTATTATTAAAGAAAGCTCCTAACTATGCTGTTTCTTTTTCTACTCTGAGTTTGTGCTTCTCCAAACCAAGCACTCCTAAACTATACTGCCCGCCAGTATGGATGACATGTTACTTCTACACCTTGTAGTCCTCTGGCTTATGTAACAATTCCTATACACTGATTTACACACATATGATTGATTGTCTCTGTGTAATGTGTGTGTGATGCAAAAAGTGCTCTGACATCCTTTACTGGTATGAGTGGCACTATATAACTAATTCAATGCATCTGAGAGAGAGTGGTTCTGGAGACTTGGTCACTATTAAAGGGTGCTGGTGAGAGAATCCGTGGTGGAGGTGATCATTTGGGGCGCCAGCTAACATTGTCGCACTGGGCGCCACGAGTGATAAGCCGGCCCTGCTAGCAACGTACGCAGCGGAACTTCCAAATGCGTCCAGACCAAAAGATATATGGGTCCTTTGTCTGCATACTTAAGAGAAAGAGATGCCGAAAGTGAATGAAGTAGGTATTGCCAGTGATGCAGCGCTGCTAACTGACAAGCGCTGTAAACAGGGGAGGGAGAATGTGTTACGCAAAGCAAATGTGATGAGGTGGGCTGCGGTACTGGTTTACGTTGTACTATTGATGTTTGATGTATAAAAGAATAATTATAAAAATAAAAAATACAAACACTCTCACAGAAACATACTCTCACCTGCAAGCACACACACAATATACATTTAAAAACTTAAGTAAACTGCAAGAGAATGTCACATTCCTGGCACTGATTTTGCAGCCTTTGAGGTCAAGGTTTGCAAAGGCAGTGCGAGGGACAAGCCAGTGGTCGCATCTCTGAACCCTGGCCACCCCGAATGACGTCCATGCATATACACGAGGGAAAATCACTCATCTGTCTTCTGCACTCAGGTGCTTTGCAATTGTGAAATTAAATTGCACAAACCCCCTGGCAAATCATGTTCAAATTCATGTTTGAAAAAATTTGTATCTCATTTTCCCTTGAACCCAACACTACATCACTCAAAATAAAACTTTTTAAAACTATGCTCAAACAAAAACCTCTTTGGGGCATACTCGTTCCTTTCTGCTTCATTCCAATCGGCACCACAGTCTTGCTGTGCTCCTGAACAGACTTTACTCCTATAATTAGATGTAGAAAATGAAACTCTTGGTCCAACTTGATGGAATTTGGCAAAGTAATGCAGAACTGGGCACACTCCTACTTAGAAACCATGAGTGTAGATTTGTCAAACGGAGTCGAAGTTATCAGGCCTTAAAACTCTTTTTTCTGGGTGACAAAAGAGCAATTGTTCTTCTGCGATATATAAATATCACCAGTAAACTGCTCAAGTCTCTTTTCCTAACCTTTCAATGAGATATTAAAGAAAATAGCTGTAGGGGTAAGACTCTGTTCCACGGTTGCTGTCTGGTTTCTCTTCCTGCTTCGCGGTTTGTTTAGGTGGGAAACTTTTCATAGGGAACAATGTGCCAATGTTATCTTTTGAGAGTTCATCACAATTGGGGTTTATGGCATGTGCCATTCTTACACCAGGTAGTGGGCCAAAGCTGTAGTCCCCTTGAATGAGATGTCAACGCTGAGGCCTGGGCTCAAGCACTACATAAGAAAATAGCAGTTATGCAGTTTTTTTTGTAATGGAGGCAAAGAGGCTCCTTTCCTGATCAAATCAAAGGGATGTGTCAAAGGGATTTACTAAATATGTGTTAATGGGGAAATGTGCTTATACACATACATAAGGATCCAATTTTCACGCATTTTGACAGCAGAAGGACTTTTCCAGTTGCTGGGACAGTTTTCTGGCCTGTTCTCCCTAACACCAGGTCAGACACAGTGGTGAGTCCACAACATTGATACAGGTGACAGTCTGCCTGTCAAGAGCAAGGTTTACAGTTGTGTGGTGAGGTAAAGACTAGCATCAAAGCTGATTTTGCAAATATGCTAGATCTGGGGGTGATTGATCCCACAGTAGCCCTTGGGACAGCCTAGTGGTGCTAGTGCCCAAATCCAAAGGACAGGAAACCAGAAATGAGATTCTGTGTCATCTATAGAGGACTTAACGCAGTCACCAAGACTGAGGCCCACCTCATCCCAGGAACTGATGAGCACATTGACAAATGTAGGGCTGCCAAGTACCTAAGCACTTAAGATTTGAATTCAGGTTACTGGAAGATAGCCCTCGCCTAAGGCACAAAGGAGAAGTTTGCCTTTTCAACCCAAGAGGGCCACTTTCAGTGATGCTATTTGGCCTGAAAATGCACCTGCCACCTTCCAATGGTTAATGAACAAGTTTCTGTCTGGATCGGATGCTTTCGGGGCATCATATCTAGATGATATTGATGTATTCAGCTCCACCTGGGAAGAATATCCGATGCATTTGACAGCAGCAGACAAGCAAATGCCAAATAGGGCAAGAGTCTGTTGTGTAAATGGGCCAGCTTGTAGGTAGAGGGCACGTACAGCCTCTCCAGCCCAAGATTCAGAAAATTCTAGCTTGGGAGCCTCCCAAGACTCATTCCCAGATCAGGACCTTTCTGGGATTGACTGGGTATTACAGGGGGTTTGTGAAGGGCTATGACACACTATTGGGCCCCCCTAACAGACCTCACCTCTAAGAAACAGCCAAAAAGTCATTTGGTCTGCAGCGTGTCAGAAGACATTTTATACCCTGAAGAAAGCAATGTGTATAACGCCTGTCCTACAAGCACCTGACTACAGCAGAGAGTTCATTGTCTAGACAGATTCTTCAGAATATGGCATTAGGGCAGTGTTTCCGCAAAAAAATGATAAAGGCCAGGAAATGTCAGTTCCCATAATTAGTAGGGGGCTGGTCCCAAGAGAGCAGGGTTGGAGTGCCATTGAGAGGGAAGCTATTGCTGTGGTTTGGTCCCTAAAGAAGTTGAGACTCACTTCAAAGTTCTAACCGACCACCGTCCTCTCAGGTGGCTTATGCAGATGAGAGGAGAGAACCCCAAAGTGTTCTCCACAGCGAATGGACAGTGAAACATAGTCGTGGGAGTGATCATGCCAATGCAGATGGCCTTTCCAGGTTATTCCACTTAGATGATGATGACTTCCAGGATAAGGGTTAGTTGCTTATCATCTTTCATCTTCAGGGGGGGCATGTAGGAAAAGACCTCTTTTTATACGATCAACCAAGTTTTTGGACTGATGCTTCTTTTTTTGTTTCTGTAGTGCACTGGGCCCTGCTTTCCAGGCTCCAGTGAATGTGCTCTGACCCCCAAGTATATGAACAATGCCTAATACTTGATTGGCTCCTTTATCTTACTTATAACTCCCTAGCATTTGGTACAAAAGGTACCAACTGCTAGTAAGTTAGATGTCACTAATGGACTGCAGCACTTAATTGTACTATCATTGCAGTGAAAAGGTGAAAATATGACTCTATACATGCCACTGGCGGCTTGTCTGGAAGCTTTAAAATTGCCAGTCCGACACAGTGAAATAAACCCTTTTACCTAGTCAAAACATTCTTTTTTAATATTACTAAGCTGCTCCTAGGGAAGTCTTTGGTAGTCCACCAGGTAGGGTGCTTAATATTAAGAAGGGTGAGTTCCATTTGTGTTTAACATGCCTGACAGTAAAAACACAAAGTTGCTCTATTCACTGTAGCAAGCCGGTGGTCCCATTGGGTAACATGGAATTTCACAAGGCACTGCACTAAGTACTAACTTTCATTTTGGACCCCCAAAGAGATTACTCCAAGATAACAAATTACTCATTATATTAAACCTGTTTCATTGCTGGGACTGCATTTATAGTAACCTTTGATAGAAAGGTGACTTTAGAAAGTCACCACTTTGTTGGCCAATCCTCTTTACTGACTATCTGCAGCAGTTGTCACCTGTGACAACATGCTGTCCCCATGCTAGGAAGTGTGAAGTGATCCCATGAACAGGGGACAAAGAGAATTGCTGGGGTGAGGTGTTATATACCCTTCTCCAGCAGGATGACTACAGGGAGGTGGCCGCAGATGGCCAGCTTCAATGAGACTACTGCCTCAGGAAAGCAAATGGTGATCACACCTTCGCCTGCCCAATTCTTTGGGTAGGTAGATAGGGCAACATCTCTTCCAGTTAGAGAAAACCAGTTGCAAAACTGGTTTTCCAGGAGGAGTGGCTCATTATGCTTGGTACTCCCCAGCGGAGTGCCCTGAGGTCCTCACAGGGAATGAAGGCTTGCATCATCTTGGAATTGGGTACAGAAGCGTATGCTGGGATTGTTTGATGACTACCAAGAAGTGATGTAAAGTGTGAATAGTTGCCTGGTGAGAACTATTGCCCTATTTGCCCTCCTCCCACACATTCAAAGATTACATAAAAGTGGCACCCCAGCCAGCGGCGGCTGCTGCCAATCCAAAGGCGGACGGGGAAAAAAACGAATAATGAAATATAGACTTACCTTTCCTGGTGGCCACCGTGATCTTCATCTCACACGCCGCGCTGCTCCTCTGCTCCTGTCCCTGCACTGCAATTCCCATGAGCACAGGCTCATATACCCCATGCAATCCCAGCACTTCCCTTATTGTATTACTCCCAGAATGAGAGAAGCGTTGGTATTGGGCGTAGTGGGCTGGTTTTCTGCTCCAGCAGTGACTGGGAACCTGTTCGCCTGAGCACTGTGGATTGGAGATATCCAGGTGTGCATGTTGGTTTGGCCAGTCCAAGACAGCCGGCCAAACTGGTATGCACACTTTTAGTGCCTAACACTCCTCCTTCCCCTACTGCTGATGCTGCAGCATCCCCCCCCCCCCCCAACCCTAGACTCCCGACTGGAAGTGAGAAATAAAACACAATAAAACAGTTTTATTATCATTTTATTTTTCTTCTGTCTGCTGCATCTCAGCAGTTGGGTGCCACTCCTCTGCCATAGCGGAGCAACCGCCCCTGATCCCAGCCCTCAGATCACTACCAGACTGGACTGCGAAAGAAAACATAAGAGCTGCCTTGCTGCACCCTAGACCTAGCAAAGAGAGGCTGCACCAAAGACTGGGCTGCACCTGGTGCATCTGTGGGAACCGGAAAGAGGTCTGTGCTTAGTTAAGGGAAAGAGATTCACTTGAGCCAGGATGGAAGAAGTTACTGCAAGAGCTAGGTGGCTCACCATCTGTTAAGAACCCTGCACTCCTTGAGAGCTCAGCTGCCCAGGAAAGCCTGACCACCACTCGATACCAAAGTGCATGTTGTGTGACAGAGTCCTGACTTTCCTGAGGGGTCCCCAAATCCATGGAACCCAAAGTCAAAATGGACCCCAGTCCCGATAAAAAAACAAAATTCCTTACCTGTAAGCAACCACTGGACCTGCTGTAACTGGGAGACCAGTTGATCAGTGGCGACTGGACTCTCCTCCAGCACTTCTAGATGCTTTGCACTAGTTCCTTTGATTAAGGCCTGACTGTTGTGTGCCACAGCAACCCAGGTCTGACCTAAGGATTTTAATAAAGAAACCTAACTGGACTTGCTAAAAAGTGTAATGTTAACATATGCACAACTATTATCAACTAAGGGTATGCAGTTCCTGGGAAGAAGAGTATCAGGTCAGACACACAGGAACCACAGTTAGAGGGACGGTTCCTTTTGGAACTCGGGCCCTCACACACCCATATGGGTGTCATGCTTCATCATAGGGCTTGCTCCTCATCGGGCCGGCGCTGCAATGCCTGATGGGCACTCTCAAGGAGGCTCTTTATCGCAGATCTTTTAACCCAATACCATATGTGCGGTGCATGTATAGGGCACAAGGGGGGGATTGGTGAAAATAGGTTTGTGTATAACTGGAATGATTTAAAATAGACTAAGCAAATATCTGAAAAGAATTTCAATCGGTGAGTGTGTTTGTCCAGTTAAAAAGGTGCTCGGCACCAGTAGACACGATGATCTATGGTGGTCAAAAAAGGGTTAAAAAGGCATCATGTTTCTTGCCATCATGGAGTCAATACTGATCAAAGAGGCAATTCATCAGGACCGATGGAATCTAATCTACACAGCGTTTGGAACTTAGGGTGAAATGTATGGTAATTCAAACAACAAGTACCCTATATAGGTGTACCTTACAATAGCGGCCTAAAGGCTGACCTGAAATCGAACCAAACATGGGTGTAAGAAGGCTGAATCATCCAATCAGATAAAGCATACTATACAAATGGTGTAGCATGCAGCCATTGACATGCCGCCAATTGTGATAATGTTGCACAAAGGTGATCAAACAAGATAAAATAGAACACTTTACAGGCAGGTAACACTCTTATAAATGAAAGCAAGGTTTCATACACTGTGATGAATGGAGGCTGGATCACTGACCCAATTTGGGTAGTATGCATGCCTCCTTCAGTAGGCGGTTTGACCGCATTGCATTATTGCTTGTGTAGAAATACAAATAAAACAATGAAAAGGCCCCAGAGGAATTCTTAGCGTCGGGAAAGTCTAAAAAGCATAGGTTAAGAACTTACAGAGCCCAGGTGACTGTGCACTGATGACCTACCCCGTCTCTGGCACCTCGGGAGTGAGGGCAATGGGGACATCTGTGGCTTATAACCTGTGCTGGCCAATTCATTGCTTACAGGTGGTGGTAGTAAGCCAAGTGATCCGCATTGCCAGAAGTGCATGGGTGCCATATTGGAAGAGTACAAATACAGCCCTGTGATCCTAAAAGGGGTGGGGGGGCATCGAGGCATTCAAGATTTGTAGCACGCTGTCCCCTGTGAAGAGGGCTGAGTTAAAAGAAAGAAGTCAGTTCCAGTCAGTCTGTTAAAGGCTGGACTAGGGCTTTATTAAAGCACCACTAACCACATCACCGTGGGCGAGTAGTGGGGCGGGGCAGCCTGGCATTGTGGTCCACCTCCTCAGGGGAGCGGCTAAGTCTTGCAGTGTCACTCAATGAGCTGATCGGGAAGGTCCCATTATCCGCGTCATGGGGGGTAGGGTATTTTTCATCTCTGGGGATTTGTTTTTTTTTAAGTGGGGCGATACTTCTCAGCTCCGACGTTAGAGAAACAAACTATTATGACGCCAGTTTGACTGTGTTCTGAAAAGCACGTGGGGAGAGGATGTGCATGGGAGCAGGAGTGAGCGACAGAGATGGAAGCCATCTTGTTAAAAATTGAGTTTTGCACAGATAAGTATTCATGCACAGACTAGAACCCTAGATTAATGAAAACACCCCAACATCTTGGTGCTCATCCACCATAGCCTGGTGCTTACAACCTCCTGCCATCATGCTGTGCACACTAGAACAGCCAGGATGCCCTAAAAGCCTTGTAATTGAGCATCGTAAACTCTAGCCTCTTCCCCATGCTCTCAGATGTTTAAGAATTATGGGCCACAAACAGCTTGCAGAGGAACCCACTGACAACAGCCTTCAACAAACCGCGCCAAGAAAGATGGAGATACTGGGAGTGGCGGAGAGTAGCGAGTGGGAAGCAGGCCAAAAATGGACAAGGGCATGGAGGGCTGACAAGGTGGGCATGAGCTGTGATTGTTACATTGGGCAGCAAGGGTCGGGAGGCAACCATGGATCAAAGACGAATAGCCTCCAAGTACACCTCTACCCTTGGAATCCTAACCAACGCTTTCACCATCTTGCTTGTGCCATTTCATGAAGTGGACTTCAGGTGATGTTGCATCATAGCTCTGACGTGTGACAGAAAAGTACAGGAGGGCAGATTTACAAGCCCCTTGCACCACCGGTGCGTCACGTTTTGTGACGCTCCAGCAGCGCATTTTGCTGCCCCATATTTACAAGGGCAGGAAAAGCCACCCTACGTTACTTTTTCTGTCCTTGTAAATATGGGCCCTTTACACGCAGCACTTTGTGTGAAAGGGCGTTCTATGGGTGTTCCCACGCAACACCCATGGAACCTGACACATTTCCAGATTTACAAGAAATCGTAAATCTGGAAATGTGTCTGAATGCTACGCCTCCCAAGGGAAGGCATAGGGAGGCGCAACAAGGAGAAATGTATTTATTTCTCCTCGTTTTGTCCCTCTTTCTGTGCGAGCTGCATTTCGCAGCACACATAGAAAGAGGATGTCACCTCTGGTGATTGTTTATGTGCAGGAAGGTGTCCCTTCCTGCACATAAACAATCATTAAAACAATGACGTTTTGCAAGTTCTATGGGGCAGATTTACAAGCCCCCTGCGCCACCGGTAAGTCACTTTTGGTGACATACTGGTGGCGCATGTTACTGCTCCATATTTACAAGGACATGAAAAGCCACCCTGCGTGGCTTTTCCTGTCCTTGTAAATATGGCCCCTTTACACGCAGCACTTTGCGTGAAAGAGGTGTTCCATGGGTGTTGCTGTGGGTGTTCCCACGCAACACCCATGGAACAAGACACATTTCCAGATTAACGAGGAATTGTAAATCTGGAAATGCGTCTGAATGCTACGCCACCCTAGGGGTGGCGTAGTGAGGCGCAACGAGGAGAAATGCTTTCATTTCTCCTCATTTTTTCCTCTTTCAATGTGTGCTGCATTCTACAGCACGCATTGAAAGAGGAAAATGCGTGTGGTGATTGTTTTTGTGCAGGAAGGGGCCCCTTCCTGCACAAAAACAATCTCCCCATGACGCAGGCATCCTTGCACCATGGTGCAAGGGTGCCTCCACCGGCGCATGGCAGTAGTTTGTGTGCCAGCGCAGGGGAGAGCACAGGAATGCGACATATTATTGTAAGTATGTTGCATTCCAGTGCTTTGGAAGTGCCGCAGCGTGGCGCAGCCAAAGGGCTTGCGTTGCCACGCTGCGGCACTTCCTTGTAAATCTGCCCCCAAGTGTGCTAATGCAGCACACATAGAGGTTGTAAAACGCAATTTCTGATTCTTTATGTGCAGGAAGGGAACCTTTCCTGCACATAAACAGTCATCCCCGTGACGCAGGCATCTTTGCACCATGGAGCAAGGATGTCTGCATCGGCTCATGGCAGCAGTTTGTGCTCCAGCGCAGGGGGGAGCACGGAGATGCGACATATTGTTGTAAATATGTTGCATCCCTGCTTAGAAACTAACGCAGCACGGCGCAGCAAAATGGCTTGCTGCACCGTGCTGCGTTAGTTCCTTGTAAATCTGCCCCAGGGTTTTTTTTTCAGCTTGACGGGAGACAGAAATAAATGACACTGTAGGTCTCTGCATCAATGTCAATTGTTTTGCTTTATTGGGGCCTAACTATGGCAGGCGCGGCCCTACGTAAAGAAGGGTCTCCAATTGTGCAATTTCAGAAAACTTTAAACCCCGAAGCCTTTGGTACTTTTATGAAGAAAGCAGTTCAACGTCGCAGACTGCTAAATTTGATAATTCCTCTGGGCACTACAGAATCTCTCTAAAACTGTAATCTCGTAAATACAGCATTTGCCCAAAATGAGTCAAAGTTGAATAGATCTGGGTAAAAGTCCAATTGTCCAGGTTCCTATTGAACATAGAAAAAATATTTAAGTTGCCGTAGGTTACTGCTCATGGGTCCAGTAAGTTGTGGTTGAGGTCAGAAGTAACTGTAGGCTATTGGGACCAATTTCTCAGTATGGACCAGTCCCATTGAATAATGCAATGCCCCTGGAGTACCTGGGGTGCTGGGTTAGCCTTCATTTCGTGGCAGGTTACACCAAGCACCATTAATAGGGGTCAACTATGAAATATTCCATCAGAATAATCTTCTATTAGACCTTGTTGGAGCTAGTGGCTTCCAGAACTCCAGACTGTATCACTGGAAAAGGACCGCAATAGGTAATGAATCCTTAGATTTTGCAAATGAAGTAACTACCCTGAAGGTACTGGTGTCAGGGAAGTTATGCAATTGATTTTCTGGTGGATGAACCACTTGGTCAAGGGTTACCTTCACTGGAGCCAGCGAAGCCTCAACAGACGGATACCTAGAAGTCCCCTCAATACTAAGTAGAGTAGGGGATTCGCAGGCACGGGGGGCAATAGGACAGCTTTATAAAGTGTTTCCCCAGCTCCGTCAAACTCCAAATGAGGCTCTTAGACACATGCTTCCAAAGCCTGAGTTGGCAAATGATGCATTAGCCCATTTGAAATGTTCTTTGCCACACAAAAGTGAACTTTTACATGGAAATGACAGCACTTTTCCTAAAAATAACTATGCTTAACACAATCACCCACTAGCATCTAAGTGAAATCTTTTTGTTGTCTAGTTTGCTGAGCATTTAAATTCGCACAAATGGTTTGATATCAATTAAATGCATTGGTTCCAACGCTACGTACACAGTAAGAACACAGTATCAGTTTAAAGTCCATGTATTTTATTCGGTTCTCGCCTATGTGACCTTTTCATGTCATTGGCCTCTATGTAGTGTGGATAAAGATAAAAGGTGGTGGTATATCTGTTTTCTCTTTACGTTCTCTCTGCTCCAGACCTCACTGTTGTACCTTCCTATCTGTGTCCTTCTGATTTGTTGACATGTTTCAACTCTCCTGTCGTATGAATTGTACTGAGGTCTTCGTCAGAAATGTTAGGGTTAGCCACAAATTAAGGGCCACATTCTGTTTTATATGTAGTCTCCAGTTGCTTTCAACCGCAATATACAGCGCAGAATATTGACCTGCAACAATGTTGAGTGCAGAATGTCGAATAACACTATATAAGGTGCATTGCTTAAGAAAGACCCCACTGATTCATGCACCGGACAGAACACAGATGAATTTCTGTCAATTTCAGGTTCAACCCAGACCAGGGAAAACAATTCTGTTTATGGAGTTTCTGTCGGCAGCAGCAGGGTACATTTTGTGGGACTGTTTTTTCACCTATTAATTGAAGCTGCCTAGGAAGGTCAGTGAATTACCTCAGATATAGAAGTAGGAAGAAGGAAAGGAAAATGTGAGGACTGGGGGCATATTTTCAGTCCCATCAGCCCCGTTTTACTGGGTGTACTTGCACAGAATACACATTCACCCCACACAGTCACTGCAGAAGAGAGGGTCTGAGGTACACATGGATTACTGGATTTCACTTGGTTGGCTTGGTAAACTTTGCTCCTGGATTACAGCCATGCTGCAGCCCTAAAAGTATCATTCATTTCCACCAACCTATAGTGCTCTCCGAGGTATGTGGACTGGAGTGGTACCACCCACTCATGGATTATTTTTAGGGTAACCCCTTGAGGGTACCCTTTTCCATATCACCCATTGTGGCTCTCCTGTGGAGGGCTGGATTTGATCCCTTGGGTTAAGGGCCATCAGTCATGCCAGAAGTAGAGGCACTTTAAGGAGAAAAAAGAAAAAGGTCTGGGTAGGCCAGTTGGTACCAAAATATTTACAAATGTATATATATTTCTCTTGTTACCTTCTTCTCTCTTGCAGTTCGCTTTCTCATGCTGTGAGTCTCTTTCTCTCCGTTTCCTAGTTTCTTTCTCTTTACACCTCTTTGTATGTGTCTCACTCTGATGTTCTGTGTCTCTTTTCACTGTCTCTTTCTGCCTCTGTTGCTCTCTTTCTGTTCTCCTTTTCCCCTCACTACCATCCATGGAGAGCAGAAACAGAGTAGGAGGCATTAGGAGAGATGGGGCAGCGCAGGCGGTGCAGAGGGGCACAGAAGCAGAGCAGGCAGCCAGGGGAGGAGGCTATTGAAGCCCTGGGAGCACAGGAGGTGGCCCTATATAGAGGCATGTCAGATGGCTGTGGATGTTAGAGCAAGGCAGGTGGTCTTGGAGGGAAGATTGTCTTGAGGCTCAGAAGCAGACTAGTTAAGCCTAAAGTAGATAGAGGTATTCCTGGTAAATAACAGTAGGAGATTCGTGGAGAAGGGGTATTGCAGGCAGCCCTGGGGGACAGAGGCACACCAAGCAGCCCTGCGATGGAATTGCTGGAGGGCCTATGTATATAGAACAGGCAGTGAATGCAGCAAAATAAGTGGCCTAGGGGGACAGAGGTGGTTCATGTGGGCAGCCCTGTAGCAGAGCAAGCGCACTGAGGGTGGAATCCTGGCAGCCATTCAGTCCTGTGGCAAAGAAGGCAGCCGTGGGGGCAGAGAAACCATGCAAACAAACAGCCCAGGGTGTGGGGCAAGGCAGGCAGCCCTGAGAGTCAGAGCAGGCAGCTGTGGTAGCAAAGCAGGCATCCTCGGTGATCTCATGCTGACTTCTCTAGATTCATGCAGTTATTCCAAGTAGGAAACAGAGGAGAGAGGGGTGGGAGCGAGAAGGTGTGCTACTATGAATAAATTGGCATTGCAGGTGTGGAGAGTGTGGGTCAAATCCAGCCAGTAAAGGGCTTGGAGATCATGGGTGGGTTGGGTGTAGTGAGCAGCCACCACATGCGCAAAGTGGAGAGGCGGGGTGGGGGGAGCGTGGGACAAAGCACGGGAGGGGGCATTGGGGAGGGTGGGGGAGACATAATAAAAATATTAAAACATTTTTAAAAAGTTCAACTTACCTGCTGCCGGCCGCCTCTCGCGTCGCACCTTGGTGCTGGGACTTCCTTGTCCCAGCAGACACTGCAGGCTAGTCACAGACTCCCTGTCCGCAGAGCAGTGCGGGGATTGGCCTGAGCAGGCTAGAAAGACGCCCTACACAGACCAGGGAGTCTGTGGGGTTTCTCTAACTCGTCTGTTCAATACAGCCGGGTTAAAGAAACCTTAGTGCGCATGTGAGTTTTGGTCGGCCTGAGACGGCCGGTCAAACACACATGAGCACTTATAGAACGCACTGGCACTCCTCCTCCCCCGTCCCATGCCTCAGCCGCACACCTTCCTGCACACGCTGGCTGAGCCAGTGGCTTAAAAAAAAATTATACCGAAATATTGTTTTCTTTTTTTGCTGCTGGCTCTGAGCTACTGGGGCGAAGCTCCTCCGCCATTGTGGAGGAGCCGCCCCTGGTTGGGTGGCAGCTGATTTATTTCCAGTTTAGATCTGCACCACCTGCCACTTCACACCGGATATTAAATGAGTCCGCTCCTTTAATTCCATGTGAGACACCCACTGTGTGCTGCTCAGAGAACCCGGAGCAGCCTACTGTCACTTGCACAGTCCTGCATGCTTCTGCCTCCTAGTCATTATGTAAAGACGTTCAGAACACCAGCCACACAGAATTGGCCCTCCTCACCAGAAAACTGGCCCCCACATAGCCATGAAATGGACCCAAATACTGACCTGTTAGAACTGGTGCTGCTAGATTGCCCTATCGGCTACTCTGACCCTGAGCACAGGCGTGGGCGGTACCCAGTCTCCTTCAGTGCAGTAGCCATCTCACTGTTGTGCTCCAAGAGCTCTTGGCTCTGAGCTCTGAAGACCCACAGACTGAGGCCATCCTCCCTTGGAGGTTGCTAGTCCCACCGATCTAACCCATCTATAGATGCCGAGAGTGCATGGAATTTGAGAGATGGGAGTGAGTGGTGGATTTCTATTACATTCCCCTGGAGCCCCAACATTGCACCCATTTGACCATGAAATTATGCATCACCACGAAACTCATGGGAAAGCACAGTGAGATAAGCCATGGTGTCACCGCAGTCCTCAACATAAAAGATTAAACTCCTGGGCTAGGGTCTACAGAGAAGCAAAGACTAGGGCTGTAGGTCATCCTCACTTCTTTCTACAGGTTGAGAACATGTGAGTGCCCAGCCTGCATCTAACACGCATTTCCGCCATAAGCCTGGCCTAAGTACTCCCAGTTCATGCACGTGCTAACGGTCGGAGCAGCCGACTTTGGAACTGGGGAACCAAGTTCGAGTCTCTGCATCAGCTCAACATCCTGTGATTCTGGGCAAATCACATAATCTCCCCTTGCCTACCAAAAAGCGAATGTCCTATTACTTACCGGTAATCTTCATTTCTCCTGGTCCTGTGGTCCTCGTCCCATTCCTAACAAAGTGAAGATTACTATCTCCGCGACAGAAAAAAAAAAGACAGGAGCATGCTGGGATACCTAACCCACTACCTCCCGCTGGGAGTACATAAGCGGTACCAGCCCAGCATGCAGCCTGAAAATACCAAGCCAACAACCGGAAGGCCGTCCGCCAGGGAGGGAGGGAGGGAAGTAAGGAATGGGACGAGGACCACGGGACCAGGTGTAATGAAGATTACCGGTTAGTAATAGGACATTACCCACAGGTCCCTCCGGTCCTCGTCCCATTCCTAACAAAGTGGAGAATACCAAAGCAAGGAACCTGGCCTTCTGGAACCCCACCAAAGCCAGGGGCACCAGACCGAGAAAAAAACGCACCCAACTGAAGCAGAAGGGAGCCCACAAGAAAACGCAGGCAGGAGCACACAAACAGCCACGCCCCCAACCAAGCCGACAGAACCGAGACCCCAAAACAAGCAGGGGACAATCAAGAAAGAACCGCAAACGAGCACAAGACCCCCCAGGCAAGCCCGAAGGAGGCCCCGCACCCAGAGGCAAGCCCCAAGGGAACCCCCAGAGGGGCAGTAAGAAAAACCACCCCCCCGAACCACCAGGGAAAGGGAGCCCCGGAGAAGCTGAAGCGCCCCAACGGAGCAACCCAGCCAGGAAGGGCAAACAACCAGGGAGAAAAATCACCAAGGGAGAAGCCCACAGCCCCAGGCACCACCAAGCAGCCGCTCCACCAGGGACAAAACAGGACATCCCGGCCCAACGCTCAAGAGCGCACGAGAGCAGGCTGCACAGGGAGACAGGCCAAAGGCCCAGGAAGGAACACAGCAGGGCAAGACAGAGAGCGAACCCCCCAGAGCAGGGAAGAAGGCGACCCACAGCCGATCCAACCCACAAAATACCACACCAAGAGGCGAGGGGAAGGAAGAGGAGAACGAAGAGGCACGCCAAACCCAGAGAAACAACAAACGCGACCAACCACAGGACCAACCCCAACACACCAGGGGAAGCCACCAGCAGAGCCACAAAGACCGAAGAGGGAGGAACCAGACAAGAAACCAGGCACCGACCCAGAGCAACAACCAGGAAAAAAGGGGCCAAGGAACCCAGACAAGGCCGCCCCCCCCCCCACCGACCAACAGCCGACAACCGCGGCAAAAAGGAACCGGAGGCACAGAAAACCCACAGAAGGCCCAGGCCAAAAGGCAGGAAAGACAAGCCGCCAACCTCAGCAGAGACACCGGACGGCCGCAGCCAAGGCCGCCACACCGGGAGAAGAAAACCCGGGCACAGGAACCAGCCAGAGGCCAGGACCGAGGCAACCAGAAGCAGGAGACACAGGGACACGAACCCAGGAACCCACCCAAGCAAGACCAGGGAGAGCAACAAGCGCCACCCAAAGCAGACTCCACATACGGCCAGTGAACAGCCAAGAGATAACAACCAAGGGCCGAACACAGAACCGGGGAAACAAACCCCAGAACCAGGAAGGAGGAACCCCCACCAACCAAGAGCCGACCCACAGGTCAGGAGGACACCAAGGAACCACCCAAGGCGAACCCCAAGAAGGGCAAAACAGGAAGGACTAACAAGGAGGCCAACAGCCCAACAACGCAGGCAGCCCAGAAAGACCCAAGAAGCCAACCGGACAACCTACAAGCCAGCCAGCCCGGAGGACCCCAATACGGAACATCAGAACCCGAAAGGAGAGGCAAAGGGTCAACCGACCCAAACCCAAAAACCCCAACCAAGAAGGGGCCCAGGGACCAGCACCAAAGGAAGCCAAGCCACCAAGAGAGGAGAAGCAGCAGGTGAACAGAGAGGGAGACCGGCAAGCCACAACCGTCAACCAACACAAAGGCCACAGCGCACCAGCCAGGCGCAAAGGAGCAGCACAGGAAAGGACACAGGACCAACCCGGCACCCAGACCAACAGGGCCAGAACCACCTGCCATCAAGAGGCCAAAACAGAGGCCCAAAAACACCAGAGAACGAGTGGCCAGGGAAGAACCCAGGCAAGGACCCAGGCTGGGACCCCACAAAGGGAAGCCAAAAACAAGGACCGAAAGGGAGCAAACGCCACAGAGGCAGAGCTGAGGCCCCAGCAGCACCCCGGAACACCCCAGGCAACCCCAAACCAAAGGAGAGGAGCCCGGAGAAACCAAAGGCGCACAACCCCCGGGGGGAGCGGGAACAGACCCAAAAAGGGAAGAACAAACCACGCAGAGCCAACAAGAGCAACGGCCAGAGACACCACAGGCCGAAAGCAGGCTGCACGGGAGCGGGAAACGCACAAGCCCAAGGACAGGCCCACAAGGGGAAAACCACAGCCCCAGGGCCTAGGCAAAGCCAACTACCAGCACAAGGCCGAAAAAGGGGAGTGGGGCCACAGCAACGCGGCCCACACACCAGGGGAGGCCGACACCAGACCACAACCGGCAGCCCCACCAACAAATCCACCGGCCAAGCCCAAGAGAAGGCACGGCAAGGAGGACACCGGGAACGGCACCCACAAGCAGGAAAGAAGGGCACAGGGCAGCCCGAACCCACAGACAGGGAGGGGCACAGAAGCAGCGCACCCAAGAAACCAAGGAGCCACCCAGGCTGAAGCCAAGGAAGACCCACAACACCCAGCCACCGCAGGAGGCAAAAGGAGCGGCAGCGAGAGGCAAAGGACCCCAAGCCACAAAGAAGAGACACAAGAGGGGAAAAGGAAACCACAATAGGAAACCAAACCCCACCAGCCAACCCAGCGCAACACAACACAGCACCAGGCAAGAGGCAAGCAGCAACACCAGCCAGAAAGCCCACCAGGGGCCCCACCAGGACAGCCCCAGAGCCAACAGCCAACCAAGGCCAAGGCCTACCAGGACAGAGGGAGGGCACAACAGCCCCTTCCCCCCGGGAACCCAAGAAACAGGGAGTCCGGAAGCACCAAGGACCCCGACGCAGTACGCAAGAAGCAACCCAGCCAAACCCAAGCAGGGGCCAAGCGCAAGAGCAGAGGAGCCGCAGACGGGGGAACATTGGGGGGCCACAGACCCACCTCCCTGACCCACAACCAGCACGAACCTCACCCACAGGGAACCCGCCGGGGAAGGAGCCCACCAGCCCAGGCAGGAGGGCACGCCGGAGGGTAGGAGAGGAGCGAACGCAAGGGCACCGGCGCGCCCAGGCGCAACACCCAGACATGACCAGGCGCCAGCAGGGAGGAAAGGCCACAGGCCAGGAAACCCCACACAGCGAAGCCCAGAGCACCGGCCAGGCACAGCGGGGCAGAAAGAAAAAGGCACCCCGAGCACGGGCCACGCCAACACCCCCGGAAGGAAGCAAGAAGCGCCCAGCACCAGGAGCCGCAGGCAGGCACCCAGACAGGTACGCACCAGGCCCGAGTCCACAAGAACAGGCAGGAACCAACAGGGCTGACAGGCAGTAGGCGGAAGAAGCCGGGCAACAGGCAACCAAGGCTGACATTCAACCAGGCACCAACCAGGGGGAACAGAAGCACGCAGGGCAGGAAGGCTGGAAGCCCACAGGCCAGAGGAACAAACCAGGCCAAACCCCATTCAAAAACGAAAAAGCCCATGAAAGCAGAAGCGTGCACAGGGGAATGGGCAGACGGCCACCGCACCCACCAGCCCCGGCACACCGCCAGCAGTGGAAAACAGGCAGCACAGCAGAAGAGCACAGCACAGGGAAGAAAGAAATGCGGCACCCACCAGGGGGACAGGCCAACACCACCAAACAGAGACCGTCCCCCAACCCCCCACCCAGACGCCATCCAGCAACAAGCGCCGAGCAAGCGGAAAACAAGGAGGCCAGGGAACCCACAACCTGAGGAGGAAGCCCCCCCCCCTGCAGCACCGGGAAGCAAGGCAGAGACACAGCGCAGAAAGCCAGGCAACGCCCCCAACCCAGCAAGCAGGAACAGGGAGCGCCAGAAGCCAGCACGGACAGTCCCCAACAGGAATCAACCAGCAGACGGAGAGACCAGAGGATGCCGGGTCCCAGAGCACCAGAAAGCGCTAGCAGCAATCAAGGCGAGAATACCACTGAAGCAGCTGAGCAGGTCCCCCAGCCAAGACCGCCGAAGCAGCCCACCGCGCACAGCCAGACCCAGCAGGCAAAGCACAGACCACATAGGAACATGTAAGCGCGAGGCAAACGTGAAGAAAAGCGGAACCGCAATGCGGTACTCACCACAGGGGCAGGAAGAGCACACCAAAAGCGCCCTGCCCCCAAGATCCAGCCCAGGCACCCTCCAAGACACCAGCGCCGGGCCAGGAAGAGGGCTGCAGCAACCGGCCAGACACTAACCCCCATCAAGGTCCGCCCCTGCACCAACATCAAGAACAGCAGGGGCAACAGGGAGGAAAGAAGGCAAGCAGCACACCTACAAGCCAGGCAGGGAGACCAGGAGCACCGCCCAGCGCAGCTCCTGGACCCCCATAACAGCCACATCAGCGCGTCTTCCAGCCTGGCCAAGCCGTAGGAAGACGTGTGCTGTAACCCGGAAGAAATCCGGAGATCCGGCGCCCCAGCCGCAAAGGGCCGGGCGCCAATCAACGTGACTCCCAGCAAGCCCGGCAGGCCAGGAGACGCGGAACAGGACGTCGAGGACAGCCCAGCAGCTCGACCAGACATCCATGGAAGAAACACACAGGTAAGGTAGCAACACGTCCCATTCTGTCGGAAGACAGAAAAAAAGAACAGGCTGCATGCTGGGCTGGTACCGCTTATGTACTCCCAGCGGGAGGGAGTGGGTTAGGTATCCCAGCATGCTCCTGTTTTTTTTTTTTTCTGTCTCGGAGATAGTAATCTCCACTTTGTTAGGAATGATACGAGGACCGGAGGGACCTGGGGGTAATGTATCCTTGTGTAACGTAACCGGTGCTCATGTAAAGTTCTCCAATACCTTCGGGTCGAGTTGGCGCTATATAAAACTGCAAAAAACAAAACAGAGGTACGACATTCCACTGTCCCCCAAAACCTACCTCTTCGGCTGATCAGATTGGTAGCTTGTCAGAGGAACTGGGCCTACCTCCGTGTGCTGCTTAGGCAGCACCGGGGAGCCTGAAGTGGCTAAAAGGCAACGTGCTGCGCTGAACAAGACACCTAAATCCACAGCTTAGACCACAAAATGGATGCCGTTGGCACCTGTCAACTCCAAGTCAGCAGCGCATCAGGAGTTTAATGCTCACAGGTGTCTCCATCAGCGGGCAATGCGTGCCGCCGCACTGTGCATTTTTCCTCCTGTGTTTTCTCCAGGCTTTGTTGCTTCCCGGCAGCAGGCCGTGCTTACGGCGAAGAGACAGGCTGTTACAACACGATGTGAAAAGGGCCCGGCTCAGTGAGTGACCTTGGGAAGTCAATGCATGAAGTCAAAGGAAGAATGTTCTGGAGCGAGTGAAGTGCAGAGTACCGTCAGGAGCCTTTGTGCGCAGCCCCAGCTGTGCACTGTGTGTTACCTGAAGTGCTTCATTGAAACCCGCCTACAGGAGCTGGCCAGACAATGCACGCTCATTAGCAGCAGCAAACAGGAGAGATATAAATAGACGGGAACTTCACGAGAAAATATGCAGTCAACAAGGCTTGATGCAGCAGACAGCCCCCTCCGCCTGCCCTCCCACACCACACGGCAATGCAACCTTCTCCCCCAGCCGATTAATCTTTAATTGCAGGGGTGGACTGGTCTAGCCTGGCATGAGAGGTGGCCAAACCCTGTAGGTCTTTCGCTGGCACCAGCCTATTGGGCTGTGTGTGCCCCACTTTGCTCTTATTCACAATCTCATGGAGGACCCCAATCTCCAATAGCGGTATACTGTGGGTCAAAATTTCGAGTACGATATTGTGATCTACATGTTGTGTCGATCACCTTGTACTGCACTACGCCAAAACAATATACCATCCATCACCACCTGAACAGCACTGAAGGGATCTGCCACGAAGTGTTGGCCAACCGAGAACTCTAATTTGACCATTTCTTAATATCGCACAATGACAAACATAAATGGGATGATATTTTTGTGCGGCTATAATATTATCGAAGTCCATCCCAGCAGATCTCACCATCTCTCCCTCCAGCCTATGCTTGGTCAGGACCATAAACCTTAAATTAAAAATCTCAGAATGAATGGCCCTTGTGGTAACCAGTTTAGTGCACTATGATCATAAGAAATACCATAAAGAGACTTGCAGAGCTGTTTAAATGTCAGTCTCACACTTTTTCATACATCACACGGCTAAGCTAAGCACTGCGTTCCATAAAATGATAACTGTACGTCAGTGGCTATCAGATATAACATGGAAATACATCCTACATAGGATCAAAACAAAGATAACATTCTTCCAAGCACACATGGTGTAGCATGCTACCCTTTTAGTGTAAATACTAAGGGTAGTAAGAGCTATATAATGTCACAATAAAATACATTTCAAGTGCTGTATTTCCACAAGCAGGAATAGGGGCACACAACACATACTGATTCCTCTATTTACATTTAAGTCTTCTGCACACAGCAACACTACACAGTCCTTTTACAACTTACACAGTCTAACTGAAAGGTAAAACTTTAATTCACAGAGATTTAGCACAAGCATGTTAAATCTTGAGAAAATTGTGTGTGCAATATGTGGGGGAAATGGGCTGAATATGGACCTGGTCTGGTTTGACTTTTCTGCAATCTCTTTCTAAGAATCTTTATAAATCGGCTTGCCTCTGAATATCAGAGGAAGCAAGTTCCTACCACATGGTGATGTATAGCTCCAAAGGAACGACTCCATTTTATGTAGGCCCAACTTCATCTTGGATAATGGAAGTCGCCATCTTCTAAATCTAAAACAATGGAAGTCGCCATCTTTCCTGATTTATGCAGAATCATTGTCATGTCTGCCTTTTGACGCAGATGTCATCTGACTGTTTCTTTCTGAGAAGTAAGAAAGCGTCAAATCATTTGACTAATGACAGAGATGTAACACCCGATGCGACATTCGTCTGGGTGAAATGTCTACTCTTCATGATGTCAAGGTTAAGGAAAAACAAATACAGACATGTAGTCGAAATAGTGTAGTCTGAATTGACGTCCTTTTACCTTATATGTTCATAAGGATACATCTGGGGCGCACACCTTGATGCACATAATCTATGTTAGACATCTCTAAACTTATGTCGATTATCACGCGAGATTCTGCCAGAGGCGGTCTTACCTGCTGCCAGCACACTTTGCACTTCGCTTATGCTACATCTCTCCTGAAGTTGATAAAGTTGAGTCCTAGAGGAAGACCAAAGCATGTCTTTGCCCTTTGCAGGGAAAACTGTCTTGACACCTCCACTGATAAAAACAGTCTTTGCTGTCAACAAGATCTGCATTGCATCTCTACTCTCTAAGTAACTCTAGACTGCACGTTGCTCTACCTTCCATCTTCTCTTAGTGTAGCGCATAGAAGTAGGTGTTAGATTCTAAATGCTATTTTAACCATGTTAGATATGTTCATTTTATTCTCCTTGGACAAGTTACTCACCTTCGGTATCATCTTATCTGGTAGAGACAGTATCTAGCTGCAGATCCCTTACCTTTAAATTTCCCAGGTGTCAGCAGAATGGATCACAAAGATTTTTCTATGAGCAAAACCAGCATGGTAGGTGGCATTGGTCTTCTCTGCGTGATATTGTCAGCATCGTCTGCGCCAAATGTAACGTCCGCATCACCTATATAGGCTTCACCTCAGCGCACTGATGCTAGTTACTTTTCACAACCTTTCACACCAAAAACACAGAACCATGAAGAGTACTGACAAAGGTGTGTTTAATAACTAGGGCCCTGAAAGGGAACAACCTTGACCCTAGAAACGTGTCCACAATGCCGGAAGGATGAGTGGGTTGGTACAGAAGCTGTGGCTAGATACTGTCTCTACTAGGTAAGGCGTTACTGAAGGTAAGTAACTTGTCCATTAGATAGAGGCATCTAGCTGCAGATTCCTTACCTTTGAATAGATACCCAAGCAATACCATCTCCGGAGAAGGGGCTGCGGACCCAACGGACAAAATGACCGTCCCTGTGAACCTGACTGTCCCGGAAGTAAGGCTTGGTAAACGTGTGCAGGGATGCCCACGTTGCTGCCTGACAGATTTCAAGGACTGGAATTACACGTGCTAGCGCCGTAGTAGCAGCCTTAGCTCTGGTGGAATGAACTCTTCACGCCTTCAGGAGGCTGCTTCTTTGCCAGAGAGCAGCCATTTTTGATGAGGAGGATGACCCATTGGGAGATGGTCCTCTTCTCCACCGCCCAACCCATCTTCGATCCAATGTACCCCACAAAGAGTTGGTCGTCCACCCAGAACTCTTTTATGTGGTCAAGGTAGAACGACAACCATCTTTTTGGTTACAGATGGTGGAGTCGTTCCTCTTATTTAGAGGGATGTGGAGAAGCGTCAAAAGTGGGCAAGGTGACAGATTGTCCCACATGGAAAGTTTTAACCACTTTTGAAAAGGAAAGAGGCTCTAGAGCAAAGCAAAAATTTGTCAAGGAATATTGTCAGAAAGGGAGGCTTAGACGATACAGCCTGCAGTTTGCTTACCCTCCTGGCAGATGTGGTGCCACGAAGAAGGCTTTGTTTTTAATTGTGTGCAGCCAGAGGAACAATTGTGCAGGGGCTCGAAAGGAGAAAACATGAGGAAGGTGAGAACCAAATTAAGGTCCCTCTGAGGTATAATGAAGGGGGAAGGTGGAAACATATGTACAAGGCCTTATAGGAATCTATGTACAATGGGTGACTTAAATAAAGATGGTTGATCTGGCAGCCTCAGGAAAGCAGACAATGCAGATAAATACCCATTTAATATGCCGAGAGCAGAGCCGTGCTGGACAATGGTCAATAAAAAGTAAAACTTCGGAAAGGGAAGCAGAAAGAGGGTCAATAGACTTCTCAGTGCAATGTATTACACATTTTTTCAGCCAGCAGGTGTATACCTTCTTAGTGGAGGGACGCATGCCTGCCACTATAACATTACGAACTTCGGGAGGAAGGTCAAAAGCTATCAACTGCTGCTGCTCAATCTTTACGTTAGAATGTATGGAAATGAAAGGTTCAGGTGTAGTATCCTCCCCTGCTGGTGCGACAAAAGACCCTCGATCAGGGGCAGCCTGATCGGAGGATCGATGCTCATTTGGAGAAACTCATGATACTAGACACTATATGCCCAGTCCGGAGCCACCAGGATGACTTGGACCCATTCGTTCCTGATCTTCTTGAGAACTCTAGGCAGGAGTGGTATGGACGGAGAGGTGTACAGGAGGGCTGAGTTCCACTTGAGAGGAAAAGTGTCTCTGAGCGAGAACCTTGGAAACTCCGATGCGCAAAACTGCTGACATTGCGCATTTTACGCAGAGGTGAACAGATCTAGCCAAGGCTCTCGCCACTGATTAAAGAGACCTTGTGCCACCTCAGAATGGAGATGCTGCTCGTGATCTGCTAGGTATCGACGGCTGCGTTCTCCACCCTGGAGTTCAGGAAACCTGCCAGACGTTGAACCACCATGGATATGACCTGCTGTTACATTCATGTCCCGAGACACAGGGTCTCTTCACAAAGAGTCCACAAACCCACTCCACCCTGTTTGTTACAGTACGACTTAGCGGGTGATGTTGTCTGTGAACCCTTGAACTAGCCTTCCTTCCATGGAGGGTAGAAAGGCTTTCAATGCCAGTCGGATTGCTTGGAGCTCCAGCATGCTGATGTGGAGGTCGAATTCCACCGGAGACCAGAGTTCTCTGATCTTCACCTCTCCCAAATGGCTACCCCATTCCAGGAGAGGCACATCTGTCACTATTGTGAGATCTGGTTGGGGAAGGGAGAGGGGTCTGCCTCTAACCAAATGGCGATTCGTCAGCCACCACTACAGGTCTCGTGCAGTTCCTTTCTAGATCTGGACCATGTCAGGGAGATTCCTCTGGTACTTGCACACTGGAGCTTCAGGTCCCACTGCAGAACCTGTATATGCCAGCTGGGATTTGTCACTAGCAGGACCCCAGAGGTCATGAGGCTCAGCAGCCTCAGAGTCATTCTCACCAAAATCCAGGATAGAGGCTGGAGCATCGGTATCATAGCCTGAATACCCTGGACTCGCTGATCGAGACGATAGGCCCAAAACTGCACTGTGTCCAAAACAGCTCCAATGAAAGGGAGCATCTGAGAGGGAGTCAGGTGTGACTTCAGCACATTTATAGTGAAACCTAGCGAATGCAGGAGGTCTGCCGTAGTCTGGAGGTGGGAGATGACAGCCTGGGGTGAGCTAATCATCAACAGCCAGTCATCAATATAGGGGAAGACTGGCACCCCTGATCTCCACAGATGAGCTGCGACCCCCGTCATCACCTTGATGATCACTCGAGGGGCACTGGTAGGGCCAAAAGGGATGCTGGTGAACTGAAAAGGCTCGTGGCCTACCATAAACCTCATGTAGTGCCAATGGGCGAGCAGGATGAGGATGTGAAAACAGGCATTCTGCAAGTCCAAAGCTTCCATCAGTCTTCCAAGTCTAGGGCAGATAAGACCTAAGCTAATGTGAGCATCATGATTTTCTCCTTTTTTCAGAAGCAGTTGAGGGCCCGTAGGTCTAGGATAGGCCGAAGGACCTTGTTCTTTTTCAGGACCAGAAAGTAGTGAGAATATAAACCACAGCCTACTTCTGGTGCCGGAACTCTCTCTATGGCTCCCTTGGCCAAGAGAGCCATGACTTCCTCCTGGAGCAAGAGTAGATGATCCTCCGTCAGCAGGTTGAAGGATGGAGGGACAAATGGTCTTGAAGGGGTGGGAGTAGCCCCTTTGGATAATTTGGAGAACCAACCTGTTTGAAGTAATATTTTACCAGTGGTGGACGTGATGGCGGATCCTGCCACCAACTGGACTCCCATGTTATAGAAGGGCAAGACTGGGAGTGTTTGTAGGAGGAAACCCATGACATAACGTGGAGCCAACTGATGCCACTTACTGGCTTGCAGGGGTATTGCTCAAAGAAATATCTTCCAGATCCAGTCTGACGCATGGGAAATTGAAATGTAAGGAATCTGCAGCTAGATGTCTCTATCCGATGTTTGTAATACGCATTTACTGTTTTTATAAGTCTGTGTAGTTGTTTTCGATGTACTGATAAACAGATTGTTCCTGTACTGCTTTTTACTTAAAAGTGTCCATTCTTCTTAGTGCAGTGCATGTGTGATATTGACAAAATAGGCTTGTTACTGTTACCACAGTGCCCCTGATCCCTTCATAGAGATTGTTAGTAACCCAAAAACATTACCTCTATTTTCAATAACACATTAAACAGTGTTTTGTTGGGCTACAATAACCTATTTTTCACATTCATGGTTGGTGCATTGAACCAAGTTCACCCATGTCATCTGTGGGTGGGAAAGAGAACCAAGTTTATAGAGCTATGACAAAGTTATAGCTTATTCAACAATGGGCTGGCTTACACTCTTTCGTACTCAGGGCCTCATTTATGAAAACTGTTGCATCGCTGCATGAAAACAGTGAAGCAACAGTTTTCAATGCGCCCTCCTTGCGACGAGATGGATGCGCCATATTTATTGTACGGCGCTTCATGTCGCAAGGTGTTATAGATACGTCAGTATTTGTGACGTATCTGTAGGTGCAGTAATGAAGCATTGCTGGAGTGTGTCGGAAAAGTGAAGCAACTACAGAAATGGGTCATTACACATGGGCAAGTCCCATGCTAAATGTGCCTGCATCAGTCTTACGCTGCGGTAAGGCAGGCATAAGATTTTGACGCAGTGGCGTCCTAGAGTGGCGCAGTGAAATCTGATAGATTTCACTGCACCACTTCTACAAGAATTTTTGTGGGGGAACACCCACCCAGCATACATTATAACTAGCACAGAGTATTACAAAGTGACGCATCTGCCTAGATGCGTCACTTTGTAAATGGGGCGCGACATGGCACATCTTTTACGCCGCCGGAGCATTAAAAAAAGTAAAGCAACAGCAGCGCAAAAGTGTGGCAAGGCATCATAAATAAGGCCCTCAACAGCCATTGTGGGCTGGCAGCTCGTGCCAGCTCCACATCCCCCCAATGCTGCCACTACTTCATCTACCAGTCCATACAACACAACTTTTTCACATGGCTTGTTATTTTACATCACTTTGTGATCACAATGACAAAATATTTTCAAAATGCTGCTTCTAATTCTACAGGGTGTGCATATGTCTTCATGTGACATGCTGGAAAAATAGCTGCCTTCAACCTTTCATGATGTAGCCCATATCTAGAGCCCCTGCCTACCTCCTTATTTGCTGCTGCCCAATAGTGCAGCTAGCCATATTAGGAGCAGCAGCACTCATCTGTACCATGTACAACCCAGAGTGTACTCCTCCAGGCTGGTGTCATGCTAGAATAATGTTGGAAAAGGCATGGCAAAAATGCTTGTACACTATAAAAATTAAGGCTATTGGCATGGTAGTTTTGCTTTGCATACAGAACAATAATAAAACTGGTTAACAACAGTGTTTTGTATTCGAGAGTGCATGGCATTGATACATCACATTCTGGAGGCAACAATCACAGTAGTGTGGAAAAGGAGCTTTGTTAATGGGGTACTGAAGATACTTTATTTGGTCAGCTCTATATTCTGGGCACTCAAGGGTACTGACAGGAAATTATGTTTTGTATATTGGTGTAGATGTGGACACTAACATGGAAATGTGCTTGTCATGCTGTGCACCAATAACAATAATGGGGAATGACATGGTCCTCATATAAAGTTGTTTTCAGTGAATTGAGGAGTCTTGAGAGGTCTTTGATGTACAGGTTATTAAAACAAGTAAATTTGCTGTTGTGCGGTCATATTAAGAGCCGGTTGGTGACACTCTTGTACCGTAGATTTATTGGCTTACTTTGCATTCTTCTCCTTAAAGAAGTTGTTCATGGTGATGTACTTTTCTATGGGCTGTAGGAGAGTTGCGTCAGTCATTGTACTGACACAGTACTTGAAGGCCTTGAAGAGTGTTCTGCTTTATCAGAGGATTCACTGATGGTGGCAGTATAGTAGGCTGCTTTAATTTCTGAGATGTATTTTCTGCAACACAATCAGGTTTGTAATGTTGCTTGTAGGCATATTCAGCACCCTTTCTTCTATTGCTTTCTGATGGCACACTTGCTGTCTGTGTAGGTTTTTGATGTCTACTGTCAGCTGAAGGGTGCGATTGACGTCATGGAGTATGAAATTGGTGTTGATGCCAGGGTGTGATAAAGCTGCCAGGTAGGTTTGGTTCTCAGTAGTAGGGTCCATTAGAATGTTCTTCAGTGAATGAACCTGTTGGTTGAATGGCTTTGTGTTAGAAAACCCCGGGCAACCGGGTTAGCAGTCCCCCGGTTTTTCCCAACACAAGGGGTAGCTTGGCTCGAGCGGTCGGGGGTCAGGCACCGTGTTAAGCGTACGTCACACCCTCACAATAACCATGCGTTCATCCGTTCCAAAAACGACTCTACACCGTAAAAATTTATGAAAGAATCTCTTTGTGTTTATCTTAATTTTTCTCTTAGTTGCAGGGTTATGACACAAATACAATACAAAAGGATTTTCTTCAGAAATAGCAGGTCAATTAATTAATAACACTTTGCAGGTGCAATAAATAGGATTAGGTCATAAATACACAAGGAATAAATAGAGGTGCGATAAATACATAGGGCAAATAAATACTGTCAGACAATAAATACAAGGCAGGAATAAATACGGTCAGACAATAAATAAAACACCTTCAATAAATAATATAAGCCATCAAACAATTGCAAATCAGATCACATTTATGAGGTAGATTGATTTTACCATGCCCAAGTACAGCTTATGGTCACTGGGGTGGCCTGGGGATGTCCCACCTAGAGTGGTCAAGGCTGGGGCCTAAGCTGAGGTAGAATGAGGGAAACCTAAGGTTCTGATTCTTCCAACTACACAGTCCCTCACACAGGTCCCTGCACCAGTCTCAGTTCACCCCCTAGCACTCTCAGGTTGGTCCTAACACCCCTCTAGCCCCAAGAATGGTCTTTTAGGGCTCCACAGGGCCTCTGATGCCCTTTCTACCACTTACTGCCCTTTTCACGAAGATCGACTCCGCTCGGCGCCGGGTCGACGTCGCTGGGCGGCTCCGGTTCGATGTCGCGTCGATCTGTTCCACTTGACGCCGTGTCGATGCCGTGAGGCGGCTCCGGATTGATGTCGCTGGCCGGCCTCGGTTCGATGTTGCGTCGATCTGTTCCACTTGACGCCGTGTCGATGCCATGAGGCGGCTGCGGATTGATGTCGCTGGCCGGCCTCGGTTCGATGCCGTGTTCCGGCGGCACAGGGTCACGGTTCCCCCGCTTCCGGGCGACTCCGGAGTGTGACCTCCACTCCCGACCTCCGTCGGCTCCACTTCGGGTTCCGGCGACTCCGGAGTGCGATCTCCACTCCCGACCTCCTGCGCGCTTTGCCTCGACCTCAGGCGACTCCGGAGTGCGACCTCCACTCCCGACCTCCTGCGCGCTTTACTTCAGCTTCCGGCGACTCCAGAGGGCGGACTTCACTCCCCCGTCGACGCCCCACCTCGACCTCAGGTGACTTCTACTCGCCCTCCGGTGTCTCTCCACGACCTCCGTCGGCGCCCTCACTCGACCTCTAGCGGCTCCGGGTACGACGCCTGCCTTCTGTCAGCGCCGCTTCTCCACCTCGGGCTCCAGGTCTCCAGGCTTCTCGACGTCGGTTCTCCAGGAGGATTCCACCAAACAGGTCAGGAACTTGCTGTTCTTTTCCTTTAAGGCCTGTTCCGGCTGTTCAGGTCCTTAAGATGATTTTCTGGTCTTTATCCCACACAGGGCTTTAGGCTGGGCTTGGTCAGTAGGGACTAGTATCAAGGGTGGGTTTCTGGACCCCACTCCAGGCACAAGTTTCCACCCCTGCTGCCTTACTCCTTCCTCCTTCTGTTTCTCTGTCCTCTCTCCTCTCCAGTCAGGCGCCAACTGCCTACTCCAACTGCCAACTCTGAGCTGGCTTCCCAACATTCTAAACCTGCCTCACACTGTCACAGGGTTCTAGAATGTTCTGGAAGGTACTAGTAGGTTCCAGCTATGTCTCAGGTGACAATGGGTGGCCACCATTTTGTGTTCCAGGTTCCATGGGTAGGGAAAATGGCTCCCTGACCCTGCATCAACACTAAAAAGTCTGGTGGTTCCCAAAAAGGAAAAATACTAACAGGGTTTGAGGCAAAAGTGGGACAAAATAAATAATGATGAGGAGGGACCACCCAAAGGGCTGACAGGTCTAACACGCGTCCCCCCCAGCTGAAAGTGGGGAGAGCTACCCAACCCCTTGGGAGTTCTAATCACTAAGGCGGAAATACCTTGAGAGACCGTCTGCATTGGCGTGGTCCACTCCAGGCCGATGTTCCACCTGAAAGTCCATTCCCTGTAGGGAGATAGACCACCTTAGCAACTTGGGATTCTCCCCCTTCATCTGCATCAGCCAACGAAGGGGTCTGTGGTCAGTCTGAACTAGGAAGTGCGTGCCAAACAGGTATGGCCGCAGCTTCTTCAGAGCCCATACCACTGCAAAGGCTTCACGCTCTATTGCACTCCACTTCTGTTCCCTGGGAAGTAGTCTCCGGGATAGGAAGACCACGGGTTGATCCAGACCCTCTTCATTGAGTTGCGATAACACTGCCCCAATGCCATGTTCCGATGCATCCGTCTGGACAATGAACTCCTTGGAAAAGTCTGGGGCCCGTAGGACCGGGGCCTCGCACATGGCTTGCTTCAGTTTTACAAAGGCCTGCTGACAAGCCTCCGTCCAGACTACCCGTCGAGGTTGTTTCTTGGACGTAAGCTCCGTGAGGGGGGCCACAATGGTACCGTATCCCTTCACGAAGCGGCGGTAATATCCGGTGAGGCCCAGAAAAGCTCGGACCTCAGTCTGAGTCTTGGGGGGTTCCCAGGCCATGATGGCCTCGATCTTCGCCTGGAGGGGTTGCACCGCTCCCCTACCCACCAAGTGTCCAAGGTACACTACCGACCCCTGCCCGATCTGGCATTTACTGGCCTTGATCGTTAAACCAGCTTGTCTCAGGGCCTGGAGAACAGCTTGCAGGTGACGCAAGTGATCCTCCCAGCTGTTACTGAAGACGGCTATGTCATCCAGATAAGCAGCAGAGAAACTCTCCATTCCAGTGAGGATCTGGTTCACCAGACGCTGAAACGTGGCAGGTGCGTTCTTGAGCCCAAAGGGCATCACACAGAACTGGTAGTGGCCTTTGGGCGTGGAGAAGGCTGACCTTTCCCTAGCTCCGTCAGTCAGAGAGATCTGCCAGTACCCAGAAGTAAGGTCAAAGGTACTTAGATATTGGGCAGCTCCCAGCCGGTCAATCAATTCATCCGCCCTTGGGATCGGATGAGCATCAGTCTTGGTTACTGAGTTCAGTCCCCGGTAGTCCACACAGAACCTCAGTTCCGGTTGGGCACCCGGTGGTGCGGCTTTTGGTACTAGCACCACCGGACTGGACCAGGGGCTGCTGGAGGGTTCGATCACTCCTAGCTCCAGCATCTTAGTGACTTCACTGTGAATGCTGGCCTTCACCTTGTCTGACATCCGGTAGATCTTGGATTTCACAGGTGGGCTGTCTCCTGTGTCCACATCATGGACGCACAGGTGAGTCCTACCCGGAACAAGGGAGAACAACGAAGAGTACTGTCCCAGGACCTGGCGGCAGTCCTCCTGCTGTTCAGGAGTTAGAGATGGGGAGAGAATCACTCCCTCCACCGACCCATCCTTCTCTTGAGACGCAAACAAATCGGGGAGAGGCTCGCTTTCCACGTCCTCTGCTCCGTCAGTCACCATCATCAAAATGACTTCGGGCCTCTCGTGGTGGGGTTTGAGGCGGTTGGCATGCAGCACCCGTAGGGGCTGACGAGGGGTCTTAAGATCCACCAAGTAGGTAGCCTTACCCTTCTTCTCCAATACCTCAAAGGGTCCTGACCAGCGATCCTGGAGGGCGCTAAGCTCTCCTGGATCGATCACCCACACCTTCTGGCCAGGCTCCAATTCCACCGGGTGAGCGATTTGGTCATACCACGCCTTCATTACTGCTTGGCTGGTCTCCAAGTTGTCAGAAGCTTGCTTCCACAACTTAGCCATTTGGCTTCGGAAGGCCAGCATGTAGCTCACCACGTCCTGGGGAAGCTTTCTGGGAGTTCTTTCCCATCCGTCTCTCACCAGGCTGAGAGGTCCACGCACAGGGTGCCCATACAAAAGCTCGAAGGGGCTGAAGCCCACTCCCTTCTGTGGCACTTCCCTGTAGGAAAACAATAGACAGGGTAGGAGGACGTCCCATTTCCTCCGCAGGCTTTCAGGCAGACTTCTGATCATGCCTTTCAAGGTTTTGTTAAACCTCTCCATCAGACCATTGGTCTGGGGGTGGTAAGGAGTTGTGAACCGGTAGGTCACTCCACACTCCTTCCACATGGCCCGCATGTATGCTGACATGAAGTTGGTCCCCCTGTCGGACACAACTTCCTTGGGAAAACCCACTCGGGTAAAGATTCCCATCAGGGCCCTAGCCACAACAGGTGCTGCAATGGTCCTTAGAGGTATAGCCTCTGGGTACCGTGTGGCATGATCCACCAGAACCAGGATAAACCTGTGACCAGCTGTAGTAGGCGGATCTAATGGACCCACAATGTCGATGCCCACCCTTTCAAAGGGGGTGCTAACGACAGGAAGTGGTTCCAGGGGAGCTTTCAACTTCACCCCTGTTTTCCCACTGGCTTGGCAAGACACACATGTCCGGCAGTAGGTGTCGGACGACACTTTCATTTGAGGCCAATAAAAGTGTGGGACAAGACGGGCGAAAGTCTTGTCTTGCCCCAGGTGTCCTGCCAAGGGGATCTCATGAGCCAATTCCAGTAGGAAGGCTCGGTAACGTTGAGGGACTACTAAGGCTCGTGACGATCCATGTAGGGGTGCCTTGGGTTCACTGTAGAGGAGTCCATCCTCCCAGTAAAGGTTGTAGTTCCCCTCAACGTTCCCTGCTGCCTGGGCTTCGGCCTGTCGCCTCAGTCCCTCAAGGGTAGGGCACTCCCTCTGGCCCTTGCAGAATTCCTCCCTGGTCGGCCCTCCCTCCACGTGCCACTCAGCCGGGATGGGTAAGTCCTCCAGTTTGGTAACATCCCCCACCGCGGACTCCTGGTCCACCACCACCGGTGGCCTATCCGTCACACGGGGCGCGGATGCCGAGGCAGGCTCCTCCTGTCCTCGGTTCTTCCCTTGGTCGGCAGCCGGCTGTGCCTTTGTTCCAGGCTCCAGTCGAAACAAACTCCCTCTCCGGGTAGTCGCGGACCCTGTGCTAACACAGGCCCAGTCAGGTGTACCCAGCATCTCAGCATGAGTCCGGTATTCCACCTCCTTCCAAGCATTGTGCTCCATGTCATTCCCCAGTAGACAATCGACCGGCACGGCAGGGCTTACGGCAACTCGAAGTGAACCTGCAACCCCCTCCCATTCAAAGGGAACCTCGGCCACCGGATAGTGGCCGGTTCTGCCGTCAGCCATCGCGGCTGGGTGGAGTACATCGGGAATTACCTGCTCTGGAGACACCAGTTGGCTACGTACCATAGTCATACTGGCTCCTGTGTCTCTCAGAGCCTCCCCTCTTTGGCCGTTGATGGTGACCCACTGCCCATACTTTATGGTATTTGCGGGCACCTGGATCTTAGGAACCATCTCCCGTTCTCCCAGGGAGACTAAAGTGACACCCGCCCACTCCCTTCCCTTAGTTAAGGGCCTCTCCTCCCCGAGCACTACACTAGCTACTCCGGGGGCCTTTCCTCCAATGGGAGGGGGTGGTCTTTTCGGGCACTTCGCATCTCCCTTATAGTGTCCGACGCCACCGCACTCGAAGCAATGGACAACCCTTGGCTGCTGACTCTGGCCAGGATTAGGGTTTCTGGGTGGGTTAGCCCTAGGGGTGAATCCTGTTCCCTTTCCTTGGAAGTTATTTTGGGGGCCTTTAGAGAACTCCTTTTTCTTTTCCCCTCCCTCTTTCTTCTGGGGGGCGCCCTGTCCGGCCTTTTGAGTATCCCCTCCAGTCCCCCTTGTGGACACCCGGGTACTAGCCCAAATGTCCGCCTCCTCAGCAAGCTTCCGGGGATTGGTCAGCTTGCTATCCACCAGGTGTTGACGCAGTTCAGGGAAACATTTTTCGAGCAGGTGTTCCTTCAACATTAAATCAAACAACCCCTCGTAGTCCCTCACCTCACTGCCCTGAATCCAACCCTCTAATGCCTTCTTTGCATAGTCCAGGAAATCCACCCAATTCTGTGTGCCCAGTTTGTGGCTACCCCGGAACTTCTGTCTGTACTTCTCGGGTGTTAGTCCAAACTTTCTTACGAGCGCCACTTTCATGGTGGGGTAGTGGGTCTGCTCATCCTGCTCTAGGGCCAATAATGCATCCCTACCAGCTGGAGGCATGTATTTGTACAACCCCCCTCCCCAGTACTTCTCTGGCACCCCGTGGGCCCTTAAAGAGACCTCATAGGCCGCTAGCCACTTGGCAATATCATCCCCTGCACTATAGCTAGCTACTATGTCTTTTGGCAGATAGGGTTTGGGTTCCCTGGTGATTTCTTTGTCTTTGCTGCCACCATTAGGAAAAGTGTGTGCCCCGACTTGTAGGATCTGGAGATCTATTTCCCTCAGCCTCAACTCGTGAGCCATCCTCTGTCCCTCCTTCTCTTTCTCCAGCTTTGCCAACTCCCATGTGAGCTGTCTTTTCTCCCTCCGGTCCGTTAACTTTGCTTCAGATAAGCCACCGCTAGAGACAGTGCTGCCCTTCCTGGAAAGTGTTCTGGGCCCCGCTAACAGGTTCCCCACCTCAGGTTGGTACAACCCAGCCCCCTCGCTAACAGGCTCTCCATCCCTGTCCTCCTGCTCAGCCTTACTTTCCCGTCGTGCCTCCCCCCAAGCCCTCAAGCTGGTCTGGAGTTCAGCCTTCTTGGCACCTGGGGGACAATAAACCCCCTCTCGCTGACAAAACTCTCTGAGTTGGGCCACAGTGTAAGTTTCCACATCTTCCAACACAAACTCCATTTTGCCCACTCAGAATAGAAGACAGGTGTTTACAGAAGCTATGCAGGGGGGTACCTTTTGTAATACCTCCTCCCACCACCAGAGTAAATTTGGAAAAAACAAAACTCAGAATTAGGAAGTCCGCTTTGAGAAAACTCCCGGTGTAGGCCTATGGACTACCCACAGTTATTGTCGAGTGGACGCAAGCACAGCTCTATCCCACCGCTGAACACCAATTATGTTAGAAAACCCCGGGCAACCGGGTTAGCAGTCACCCGGTTTTTCCCAACACAAGGGGTAGCTTGGCTCGAGCGGTCGGGGGTCAGGCACCGTGTTAAGCGTACGTCACACCCTCACAATAACCATGCGTTCATCCGTTCCAAAAACGACTCTACACCGTAAAAATTTATGAAAGAATCTCTTTGTGTTTATCTTAATTTTTCTCTTAGTTGCAGGGTTATGACACAAATACAATACAAAAGGATTTTCTTCAGAAATAGCAGGTCAATTAATTAATAACACTTTGCACGTGCAATAAATAGGTTTAGGTCATAAATACACAAGGAATAAATAGAGGTGCGATAAATACATAGGGCAAATAAATACTGTCAGACAATAAATACAAGGCAGGAATAAATACGGTCAGACAATAAATAAAACACCTTCAATAAATAATATAAGCCATCAAACAATTGCAAATCAGATCACATTTATGAGGTAGATTGGTTTTACCATGCCCAAGTACAGCTTATGGTCACTGGGGTGGCCTGGGGATGTCCCACCTAGAGTGGTCAAGGCTGGGGCCTAAGCTGAGGTAGAATGAGGGAAACCTAAGGTTCTGATTCTTCCAACTACACAGTCCCTCACACAGGTCCCTGCACCAGTCTCAGTTCACCCCCTAGCACTCTCAGGTTGGTCCTAACACCCCTCTAGCCCCAAGAATGGTCTTTTAGTGCTCCACAGGGCCTCAGATGCCCTTTCTACCACTTACTGCCCTTTTCACGAAGATCGTCGCTGGGCGGCTCCGGTTCGATGTCGCGTCGATCTGTTCCACTTGACGCCGTGTCGATGCCGTGAGGCGGCTCCGGATTGGTGTCGCTGGCCGGCCTCGGTTCGATGTTGCGTCGATCTGTTCCACTTGACGCCGTGTCGATGCCGTGAGGCGGCTCCGGATTGATGTCGCTGGCCGGCCTCGGTTCGATGTCGTGTTCCGGCGTCACAGGGTCACGGTTCCCCCGCTTCCGGGTGACTCCGGAGTGCGACCTCCACTCCCGACCTCCGTCGACTCCACTTCGGGTTCCGGCGACTCCGGAGTACGATCTCCACTCCCGACCTCCTGCGCGCTTCGCCTCGACCTCGGGCGACTCCGGAGTGCGACCTCCACTCCCGACCTCCTGCGCGCTTTACTTCAGCTTCCGGCGACTCCGGAGGGCGGACTTCACTCCCCCGTCGACGCCCCACCTCGACCTCAGGTGACTTCTACTCGACCTCCGGTGTCTCTCCACGACCTCCGTCGGCGCCCTCACTCGACCTCTAGCGGCTCCGGGTACGACGCCTGCCTTCTGTCAGCGCCGCTTCTCCACCTCGGGCTCCAGGTCTCCAGGCTTCTCGACGTTGGGTCTCCAGGAGGATTCCACCAAACAGGTCAGGAACTTGCTGTTCTTCTCCTTTAAGGCCTGTTCCGGCTGTTCAGGTCCTTAAGATGATTTTCTGGTCTTTATCCCACACAGGGCTTTAGGCTGGGCTTGGTCAGTAGGGACTAGTATCAAGGGTGGGTTTCTGGACCCCACTCCAGGCACAAGTTTCCACCCCTGCTGCCTTACTCCTTCCTCCTTCTGTTTCTCTGTCCTCTCTCCTCTCCAGTCAGGTGCCAACTGCCTACTCCATCTGCCAACTCTGAGCTGGCTTCCCAACATTCTAAACCTGCCTCACAGTGTCACAGGGTTCTAGAATGTTCTGGAAGGTACTAGTAGGTTCCAGCTATGTCTCAGGTGACAATGGGTGGCCACCATTTTGTGTTTCAGGCCCTCAGACAGAAGTTCCAGGGGTAGGGAAAATGGCTCCCTGACCCTGCATCAACACTAAAAAGTCTGGTGGTTCCCAAAAAGGAAAAATACTAACAGGGTTTGAGGCAAAAGTGGGACAAAATAAATAATGATGAGGAGGGACCACCCAAAGGGCTGACAGGTCTAACACTTTGGCTGTGTCATGGGGACATACACCATCTTATATGACGCTTGTTGTGATGTGCATCCCTGTACAGGTGCTGTGTGATCTTGGAGGATGTGCTCTGCATAAACCCACATTTATAACACATGCGCATCTGTGTGGCTTGTCTGTGTGCTTTCCACTTATGCATCTGATTGGGTGTGTGCTCTCATTCCATATTGTTTGTGTGTAGTTGTTGTGTTGACACTATTACGTTATGGTCTGGGCCTAATGATTATACAATCAGGAAAGGAGTCACCCAAATTGGGCCTGATGATTATACAATCCACTCAGCAGCCATCTTAATTGGACCGGGACTAATAAGGCACTCCTCACCTGCACCTGATTGCTAGGCAATCAGAGTGGCCTTGGTCGCATCTTCATAGCAGCTCCAGACCCTGTTGGACTTCATGATAAAGGCATCTTTTGGATCCCGAGTCACAAGCCTGCAGAGGACATTGGTGCATCATTCTGTGTCACAAGTCTGCAGTGGACATCATCATCCAGTGTCACAAGTCTGCAGTGGACGTCAACACATTATCCTGTGTCACGGACATGCAGTGGACATCAGCGCATCTGAAACTTTACAATAAGTAGCCACACCAATCACGGAACCCCCAGGGGGCATCTTTAACACCTTACTATTTAATTTTGGCACAGCAGCACTCTGCAACGGTAACAAGTCAGTACAGCTGTTAGCACGTATGACCCTGCCCTCAGCATCTGCTGCTTAGCTTGCTGAAATGTTTACGGATGGCCGCTAGGGATAGTTGAAGGGTAAAGTAAAACAAAGGCTTACCTGGTTCAGATCTGGACAGTTCATTATTGTATGGCAAGTGTGTAAGGTGCCTTAGAGCACTTTTGTCTTGGAGCAGGGCTCTATTCCTTCTGGCAATTATTCAGTGACTTAACCGAAGACAACAGCTTGCCATCCTCCTGAGCCAAGATTATTATTATTATTAGCACTTATAAGGCACACAGCTACACCAAAGAGTGTCCCGGTGCATGCCATTTGCAGGTAGAATGAACAGTTCAAGAGAACTTATCTAAAAATAAATGTCTTCGGCTTCTTTCTAAATATCCTCGGAGCGCAGATAGCGTGAAGCTCCATTGGAAGTTGGTTCCAGGCCACTGTCCCAAGTTGAGATAGAGACCTGCCACCGGCCCTCTGTTTGAGGACCTTGGAACACATGCCATAAGTTTATTAGAGGAACGTAAGTGCCTGGCTGGAGAATAGAAACTAGCTTTTGGGTAGGCCGGGCCAAGACCATATAAGGCAGAGTGTGTCATAACCAGGGATTTGAACTTCACCCTCTCTACCACCGGCAGCCAGTGCATGTCACGGAGATGCGGCCTGACACGTGCCCTCTTGGGGAGGTTAAGTAACAATCTGGCCTCAGCATTCTGGATCGCCTGAAGTTTATTGAGCAGGTAGACAGCATATAATGCGTTGGCATAATCAATGCAGGATGTAATCAAAGCTTGGTTTATAACTAGGGCTCCCAGTTTTCCGTTTTTACTGATTTTTACAGATAAATACAGACAGAAAGCATTTATTTTCTTGTCTGTATTTATTTTTAAATGTGGATAAAAACGGAAATTGGGTTGCTTTTTGAGTAATTCTAAATATTGTCTGCCATGACTGCCAGGCCTATGTAATTGTAATTGTAATGAGATTTCTAGAGCGCATGGCTGCCCTTGAGCGTCCCAGCGCTAAAAGATGCACCAGAGAGATCAGCCGATTGCGGAGCAGATGGTTATGGGAACAGCCATGTCTTTAGTAACTTTCGGAAAAGCAGCAGATTGTGTTGGGCCCGAAGGTCAAGCGGGAGGGTGTTCCACAGCTTGGACGCGTGATAGGAAAAGCGCCGGCCTCCGGAGCGAGCTTTCTTTATCCTGGGAATTTGGGTTAGATGGGCGTTCGAAGATCGGAGAGTTCTAGACGTGGTATGCGGGACAACAAGGTCCTTAAGGATTGACGGGGCTTTTCCCTGAAGGATTTTGTGGGTTAGGCACAAGGCCTTGAAATGCACCCTTTGCTCAGCGGCCAACCAATGTAATGCTCTAATCGCTGGTTTAGCAGAGCAGCGGATCTTAGTGTTGGTAAGAATCCGAGCAGCAGCGTTTTGCACAACCTGTAGCCTGGCTGTAACTTTCTTAGGTGCACCGAGATATAGAGCATTACCGTAGTCCAGTCTGGACAAGATGAGACCCTGTAAGAGAAGTTTTCTTGACTGAAAAGGGAGCAGGGGAAGGATCTTGCGGGTGGTACGTAGGAGACCAAGGCAGGTTCCAGCAGTTTTTCTTGCCTGGGTGTTTAGGGTAAGATTGTGATTGAGCCAAATCCCCAAGCTTTTGATTTCGGCTTTGGGGGTTGGGGACGGGCCCATGCATGGGGGCCACAGAGACTCCGGGCGGAAATGGGACTGGTTGCCCATCACCATTATCTCAGTTTTGTCACCGTTGAGTTTTAGGTGGGATGAGTTCATCCAGCTGACTATGTCCCCCAGGCAGGAATAGAGATCGATGGTGGGATTATCCTGCCGGCTGAGGGAGACAACCAGCTGGGTGTCATCCGCGTAGGTCAGGAGTTTGATACCCTACGGGCTGACAATCCCTTCCAGTGGCGACATATACACGTTGAAGAGCGTCGGGCTCAATGAGGATTCCTGAGGCACTCCGCAACGTATAGGAGTCACCCTGGAGATGAAGTCGCCCTCCTCCACCTGGAAAGAGTGGTTGTGAAGATAGGATTTTAGCCACGACAGGGCCGGCCCCGAGATACCAAGGTCACTGAGCCGCTGAGCCAAGATACTGTGGTTGACGGTGTCGAATGCCGCGCTGAGGTCTAGAAGGATCACTGCCACTGATCCTACTGCGTCAATGATCTTCCTAGCCTCCTCGATAACCGCCACCATCTCTGTTTCCGTACCTTGGCCCGGGCGGAATCCTGTCTGTGACGGTTTTAGCAATTCGTTGATTTCCAGGTAGTTTGATAGTTGGCTGTTGATGAACTTTTCAGCTATCTTGCTAACGCATGGGAGAAGGGAAATTGGCCTGAAGTTGGCAAGATTACTGGGGTCGAGGTTGGGTTTTTTGATTAAGGCTTTGACTACCGCCCTTCTTCCAGCTTGGCGGAACCAATCCGCATTCTATAGATTAATTTATCAGATTCACCATTGGTGCGAGAATGGTAGGAGCAACTTGTTTAAGGTGACTGACTGGTGCTGGATCATACGAGGACCCGCTTTTGAGGGATTGAAGGATGGGCCTTAGGGTTTCCTCACAGATGGGAGAGAACATATCAAGTTCTGTGTTCGGGTTCTGGGTCTGCCATGAGTGGGTAAGTGGGGGGTCATCAGGAAGAAGGGGGGGGGAGATGTTGGAGGATGTTTTGTATTTTTTGATCAAAAAACGTGGCTAACTCATTGCAGTGGTTGTCCGAGAAATTAAATGAGCAGGATGGTTCTGGGGTTTTTAAAAGTTTTTTCATAATTTGGAACGTTTCTCTGGACGAGCAGGATGCCTTACTAATTTTATCATTAAAGAAGACTGTTTGAGCATTTTTGAGGGCTTTTTTGTAGTTGAGAATAGCCCGTTTATATTCACTTTTGCTGTTGGGATCGAAGTCTTTCCTCCATACTCTTGCCGCTCTCTTGCAGTTTTTCTTTAGGAGGCGGACCTCGTGTGAAAACCACAGGGAGGTGGCTTTTTTCCTGGCTGAGTGGATTGATAGGTTAGGGGGCTAAAAAATAAAGGAATTTTAATAATGAGACTGTAACAGAAGTAGATATGCACAAGGTTGAATCTGAAATTTGTATATTTCCTTTTAAGTTCATTGATTTGTCTTTTGCAGGTGTTCACAGCATTGAAACATGGTAGGAATTCAAGTATGAGTGCTTATTTACCGGTTAAATAAATGTGGAAATATACTAATTTCAGCTTCATTTTTCCACAAAACCATAAGCAAATATGGATAAATACAGATAAAATTTGAAAAAAATAAATATGGATAAATACAGACGGAAATGGTAAAAAAATAAATACCATAAAACTGGGAGCCCTATTTATAACAGTTTTCCGTGCATTGATAGACAGCAGAGGTAAAAATAAAAAAAGAGAAATTTCAGGATGCCGAAACAAATGCCTGACAGCCTTTTGATCTGAGGGCCAAAACAAAGTTTTTCTTCAAACCATATCCCAAAGTGTTTTACGAGACCACCATGGGGTGATGGTAAGGTGAACTCATCTGGCCAGAACTGTGAAGGAAAATTCCTGAAGAGGAGGATCTCTGTTTTGTCCCCATTTTATGTTAGTTGGCCCCAAGATCTTACGCTAATTGAATCAGGGGAGACATGTAGATGTTAAACATCAAAAGGCTCAGTACCAAGCCCTGAGAGAGCCCTGAAGATCCCAGACTACCTTCTGATTAGGTTGCATAAAAAGGTTATACAGATAATTAAGTGAATGTGGTGGGATGCACAGGGGATGTGCTTGCATTAGGTATGATGAGCTGTGAGTAATTCTGTTTGTTTATGTTTATATCATAGTGGGCACCACACCCTCAATGCCCACCTGGTATTACGTCAAGGACAATATTACTGGTATTACCCGGCAACAACAGACATGAGTGTCCAGTGAGTTAATGGACCAGAGCTTGTTTCTTTAATATTTTGTCCCATTACCCCATTCCCTTCATTGTGACGATGGCCGGAAGAAATGCGGTCCGCATCGCAGTGAAGGGAGTGGTAAGACAAACACGAACATTGCTCCTGCTGGTTTCAGGATATATCTCAGGTTAGTTCATCTGACAGGCTGCCCGCCGTGAGCAGGTCTGAAGTAGAGCAATTCAAAGGGAGTGGCTGAGCTGTGGGTGAGTACAAGGGAGGAGCAGATGAAGCCCAAGATGCTGTTCCCTGCAGTGATCAGATACGCATGGCTAGCTGTCTCAAATATGATGCTGACCCGTGGAGGAGAACCAGATCCTTTTGATGAAGAGTGTCATGGGTGTCTGTGGTGATGAGGTTTGTAATATCTGCTGCATGCTGGACTGAGTAGAGTGCATGGATCAGTGCTGAGAGCAATGTCACCTTGTTGGAAGTGAGCTGATATGAACTGGATGCAGAGGAAGTTTGTGGGTTGGCTGGAAGTGGGTGGCATGAGAGGTTGCAGTGTTTGTGAGTGTGTGAGACAGCTGCAACCAAGCAGGAAGAACTGGGTAAGATGAACATGTTGCCTGGTGGATAAAGACGTGAGGAGTGGGGTGTGGGGAAAACCAAGGTTTCTTTCATAAGCCCTTTATGATCAAAGTAGGTATTCACTACTCTTTTGCCTTCCTCTGCACTTTGCTCTCCATTCCTGGGCAAAGGCGCTCTCAGAAATTGAAGGAAAGCAATATATGGCAAAAAGTGCTGGATCCCTATTGGATGTGATTTCATCAAGGGTGGGTGAGGTCATGTGCCCTCGCTCCTGGCATGGCTATCTGCGGTTTTGGGATGGCAGAGCCAAGCTCTTTCTTCCTAGAGCTAATACGCTCTGGCTCCTGTTTGGAAGGCTTTCATTGGTAGGTCCGTTCACATCACTTCCCTTCTAGTTTGATATGCTTCGGGTTGGCTGAGTGGGGCAATGGTGTGCTGTTTTTAAAGTTACAAAAAACAGACCTTGTTCAGAAAGGCTGGGTTTTCTCTGAGGGGCGAGGGAGAATGGTTTGAGCCAGGTCACATCACCTCACTTTCGGTGCAGCTGCATTCGCTGGCATTCATGGCATGTATTTAAAATTCTCTGCTCCATAAAACACTGTGTTTGAAAGCAAAACAAGCATCGGCCAAGCCCATAGGTCTCACCCAAATAAGGTGTTGGCTTTGTCAATGTTTTGAGCCATGTTGTACAGCGGTGCAGGTACTGCTGTACAACAGAGCAATACGGAGAACGGGAGGGAGCAAGACAACATGGACTGGGGGAGGGGGGGCAAGCCAACAAGGACAACCGGTAGGGAGGGTGTTAGTAGGGTAACACAGCAAGGGGGAGGGTGAAAGTACGGCAACATGAAAAACAGGAGGGAGTTTTGGGGCTGGGAAGCACAGATAATGGGAGGGAGGGTGGAGTTAGGGCAACACAGACAACTGTAATGAGGGTGAGAGCAGGGCAACATGGATAACGGATAACGGGAGGCAAGATGGGTAAAGTAAAACAGGACAGAGATTGTGGGCAGGGCAACACAGTCAAAGGAAGGGATGGGGGTCAGGGCAACACAGAAAATGAGAGGGAGGGGGCAGGGAAACACAGACAATGGAAGGTAGGGTGGGGCGGGGAAACATGGACAACTGGAGGGAGGGAGGTGGCAGGACAACATGGACAATGGGAGGGAGGGAGGGACAGGGCAACAAGGACAACAGCAGGGAGTATTTGAGCAGGGCAATACGACAGCGGTGACCGGCACACGTAAGCGTGGTGGGGCAGGGTGTGGCAGGGGGGAAGCCGACAGACGACAATATAGGTATAATAATACCTATTCCGTCGTCTGTCGGCTTTCCCACTGCCGCGCCCTGCCCCGCCTCACTGTGTTTACCTGTGCCGGCAGCCACTGCAATTTCGTACAGCGGGAGGGAGGATGGGGACAGGGAAACATAGACAACTGGAGGGAGGGTAGAAGCAGAGAAACATGGACAACGAGAGAGAGGGTGAGAGCAGGGCAACATGGATAACTGGAGGGATGGTGGGTAAGGTAGCATGGACAATGGGAGTGAGGGTGAGGGTAAGGCAACACGAACAAGAGGAGGGATGGTGGAGTCAAGTAAACATGGGCAACCGGAGATGAGAGGGTGGGTGAGGGCAAGCCAACACGGACAGGAGAGGTGCACGGATGCTGAAGAAGTACACAAAGGAGCCCGCCGAAAAAGACGAATTCTGGAAGAGTGCTTAAACACATAAAAAGTAGTGCCCAAAGAAATGAGCAGTGGAAAGATACCAGTAACACATACAGGCTCCAGGGGAGGGACAAACACACAATGAAACAAGCATTTGCAATGCAATCAGTCTTGCCTTTGGGACCTTATATGTATTTAGCCAAGCAGCACATTAGCCTGGGTGCTGAAACATCTACTGTTCTTTAACGTGGAAGGAAAGTAAGCACTAAACTGCGTGACACGCCAGGTATGGGAACATATGGAGAGAAATATTGCCTTTCAGCGGGAAATGGTATAGTCCAAAGCTCTGTTTTGAATATAAAATCAGGGCCTTCGGAGGTCAAATCACTGGAAACACAAAATTTGAAAAAAATATTATTGTCTACGGGTGCTTGTGGAAGACAATTTCTATGGACTGGAATCTAGAGAATGCTGAAGTGATTCTGGTATTTTACTGACCTCTGCTGCACGTTTTCTATCAAGACAGTTAAATAGAGGCAGTTTAACAGAACAAAAAGTGCCTAAGCGGAAGTAGATAAGTCCTAGGGCTGATCTCCAGAGCCCACAAAGTACATACACATATAAGTATATACTAAAGTATATGCAAGAGGTCTCGAATGCTCGACCTAAAGAGGAAGCATACAGCAGCCGAACTGTAAGAAGAAAGCAATTGAGAGTGAAAATGAAGGCAACAGATGGTAGGCAATGAGTGAGTAAGCCCCCTGACAGTAAACAAAAGGCTTCGAAGAGACAGTGCATGCACTCTCTGGCCAAGACCTAAATCAGGCGATTCTGGGGCAAAAAAGTGATTTCTGAATTTCACATCGACTTGCATTGAAATCGAGCACATGTTTCGGTTGGATAACTAAAAAAATGTCATATACTTTTAATATCCTGTCTCTCAAAAAGAAAGACTGCTTAAAACGGTGAAGTTGGACCAGTCTGGGACACCCACGATGTCTATTTTTCACCCTGGTTCAAACTGTAGATTGGAATTTTGTAATATGGCAGATTCTTCAAAGGCATCCGCTCTTTGGATAATATGAGCTTGTCAAAAGAACAACATAACATTTCAGCAATTACCTGTGTTTAAAGCACTTAGAGCGGCATAAATAAACAGGAGTGGATGGCTCAGAATGGAGACGTGGGCATGTGTTTGCTGTAAGCAAGCAAAGTCAAGTGAACTTCCGAGGGAGGGCGTAGGGGCAAACAAGGATGTCAGACAGTTCTTCCTATCTAACTGAAGGCTATTTATAGAACTAAAAAGAACCTACGCTTGAGTTATTGCACTCCGCAAAAGCCCGACCTATCAGCCAAGGCAGAGTGTAAGGAAAAGCTTGCACTATATTCATGAAAACTGCGACCCTATGCCAGGGCTGGACTAGGAACCCAAAGCAGCCCTGGAAATGTTCTTTGACCAGTCTTTGGGGAAGCATTTCCAGGCCCCGGGAGGCTGTAAACACTTGTTTGCTGCTTTTGTTACTGGGGGGCGATATTGTAGCAAAGTTGCAAAACCTGCCCCCAGTCTATTGGCTCCCAGGGAAATGCCCGATGCCCTCGATGGCGAGTCGGCCCTGCCCTATACTCGTCATCCACCGTTTATCCCATCATATACTTCACCTAGGCCCAAGACTCGCTGGCCACCAAAGTGAGTCTTGGCGAAAACAAAACATTAGAAGATGGCAGTGAATTAAAACACAGACTATAAACCCACAGAAAGCACATTCAGGAGACGTAGCCATGGTATAAAGTATTGACAAAGTCAGTAGGTCTGGTTTTGTGTTTAGGGACAAACACCTTTTGTGCGTTGAGCGCTGGGATCTGGATTATGATTTAGGAACAGTGTCGGATTGGTAACACAGGCACTCGGGCAATGCCCGAGGGGCCGGTATCTGAATTCCAGCTGTGGGCTGCTTTTTTGAGCAGCCTGGGGGCCGATTTGGGTGGTTCCTGCATTGCCCGATGCGCCAGCGGCCCAGTGGATGCCTAAGTGGCCTTTCTGGAGGTAGATGGGCATTCATTATCTCCCTTTTATCAACGGCAAAGGTGCCACCTCCTTTCTCTTCCTGGGCCGGCCCATTAATATATGCATATTGAGCAGGGGGCCTGAGCAAAAGTGGCCTCAATTGTTTCAGGTGTTTTTCACCAGTGTACATTAATCCGTGTATTTTTTTTAACCCCGCCATCCCCTTCCCCTTTGTTTATAAAATTTCGCCATATCAGTGTTTTGCGGAAAGGCAATATGCAAATGTGGGCCACTTTTTTTTAGCGTGCTCGGGCCGATTTTTAATCCCAATCCATCCCTGTTTAGAAAGGTAAATATTTGTACATAACAGTGGGTGTAGGACTGGCTCACAGGGCAATCAGGCATTGCCCGATGGGCTGGTCCGACAGGTCAGTGTGTGTGGCAGGTTTTTTGGCTGCTTGTTGGTCTGTTTTATGGTCTGCTGGGCTGGTTTTTAATGTGAATTTCTCTGATATTAAAGGAATGCCTGCAGCAACCTCAAATCCATGCAGTCTTCCAAACCTTTCAAAATACTTGTGCAACGTCTTTACAAGTTCAAAACTGCCCCAATTTGTAAATGTAGGCTACTTTGTTTTTAGCTATCTAATTCACTGATGCGGGACACTTTTATTTTGGAACCCGGGACTATTTTCTCTTCCAATTCGACCCTGAAAAAAGTATTGTTGAAGTTGTATTTTTTTAGCCTTAGAAAGGACAGGAACATTTTTCTTTGGACAAATTGTGCTAGGAGAGTTTTTTAAATCCTCCTGATGACATTGGTTTTTAAAATCAGACACAACCTTTATGTTGGAACAAAAAGTACATCGGCTACAGAGTAAAAGAAAACGAAAAAGACCAATTACACGCTCTCCCCGAGCTTTGGCCTTTTTGTTTCTTTTAGGTTTTTTTTCAACCTTCTGCTGCTGTGTGTACAGTTTTTAGGATCGATTGCTATGTTTTCTAAACATACTCTTTTTTGGGGGTGGAGGCACAGCATAAATTACTAGCAGCAAACTGTCGGATAAACAGTGAAATGCAGCAGCAACCCGCCCGCACCAAAATCAGTGCCCTGTTCTCATTTCATTTCTTTGACATACTGCATCTGTAGCCACACTTAAAGAAGCATTGCCAAAGCCATTAGGTCTGACTTTCCATTATGCCAGTCCTTTTTTTCAGAATCGTTTTTGTGTGAAGGCAAGCATTGTATGAAAACAACCATTGTTTAAAAGCCAATTAATTTTAGTTTTATATGTCAAAACATACATTGTACCAGTAGGGTTTGGTACATAATGTGACTCCGTATTGTGTTGATGTTCACATTGTCCAAGAGCAGAATGCTGTCATTTACAGTCAGGTGAGCCAATGGCTGAAAAGGACTGACCTTGTGCCCATCCTTTATGCTGTGGTGGGGAGAAGCAACATTTGAACAACACTACGAGAGACCAATGGATGAAGTGGACTGACTTGATGCCCTTGTAAGTATGTATAGTATACAACATGTCTTGTATAATGCAAACCTAAAAACAGTTTGCACAGTTCTCGAGAACACTAATCATTTAGGGCAGTCCTGATCCCAGAACCTGAAACTCTGGGCCATATGTACGAACATATTTTCCTATAGGCACAAAATGGGTAAAAACCTTTGATACATTTGGCCCTCTGTGTCAAGGAGCTGTACTCCTGAAGATGCAGCCTGCCTGCACGAGATTCCCTCTAGCCAGCCAGGAAACTGACCAGAGCAGAACCCTAACGTCAGGCATAAACTAAAAATGCTGTAGAAGGATTCAATAACATGCCTTAAAGACATAACAGTAATAAAAAAAAAGCCAGGCCTATCTTTAGTTTGCCTAGGTATTCTCATGCTGTTTAAATAGCTGATCCATGCACTGTTTTCTAAGTCATCAATCCTCTCTCAGATTGGGTTGTATGATACAACCACACATGCCTAAACCAAGTATGCCTAAACAACGCGATCTGAACCATGACCATGTCTTTACCACTAATGCCTTTAAAATAAATGTTGTTGTAAAGGTATGATTGCTAAAGGAATATGTGTGGTAAAGTGCACACTCCAGACCCGCACCCTGCACCCTAACACCCGATACCCCAGCCAATGCAATCCATCCCACCCCAGCCAATGCAATCCATCCCGCCCCAGCCCTGAAAACTACCCTGAATTTCCACCCTGAGCCCAAAACACCCGGCCCGGACCAAAAACCTACCTCGATCGCAACCCCCTATCCTGAGCTCTAAACCTGCCCCTTCCCCCCACCCTAGGCCCTTCAACCAGGCCCAACCCTAAAAACGGCCCTGATCCCCCCGCCCTGAGCCCAAAAACCCTGCCAAAAAACTACCCTAACTCCAGCCCCCCGCCCTGAGCCCTAAAACGTACCCCCACCCCTGAAAACTGCCCTTCCCCCCGATCGGCGATTGGCGTTGCACAGTGCCATGCTGCATCATGGCAGTGCCCTTGCAAACGCATAGTAAATGTGCTTGATGTGGCTTGCCGCTACTTCCAAGGAGTAGTCACCTGCATTACAGGAACATCCCAGATACACAGATCTGTCCATAGAACAGCTGTGTGGGATTCAGTTGAAACCAGATCACACAAAGTGTTGAGGTTAGAGCACAGTGAAGTAAAGGGAGCGGTACTTTATTTTTTGTACAACACACGTTTGTATGATTCAAGCATGGGGTGTGCCAAGCTGCACTCACAAAGTCAGGATTAATTGGAACATTTTGCATCAGAGAAGCTGGCAACTTTTATGAGTATGCTCAATTTTGGTCAAGATTTTGAAACTAGGTAGCCTCTCGATCCACAAATTTCATGATGTCAGGTGTTGCATGTTTGGGACATCGTACACCCGGAAGTGCAAAGGACACCCGCTGCAATCAGGGCTTTAAGTGAGCCGGGTCCTGCCGGTGCTCAGACAGGTCCCTATCAGGCTCTCTATTTTTCCTTCACCCTGAGAATAAAAAAAAAAATCTTGCACTGTTCACTGCCTTTGATGTAACTTCACAGAGACCTGTTGTAGTTCTTACACAGTTTCATCATTTCATAACTGAAGCATTTCCAATATTCGATACAACAAAGCCATAGTTGTTGCTTATTTATCTATGCAACTAACAACCATTGGCAAAGCCAACAGTCTTGGCTTGTTGTAATTGTAATTCTACTTGTTGTATTATATATCTGGATGCAATGACAGAAACAGCAAATTACCAGTTGGGCAGCATGCTATGCTAAGCACAGATTTTTAGTTTACTTTGTAAGTCACGCCCTAATTACATCTGCTCCTTTGAAAGACAGTTTTTTCATCCCACTTAAAGCCCTGGCTGCAACCCTTTCCTGTACCAGTAAGTGGTGGGGAGAGGTGGAGTGGGCAAACTAGACATAGTTGTCAAGTCTTTTGCTTTTCATGTGTGATATTTTCATAGTTTCAGTGTCCTTATGTGTGACATTTCAATGCCTTATGTGTGACACTATGAATGACACTTTATTGAAAGAAGGACTTCAGTTACGTCTCTGTAGTAATGAGATAAACAAAGCAAACACACAGAGATGATGGACGGAGCGCTGAAACTTTTCAGACAAGTGAGCTAAAGAACGATGATGGATTCAACCCTGATCTGTGACTGGGGGTGAGAGTCTGAAAAGTTTCAGTTCCCTGTCCATCACCCCCTCGTGTGTGTAATGAGATAAACTACAGAAAGCACCACCTTTTCTGCAATGTAATGGGTTAGGAATGTCCTTAAAACAGCTTCAAATTATTAAAGAATTACCTTACTTCACATTGCCAACATGACCAACTGGGCTTTTTGCTCTGATGCAAACTGAATTGTTTAGTTGAGCAATCAGTCCTAGGTTTATGTACACTGCACCCAAAAACTCACAAAGTATTCAAACAAAGTGGCTACAAAAAGGAGTACAGCAAGCAAGAGGAATTCATTGTTGTTGTACATGTTCAGATTAATACACGTGCTCTGTCTCCTGCCCCTTGATGTTTCCATCAGTGCAAGAGTAGTGCTCAAAACTTGGGACATGGTAAAAAACACTGCTTTACAGAGTACAACTTCAGAGAATGGTGAAAATGCCCCTATTCCAGATGATCAGCTGCACTCTTATATTCTTATATTAGCTCTGCCAGCTGGTAGAAGTAAAATCATAAACCACCAACTTGAGTTTGTTCAGCTAGTGTTAACATGAACGTGCATGGATCTAGCATACACATTACATTCAGAGGTCAATCAAGCACGTTTGGTTGCCAGCATCACCTGCATGCGCTGAAACTGTTCTAGCTCTTTCCAGTGTGTGCTTTTCCTCCTCTGCTCTCTTTATCTTGTGGTGCACTCCACTCTACTTTCCCACTCTCCTCTGGGTGTATGTTTTAGATCTCTCCCTTCCTTTTTCTGCCCTTCACACTCCTTTCTTGCGCTCCTTTGCACTCATATTTCTTTCATTTTCCTCCTTTAATGTTTTTCTCTCCTCTCTATTCTCTTTTCACCTGTCCTTCCCCCATTTTCTGCACTCTCCTCCTTAGTTGCTTTTCCTTCTCTCTGTTAGTCCCGCTTCTCTCTCCTCCTTGCTGTCTGCTTTCCAATCCCTCTCTATCCTTCCTGGTTCCATGCCCTCACTTGAACTACCTTCCTCCTCCCTTCTTCATCTCTTCTCCACTTGCTTCATGTACCAATGAAAGGGTTGGCAGATTGGTTCATGCACCACATCAAAAAACTGGTGAGGTATATACAGATAGATGAAAAGCACAGCAGATCACTGATTTTTGAGTTGAGTACAAAGATCTGCAGTTCGACCAAAAATAAAACCCATCCTTTTCTGGGGGGACTTCTTGATGACTCCATAGACAACAATCCAAAAGGAAATGCTCTCAGTAATTAAAGGCACTGAGCAAACTTAGTACTTGCAGGTTTTAGAGGATATATATTGAATAAATAATTATCTCACTGGTTACGGATTCAGTATTTTTTTAATACACTTCTAAATAATACACCGACAATAAAAAAATGTGTGTAGCAGTCATTTCAGGCACGACTTATTGTTATCTTAAATGTGGTAGCATTAGTAATGCCAGTACCTTTCTTCTATCATAAACACATCATGGTGGAACCATTTATTTATACTCATTCAACCTTAAACTGTCAGAGCATGAAATAGACGGAATCTTGAGAGCTTCTATTTAGTATTAGAAAATTTGAAAGTTGAGTACTCCTTTGAAGACAATTGAGTAGCTCTGGGCTTATAATGGCTAGCATAAGCCCCAAGCTCCAACATGTCAATGATTGTCTTTCTGTTTCTCCCTTTTTAATTTTAAATAGTCTACCCTTAGTGGGTGGAATGTTCTAATACCATATAGCCCATTTGCCTCAGGCTATACTGTAACATGTATGCCCCTCGGCAGTGGGCTTTAAGGCTATATTATCTCTGCAAGGGTCACGTGCTCTGCGCTCCCAGAGATGTGCTGTGGATGACAAGAACCAGCACAATGATCCCCAGCAACTCAGAGGTCAAAAGAGTTAAGCGCTGCCCTGCAGGCCCATCCACTACTGCGGCACGGGACATGGAAGCCTCCATGTGCACATGAGGCCAGTCCCTGTTTATGTTTAATGTGACTGGTGACACGATGTACTCAGGTGGCCCAGAGGCTGCTGTTTAATTGCATGGGGAAGTGGTTTGGTTACTGTTAGGAAGTAACAACTTCAATGCTGGTAGGCCCAGGCCGTTCCTATTAACAACGAGTCACATCCCCCCATCACCTGGACCCGGCAGCTTATTATTGTCTAAGGCAGCAGTGAACAGCAAGCGTGCCGCAAACATTTCCTCATGGGACAGAAAGTATGGTCTGTGGCATGTCTAAGTGCTGCATTGAAGCCAGCAGAGTGAGGGTCAGGATGGTGTAATGTGGATGTAGGGGGAAGCAAAGCATGTACTCTGTGTGGCCAACCAACCCAGCCTTCACATGGCTTCTGTCTGCCACCTACACTGTAACCTCATGCACCAAGAATTAAAAACAAAGCATTAACTTTTGATCTAAAACATAAGAGCGAAAGGGGTGCTCATCTAGTAACCGAATTGCACAATGTGAAACTAGAAAACATGGGATCAATCCTGGCTTCTCCACTTGACAAAAATGTGTGATTCTAGGCAATTGTTTAATTTCACTTTGCCTCATTTATCTCATTACCACATACAAGATTACTTTGAATTTCATAAGTCTAGAAAGATTACCTTGAAATACATGAGTCCAAGACGTGCTGTACAAAACCTTCTCTTGTCTTTGATTTAACAAACTGTACTGTTATTCCAATTATAATAACCTAGGCAATACAGAGGGTGCACCTGACAAATGACTTGCCTCATGATTCATTAATGGCATTGCTGCCAGGACGGGGGTGGCATACATTTTTCTGAGTTCATGTTTGAAAATTATCACTTCTAATAAATGCCTTTCAATGCAGTGATATAATCTGATGTACTACGGTGTAACGCTTCTGCATTTTAATGAAATACATTTTTTGAATTTAGAAGAGTTTATTATATTCCTACATGTTTAATGCAAGATGTCTTTAAAAAAGAAGGTGTTCCTAAGGATAAGTGGTGTAGCGCACAGTGGCGGCCGTCATATCAACACTAGAGGGGTGTCGAGGAGACCGAGAGCCAAACCCAGTGGGGGCCAAAACATAATAAAAAAATGCAAAATGTACTTACCCGTGTTTCGCTCGCCTCTGTGTTTTCTTCTACTTTCTTGGATGTCGTCAGTGTGATGGCACCTCATGGAGCCCCAGTGAACCCCATTCTGCAAATCCCGACGCTGCTCTCATGCTGCAGATGAGCAGCACCAGGATTAGCTGGTCGATGCTCCAGCGGGTACAGGAGGCCTGTGTCTGCTCTTCACCCCGTTGTCTGAGACAGCTAGGTAGAGAGGTCTATACTGTGCATATAAGGCTGACAGTCGCAAGACAGCCGGTCAAAGTGACTTGCGCAGTGTAAACTGGTGGAGTGAGCACCACTGCCCTGCTGCCAGTCAGCAGCAAAGCCTGTGAGCAGTGAAAAATAAAACTGTAATTTATTTAATTCCCATTTTATTTTTGCTGCACTGGCAGCAGGGGGGGGGGGCACTCCTCCACCCTAATGAGGTGGCAGACGCTAGTTGCACATCTTATTTTCTGTTACTTTATAGCTAAGGTGTAAATAAATGCTTGCCCGTTTAACTGCTTTAGGGAAGATCATGCTCTGTCAAGTAAACAGCAGCTCTGAGTTGCTGTTCCCCAGGGAGCTGCATACAAAGGTCAGGAGGGCCACTTGCGGACCTGAGCCATACTTGAGTATCCCTGGTTTAGTACCACCATAGAGCAGCCTGCATTGCCGCGATTCTAAAAGCAAGCAATGCATGATTAATACATTTTAATGTGATGATACGGACTCCAGCATTAAAATGGGTGTGGGTTACCGCCTATGCCTGGTCCTTAGAAGGGCTGTCGAGACGGTGCTGGGTTATGGGTGCAGCGCTGTAGTTCCCAACAGTGTAGCAGGTGCAGTTGGATCATGGCCCCTGAGTATGAGGGGCTCACTGGACCACAATTATGGCTGTTTTTTTTCACCACCAAACCATGGATTAGGAAGACCATTTTCCTTTCGTGGCCTTAGTTTTGAAGGCAAAGCTGTCAAAGAGCCCTATTGCAAACAATATACATAGAGTGGACTCAGAGTCCATCCCCCTCAACAACTGGCTTCCATTGACCAGCGTCTTTCAGTCATTAGCTTGAGAATTTGTCAATCACATCTTTGCTCAGCCCAGTGGAAACTAAATCTCTCACCTATTGCTATTGACTGTTAGCCTCCACTTCTATGCCCACCTCCATTTGAGTCCTTTGATTGAACTATATGAGGGACTACTTTACTACTATACCCCCCGCTGTCTGCTCCTGCTAGCTCCCTACCATGTGTCTTACTCTAATGTACTACTGTTGCCTTGTCACGTGACCCATGGGGACATTGTCGTCTTCCCTAAGTTAGCATGCACACGATGCAGACTATCCGCTGCTTTGAACACGTTACTACATGAGTTTATTTTACAAATGCATCTTTTGATATTTTCACATGAGAACCTACTGCTGTGTTCACACTTTACCGTTTCCTGGGATTTAGTTTGTACATTGGGAACAAGGTGGAACAACAATGCCCCTTGTTATTCTGTTCTGGTCAGGCCCTAGCACCTAGTCAAAACATACAGATGCAGCTGTTGTTTGGGATACGTACTTTGGTCTTATTGGAATACACGGATAGGTGGGGAACACTTGGAGAGAGACCCTTCCAGAGAGAAGAGCATGACAGCACCTATGATTTAGAACTACGGGATCAGCAGATAGCACCCAGAGATGTTCTAATATATAATCATCTTACATCTATACAAGGGGAGGGAGGTTAGGCTACGTTGTCTCTCACTATGACAGCTCATTTTATGATTTACAGACTACTTGCTATGCTGACCGTATTTGTGTTATGCATTTTTCTGCTTACTGTGGCCCGTATTCTGCATATTAGAGCACGTTAGTTAAAACAAATATTTTAAACTTGTTCGTGTCTCTGTCAGACTTTATTGTGGACAAGAGTGTGAGTGAAAGGGTGTGCCTTGTAACCGCGATTCCTGAGAGTCGGAAGTGTTATGTTCTGGGGTGTCTAATCACTTGTTCCTCTGTGAGTGAGTAGGAGGGCAAGTGAGACACTATAGCTAGTCTGTCCTGGGCTCATGGGTCCTAAGGTGGTAGGATGATTCAGTCCCTATATACTAAGGTCCCATAATCCTACGCATAGTTCTATGTTTGCGCTGAATCCCTGCACCAGCATTTGTTACCACATGGAACCGAGACCGATTGGCGTTGCCAAATGCTTTTTTCTATAGGATCCGTGGCAACTTTGTTATTCCACGGCAGGGGTTCCCAGCACACAGGAACAGCTCGATTCTTGGCAGTGGGCTGGTATATAGTGAAGGTATATAGTGAAGGCATAGTGCAGGGTAGAGTGCAGGGTGCATTGCCTTGCCCCTGGGTGAGGGCCTGGAACAAGGTACAGTGTACTGCGGTAGGTTAGCAGCAGCCCTCCTGCTGCTCTGCAGCTTAAACTAGCTGTGTTTTTCAAACTTTTTAAGCTTAGCACTTTCAGAGCTTGCACAGTTTTTAAAAACATTTGCAAAGTTGTGAGTCAGCAGACCGTGCACCGCTACATTTGAGACAGCAAGATTAAGCAATAAGCCCCAAATCTGGCGTCATTTGCTTTGAAGGTTGGATGGAAACAAGATCTCAAAGATGTCAGGAAAATAAATAATTCACAACACTAAACTTCTCCCTAGAGCACTTGTCTGGCTCAATTGTTGTTAATAGGTCTCTTGGTACCTCTGATTCGGTACCACTACCAGTTACACTAGGACTCTAGACACCTCTGGCTCTCCCAGTACCCCTGTCTCTCAGAATCACTTATGGTTGAGGTACGTCTGGCTCTCTCAGTACCACTGCCTGTCAGTTCTACTGGGCCCCTTAGTACCACGGTCTCTCCCGGCACCACTGTCTGTGAGTTCTACTGGCACTCTAGGTACCTCTGGCTTTCCCTGTACTGCCGTTTTTTCTGGTGCTCTAGGTACATCTGCCTCTCACAGTACCACTGCCTGTCAGTTTTACTTGCGCTCAAAAAGGCAGGTTTACAATGATGTTGTGACGGGGTTGTGTCACTTTTGTGATGCAGCCCTGATGCAAAATCTTTTTTGCTATTTACTAAGCCATGGAATGGCACTTTACGTGACTTTGAGTGGTTTAGTAAATTCAAAGTAACAAAAGGTAGCATATAACGCTGCCTTGTGTTACCTTGCGCTGGGAGCGCATTCTGTGGGTGGTGCATAGGCATTCCTATGGAACTGTAACCTGGGAATGAATCACAATGCTTCGCCTTCCCCAGTGAGGAGTAACAAGGAAAAATATCTTTATTTCACCTTGTTATATCCTCTTTCCATGTATGCTGGATTTTGCAGCACACATAGAAGAAGGAAAACACCATAAAGGACATATAACACAGGCACACTTGCCCCATAGTTCAAGAGTGCATTAGCGCTAAGCAGCACACAGTGTACCCGTGCTAGGAGGCAGCAAAAAGGCACCATAGCTTAGTTGAGATGATTTATTTCTTTCACGCTCCACAGTGCAGCTACTTTGGCTGCCCTGCATGAAACATTGGTAAATCTGCCCCCAGGAGACTCTGGCTCTCAGTACAGCTGCCTGTAGGTTGCAGTAGTGCTCTTGGCACCCCTGACTATCGCGGCACCATAGTCTCCCAGACCAACGGGTGCTTTAGGTACTCCAGACACACCTGGTACCACTGGTTGTCAATTATACTGGCGCTGGAGGTACCCCCCACTCGCTCAGTACCACTGTCTGGCATTTGCACTGGCACTGCAGGTACCTCTTGCTCACTCAGTACCACTGCCTATTGGTTCTATTGGCACTCTTGGTACCTATGGCTTTCCCATTAGCGTTTCAAAAAAGTGGCAGCCCAGAGGGACAGGATAAGCAGGGTGCCATCCACTCAATTTAATGGCATATTGAATGAACCCCCTGCTCCGGCACCATCCACTGTCATCAAGTAGTCATAACACCCTGATACAATAGTGCAAACTCACAAGGGTTTAGCTCAATAGACTACTGTAGGTGCATCTATTGGGGCAGTGAATTGTGATGAATATATAGCACGCATTAAGTAAGTAACCGAAGGCGACACTGATGGTCATTACAGTGCCCTGAACTTCTCATCACAGGCGTGCTCCTCTGTATGCAAGGGCGAGGGAACTGTCTCCATTAACCTCAGTCAATCTGGCTCGGTTATTAAGATTTAGGGGCATATTATCAAGGACGGCGTTAAAATTATCGTCGGTTTAGCGGCAGAAAACTGCCGCTAAAGCGGCGATAATGGGCTTGATAATATGCCCTAGAGAATTCCAATAGAAGCCCATGTTCACACCAGAACAGGACTATCCTAAGTAAGGTATCTTGGGCAACGGTGGGCTATGCTGTTTTTGTTAACACCAATAAAGGATTTCTCCGACATTTTAAACCCATTGATGCTCATTCTAGCACTTTGGTGTGAAGAAATCTCGCCTTTCCGCATCCAGGTTTCACTCAAAACATGGCGTACCGGTCTGCCAGAAGGACTAGCCCTTGAGAAAAAGAATCGGTGTGCATACTGATACCTTCCTGCCCCAATAGTTAGCATTAAAGGCCTCACTTCCGACACTTTGGGGCATATTTACAAGCCCCTTTCGCCACCAGAGCGTCACTTTTTTTGACCCTCCGGTGGTGAAGTGTGCTGGCCCATATTTGCAAGGCTAAGCAGACCACCATGCAATGCTTTTCATGGTCTTGTAAATGTGACCCCCTTTCACTCATTACTCTGTGTGAAAGGGGCATTCCATGGGTGTTGCTGTGGGGGTTCACACGCAACTATGGATTCTGACTCATTCCAAGATTTACAAGGTTTAGCAGACCTGTGAATGCGCCAGATTTTAACTCCTCCCCAGGGGAGAGGTAAAAGTGGCACAACAAGGAGAAATACTTTTATTTCTCCTTGTTTTTTCCTCTTTCATATGTGCTGCATTCTGCAGCACACAGAGACAGAGGACAACACCATCAATTATTGTTTTTGTGCAAGAAGGTATCCCATTCTGCACAAAAACAATCATCCCTAAATGGGAGAAGGTATGGGGGCCGTGGACATTATACAGGGGTCTGTGATGGGTCTCATGAAGGGTGCTGAATGGCATTGCCTACAATGTACTTGTACACTGTGTTCTATAAGGCGTGGTATGGCCATGTCTGGCAAATGCTTTGTATGTATATCCTTGAAATGCTTATATCTGAAGCTTGTTTTGATTTAATAAAAATATATATATATATATTTTAAAACAGTCATCCCTGCACCATGGTGCAAGGGGGCCTGCGTTGACGCTAGGCAGCCTATTGTGAGCCAGCACTGAGAAAAAAGCACAGGGATGCGTCGTATTGTTATAAATACGACACATCCCTGCACTTTCCTAATGATGCAGTTTGGCGCAGCAAGATGGCTTGCAGTGCCGCGCTTCGTCGTTATCTTGTAAATATGCCTCAGTGTTGGGGATGGGGCAGTGGCAATTGTGAGAGGCAGTCTACTTCCTCCTAGAGGCAGAATAAGGTATGTCTCCGAATTAGTGGACCACACCCTCTTTCGGTCAGAATCCTAATCCCTATCACACTGTAAATCCGTACCTTATAACCTCTACTTGTACCTGCACCCCTCTACTATTCCTTGCACCGCCCACTCATTTGCATACTGACTCTTTGCCTCATCTGCTGCTCCCTACACCTCCGAAGAAGGCCATTCCATTCACAATGGATGTTCAAGACCCCCCCTATATCATGTTACACCCCCTCATCTCTTCTGGCCAATCTTGACCATCTCACCCATCACCCCTCAGAGCTTTGAAGAAATATGTCCTTTCAATTACTGAAACCTAGGTGAGAGGGTACTTGAGCCCGGTGCCACTCATGCCCTTCTGCTTGATTCTTCCGTCGGTGTCATTCTTCTTCTTTGGGAGAGGGAACTGAGATAATAACTCAGAAAGGGATGGAAGCCCCGCTCTTTTCATTCCAACGTGTGAAGCGCTAAGATTACTTTTTCAGCAGCAGCTCTCTTTTACTGTCCACCTAGCCACAGAAGCACTTTTCCCCTCTGTGATCACCAATGTATTCTCTTCTATGGACGACTTACGCACAACCTTCCCACGGATGAGCCTGAAGCTTCACCTACGCAGGATCTACGTACTCTGATGGTCACCGTGGGGCTCTCTTAGTTGGGCTGTGTCTTCTGGACATACTACCTTTTGATTTGACAGGCACATTTGTCCTACAATCCGCTGTGACCCCAGACTGACAGCCAAAACCTTCCCCAGGGTTGTTATTTCTTTTTACTTTTTTTTTCACAACATCTGAACACTGGGTCGTTCCCGCTCTATGTTGTGGTAACACACATAAACCTCTCTTAAACCTGTACAACATTTGTGAACGTTCTTGAAATTTCTTCCATGTCTGAAGTTTAAATATGCATACATACATAACCTTTGCAGTTAAATTTTATGGCTCGCAGCATATTCATTAATGTGAGTGACTCAAACGGGAGCATTGTTTCCACATGCTGATTTCACTACCCTGGTTTCAGGAGTACAGGGTGCCCCTGGGGCACCGCCTTGTGGCCTCCTGTTCTGGGGTCATGTCCTTCTCTGCTGGGGCTGGTAAGAGCCTGTGTGTTAAGCTGAGTGCAGAAATACACATGGGTGCTTAAGTCTCAGCCATATCCTGTACCTGCTTTTCTTACATACATCAAGACCAATCTTCCCTTACTCTTTACTACCAGTTGGATCTCAGCTGTGATGACTCTGTTAGTGTTTATGTTTCATTAGTGCAATGCACTTTACCTGATTTACGTAAATAACATACTCTTTTCCCTGTTAAATTCTGGCAGATTTGCCCTTCAGAAAAATAACGAGGGGTGAGAGGTATATGATGCACTCGGTAATTACGGTGTGCGACAAACTGCAGTCAATTCGGAATTCTGACCCCTGCACCAACCGAAGTTTGCACAGGGGCCAGAAAACACCGATCCGTGCGGAAACATGGCATTAGTCTCACTTTTGCCCCTCGGTTTTACATTTGTTCCTTTTCTCTCCCTTCCAGAGCCGACTTCTGATTGGTTACTCACTTTGTGTTTTGGACCTGCTCTGTTTCCCAACCTTTCTTTGATTACTTTCCCTTTCAACATGTGGGGGCATATTAAGAAGGGCTTTATCTCTGCTTTTTTGGCTTACAAAGGCAAAAAAGCGCAGATAAAACTATTGCCCTATTTACAAGAGGGTGCTAACATGCATAATCGCATGTTAGCACCCTTTTTCCCGACGCCTCCCTTTGCATCTCTAATGAGATGCAAAGTAGGCGTCACTGGGCGTACCCCAGATGGACTACCTTGTAAAATATCGCTGATATTCACATCGCGATATTTACAAGGCAGCCCACAGGATTTTAGCACACGTTAGATTTTGGCGAAAACGGCGGTTTTCGCCCAAAACTAACGTCTGCTAAAATCCTGACTTACCTATGCTTAACATAGGGGTGGATTATGCTGATACGACCTCAGGGTCGTATCAGCAAGGTTATCGCCGTTTTGCAGGGAACATCGCTGGAAAACCAGTGATGTTCCCTGCAAAACGGCAATTTCCCCGCTATCGCTGGATTTCTTATCGTCGTTGTGAAAAGCGTTGTTGATACAAAGCTATCACGGCGATGAAATCCAGCGATAGGATAAACATCGCTAAACGCTCTTAGCGATGTTTATCTCTAATCGTTGTTAATATGCCCCGTGGTTCCTCCTTCTTTTCTCGGTATTTGGCCTGCTCACTCCCTCCAGGTCAATAATCACTCCCCAGCAATGCTTCCGCCTGGGTCTCAGCATGGTATGCATGAGATGGCTTAACCTGTGGGCAAATAACAGTATTTACTTAATGACCAAAATCGGGAATTTCTGATAAATGCACTTATTCCAAAGTTCCATTATATGTGCTTAAATTTTTTTTTTTCAGTGATTGACGCAGAAAGCACGTGGTAACCCAGCAATAGGTCTCCCAGCATTAAAACAATAATGGCTGAAATATAAACTTTCTTTCATGAGCTCCTCAGGATGAGGAGACACCGCGCTACCTCTGTGGACTGAAGAGCTCCAAGTTCTGCTCCATCTCTCTGTGGCTTTCAGCACTGTTGATCAAGAGACTGTGCCTAACATGTGACCACGTGAATGTGACCAAGTGATCCTTTCTGAACTCGTTCTCCATCTCTCTGTGGCTTTCAGCACTTTTGATCATGAGACTGTGCCTAACATGTGACCACATATGAAGGTGAGTAAGTGATCCACTCTGAACTGGTTCTCCATCTCTCTGTGGCTTTCAGCACTGTTGATCAAGAGACTGTGCTTAACATTTGACCACGTGAATGTGACCAAGTGATCCACTCTGAACTGGTTCTCCATCTCTCTGTGGCTTTCAGCACTGTTGATCAAGAGACTGTGCCTAACATGTGACCACATGTGAATGTGACTAAGTGATCCTTTCTGAACTGGTTCTCCATCTCTCTGTGGCTTTCAGCACTGTTGATCATGAGACTGGCACTAACATTTGACCACATGTGAAGGCGAGTAAGTGATCCACTCTGAACTGGTTCTCCATCTCTCTGTGGCTTTCAGCACTGTTGATCAAGACACTGTGCTTAACATTTGACCACGTGAATGTGACCAAGTGATCCACTCTGAAATTGTTCTCCATCTCTCTGTGGCTTTCAGCACTGTTGATCAAGAGACTGTGCCTAACATGTGACCACATGTGAATGTGACCAAGTGATCCTTTCTGAACTGATTCTCCATCTCTCTGTGGCTTTCAGCACTGTTGATCATGAGACTGGCACTAACATTTGACCACATGTGAAGGCGAGTAAGTGATCCACTCTGAACTGGTTCTCCATCTCTCTGTGGCTTTCAGCACTGTTGATCAAGACACTGTGCTTAACATTTGACCACGTGAATGTGATCAAGTGATCCTTTCTGAACTGGTTCTCCTCTTCTGCAGAAGATCCATTTTGTTCACAGAAACTTTGTAATAAATGTCCACACAGAAATCAGGTTGAAAAGTGAACTTGCTTATTGCATGACCGTGGACTCCAGCTCCCATCTAGACTTACACAACGACTTGGAACTTACATCCCACTAGAAGAGAAAAAGGACCACAAGAACCCCAGGGCCATTCCATGCCAGAGGAGAGAACCCACATTTAAGGGAGAACATAAGTCAAGATATTGCACAAGGAGGAATATTTTAAATAGAACTACAAAATATATTACAGACACCCCACTATCACCCTCACATGTGGAATCTGAATGTGGTGCTTCTAGAAAATCCGTCAGGAGAATACGGAGCATCAACCTCAAACATTGAGATGACATCCCGCTCCATCTCTTGATAACTCTATTGTGCTATAACCTCTTCCTTACCAGTTTGTAAACTTTGTCACTATCTTTGTTCCTGAAGCTAATACCAAACAAAACAGAGGATCACCTCTTCCACTCAGGAAAAGTGAATTCCATAGCTTGGACAAATATAAAAAAGGGAATTAGGCCACCAGTAAAACTAGGATTCACTATCAACTTGAAATGAATCATCTTCCAGTGCACTTACTCAGGAAGATGAACCCATCCGTTCACATTGAAGGCATTAAGATGTGTCACAGGTACTTTCACACCAGAAGACAGGCAAGGCTCTGCTAGAAATATTTCCTAAATGCATCATACCCTACGTCAAGGAGGGTTTTGCATTAGGTAGCAGTACTATAATGTGAAAATAAAAATGATCACCCATATTGATTGACCTTCATTAACTCCTTCTCAAACTGATAATACGCTTCAGTGTACTATGTACGTCCTACAAAGGTTTTCGTTATCATCAACATCCATATGCCAACAACAAACTCGCAGCGTAAATCTCTCTCCACAGTAGAGCAAGCACACCTTTTACCTGTCTTAAAGAGAGTCAAAATCAAAGAACAAGCCAAGTGTTCTTCTATGATGCTCCAGGCTATCAGTCTCTCATTCCATAATACCTCGTCAAACTCTGGGCCTTATTTACTTATTTTTGGTGTAGGGCAGTGCTGCAAGCCTTCCTGCCACGCTGCCCTACGTCAAAAGAAAAGGGCGGAATGTGCTGGATCTATGAGATATGGGGCATTCCTGTCCTCTTTTACTGCGCTGGCACACAAATGGTTGCCTAGCGCCAATGCAGGCACCCTTGCACCATGGCGCAAGGGTGTCTGCATTGAAATCAGGTTGTTTTTGGGCAGGAAGGGACACCTTCCTTCATAAAAACAACCGTTACACCACCCCTGGGGAGGCGTAGGCCTTTCACTCATTACAAGGTTTACAGCATGTTGTAAATCTGGGAATGTGTCAAATACCATGGGTAATGCCCATTGCACGCCTCCCTATCGCAGTGTGAGGCAATGCAGTGACTTGCGCTATGTTGCCTCACACCATATCTACGAGGCCATGAAAAGCCACGCAGGGTGGCTTTATGTGGCCTCATAGACAGTGTGCACCGCCGAAGCATCATTCGAAGGGACGTTCCAGTGGTGCACAGGGCTTGTAAATGAGCCCCTCTGTATTTTGGATCACACCGCCGCCAAGACTGGCTGCCAACTGGTGCTTTCTGCAGGTGCCCGATGTTTTCTCCCTGTTTACTCTCCTGGTTCTCACACTATTGATTATCCTTTTTATGATACATTCTGTGCGCAATGTTCCCATATCAAGTGGGTGAGGTTAACCTAAAAATGCATAGTTTACATGTGCGCCCAGTAAACCATAGTTTGTCACAGGAGCCCGTTGCCAGCGCTGCCATGCGCTGGGGTTGCCTAGTCTTGATTCCACATCATGCTCTTTCTTCTACCACCCTAAACTTTCTATCTCTTTATTGCACTCTTTGAGGTTCTTGTTCATCCCTGCTTTGTGTTACTGTTTTTCTATCTTTCTTCCTATTCCTCCTGGTTTTCCATGTATTTTTTTGCCTTTCTTTTGCTCTGGGTCAAAGTATAATGATGTAAAATAAGTGCCTGTCCCCAAAACTGTGCCTGGTGCCCCCAACACCTGCACAAATTAAAAACTCATTATGGCTCCCTTTTGGAAGCACCGTAGCTATTGTAGTTGTATGCATATCAGGTGGTACTTGGGTCGCTTTTAAAGAAATAGCTGGTATACAATACATGGACGTCATTTTGGGCTAGTCAGGGGTCGCAGCTGTGACCTCTAGCTTGCTCCCTGGTATTCCTGGCACTTCCTATGCAGACGTTTTGTCTCCTCTGAGGTCAGGGGTCGCAAAGGAAGTGCCAGGAGTCGCAGAGAGCAAGCTAGAGGTCACAGCTGCGACCCCTGACTACGCCAAAATGACCTACCTGGGTATAAAATACTGCTTGAAACAGTGATGCGTTCCTTAGGAGTACCTTTAGTTATCCAGATGACAAGAATCATCTACAAAGTATTTCAACCGACTTAAATTAGAAATGTCTCACCCCTTCAGGGTGCGGAATTGTACAGCCTACTTTCTGTAGTAGTAGTAAGCACTAGGAAGCCTCCACAGTAAGAATGTTACACGCAAATCTTGATAGTTGCCATTTAATTTTCAGTTTTTTTCTTATTCCTAGGTGCACCGTCTGTCTGTGGGTTGATCACAATCAATGTTCATGCAAAGTGCAGCGTCTGACGTCAGAATAAAGGAAGGAAACACAATTCTTCCTTTCAACCCTTCCCTGAAGGTCGAGGCATTCAGACGCCTCACAAAGACCTCTCTGTTGTGATGAAATGTCACCAAACAAAACACCTGAGCCTTCAATGGAGCCTTCCACCGTGTTTTCAAAGTGGGGGGAGGGGCGGAAATCAGTGCTTGAAGTGGGATAAAAGCGCAGGCTGTGTCTAACGGGGCGTGGCCCAAGACCCCATTAGAACCAGCATCCTTTGTGAAACTAAGATTGCAGCCTAATACACGTGGACTAGAATCCCACGCATTCAAATGCATCAGTAAAGATTTTATAATCAGAAAATGGAAACACCACGATATTTACAGTTTATTATCACCCTTTTCATTGAGACATAAGAAATACTACAAGTGCACATAAACTGGAAGTAGAGAATTATGGAATTATGAAAAATTACTATTTAGCTGCCACCTTTTATATTAGAACTTAAACACCACCCATGTGAAACATGACACACAAGACTAAGCATAAAAGTGGCATTTCTTTTGTTTTTATCAAGGCACTTCGTACAACAGTATTGCTGTTAATAAGTACAGTAAAAAATATTAAGTGCTGTTATAATCCAACTAAACTGACATACATTTATTCAAAGCATAGAGGGATAACATTATTGATTGGCCTCAACAAGAAATTAATCTGTGGCCTTGAAGTTGCCAGCAGTTTACCCCACTAGGAACATTATTCTACAGGGTTATGTCTGCTGACTAAGTCTAAAAGTTAGTAATATAGGGATAGATGTACGAAGGTTAGGATTAGCGATTTCCTCATCGCAAGTGTTTGCGAATCACAATTAGAAAAACTCTATTCCTAATGTTTGAAACTCTGAGTTTCATTTAGTGATTCGTAGTTGGCAAATAGGCCTACCTCATAAATATTAATGAGGTAGGTTGCAATTTGTCACCCACCAGGATTCGCTGAAATCATAGGGATGGTGGCCTGCTGGGGCCAGCAGACCACCATGTATGTGACCACGTATGTGACGGCTTTTAAATAAACATTTTTTTAAAGCAGCCTGTTTTCCTTAAAGTAAAACGGGGTGCGTTTAAAAAGAAAAAAATGAAACTTTGAAGCTTCATGTTTTTTGAAGTAGGCAGTGGGCCGTGTTCTTAAAAAATATTTTGCCAACCATTCTCAAAGGTTAAGACCTCTTCCCCTTTGCAAATGTGTTACCACCATTTTATAAATGAGTATAAATTGTGAATGATTTGTGACCGCATTTCGGTGGCAAAACATTTATACATGCCATTTCAATATGGTATTAGGAAGGGACGCCTGCTCCACCCCACTTTCAAATACCGAATCTTATACAGCAATTTACGATTCGGTACTGAATCACAATTTGGACTTTTTACATCCCAAAAAGCATTTCTGCGGCCGCAAAAATGCTTCGTACATCTAGCCCATTGCTCAGTGGGTCAAGACACCCAATGATATGTTTTAACTTGTATGCAGCAAATGTCAGCTTCTACATGTTACAGTTTTATAAACCTAGGAGGCTGTTTGGTGGGTTCGTGCAGAAATTCAGGAGTAGTCTGCAGGTCACGAGTTCCAATGCTGGCAAAACAGGTCAGTTTAGTTGTCTGCATGACACACAGGACTGCAGAGGGCACAAGCTAGAGACGCCACAGCATTTCATTCTTTGAAGGGTGATAGAATGAGTACAGTTGAGTTGGATGGTAATTAAAGTCAAGACACAAGTAGGTTTCTAATATGCTCCATATGCCTTGTAATTAATAGGAAATATTTACTTAAGCCTACAACACAGGATATATAGTGCCTCCAGGGGACATGCATTTTTCTTCCGGAATAGAAAAGCAGAGGCAGTACAGCAATGTCTGTGGTCTGTTCTTCCACGAATATTTTGCTGGCTTTAATGTGGAAAATATATAGAGGTTTTCTTTCGGCCTCCAGCTCCATCTGCATTTTATTTTTAACAATACCACACCTCCTCTCATTACAAACAGACAGATTAGAGTCAATGCCATCCACCAAGGAACAACAAGGCCAGCAACCCCACTGCTTTCTTTCATAGATGCATTAAAAACACCTCGATCTTACGTCAAACATATTTTATGTGCGAGTGGTTAACAGCCTCTACACCTGGAGTTAATTTTAACTGCTTGAATAAGGAATATATCACACACAATAAGATATTAACCCTCGTAGAACTTGCATTTGCTGCCCCAGGTACCCCATAATGATAGAAGGAATGGAAAGGTTGGTCATTTCAGTCGTGTGGTTTGTTCAGGAGCAGATATCGGCTTATTCTTATTCACGGCGATACCAAAGGGGATGATGGATGGAGCGCTTGAGGATATCAAACACTCACCCCCAGTCAACTGATCTGGGTTTAATCCATCATCATTCTTTAGCTCACTCCACCACCCCAGTTCAGACATGGCCATATGCAAATCAGTCTGACCCTGTGCCTCATGGGAACAGTCCAGCCCGAACTTCCAAGCCATGTCTTCCCTGGACCGGAAACAAGCATCCTGGGACCGGTTTCGGGTTCATAACCATCGTCAGCCAGGCTATCTTGAATCCAGTGGTAAAGTGAGCAAGGGACCCACGTCTGGGCATACCCTGCCAACTTAGGGTGAACAAAGCGATAACAAAGGGGATGATGGACGGAGCGCTTGAGCAACTCAAACACTCACCCCCAGTCAACTGATCTGGGTTTAATCCATCATCATTCTTTAGCTCACTCCACCACCCCAGTTCAGACATGGCCATATGCAAATCAGTCTGACCCTGTGCCTCATGGGAACAGTCCAGCCCGAACTGCCAAGCCATGTCTTCCCTGGACCGGAAACAAGCATCCTGGGACCGGTTTCGGGTTCATAACCCTCGTCAGCCAGGCTATCTTGAATCCAGGGGTAAAGTGAGCAAGGAACCCACGTCTGGGCATACCCTGCCAACTTAGGGCGAACAAAGCGATACCAAAGGGGATGATGGACGGAGCGCTTGAGCAAATCAAACACTCACCCCCAGTCAACTGATCTGGATTTAATCCATCATCATTCTTTAGCTCACTCCACCACCCCAGTTCAGACATGGCCATATGCAAATCAGTCTGACCCTGTGCCTCATGGGAACATTCCAGCCCGAACTGCCAAGCCATGTCTTCCCTGGACCGGAAACAAGCATCCTGGGACCGGTTTCGGGTTCATAACCCTCGTCAGCCAGGCTGCCTTGAATCCACAGCGTCAGACTGATTTGCATATGGCCATGTCTGAACTGGGGTGGTGGAGTGAGCTAAAGAATGATGATGGATTAAGCCCAGATCAGTTGACTGGGGGTGAGTGTTTGATTTGCTCAAAAGCTCCGTCCATCATCCCCTTTGGTATCGCTTTATTCTTATTCACAACAGCAAGAGGGGTCATCAAAGCAGCTGTACTATTGATTTTGTTTTTCTTTCCTTGCTGAAAATTACAACCTGATCACTGAGTGGTTAAAATATTTACTGTGCTAAAAACAAGGGTTGGCAGCAAATGAATAAACTAGCATTTCTGGATCAGGGTGACAGGGTTGTGCTTTATTTCCCACATTGAGTGTGACAATGACACACTACTCCACCGTTGAGATTTAAAGAGTGAGAGGCAGGGTGGTGCACAGGAAACCTGTGCTGAGATCTCTGCCCTTCTTCGTCTTCTGCAGAACACTGCTCTGTCACTGCAGTCAATGCTGAATATTTACCTACCCCCCAAAAAAGGTATTGCTTGATTGTCAGCAGGAGCCGTATCATGATGGCTCTGCGCAGAGTACAGTGCCTGTTTTTTGCGGTTGAGGCACTTGGATGATCATGCATGTTTGACTCTAAACTTTACAAATAGTGGCATAAGCTATAATTGATGTTCAGCTGTGCCAGACCCTCCTGTCCTGATGAAGGTTGCTACAACCAAAGAGAGCCGAAATGTGTTGAAACTTGATTATACGGCCAAGTCTATATTGGTTTGCTGAAAGGTGTGTTATGTCTAGCAGAAGAGTAACTCCATCATGCTCAGAAAAAAATATAAACCTCCAGAACATAATGATAAATGCAAATGGGTTGTGGAGTGAGCTCTGGTGGCCAGAAAACCTGGGGAGTCCCCCCCCCCACCTCCAAGCAAGCTGTCAAAAACCTGGGGGTATGGTTAGACTCATCACTTAACTATCAAGTTCAAACTAAAAAGGTAGCAGGGACGTGTTTTGGGCTCCTGCGGGGGCTTTGACCCCTATTGGGGTTTTTTGACCCCCGACTAGCCAGATTATTATTCAGGCAGCTATAATGTCCAGACTGGGCTATGCCTGCTCCCTGTACCTAGGGGCTAATAAGGCCGAGATTGCACGGCTTCAACGGGTTCAGAATGAAGCAGCCAGATTACTGATTGGGCTGCGCAGGTCCTGCCCGGTGTCACCCACAATCCACAAGCTTCACTGGTTGCCGGTGGCCAGGAGAATTGAATTTAAGGCCCTGTGTATCACTTTTAAGTCCCTGAAGTGCAGCACTCCGGGTATTCTGGCCAATCTGGTCATCCCCTATTTTCCCACACACCAGTTACAGTCACTTGGACAACACTTGGTGAGGGTCCCTAGGTTCCAGAAAGTACGGGCAGGTGGTCGTTCCTTCCGTAATAGGGCAGCCCTCCTCTGGAACTCACTGCCCTCTCACATACGTTGCCATACTATCTGATGTTTAAGAAGGCCATAAAAACATACCTATTTCCCTGTGTGTAGCGCCTGTCTTCTTCTGTGTTAGTCACTCTGCTGACAGCGCCGGGACGCCCCTTTGCTGGGGCAGCTGTTGCGCTATACAAATGGCAGTAAAATAACATAACATAACAGTTATTCCTTTAAGGAACTTGAAGAATCATTCTTCAGTCTTCCAAAAAAACTCCAATTTGTGGTCTTTTATTAAAAGGAATCATGAAAAATTATATACCAATGTCCATCTCAGACAAATACCACAACATACAACACAACATATTACAAACACCACATCACACTATACCTCATACCAGCACACTAGACAACTGAACTACCCGGTACAATTTGACACAGTACAATACTACACAAAATGGTGTATCACTTCACTTCACACCACACCTTACCCTCATAGCCCACTAGACTATAAAACATACATCACACTACACCAGTAATCAGTGTACATAGACATACCACACCATATCACAACATATAACATAATAAAACCTACTCTTCACTCACCTTTCCCCTACCCGCCATCGAATATCATACACACATCCCTACAGTCAATGCATTAGTAGAGTCACCAGACCTGGCCAAAGGCAGAAAATGCATGTTTGATGTCAAACTTCCCAGTTAGGGGCATGAGCTAGAATGCAGTTTCTAAAGTAAAGCATGTCTTCTGCGATGTGATAAACACATATCTCCTTATGAGGATACTACAGATGTCAGGTGGACAACAATGTCTAAGGAACTCTGAGTCACTTTGAAATTGCAAAGGTGAAGAAATGCCAATTTTTTTAACTGGTTTTTCACGTAAAGTTACTGAAATGAATCACCCTTAACGAAATATAAATCCACCCAAAAAGAAGGGCTAACACTGCAGGTACTGTCAAACTAGGGTTTATTCAGTGGTTAATTTGTAAAAAAACAGAAGTGCATGGGCTCTCGTCAGGAGACACCTTGCACCAGCCCGTTTGTCCTCTTAGCTCCGCCTAAAACTGAACCAAATACCAATCATGAAAGACGGGAGAGGAAGCTGCCAACTTTGGAGCTCGGGAACCAGGTTCGAGTCTCGGCAGCGACACCCAACGTTCTGTGATTCTGGGAAAATCATGCAATCTCTCCGTGCCTACCAGAAATTAATGTGAATGTGTTCTTAACTGGTGCTCATAAAAAGCGACGGTGTTGATGATTAAGTGCCGGCGCTAAGCACCGGAAACCACCGGCTCAAATTAAGCACTGGGTTAATTTAAAAGGGGAGGGCAGTTGACACTGTTTAATAGTGACAGAGTCAGAAACATGAGATACTTGGAGATAAAAAATAATTCCTGAAGAATAAAATTATTTGAAGGAGGAAACCAGAGTTGGGCTCTAGAGCGGTCTAATGTTATGCCAATCTTCTCCCTGGCTTGGCAGTTCGGGCTGGACTGAACCCATGAGGCACAGGGTCAAGACTGATTTGCATATGACTGGGTTCAAACTGGAACGGCATGGTGAGCAAGAAAACTATGGATTTAGGCCCAGATCTCTGTACTGGAGTGAATGTATGTGAGAAGTTGGCCTGGCATATGCTGGTCACTAGTTATAGTGGCCACCTTGCACCAGCCCAATTCGACTCTTATGGTAGATAGGTTTAAGACAACCTTTTAAAGAAAGCTATCCTAGTGGTAGCTGTGGAGAGCAGCCTTCAGGCTAAGTCTCTGAGGAATTTAAAGCAGCTTGTTTTACCTTATAATCTCTTGAATTACCAAATGAAAAGGACACACTACAGGTATATATATCAAATATATATGTATTTATTTCTAGATACACTCTACTAATCTCTTTATGAGATTAAAACCCAGATACACATTCAAATGTCAACAGTTCTCAATAAATTAAGCACAAATATGTCTGTAGCCCTTCCGGCGTACCAGACCATATACTAAGAAAATGGTTTAACAAAGTCGACTTGCAAAATGACAAAGCCTTGGGCCTTGGGAATCGCTGGGGCTTCACTACTGCAGTGTTAGCAGGTAAGTAACAAGCCCACGGGAGACGCGTGCAGTGTCTAAACACAGCCGCGGGTTTCCTATAGGTTATAATGGAGCAAGTCGCGGTTTGTATTTTAAAGTTTTAGGGCACTTCGAAGAAGTCAACAAGCAAGCCACTTACAGGGTAAGTATTTTGAGGGCCAACACACACTTGGGCACCGGAGTGCACGAGTTACCTCACCCACGGAAGCCGGGTGCATAGGTGTCTTTTGGTGTCGGGTCGCAATGCTGTTTTCAATGGAGACCAATGAAGACTTGCTGCTTGAGACGACTGAAGAGGTGTCCGCTGGAATCCGAAGATGGATTGAAGATGAAGAGAACCTGAAAATTGAGGGGACAGTGTTCAAAGTCACTTGCCAGTGACCGGTGGCCAGCAGGAGGGATGACCACTGATGTCGTGTTGTTTCAGGTCGTCGACGGTGATTTGTCTCTTTGCTCACGAGGTCCAGGAGGGATCGACGATGACCAGCAGCTGGATTCAGAGTGTCCCACAACGTCTTCAGCTGATGACGGTATCGGCAACCGGATTGGCGCCAACAGCCCTTGGCAACTGCAAGTCTTGTGTGGAATGAAGATTGGTGGTGATGCAGACCAGCAAGGTCCGATGGACTTACCCAGCGAGGGTAAGTGAGGGCAGGCCCGGAGCAACCAGGAGAGCCCCTGAAGTCAATGAGAAAGTCTTTGGTTGAGTCACTAGCCAACGGGCAACTAACTGCGAAGACGCCTTTGCAGGAAAAGTTTCACAGGAGCCCACGGTCACTCGGGACGGGGTAGGCCGCTGATTTTACGGAACCAGACCTGCTAGGGACTTGGACTACAGATGATCCAAAGCACAAGTTCGTAGAACGTTGTTTAGGGTTTGCACTCGAAATCAGTGCATGGTTCCCTGGTATTGCTGTTCCTCGTCACTCGTGGGGTCCAGATGCCACAGCTTCGCTTGGGACTCAAAATGGCCGTCGAGAGGTCAGGAAATCCACTTCAGGGGACGCAGGGACTTCGGACTCCGGCGGGAGCGGTGAAGTTTGCAACCGTTGATTGAAGTTACAGGTGCCTGCCAAGCAGGGGAGTCACTCCTTGACTCCAAGGGAGATTCTTCAGTCTTCCAGAGATAGTGGAACATCGAAGGGCCAGGATTCTTCTTTGTAGAGCGTCGTCCAGGGTAATCTGAATTGCATTGGCAATGCTTGGTATCTTATAGTGAAGATAGGGGAGGGACTAGCTCTATGACCACTCCTCTAGGAGGGCCAGGGTAGTGGGCGGTTACACCCACTTCCCTTTGTCCAGTTTCGCGCCAGAGCAGGGGCAGGTAGCCCCTGAACCGGTTTGAGCTGGCATATGCACAGAGGAGCCTACTGCTCCCCCAGTGCAGGACTCAAAGCACTCTAAGAGTGCACCCACCCAGCTCCAATACACTAAATCCTGTCTGGGAGGTGGTGACACCTCCCTGTGACAGGATACCTCTTGTTGGGCTTCCTCCACTGCGAGTTTTGGTCAGCAGCAGGAGGGCAGCCCAGTGTCTGTGCTGGTGGCATCCATTTTGTGATGCCAGGGCTCTATGAGATTTCTACAGTTTAGTACAGTGGGTACATGTCATCCCCTCTAGAAGGGTGGGATCATACTCCCACACCAGCTACTGGTGTGGGGGTATGATTCCAAGTTGTTTGACACCAAACACGACATGTTTTGATGCAGTCATTCCAAAGTTAGCATTTACCGCGAGGTTATAATGCACTTAAGAGTATATGGTTTAACCGCATCCACAAACAGCAGCAGAGAATAGACTCTGCCAGCTGCAGAGGGGTCCTGCTGATGCAGAAGCACCCCCTCACATAGTAAACCAAGCACCTTGCCCTCAGGATTGTTAGGGCCTACAATAGGGGTGACTGATAGGTTTATATGTGTGTGTATGGTGAGATATAGGAACCTATACCACAGTGAGGAGTGCTAACACTACCTCACACAGGCTGCAGTAGCAGGCCTATGGTGTCAGATTGTGAATGCTTCCCAGGGGTGGCATAATACATGCCGCAGTCGCTGGTAGGCCTGTGAAGTACCAATGCCCCAGGTACCTAAGGTACCATATACTAGAGGCTCATAAGGTACCACAATATCCAATCACTAGTGCATCTAATATGCACACCAAGTTGTTTAGAGAGATCAGTTAGACTGGGGCCCTGATTAGCAGGGACCCAGCCAGAATATAGCCAGAAACCAGTGTATACATCAGGAAAAAAGTGGGGGCAACATAAGTGCAGATCCTACTCTCCTACAATGTATGACATTGTTCTGAATTCTGTCCATCAACTGTTGTGTTTGCAATGTTCTCCCTGCCAGCAGGCTTTATAGACAGCCTTCAGCATGTACTCTCTCCACTTTTAAACTTACTATTGGTGCCAGGGATTCCTAGAAAACCACATGATCAAACTCTTTTCTACCTTAGGTCTTTTTAGTTATCACACATTTATATTTGTACATGTCTTAGTTTAGGGTATTCATAAATTTATACAGCACAATCCTATCCACAAGGAGCAGTGGAACTAAACAAATTGCAACAGGGATACAGAAATGCTTAGGTAAGCATTAGACATTGTATTCATGTACAGATGGTTTAGGCATTTATTGTGAAATGTGGGTTTGCAATCACGGCACTGCAAGGATATTTTGATGGGTGTTACAGACCTTTGAATATTTTGCGCTAATATTAGAAATACTGACATAGTGAAGTAGTGGCGGGCCTGGGCATTCTAGGTCTGGATTAAAGTGCCTTTAGCATGAGTGGGGGAGATCCTGCTAATTAATTATACACCCGCATGAACTCTATGGTCAATAAATGTAAATCTATATTAAAATTCGTAAGATGCAGCACCCATCACCAGTGGTCAACCAGGTCTCAGAACTATGATGTATATTTAAGTATGTATATGGTATTGCTATAATGTGAACTACGGGTGGGCATAGTGTTTTGTTCCGCTCACTGATTTGATGAAATTTTGGTCACTCCACGTTACTCTTTAATGGGAAGTTCTGGCCAAATTCCACCAATTTCTGTGTGGTGGAACTTTTTTCCCACGAGGCTCCAGAAAATGCGAGCTGGCAACCGCGAACAAGATTTGGCGTCCCCTACTTCAATTTTGCAACACGGGCGGGCACGAGCAGTCTTGGTCAGAGGGCTGCTGTTTCGAGTAGATTTGCTGCAGCTCAAGTAGATTTTCTACTCAGGCGGCACTAAAATCAACTTGAATGGCCGTGTGCTCTTGCGCAATGTATGGTAGCATTTGTGCTGATTTTCAGCGCTGCTCGCGCTACCGGCACAAAACTGCAGCATGGGCGGCATATTTTCTGCCTGTTGGTGGAACTTAGCAGAATCTCATGGAGTTTTTATGTAACTCCGTGGAATTTAGCAGAGTGAAACTCCGCGAGGTCTGCCCACCCATAGTGTGAACCAAGCCAAAAGGCAGTGATTCAAAAGTCTCTTCAAATGGTCAAATCTAATTTTGCCATCAACTATTATAATTACAATATTTCATAATACAGTTGCACCAGTGTCCTAATTTTTACATCCATTAATCCCCTCCCTCTCTTGCCCTGCTTTAAGGGCCTATAAGGAAGCTCATTTCAGGATTTATGCCTAGCTTTCTGGGTAAAGAGCTTGGAAGTGGACCAACACTTCGTAAGGTCTCACACAAGGTCTTACTTGACACCCTGGTCTTGATCCAATGGTCAAAGGCTTCGCCACGCCTCCTAGGAGTATGGAGCTGGAGAACATGGCGGAGTTTATGCAAATCTATAAATTACTCAGCGTGTTGTGTCATCAGTGGATAGGAAAAAAACCTTTGACATGTTAACTCATTACGTTTACTCTAGTCATCCTCGGATTACAGTGCAGTGGACAACCATGGTGTTAGGGCAGTTTGGTACTGCTTCTAAATGCGTCCTCTACTTTTCGCTGTCATTTCAAACTTTCAGACCAGTGGTCAGCTGGGGTTCTGCTCTCCTTACAGGCACACATTTTAAAAACATCCAGGAGGGTCTGCATTCACTCAAGGGAAAATTAGAAAAGCTCTGGGGTTACATTGCGGTGTCTTCCCAGATAAAAAAAAAAAAACAACATTGCTATTTTTCCACATCATAGTAGAAAACATATTTTGCTAGTTCATGCAATTGCAGGAGGCTCTGTTATTTGCAACATTTATATACATCACATTAGAAAGGATGGCAGCAATGACGTCACTGGTGAAGTTGCATATCATACCCCCTTTGAAGTCATTGAAATCATTAATGGCGTAAATAAAGTTGTAAACAATCTCTCTTTTCTACATCAGTTTGCTGATACAAGGTTTGTGTCAATAAAGGCCTGTTGTCAGCAATCAGCCCAACATTTTCTCAGTGGACTATTAGGGAGCATGGGTAGGTCAAAAGGTCCCCTAATACTGAACACCAGCCTTCGCAGCATTAATAACCATTACCAATACACTCTCAGCCCTCTCAACCTGACTGTGCCTACATCACACCACTGTACCGTAGAGCTATTGTGCCTTGTGCTGTCAGACAGCGCGTTGCTTTGATACGTTCACAGGTGTTGTGCTCATATGTGCTGTCATTAGAGCTGATGGTCTTGCTGAATGGTTATGTCCTTTTCAAGGCTACCCTCCCGAATTGTGATTACGTGAACCCCTTCTTCAACTTTGAGGATCAAGCCCTATTTCGAGAAGGTTTTCATTTCTACAAACCACGCTATTAGCCAAAATAGAATTCAGGTAGACGATTGAACGGCACGTCGTTCTTGCTCCTTACCTCTAATGTTTAGAATTGCAATTGTTTTTCATATATATTCTCTCACATTTAGTTTTATTACTTTCCAGTTATCTTTGAAAAACTCTTTTCATTGAGTTTTGATTCGGACTTAAGACTGCTTGGGCTCAAGTGCCTTACGATAATTCTCGAGGTAACTTAATACAGTCTGTATCCTACAATATTGTAGAAGACAGCCTCTCATGTACAATGACTCCATTGAGGCTTACATTATTTATTTTTCAGAGTCCTACCCTATTTTACATTATTGTCCATACTTTTTTACTCTCTTCTGTTTGGTTCATGCATTGTGGTAAGCAATAGATTCTTTTCTATTTGTTATGTCGTAACTTCAGGTTCACTATAGGGACACCTATATTATAGTTTTGCTACTCTACCACACATTTTCTCTTCCTGTTAGGCCTTTTCACCATTTTAAGGTATTTCCTATTTAAATATTGTGCACTATATATTCCTTTTGGTGAAGGACTTTTTTCCTTTTCTCTTCTTTTTTCCATCACTGCCCTTGCTTTTGTTAATCACGGAGTAAGAAAGGTTTTAACTTGTATTACATGTTATTATTACCTTAGACTCAGTGTACATTTTCCCACTTTTTATGCTTAGGAATTACTGTGGCTTTCCGGAAGAAGGCATCCAGCAAGCCGAAACGCGCGTAGACACTGAGAAGATTCATCATCCAGCCACTTGATTAAATCATTGCTCATTTGATTATTTTTGTCCTCTTTGATTAATTTTCCTCGAATAATAGTTATTGTCATTATTGTGGTCGTTCGATATGCACATGTCTGTTGAGTGCATTTTTATTTCTTGTTCACCTTGTGAATTACGTTGCGATGTTAGTGTTTAGCACTTAATGTTTATGGAATTACTTCAACATTTACTATGATAATCCTTAAAGAATTTGCATTAATAAAAATAGTTTTATTGAATTTATGTGTACACTGAGTCGCTAATATCATGTTTGTGTTTTATTAGGTCTTATATATTGTTTAGACCGATAGTTGCCTTGGGGTTCTTTTTTCAATTATTGTATTTTCCCTACCCTAGGAATCTACATTAGTAGCAGGGGGTCCCTGTTTTTGACATAATATGTCCTATTCAAGATCACCTTGCGTGTTTGCAGTATTGTTTGCTGATTTTGGAGCTCCATCTTTTCACAGGTTTTCAGCGGCCTAAAGGGAAGTGGTGAGAAGAGTTCCAAGTTGAGCTCCTGATAATTTTACTCCTCAGGTTTCCTCAACGGGATCGCAATTTCTTAGAAAGGGTCTCATGATCCCCTGATCCAAAATGGCTACTGAGATTTGCTGTTCACGCGAGATATTGGATGTTGTAAAAAAAATGGTGAGCTCCCAGATCCCATAAATTCTTGCAAGATCTTAGGGGCCATGAATTCGAAAAGATCTTTGATCTCACAAATTCCTATGACATCTCAGATTTGGTGAGTGCAGCCAAGCCATAAAGCTGGAACAAGCAGGATCATTCTAACTCAGTATTGTGCACTTTTTCTTTTACATAAGTCTTTCTGCCAGGCGATCGATTGTACGTGGCCAGGGCAAAACCTTGGGGGTTTCAGCAATTTTAGCCACACCCCCGCAAGGCTAGTCCACAATATTGAAAATAATTTTTTTAAATTTTAATTCAAATCTTAAAAAGTATTGAAAATTCACCAGCAATAGGGAGCTGCAGAAACATAACTAGCCGCAATGAACTGCTCATGACCTAACACATAAAACTATAGACCTGACACCAAAAATGAATGCAACACTGCTGACATCCTCTTACAGCACTGAATCTGTAAACAATTCTTCTTTTCTACTCCTGTCATCTAACAGTAAAAATACAGCCTTGATTCTATATGATCAACTGCAGACACATCTGAAGGTTGTAAGCAGCACCTCTGCATTTCAACGACATTTAATGATTTTGAATATATATATATATTACCTACTGGCGGTCGCCAGTAGGTAGTTATAGTTAGGACCTATTATCCATAGGAAAATTGTAACATTCTTTTCCCAATAACTTTGGCGTCGGTTGATGAATCTTTGCGAAATTTTCAAAACTCGTTGGGCGCTCCGGTCAGCTTCTATCTTAAAGGTTTCGGGGTGATCCGGCAAGCGGGGGTCGAGAAAAAAGGGGGGAAGCAAAAAGTGTTTCTCCATGTTAATTCCCATAGAAAACTTTAGACATGGCTACAGCCTGAACTGCTGAACGGAATTAAACCAAATTTGGTGAAAAGGTAGCCCTTGGTTCAGAAAGATCCCTTTTTGTTAAATGGTGTAAATCCGTTCAGTAGTTCATGAGAAATTAGAAAAAGAAAAAGTTTCAATATCTGGGCGGAGCCTAACGACACATCTCATCGTGAGATCTGATTGGCTGTCAGCACTTCATCCTGGAATTGCTGGCAGCCATCTTGGGGCCAATATACATGCTAGTACCCCATTGAAATGCATTGTAGTGAATCGAAGATTTTGAGGGTTACCAAAAGGAGAACTATAAAGGTGGATAACAGACTTTAGTTACATTAGAATTAATTTGTTGATGGTACCATACTCATTTCCGGAATTGTGGTGTGTTCTAAGGTGATTTTACCCTGTGAAAAACCTTCTGCTGGGATATCATGAATCATGTTTGAGAGAAAACTGAAGCTAAAATGAGAGCATATTTTCTGTAAATTCACATTATCTTTCTCAGTCATTTGAGAATGAAGTCTGTCATTCTTAGTAAATCATGTACATCCAACAAGGGCAGAGACTGTCAGTTGATTCCTTTGTGTTCTACTGCAGCTTCCCAGAGTGTGCTAAAGAAAAACTAGAGCGCTAACAGCCTTACTTATGACAAACGTATGGCACACCTGAAGCCATCTTGATTGGAATAAACTGGCAACACTTAAAACATGTAATTTAAAAAGGAACAAAATGATGGGCTTCATTTTGTCATAGAAATTATGGTTAGTGCTGTAGAAAGAACAATTAGGACATGTTTCAAGTGTGAACTCAAATATCTGCCTGTTATATTTCAACAGGAGAAGCCTGTCAGTTTATGCCTTTTTGTTCTACTGCAGCTTCCCAGAGTGTTCTAAAGAAAAACTAGAGCGATAACAGTCTTACTTATGACAAAATTATGGCACACCTGAAGCCATCTTGATTGGAATAAACTGGTAACTCTTAAAACATTTAATTTAAAAAGGAACAAAATGAGAGGGTTCATTTTGTCATAGAAATTATGGTTAGTGCTGTAGAAAGACAAATTAGGACATATTTTAAGTGAGATCTCAAATATCTTCCTGTTATATTTCAACATGAGCAGCCTGTCAGTTGATGCATTTGTGTTCTACTGCAGCTTCTCAGAGTGTTCTAAAGAACAACTAGAGAGCTAACCGACTTACTTATGACAAAATTATGGCACACCTGAAGCCATCTTGATTGGAATAGACTGGTAACACTTAAAACATTTAATTTAAAAAGGAATAAAATGAGGGGGTTCATTTGCCATAGAAATTATGGTTAGTGCTGCAGAAACGAAATTTAGGGCATGTTTTAAGTGAGATCTCAAATCCTCTTCTATTTCATTAGAAAATTCTGACATGCAGACTGAAACAATCACTTTCAATACCAGCAGTAGACTTCCAGTTAACTCCCTGGTGAGCAGTAGCTTTACTACAGTGATCTAATGAACAACTAGAGTGCTAAAATTCTGAATTTATGGCAAATGTGTGACACATCTGAATGCCTTCTTGATGGAATCAAAGTAAAAAACTGAAAGCATTTCCTACTGAGGAGACTGCAGTAAATGAGGAAATTAGGAAACTTCATAACAAATAAGTCTCCCAAGATGGCCACCAGAGAAAAAAGAGCCCAAATGTAGCCCACATATAGCCCAATGACAGAAGTGTGCAAAACACTTTTTAGTTTTAGTTTTTCTGCAGTTTTATATAGTGCAGACTGGTCAGGTATTGGAGCGTTACATCTTACTTGGACCCCTTATTGCGTATTTTGCACGAAGTACATGAAATTGATCTTGCGAAACATTGAACTTTACGATTCTGTTAACCTGAAGTTGCTCTGAACCAGGCTTTGTAACACCCGTTTTTACCTACTGGTTTTAATTAATTCTCACTGTATTGTATTAGGAAAGAGGATTTACTGTTTTTATGTACACTTTTATGATCTATTTTTCTAAATCAGATCGAATAAAGTTTAATGAATTCTATGGCAGGACGGAGGCGAGGATTATGCATATCTTTCCTCACTTTATTTGCATAGCAGTTCAAAGAAAACGTAACACAACAATCATTAAACAAAAGACTACACAGCCCATGAACCATTAGGGGGTAGTCTCCAAGGCAACTATAGTCCAATCATATCACAGTCCATCATATATAATATTGTGATGTCCCTTCCGCTTCCTCGTTCTTCACTGCTCGTCAGTTAAGTGCATTCCTTACATTCTTGGCTTAATCTGACGTTGTTGCAGTTTGTATAGCGGTTTCTTGTGCACGTTATTAGCATTATTGCCTTCGTATTGTTTCATATTCCCTGCGCAGCAGGCTCTTGCCCGAGAGCGTTCTCCCCCTCGCAGTTTCTCCCGCTGTGGGCTCTGCGCGTGGTGAGATCCTGTCAGGTGTGTCTGGTCCGAGCGAGGCAGCTCCGTCGAGCGCTCCCACTGGTCTTTACGCGTGTTTGGGAATCCGGTCACTCCTTTAGTGTCCGCTTGATTCCCGACCAACCCTTGCCTAATTTTGACACCGCTATAGGGTGATTTCCCCACACGGCCACGTTAGTGACCGGCGCCACCTGGTGGTGGTAATTGGTATTGCGCCTCAGTCTATTCTTATAACAGCTTCGGGGAATGCCCAGCTGTTGGAGCACCGGCGAGGGGGCTGCCTTAAGGATTTTAAGGGCATTTGTTCTGTGCTCACACCCTCTGCTATCATGTCTTCTCCAGAAGACCATTTTTACTCCTCCTATCAGGAAGTAGAGGAGGAGTGGCCCCCCAACTTCTCCCTCCAGCAGTGGACCAAGCCCTCTCTCTGGCTATTTCTAGGGCGCTGGCTCCTCTTAGGGATCAGGTTGATAAGCTGGGGAAAAGCATCCCTGGGGTGTTCAGTGACCCAGATCTGGTGGTGGCGGGTCCCAGTAGCTCCCAGATGGGGAATAAAAGGGCTGTTAAGCATAACGCGGGGCACTTGGAAGGATTTGATAAACTTCCTCAAGAATGCGCGAACGCTAAAACATGCACCCTGCCAAGAGGAGTCCGGAGAGAATTGCGACGCTGTCACCACTATTGTAGACCCCGACGGCGGGTTTCCCTTAGAGGGAGAGGGTGTTTCGGAGGACGATTTCTCCTCCGATGAGGATAAGGACTCGGGGCATCCCTGGCATCCAGAGTCCCACTCCTCTCAGTCCCGGGTTGGGGACGGGGTCCACTCGGACATGTTCGAGCCTGACCAAATTTACCATCCTAGGTCGGCGGAGTGGACCCCTGACACCAAAGTGGCAGAGTATGTGGTGGGGAAAATCCATCAACCCCTTGAAATGGAGGTCAGGAATAGGATGAGGGGAGAATGCCCCAGGCCCTCACTGAAGGGGAAGGTAGCACACACGCCTGAAATTGATGAGAAACTATGTACCTTTTTCTCCAAGTATATGAGAGATCTGAAGAAAGGAATTGATAGGTCTTGTACGTGGTAGGGCCCTTGACCCAAATTATTCAATTGGCAGAGCATTCTAAAGAGTCAGGATCCCCTTTGTCCACGGATATTGTGGCTGGTCAAGGCTCCCTCCCTGTTGCCCTTAAATCGGGACAGGTTACCCCTCTTCTGTTGCCCTTAAATCGGGACTGGTTACCCCTCTTCTAAAAAAAACCTCCGCTGATGCAACCGACCTCAACAACTTCCGCCCTATCACCAACCTCCCTTTTCTTTCGAAAATCTCTGAAAAATGTGTTGCGAAACAACTTTCCCTACATATTATGGACAATAATCTCCTTGATGTTTTCCAATCTGGCTTCATCCAAAATTGCAGCACTGAAACAGCCCTGCTGCAAGTGATTGATGATGCGTTGCATATACTCGACTCCGGGGAATCCTGTCTTCTGATTCTTCTTGACCTCTCTACAGCCTTTGACACTGTTAATCACAGCACCCTCCTCAACACTCTACAACAGAGAATGGGATTGGATGGCACAGTGCTTAAATGGTTTGCCTCTTTCCTCTCAGACAGATCCCAAATGATTAAGATAGCGAACAGTCTTTCATCTCCATTGACTGTAGGTCAAGGTGTCCCTCAAGGCTCTATCCTGGCACCCACTCTGTTTAATCTCTACCTGGAACCATTAGGGAACCTCCTAAGCAAATCTGGGATCCACTATCATCTTTATGCGGATGACACTCAAATCTACCTCAAGGTGTCTTCCGCATACGATCTCTCTTTACTCGACTCTACTCTCAACTTCATCCACAACTGGATGTTAGCTCACCAACTCATTCTAAATCCTGCCAAAACTGAATTCCTCCTCCTTTCGAGCTCTCTCTCACCTCCTCCTGTTCAATCGTGAATGGATCAGCTGAACCTGCTCAACAACAAACCCATCATTGTCGACAGCGCTAAATCTCTAGGTGTCACTCTTGACAAAAGACTCAACTTAATCTCCCACATCAACTCTATTGCCAAGAACGCATGGTACCAGTTGCGTCTTCTATGGGTGATCCATCGGTTCTTCCCGGAGAATGACTTAAAAACCTTGGTACAATCGCTGGTTCTCTCAAGACTGGATTATTGCAATTCTCTTCTGACGGGCCTACCCAAATCCCACCTCTCCCCTCTCAAATCCATCCTCCATTCAGCAGCTCGCTTCATTTCAAGGTCTAAACGAAGCGACCACATCACTCCTATCCTGTCCTCTCTTCGATGGCTTCCGATTGAGGCAAGATCTATTTACAAAACTGCCTGCATCACACACAAAGCTTTGCACATGTCCTCCCCTCGTTACCTGGCAAACAAATTGAAATTGTCCGGAGGCTCTCGACCCTCTCGTAATGCGGAAAAGCTTCTGCTTGAGCCCCCCGTCTTCAAAAGGGAAAGATCGATGGCGCAATCCTTCTCAGGCAATGCGGTGAGAATATGGAACTCACTTCCCCCATTGCTCCGTGCCACCTCCTCTACCCGGTTCTTCAAAGCTGAACTCAAAACTCTTCTCTTCCAAAGACACTTTCAGAACTAATACTTTCATACTCCGGCCCCTCTTGGAAATTCGCTCTTCATTGTAAATTTGTATTTTTCCCTGTGCATCCCTCACCCCTGGGTGCTGTGTTGGATTTTGTGTTTGTGTACCCTTTATTCTCAGGCCCCTCTTGAAAGTTCGCTCATTTATAGTCTGTGTAATGTTATATTCTGTACCACTTTTCTCTTGTAACGTAACTAGCTCTATTGTACAGCGCTCTGACACCTTTGGGTAATGTCCGCACTTTATAAAAATGCACTAAATAAATAAAAATAAATAAAATACTATCCTAAACCCTAAAACACTACCCCCTCATCTACCCAAACACCACTGCACTACCCTAAACCCTAAAACACTATCCCCAGCACCACACCCCACACTACCCAAACATAACTGCACTACCCTAAACCCTAAAACACTACCACCAGCACGACTCCCTACACTACCCAAACACCACTGCACTACCCTAAACCCTACATCTACCCCCAGCACAACCCCCTACACTACCCAAACACCACTGCACTACCCTAAACCCTATAAGAAAAATCCCCCACCCCATGCCCAATCTCCCTTACCTCTCACTTCTCGTGGTTCCTCTCTCCTCGTGGTTCCACTTGTCTGTGTGTCAGGGCTGAGGAGAGCTGGCAGGACGCTGCATAGTGTACACCATAAATATCATAAAGAGAGATACTGGATTTAAATCTGTACAGTTTGGAATACAGGGGAGAGAGGAGAGATGGGTTGGGAGTACCTTAACGCACAAGGGTATGAATATAGATGAGGAGGTGAGTGAATCTTGCAGTGTAATAGTTCTAGAACAAGGGCTTGCTGAGCAGTCGCACAGAAAAGACACAAACAACAAGGGACCTTCAACCCACAATATGGGTAGTACATGCCACGATAATGGCAACGACACCCCTATTGGCAATTAACACCTGTCTATGGATGACTAACCTAGGATAGAAGCACGCCCATCAAATGCATAGAACAGCTCTGCATTAAAAGTGTTGGGGTGAATAACGGTAGCTAAACTGAACATGCAATGGAGCAGAAAGTGCTCCAATGCAGAGTGATTAAGATGCGAGAGGGAAGGGGGAACTGAACACTCCATCTGTCATTGTTTATTGCAGCGGTCAAATAAACAGGTGAATGGATGAGCCCAGGGACCCTTTCTTACTATCAATATTCAGGCATCAATGAGATAAAGTTTGAATTTTATTTGAAGAAGTAGGCTTTCTAAAAGAAATTCTTTACATACTATAATATTGTACGCCACACTGTAAAATGGTATGGGCGGTTACATTTAGGGGTAGGAGTGGCTGATGATTCTGGTCCATTAATGGGCAGACTTTATTTCAATGGGCCACAGAATGCTTTAAAGGAGTTTGCACATCAGCTCTGCCGGGATCTTACTCATGCACACCACATGCATATACAGAATCAAGTCTAGAGGTCTGACTTTCTCGTATAAGGCTCCTGAAGCGTGCAACAACCCTCTTCTTCACATAACAGCTCACACCTCCTTTGTTGAATTCTGCAAAAAGCTACACACCTGGATTTTCGTCCTTCAAGGGAGAGGTTAGGCACACACACCTGCTTAGTGCCAGGATACCAGCACAGGTGACAGTGCGCTCTTCAAATATACATAACATAGATGGTAATACACAAAGATACAAGGCATATATACAAGTAAAGAAGGGTTTATTGATTCAGATATAATTGATGCTTCAAAGGTTAAGGGGGAGGAGCCAACCCATAAGTATAATGGTGCAATGCATCCAAAAAGGAAGGAAGTATCCATGAACTTATAACATTTGTGGGCCAAAGACGAGCAGGATTTGCTGGAACTTTACCGGTGTAGGAACAGCAGTTTACATAAAGTTACAGACAGCGTGGTCTACATAGAAAAATAAACAATTTATTAGTTCAGATGCATGTAACACTTCACTGATGAAGAAAAAGGCTTTTATAACAAGGCCAACTGGATTTATAAATTCATGCATCAGTTTCAGTCTAATTATGGATTTATGGCACATTCCACATAATCCACCAGCTGCTTCATAATTTGAAGACTTTATCTATAATGTGGTTTCTAGGTCATACGGATCAAAGTTACTAAAAATAGTGTCACATGTGGTACCGCTCAGTAGCAGACCTCTTGCAAAGGTTAAATAGTCACCTTTCAGTTGATGTTTGCATCATTCAGTTGTTAAACTGGATCTAATAAGGTGAAAGTTTTGTCAGAAAATTAATGTCTCTTTGAATGACAGAATAGCAAAATAATAATACCACAGATTGTGCCTTATTACACATAATATGTCTTTTCGTGCAACATAATTTATTCAATCATGTTGCATAATTTGGTTCTCCATTACTGCATACTTTCGTACCTCCATCACCAGATCATCTCAGCGGCCCTGTTTACCCATAAATAGTGTTTCAAATGGAAAAAGAAATAAGTGAAAGTACTCACCAAAAGGAGGGGTGGACTGGGGTGAGCATAAGGGCGGGTCTAAGGGTGCGGCAAGGGGTGGGACTAGGTTTTCAACCTTTCAAAGCTTTATTTGCAAGACATCTGCATAGATCATAAGAAAGTCAGAAGTATTCATCTAATAGATATGACAATAATAACCATTTACACAGCATTTACTAATAAGTGTTTATTTCTACCCAAAGTAACCCTCTTTTATAACAACCTTAAAATGACAAAAGATTGTGGAAAAAAAGAGTAAGGTTCTAAATGAATGTCTTATCCTTAACATGCAGCTCCTTGATGCATGGTCATAACTCACTAAGCATTATGACATGGATTTTAACTTGTGACCTGCAGCTAATACAAGTATCTCTGCAACAAAAACAATAACCAACTGACCTTTCTATACAAAAAATACAAATCTGTTGCATGTTGTGCTTTTCAACAACCACACTGACCCTCAAGGTAATTTCATGGTGAGTTGAACCTTTAAATAGCATGCCCTCAGATCTTTCCAACGAGTGCATTAAACATCTCCTGCATAAAATTTCCACTTCAGCATCAGAAGGGCTTCTAGTGTGGAGGATGCATACTCTGCCAGGATGGATCTTATCACGTATCTAAACAGATGCCAAGAGATGGAAAGATTAAATGCCTGTCTAGATGAATGAATAGAGCCTATGCCAGAAGCAGTCTCCTGAAAGTATTCCTTATTGACTATAAAAAAGCCCAAACTATGGAGTTGTTTTTTGGTTATATGAATGATGTGTGTGTAGGCCTAAAAAATATATGGACAGGGGGATGGTAGCACCCATGTGGCTCCATGCTCTATGTTATGTGACATGTATGTTCAACCAGTGTGTAGGCCTAAAAAATATATGGACAGGGTTTCCCATAAGAAACAGGAGGTTGAGGGTTTTAAATGCACCAAACCAGTCTGTAAAATGTGAAAAATGGTGTTACCTTTTAGGTCCTTTTTCTTTGAGGTTAATCATAAAATTGGAGGAGCGGGAAGGGAATTACATTCAAGTAAAAATGTTTCATCTAAAACAGGGGACATGCTAAAAAGCTGTATTGTGGTGAAGAATGCGCCTGAGGCCCCTGCCCATTATGTTTTATAGTAACCTCTCAACTCCCACTGTGCAAGATCAAAGAGTAAACGAAACACCCCGCCGCCACACCCCTGCTCTGATGACTTGCGTAATTGTACAGGCAGATTGTGGTGCCCTGGTGACGAGAGCTGCTGTTCTGGCGCTCTTCTGCCAGCTCAGCTCAGGCTTCCACTATGCATCAGTGCGGCACGTGTGGAAAGTGCTAGCAAGGTGAGCGATAACAAGAGGAGCACCACCTGCATCATAGGCTGCCCCTTTGAGTATCAGTACTCTCCTTGTCCAAGGAAAAGTTCCGGTATACTCAAGGGAAGTACATTTTAAAAATTCTGTACCTAGTACGGCAGAGTACGTACCGGCCCATTTAAGGCACTGCTACTGATTTAGCATAACATCAAGAAATACAGAAGCAGGAGGGGCATTCATACATTCCTTTTTAGGTCTCGCCTGAGCCAGCGCATGCCTTGTCTCAGGCGAGACATTTAGTAAGTGGGTTTTCAAAGTGCTACCCACCAGCTTTTGCTGGCCTAAAGCTTGCATTCACGTGAGCGTGAACGTACACAGCTGCCAGCTTACAGCGCCCGAGGCGCCATCTGGAGTGTGATTACTTTCACTTTTGGTGCTGCTGCGTGCGCACCACTCGCGTGTTTGCTGGCGCGCGCACCCCTGCTTTCACTTTTGCCATCTTGTTGGGTTTGGAACCTCTTATTTTCGCCGAGTTCCATTTCCTTGTTCATCTATAACTAATCTTACTCTTTAAGTGTTTCTAAAAATGGTGACTATTTATTCAATATCACCTTCCTGATGAGCAAATAGGGCGTGCGCGTGTGTGCGTGTGTGTGTAGTATGAGGTTGTCCGATTTTGATTTTTTAAACCTGTGTTGTTACTTTACTTTTTCCGTTTGATATTAGGCTGTTGACATTCCGAGATAAAAAGATTGCCTCCACCCATTTCTTTGAGTTTAGTATCCGTGTCTATTTCCTGTGTAGATTTGTTAATTTGCATAAATATTTTACTACTTTTTTCCCGGTTAAGTTTTGTTCGCATTTTTATAGCACTTTCATGACCACTTTTTAGCTCACTTGGCTTTGCATCCATGTGAGGGGAAAGATTGTTGACCTTCATGAACTCACTTGTTATAGTTAGTTCTAGGTTAAAGAGCAGGGGCCATCTATTTATCACCAGTTGCCTTCATATTTCAAGCCAATGTCTTTATTATTTCCAGGTCTCTTCAAACCCGCAAGGTATCCTGGTCTTCTAGCAACCAGCTTCTAGGAAGGCTGCAACTTCACGTTGTTTCAAGAAATGTGTTGCTACAGTCGGATCCTCTGTTCCTAAAAGCTTCTCTACAAATCGGAATCTGTTATTGCGATTAGCGCACAAAAGTGGTTTTCCACTGCTCTGTTAATTTTAGTTCTTCCTGATAAGAGAAACAAAAGGCTTTAGTGCCAAGGAAACTTTGTAGTTAAACGCAGCGATAAATGGAACGAGTGCAGCATCATTACTGAACTGTTACAGATCTTTTTGGGAGTCTGTGAACACTTTCGTGCACACTCCCATTATGGTGCGACTTTCTTAAGGCAAAAGCGGAGAATTTTAAGCATTACCAAGTAAAAGCCTTGTAGTTGACATTTAGGTTTTTATTGTGGCCACCGATTTTTCTGTTGTGGTGAAACACGGTTTCTCGCATGGTCTGACCCTGAGAACATCCTCCTCGCTCTGTTTTTCTACTGTACATTAAGCTTAAAGCCTGTGATACCATCTGTCATTCCCTGGAGCATCTCTTTCTGATAAATACTGAATATCCCCAGATGGCAGACTGGATCCAAAGGTTTTCTCAGTAGTGCTCTAATGTGCCAACAGGTGGCATTGTGCAGCCCTGCAGTGACTCCGTGCAACTCCACAAAGGACATCATATAAGCTCCACCCCTGCGAGCTGACATCCGTTCCATTCTTGCCATGCCTTCTGATGCAGATCCTGAGCTTTGGTCCAACTACTTTGTCAGTCTTGCAATGATTTCAAAATTCTCAGTGTGCTAGTGAATTAAATGTCACCACCAAAACATCAGGCTTCAACCTGTGCCAACTGCAAGAAAAATCTGTTGGTCACGGATACACATGAGATTTCTCTTTGGTGCCTAAGCTCCAGGCACGACTCCAAGATGTGCAGTAGAGCCCTCAAGCACCCAAAGATGATCAAAGCTAGGGGGGCGAAATTTTGTGGCCAAGAAGAGGTCACAGCTAAAGCATTGTTCTCGCTCCCAGTCATGAGGTGGGTCTTTGTCCTGGTCACAAGGCCGTTCCTGCAAGCGGTCTAGTTGATGCTCATAGTCTTCAGGTAAGTCGAAATCTAATTCCAAGCATAAGATGATGAAGCGAGACACAACCCCACCCAGCCACTCAAAATACCATGAGATGGAAGAGTGCATCAAGATAAAAATCGCACCTCTTCGAAATCCCTAGCATCCAAACCAAATCCACCATTGGACCCAGCACAGCCCTAGTTGTCCAGGCCATTGTCAACTCTGCTGCTAGTAGCGACCTTCAAGAAGGCCATGCTGTGTATTTTTGGTGAGATTCTGTATCCTTCTGGCATGCACTTGGGTCACATGGATGTCCAGGGGTCTCCAATCTGAATACAGCTAGTAGGTCTTGTCCTGATGCAGAGTGCCTCCTTCAGACCTTGTACTTGGATCGTATCAATTCCAATACAGATATCTACGTTGCTTCCCACCAAATGGGACATTTGAGGATCTGGTGCCAATCTCTGGGTCCGAACCAGTCTGCCCAGTCTAGACCTGTGTTGTGTGACAGAATTACTAAAGTGAAATCAGCTGTCGTACAGCTTCATTGTAATCCTAGATCTCGCCTTGATGTCCTTATAAGTGTTTAGCCATGCAACAGTTGATGTTGTTGCAGTAAGGATATTGTGCTGCATAACTAAATACTTATAAGATCCCAAAAGCGAGACCTATTGGCTATGCCAATGCTGATTTTATTTGCAGTTTTAAATAGTGCAAACTCAACCCACAGGTATTGGAGCACTTGACACGAGCACCAGATTACATTACACAAGGTCAGATAATAATTATTTTAGGCACAAGGAGATAAAGTGATTTGAGGTTGGTGAGCCGATGCCGAAACTCGATTCCGGCCCCCAGTTCCAAAGTCAGAAGCTCTGGCCATTGCCACATCCCACTCCTAGTGTTATGTTGGCATAGGTAGAAAATCTTGGGCAGTTGTTTTTTGTTTGCTTTTCTTAATCAGACAAACCGTACTGCTTGCCTGGACGTAAACTTGCTTAGCGTTAATGTGACTGCGAGTTGCCTTCTTGAGTCTTCTGACAGCAAACCTTGGAGTTGGGCCCACCTGTGACTAATTGTTCTCGCCGTGTAAGACAAAGGTGCTTGTTTTGGCGCAAGGCTCGAGGGAAGCCGGCATCAGCAGGCGATCATCTGGTGCCCGCAAACAACGAGATTATCTTCGTTAGTTGGCAGTCTGCGCTGTATATCCCATCCGTGGCAAGCCTTCCCCCGGCGGTGCGTCCTCGCTTGGGCTGATCGCTCTTCCGCCTCCCGTATCTGGGATGGATTAGTCTGGCTGGCGGCCAAGGCGGTGCCAGAGCTCCTTTGCCTGCTCGCTGATTAACAGCGCGTCCTTTGTATTCATACCGCAGGCGAGCCAACTTCTGCAGTATTATATAGGGAAAAAATGGACAAAAGAGCGCGTGGAGCAAGATGGGGGGGAGGAATGAAAGGTGGTGAAAAGGAAGACGAAGACTTAAAAAATATGAGAACTCTTTTATGGACATCTGTTTCATTTTTATGACGGTGCGCGGCCATTTTTGACTTTCATTACAGGGCTGGAATTTTACGTCAGGCAACTAAATGGCACCATAACTCCCCCTCTTCGGGATTTATCACCGGCAATAAAAGACAAAATATGCCAACTTGAAACGTTGTATATTTTACATAATGCATCAATGGACCATATTTCAGAGGAGCTGCGGGAAGTGTCTGGAGGGAAAGTTTACTGGCACCATTGCTATATCCTACGATTGGGTGAAAACCCAACATAGCGGAACATTTGGAGGAGGGAGCCCCAAACACAACCGTACCCTATTTTCCCCATCATCAAAGCATGAAAGGATGATTCAGTGAAATGCAGGACATAGAACGAGTATTCCATTTTCTAGCTGACTTACATAGTACATTGCCACGCAGGGCGATTTGCATTTGGCTCAAGTGCAGAGAAGAGGAATTTAAGCAGGATGGTTAGTTGAATATTTTTTTAGAAGCCTTTGCCTTCAGCTCTTTCTGAACCATCAGGTTGTTCCTTTGAAGTCTTCGATTTTGGCGGAAGGTGCAAGTCTGCTGTCCTCAGTGCCCCAGGCTATTGGGGTGAGAATTCCAGATTGGGCTTGGTGCTCCAGGCTTCTGGTCTTTATGTTCCAGACTCCTAGGCTCAGTGTTCCAGACTCCCAGTCTCAGTGTTCCAGACTCCCAGGCTCAGTGTTCCAGACTCCCAGGCTCAGTGTTCCAGACTCCCAGGCTCAGTGTTCCAGACTCCCAGGCTCAGTGTTCCAGACCCCCAGGCTCAGTGTTCCAGACTCCCAGGCTCAGTGTTCCAGACTCCCAGGCTCAGTGTTCCAGACTCCCAGGCTCAGTGTTCCAGACTCCCAGGCTCAGTGTTCCAGACTCCCAGGCTCAGTGTTCCAGACTCCCAGGCTCAGTGTTCCAGACCCCCAGGCTCAGTGTTCCAGACTCCCAGGCTCAGTGTTCCAGACCCCCAGGCTCAGTGTTCCAGACTCCCAGGCTCAGTGTTCCAGACTCCCAGGCTCAGTGTTCCAGACTCCCAGGCTCAGTGTTCCAGACTCCCAGGCTCAGTGTTCCAGACTCCCAGGCTCAGTGTTCCAGACTCCCAGGCTCAGTGTTCCAGACCCCCAGGCTCAGTGTTCCAGACTCCCAGGCTCAGTGTTCCAGACTCCCAAGCTCGGTTTGCCAGGCTCCCAGAGTCGAGTGTCCTCTGCTAGGCTTTAGTAATGGATGCCACAGGATCCTAGGCCTCTGTTTTGATCTACTGCTCAATGGAAAAGAAAATGTACAAAGTCACAATTCAGAGGAATAACTGAAGCAAATACGTACAGAGCATTGATGGCTTAGTACTCAACAAAACTGAGAAACAGAACCATTCATGATTTAATTGATTTACGCTGTACTTGAAATTCGTAGTCCGACCTTAATCGGCGAGACAGGGTAACATTCAGTGTCATCTTGGGAGTGATCAGTGTTCCCCTAGATATCACATCAGCTAAGCACAAAAGGTTGTGTGAGTGAGGCAAATGGAGTGTCAGCAAAATAGGGGTATCCACAAAACAGATGATATGGAATCACAGCAATGGCCAATCGGGACACTCATGAGAGGTATAATCAGTGTATAATCAATTCTAATGAAGATAAAGGGATCTTAGCCTCATACAGCATCATAAAACATGGGGTGCCTTTAGAATAATTTCTCAAAACTTAGATATGATATGGTGGCTGAAATGCTAACTAGAGAACCTGAAGTTCCAGATTCTAATTGTGATGTTGGCACTTTATCAAATACAGCGAAATTTGGCACTTTGCTTCATCTCCCACTGCCTTAAAATGAGAGTCTGTGTAATATAATGTGTAATAAAAAAAGGAATTGAAAACATAAAACAAAAAAACCCTAACTTTTTCGCTGTGTGCTCTCTGGTACCACCCACATTATCTATTTCCACTCACCTTTCTCATGGCTTAATGGTTTTAGCAAATGCAATAGGTCAATGTGGACCTATTCCTGAATCATGGAAGTGAGCCTTTATCGTTCATTCTATAAAAACATTGGCTAAGTCAATAGGTTTTGCCTAATGGACCTATATGCTTTGCTAATGCTGTTTACTAATTTTGCAGTATCAGCAAAAAGTATTTTTTGCCAATTGTACATGATCAGACATAATTAAAAAAATAAATACGTGAAGACATGGACTACACGGTGGCAGCATCATTTCATAAGCGTTGCATTTGTAATGACATATGCTCGCTGCCTGAGTCGCCACTCATGCACTACTGTTAGATCTCACCAGTAACAGCGCATGCGCTGCATGCGCTCTCACTTGTGAAAGATATTGTATATAACAAGCAGCTTCCTGCCCGCCCAATGCTTAGCATTCATTGGCTTCATTGTCACTCTTATTTGCTGTCTGCTGGGTTCATTTCCTTTTCACTCGTCTGGAGCATTGACCAAGTACTGATTGCTTCAGCTTGATTGCTGTCCTTCGGCTGATTGTGCTGTGATTGAGGTACTACTTCATGTTTTCCTGTTGAACTTCTTGCTATTTGTAGCTATGTTTTACTATGCCACACACTTCAAAGGAGCCCTTTTGTGCTTTGAAATGGATGTTTATTATGGCATCAGATATTATCTGATTTTATTGTGACAACTGATGTTATCTACTTCCAAATGTATTTTCACGAAGACATTGGCGCAATCGTTTTAGTTATGTGATACGAGTTTTTGCTAAATATCATACTATTTTTTCTTTTTCACATATGGGGAGTATACTGATTTGCTTAGAATCAGAGCGGTGTTGTGCTAAGACCTAACAAGCATTGGTAAAGCCAATAGGTCTCATCTTTGAGACTATTGGCTCTGCAATTGACTTTTGTTCATGCTATACAGGATGGGCATAGCCGACTTTGGTTTGTAGCCATGCTGTGTAGCAGTGTGGCTGCTATGCAGAATGACTAAAAATAATAATAATAAAAAATGGACTATGATGCATCCAGTGTTAATGCACTTTAAAAGAAAAGGTGCATTAGCACTGGCTGCATCATATGTTTTTTTTTTTAAATTAGGTTTAGCTACACTACAAAACATCCGCGCTGCTGTACAGTATGGCTACAAAACATTGCCAAAGCAATAGCTCTCAAGGGTAAGACGTATTGGCTTTGGCAACGCTTATTTTAATTTATCTATCCAACATGGACTAGTAATTAAAAAAATGAAAATTAAATAGTGCAAAAGCACTTTTTTAAGGCAAAGGGGCTGAAAGCAATTTGCAGCCTGACCCGACTAAAATTTTTACATTTTATTGGAAAAAAAGGACTGAGAGTGGAGAGGCAACAGAGAATCCAATGAGGGGGGGAGTGGGGCATCAGGGAATAGGCATGGCAGATAAAATACAAATAAAGCCAGGTGAGGTGAGGAAAAGCAGCACACAATGGAGAGAGCAACACAGAGGGCGGGGAGAACATACCAGGGACAGATCAGCATGGTGCATGGGGTCTGGTGAGAGAGAAAAATCCAAGTAAAAGCAAGTAGCACACGAGGAAGAGAACAACATGGAGCACAGGGGATGTAGCGGATATTTGGCGAGGGAGAAGAACATTAGAGAGAACTGAAAAACACATGCATTCTTATGGAATGCTTAACGAAAAAGTAAAAAGTAGTTCCCTAAAAGTGAGCAGTGGAAGGAAACAAGACAGCAAATCAAAAGGATGGTAAAGAGGCTATGCTCCAATGGAAGGAGAAACACAAGAAGAGGAAGGCAAGCCATTAATTAAGAAGCAGTTAAAAGAGTGAGACATTAAGGCCACCAATGGAATGCTTTGGGCAGGCTGTAAGCCCACTGATAGTTTGTGGTAAACCAACAATATGTTCTTTGCATCCAAACAGGTTGTGCTGACTGACTGGCTAAAACGCCCTGAGGAAAGTTGGACTAAGTATCCTTATCTAAGTCATTAACATCCAAATTCAAATCCTTGTAACAACTGTCAACTCAGTTGTTGGCTTGTGAGAAATAATGCCCTTATTAATGCAGATGCAGGGTTTTGGAGTACTCATGAAGCTATGCTGCTTTATATAATGTCTGCTAAAGTTTCTACACAAGGTGTAAATCACAAGGGCAGGCAGGGATGTGTCACGGCTCCCACTGTGTATATCTTGTTTAGTAAAGATATGAAGTCTCACTTTTTTAATTCTGGGCATGGTGATCATGGTTCCCCTGTATCGAAATTCCTTTTCACTGATGATGCTTTATTAAGATAGACTTCCCCACATGCTTTATACGTATAGTCAGATGCTGCCTTACATATCTTGTTATAAATTCTGCACAAACTAAATTCAAGATCATGAATCCCATAAAAAGGCTTCAGCAGCAGGACAGGACAGGCAAGATCTCAACTGAATTTAATCACGTTGGTTCAACTGCTAAAAGACTTACTTCTCCACAGGGTCAGACTGGCCTATGGGACAATAAATACCAAAGGGGATGATGGACGGAGTGTTGAACATTTCAAACACTCACCCCCCAGTCAACTGATCTGGGTTTAATCCATCATCATTCTTTAGCTCACTCCGCCACCCCAGTTCAGACATGGCCATATGCAAATCAGTCTGACCCTGTGCCTCCTGGTAACAGTCCAGCCCGAACTGCCAAGCCATGTCTTCCCTGGACTGGAAATAAGCATCCTGGGACTGGTTTTGGGTTCATAACCCTCATCAGCCAGGATATCTTGAATCCAGTCGCAAAGTGAGCAAGGGACCCACGTCTGGGCATACCCTGCCAACTTAGGGCAAACAAAGCAATACCAAAGGGGATAATGGACAGAGTGTTGAACATTGCAAACACTCACCCCCAGTCAACTGATCTGGGTTTAATCCATCATCATTATTTAGCTCACTCCGCCACCCCAGTTCAGACATGGCCATATGCAAATCAGTCTGATCCTGTGCCTCATGGGAACAGTCCAGCCCGAACTGCCAAGCCATGTCTTCCCTGGACCAGAAACAAGGATCCTGGGACCGGTTTCGGGTTCATAACCCTCATCAGCCAGGGGTTCATGTGCCACTGAAATCAAGCTATCCTGGCTGAAGAGGGGTGAAACCCCAAAACCGGTCCTAGGATGCTTGTTTCCGGTCCAGGAAGGACCTGGCTCGGCAGTTCGGACTGGACTGTTCCCATGAGGCACATGGTCAAGACTGATTTGCATATGGCCAGGTCTTGAGGAAATTTGGTTTTCGATCACGATCACATTGAGCAGTCATTTTGTGCTCTGCCGCCATTTTGTGTTGCCCTCACTCAGGCTGCACGACGATCGAAGTCTTTTCTGCTTTTCCTGCAATATTGTGTCGAAATAGCCTTGTGCCTCTGTTTACGAAGCTGGTGTTAGAGACTGGCCGAGTACACTAATCCCTGTCTGGTTCCTCTAATCCCTGTCTTGACTATCTGTTGGTTCACACTATTCTCTCCTGACTTTATCTTATCTTCTGGCCTTCGCTGTCCTCCGCTTGTATTCTCTTGTTTCACAACTGTCCTCCAAAACACACGAACGTATCTCGCCACCTGCAAACCAGTTACAAACATGTTAATACCTTAACCTGTGGGAGGGATGGCAAACACCGTTGGGGGAGAGGCTTCTTCGAGTTACTCGATACCTTGTTTTCCAAATCTTTCTATTGGCTCTGACTTATTCTTGAACTATTCTTACTGGTCCTCTATGTATGTTTTAGGTGTGTCCTTCGTTAATGTATATGTCACCTATGTACTATAAAAGATTGTGCGCCACGGAGTGAAGTGGCAGTCTCCTGAGAACATACCGTGTGTACTTCTAGGACAACTGTACAAGCTGCAGCTAATAATTTGTCTGATCTTTTACGCCGACAGAGTGTCCCCGTGTCTCTGTTAGCTGAAGCAGGAGAACACAGGAGATTAAGGCGTACCCTGCGCCGCCAGGTCCAAAAAGGTTCTGGTTCTTCAACTGGCGCCCAATGTTGGGCGGCTTCAGAGGTAGTGGTTCTGCCTGAAGGTCGTGAGGAACCCCGCAAGAAAATTCTGGAGGAATCGCGAGCCACGTCAAGCGACCCCTGTATGTCGAAAGTGGTCCGAAGGTCTTTTGCAGCGCGGTTACTCCTTCCTGACGGCTACTGACGACTGCTGCCCTGACTGCCGCCCTGCCTTGGCCCTCTTTCGATGATGTATGGTAAAGCGAGACAATAGACGGGGCCTCTGTTGGTGTAGGAAGACATCTTAGTTAAGTATTGGTGGGTCGCTCCCACATTTGGTTCTTTGGTTCTTTGGTTCTTTGATTCGGGTATTGCAATAACCGAAGCCGAGGGGTAAGTACACTTGTGCTGTGTTAAGTATTTAACCCCCTTGATGTTTGTGAACAGTCCAGTGAAATCACGAGATGCCTGGTCTGACTAAGTTTGAGAAACATTGTTGTTTTGGTTGTAATAGAGATTCCCGGCTGGAAGACTCTTGTCCGATTCCTTCGGTTGGAACTCCCACTTATGAGCTCTATTCTAAACATGGTGTTGGCCCCATTGCCTTTAACGAGACATGGATCCGATACACGAAGAATGATGGGGGTTTAAAATGGCCAGAAAATGGTAGCTTTGAGCCTGACATACTAGATAATTTGGAAGCTATTTTATTTAAAAGAAAAGACCGTCCGGCAAAGTTTGACTCTTTCCGCCTTTGGCGTAAGGAAGCCAAACAAAGAAAAATTAAACAAGAAAAACGAGATAAGAAAGCACAGGGTATGACAATTATACAGGCTACTCAGCAGTTTAAAGATAATGAAGTTGATAATGCGATGGAAATTTCAGAGAGACAGCATCGTATGGCGATAGATAAATGCTATCCGATGTCGCCAGCTTCCCCCTCTGATAAAAGAAAGGATTTAGAAGAGGATTCCTTAATGTCTCACCTATTGAGATTGCCTCCGCCCTATGTACAAGGTGCTAATGCACCCCCGTTGTTACAACCTGTTCAGCCGCCAGTTGCGCCTCCGCCTGCTCCGGCTCTTCCACATTTGCCCCCTCAAGTATTGCCGCCTTTGCCAGCTTTGCCTTCGACTGCTTTACCTTCATTTTCTTCGCCTTCCGCTTCTCCGGTAATTACTGATCTCCCTTCCGTTAGTTCGCCTAATACCTTGTCCCCTATTCTTATGTCCAATTCTCCGTCTATGCGTAAACGACTCACAGAAACGGTCTCGGGTCTTTTATCACCTTTCGTTGAGGCGTTAAATGTGTCTCTGGCTTTTTCTCGAAGACAGTCTCGTAGTCAGTTCCCAGCTTCTGAAGAACGAAAAAGGTTGGACTCTCTCGCTCGCAAATGGATTGAGAAGGGTCCTCGGTATAGTGTACCTGACATTATGCCTACCTTCTCACAGTGGAATGCGCCTACGCAGAGATATGTTTTCAATGCTATGTGTGATACTCTTATTAAATGTTGGGAGGATATGGACTTGGGTTCGGTTCCTTAGGGTCTGTTATATATTCAGGCTGATTTTGATAAGTGACTCATTGTGGGTTCTAAGGTTGAGGACGCTGTAAAGACACTTGTTACCTTTAGAACCTTATTTTCATCACATACTTTTCTAGATTCCGATCCTTCAGTTAGGTTGACACTGAAAAATTATCCAATGAGAGAGGTTCCTCCGGTATGGAGAGAAGAAGTTCCAGGAGCAGGTGGTAATCCACCTATTCCTGCTCACTTCCAGCGAAAATGGGTACATGTCCCCTGGAAAAGATCTGAAGTTTTAGCCCTTAAACAGTCTCTACCGGATCCTCGTAAAAACCCTGCAGGTTATTATAAAGAATTGTCACAAACTGTTGAAGCCTGCATCATGAATTTAGCAGATATCGATATGTTGATGGGGAATGTAGTTCCACAAGCATTATGAGCTAGGATTCGTAAAGAGAATCATGCCCAAGAATTAGGTGGAAACTGGGATGCTATAATTGCCGCAGATAGAAACCAAGTGGGTGGTGCGAAGCCTGATGCTTTGATTTCAGAACTCCCTGGTAGGATTATTACATTAATGAAAACGATGATGCCTGCCTTGAGAGTTAACTGGGATAAACTAGCCGCGTGTAAACAGAAGAAAGATGATAGTATCTCCGATTTCTTCACTCGTTTTGAGGAGACATTCATTGATCACAGTGCTCAAGACATGACTACAGAGGGTGGACAGCGGTTATTTGTAGATAAGTTCGTATTTAATTTACTTCCCGAGCTGTCGCATAAGTTAAAAGACTCCGAAAGTTCATGGGCTGTTTCTTCTTCAGCTCAGATATTGGCTACTGCTCAATATTATGAAAATAGAGATAAAGAAGAAAAAGATAAGCAAGAGAAAAAGACTAAAGAATTGAAAACTAAGGTTCTCTTGCAACAGGCTTATCCACCTCGTTATGCTCAGCCCCAGTTTCAACAGCCTCCGCAGTTTCAGAGGGTGTATCAAAAGCCTGAGCCATATATTCCGCGACCTTTGCTAGGTCCTAATCAATGTGCCTATTGTAGAGAGGAAGGTAATTTCAAGAATAGTTGTCCGGTTTTATTGCAGCAAAATGGGACACTATCTGCTCCATGAGGTCGTGCTGGCCTCCAGTCAGCAAACAAGGGTAGAGGTCGAGGTATATTGACCCAAGAACAGCGCTCCCTTCCTTCCCTCTAGTTCTGTGAACTATTTTGATCGGAAAAATGCTCGGTCTACACAGTATTACAATGAGGATTATTACATTGAAGACCGAAATGAAAGTCTTCATGCTAACTAGGACAGCCATGGACAAAGTAAGGGAGTTGTGTCGATTCCAGTAGATCAGAATGGACCTTATGTTAATGTCACTGCAATGGGTGTTTCAGAGCCATTTCTTTTAGATACTGGTGCGATGAGAAGTTCTATCATTCATTCAAAATTCCCTGGGGCACCTTTGTCTGGCTTAACGAATGCATCTGTAGGTTTTTCTGGCGCCCCAGTTCGTAATCCGGTTTCTTGCCCTTTGCCCATTTCAATTGGCCCTTATGATTTAGAAGTTCCGCTTCTCTTAACGAATGGTTGTGGCGAGAATCTGTTGGGTTTGGATCTATTAAAAAGATTGCATGCAACGATATATTGTTCTCCTTCTGGTGTATATCTCACTTTAGGACAGAAACTGACTTCTCCAATGTATTTGTCTAAAGATCAATTTCCTCCTGAATTGCTCTCTCTTCCTACAACGCTTTGGGCTACGGGTCCAAATGATGTTGGTTGTCTTGAAATTCCACCTTATGTTGTCACTCTTAAGCCCAATGCTGAATTGCCACGCGTTCCTCAATATAGAATTTCCACTGAAGGTGAAAAAGCACTTTTGAAAATCATTCATGATTTGATTCAGAAAGATGTGGTTGAGGAAACGAGAGGTAACATATGTAATAGCCCTATTCTTCCTGTTCTTAAACACACTGATCCTTCTCAACCTCCTGTTTATCATTTTGTAATTGATCTTCGGGAGGTAAACAAAATTGTTGCACCACAGTTTCCTGTTGTCCCAGATATCACTGCGCTGTTGACGATGATACCTTCTACAGCGGTTTGGTTTTCTGTTATCGATCTGAAAAATGCTTTCTTTAGTATTCCCATTGCCGAAGAAAGTAGGGATATTTTTGGCTTCTCTCTTGGAGGCTGAAGCTTCCGGTTTAAGCGCGCACCTCAAGGCTATTGTGAAAGTCCCTCTATTTACAGTCAAGCTTTGAAATGTCATCTCGATGCTTTCTCTTTGCCGTCTGGTGCTGCTCTCATTCAGTACATGGATGATTTGCTAATCGCTGCTGATTCAGAGGATATATGCAAGAATGTGACGGTTGCATTGTTGCGACACTTATCCGATCTTAATCATAAGGTTTCACCTTCTAAGCTACAATATGTTCGTCGAGAGGTTACCTACTTGGGTCATCTCTTATCAAAGGAGGGAAGACGATTAACCCCAGAACGTATCCAAGCTATTGCGCGAATGTCTGTGCCATCCACACAAAGAGAGGTACGTGCCTTTTTGGGCATTACTTCCTATTGTAGGCAGTGGATCCCTAACTTCTCTCTGTTGGCCAAGCCTTTGTTGGCACTCACTTTGAAAGATACGCCTCAGCCCCTTCCATGGACTGACGAGTGTCAGAGGAGCTTTACTGACCTACGTGCTGCTCTGTGTTCTGCTCCTGTACTAGGTACTCCTGATTACAGTAAGCCTTTTACGCTCTACGTTCACGAAAGAGAAGGTTGTGCGTTGTCAGTTTTAACACAGCGATTTAGAGATAAACTGCGGCCATGTGCCTATTTTTCAGCTACGTTAGATCCAGTAGCTAAAGCATTGCCTAGTTGTCTTAAAGCGACAGCAGCATCAGCAATTTCTATTTGACAGTCTGCTGGAGTGGTGCTAGATAATACTCTCATTGTCATGGTGCCACATGCAGTGGATACTTTGCTAAACCGAATAAAAACACAACATCTTACGAGTGCTCGTTTGTCTGTATATGAGCTGACGCCTTTGGCTAGTCATGTGCATATCAAACGATGTAATACTTTAAATCCAGCTACTTTGTTGCCTCTTCCAGAAGGGAAAGGTGTTCAGGAGCAACATGATTGTTTCTTTCGTACTAAGGAAGAGACAAAAGGTAGAATTGACTTAACCGATACGCCATTAGTGAATCCGGATGGAACGCTATGGGTAGATGGTTCTTGTTTTAAGCTTCCTAATGGAGAGACAACTTCAGCCTATGCTGTTACTACTTTGCATACAGTTGTGGAACAGCACGCATCAGACATAATTCAGCTCAGGCAGCTGAACTGATAGCCTTAACCAGAGCGTGTGTGTTATACGAAGGAAAAAGAGTGAACGTGTACACCGACAGTCAGTATGCTTTTGTTGTAGCATTCAATTTTGGACGTTTGTGGAAAGAAAGGGGATTCCTTTCTTCCCACGGGACTAAGATACAACATGGTCTATTGGTGACTGATCTTCTTAAGTCACTTGCTTTGCCTACCAAGATAGCAATTGTGAAGTGTAGTGCGCACAAGAAGATTACTGACGATGTTGGTCGCGGGAATGCATTTGCAGATGAGGTAGCGAAAGACAGACAGAGATGCTACAAGTCGCATGTATGTTGCAGGCCCTGCAAATTGGGTCAGAGAAAGAGGAATGTATGAGGATACAGTAGAAAGTGTGAAATCAATTCAAGAAGAGGCTACAGAGAAAGAATTGAGTAGGTGGAAAGAAAGTACAGGAATGTTAGATGAGATGGGCTGTTGGGTAGAATTGTCCGAGCACCAACGTTGGCTGTTACCAGATGCTTATGTACTACCTGTAGTTACTATGGCGCATGGACCAGCCCACCTAAGTGCGAAAGGAATATGCAAGCTTCTGGCTCCAGTATGGCAAAACGAGGGAATACCGAAGTGTGCAGACAATGTAGTGAAACATTGCATTGTTTGCTTAATGTACAATCCGGGAAAGGGAACCCCTACTCCAGCAGGTCACTTTGCTCCTCCGACCTATCCATTTGAGGTGTTGCAGATCGATAACATTCACATGGAACGATGCAACAATCTCAAATATGTTCTAGTGGTGGTATGTGCCTTTTCCCGATGGATAGAGGCATACCCCCTGAAAGACAATACTGCTTTATCTACAGCCAAAGTACTGCTAAAAGAGTTTTTCCCTAGATTCGGTTTGCCGCGCATTGTCTGAAGTGACAATGGGAGCGAATTTGTAGGCCAAGTCATGCAAAAGGTTTGTGCAGGTCTTGGTATAAGACAAAAGTTCCATGCGGCGAACCATCCACAATCAGCGGGTCTAGTGGAGTGCTATAATGGCACCCTAAAACTCAAGCTTGCTAAAGTACAGGCTAGTACAGGCCTTAGTTGGCCCGATGCCTTACCTTTGGCTCTTCTATCTACCAGAACGGCTGTGCATTCTCGTTTGGGACTTAGCCCTTATGCAATAGTTTTTGGACGCCCAGCTAATATATGGGGAGTCCCTTGCCCTAAAAAGTATTCAGACTTGCCATACCCAATGTTGATTGATTACTTGCATGACCTCACAACTAAATTGCATGGTCTTCATCAACAGGTTCAGAGCGCTCTGCCAGAAGCCTCCACAGACTCAGGTCATTCCATTCAACCAGGTGACTGGGTTTGTGTGAAGAATTTTCAAAGGACGAGGAATTTGGAGCCTCGCTGGAGGGAGCCCCGTCGGGTCCTCCTAACAACCCGTACAGCAGTGAAGGTTGAAGGAAAGAAAAACTGGATTCACGGCGTTCACTGCAAAAAGGTTCCCTTGCCTTTGCCCTTTGATCAGTGGGTCCGTAAGGGTATAAGTGACTCTGAGAGTGAGAAGGTTTCCCGATTTGTACCCTTTAGTGATGCACGTTTGACTGGAACATTGTCAGAGAAAGAAAACAACGACATTCTCCAAGAAGTTGTACCATCACATTTTCGTTTGAACACCACAAACCCACAAACACTGTTTCAGGATCAGACTGTACCTGATAAAACCTATTACGATTTGAGACCCAGACTGAAGAAGAAAATTTAAAAATCTCTCTTCTATGTAGTTTCTATCCCGGTTGCAGGGTCACGGTAGGAGTCTTGGTTGTGACCTGAGTAGTGGCAATAGGCCTGCAGGACTTGCAGTGTCATAGGACGGCAGACAATCGTGATCAAGTGATTAAAGAAGATTGCCGTGAGCATCCATTTAGAAGATGGAAACTACATTAGGCGAAAGAGAGAGAAAGAACAAAATGAAGAATAATCATTGTAAAATAATATTCAATCGTTGTAGTATAACTTTATGTGTTTTTATATTATTGTGTATTCTATTGGCGTGTATAGGTTGGATTGTTTATGCTATGCAGCGAAAGGTTGTCCCTTCTTCTGTTACTGTGCCTTCTTATTCTACTATCTCTGCGCATCTCTTTCATACACTTCCTCAACATGAACTCGTAAGAAGAATCGAATACTACAATAATTCGTTTATCCAATTATTACACCAACACCAATTAGTAATTAATACAACCGATTGTTGGGTGTGTGGATTAATGCCTCATACCACAGAAAAAGGGATGCCATATTTAGTCCTTCCATTCTCTTATGAAGGTTCTGGAACTTCCTATATAGCTTTTCGTCTTCCCCCGACATACACTGCTTCTTCAAATTTTCATATAAACAGATATGGCAGAGGAATTATTGATTCCAAAGACACAGCAGGTCAAGAGGGAGGAGACTTCCTAAAGGGATTTCTTCCTTTTTGGGGTCCTATGGCCAACAGCAGGAATATGAGGCAACTGGTTCGTGTCGTAGAGACTACCATAGACATCACTGTAGGAGCTTTGAGTAATATTACAGCGGAACTACAGGCGGATCGTCTTATGACTTTACAGAACCGAGTTGCCCTAGATGTCATTCTTGCAGATCGTGGTGGAGTCTGTAAATTGATCAAATCGAGATGCTGTATTTATATACCTGATGAAGCTCCGACAGTATACCAGGCCATCTCTAAATTACATATAATCTCTGAGTCAATTCATCAGGACGAAGGAGATTGGTCGTTATTGGGATGGTTTGGGGGACTACTGTCCAAATGGGGTTGGAAAGTGCTAACATTCCTTGGTATGATTCTAGCCATCGTATTCTCTTGTTGTCTTTGTATGCACTGTGGTCCCGCCATCTGCGACCTTTGTGCTACTATGTGCTTCCCAAAACCCAAGGCACACAGAACAGAGAATATTAGAATGATGTTACAGCAACAGCTTGATGACCTCATGGCCATCGACATCGACTCAAATTAACGTGAGTCTATGTATCTTGCCTGAGTTCTGGCAAAAGGAGGGTCTGAGGAAATTCGATTTTCGATCAGGATCGCATTGAGCCGTCATTTTGTGCTCTGCCGCCATTTTGTGTTGCCCTCACTCAGGCAACACGACGATCGAAGTATTTTCTGCTTTTCCTGCAATATTGTGTTGAAATAGCCTTGTGCCTCTGTTTACGAAGCTGGTGTTAGAGACTGGCCGAGTACACTAATCCCTGTCTGGTTCCTCTAATCCCTGTCTTGACTATCTGTTGGTTCACACTATTCTCTCGTGACTTTATCTTATCTTCTGGCCTTCGCTGTCCTCCGCTTGTATTCTCTTGTTTCATAACTGTCCTCCAAAACACACGAACGTATCTCGCCACCTGCAAACCAGTTACAAACATGTTAATACCTTAACATGTGGGAGGAATGGCAAACACCGTTGGGGGTGAGGCTTCTTCGAGTTACTCGATACCTTGTTTTCCAAATCTTTCTATTGGCTCTGACTTCTTCTTGAACTATTCTTACTGGTCCTCTATGTATGTTTTAGGTGTGTCCTTCGTTAATGTATATGTCACCTATGTACTATAAAAGATTGTGCGCCACAGAGTGAAGTGGCAGTCTCCTGAGAACATACCGTGTGTACTTCTAGGACAACTGTACAAGCTGCAGCTAATAAAATCTGATCTTTTACGCCGACAGAGTGTCCCCGTGTCTCTGTTAGCTGAAGCAGGAGAACCCAGGAGATTAAGGCGTACCCTGCGCCGCCAGGTCCAAAAAGGTTCTGGTTCTTCAGTCTAAACTGGGGTGGCATGGTGAGCAAAAGAATGATGGATTTAACCCAGATCTCTTGACTGGGGATGAATGTTTTGATTTGTTCTGCATTTCTTTCATCAATTGTGTGTCTTGCTTTCTTGCCCTAAGTGCGCCAGGTATGCCCAGACGTGGGTCCTGGGCTCACTGTGCCTCTGGAATCAAGCTATCCTGGCTGAAGAGGGGTGAAACCCCGAAACCGGTCCTAGGATGCTTTTTTCCGGTCCAGGAAGGACCTGGCTTGGCAGTTCGTGGCTGGACTGTTTCCATGAGGCACAGGGTCAAGACTGATTTGCATATGGCCAGGTCTAAACTGGGGTGGCATGGTGAGCAACATAATGATGGATTTAACCCAGATCTCTTGACTGGGGGTGAATGTTTTGATTTGTTCTGCATTCCGTTCATCAATTGTGTGTCTTTTGCTTTCTCACCCTATGGGACAATCCAGCAGTACCCAATGGGCCGGGCTGACAGGTCAGTGTGAGAGCCAGTTTTTGGCTGCTTGTGGGCCTTTTTTATGGTCTGCTGGGCCAGTTCTTACTGTTGATTTCCCTGATATTAAAACAAATATTTCCTGCAGCAAACTCAAATGCATGCAGTCTTTCAAAACTGCCATCATTTGAAAACATTGGCCACTTTTTCAGCTATCTAATTCAGTAACGGGGCCACTTTTATTTTGGTCCCGAGCCTATTTTCTGTGCTAGTATGACCCTTCTTCTCTATGCATAGTACACTGGGTGCTTTCAAAGTTTTAGCTCAGACTTTGGGGGTAAGGCAGTGGAGGGCTAGAGGATTCAAGCTGTGGTGCTGCCATTGTTGAAAGTCAAGCTGGGGTAGGGGGGTTAATGAGATGACAGTTCAGGGGAAAGAGAACTATATTTTCAACTGATTTGCTTTCCTTACCTTTCCTGTAGCACCATGGCCATAGCATACAACTCTCCGACCAGGTTTAACTAGACCATTTAACAAATGACACAAACAAAAAGTGTATCTTCCAAAGTAAGAAGACCACAAATGGGTAAAGCTCTAGAAGCTAACCAAAGATAATGATGACGGAAAATGTGTTTAGAGCATAATCCGAGAACAACAGAACTCCTACAGCTGGATTCCATCACCGCCATCCACACACAGCTTCTGTAACAAATCCTTTGCTAATTGCTAACACCATTGTGCAGTGCTTTGAAGTGTCCATAAAGTAGCATACCAGTATGATGCAAAACAGAAATGCTGAAGAAAAATCCTTCTATTGCCTCACAAAAGAAGAAATAAAGTGGCCACTTGATGGTCCATTTATTCAGTTTACGAACAGAGAATGCAAACTTACGACAATACCCAACATAAAAGATCATCCAGTTTTTGGTCAAACATTTGTTGCATAATTTGTGGACCAGGACAGGTGAGTGTGCAGGTACCACCTGTGGTGTTTGTTGTGGGCACCTCCACTCTTTTGTCATGTCACAAGGAATGAGGCGTGGAACGACCCTCCCAAACCAGGAAATGTCTTCAAAGGCAGTGATGAGGCAGCCGAATTGTCTCAAAGGAAATGCGACTTTCAATATAGTTGGTGCACAAATACTGCAGTCACAATACTTACATAGGCCTAGTTCATAAAGCAGTTGTGTGAGGCTATTTCGGCTGGAAGTTGCAAGAAGCTGGAGCAGAGGTGTCCATGAAGCTATCCTGAAAATCTGGCTTGAATTCAGCCCTTCTGGAAATATGTTGGGCACTGCTGTCGTAAAGAGTACACAGTCTCACACTCTGCCTTTGTTCGGGAGGTTTATAAATCTCCACACATCACCTAGGCCTCCTCTCACGCTATGATCAATCCCTGTTCCACTTCTAGGCCTTTTCGATATTCCCTACTGGTCCATATTTGCATATTTCTGAACTCATCCTCATTCGGAGTTTGTCACCTTCCTTCAACACAATTTCGCCCTCCAAAGAAGAAGATGTACTGTCTGGGGGTCACCCCATTGTCATGAATGGGGTCACCAAACCTGAAAACCTTTCTCACCACCTTAAAATGTTTTAACCTCCATTTATTATTAATAGCATCGCCCTCCAAGGTCACCATCTTGCACCCTCATTGGAGACTTAACAAAGATGAGATGTATGTATGTCTTTGTTGTCCAGAAGAACTTCCGCAAGTTGGTCCTGCAAATATAATGTAGAGCTACTGTTAAAAGAAAGAGCTGTAATAGCCAATGAGAAGATGCAGTAAAAGCCAATGAGAAGTTGCAGTCGAGGCACTAAATGAATGAAAACAACACCTGAAAACCACATGATTTCTTATTAAGTTTTATTTAGAAATGTAACAAAGGTACAAAACCGTGGGGGTAACTTTTCTTCCAAGCATAAAAAGGTCTACTTTATAAGGCAAAGCGAACTTGCTATGATTTAGTTAAGACGTGAGGAGATTGTATTATTCAGACAGCGAAGCCCACGATTGCCGGACTCTTTCTTGCACGCGCAGGCGTCTTCTCGTCACATACTGGGCACTTTCACTGTCTCTCGTGAGCTGCTTTTACTTTTCGTCCTATCTGGTAAAATCCTCAGCAGCTTGAACGCAGGGGGCAGCGTCTGACCCAGAAAAGGCGGCGTCGTTACCTCTTGAACCATGATGACGTATTCACCTGAAAGGAAGAAGAGCAAATGGGAGTAAATATGCCCTGGATTGTAATTGCATTTTTATAGCGCTTCATTTCTCGGCCGAGGCGCTGCAGCTTCTGTTAAATGCGCAGGGTCAGCCCTGCTGGGACCATCAACACCAATTCAGGCAGGGCTACTTTCCGCATGTATAAAGGTACCAGCTTATCTCAGGCGGGCTTTTATTATTAAATAGGGGAGTGCTGTCATTTATGATTAGTGATCCAGACCTTGCAATGGGCGGTTCTGACATTTCTCTACACAACACATGAGCTTTACTGGGCAGTAGTGACATGTTTCAGCAAGATTGAGTCCACACTACGGCACCCTATATAACTACACCCTATATAACTACACTCATCCACAAAATTGTGCATTCCATTCAGCTTCTTTAGATGACACCAAACCCGATTAGGCATTTCGGAATCGAACATTCCTATCCAAAAATAAACGATTTACAGGTTCCCAGTTAAACAGGCCCCACAAACAATTTGAAAACAAACACTAACACCCATTAGCCAATGAGACCTGCTCTGCTGGGGAGATTAATATTGGGGCCCCATTCAGCCTGTACAGCTACTCGCCCACCTCAACCACGGAATTTCGCCTAGAAAAATAGCCAGCCCCACCCCAACCCCACCTGGAACAGAATTGCAGCTGTGTAGATGCCAATCATCCTTCCATTCACACTGACCGACATAGACAACCACCCTTGACATCTTGGGCAACCTTCTGCATGTGATCAACGAACATAAGTCAACTCTGCTTATTCCCATCGATATCCCAAACTAAGGTCCTCACAAGTCAGGCCAAGAAAAAGCTGGATGTTAACAAAATATCTCAGGCAGCTACCTTCTGATTCCAGCCCTTTCTTTTACACGAAAAGTCGCCTAACACATCTCTAATAACATGTTTGTATTGTTGTGTTGTGCATGGGCAATAGGACCACACAGACACAAGTGAGTCAATATATTATATTGAATATTCCCTCATTCATACATTGTTCATCTACGCTCCATCCATGTGGTCTATGCACAATCCAGCCCTGGAATGCCCTACTCTTCCCCCCACTTCCTGCCTAGTGCCTGTACCAGAAAGTGATGCCTAGCGTCTTGACTGAACATCTGGAAAGACTCTGTCCTGCAACATCTTAATGTCCTCACAAGATGGCATCTCCTGCCCCGATGAAAGAAAAATCACAAATCTATGACCTGGCAATCCCCTTTTATTAAAAAAGGGTGACAATTATTTATTTATATATTAACCGTTCAGTGTCTTTCTGTGTTTCTTGTCTTGCTGACTTGGAGCTTTTTGAGTCAATCCAGCTGCTCCGTTGCCGGGGATCTTGTGATGTTCATGTTCTTTCTGTAGATCCAACTTGGTGATGTTTTGGATTATGCAGTGGGCGGTTGCACTGAATCAACAAAGCATGGGTCGCTGCTTTGAAAATGGAGGAAGTCACCTAACTCTGATGTGTCTTTTGATGGTTGGACATTTTCCGGAACTTGGTATGCTTGGTATGTTGATCTGAGAAATTTTGATAACATACTCCTTGAGTCTGACATGTGTTCAGGTGGTTTCCTGTGAGGAAGTTCTCTAAACTGTGGTGCAACTGGTGATTCCATAGATTTATGTGGCTGTAGTGAGATGTTCCTTGAGTCTTTAGGTCATTGACTAACCATCACCCACCGGCTCTTCTCAGATGTTTTTTCACTGGAAGTGCTGCTGGAGGTGGGGAATCTGGCTAAGATTTGACTCACTCGTGTTCTTTCTCATACTGGTGTAATGATCTATTTGATTGTCAAGGGCAGTTTTTTACATTGTCTTTTCAGATCGTGTTGCTATTGTCTACGTTCTTCTCTTGTGAGCTTGATTGCTGCCTCTCTGTGCTTTCCTCTTTCTGTTGCTTTTCTCTGGCATATTTGAGTTCTGATTTCTAGGGCATGGTTACATTCACAGATGTTCTGTAGCTTGTGTCTTACTGTCTCCTCCTGGCTCTGCTATTATCCGTGTTGTTTTATTGCATGTACTTTGCTTGACATATCCCTCAAACCTGCCTTTAAGGATTGATGTCCCTTGCTATACACAACACCTTGGTGTTTCTGTGACTGGATTGCCTAGGCACTGGATGACAAGCATTACCGCTTTCTCTCCTCTGTTGGTGTACGCTTCAGATGACAATGTTGTTTGCCAGGTATTTGGTTGTAGAGTCTCTTGTCTGACTTTTCTTTGTTCTTGTGGGACATTTCTTTGTCTGCGCTCCTGTTTGCTTCTCTCTATCTTTTGTGTCTTCTGCTTTGATGTGTGAAATGTCCCATCTTTCTTGCTCTTATTTCTTGCATCGAGGTACGCTGCTTCATCTTTGGCCGGATCACTGGCTTTTGCCTTCTTGAGGATTTTGTTTAATCAGAGTGGGTTTTCGAGGAGGTTTTGTTGCATGGTTGACGAAAGACAGCCCTCAATAATCTGCTGTCAAATTGTGCCATCAGTCATGAATTTTCTGAAAGCACAAAGTTGCACCAGGTTTTGTAGCCTTGCAACAAACACTGTAAGAAGTCACTGTCTCCAGGCACACCAAGTTGAAAAAGTGGCGTTCTACTCCACATTTCTTGTACTAATGCACACTCAGTGAATCGCTGAGTTTTTTCTATGTCTTGTTGATCATTATTGAGACTATCTTGATTAGGTTCCAGTCGCCACATGGTGTTAGATCACTCAAAAGCTGAAACTTTTGTATGTCCTGCGAATCTTCAGCTATTTACAGAAAGTCATCCAGCGACTCCAAGAACCTTTTCCAGCTGAGCACCAAACTCTGGTGGTCAACCAGGGTGGCTGGGGTGGAACTTTGAGGTAGGTAATAGACTTTTCTGTTTCTCTCTCTTCTGGTATAATGTTGTAGTGTGATAGCATGCAGTTACTTGAGTTGTTCACTGTGATGTGTTACTCAGTGTGTATGATTTGTTACTTCTTGAGTTCTGGATGCTTTTCTTTAACCTGATGCACCATTCACCCATGGCTACAGAGTTATTTGTCACAGTTGTTCCTTGGTTCAGGGTTTATTTGCCGGAGCTATCAATCAGTGTGGTTCTTTGAATACCCTTTGTGCTGTTTGTATCTGTTTTTGCGTTTCAAATGAGCAGACCTTTAAAGGATGAACGGGGTGGATTGGGGTTCCGCGTGGCCATAATTGTGACTTCTGACTTGAGGATCACTTCATGCCTGAAAGGCAAGTGCCCATCTCAGACACCAGGGCGGTTCTTCAGTTGTTTATTGTTCCTTTATTAGTTTGGCATTGTCTCTCTGCACGTCGGTGTGCCCTATTGTTGTTTTCCATCTTGCCTTCTTAATTACATTTGTGTATGTTTAGACCCTTTGGTGTCTTCTGACTTGTATGGCTGCCTTATTTGTTTTATTCTTTGTCGAAACACGTGTGTTTTCATTTGTCTATTCCTACTTTTCTGTTCACTTCTTTTGACTCTTTATTTATTAATTGTGCTTACCCTAATAAGGGTGTTTAGGAAGATTCTTCCAATGCTACCAGATGCTACTAGGGCACAAATAGAAGCGTGATCCTGAGTCGGCTGGATTACTGCAATGCTTTGTTACGGGAGGCCCCCAAGTATTTAATTGAGAGACTTCAGAGAAGTCAGATCATGGCGGCCAATTTAGCCCTCAGGAAACCACTTAGATCATCAGCCTCCCTGGCTCTCAGGGAGCTTCATTGGCTCCCTGTGGCGCAGAGGATTAAGTTTAAGTAATCATGTGTAGTCTTTAAGGTCCTTCATGGGATGGGGCCTAAACCACTGCAGCACAAGTTTAACCAGTATGTTCCTACCAGAAGTCTGCACTCTTCCGCAGCTAAACTAATAAAAGTACCTACGTTTAAAAGAACTAAACTAGGAGGAAGAGCTTTTAGTGTGTCTGACACCCGGCCGTGGAATGCACTACCTAATAGTCTCAGACAGATAGAAGATCTCCTGCAGTTTAGGGAGAAATGAAAGACTTGACTCTTTCCTAATAGTGCTGTATAGACCTGTTTTTATCAGCAACTGCATTTGTACTGCAATCTTTGTGTATGGCTAAACTAGTGTACCTCAGCGCCAGGATACCCGTTGGGTGATGGTGCGCTCTATAAGTCTGACTAATATTTAACATAACATTAACTTTTACTCCTGTTTTGCATGAACATATTGTTTCTGTATTTGCTTGGGTAAGAACTGACCGTCTAATGGCTAGCTTCCTACCCAGCTCTCCCACTTCCTCCTCTCCTTTCGAGTCACTCACAGGCTGTATGCTCACTATCAATGGCTTCAGTCAATCTGGTCATCCGTGCTTCTTCTGAGGCCAACACAGTTACCAAAGCTTTCTTTTAAGGCCAGTCTGCCATCTCCCAGTACTGTAATCTGACCCGAATGCCACTTTGTGGTGCCTACACACGGGGCACCACCTTTTCCTTCCCACATTCACTAAGGGAGGAGGAACTTCACATGTTATTGCGCAGAGCTTGGTGCACTACATCCTGGCTCTGCACACAAGCTCCATTTTTACCTGCACTGCCATGCTGCTTGATTGGCACCTTGTTCACAGCTCCGATTGCTGTGTTCTAGGCTCACTGGCATGTATGCCCCTATTGCAGGCAAATGCAGACTTCCCATTCCAGTAGGGCACCACACACCTCAGCTTTCTGTGCTGGTGTACTTTCCATCTCAGGATGGAGGGAGCTCAGCCTTCTGCAACAGCTTATCAGACACCTTTGAGTGTCTCACCAGCTACTGTTCACAGACAGGCCCCACAGCACGCGTGCACTTGTCTTCAATTCATCACCAGTCATCGTATACTGAGTACAGGCATAAGCACATGATAGACACAAGGAAGTCTCTTCACTAGTCTTTATTGAATACTCCCTCTTTCAAACATTGTTCTTCTACTTCCGGGAGTGCTTGTCACCAGCCATGTGCTCTCTGCTGTATCCTGCCATGGATTGCTCTGCTCCTTCCCTCACCTCCTGCCCGGTGTCTTGGCCAGGAATTTATGTCCAGTATCCTGTCCGTGGACCCGGGAAGACTTTGTTCTGCAGGGTCCTAGTGCTCTCACAATATGACATTTACAAATACTTAACACGTTTACCAATCATGTTTGATGCAAAAGCACTACACAAAATTGTGGCTCAGTGACCAGACATTCACCAGTCCTGTTCTACGTAAAAGTACCACTCATCATCCTGGCTCAGACTCAAAGTTTAGTCAGATACACCCAAATTACTATAATGTTATGAGAATTATATGCTAGTATATCTAGATGACAACATTGCTGAAAGAGGTGAAAAGATGTAGGTTAGGATCAGGGGATTAAACAATCAGGATAAATCTTGCCTCTGCACAATGGGCTGACTTACGGATAGAGTGCCGTTGTTAAAGGTGCAATGGGTAAAAGGTTCATTTCGATATTTATGTATAGCAATATATCACTTACCTTAACATATAACGAGTTACAGCACAAATAATGCATTGACTGCTATGAAGAGTTTAGATCAATCTCCCAGTAACTGGAAAAGAGGCCCTATGGAAAATAGTTGTTAACCCATGAGTTTTATATATTTCTTCCTGGGTATCCTAGTGGTGTCTCCGAAGGTAAACTTTGTAAGGGATCTAGATAAAGTCGTCGGTGATATATGTGAATTGATAGAAAAACAAAAACAAGAGACACCACATTGGAGGAGACCAGATCATCGAAGACCAATTTTAAGGATAGCCAATTTAAAGAAAAAACAAAACAATCGAAAATTAAAGGAAATATTTTAATAGAAAGATCATTTTAGGGAAAAGTTCAATATTACATTAACACTGTGTAGAGTTTAGGGGTGCTGAGTGTTTTTTGGGTTCATGGATGGGTGGCTGTTTAGGGGTGATGGGGGGGGGGGGGACTTAATTGTCAGGGATGATTGGAGTTCCAGCACAGAAAGGGGTTTTTAGTGTTCATGAATGAGTGTAGTTTAGGGGAGTTTGGGGCTATCAGGAATAGGAGTAGTTTGGAGTGGCATATACAAATGGGGAGGGGTTTTTATGTTTTAGGGATGGATGGAGTGTAGGAAGTGTGTTGAGGGTTTTTAGGGTTCACTGATGGGCAGAGTTTAGGGGGGATGATGGGATTAGGGGTCAGGGATGGGCAGAGTGTATGGCTAGAAAGACTTTTAGGTTTCAGGAATGGGTGACATTTTGGAGGTAGTGAGGTTTTTAGGGTTCAGGGATGGGTGGAGTTTAGGGGTGGAAAGAACTTTTATGGTTCGGGGATGGGTGGCGTTTAGGCATGTTAAAGGATTTTTAGGGTTCGGGTTTGTGTGGAGCTTCAGGTATAGAGAGCTTTTAGGGTCAGGGATGGGTGGAGTTTAGCTGTCTAGGATGGGTGGAGTTTAGGTATGGTGAGGGGTTTTTACGGGGCAGGGAAGAATGGTGTTTGTGGATTCTGAGGGGGGCGATGTATATATGGTGTTTAGGGCGGGGTGAGGAGTCAGCGAATTACAAGCATACAAAGTAATTGTTTGACAATGTAAAAGATATAAATCCAAATTAATGTCCTTTTAAGTAAAGCACTGAAATAAATACCTGCAACAAAAATGTTTCTGAAAGTAAGACCTGCAATCATTGCATTTACACCTTCAAAAATAGGCAAGCAAAACCCACATTTGAAAAAAGACATTCTATGAATTTGTTTCAATGGAATGGTAAATGTCATTCATCCTGCAAAATCGTTTTTCTATGAAATCACATACAACCAGTCCTCAGTAGGTTGGTATGGGGCAACATTAGGACTATGGTGGCACTTGGAAAACTGAACAACCCTACAAGAACAGAGGTGTGGGGCTACCAATGCGAAAACAATACTACTGGGCAGCATAACTTTAATGTGTTGTGCAGTGCGGTGCACTTGGATGGATTCTGATCTCTCTTTGCAGAAACAGGCACTCGAGGTCTAAAACTTTAGATTTTTCTATTGCACAGCATGTTAAGGAAACTACTTCTTTTAATGCAACCATGATTCCATATCCAAGAATGCCTGTGTCCAATAAAAATTGGAAGCAATTTATCCGTCGGTCCAGTCAAATTTTACAGCTAATGCAAAATGCAATGCCAGGTTGGTGTTGGACATCTCATGGGGGCTATGATCTTACATTGACTTATAGTTCATAGTCGCATAATATTTAAGTCAATTATGATGGTATGTAAAGCAGTTAATTCTCAAACCTCATCATTTTGGTCCAATAATTTTCCATGGTACACATCCCAAGTAGAAAACAACACTCTGCCCAACAGTTTATGCTACTAGTGCTGAACACCAGAATATCCCCGTGATGACAGTTCTTTCTCAGAGGTGCCTGAAAATGTATGGAATAGTCTCCTTTCATATATGGAAACAGAGGTGACTGCTTGCATTCAGGATATAATGGCAAGTTGGCTTTATAACCTATATGTATTTGTCGAGCCTACTTTATTGAAGTTTAGTGTTAGTCTGTAGCTAATTTGTAGTTAAGCTGTTCCCTTTTATAGCATCGCGGCGTACAGTGCACATGCAATCAAAAAATGAAATTAACATAAGATAACATGGAGAAAAACCTACAAATTACTTGAGTTGCAGTGCTTAATTTGTAAAAGATTGAGTGCCAGTGCCCAAAGCTCTGCTCAGAAACCAGCGACAGGTGTTTTTAAATGTCAGGTGCGCTGAATCCCAAAGCTGTATAGTCTTGACTTGACCTCATGGCTTATCAATCAGTCACTCCCAGCCCCTTTATCTCACCCATGCAGTTTCCTGCTTTCTCCCTATGTGAAGGTTTTCTTGTCTTTCTCTTCCTACGTCTTAAACATATATGTGGTTTTCCCTCTCTTGCGAGCACTCAATGTATGATTAGGAAAAATAAGTGGCGGTCTCTAGAAATGAGTACCATTGGTCTCCACTGGCAACCACCTGCTCAACTTAAGCACTTTTGAGTTGTAACCCACACAAAGGATTGCTGACAGATGGAGTATCGCCATTTGGTGTAGGTAGTTTACTGATTTAGTGACTGCAGAGCTGCCCCACCAGAAAAAAGTGACTGCCCCAAGTTGTGTCAATAGTCAGACAGATGGTAGATACAGATATAAGGTCCACAGAAAACAGAACTCTTCCTTGGGGGTCCACGAATTTATCCACCGTGCGGAGGCAGCCGGTAAGTGACAAACCTGTATTTTGTGGAAAGTTCAAAAACTCTACTCCTCTTAATTTGATATACGATTTAGTCCATTACAGCAATATGGAAGGTTGTTATGAACAGCAAAGGATAGCTAAAGTCAGGCCCTGGTAGGAACCATACTACCATTTAGGAAGAATGGTAAGCACATATCCAAGCTAAGCAGTGCAGCATAAATGTAGGAATGACTGAGTGTGCAACTTAAACATAGTTATAGTGAATATGGTCTACTAAATGGACGTCCAGAGCGAACAACCCAAAGTTGCTACAATTCAATACCCATGTAGAGTATGAATGGCTTTGGCAACACTACACAAAATGAATTGGAAAATATCAGAGGTATGTCCCAGATGCACCAGCTAGAGAGCAGATTACATAAGTATGGCATAATGTTCTGCAATAGTAGAGATTATCTGGTAACAAGTAACAGATACAATGCCTGGGTTCACAGGTTATATAGTTCTTGGCCTGGATTGGCATGGTCACATGGTCAATTCCCTAGTAAGAAAAGGGGGTGGGACAAATAAAAAAGTTTGTAGGCATAGCAAAGATTTGGGTCAAGAGGACCAACGTGATAGCCTGGAGATGTCTGAGTGACCCAAAATAATCACAATGGCTGTTTGACTTCGGTATAGATATGAACTCAAATGCCTCAGTAAGGCTGGCGACACGCTGGTGGAGCTTTGAAGCACATTGCATCACCCCCAAGCTAAATGCACCCATGAAACATTTGATCCTGTACAAGACACTGTAATGGTGTTTGGGGGTAATCGTGGTTAGCAGAAGGTGAGACACATTGGCCCAGTTGGGAAATATATTGAGGAAAGTGATAGGACCTCCTGATTTGGCATATGTATGGATTAGGGGCGGATGCTGAGCAGTCACCTAGACTGTTAATGGATGCTCATGAGAAAGATACTGTAAATTACAGGTTAAACTTCATAAAGAAATTATTTGAAATATGACAATATAATCCAGGTCATGTACTCTGTGCACTACGTCCCTGTGCAAGTTTGCTTTATGCCCCTATTTCAAGCATGTACATATCTTGGCCTAAAGACCATTCAATTTCTATGCTACATGCTGTTGGTCCGAATACACTGTCTATGGTGAAATGTCATGTTCTGTGTGCCTGACCTGCAGGTGTATTCTGTACACCTCTATGTACAGGATTCCATATGTCTCATTTCAAACTTAAAACAATCATCATAAACATCAATACATCTGGATTAAGTGTGCAAAATGATGCAAAAAGTATTTATGCATGACTGTATTGGTATATTTAAGCTCTGCCAATGCTTATTTTTCAGTGTAGATGGAACACTCCAGTATCCATAAAGACCGTCTTGACTAAAATGTTACAAAATGTTATTACCAGGGCAGCAAAGAAAGCAAAGCAAAAAAGGATTGCTTTTTGCGTACAATGCATGTATAACATAAAGAACACCGTGTGATGATTCACTGTGAATGTCCGTTATTTATACTATTACTTAGGGAGGCATTAAATCTCAGTGATTAAGTCAGGAGTGTTTTACATTTGGAGTGCTTTTAATCTGCATCGTTGAAAGTAAGTGTATTGTTTTAAATTAATATATAGTTATATGTGTTTGTTTTAAAATAAATTAAAAGTTGTTATATTAATTAATTGTTATTTCAGTATATGGTTTTATTCAGTTTTAATTCAAAATGACCTTATTGTTTACAACATTTTATTAATTAAAGTATGTATTATACATTTTCCTAAAATGTAATTGTTAGATCTGGCATCTTGGAGTGCTTTTCAGCTAACTTTTTGCCTTCAACCCTCAAGTTTCCTAACTTCATTTTTGCTGGCTTTAGTTATCTTCACACTGTGCCACTGCTAAACAGTGCTAAAGTGCTTGTGCTCTCTCCTTAAACATGGCAGAATTGGTTTATACCCAATTGTCATATTTAATTTACATGTAAGTCCCTTGTAAAGTGGCACTACCTGTGTCCCAGGGCCTTGCAATTAAGTTCTACTGCTGAGCCTGCAGCACTGGTGGTGCCACCCACTTAAGTAGAACTTTAAACATGTCTCAGGCCTGCCTTTTCAGTCTGTGCCATTTCAACCTTCAAAATAATCCTTTTGCCTGGTCCAAACCTTCCTTTTTAATACATACCAGTCACCCCTAGTGTAGACTCTGGACAGTCCAGAGGGGAGGGGGCAATGTATTTAAGAAGTAGGACTTTTTACAACTTTTAAGTTTAACATGTCCTGGTAGTGAAAAACTCTTAAATTAGTTTTTCACTTCTGTAAGGCCTACCTCTCCCATAGGATAACATTGGACCTACTTTATTAACTTTAATAAGCTGTAATTTCCAAATGGGAACAGGTGATCAGGTCATATTTGGTGCATTTGGAATTGTAGGGAAAAATCCTATCTTTTGGTGAAGTCTGTTAGTTACAAATCTGAAAATGCCACTTTTAGAAAGTTGGCCTTTTCCTGCCTTAGCCATTTAGCGCCTGCAGCCTGTCTCTGGGTCACATGACTGGGTGTAGTTGGCAGTTGGACTTTGTGTATTCCTCTTAGACAACCACACACAATAGAGCGCTTAGGTGTGCCTGAATGGGCCATCACTGGTGGAATAGGAGGGTGAAGCTGGGCACAGCCCTACTTACACTTGCATATGCTGTGTCCTGTTTTCACACAAAGGGCTGCATACCCCTTGTAGTTAGTCTGGATCCAGGACAGGGAAGGCAGGATGTCTGGGGACTTGAATGGGAAACCTCTACAAGCTTCCCCCACTTCAAAGGAACGCCCAGGTATAAATATTAGATTACAGACACTAACTCTTCAGTACACTTCTGGGCCTGTGGATACTCTGCAAGGAAGAAGGAATGCTGTGCTGCTGCAAGGACTGCCACTCCGCTGGACTCGTGCCCTGCTGTGCTGACCTGCTGCCTTCTTGCCTAGGTGAGAAGGAGTGGACCTACATATGTTGAACCCAGGACCACAGAGTAACTCCAAGGGCTAATTTGCTGACTTGAGCTTTAGGAAGAGAAAACTCTTACAACCTCGACCCTAGCACCTGGACTCTGCCATTTGTGAGTCTACTCTGCAAAGTGGTGCTTCGCCAGTTCTGGACCCCGGGTTGTGGTCTTAAGATATTCTGTCAGTCTTTGAGGATCCAGCGGAACTGACGCATCTTGACCCTGAGCAGAACAAGCGCATCCTCACAACTATGTGGATCTTTCCCGTCGCAAAGACCTGCATCGTTTCGCAGCCAGCCCCATCTTTGGAACCGCTGCGATGCATCCTCGGCACAGGCCCTCACTTCACTCATCGACGGCAGCCTCGACAATGATGACGGACTCCGCATTGCAGCCTCACTGGTCCTTGGATCAGACGCATTGCCCTGACTGCGCAAAACATCCTCAGTGCTGGATTTCGCATCCCAAGCCCTCATTGATGGGTCCTCAATGATGACCCAGGATCTTGCATTGCAGCCTCACCATATCTTGGAACTGATGCACCGCTTCAACTGCACAAAGCATCATCTATACGGACCTTAGCAGTGCTCCGCAAACCAGGATTTAAGGTACTTTGTTCAGTGGGTCTAACAGGGTCCCTGTAACTGGCCCCGGCTCTGTTGCCGCTGTCCTCAACTTGTAGCTTTGTCCCGGTACGTTGTGACTAGATATCCACAGTGGGCGCTTTGTGCTTTTTGGCAGTATTTTCACAGAAATTTTTAAATTGCATATCTCCAGTTCTACTGATTGACTGTTTGTATTTTGGCCTTGCTTTACTTATTTTAACAAAAACTCAAGTTTTCAAACTGGTGTGGGATCCTTTTGTGTTGTGTTTTTCACTTTATTACTGTTTGAAGCATTGCACAATTGCTGTACACACTGCCACTGAATTAATCCTGACTGCTCTGTATGAATCTACCAGAGGGTTGAGCGCAGGTTAGGGTTTGCTTGTGCCTCATCCTGGCAAGGATTGTGGTTGTTGCTTGACCAGGGCTCACACCCTACTCAACCAACCCAATATCTCACAGTAATTATATAGTTTACATATATATGTACACAAACAGACATGCAAACACACACATACGTCTCTATGTGTTTGTTGTTTTGTTGGGTATAATCCACTGAAGTCCCCCTTTTAAAAAATATATGTATTTGCATCCTATTGTTTTAGGGGTAACCCCAAACCTTTATTAACGTAATACTTACATCCTTTTGTTTTGTGTGGGGATAAACTCTCCCAACAGCCATTTTCTTTTTTTCCCCTCTTTTCGGGGTGTAACGCCCCCTCCAGCCACATATAAATATATACACATTAAACAGATATATGTATTTCTAATAATATATTCTTATGATCAGACACGCACATATATAGACATTTTAACACTGTATATATTTAATGATGCAAATTAATTCTCTTGAACATTTTGAAAGTATACATTAAAATGAATTATTTAAATAATTGTATTAAAGTAATATGACTTATTTTACTTTCAATTATTTGAATGCATTACATTTAATTCACATCTATATTTTTAAATTATCTTCAAAATCGATTTGTAAACAAATTAACTTTTTACTATTAAATTAGTTAATATTAAGTTATGCTAAATCTTTTGGTGAGAGAACCGCAGAAACATAGGTTGACGGTTCCGAACCCTGATATAGTATGGGTTGGAAACTCCCATTTGTCAATGGGAGCTTGTGCAGGGGGCGGAAACCGCCCACAGCACATGCTCCAATTGACAAATGGGAGTTTGAGAAAATCCCTGCACCGTGTGCCATACTGTGCAGGGATTTTCAGGGGGACACCTTGGGTGCCCCCCAGGCCCAGATGTGGAGGGCCAGGGGGTAAGGGGCCTTGCTAGGGGCCCCCAATGTCACCTTCCGACAGCCTTTACATTTCAGAAAGGCCACCATGGAAAGCCTGTCGGAAACCGACATCATAATCCCGGTGGCAGAAATGCCGTTTTAAGGGATTATGAGGAGCTTCCAACCAACTGACGGGCTCCATGAGCCCATCGGAAGGCGTTGGTCGGTCCACCGACTGCTGTCTTTGACTCTGACCACACACATCCTAATGCGTCAGTCGGACCGCAACAGTAGATGCGTTTCAGACAGCAACCGACAAGCCATCAGTTGCGGTCTGAACCGCATTGTAATCAGGCCCTTAGCTACAACATTAACAACAACAACAACAATCACCATTAATGTAATGATGTAAAAGACTCCTGGTGTAAAGGCAGAAAGCTTACCATACGATGTAATGACTCTGGATGTAATGGCACCGCTAAATGACTCGATATAGCTGCAGAAGTAATTGTAGCACACACTAAGTGTACTTTTGAGAAGTAAAAGAGGCCTCACGCACCACAATGCAAGTACTTCATAGGAGGCAGATATATACCATAAGCAGCCTATTTCATGAGATGTGAGAGAAAGACTCCTCTGAAAAGAGCCAAAGCCCAATCTATGTATATTGTATAGAATTCCTAACAATAGATTCCCACCCTCTTTTTCCCCTGCATGTGTCATCTCACCTTACCTATCCCCTGCTCCCCAGTCTAACTTTGTGGCTTCCGACACTAATTCGGTTCAGCCACCCATTCAGATTTCTTGCACAGCTCGTCCTCACCCTCGGTGATAGGGGACCCCACTGTGACACATCGGAACCTCACCGCCCCACTATTCCGTGCTGTTCGTACCGACCTCCTCAGGTCCTGGTGATCTCACTCGCTACTGGTGCAACTGCAATTGCCCCCTGCCTTTCACCTTTTTAGGGGTGACGATGATACGTCCCCCATGATGCATAGGACCTCTGCATAATGGGGGACGTATATATCCTTTTTTCAGTTTACCGTTGGGGTTAAAATATCACCTAACACCCCGTCCTTAGGTATCAGCGTTCTGAATGTTGGCTGGGCTACCTGGCTGCAATTCTGTTCTGTTTATTTGACAAAACTTTAATAAAGGATAGAAGGAAAACTCAAATGTGAAGATGTCAATTCAACTCTAACGCAATCTCAGCCATTTGTAATGCTTTTTGTTTTGGGGGTAATTGTAAATGTTGTCTGTCTGAGCTACTAGCTACTGTCGATTGCCTCCTAATATTTCTATAGCCCTGATGTATGTCACTGCTCAGTTTATTTTAAGTGATGTGTGATTTAAGTTAGTCTATAGTGATTTTATTTATATATCAACTACTAAAGAAATTGGTTCCTAACTATTGGCGATTGAGTGCTAATAAGGCTAAATGAATTACAATGAATGCTTCCATGACAGATGGGTATATGGGATCAGCTGTGTTCATCAGTGGAGTTTGTGAGTATTACCCCTCTGGAGAACATGTGGATGTATGTTAGACATATAATGTTAGGCTGAATGAGGCGTTCACTTGCTTATCCAAACATCACACAGTGCATTTGTTAAGCGGGTGTGCTGGATTTGATAAGGGGTGCCCAGATATTTGGTGTGTATTTGGGTGTAGGGAAGAGGTGGTAGAGTCTGCCCAAGTGGCGCACCAATGTTTAATTTGTGGAGGGGCGCAGCACGCATGCAAATCTCATCAATTATCATACAGGTGTGTATTCAGTCTGCTTGGAAGCGGAAGTATAGTGTGTTCCTTCCAATGAGGACCAGATATATCCTTTTCCCCACTGATGTCACAAGTACATATCATTCAGGTTACAATGCACATTAGTTCTAACTGTAGGCAACAATGTGCCCTTCCTGTTCCGAAAATGACTTTAATCATTCTCTGAGACATAGATACATCTAGCTCTCTTGTAAGCTATTTTTTTTTAAAGCAGCAAAAAACAATATTTTTTTTAACATTGTTGAAATAAATTCAATGTCATAGCTGTATTCCTGTCCACGTTAAATTCAGCGAAAATGAATAGGGAATTTGATCAGCTTTTTCTTTTTTGGTGTGTTCTAGCGAGCATCCCATGTTAAAGAGGCCACACCACAGATGTTCTTCCGTCTTCACGTGTCCATGGACAAGTGAAATTCAGGAGGGAGATCTAAATGTGGTGAACTTTGGTCCAAAATTTCCAATGTCTTAGAAAACCCCCCATCATTTTTCAGTTTTATCTAGAAAAGAAATAACGAGTCTCACTCAGGGCCGGCGAGCCCATGATGCGAGACAAAGCACCCACCTTATGGCGCCTCCAGCAGAGTTCAGCAAAGAGAAGCATTTTGCACCTAGGTACTAAACATAAGTTCTCTTTGGTTAGGGCAAGAGAGAGTGATAATGAGGGTAAACAAGGACTGGAAGAGACCAAATGTAAAGCCTCAGAAAACATAATTTTTTTGGCAAATCAGCAAAAGAAATTTGGGAACATAAAATATAAAGAATTATGGCTCAGCAGCCCAGTAACTAAAGTGCACTCCTTTCTTGGGAAACTGTGCACATGTGATGAGGCTAAATGGGGTCACTCACAGTTCGAGACAACCAATGGATGCAGTGGGATCCACCATCACCACATGCTGTGGTGGGCAGAAGCAGAGTGTGACTAGCACATGAACAGTGAACCAGTGGATGAAGAAAGTTGACTGAAAGAGCTCGCGCACACATACACACAGCATGAGGCTAGCGAGACAGTTAAAGCTGCTGCTGGGCTATACCTAAAAATGGATCTTTGTGCGTAGCACAGTTCGTCGTGCACCCTATCTTGCAATCATGGGAGCTACTGCAGTAGTATATAATACATTGTGCACAGTCGTGCTACTTAAAACAAATAGCAGAGGCACAGCTTCCTGGAGAGATAGCACATGGTTTGTAACCAGCTTTACTTAACGGTTGCTTCAAGTAGAACAGCGCTTATTCAGTTTGACTCTTGAAGGTTACCTAAGTTCTCAACTAATGACACATACCTCCCCTCACAAGCCTTCTAGTGCTAACATCCATTTCCTAGAGACGTGACGGTTACATATAGGAATGTATGCAAGTTTGAAGGGTTGTATATTAATAAAAATGTACTGTTAATAATAAGTTGGCCTAAGGGCTAGAGCGGTCAACCTCAAATCTGGGGAACCGGGTTCAAGTCTCGGCAAGGATGCGCAACATCCTCTGATTCTAGGCAAATCACTTAATCTCCCCGTGCCTAACAAAAAAATGAATGTGTCCTCATGTAATGCAACTGGTGCTCTGATACCCGATACCTTCAGGTCAAGTTCGCGCTATATCAAACTCTGTGGAAAAAAAAAAACAAGGACCACCGCTAAAATAATGACAACAAAGATTATTAGAAATGATTCTAATCAGTCTTGTTAACTAAAAATCAACTGAATGCTCATTTACATATATTAAGAGAAATATAATAACAATATAGTAATAGTACAAATGAGCATATACATTCCGTTTACGCCGCACAGTGACTAGCGGCGTACACCGTGGTAAGGCCCCAAAAGAGACTAAAATGAGGGGTCTGCACATGACAACCCCCCTCCCGCTGCCCTTTCATACAATCCTGCTGGGGTTATGCTCTCTATTTATATCTCTAAAGGGGCCTTGGGCTCCCTGGTGATTATATATTTTTTGTTCAGCTGCATGAAATGAGTGGGTTTCGTGCGGGTTGGCGTTGCCAGGCTTGGCTCATAAAGAAGGCTTCACAGAGGTGACATCCATAACAAAGGGGGCTGGCCGAGCTAATTAGCCATTGTTCTAATTGTCTGTTTTCAAGTTGTGCAAAGGCTGTCACTGGTGGCGGGGGAGAGTGCTGGGTAGAGTCAGTCATCTTGGATTTGGTCCAATCAGGGAGCTACGTTATATATTTTGGATTTATTGAGCACTCTCCACAAGCTCAATCGTCGCTTGGCGCCAAAGCTAACACGTCTTAAACGTTTTAAAGTGCCTTGATTCAAGATGGAAGAGTATGCGAGAGGAAAGTGGCATGGACAGAAAACCCAAGACCTCTCCATAGGAATTATGACTTTGGGACAACCAAATATGCCTTTTCGATTGGATGTAAGAACGTCCAAGCCAAGATGTAACTAACTTTGCTATCAGATAGTGGGGCATAGGCCTCTGAAGGCAATTGCAGATCAAGAAGGGGGTGTTATGGGCTGAACTGAGTCACGGTATACTTCCAAATAAGTCAGTTACTCGTACTACTTTAGTCAATATCGCCTTCTCTCTGAGTCAAATTCCGCTTCCTCCTCAGTCAAGTTGTACATCTCCCTCAGCCAAGTTATCCTTCCATCTCAGTCAAGTTCTCCTTCTGCCACAGCCACGTTCTCCTTTAACATGAGTCAAGTTCCTCTTCTGCCTAAGTCAATTTCTCCCACCTCAGCCAAGTTCGCTTTCTGCCTCAGTCAAGTTCTCCTTCAGCATGAGTCAAGATCCTCTTCTGCCTAAGTCTATCTCTACCACCTAAGTCAAGTACGCCTTCTGGGGAGTCATGTTCCCCTACTGGCTAAGTCAAGTTCTCCTTCAACCTCAGACAAGTTCTCCTTCTGCCTGAGTCAAGCTTTCCTTTCACCTTAGCCAAGTTTTCCTGCATGAGTCTCGTTTTCCTTCCAACTCAGTCACGGTCTGCTTCTGCATGATACAAGCTCTCCTTTGGCCTCAGTCATGTTGTTCTTCCTGTGACAAGTTCTCCTTCTGCCTGAGTCAAGTTCTCCTTCTGCATGAGTCAAATTTCCCTTTTCCCTCGGGTAGTTTCACATTCTACCGGAATCAAATCCTTCTTCTAGACGAGTACAGACCACCTTCCAACTTAATTCCTGCTCCCACCTGAGATCTGCGGATTCAGGCCATATGGCATAAAAAGTTTTGCATTGGACCAAAAAGCAAAACTGAAGTAATCTTATTTCTGCAGTGGTTACATAGAAAGTGATTTATCAGATATATTTTTCACTCATTTTATATTTGTGAAAGATTCAGGCGCATTCAGTTTGCTCCTATCTTAGTACACAGCACAACTGGTACAGAGTGAGTTTGCTAGATATTTTTGTTGTTGCTTTACAATCTCTTTTCTTTACATTTGCCCCGTTATGTAAAATGGACTAGAACAAAATCTATACTATGCTCCGTATCCTCGCACACAAGCTGCATAAACTGGGCATGAAACCATCTGCTCCAATTGTGACCCAGTGCATAGTTTACATAGCCTAGCGCCAAGTCTCAGCAAGTTCTTTGTCAACCGTTTTAACAGAGGACATATCTGCCAACAATCTTTGCATTATGAAAGTTTCTTCCGCCAAACATGAATGACCTGTTCTCCGATCTCATTTCTTTCTCATGTCCTGAAGTCACCTCAAACCTGAGCCTGTAACCACTGCTTGGCAAGATTAGCAAAATATTAAACGGGAGCCAGTTTTGATTTACCAATGGCTTGTCGTGCCACAAACACCTCTTTTGTACTAAAAATGTTTTTGCTTTTTCATCAGAATGTTTGGTTTAAGCAACTTGGAGTACGAATGTGCCAAAGCTGTTTTTGCAAATGTCAAAAGTATGAATGCCACCATAGAGTATATAGCACAAGTTGAGTCTGGTAAGTATACCTAGTTTTTACAGGTAAGATGCCCCGGAGAATGGGGAGAAATGGGGAGGTCACCAGTGCTTAATTTGTAACAAACTAAGTGCCAGGCCACTCTCAGGAGGCCACTGCAGCTTGCCCCACCAATTGTCCCTGCCAGCGCTGCCAAAGGCAGTACCCACAAACCTCACCATCACACTTCTATAGGAGTGAGAACTCAGACTATTCCACACAGCATCACTCAGGGCCAGCACAGCATCACTCAACAACACCACAGCATCACTCAGTGCTTCTTACACTTTTTAATTACAACTTCTCACCATGCTGCACAGCAGCCACACTTCTCTACTGCACAGCTTAGAAACATTGGCAAAGTCAATTTCTCTACCTAAACACTTATAAGGCCCCACAATGCATAGGTGATAGGTCTCGCCTTTGGGACATTATTAGTGTTTAGTTATCCAGCACAATATCCTTGATTAAACAACATCAAGTGTTGCATGGCTAAACACTTATAAAGTCCCAAAAGCGTGACCTATTAGCTATGCCAATGCTTGTTTAAATTCTGGTCACCCTATTTTTGGCAGATGGCTGTGTTTTGACCAAAAGTCACGTTTAAAGCGATTTTTCTTTTATAATATATTTCTGATCTTTGATTGGAACCCTTCAAGTATAAATCGATATTACACAATGAAAATGATTCAGAGGTGAAAAACTGATGCTTTCTGGTGTTCACATGATCATAGGGGTTAATTCTTAATATTTAATTTGAAACATCTTTACTTAAACGATCGAGCTGTCTCGTAATCAGCTGCATACATTAGATGGCACATGCCCACATGATGGATTGGTGGCACTCCCAAACATTAGAATAGAGTGCCACCTAGGGAAGGGATCAGAAGCGTCTTCACTCTCTGCATCCAGTCACTGTGCCTGCACCATCGTCATTTCCCTATTTTTTATGTGATCAGCGTGAATGGAATCTGTTTTACTAATGCTTATCAGTTCCATTTCTCTTATTTCGTGCAAACTCTGGTGAAATCCCTCTAATTTTCCGGCTTTCCTAACCTGCAATGGAGTGGCTATGAACCATGCAGCCTTTGACAGTTAGTTGCCAGTTAGTGGTACTCTAAAGGCAGAAATACAGCACTCTTAAGACTCACATGCCCCAACTCGACATCTATGAACAATCGAACTGTCTATGCAAAGCAGATCTGGTCTTATCCCAGCAGCACAATAGACATGAGCCAACACTGGAGGAACTCAGCTGTAAGTATCAGAGCTTGTAGTATGGCCACAATAGAGCTTCTTAGCCCATTGTGGTCTCACGGCATTAAACACAACGCGCCTCTTCTGCATTGATACTACTGTCTTAGACAATGTACATGTTCACGTAAATGCATGAAAGGGTGTTAGCCCCAGGTCAGAAGACCATCTATCTGCAGGTCTGCAGGGGGGTGACTAACGTTTCAAGACAAAGAACTTTAAACAATAACATTCCCTCATACTGAGAAGTAGCTGTACCATCAGGAAGAGCCTGGCACTCCACATGGGCATTATAAAACTCCCCCTCTGCTGAACCACAGGCTTTAGTTTCTCTCCCTATTCGGGTGCAGCGTTCTCCAGGCACCAATGAGGACAGCCCAACCCCTTCAATGGGTGTCAACCTTTGAAGGCCGTGGTAGACAGAAGTAATACTCTGCTTCAGTCTCCTCCACACCATCTTCTGTAGCACTTAGCTCTCGTTTAAAACTGTCCAGAGCTGAGAATAGTGACTTTACCCACACGTAAAACAAGTATCTAGTCCTGTTGACTGTGAAGTTAGTGCCGCCCACCTCACTTTGGGGTGCACAATAGCAAAATAAAGGCAGACACAATGACCCTCAACATCTCAATGCAACTATCTATACACATTCAAGAAGAAGGATGTGAATATTAGCCTAGTGGTAGGGTGCCTCTTTTTCAAGAAGATCCAGCACAAGCTCTGAATAGGGTTCGCATCTGATACTCATTCCAAGTGAATTCTCGAGCATGAGGAATGGTGCACAGCGGCGTGCTTTTAGCTCACACCTATACCTCACTCTGAGGAGGCCACACTTCTCCCATATGCACCACCAGTAATGCACTCCCTCATGTATTATCTGTTCTAGTGTAACTCTGTCTATGGAAGACATAGCTAATCTAATTCCTAGAAACACTGTGGGAGCAGGAGGTAGTATGGTCAACATTTGTTTTACATGCCTCCTTGCCTATGGACATTTCTTGTAAATTTCAATTGCAACATTAAGAGCCCAGTTGCAAAATTGTTGGCAATTAACCTCCCATCCTAGTCACCATAGTACCAATGATTTCTGATGGTTCAATTATACACCATGGAACTCTTGTAAAACCAATGTCTGCATAGTGCCGGAGTAAGAGGTCCAGAGGAGCAATCGAGACTCAGAGAGAGGAACCAATAGGAAAATTTTGATTTTCTTTTATTTGAACATATCTTCTGAACAGCAGAATTGAGGTGCGAAGGCCCCAGAGTGTTGTACAACGTGAGTAAGGTAAAATAGAGTAAATAAGGAACAACGACTTGGTAGTGCAAAGTACAATTTTGTAAATAAACAAGAGACAGATTTTAAAGATTAATTTGCTGAAATATTCTACAAAACTAATTGAAGGCAAATCTATCTTCAGAGAGCAAATTTAAATATAAAGTCAGACAACATAGTAGATTTCACATTGATTTATAACATTAAACAGTAGATTTATAAAGAAAATGGTATTCGGGGAGATACGCAAAGAGCATTTCAAGGCTCTATATAAAGTATAAATGCAGTAAATTAAGTGATTCGAATTATAAAAGAATGTGCGGAAGAACATAGAGAAAATGTATGGATGGACATCTTTTCAAATATTTTACATGAGTTGAGATGCGAGTAGAATATTGATAAAGGATAAATTAGGAGGGGAGAAATACAAGTATCCACAAAATGTATAATTAGAATAAATTATACAAATAGATTAGATTTATAAAAGAATGCGTGGAATAGCACAGAGAAACAATTAAGGATTGGCATGTTTCCAAATTACTGAAACAATGTTGGGAATTCTGATTAAATCTTTCACCTTACAATACACAGACACTAAAACACCAAATCAACAGAGCCACCAGCACTACAATTCGACATGCATCAAGGGCCTCTTCGGCACAACTCAGTAAATCCTCTCTCCGCATGGAGTCTTAGGAGGTCTTAAGAAATTTGGAACAAACCACACAGCAAGTTTATCCTTTGGTGGATCCTTGACAAAAAACAAATACAGGGCTCTCCTAAAGATATTTCTCTTTGTTTCCAGGATTTTCCCAGTGAGAAGGTTTAGCCTTGCTACAGCCCAATTCTAAAACCATATTTTTCAGCTATCTCCTCAATCTGTTCCGCAAATGTGATGATTCCAGCTACGTATTCCATGATGGGCATAAATATAAACTCAATCCAGGCAAAGCAGCAGCACAGCAAAAGGTTTTCAGAGACTTCACTGATAAGACCATCTAGTCAATGAATACAGGAAACTCGATTTGCATCTGGAGCCAAACCCCTAACACGTTTTCAATCTGCTAAGCCCACAAATAACAGCTTGTTGGTTTCTGAGTGTGTTGGGCTATTTCACATTCCCACCTAACAATGACCTCCATACCTAGCATTACAGGGATCAGGCTTAAGTTATTCAAAAACGTTTCCAGACCCATTACAACAGACCTCCAACTCTCTAAGCCCACAACTGTCTGCTCTTCTCGTCAATTATAGCCTCAAATATCCCCCCAAAAAACCTGGTCAGGTGGCAGAGTTCACACTATGCAGACGCCATCATAAGCTCCATGCTGAGACAAATAAGCCAAGGGCCTTTCCTCCCCTGAAGAGAATATCTACATCCAACAAACAATTCTCTACTTTTTCTCACAAAAATAGAGATCTGACCTGGAGTGCCTGACACAGACATACCAGCCGCCACTCCAAATGCTATTTAATTGCCTCAGAGGGGAGGGGGGAATTTCATCTGTTGGTCAGAGAAGTTCTTCTATGTTTTCACCAGAACCCACAGGTTATCTCTAGGGTGACTGTGACACGATTTGTATTACACCTGATTTGACTCATGAGCTCTGTTTTTTAAAATTTTCCTCACCTTCATATAGCACATCCTATGTCTGTTTCGCTAGCTTTAGATAAAATATACAGAGACGTGGAGTATTTCTTCTTAACAGTGCTCAACTTGGGTGCATTTGTCCTGAAGGATCCTTCGTTTGATCATTTCAGTCCCTCCTCTAACATTCTTGCCTATTCTAGAAGCTGCTACAGAGCTCTCTTGCTTGTTCACTGCAAGTGCAATCTACAAGAATGGCCTATTCTCATACCTGGTGGATTATGCCATTACCTTCCCTAAACGCCAAACCAAATCAGGGGTACAAATAAAGAGATGTGTTCAGTAGCAAAGGGTGGTACAGCAATAGACTACAAGAATGCTTTTCCCTCGCAACTACCACAAAATCGGTCTCCAGCTTATTGTCCGTTTGACTCAATGCTCAGTGATTGATTAAATTAATGTTATCTGGTCTCACAGTTAAAGCCTTTGAGTACATGGTTCCTTTCTGGCAAAACTGCTGCCCTTGTTCTGATCACCTTTGCCACACACACATGTGAACTTCAGGTCATACGTATCTGCGAACTGGTCACATTCCAACTCTATCTTAAATGTCCTTACTTCGTTTCACATAAAAGAAGAAACGTCTCTCCACCTATTTTCTGCTTCCACCTAATCCTTGAGTGAAAAATCTCTGAATGACACTGAGTTTGGACATGCTGCTAGATTTTACCTAGGCATGACTCAAACTAGCGATTCTTCTGACAATCTTTCTATCTCCGATGGTGCTGCTGCATATGGCTGCTATCTCCAAGAAGGCGTGGTCTACTCAATGCTCCACATGCTCGAATCACAGATGGATGGTGGAATTAAACACTATAGTACCCTAAGCGGCAGAGGGAGGATTTTAAGAATTGGCACATGTCCTCTCTGTTTCAAAGTTAACTCACACTCTTACTCAGCATTATTCAGGTGACCAGCAGTTACGCACTATTATGCCGCATGCTGAAAATGTAGATGGCACGAATATAAACAGTGGTAATATTTCTAATCTGGGACAGATCTGGCCTTTTTGGTCCAACATAGGAGTTAACAATCTTAGCAGGATAAAACAATTGGATCACTAATTTTACACATTTTCACAGTCTCCTCATTCCTCCAGGACCGCCTCAGTCTTACTACTGAGAGGTATTGTCTACACTTACTATGATTTACTACCAACCCGGACCTGAATATTTCATTTACGGTTACTGCCGATTGAGGCGCTGCCTCTTTACTCGCCGTGCCCTGAAGAAGCCCTTGTCTGGGCGAAACGCGTTGGCTGTTTTGTATCAAGAGCACATCGTGAATAAAAATCAAAAGAACCTTAACAACGACGTGAATTTTTTATTTTTTTCTCCCGAACTGATGTATTCACTGTAAATAATTTCCTAGAATATTGCCTCTCATACCCCTGTGAAAATCAATATTATTTATGGTCATATAGCAGCTGGCCATCTGAGGCGGGCAATATCTTATTACTTCTTTGTGACTTGTCCAGGTAGTGCAGTCATCTATAACCCTGCTGCATGTTCTCCTTTCCTAAGTATCTAATTTTACACATACAAGCCTTGTGCACCATAGTTTGTCCCGCAAACATAGGTGCTGACACATCTCTCAATGCACAATTGTATAGCCAAAACGAGAACCCACAACTAATACCGAACCACAAACCAACGTAAACCTATCAAGCACGTTTTTTCCACTTCATCTTCTAAAGATGTTTGTTTGATGGTGCGTATAAACCAATCTTGCATTTTGGAGATTGAGAAGAACTTCCTCTCACCAGGTCTGGAGCAAGTAAGGTGGGAGTTTATTGGCATCGATGTTACAGGGAGGGAGGCTGCCAGCCTACTGACCAAAAGCTCCCAGAAAACAATAAACATTTCATAGAATTAGAACGTTAACCGCACTTTCTGTACGAGGGGAAAACACAACAGTACTGTACAAGATGTAACCCATCTTTCTCCCTAAAGTGACAGCCAACCATTCAAGTACTAAAAAATACAATCCTCTTAAAGAAGGTTATAATTAACATTCAACAGAAAGATCGATGTAACCTACAGTCCTAGAAGAACTAAGTTACATAGCAGATGTTAATACATCTCATAATCATTAACCCCCTCAGGTGCATGTCTGATCCTGATCTGACGCAATTGCAGGGGCCCTGGTTTCACTAGTTTTTCCGCAAATATCATTCTTGCTGCAAACTGTGTTACTTACTGGCAAGTTAAACAATTAAATAGGTCTAGCCTACACAGCGCATGCACTGTGGTGCGAGACGGACAAGTACTTACCTTCGGTAACATCTTATCTTGTAGACACTAACCCCGGGCGGGTAACTACGCTCCACCAGCGGAGATTACATAGTTTTGCCTACTCCGCATTCTGATGCGAATGCGGAGTTCAGGCAAAACTACGACTCTGTGGCGAAGCATAGTTAGCCGGCCCCTCCATCCTCCCAAATGAATTAAAATTAATTAAAAGGCACTTAACTGCCCCGTGGCTGTCTCCTCCTGGACATCGCCGCTCTCCTGCCTCCTCCTCGCCATCCTGCTTCACTGATAACCCCTACGTTGTACGGATTGCGACCAGTGTGCAGAATCTAGCAGGATCTTTTGAGGAAGAAATTTGCAAACTGGGGAAGATCAGTAAGGAACCTGTGGTTAAATAGAGTCTCTACCAGATAAGGCGTTACCGGAGGTAAGTAACTTGTCCATCCAATAGAGACTTCTGACCGCAGACTTCTCACCTTAGAATAGATACCACAGCAATACCTCCCTAGGGGTGGGACTGCGAACAGAAAGGGCAAAATGCCCATCACGCTGGACCTGGCTACCAATGCAGGAGTGTTTGATAAACATGCGCAGCGACATTCACCTGACTGCCTGACAGATGTCCAGGGTGGGAACCCCATGCACGATCACATTAGGCCTGGGCGGTAAATTCCGTTCCGCTCGCGGAATTTGCAGAATGTGATTAATTTCGCGTTCCGCGGAGAACGCGGAATTGCAAAAAATTATGCGATCCACGGCTTAGCAGAATTTTTTGCTTGTTTGCGCTTTCAAAATGCGTAATCGTGAGATATTTCCCTCCGAGCACGCAAACAGCATTCGCTAACAGGAAAAAAGCACCGTGAACGGGCGGAACAAGCAATTCTGCGTGTTCGCGGAACTCTGCGCACTCGAAGAGATTTTTTACCGTTTTGCGGAGCTTTGCGTAGCGCGACTATAGAAACTCCGCCCACCCCTCAATATTGGCTGCCTTTGCCCTGATGGAGTGGGCAGGCAGACTCTCAGGCAGTTGTTTCTTCGCCAGTACGTAGCAGATTTTGATACAAAGCACAATCCACTGGGAGATGGTGCACTATAGAACAGCCTTGCACTGCTAAGCTGCAGCAACCCCAATAAACAGCTGATCATCCACCATGTGGGGCTTGGTCAGATTAATGTAAAAGGAGAGCGCTTGCTTAGGATCTAAGTGATGGAGTATCTCTGCTTCATTGGATGGACAAGGTGGGGTATAGAAAGCAGGCAGAGTGATACTCTGTCCAACATGCAAGCGGGTGACCACCTTCAGAAGGAAAAAGAGGATCCGCTCATCTGGAAAAAAGTGGTGTATGGAGGGTTCATGGACATAGCTTGAAGCTCATTGACTTTTCTGGCCGATGTAATGGCCACCAGAGAAGCAGTATTGATGGTAAGGAGCCATAAAAGACAAGAATGGAGTGGCTTGAAGGGAGTTCACATTAAAAACATCAAAGCAAGGTTTAGATACCATTGGGGCATAACAAATGGGGCAGGAGGAGAAAGATGCAGTGAACCTTTTATGAAATGAGTCACAACCGATAACTTAAAGAGGTATGGTTGATCCAGCAACCGCAGCAAGGCTGAGATGGCTGAAAAATAACCTTTGACAGTGCCCAAGGCAAGGCTTTGCAGGACAAGGTAAAGAACAAATAACTGAACCTCAGACAGAGGTGCAGAAAGGAGATGCACCTGACATGAGGAACACCACACCACAAACATCTCCCACTGGCAGGTGTAGATGGACTTAGTGGAAGGATGCCTGGCTCCCACAATAACATCACAGAGTTCAGGAGAAGGGTAAAACACTCTCAACTGTCACCGCTCTATCTACAGTCATGAAGTTGAAGAGTGCACAGGTTTGGGTGCAGCACTCTGCCTTGTTGCAGCGACAGGAGGTCCTCCTGAAGGGGCAGCCTGATCGGAGGAGCAATGCTGAAGCTCGGGTGATATTGGGTACTATTCTCTCTGAGCCCAATCTGGAGTCACTCGGATGACTTGGGTCCAGTTGGTCTGAATCTTCTTGAGAACTCAGTGCAGTAGTGGTACCGGCAGAGAGGCGTACAGGAGTCCACTTGAGACGAAAAGTGTATCCGAGCTAGAGCAGCCTTAGAAACTCCAATGTCCAGAAGCTATGACCTTACGTGTTCTCGGTGGTGGTGAACAGATCAAACTAAGGCCCACCCCACTCCAATAAATCCTCTGGATGCAGATGCCATTTGTAGTCTGCCAGGCAGCTCCGGCTTAGCTTATCTGCCCTGGCATATAAAGAGCCCGTCAAGTACTGAACAAACAGGAGAATGTCCTGGCACTCCAGCCATTTCCAAAGGTTCAGAGCCTCTTGGCACAGGGTCCACGAGCCCTCCCCGCCCTGCTTGTTGTAATACCATATGGCAGCGGTGTCGTCTGTGAACACCTAAAGTAGTCCCCTCAGGGGAACGGTAGGTGGGCTTTCAGAGCCAAATGGATCGCTCTCAGCTGCAACAAATTGATGTGGAGATGAGACTCCGCCGGAAACCATTGTTCTCCCCCAAATAGCGAGCCCAACCGAGAAGTGATGCATCTGACACAACTGTGAGATCCGGGTGGAGAAGGTAGAGTGGTCAGCTGCCAACCCAATCAGGGTTCATAAGCCATCACTGCACGTCTTTTGCAGTTCCCTCTGATATCTAGGAGAGTCTGAGAGGGAGTCAGGTGTGACTTTGGCATGTTGATGGAAAACCTCAGCCGAAGCAGGAGGTTTCATGTAGTCTGGAGGTGGTAGACAACTTTCTGAGTTAAGTCTGCCTTCAACAGCCAATTGTTGAAGTAAGGGAAGACTAGAACCCCTAAACTACACAGATGTACTGCAACCACTATCATCACCTTGGTGAGCACCTGAGGGGCGCTGGCGAGACCAAAAGGTAGCACCCCAAACTGAAAGTGCTCTTGGCTCACCCTGAACTGAAGGTAATGTCTGTGGGACGGTAGGACGGGGACATGAAAATAGGCGTCCTGCAAGTCCAACGCCACCAGCCAGTCGCCAGAATCAAGGGCAGACAGAACCTGTGCAAACGTAAGCATTTTGAACTTCTCAGAAGTAATTGAGGGCGCAGGTCTAAGAAGGGATGGAGTCTTCTTCAGAACCAGAAAATAGCAGGAATAATAACCATGCCCTCTCTCTTGCACAAGCACTCTCTCGATGGCCCCCTTAGCAATAGTAGGGCATACCCCTTCCACACTATCTGAGGCACCCACCGGTCTGATGTGATGCTTGACCATTGAGACAGGTGATGTCTGTTCCTGCTGCCCACAAGGTGCATGTGCCTTTTGGAGGCGTAGAGGCTGTGGCGACTGGTGGGGTGGTGGACTGGGCAGCTCACTGGACATGGTTCCCCCATCTTCTTTGGGCTCCATGGCCCCTTCCACCAAGGGACTGGGCCAGCTGTTGTACCCAGTAGTGATGGTACTATGGATGCCCGAAATTGCCCCTGCTGTGGCCGCCGTAGGGACGAAAGGACTGTTGTTGCGGCCTGGTTGTAAGGGAGAATGATGGTATCCAGCCTATTGGACTCGTGGTGTGGTAGGGAACGTGCTCGGGAGATTTTGGCCATAGAGGCTCTACAGGGAGGGGTCCTGGGAAAGGAAGGCTGGGTCCCCTGGCGCAAGATAATGCAGTCAGGCAATCATCCATTCCACAGGAGCCCCAAGGCATGGTTTAGCCCAGGCACCCAGAAGGGTGTCAGTGAGGGATTCATTAAAGGGCAGCAATGGTTCTGGTACTACTTTCCCTGCCTGAAGCACCCCGTTCAAGACATTTGACTTGACCTCGACAGTGGGGAGCTGAAGGTCAAGGACCTTCACAGCCCTGTACATCATCGTGGTCTGGCTCACAGGGGACAACATGCTAGTGTCTGGTGAGGTGTCACGGCCACAGGAATCTCCCAGCTCCTCCTACCAGTGTTTGCCATCAGCAGGGTCCTCCTCCAACGGACCATACACTTCGTCCTCATCGCCACCCTGAGGGTTATAACATGAATCTAGTGGAGAAAGGGCCATGGGTTGAAAGGGCCGGGATGGTGTCTGGCACAGCGTTGAGCAGCCCTGAGGAGGCACCTGTTTGACATTTGGAATGATGATGGGCTCATCATCAAACAGTACAAGGGTGGCTGTGGCAGACACTGGTAAGGACAAAGCTGGGGTAGATGACATTATCATGGGTGTCATAACCCCGTATCCAGGAATGGATCCTGATGGCTTGGCTGGTGTCCGGCGACCCCACCAGTAAGAACCCAGTTGGGGTACCTCTCGGCTCGGTGGGCCCCAAAGGGGCGCTAGAGGGAGTTGGGTACCAAAGGGTGGCATGCAAGGCATCATAGAATTCTTGTAACTGGGAAGGCGTTTCCCTGGCACCGGGAAACTCCAGATAGTGTAGAGCTGATCGTGACACCGGCTCTACAGGTGGAGTGGGAGAGCGAGGCCTAGAAGTACAAGGTTGAATGGGTGTAGCCGGAGAACTCTTCAACTTCTTCTTCTTGAGCTTAGACATACCGGACTTCAACAAGGAGGTTTTGGATCTCGACGACGACCGTCCCCGGGGAGACTCCTGGACTGGCCTTGAGAGCATCCACAGGAACTGGAATGACATAAGGAATGACGCAGAGCCTTCTCCTAGTGTGCCACCAGGAGCTTCAGCACCCACTCACGTATTGCCTTCAGGTGCATGGACTTTCTTGCAGGGCAGGACAGGGCTTGGGGTCGTGCCCCAACCCCAGGTACTAGAGACAAACCAGGTGATGATCCAGCATCTGATGGTGACAGTCCCCACAAGGTTTGAACCCAGTGGGCTTTGCACAAGACATGTCCCTAGCACAATGGGAGCAAGCTCAAAAATAGGATTTGGACAAAAAGTTAGCCAAAACGTGGCTGAGGTACCAGATCCACGCCCAGAATGAAAGGAATTGATGTCAGCACACCAGAGTGGTGCTTATGAAGGCACCAAAACTCAACTTCTTACGTGGATGGTGTCAATGCGGAGCAGATCAATACCACCTATCAGTTCACAAAGGTACTGCTCAAGTTTCACACCTGGAGAATATGCTATGGTTTATACATCTGTGTTAGAAGTCTCTATCAGAGATATTATTTACAAATAAATGGACTTACAACCCTCCCACAGCATACCAATAGTTGTTTTCGTTGTCACTCTCATTTGTGATTTTTCGATTGCTTAGCTCCCGTAAGCTTCCCTTTCTATCTTCTGTTAGCTCCTCCCTGAAGCATGGACCAAGTATGTGTGTTCTTACTTATCTTTGCTCTTCTTTGGCTTTTTGCAACAAACTATTTCTTTTTCTAAGTGTTTTGGTATTATTCCTGGACATGCAATGCGATTTCCTACTTTTAATGCAGCCATACGGCATTTGATTTATGTTGCTTTCACCCTATCTGCCATCTCTATAGCTGCTTTAGTTACTTACACTTACAACTGTACTATCCTACTCCACTCTATGCCACACCACTCGCTACTCTACACCTTTCTACTCAAAGCCACTTAATTCTACTCTACACAACTCCACTCTATACCACTGTACTCTATGCCACTCTACTCTACACAACTTCACTCTATTCTAGGTCACTTAACTCTATGACACTCCACTCCACTCCACATCACTCTACAATACACCACTGTACTGTATTCCACTCTATTCTACACCACACTTACTCTATGCCTCTGTATTCTACGCCTCTCCACTCCACACAATGCTACTTTACGGTACTCTACTCCACTCCACTGTCTGCCGTTCCACTCTATGCCACTCCACTCTATGTCACTATACTCCTGGCCACTCTACTCTACTCCACTACACACAATGTCAGTCTGAGGCATTCTATGCCACTCCACTCAACACAATCCTATGTCATTTTCGGGGAGGGGTCCCTTGGGTGGGTGGGGGTCACAAGAGAAGCAATTTAATTATGTATTTCACTGGGTGGGGTGCATAGTAGGGAAAAAATAAAAAATAAAAGTCCTCACTTCTTGGCAGTGTTAGAAGAGATGAGAATTAAGAGAGGGGTAGGTCTTGGCCTGGTTGGGCTGGTCTCCAGAGCTGGGAGATCTAACCTGATAAACACAATATACCTATGTCTATCCCTATCAAAATACTAACATGGAATGTCAATGGACTTAGAGTAGCAGGCAGACTTAGGAGGATCTTACAGTATCTGAGTCAATATGACTGTGATATTGTTATTTTGCAAGAAACTCACTTAACCATTGATGAATGGGAGACTGTTCGTGTCAAACAAAAATGGATGGACATCAGTAATAACACAACTTAAAAATCATACTTTGTTATTTTTTCTAACTAATGATTCTTTTGCCCCCTCACACGTAGTTTGGGATGCCTATAAGAAATTTATAAGAGGGAGAGTTATTAGTTTGGCTGCTAAGAGGCATAAGGAGACAAAAGCTATGATAGGACAGTTGGAAGAAGATATCTTAGCCGCTATGAGGGAAATCTCCCAACAAGGTGATGGGGAGCAGAGGGATCAGACTAATAAGGTGGTAGCTAAAAGACAGGCACTAGCTGATTTCCTTGAAAGCATCATAGGAAAAAGATGGGAGATTAGTAAACTAGCCAATTATGAATACGGAGAAGGATGCAGGAAGCTTCTGGCTTGGAAGTCTCGCATTAATCAGACCAGGAATTTAATCAAGGAAATTGTTGTCGTTAAATCAGGGGAGGTCTGGATGGAGAACGCTAAAATAGAATAAGCCTTTGAGTCCTTCTTCCAAGATTTAAATACATTGGACCAGGTAGTGTCGGACCCCCAGATAAAAGAGTATACTGATAGCATAACAATATCATCATTGACGGTTGAGCAAGCCTTAGGACTAAATCAAAGCATTACCTTAGAAGAATTAGAGACCATCATGAAACATCTAAAAAGAGGTAGTGCAGCGGTGTTAGATGGTATCCCCAATTGAACTTTACATTCCGCTTGCTGAGGAATTTGCTCCGGTGCTGGTGAGGCTGTTTAATGGTATTTTTTCTGATGGCCTCTCAATCTCTAAATCATGGGATGAGGCTGCTATCAGCTTAATCTTGAAGCCTAGTAAGGATCCTAAAGATTGTGGGTCTTGTAGGCCCATCTCTCTGCTGAATTGCGACTATAAGATCTACGCACAAATTCTAGCTGGGAGAATAAATCAGGTAATGGGTTCCCTGATTCATCCTGATCAGAAGGGGTCTGTTAAGGGTCGTCAACTTCATGATTTAACTCATGAGTTGAACGGTGCTAATGACATTGCCTCCTCAGAAAAGCTGCCTCTTACCATTATTGCGTTTGACGCAGCTAAAGCCTTTGACAGGGTGCACTGGCCTTTTTTACACCATATGATTCACATTACTGGGTTAGGGGACAAATTTGCTAGGGCCGTCACTAACATCTATAAAACTCCCTCAGCGGGGATAGTGGTTAATGGGAATTCAACTACGTCAATCAAATTGGAGCGAGGAACTAGACAAGGTTGTCCACTTTCCCCGTTATTTTTCAATTTGTACATCGAACCCTTGGCATTTAGTGTTAGGGCCAGTCAGATCTTTGCCCTGTTTGAATGGAATGGGTGGGTAAAAAAACTAGGCCTGGGCTAAAATTCCGTTCCGCTCGCGCAAATTGCGATAATTTGACATTTTCGCTTTCCGCGGGGAGCGCGAAAATGTCAAAATTTCCGCAATCCGCATTTTACTGGAAATGTTTTGCTTGCTCGCACTGTAAAATAATACATTCTCGCGCGTGCGATTGCCTTACCTGAATCCCCGCGTTCGCCGACAAGTTTTCCCGATCCGGTCGCGTTCTCCACGAGATGTTGGATTGTTGGTAGCCATTTGCGCTGTCTCACGACAGTTCGCGCCCGCAGTAACGTCATTCGTCGCGCGATCACGTCTTTCTTCTCACGATCATGCACCGCGAGACAAGTGAAAACAAGATGGCCGCGCCCGCGAGCAACCGCATGGGTAAGTTGGCGAGCCGCAACCACGCAGAAAATACCGCGAACGGGCGGGAAAGAAACTTCTGCATCTTCGCGATATTTCCGCGTATTTGCGGAGATTTTAAAAATTTTGGTGATAATTTGCGAAAGTGAATTTCGCAAATACCGCCCACCCCTAAAAAAAACGATCCCTTTATGCAGACGATTTGATGATCTTTACGAGGGAGAATTCCAGTATCCTACCGAGTTTAGAGCAGTTGTTGATGGAGTTCGGGAAGGTTTCAGGTTACTTAATCAACCCTCAGAAAACCGAAATGATGTCCAGGAATCTGCAGACGAACGCCCCACTGGTTAAACAACAAATTAGATACTTGGGTGTACAGATATCACATGACATAACTAGGTTATCTCAAATAAATCTTGAATCAAAATAAAAGATGCAGGAACATTATTAAGATCTTGGAATAGCCTTCTACTTTCTATCTTGGGCCGCTCCAATTTGGTTAAAATGTCTATCCTGCCTAAATTTACTTTTATTTTTGATGCAATCCCTTTATCCTTTAACCATAACATTTTAAAATATTTACAGAGGGACATATCTAGCTTTCTCTGGGCTAATAAAGGGGTGAGGAATGAGGATCTCTTGGAGGAAATTGCAGAACACTAAGCTAGATGGGGGTATAGCAAGTCCTCATTGTCGTCTCTATTGCTGGGCCTTCCAATAAAAAATATAAGATCTCTCCTGTTTGATTCCTCTTGTTTTCCCCCTTTCCTTCAGGCTATGTCCAGAAATACTCCCCTGGGTGGAGATGGGTTTCATTTTAAGTTCGGCCACCCCAAATTCTTCAATTAACTGAAGATATTGAGATCAGCCTGTGAGCTCTGGTACCAAGTCAGGAAAACTCTTACGATCCCATACTACAGTGCTTGCGCCCATATTTGGAACTCTCCTGATACGCCTTTGTGTCTTAAGGATAGTTTGTCAACCCCATTATTGGAAGAAGGCATTAAGAAATGGGGCCAATTGTTGCAAAACAATAAATTATTACTTTGGGACTACTTAAATAGCATCTCAAACCAGAGGCTATCTAGATTCAAATTCTACCAACTGTTTAGTTGGGCCGCCAAGATCGGAATGCAAGGGGATGGGGATGATGAGCATGAACATGAAAACATCCTCTTGGGTCCGATAAACCAATGTAAAGAAGTCTCCAAATGGTACTGGTTGCTAGTGAAAGGGGAGCCCCTTCCAGCAACAATGGAGGAGCCCTGGAGAAGAGACCTGCCTTCGATCGACACAGCATCTCTATGGCAAGTCTCGATGCATACTTTATGGAGTGTTGTTAAAGCTGCTCCCCTTAGAAGAAATCATTTGTTTACAATCCACAGGACATACTGGACCCCGAAGAGATTGGCAAAGCTGGGAGGTGAAGGTGTGAAGCCCTGTTTGAAGTATGGACTGGAAAATGTGGACAATCTGCATATGTTCCGGCAGTGCTCTCGTATTCAGGGCTTCTGGCGCGATGTTGGTAAGACCTTGTCAGAGGTTTTGGGCCAAGAAATTGAGGTAAGCCCGCTTTTGGTTATTTTTTAAGTTGTCTTAGAGGAAAGTACAACTAGTAACCTCACCAAACTCCAATCTTCATTGCTATTTATATTAATCCTTTTGGCAAGGAGAGAAATCTGCTTAAAATGGGTTTCTCCTCAGCCTCCAGTATTTTTTTGATTGGGATACCTCAGTAAAAGTGTATGTAAGTTGGAGCACTGTTGTCTTTCGAAAAAAAGAACTAGATTTTGGGTGGCCTGGGATGAATGGCTTAATAAATTTGACAATACGTTATCTCAAAAAAGTCCAATGGATATTAAATAAGTGAGATTATGGGAAGAAGGTCGCATTTGGGAGAAGTGGATTTAAATTCAATCCTTCTCTAACCAATAGTCTTGCGGTTGGCTATTCTGGGAATCCTGGAGGTGGCAAGGACACAGGCGAGATCGTGGCCTCCCTCTGAGGGAACTAGGAAGGAGCCTATATCCGTTTAAGGACCATCTGCTTATTTATGAATGAGGACAACAAAAGAAAACACACTCCTATGCCGCTCCAAGTTACTCTATGCAGCTCTACTCTATGCCACTCTACTCCAGGCCCCTCTACACCCCAAACTTTGCCACCATACTCTATGCCACTCTACCACATTCTACGCCAATCTGGTCTATGCCACTCCACTCTATAACACTCCACACTATACTGCTCCATTCCACTCTACGCCACTTTTAATCGCTCTACTGCACTGTAGGCCACTCTACTCTATGCCACTCTAGGCCATTCCACTCCACACAATGCCACTCTACACCACTGCAATGTATGCCACTCCACTTCACTCTAAACCACTCTACTCTATGCCACTCCACTCCATTCCACTCCGCTTTACTCCACTCTTCACCACTCCACTCAACTTCATGTTTTTTACTCCACATCATTCTACTCTACACCACAATACTCTATTCCACACCACTCAACAACACACAATGCCACTCTACTCTATGCCACTCCACTCTATCCTTCTTCACGCCACTTTTGCCACTCTACTCCACAGCACTCTACTCTACTCTATGCATCTTTACTCTAAGCCATTATATGCCACGCCACAATATGCAACTTCATTCCACTCTGGGCCACTCTACTCCATCCTACACCAATCTACTCCACTCTACTCTATTATAAGCCGCTTTACAGCACTCTACTCTAAACCACTCCACTCTATTCCACTCTATTCTACTCCTCTCCACTCCACACAGTGCCACTCAACGCCACTCAACTCTACACCACTCCACTCTATGCCACTCAACACAATGCCACTCTACGCCACTCTACTCTATACCACTATACTCTACATCACTCCACTACACGCCCCTCTCCTCTATGCCACTCTACTCTACACCACGCTAGTCTACTCTGACCACTCTACTGCAACCCACTCTTTGCCACCCCACACCATGCCAATCTATTCTACGCCACTCTACTCTACACCACTTTACAAAACTCTATTCCATACACTTTCTCTACGTCATTCCACTTCATGCCACTCTACCCTACACCACTTTACTCAACATCATTCCACTCTGCACCACTCCACTTTACACCACTCCATTCTACTTCACGCCACTCTATGCCACTTCAGTCTACGCCACTCTATGCCACTCCACTCCAGTCCAAACCACTCTATGCCAATCCCGGCCACTCTACTCTATGCCACTCTGCTCTAAGAAACTCCACTCCAGTCTATGCCACTCCACTGCATGCCACTCCACTCTAAGCCACCCCACCCCAATCCACTCTATGCTACTCTACACCACTTTACTCCACTCTCCTCAGCACCAATATCTCTCACATAGGCGAGACCTATTAGCTTTGCCAATGCTTGATTGTAATTCCACACATTGCCCTCACTCAGAAGAACTGTGTAAGGATTCACCTTCATAATCTCCAGCAGATTGGAGAAGCACTTATTTCCAAATGTCCTTTCCTTACACATACCCAATCTCTCCAACAAAAACCTCCCTCTTCTTTGGACCTTCCTTATCCCATTTGCTTCTTTCAACTTCCTTAGGTATTAGCACCCTAGGCTTTCTACCTCTCATCGGCTCAAAAGACACTTTGCCAGTCACATTGTTTGGAGTAGTGTGATATGCCCACGACAAATTACTCACAGCGTTCCCCCAATGAACTCCCTGGCATAGAAATAACTGCAAACCTTCCTTAAGTGTACGGTTCCGTAACTCAACTAGAGCATTTGTGGATAATATACAGAGGAAAATATTTGTTCAACAACATACCTTTCTTACCTGTGACTCAAATTGTACACTGTTATCAGTAACACTGGACTCAGGAATACCCTCTCTTTTCCAAAACTTAACTTCTTGCCATCTTAAAAAATTATCTACTACCACCATGGCATATTTGGGACCAATTTGTTTCTATGGAGCATCCATTTTATCTGTTTTGACAGGAGGGTAATTACTGTGTTCTGTAACCTGTCACTCCAAGCCCACGATATGCAGTCTCTTATATGTCTCCCCACATTCCAGTCAAGACCAGGCCACCAATACTCAGTTCTGGTTCTGAGCCTAATCGCACTCATGCCAATGTGATCCTCATGCGCGACCTTCAAAAAATAACACTTTGGACTATCAGGAACTACCAAAAGCTAACTTCTCAACAACACTGCACCATGTGTCCACAGCTCCTCACTGACATTGCAATATGACTCTGCAATATCAGAAGCCATACCCTTCTTTGGCCACCCTCTGTCACATACTTCTTGATTTCTTACAAAAACCTTGTCCTCCTTTACAGCCTGCACCCACATAACCTGAATCTTCATAACATAGGCGCCCTTCAGGGAGCTCATTGACACTAGCTATTATCCATTCGTCGTCTCTAACTGCATTCTCTCCATATCCCTTCACTGGCAAATGCAACAGACATTTAGCCATCACGTTTTACTTATCCGAAACATATTCAATTTTATAACTATATTCCATCATCCTTAAAAAACATCTCATAATCCTGGCAGAACTTTGATTGGTACCTTTCATGGTGAAAACATCCACCATTAGCCAACTGTCAGTACGCATTACAAACTCAGGACCCCAAACAAATTTCCTAAAATGGTATACCTCACCAGCACACCAATGCTCTCTCTATTGTATAATAAATAACTCCGGCATCCCTTAAAGGTCTGGACACGTACACTATGGAAACTTCCTTACCATTCCTGCATTGCAAAAGTACTTCACCCAACCCCACATTACTGGCATCTGTGCTAATTATGCTTTTGTCCCTAGTGTAAAAGATTTCAGTGCTGGAACTATGGCTATGCTCTTTTTCAGCAAAACAAACTCATTGTCACACTCAGCACACCACTCAAGCTTGCATTCTTTAACAGCCACTATCTCATGCATTTAGTTTTGTCTGAAAACATGCAAACAAAGCAAGAATAATATTTCGCCAGGCCTAGAAGCGAATGTAAATGGTACTTGCATTAAAAGATGGAGCATTTTCAATGGCATTTACCAATTTCATCTCATCTCACCAATTTTCATCAAGCAAATGCCCAAGATATTCAACCCTCTTCACCCCAATCTTGAAATTCTCTCATGTGATGCTTAATCTATTCCTTTGCAAAATAGTCAAAACAGAACTTAACACTCTATCATTAGCATCCTTGTTCTCACCATAAGCTAAACTGTCATCTTGAAATGATGTCACATTTCCCACATCCCGAAAAAGCTGGTACATTACCCTTTGGAAGACAGCAGAAGCTAATGCCAATGTAATGAAGGATGACAGTGACCTAGAATTGGGGTGCAGAGAAATTTGATGATAATTCCTATGACAAATCTAAAGTGGTGAAAACTTTAGCTCCCTTGAGTGTTCTCATCATATCACCTATATTGGCCAAAGGATGTTTATCGACCCAAATAAAAAAGAAAAATTGATGGACGGAATGCTGAATAATGCTAAACACTCACCCCCAGTACAAAGATGTCACATTTCCCACATCCCGAAAAAGCTGGTACATTACCCTTTGGAAGACAGCAGAAGCTAATGCCAATGTAATGAAGGATGACAGTGACCTAGAATTGGGGTGCAGAGAAATTTGATGATAATTCCTATGACAAATCTAAAGTGGTGAAAACTTTAGCTCCCTTGAGTGTTCTCATCATATCACCTATATTGGCCAAAGGATGTTTATCGACCCAAATAAAAAAGAAAAATTGATGGACGGAATGCTGAATAATGCTAAACACTCACCCCCAGTACAAAGATCTGGGCCTAAATTCATTGTTTTTTTGCTCGCCACACCACCCCAGTTTGGACCCAGCCATATGCAAATCAGTCTTGACCCTACTCCCCATGGGAACTGTCCAGCCGGAACAGCCAAGCCAAGTCCTCCATGAATCAGAAACAAGCGTCTTAGGACTCTTTTTGGGGTATCGCCGCTCATCAGCCAGGGTAGCTTGAATCGAGTAGTATGACAAAACCCACATCTGCGCATCCCTGTCCCACTTGGGGTGACAAATGCAAAATTAACAATTGATGGATGGAATGCTGAACAATGTCAAACACTCATCCCCAGCATTCTGCCCATCATCTTTTTGTGTTGCTATAGTCGCCCTAAGTGGGAAGAGTATTCCCAGACGTGAGTCCCGTGCTCACTCTGCCACTGGATTAAAGTTAGCCTGGCTGATGAGGGGTGATACCCTGAAACCAGCCCAGGATACTTGTTTTCCAGTCCAGGCTGGACCTGGCCTGGCAGTTTGGTCTGGATTGTTCCCATGGGGAGCAGGGTCAAGACTGATTTGGATATGGCTGGGACCAAACTGGGGTGGCAGGGTGAGCAAAAAAACGATGGATTTAACCCAGATCTGTGACTGGGGGTGAATGTTTGACAGTGTTGAGCATTCCGTCCGTCATCTTTTTGTGGTGTAATATCCGCCTAAAAAGTCTTGTTCAGATCTCAAAGGTCTACACATAACCGTAAAAGCCCCATTGGCCTTCTTGGCTAAGACCACAGGGGCCAATCCTTCTGATGCCATGATCTCCTTAATGTTCTCTTCATTGGTCAATCTCTGTAGTTCTTTCCACATTTATTCTCTCATCATTAAAGGTGTACAGTGTGGTTAATGCAAACCTTCTCTCAGCACTATTTTATGAGTGAAACCCTTGAGTAAACCCAGCTCACCCTTGAAAACATCAGGAAATGTTTCTTCCCAACCATCACACCATAGCTCGTTTACCCTTGATTCTGCTCTTAACAGTTGATCCGGGCGACAGGGATCTAAATGTATGAATACGTCTCTTGCTGAGGCTACCACAGCAAAAAGGGACCATTTTTGGAAATGTATATTTTTGCCATTATTCTGATGCCCTGAAACTCCAGTGATCCTTCAAAATATCCTAACAAATCTATTGGCTTGTTATCATAAATCACCAATTTAATTTCGGGAGGCCTCAAAACCCAGTTTGGAAATTTATCAAAATGCTCATCCCCAATTAAAGTATAATGAGCACCAGTATCCGCCATATGCGGCACACCCACACCATTGATTAAGACAGTACTAAAAGTATGGTCCTAGTCTGTAGGAGATCTCACCTCACTAATCAGCAATAAAAATGATTCTGTTATATTTTTAATCTTTACTAAGGGCACTGACTGAACAACTTGACCTTGCTGAAAAAGTCATATTCTTTCACTTGCATACCCCAATGGCAGGGCAATTAAAACCAGTGGCAAAAATCCCTTTCAAACCACACTTATGCCAATTCAGGTCCATAGTGTGACGTGTTTTAGTTATGCCCACATAGAAACAATGCCATTTTTCAGCATGAACATGTTTCTAAGTTGCCTTCACTTTCACACAATAACCTTTTACACACATTTGCACGTGTGATATTGTTGGACTACTTTCTCTGAAACTGCTTCACTACAGATTTTGCTTTGCTTAACATATCACAATTCATTGAACACCATGTACAAGGACTTGACACACATTGTGCAAATGTTGTTCTATTTTTCATCCACGGGGTGACATGGCTATTTATAGACCATAACAATGTTGGCTTGCACAGGACTCACAAGCATACTTTTCATTATAAATAAACAAGCATTTCTGGGTTTAGTCAGAGGAGCGCTTTGCTGACATTGGCGAGGTCTCTACGCGCTGAATCTTCAGCCCAGAAGCTTGCGGATATCTCTGCAAGGGTGTCCAGCTCGTGACCAAGACAGGGACCTACATTCTTTCCCTTCAGGTAACCGGGATTGGATCATCCAGTACTGGGGTTCTTGCGAGAACACATGCACATATGCCCTAGTCATTTAGGCTAGGGACTCCAGAGTAGGAGTACTTTCAATTTTCCATACTGTTTAATATGCTATCATACATACACTGTTTAAGCAGCATGGTAGAGCTTTTCATTCTTTTCACTGTCTTGGTGCTTCCAATAAGCTTCATCTGGTTCTGTCCCTTAATCATTGTAGTCCATATTTTTTATGCAAGAATCACATTGGTTCAATAAACATAGAAAACATCCCTCTGTGTATTCCTTGTATATTCCTCTGAGAGTAAGATAGCACGAATGACTGAGCAAAAGGGTTCTAGATCTGTCACCACGATTCCTGGGGGATCGGGGTTCTTATATTCAGTGGTTGCCAGAACCATTTACTACCCGTTTAGGTTTAGGGGTACTTATGGTGGCACTGTGAGATAGTGGGTCTATAGGACATATCCTGAGGGGGTGCATAGAATCAGTCTGGCACCATCCCAACGGTTATGCCATCCAAGAACATGCAGTTTCTACCGTAGAGTGGAAACTACACGGCAGCGGGTTAGGTTTCTTTGAACAGTCTCCACTTGTAACTTTTACAGGCGCAATAGGTGCTGACAGCGTTCTTTGTATGCCAAGTTACGTTACTTAGCCAGTGGCGTAGCAATAGGTGGGCGGGGGGCGGTCCACCCTGGGCGCAATGAGTTTTGGGGCAGTGGCCCCCTCTCTTCTCTTACCTGCCGTCTTGGGGGCAGCAGTAGCAAACACCCCCGCACTATAATCATCCGCAGCTGGGCGGCAAACACGGGGCGCTGCGGGGCAGCAAACACAGGGGCCTCCACGGGTGGCCAGAGAACTAGCTACGCCACTGTACTTAGCAACCAAATGATCATGTGGTGATGTTAAGTCACGCACCCAGGTGTCTTACCTGCATCTCGTGAGTACCGGCAGATTGTGTGAGGCCAACACAAAACACAAAGAAAATTAAATCCTCATTGTTGCAAATGACTGGCAAAAGCAAAATCCTCCTACTGGCCAGTTCCCCCATACAATGTCGCCACATACCAGCGGAATAACGTCACCGCCACTGGCTCCCATAAGCTCGGGTGATCTCCTCCCTGTAGGGATCCGGGTCTGCCTGTCACCAGTGAAAAAAAATCCCACACACCATCTCTGGAGTAAGTCAGGTGACAGTTTATTGGTATCGATGTTACAGAGAGGGAGTCTGCAAGTCAACTGACCATCAGCTCCCAGGGGAAAATAAACATTCCTTAGAAGAAGAACTGTAACCCAACGTTCTGTACTAGGGTAGAACACAACAGTACGGAATAAGATGTAACAAAGCAACCTTAGCATGACGTAAGAAAGCTACAAAATGCACGTCTAGCGGCACGGCCACAGAGTACAGAGGTTATTTCCCTACCCTCAAAACAACATCATTTACTTCTGCAATTAAACTTGAAATGTTGCATGGATGCGCTTAGATACACTGAACCAAAGAAGTGAATTTTTTTTAAAAAAACAGTCCATTTGGGTAAGAAGCACATCTTTTTTACATCATTGAAACTGACACGACACATTACTTCCACATGTCTGAAAAATAGAAAGTGCAATTTCGCCATCTCGGGGGAATTGTTTCTTTGCTTTCCACGGCGTGGTATTTACTCTAAATAACAAACAGTAGGCCCCTGGACTGGTTTAATGTCTTTCTTTCCACTAAGATGCTTCATAACTCACTAGTGATTGCTGAAGATATTCTTTCCATGCTTTGTGGATAGCATCGGATTTGTCAATTTCTTTGTTCAAGTCATGTGGTTTAAATACACAAACATTGCTGCACTTGGTTTCCCCCCGCCCTGCTGTCTCTTCTCATGAAGCCTTTCCGTCTGATGTTGCTCTGGGCCCCAGGAACAGTCACTGATACGTTTGATGTACTGCTGGAAAGGATAAATCGAGGTGCCTCGTCGCCAGATCGCATCAAAATATTATTCCCGCCCACTTGACTCCTGTTGGGCTACCTCGCAGTATGGACAAACTCGTCCACATGTGCTCTTCTCTCTGGCTGGCTGGAGGCAGGTAAATTCAGATTTAACAAGTTAACTGAAATCTACCCGACTCACAGAAACGAAGGTTCCAATTATAGGTTCCCAGAGTCTATCGACGTCCATGGCAGAGCTCTGCTAAATAGATGGATGTCTGCTGTCTGTCTATAGGTCTCACGTGTCAACAGTAGAAGCCAATATTCCACATCACAAGTGTCTGTTAACACGATCAAAGACATTACATATGAATAGCAGAACTCTGTATCCACCAGAGGTGTCAGCTACATAATGATAGGTCTCACATGTCAACCGCAAAGGTCTTTAATCCACCACCAGTGCTGGTTCCACGTCTCAAGGCCTAAGATATCCACAGCAGGGCTATGTAACCAACCCGAGTGTCAATTACAGGTTTTAAAGTTAAGCATATTAATATCTGAGCTTTGTAATCCACCGGAGATGTCTTTTGAGACCCTAAACCTGACATATAAGGAGCAGAGTTCTGTAATCAACTTCAGCATTCTATTACATGTCCCTAAAGCCAACATGTCGTAGCACATGTCTGCAAGCCAGAAGGATTCTTTGGATGGGCTTGCTTGCTGCTCCTCAGAGGTTCAAAATCAATGTAGCTTTCACACAAAAAACTGATCCTATCTCCCTGTAAAGCACACTATTTTACACAGCTGTTGCTGTGTGGACTGTCTAACCAACTGAGAAGCTCGGAGAAAATCAAAGGTCACTCCAACAGGGCACCTCAGATATTACCAGGTATAAAAACACGCAGAAATAAACCGAGGTTGCGCCAGTCAAGCCAGGTACTTGTCACTGAGCAGCGAGGCCACAGAACGAAGGGGTATAACAAGAGACAACGATATGCAACGAACATACAGATTTGTCCACAACTTTGAGGCTGTCTATGTTGTACGGCCATTGGGTGATGTGAAGAATCTGCATCTGAACTATGGACCAGTATTAAAACTAATATTGACCAGTTATATAGTGCTCAGCAGAATCTTCTGTAATTTTATTTCAAGGGCTGAAAAAACAAAACCTCATTTTTGCTGTTAAATATTTTGAATCTGCTCTTCCACGCGATAAGCCTTCATTATAATTCCCAGTATTAAGATGAAGTGAAAGTAGTCTTTACATTTAATTAATGTCAAAAACAAAAAAAATCTTTTCATTTCGATTTATGTTTTAATTTCTACCAAATTACCCAATCAAAACCGCTGCCAATCTGTCTTGTTTTCAGTTTATTGGAAATATTTCAGCTGTCTATCATCTTGTGGACTGCCTTTAATATTTTAATGCAAACAGAGAGACATCCGAGAAGAACTGGTACAGAGAAGAGCAAAGCAGGGAGTCTTCAGTCTTCAGAAATGTGCAGATTAAACGTTTGCATTTATTTTATTCTCCTCTAACAGACAAACTGAAATTCTTATTTTGAATCTCTGCTACTGAATTGACTACACTTCTTCTGATCACACTTGCTGCTTCCATGGTTAAATGTAACGCACATAATGGGAGGGGGGCAGAAATAAGTAAGAGCACATCTTACCTACATGTTAAAATACAGACAGAGAAATACATGTTGACTGCAAAAAGTGGCAAAAGTTCAAACATTAATAATCAGAATCAACATATTTAAAAAAGGAAGGTGTATATACCCACAGCGTGTCTCTTTAAGAAGTCACTCAACCTGGCTTTAGCCATTCCCGCTGCAGCGACCCATCTGAATGGAGTTTACACCTGCCACAGAATCGAACACTGGTAAGGAAAACTAGTGCCAACTTATTTCCTCTGCACGAGACTCCTGAAACAAACAGAACTCAACACAGTCTTTCACCTATTTGTACCCTGCACCCTCATCGTTCTACTAGGCGATGTCAACCTGATTCTCAACACCCAACTGCAGAAAAGCCCCTTGTACCAACTACTCCTACACCACTTATTACTAAACATGCACTCTACACATACACACATAACAAGCAAACCACTATACCTAATACTTCTGTCAGATAAAATATACTTCTTCCAAACACACCACTGACCATCCATCACCTTCTCATCTTGACCGATTATTTATTTTGTTTTATTTATTTATTTTCAAGGTTTTGTATAGCGCGAACAAGACCCTTGCGGGATCAGAGCGCTTTACAGGGCAAATATAGGTGACAGAAATATGCATAAAAATATTATAGGTTAGACTAATACTAAAGTAGTAACTATTACAGACTAGCAAATATATACATGGATGTATAAATAGTTCAAGTGAATTTGGCCAGGAGAATCGATGTCACTTCTTTTTTGAAAGATGCCGTGGACGGGTTCTGTCTCGTTTCTGGGGCAAGGCATTCCAAATCCTGGGAGCCATTCCTGAGAAGGTCCGGTTGTATGTTTTCTTCTTGGTAAATCGTTGTGGTTTCTGTAGAAGATAATAGGAGCTCCTGGTGGGTCTGTTACCACCCGATAGCACCAATTTCTCAGCTAGGTATCTCGGGGTTTTGTGATGTAATGCCTTGTGCATCATACAGGGGATTTTCAAATGTATTCTGGCCTCAAAAGGTAGCCAGTTGAGGGCACGAAGGTCAGGGGAGATGTGACAGTTTCTTTTGGAGCCTGTGATGAGTCTAGCAGCTGCGTTGATTGGGGCTCTTAGATGGGCCATCGTCGATCTGGGAAGGCCGCAGAGAGCGACACTCCCATACTCCACTCTGGGGATTACTAGAGCTTGAACTGCCTGTTTGAAGTCATTTGCGGGCAGGAAGGGTTTCAGTCGTCTCAGGGTGTTCATTTGAAAATGTGCTCCTTTCGTCGAAGCGCTGATTTGTTTCTGCATATTTAGCTTATTGTACAGAGTTATTCCCAGCGATTTCGAAGAGTCGATAATGAGAGGTTGACCATTGAGTGCTGTTAGGTTCTTCATCCACTCGAGGATGATGGTTGATTGGCTGGGGGGAGCGATTAAGAGAAATTCGGTTTTGCGGGTGTTTCGTTTTAAGTGGTAATTGGCGAACCAGGTCTGCGTTTTTTGGAGCATTGAATTGAGAGATTTGATGTCCTCAAGTGAATGGATCTTTTTGTAGAGTTGTTTGTCATCTGCGTACATGTGATAGTAGACATTCGAGGAGCTGAGAAGATCGGTGAGTGGTTCCATAAACAGGCTGAAAAGTGTAGGGGAGAGGGATGATTCCTGTGGTACTCCTGAAGTGACTAGGTTGGGCTTGGATAAGGATTAATTGACCTTGAATCTTTGTGTTCTGTTTTGAAGGAAGGAGGTGAACCAGTTTAGGACCGATCCAGATAGTCTGCATTTCAAGAGATCTAGTAAGTTGTCGTGTTTGACGGTGTCAAAGGCCGAGGATAGGTCAAGCAGGATTAGTAAACAGGCTTCGTTTAGGTCCAGGATTTTGAATGCGTCATCTATAATGGGGGTCATGGCCGATTCAGTACTGTGCCCTGCTCAGAAACCTGATTGAAATTGATCGAGCAGGTTGAAGTGGTCTATGTGGTTGATAAGCTGCGTGTGAACACATTTTTCTAGCAATTTGGCCAGGGTGGGGATGTTGGAAACTGGGCGATAGTTATTCAGGTCTGAAGGGTCCGCAGATGGCTTCTTTAAGATGGGGGATACCTGACCTGCTTTAAGGATATCTGGGATGGTTCCTTGCAGGAGAGAGGTGTTTATAATCCTAGTCCATAAAGGCACTAACATTGAAATGAAGTATTTTAAGTAGTTTGCTGGGAGAGGGTCTGTGAAGTGCTTGGAGGGATTCTGGGCTGTGAGCATTTTTAGGATAGTTTCTTCGCTGTAGGTGTTGAAGGAGGCCCAGGATGTGTTGTTTTTGAGGTCGAGCTTTGCAGAACAATTAAGAGGGGTCACAAGCGGGGTCAGTGAGGAGATCCTGTGAGGGTCGGTATGGGATAATAGATCGTTAAGCAGGTCTGTCTTTATGTTTTCTGTCTTCATTGTGAAAAAGGAGGCAAATTCCTCGCAATTGGGCAGTGTGTCTGGATTAACTTGGGGGGAGTGGGAGACACCTTTAGATTGAGATTTGATTTGTTTGAATAACCTTTTGGGACGATTCTTGGCTTGGTCTAATTGCTTACTGAAGAAGTCTGCTTTTGATCGTCTAATCATTCTGCAATAGGAGTTTCTTGTGCTTCTTAGTAACTTGATTATAATTTGTGGTGAAACCCCCTCTTTCCCACAAAGCCATCATGTCCTCTACTATCTCGAAAAAGAAAACATTAACCACACTCTCTTCTTGCCTTGTCACACCAGATTTACAATGACTTTCAACAAAACAATTCAGCAGGCTTTTAATACACAGAGCCCACTGCGTACATTCTCTCCAAGGATTCCATGCCCCCAACTCTGCATCACAACTGACATCCACACGCTAAAACTGCACTGCTACACAAAGTCCAGAAAACCTTTACACTTAAAGACCTGTGTTGAATGCCCTCTGATGCCAAAGCTGCATCCTTTCAAAACATCATCCGACCACTATGCCCACATACTCAAAGTCTTTCATACAGGATCAGCAACTTAATTTCCCCACCATGTGATCCCACCACACACCGCTCTCAGCCACAGACGTGCTTCTCCTCCACCTCAGTCCTTCATATGCACCACCAAGCACAATACTCACTCAACCACACTAACACTTCTCCTGTGGAGCAAGCCATTAACACTCCTTCATTTCTCCCCTAGATTTCTGGCGTACCTACTTCCTAACCAACTCACTCATTAACTCTCATTCCCTTCACAACCACTTCCAATCTTGCTTCTGTGCTCTTCATTCAGCGGAAAAATCACATTCCCACATCACTCAATTAAATTCATTTGATCATTACAATCACCTATTTACTATCTTCATTCTTCTTGGTCGATCTTCAGGTTTTGACAATGTGGATCACCCATCACTACTCTTCCCCCTATACCATTGGTATCCATGAACAGCTCTTTAATGCTTTTCCTTCTACCTATCTGGTGGCTCCTACTCAGTGGAATGGGACTCCACAGATCGCAACCAAAACCTCTTCCCGCTTGTGTTCCTCAAATATCAGTTCTAAGGCTTCTTCCATTCTCCCTTTAGTCCACTTCACCTGGTGACATCATTTTCTCTTTTGGCTTTTTCAACCATCTCTTTGTGGATGACACGCAAACCTTTTATTTTCCCCATCCTCACTCCCTATCTCCAATCAAGAATCTCTGACTGCCTCACTGCAGTTCTACATAGAATGGGCCTCTGTCCCTTCCTGTAGCGGCCCGTAATGTGTAGAAGGGGTGGGGAGGGCATATCAATGCACACTCACTTTCACGTGCACACATATTCACAAATACTCACATCCAGCACATACACATGCACACACCCATTCACAGCATGCATGCACGGACAAATAGACAAACATTCATTCATACATACAAACATGCATGCACACACCTAACATTAAAAAAGACATACTGTTATCTCAGGTAGCGGGACGGAAGCCTCAGTGGTTCCTGGAGGATTGGGACTGCCGCCACCTCTCACTGGCTGACCTTGTTATGGATCAGCCAATGAGAGGAGGAGGCAGACTCTTCCTTGTCTCAGAAGGGGATGGGATCAGGGAGACTGCTGATCCAATCCCAGTCTGTGGCGAGCGCCACTGGTGGACACTTGGCCCTTGGCTCTTCAGAACTTAAAGCTGAAGTGCCCAGGTTCGAGTCTATCAGTGAAGTTCCCCCTCGTCATGAGGGGGAGGCACACAGAATACTTTGCCAGGCTGAAGAGGTCATGCCCACCGGGCAGTGAAATCTTCAGCCTGGCAAATTTCGGCTCGGTCAGCCAGGTGCCTGCACATTGACCCCACCATGAAGAGTGTCTGTCAGGCTGACGTTTGCTCAGCCTGAAAGACGTTTTCTCCTCAGAAAAAGATGGAGCGGCTGATCCCTTCTGCTCAACTCATCAAATACATACTTTTCCCTTCTCCTCTACTCCCATCACACCTCCAGCCTCTATCAATTTCCCTCCAAACAACCTGAACTTTGCCTCCCAATACATTACGCTAGGTTTACTGTTCAACCCTTCCATGCACATGGAAGAATTCCTTACTACCACCATCGCCTGTGGAGCAAGTTACTAGGTCATGACCACAAGGAAAATACAATTGGGCTCCCAATCCATATTGCAAATGCACTAATTTGTTGTCTAGTACTTAGCAAACTAGGCTATCCCAGCAGTCTGCTAGTTGGTCTCCCTCAGCATTCCTTTAGCTCACTAGACAACATGCTTAGTTTCACAACTAGGATATTTTTCTACCTTCCAGAAATAATCCCACCGCCCCTTTCATCATAAAGCTGCGTGGCTCTTAGATGTAAGCAGGGCCATCTATAAATTGTTCAATATTTTACACAAATGGTTCATGGTATTCCCCACACTACCACAATGACATCTTGATCTTTTGCACACTTTCCAGAAATCTGCGTTCCTCACACCAAAAACGTACTGATCAAATCGAACACCGTGTGCAGCCTCTATATACTAGGCCTCGATAGGTGGAATGCCCTGCATCCCCGAATTCTTGCCTGCTCCACACTAAAAGACCTCAAAACCAATCTAAAAAACCATCTCTTGAAACTGGAGAGGAGGTATACATAAAGACACTTATCACATCAGAAACGTAGCAAGTTGAATATGCTACTTACCAGTGTGCATCTGTTCTTGGCATGTAGGGCTGCTGACATTCATATCTGTGCATAGATCGCCGCCTAGTGTTGGGTCCGGATGTTTGCACGTTGTTGTCCTGGAAGAGTCTTCGAAGTATCCTGAGATAGGTGACTCCTCCCCTGGACCACAGTGCGCATGGGCATCCTCTCCATCCTCAGATTGTTTTTCGCCATTGTGGCAGTGATGGAGTAGATACAGAAAGTGATGACCATGCTATACAGTAATTCTGAGAGCTGCAGCTGCTACAGGCGCCGGGGAGGAGGGTGGGCGATATGAATGTCAGCAGCCCTACATGCCAAGAACAGATGCACACTGGTAAGTAGCATATTCAGTTTGAGGCATGTGGGCTGCTGAATTCATATCTGTGCATAGAATACATAGCAGTACCTCCAATTAGCGGCGGCTACCAGTGCCAGCTGCAGCGGTCTGAAAAAGAGTTTTGAGAACAGCCTGTCCTACAGCTGCCTGCTGTTTTGAGTGTACATCTACACAATAGTGTTTGGTAAATGTATGTATAGTGGACCATGTGGCTGCTCTACATATATCATGTAAAGGAATGTTTCCCAGGAAAGCCATGGAGGCCCCTAACTTACGTGTTGAGTGGGCTCGTGGGGGTATCGTCAATGTGCGTTTAGCCTTTTGATAGCAAATTTGAATACATTTAACGATCCATCTGGCCATACCTGCTTTGGAGATGGCGTTGCCTTTGTGTTGTGGGGAAAAGGCAACGAAAAGTTGTTTTGTCTTCCTAAAGCTTTTGGTTCTGTCTATATAGTACATGAGGGCTCTTTTGACGTCTAGTGTATGGAGCATTCTTTCAGCGACATTTTGTGGATTCTGAAAGAAAACAGGCAGTTCAATCGTTTGATTTATGTGGAACTGCGATATTACTTTAGGCATGAATTTGGGGTTGGTACGTAGTACGACCCTGTTTGCGTGAACCTGTATGAATGGCTCTTGAATGGTTAGTGCCTGGAGTTCACTAACTCTTCTCAATGAAGTGATTGCTACTAGAAAAGCCACTTTCCAGGTGAGGAATTGAATGTCACATGAGTGGAGAGGTTCGAAGGGTGGACCCATCAGTCGGGTGAGGACCAAGTTGAGGTTCCACACTGGCGCTGGTGGGTGTCTTGGGGGAATTACTCGTTTAAGTCCCTCCAAGAAGGCTTTGATGGCAGGCACTCTGAATAAAGAGAGGTGCTGCCTGTTTTGGAGATAGGCTGCTATTGCGGTTAAATGGATGCGTATTGAGTTGTATGCCAGATTGCATCGGTATAGGTGTAAGAGGTAACAGATTATGTTTTGAATGGATGCATCTAGCGGGTTAATGTCATTGTTATTGCAATAAATGACAAACCTCTTCCATTTGGCTGCATAGCAAGCTCTGGTAGTGGGTCTCCTAGCTTCCTTAATGATGTCCATACAGTTAGGTGGCAGGTTTAGGTAGCCAAACTCTAGGACTTCAGGAGCCAGATCGCCAGGTTCAGCTGTTGCGGATCTGAGTGCTGAAGTTCTCCATGGTTCTGCGTCAAATGCGCGGGTGTGATCCGCAGCCTTTGATGCGGCACCACGGAAAGTTCCAGAAAGGTGGTGTACCATGGCTGGCGTGCCCATGTTGGAGCGACCAGGATGAGTGTCAGTGAGTGTTGTCGCAGTTTGCGTGCCACCAGCGGTATCAACGGCGCTGGGGGAAAAGCGTACGCAAATCTGCCGGACCAGTTCATCCATATCGCATTGCCCTGCGACTGTGGATGTGGGAACCTGGCGGCAAAGTTTTGGCATTTTGCGTTTTCGCTTGTGGCGAATAGGTCTATCTCTGGATGACCCCACTGTTGGAAGTACGGGTGGAGTACTGACAGGTGTAGCTCCCACTCGTGCATCTGGTGGCTGTGTCTGCTGAGCAGATCCGCCATCTGGTTGTCCTTGCCTGGGAGGTGTTCCGCCATGAGGAATATGTTCCTCTGAATGGCCCACTTCCACATGCTCTGAGCCAGATGAGACGACTGTGGAGAGTGTGTTCCTCCCTGCTTCTGTATGTAGTACATGGCAGTCATGTTGTCCGTCCGGATCAACACGACTTTGTTGCACAAGTGTACTTTGAATGCCTTCATGGCTAGGAAGATTGCCATCAGTTCCAGAACGTTGATGTGCATCTTCTTTTGTTGTATTGTCCATAGTCCCTGCACTGTGTAATGGAGTACATGAGCTCCCCATCCCTGGAGAGACGCATCCGCTGTCAGTATTATTTGTGGAACAGGCTCGTGGAACGGTCGGCCCTTGCAAAGGTTTTGTGGATTCCACCAATGCAGAGAGTTGTATGCCCGACCGCTCACCAACACTAGGTCTTTTAATTGCCCGTGAGCCTGATTCCATTGACGTGCCAAGCACTCCTGAAGCGGGCGCATATGTAGTCTCTCGTGCGGGACTATGAAAATGCAGGAGGCCATCATGCCTATCAACTGCATGAACACTCGCGCAGGAAGGGAGTGTTGGGGTTTGAACTTGGAAATCAGCATTTGCATGCTGTTGATCCTCACTAAATTTGGCTGAGCTGTGGCTGCCAGAGTGTCTATGGTCGCACCTAGGTACTGTTGTACGTGTGCGGGTTGGAGATGTGATTTTGGGTAATTTAGTGAGAATCCCAGACTGTGAAGAAGGTGAATGGTGTGGGACATGTGGCTGGCACATTGCTGGGCTGACTTTGCCTGAACAAGCCAGTCGTCCAGGTAAGGGTAGACGTGAATGTGTTGCCTCCGTAGATGTGCAGCCACAGTAGCTAGGCACTTTGTGAAAACTCTGGGTGCTGTTGTCACTCCGAAGGGAAGGACTTTGAATTGGTAGTGTTGCCCCTGAATGGTGAACCGGAGATATTTTCTGTGTGACGGGTGTATGGGTATGTGGAAATACGCATCTTTGAGGTCTAGCGTGGCTAGGAAGTCTCCCTGTCTGAGGAGCGGGAGAACCTGCTGTAGGGTGAGCATGTGAAAATGCTCTGAGAGAATGTAACGGTTGAGGGGTCTCAGGTCTAGGATAGGTCTGAGTGACCCGTCCTTTTTTGGTATTAAGAAGTACAGAGAGTACACCCCTGTTCCCTGTTGGTGGACGGGCACGACCTCTATTGCGCCTTATTGCAGCATACTTAGCACTTCCTGCTGTAATAACGCTAAGTGCTCTGAGGACATAGGACGGTGCTTTGGCGGTATGGTGGGTGGAGTGGAGGTTAATTCGAGACAGTAACCGTGTTGGATAACATCTTTGACCCACCTGTCCGTGGTGATGGTATTCCACGTGGACAGGAACCGCTGGAGCCTTCCCCCGACAGGTGTTATGTGGTCGGGGGGAAGGGAGAGGGCGTCACTGTTTGTTCTTGGGGGAGGACCTGGTATTGCCGTAACCACGTCCTCTGCCTTTGGTGCTGGAGCCATGATATCCACCTCGGGTGTTTTTATCGTAGGAACTCTGTGTGCCCCCTTTATTGTAGGTTTGCTGTGCCCCCTGTCCTCTACCTGCACCTCTATTTCCGGGGCGACGAAAGGAGCCACTACGAAATGTCTGCGTTTGCAGAGCCCCCATTGACTTCGCAGTGTCCGTGTCTTTTTTTATCTTTTCTAAGGTGGTGTCAACCTCCGGTCCGAATAAGTAGTCGGGGTTGACCGGCTGGTTGAGGATGTTATTTTGGACCTCAGGTTTGAATCCGGAGATTCGTAACCAGGCGTGTCGTCGTAGCATGACGCTGGTGTTTATTGCCCTTGCAGCAGTGTCTGCGGCATCCAGTGCACACCTGATGGATGCGTTTGTGAGAAGTTGTCCCTCCCTGATGAGGAGCTCCGCTGCCTCTTTGTACTCGTCTGGTAGGTGTTGGAGTAGGGTCTCTAACGTGTCATAGTGTGAGCGGTCGTAGCGAGCTAGGAGCGCCTGTGTATTGGCAATGCGCCATATGTTTGCTGCCTGGGCTGCAATCCTTTTGCCGGAGGTCTCTAGGACCTTGGACTCTTTGTCCGGGGGAGGAGCATCACCAGTCGTCTGCGAGTGTGCCCGTTTGCGAGCATTGGCAACTACGATGGAGTCCAGAGGCAACTGGCTTCTAATGTACGTGGGGTCCCCAGGTGCGGGTTTGTACTTCTTCTCGATCCTGGGGTTTATTACCCGTGCCCTGGTGGTTTCTTTGAAAATGTCCTTTGCTGGCTTGAGTACACCTTTCAACATGGGCAGAGTCTTTACAGTCCTCTCGGAGGATGCGAAAGTGTCCACCAAGAAATCGTCCTCGATAGTGTCTGAGTGGAGTTGCACTCCATGATTGGCTGCGGCACGTTCGATGAGGGCGTTGAATGCAGCAGTGTCCTCTGTGGGGGACGTTTTTGCGCCATAAAGTTGCGTGTCCTGTGTATCCAGAGCGGCACCTGGGTCTACAGGGTCATCCCAGACTTGATCAGGGTATTGCTGGCCCTCAGGGTCCATGTCCCCGGGGTAGGTGGTGTCTGGGATGACCCATGTAGTCCTCCACAGCATCTGTGTCGGAGTGCGTCGGGGAGAACGACTGTGGATCTGTGTAAGAGGTGTGGATTTGTTCGTAGAGAACTGGTTCCGATTCCGCCGGCATTTTTTGCTTTAGCGGGATCCTATAAGAGTCCAAAGCCTGCCCGGAAGTGATCTTCCGCTTTCGGAGCATGAGCCTGCCGGTGTCGGCGTCGATGAAGTGGGACGGTGATGTCCCAGTAGGAGAGTGTTCGGTAGATGGGGACCTTGTCTGGGTAACACGTGTTCTGATCTCGAACATTTTCGGCGCCGTGGATGGCGGCAAACCAAAGGTGATATTGGCCGGTGCCGAAGGTGCCGTCTGTGCCTTTTTTGGTTCGGAGCCCAACGAGGTCTGGAGGGCTGCCTTTTCCATGATGCGTTGCAAGGACGCTGCCACTTGTCGCACCTGGAACGCCGCCGTTTCTTTGGCGCCAAGTGGTTCCGTAGAGGCAGGTGTGGACTTCTTCGAAGTCACCGGGTCATCGAGCCGAGGAGAGGTAGTAGCCGTCGACGGCGTCGATGAATGGACCGTAGTCGCTGCTTTCGAGGTGGATAGCAATGCAGTGGCCATTTTCACCTTGGTGGCCGGTGCCGATTGCTTCGGTGCCGGGGGCCGAGGCGCTTTGGCGGTACCGATGGCTTTTCTTTTCGGGTCGGCGCCGACATCGGCTGCAGCGAGTTCGGTACCGAAGTCCCTTTTGGTGCGGTCGGAGCCGACGGGTTTGGCTGGCGTCGAAGGTGTGGTGGGCCTCGAGCCGACCAGTGTCAGTTTCACTTTCGGTTTCTGTTGAACCGGTGCGACGATTGGTTTCGGTTTCGTGGAAGGGAAACCAGTCTTTTTAGGTAATAATGGCTCTCGCTGTATGTCTGTGGCCGGGCCAGAGGGCGGGGCCGAAGGACTGCGGGATTGGTCTTGGGTAAGGCCCGAAGGCGATCCCTCGACCGGAGCCGTCGACTGACGCACTTGGATATCCTCCATTTGGACGGGTAGGCCCTGCTCCTCACCAGAGCTACCTTCTTCGGCCCCTAAGGCCTCATCGTAGTCTCCTACCTCATCGTCGGCTTCTTCCCTGTGAAAAAGCTCTTCATCTACGTCTTCCAATCTGGAACCGTGTTCGGAAGCGGGGCTGGAGGGTATATTTTCCACGCTTTCGACATCTTCGTCCTTGGTGCTGAAGATGTTGGTCGGGGCCGGTGCCGCTTGCTGCGCTTCCAGTCGCGCGGCTCGTCGATTCCGGAGAGTCTTCTTGGATCTGAATCGGGCACAGGCCATGCATTTCGATTCGTCATGATCCGGTGAGAGGCATTTGTTACACACCGGGTGGACGTCGATATGTGGGTATTTGGCGTGGCAAACAGGACACCGCTTGAATGGGGTCCTCGATTCCATCGTCGAAGTTCGGTCGATGGTCGGATTTAATGGATCCGAAAAGTTGTTAAAATCGCTAAACTAGCCTGTAAACTGTCGATACCGATCGGGAACAGTACCGACGAAAACTAGAGGCCTTTTGGCCTGAAAACTAAATTTTCCTAACTTGAGTCAAGATAAGCACATCCGAACCCAATGGCGGAAAAAAACAATCTGAGGATGGAGAGGATGCCCATGCGCACTGTGGTCCAGGGGAGGAGTCACCTATCTCAGGATACTTCGAAGACTCTTCCAGGACAACAACGTGCAAACATCCGGACCCAACACTAGGCGGCGATCTATGCACAGATATGAATTCAGCAGCCCACATGCCTCGAACACTACGTAACCTGACTATTTGTGCTTTATTGTTTCACTGATAATTTCTCACACGTCAGTATACATGTACCACTGCTTCACTCAACCTCTCTCGTTTATGCTCCCTAGCATAATTACACTTCATATTATGTACCCCTTCCTCCCTTATGTACACTATTTCTGTTCGAAATTTTAACTCACTCATGCCAAAATAATAAATAAATAAATACATACATAAACGTCGAGCCTCTTGTGTTAATTGTTATTGTTAACTGGCACTTGTATCACACATATTCTGCTGTTGGTACCTCCTCGCAGAGCCTTTCCATAGACAGGGATCTGATATTTGCCACCCATATGGCTTCCGTTTTATAGAAACAACCAACCACCCGATATACAAGAATTTGAGCCCTTCAGGGGACCTGAACATACATATAAAATCCTAAAAGAATGCCCCATGATTGGGAGTAAAATATCTTGTCAACAATTTGCACAAATTGAAAACACATACTCTCTACTCTGACAATCAACCATGAAGACAGGCCTCAATCAACCGATGGACTTCGCGGTTCCGAATGGGCAACAATACCACTAAGATGGTGGTAAGCACTATACAATGCACAGAACCTAACAGAACAGAGAAGGGTTTGTGTGATGTATGGAATTGCTGCAGTACAGCTGCCTGACCCACACAGTGGCGCGTCTTGGTCAGTAATATTAGGTGCTCGAGTCTGAGATTTTCCAACAATCACTATGGCCTACCAACTTGAAAACATGATGGCAAGAGTATGACGGGGCTTAGTTGGCACTGGGAAGTGAGAGAGTTGAGGACTGGAAAAATTATCTGGGGAGGAACAAGATTTTCAAAAGTAAAGAATATTTTAAAGACTTTCAAAGCCGTCAAAGCATTGAAATATCTGTATTTTGTAAAAGAAGATCTCGAGAAATTAGAATATTAGTCACTGAACCTTCAGCGATGATTTTAATGTAGGCTCAGAATGGTTGTAGCCTCCCTCCCCCAAGATAAATCCACCTGCCACTCAGATTGCAATTATATGGTGAAGGCATGGAAAGAGCCAATCGGATGGTGGAATTCCGGCTCTGAAATTGCCAGTGGTCCATCAACTCCCACCATGGCCATGGATTGGTGGGTCAGAAGGATGATGGCGGGGTCCCAAGCTCGGAAGCTTGCGGTAGCCCTTCCTAAGCTTCAGGCTATCCCCCAGGGTTTCCCAGTACCCTGCAACATATAATAATAGACGGGCAACATTTCAGAGGATTCCTTGAACCCTGTTGAGGTGGAACAAGCAAACATCACCCCTGCACCTGCAGACATCGTGGTGATCTCTAGGATTACCTCTCTTGAAAGGTAGAGTACCCTTTTGTCCTTCACTTCCGGGGTAAGATAATCTCTGGGACAAACGTGATGTCTCGGGATCCCCTGGTCCTGAGGAACCACAGAATTCACTCACTGACGTTCCAGATTGCTCTACTTTGACCCTACACTGCCATTCTTACCAGCGTCTCTTCAGGGTTAAGGCACCTTTGTTAGGCAGAGTTTATTCGAGGAAGAAGGAACCGAAACAGGGGCATCACCTTGGTTGTATTTGCAAGGCTGTGCTGACATCCGCTGGCGTCCCATCGTTCACCTAGTCCGGCAGGGCAGTCCCTTTAATCGAGAGCATACCACCCGTGGTCATGGTGTGGGAATGGCAAGGTGGTAGCAGGGGTTAGGCCTGGGCAGAGATGGCACCTCTTGCCAGATCGAAATTTGAGGGCTTTACTAGCTGCAAGTTTGAGGCTCCAGCCCCAGTGAGATAGCTGAGGCGGTTAAGCGTCTACTGCAGTGCACCGTCTGCAGGTCACACGTTTCAAATCCAGTGATATGGATTAGTGGGTTAATGTACCTGTTGCGCACACCTGAAGCCACACCCCTGAATTCTACAACTGCTCTGTCTCTGGGAGAAGACTGAATTCTACAACTGCTCTGTCTCTGGGAGAAGAGCTGTTTTCCAATGACTAAATTGCGACTAGAGGAAGGAAGATTCTTAAAATATCCTAAGTACAAATACCATCTCACTGACTGAAATTCTGTTATCCTGGGCAAATTACGACTTGTCCTGTGGCCTTAGTTTCCTTATCTGTCAACAGTGGGACAAATTCCATATCAGCACAAAACATAGTAGCCACTGTGATAAAATGGCAACTGCTTCCGAATTAAAAACCGTACCATCCGCACAGACGACAGAACATTCAACAGATGCACTGTTATTATTCTGCCCACCCGCTCCCCTCCCTCGCTTTCCAAGCAAGGAAAGATAAATTTATCACAGTCATCCTAGCCTCCGCCTGTGGCACTCGCAGATGGGTTGATAGCTGTGAATAAGAAAAAACTGCCTGACGCCAGCGAGGAGAACGTGGAAGCCAGGAGCCCAACTCACGCCGGGTCTCTCGTTTCACTGTTTCGTACCCAACAAGTTCGGTGAAGAAACGTGATTAAGTGCTACTCAATCGATATGCTTTTGCGAAGAAAAAATATATATTTTTGCTTTTAGACGATTTTTTTTTCAAAATTGGCAGGTGCCCGAAAGATCCACAAACGATAAGGTAAAAACACACATGACATACTAACCAAACACTGACAAAGTTAAACGGCTGGCAGCCAAAGCCAGACCTATTGACTTTGCCAATGCTTGTAATAATTTATTTTTAAGAAACAAGGTCCCATTCAATTTAAAGATAGGTATAATCTCACAATTTTCCAATCAAAAATTGGATTATATGTTTTATTCAAAAAATGATTCAGATATAATACAATTGCTACGAACCAAAATACATGTGGTGAAATAAGTGAGCAGCCCGTGAGTTGTAAAAGGAAATCAGCCGATTTCCTAGCCGCAGGCAAGTGACTTAAAATGTGACTTTTTGTGTTTGTGAGAATAAAGGTTATTGAAAGTCACAATTGAACAACATCTCGTACTCAAATAAAATTTACAATGTATTATTAGGAGATTAGAGATGTGTGTCGACGACGTTTCGATCCCCAAAGTAGTGGTGGGATCTCTTCAGGACTAACCGATTGATGAAATGCCTGGGAAAGTATGCCTGGGTAGGTAGGGAAGGAAGGGGGGGAAAAAAAGGGGGTAGAAGAAAAAAGAGAAGAGGGAAAGGGTTATTAAAAATAGAAAGGAAAAGGTAATATCAAAATGAAGCATACCAGGGTAAGGATGCACTGGAGAGGGAGAGCAATGTGCATGCTAGGGATATATACGCAGGAAGGGTGAGAAGGATTGGGGTGGAAGGAAAAATAGAATGTGAGGGAGCAGCAAGGGGAGGAATGATACCAGAATTGGGGTGTGAGTGTAAGAGAGAACGGAGGGAGGAATGGGCAGAGAAAGTGAAGGTGGAGTGGGATAGTGCCTTGGGAAGGGTGGAGGGAAGGGGAAAAGGGAAAAGAACTTACTGTGCAATATACCGCTGGAGAGCGAGAGTTACAGCAGGTGAATGAGCTAAAAGGATCTCCTGTGCCACAAGGGAATTTCTGTGGGCGAAACAAGGGGGGGGAGAGAATGAAGGGGATGAAGTGTCAAGGAGCCGCAAGGGGACCGGAGGAAGTGGAGGGTAATAATTACCTGGAATTAGCGTAATAGGACTATAGGAACCGTCAAGATTGAGGATGGTGGAGAGTTAAGTCTACGAGCACTCATTCCGTGTGGCCGGACAGCGGAAATCCAGTCTTAGGTAGTGGAGCAGTGGAATTCCTGGAGGCAGGAGAAATTAATTAGGGGGGTTGGTGTGGTGAATGGAGTGCCGGTGAGCGGCGTAATGAGTTGTAGCAGGCCAGCGCGGTAGCCGTTAATGGGGTGGGATAACAATTACCTGGGAATTAAGCCAGGAACTGGATAGGTCCTGGTACGGGAAAAGCGGCAGAAAATTCGCCGCGAGTAAAGAATCCTTCGTGCTGGAAAACGGAGAGCCAAGACTGTTCACGCCAATGGTGGGTAATCTGTGGGCGGGAAAGGGGGAGTAAGTGCTGGTAGTACGGAGAAGGCCGAGGGTTAGTGGGGGGCCGATGATCGTTAGAGGGGCGATCACAGTACCTGAAGGGTCAGCTGGTTCTCCGTAGCGAGACTGGGCTCGAGTAGAAGTTCCCGGGTCTGCAGCGAGTGTCGGACCGGAAGGGGCAGGTCATATGAATTCTCCTACGTAGGAGAGGGTGTGTGACGAGGGGGGCGTGTCCCGAGTAGTAAGTGCGATAGAAAGGGAGAAGAGACACGGGACGGGGAGAGACGGACGGCGTTGTGAGGTTAAGAATGAAGAAGAAGGAGTAAATACATACGAATAGGAAGGCAAGGAGGGGAATACATGTGGAGAGAGGGAGAGGGGGCCCGGAGCAGGGAAGCGATGATAATGAGAAATGAAGTAGATTCGGGAAAGAACAAGGTAGGGTAATAATAGGGAGGAGTACATTAAGAGTAAGAAAGGCAAGAGTTAGCCGATCGTGCTACAAAGAGTGAGGGGTGGAAGGAGGTACAGGGGGTCCCAGGCGGGGGTGGGGGGGTGGGGGGGGGGGGCAATTGGAAATCAGGCACTGTTGGCGAGGGGAGGTGTAAGGTTGAAGAGTGAAGGTGTAGAGAATTGGATATATCGAGAAAGGGTAAAAGGAATACATTTTTTCGTGTCTTTACCACCAATTTGTGCATGGTAACATTGATGTCACTCTCTCACATTTCTCAAATTGTAACACTATCAATGTGATATATGCTATTACCTGCCCCTGTGATTTGATTTATGTTGGACAAACGACACAAAAGATCAGGATCCGGATTTGCCAACACAGAAGCCGTATACGCTGCAAAACACCTAATGCGCCTCTTGTGGATCATTTCACCAACCTGAACCACACTGAGGACGACATCAGATGGCAAGTCATTAACGTGGTCCAACAACCCCCAAGGAACACTAACATTGCTGCTTTCTTGGACAAAGAGGAACTAAAATCGATAATTCGTACTGACAGTTTGCACACCGGGCTTAATCGTCAGGAGGACTGGTCCAATCTTCTGTAATAAGCTATCATTGTATGAATATGTTGTCCATACACTGTGACTGTCTTGCCCCCCCCCCCCTCTTTTTATCTCTTTTATTCCTTTTACCCTTTCTCGATATATCCAATTCTCTACACCTTCACTCTTCAACCTTACACCTCCCCTCGCCAACAGTGCCTGATTTCCAATTGTCCCCCCCCCACCCCCCCACCCCCGCCTGGGACCCCCTGTACCTCCTTCCACCCCTCACTCTTTGTAGCACGATCGGCTAACTCTTGCCTTTCTTACTCTTAATGTACTCCTCCCTATTATTACCCTACCTTGTTCTTTCCCGAATCTACTTCATTTCTCATTATCATCGCTTCCCTGCTCCGGGCCCCCTCTCCCTCTCTCCACATGTATTCCCCTCCTTGCCTTCCTATTCGTATGTATTTACTCCTTCTTCTTCATTCTTAACCTCACAACGCCGTCCGTCTCTCCCCGTCCCGTGTCTCTTCTCCCTTTCTATCGCACTTACTACTCGGGACACGCCCCCCTCGTCACACACCCTCTCCTACGTAGGAGAATTCATATGACCTGCCCCTTCCGGTCCGACACTCGCTGCAGACCCGGGAACTTCTACTCGAGCCCAGTCTCGCTACGGAGAACCAGCTGACCCTTCAGGTACTGTGATCGCCCCTCTAACGATCATCGGCCCCCCACTAACCCTCGGCCTTCTCCGTACTACCAGCACTTACTCCCCCTTTCCAGCCCACAGATTACCCACCATTGGCGTGAACAGTCTTGGCTCTCCGTTTTCCAGCACGAAGGATTCTTTACTCGCGGCGAATTTTCTGCCGCTTTTCCCGTACCAGGACCTATCCAGTTCCTGGCTTAATTCCCAGGTAATTGTTATCCCACCCCATTAACGGCTACCGCGCTGGCCTGCTACAACTCATTACGCCGCTCACCGGCACTCCATTCACCACACCAACCCCCCTAATTAATTTCTCCTGCCTCCAGGAATTCCACTGCTCCACTACCTAAGACTGGATTTCCGCTGTCCGGCCACACGGAATGAGTGCTCGTAGACTTAACTCTCCACCATCCTCAATCTTGACGGTTCCTATAGTCCTATTACGCTAATTCCAGGTAATTATTACCCTCCACTTCCTCCGGTCCCCTTGCGGCTCCTTGACACTTCATCCCCTTCATTCTCTCCCCCCCCTTGTTTCGCCCACAGAAATTCCCTTGTGGCACAGGAGATCCTTTTAGCTCATTCACCTGCTGTAACTCTCGCTCTCCAGCGGTATATTGCACAGTAAGTTCTTTTCCCTTTTCCCCTTCCCTCCACCCTTCCCAAGGCACTATCCCACTCCACCTTCACTTTCTCTGCCCATTCCTCCCTCCGTTCTCTCTTACACTCACACCCCAATTCTGGTATCATTCCTCCCCTTGCTGCTCCCTCACATTCTATTTTTCCTTCCACCCCAATCCTTCTCACCCTTCCTGCGTATATATCCCTAGCATGCACATTGCTCTCCCTCTCCAGTGCATCCTTACCCTGGTATGCTTCATTTTGATATTACCTTTTCCTTTCTATTTTTAATAACCCTTTCCCTCTTCTCTTTTTTCTTCTACCCCCTTTTTTTCCCCCCCTTCCTTCCCTACCTACCCAGGCATACTTTCCCAGGCATTTCATCAATCGGTTAGTCCTGAAGAGATCCCACCACTACTTTGGGGATCGAAACGTCGTCGACACACATCTCTAATCTCCTAATAATACATTGTAAATTTTATTTGAGTACGAGATGTTGTTCAATTGTGACTTTCAATAACCTTTATTCTCACAAACACAAAAAGTCACATTTTAAGTCACTTGCCTGCGGCTAGGAAATCGGCTGATTTCCTTTTACAACTCACGGGCTGCTCACTTATTTCACCACATGTATTTTGGTTCGTAGCAATTGTATTATATCTGAATCATTTTTTGAATAAAACATATAATCCAATTTTTGATTGGAAAATTGTGAGATTATACCTATCTTTAAATTGAATGGGACCTTGTTTCTTAAAAATAACTTTCTACCCTTGGTCCCTTCTGATCAATAGGGTTTCCTTGTTTCTATTTTTAATGCTTGTAATAATGGCAATTGATGGCTAGACTCCAATAGCATATAAGGCAATAGCTGGTATTTTAGAGACAGTTAAGCCTATTCTCAGGCTAATAATGACAATGAAGTAAAATCATGTTTACACCCAGGTGTGGCAGGAGGTAATACAAATGAAGGTCATGTGCAGGGCTCGAGTCTGGATACCACACGGGTGGACGGCGTCCCCCCACTTATTTTACCAGGAGCTCGGTAACTGGAGCACATGGAGCCACACATTCACTCATTGGCCTCTCTGGGGCGAGATCGGAGCTCATTCAGAACGCTGCTCACGCGCTGGCTTCTCTGATGCAATTGCATCTAAGGGGTGAGTGAGGGGAGGCAATGAGTCTGATGGTGCAAGCCACCTTTCGTGACGTCACTTCCTGTCGTGATGTCAGCGTCCTCCCACTTCGTTTTTTAGGACTTGTGCCCTGGTCATGTGTCTATCACCACTCCTAAACACCGCCTATCCTTCAGCCCTAAAAATCCTTCACTACCTCTACACCCAAACAACATAATCCTGGAACCCTAAAAACTTTTCACCACCTCTAAACTCCACCCATCCATGACTCCTAGACACCTCTCATCCATCCAACACTCCACCATCCATGACCCCAAAAAATCTCTTCCCACTCTTATACTCTGCCCATCCCCCTAAAGCTCCTCACCATCGAATATATCTCCACCCATTTATAAAACCTAAAACCCCTTTCTAACTCTTAATCCCGCATCCCTGACAGCTAAAACCCTCCCACCAGCCCTAAATTCACACTTGTCCCTGACCCCTCACTACCCCTAAACACCATCCATCCCTGAACACTAGCAAGCCTTCACCAACAGCAAACATCACCCATCCCTCAACCCTAAAAACCCTCATCACCCTTAAACTCCACCCATCTCTAAACCTAAACCAGCATTGGAAAAGCCAATAGGTCTCGCCTATGCAAGAGCTATTGGCTTTGCCAGTATGTTTTAGGCATGTTGTACACCGGCGTGGCTGCTATTTAGCCTGGCTAAAAGTTAGCGGCGTAGAAAAGAGTTCTGTGGAGTGTCGTAGAGTGGAATGGCAAAGAGTGTAGTAGAGGGGATTGACACAGAGTGTCAGGTATTTGAGTGGCATATAGTGGAGTCATGTAGAATGGCGTACAATGGAGTGCCGTAGAGTGAACTGGTGTAGAGTGCATTGGCGCAGAGTGTTGCAGAGTATTGTGGCATAAATTGCAGTGGCATAGGGTGCAGCGGTATAGTATACAGCTACGTACAATGCAGCATTGTAGAATGCAGTGGCATAGAGTGTTGGATAGTAAGGTCGCTACGCTCCAGTAACACTGGTGTGTTAACAATCCCTCATTTAAAAAAACAACAGAGAGAGGGGTCCTTCTTCATGGTCAGGACAGCAAGCATGTGGAACCAGATGCCTGGTCATCTGAGATCAATAATCGAGGAACATAACTTTTTAAACTTTAGGGATTCTTGGACACCTATTGGATTCTGCCCCTCCTCACCTGTACTTTTATGCCGAGCGCCAGGTCTTTCTCTGAGCAGCCGTGTGCTATATAAAAGCCACTCATTCATTAATTCATAGTAGAGAACAGTGGTGCAGCGTGCAGTGGTGTAGAGTTAAGTAGAGTAGTTTAGAGTAGAGTGGCATAGAGTGGTGCAGAGTTGAGTGAGTAGAGTGGTGCAGAGTAGAATTTAGTGTCATAGAATTAAGTGGAATAGAGTGCAGTGACCCAGAGTGGACTGCTGCAGAGTGCAGTGGCGTAAAGTGGAGTGATTCAGAGTAGAGTGGCTTAGAGTGCAGTAGCATAGAGTGCATTGGCACAGAATGCAGAAGTGCAGAGTGGAGTGACATAGAGTTCAGTGGCATAGAGTGTAGTGTTGTAGAGTGCAGTGTCTTAGAGTGGTGTTGAGTAGAGTAGCGTTGAATATAGTGGAGCAGAGTAGAGTGCAGTGGCGTAGAGAGCAGTGGCATAGAGTTGACTGCTGTAAAGTAGAGTAGCGTTGAGTACAGTAGAGCATAGTAGAGTGCAGTGGCATAGAGTAGAGTGCTGCAGAGTAGAGTACTGCAGTGGCATGATGTAGCATAGAGTAGAGTGGGCTGGTGTAGAGTGCATTGGTGTAGAGTGTTGCAGAGTAGAGTGGCATAGAGTGCTGTGATGTAGAGTGCAGTGGCGTATAGTGCAGCGGCATACAATTCAGCGGTGTACACTGCAGCGTCGTAGAATGTAGTGGCGTAGAATAGAGTGGTGCATTGTAGAATGCAGTGGTGCAGAGTGGAGTAGTGCAGAGTAGAGTGACAGAGTGCAGTGACAGAGTGCAGTGGTATAGAGAGGAGGTATCTAGAGCGGCAGAGAGTGCAGCGGCTTACAGTGGCTTAGAGTGTAGTGGCATAGAGTGTAGTGTCGTAGAGTGCAGTGGCAGAGTGCAGTGGCGTATAGTAGAGTGATGTAGAGTGACAGAGAGTGCAGGGTTCTGGAGTGATGTAGAGTAGAGTGGTATAGACTGCATTGGCACAGAGTGCAGTAGTGTAGAGGAGAGTGGCATAGAGTTCAGTGGTGGGGAATGCAGTGTTGCAGAGTACAGTGTCATAGAGTGCAGTGGTGTAGAGTGGCGTAGAGACAAGTGAAACAGAGTGCAGTGGCGTAGAGAGCAGTGGCACAGAAAGCAGTGGTGCAGAGTTGAGTGCAGTGGCGTAGAGTCCATTCTTGCTTGCTGTAAGTGCATCAGCCATTAAGATACATAGAGTGGACATGCGTCATTCCATGATGGCTATCTCTAAACTGGCTGTAACGAACCCTGTCATGGTATCAAACATGTTGTGATCATATGATTCCATGCATTGTAAAGCTCACCGGGGAGCCCTCAGTGCTCCCGGTACCAGTATTCTAGACCCGGACAGCAAACTAGGACTGCTGTCGACCAGAGACACGATTCTGCCCTCCTGCTGCTGAGCCAAGCTCGAGCAGGGGAAGGTAGGACAATAGGTTTCCTGTCACAGGGAGGTGTGACCACCTCCCAGACAGGACTTAGTGTATTGGGACAGAGTGGGGGCACTTGCCAGCACCACTAGACTGCTTTGAAGGGCACATTTGGTGCCCTCCTTGCATACTCCAGTTGGAACCAGTTCAGGGAGCCATTAGCTCCCGCTCTGGTGCAAAACTGGACAAAGAGCATGGGAGTATCCTCCCCACTGTCCAGCCCCTCCTCTGGGAGGGACCTCTGAATCGTCCCAACCCTTTCCTTAGGAAACGTACCGGCCTACCTGTGGGTGGGTCCCTAGATTTGTCATGGGACAAGATTAAGATCCAAAACCACTTCAACTTCGACTGTCTGGGCACTTAGGACTTTGCTGGACTTTGCTTTGGGAACCGAGACTGCAACTGGCAAGACTCTTGCTGGTCCCGGAATCGTCATCCTGAAAGTCTGCTGCAACGTCTGTGCCTGTGCTCCATACAGTTTATTCACAGGGCCTGTGGACATCCAAGACACCAAAGGAATCTCCCTTGGAGTGAAGGAGTCACTCCCCTGCATCTGCGAGCACCTCAACAAAGCTAACCAGTCTCCTGTTCCTGAGCTCTTACAGACTTCAAAAGGTTCAGCAACATAGGTGGTGGTTCTACAACTCCCTCTGGGCTTGCTCTGTCTTCACAGCAAGTTTGAAGTCTCTATCCCTCGTCGGAACTGCTGGAGCAGTACGCCTGTGCACCGGGTCGACTTGCCGTTGTCAAGGCTTGTTGACTCTTTCCTCCAGAGATCTTCGGGCTCCAAGAAGCTCCAGCCTCAAGCATCTCCTGTAGACAAGATCTTCACCTACACCACAACCTTTGCTCTGTGGGCCTTCATCCTTTGGTGAGCGGCTCAAGGTCCTCTTGCGACTCATGTGCCTCCGGCCTGTGGGTCCTCATGAGGGTCTTCTTTGGCTCCAGTGGGCTTCCCTGCGTGTTCGGGCCTAGTTTGACTTACCTGCTCGTACTGAGTCAGTTGGACCTTGCTGGTCCCAACACTGCACCTTTTTCTATGACTAAGTTTGTTGCAGTTGCCAAGGCTTATTAGTGCCCCTGCCAGACACTGACCCCTTGGCTCTTGTTATCCAACGTGGGACAGCTTGTGAACAGCTGCTGGTCTTCCACAGCGTTGCCTTGTCCGCACAGCTGCAACTTTAAAGGCACCGTCAACTCTCCTGCATCTCTGACATCGGTGGTCTTTCGTGCCTCCTGGTCACTCCTGAGTGGCATAGACTCTGTCCCCTCTACTTGCCGGTACCTCTCATCTTGAATCCACCTTTGGGTTCCTCCGTACTTTTTCACCTTCTTCGCTAGCGGAATCTTCACTGAAGTCCTCCATTGTGGTCTACGACAGTTTCCGACGTCACATTGCACCTATGCACCCTGCTTCCCTGGTGTAGGTATCCTGGTTCCTGGGGTATCCACGGACGGGGTGACTCTCCAACCTTCTATATTCCATGGGGTTTCTTCAGGGCCCGCTTGGAAAGGTCCTTTACTTTTTTTAAACTGCAACCGTGACTTACCTATTGACTTACATTGAGCACGAGGTTGTGTTCCTACTCTGCACACGACCTCTGTGGGGTTCCTAGATACTCACCTTATGGTGGTTCCTTGGGTACCCGGCTCTTCTACGTCTACCATGTCCATTCTCAGCTTAGGTCGTGGTTCGCATTTCACTATTTTAGTATATGGTTTGGTCCCCCCCTGGAGACCACTTTGTATTTGTGTTACTTATGTTTTCTATTTCCAAAGTATTTGTGTTTATTGTGTATATCTCCGGGTAGGCGATATTGCAATGTGTTAGTAAGCATTTATAATAAATACATATTTATATAACTACACTGTGTGGTTCTTTTTCACTTAACCTATACCATAAGATTAAATACTGGTAAAATAAGCTGCTTTACACTCCTTCTGGACTAAGACTGAAGGCTGCTCTCCACAGCTACCACTTAAATAGTTTTCTAAGGTTGTCTAAGACCACTAAAATCCCCATAAGGGTTGTCTGGATTAGTGCAGGGCGCTACACTGACATATGGGAGTACCATATACTAAGCCAGCCTCCTACAGAGTTACAAACCACAAATCCAATGGCAAACAACAAGTGGAATGCATTCCCAGGGAAGTTTCTAAATGTCCCCAAGATGTCTTTAGTAAACCTGACAGCTATGCAGTCTGATATGCTTCGATCTAAAAACCCACACCGCACCTAAACTCCAATCATCCCTGGGCCCCAAAAAGGCTTTTTTAACCCGAAACTCGCCTATCCACGATTCCTAGAAAGCTCTCTCCATCCCTAAACACAACCTTTCCATGAACCTGAAAAAACCTTCACCACCACTGCTCCTACACACCACCGAACCCATTACCCTTGAAAAAAAGGTTAAAGTGATAATATAGTAAAGTAAACATGTCAGCTAAAACCTAACATTTTAAACAAAGGAAATACAGAAAATCACCAGCTATAGTTACCTGAAGTAGCTATAAATTGCACACTCAGCCTGCACAATCACCATGCACAATGATGACAATAATGATGTTGTTTCAGGTGTAATCAGTGGGGTTATCAATGACATCATATGACATGTCATGAGTGATGTAATTTGTGATGTCATAAGCAGCGCATGGTGAGTGGCAAGTGTGCTGCAACTTTTCTTTTCATTTTGCAGCCAGCCAATCGGAGCGATCCCTCTGAAAATGTTCCCTAAGCCAACCATATGACTTGCATTTCAGCCCAACGGCACAGATGTCTATCAATTTTGAACCTTAATTTCTACAAAACTACTGAAAAGAATTAGTATCAAATTCATGTTTAAAGTCTTTTGAATGCCTTAGTAAAAATACTGCATGGTACCACCATGGGGTTCCTTAGGGAAGCTTACACAAAATTCTGCATTACCATGGGGTGGAAACGTGAACAGCAGCTCCAGTGGTACTTCTGATGTACCTCACGAATGGGCCACGTTGGGTTCAGCATGAGGACCATGGTACAAGTGGCCTATTTTTTTTATTTTTTATTTTAATCTCAGGGGGCTGGGAGAGGTCCCCTCTTTGCCCTTTTTCAGAACATATTGACTGGGACCCTGAGTCCAGTATTGGTGGCCGCAACATTTTCTTCACAGTTGCGATAAGCCAATCAGATCCAGCTGTCCCACGGGTCTAAACCAGTCCTGCAGTACCGAAATGCCTGACAGGAGAAAAACCTCCATCATCCAATTAGAAAGCCCTATTTTTTGCAAGACCAGCAAACATGTTACTTACCTTTGGTAATGCCTTCTCTGGTAGAGACTCCTTTCAGAAGCATAGTTCTTACCTTAGAATTATCTCCATGTGTCAGACTGAAATTGAATTCTGAAAGTTTTCGAGAGCAGTACTCCTGGGCACCAGGAGGTGGCGTAGTTAGGACCCGCATGTTGTCACCAGCGTCGTTCGCACCGGAAGTGACATGCGCAGTGCCTATATAGGTGCCACCCCAGCATTCTGCCATGAGTTTCTTTTCAAGACTTTCCCCGCCAGGAGCACAGAGCCACGAGGAACACTGACCACTGGTGTGGAAAACTAGGGCCCTGAAAGGGAAAAGCCCTGTCCCTAGAAATCCGTTTGCAGAGCAATGAGGATGGGTGGATCGGTAAGGAATTTGCGACTAGGTAGGGTCTCTACAAGATAAGGCATTACTGAAGGTAATTAACTTGTTCTTCTGATAGAGACTTCTAGCCACAGATTCCTTACAATTTCACACCAAAATATCCTGCAGGACCGAACGGACAAAGTGCCCGTTTTGATGGACATGATTGTCAAGGCACTAGTGTTTTGTGAACATGTGCAGAGAGAACCATATTGCTGCCTGGCAGATATCCAGGACCAGTACTCCACGTGCATAACAGTGATTGCAGCCTTTGAAATGAGCATACAGACCCTCTGGAGGTTGCTTTTTGGCCAATGTGTAGCAGGTTTTAATGTAGAGCACGATTCATTAGGAGATAGTCCATTTCTGCACAGCCTTTCACTTTTTCATTCCGACATACTCCATAAAAAGTTCGAAGAGTTCATCGTTCTCCCGGAACTCTTTTGTGTGGTCAAGATTGAACGACAAAGCTCTTTTTGGGTCCAGGAGGTGAAGTTGTTCCTCTTCATTGGAGGGATGTGTCGTAGCTTAAAAGTAGGCATGGTTATGAACTAGCCTACATTAAAGGGAGTGAAAACTTTCAGGAGAAAGGAAGCCCTAATGAGAAGTACCAGCTTGTCTGAATAGATGCTCAGGTAAGGAAGCTTGAATGACAATACCCGAAGCTCATCGACTCTCCTGGCAGATTTTATTGCCACCAGAAAAGCTTTCTGCATGGTTCAGAGTCTAAGAGCACAGTTGCGCCCGGAGCTCCAGCAGGTTGATGTAGTGTCCGGACTCTGCCAGAGACCAGAGACCTATGATCTCCACCTCTCTTAGATGGCAGCCCAAAGTGACACATCTGTCACTACTGTCAGATCTGGTTAGGGAAGGGAGAGGGGCTGCCACTGACCCGATTGCAGTTTGTCAACCACCACTGCAGATCTTTTGCAGTTCCCTCCGAGATCTGGACCATGCTGAAGAGATTCCCCTTATGAAGCGCCCACTGGAACATCAGGCCTCACTTCAGAGCCGCATATGATAGAGGTCATGTGTCGCAAGCAGGATGTATGAGTCCAAGCACCGAAATACAGGATAGAGGCTGAAAGACCGGTACCATTCCTGGAATATCCTGGACTCGCCGCTCGGTAGGAAAGGCCCAAAAACTGCACCATGTCCAGAACATCTCTGATGAGAAGGAGCATCTGAGAGGGAGTCAGATGCAGCTTTGGCACATTTATAGTGAACCCCAGTGAATGCAGGAGCTCCTCCGTAGTCTGGATGTGGGAGACAGCAGCCTGGGGCGAGCCCGCATTCAACAGCCAGTCATCGAGATAGGGGAAGACTGGCACCCCTGATCTCCACAGATGAGCTGCAACCACCGCCATCACCTTGGTGATTACCCGAGGGGACAAAAGGGAGTACTGAAAACTGAAAGCATGCGTGACCCACCGTGAACTGCAGGCATGCCTATTAGCAGGCAGGACAGGAATGCGGACATATGCGTCGTGCAAGTCAAATGCTACCATCCAGTCTCCCAGGTCCAGGATACGGGTAGGCAGAAATCGCGTAGTTACATAATAACTCTGTGAGATTCCGTGGAGTTCTGTGAGCAGCGGAATATTGGCACGTCACACTCATTTTTAGCACCAGAAGCATTTTCAGCATGGTAACATCAGTGCGAAAGGCACCACATACCACCCGAGAGGGTGCTGCTTGTTTCTGCCGCTTGAGTAGATTTTCTACTCGAGCCGCAGCTTTCTCAACTCTAATGGTAGCGGCCTACAGTGACTGCATGCAATGAGAAACCATGCAGTGAAACGTCCTGGCACTCCACTCCTAGCTCTACAATTTAACATTGATGAGCCGAGTGTGAGAGAAAAACTCTGCCACGTGGCGGTTCGAGGGGTTTTATGGAACTACACAAACACCACCTGCGGAGCAGAGTTTACTGCCCACCCTAATCCAGGGCAGGCAGCACTTGAGCGAGCAAGATCATTTTGAATTCCTCCTTCTTGAAGAAGAAATTTAGAGGGCGCAGGTCTAGGATAGAACAAAGGCCTCCTTCCTTTTTGGGCAGCAGAAAGTAGCAACCATGACGTACTTCTGGTGTTGGCACCCTCTCTATGGCTTCCTTGGCCAAGAAAGTTGTCACTTCCTAGCGGAGTAGTGTAAGATGGTCCTCCGTCATCTTGTCACAAGCAGGTGGCATGGGTAATGGGGTAGTCACTAAGTGGAGGGAGTAGACTCTTTAGACAATTTGAAGAACCCATCGGTCTGGTGCTATAGACCTCCAGTGGGGCAGGTAATGGCATATCCTGCCTAGCACTGGGTGCCCGTGATGGTAAGAGGGCAAACTAAAGGGTCTGGAGGCTGTGTCTGCCAGGAAGTGTGAACTTACCCAACCTCTGGCTGCCCAATCTACGAGGTCTGTGGGTACTGTGTCCTCAGCCATGCATAGACTGGGACACTTGCACACTGTGGTGTTGAGCATGTGTAAAGGCACGGCTGGAAGCGGAAGGCAGACTGGGGTTATCGAGGGGCCATGGAAAGGCCCAAGGACCTGGCCATGGCCTTGCTGTCCTTGAAGCGCTCCAGTGCTGAGTTCGCCTTGTCTCCGAAAAGACGTGAGCTATCAAAGGGCATGTGTATAACCAATGTTTGGACATCCCCTGTAGAGCCAGTTGGTTTCAGCCGGACGTGGCGCCATAAAGCCACCGACGATGAAACTGTTCTGCCTAGTGAGTCAGTGGTATCCAGCCCACATCTGATTATCAGCTTTCCTGCATCTCTCCCGTCAGCAACAGCTTGGGAACAGGGCCGGACTGGGAACCACAACCGGCTCTGGCAAAGTGCTCGGCCGGCCCCCTCCCCCCCGGGGGGGGGGGCGCCGAGCTCTTTGCCAGGGTCGGCTGTCGGACGATTTTGTTGCAGTGCTGATTTTGCAGCTATGCTGCAAAAACGGCCCTGTAACAAAAACGGCCCCCAGGGGCCCAAAACCGGCCCCCACCCGTGCGGTGCACCGGGGTATTGCCCGGTGCCCGCTACGGCCACTCCGGCCCTGCTTGGGAAAGTATGGTCTGGGCCTGCTCTGGAACCATGGGCAGCACTTGGGCAACTAAATCCCATAGAGCATGAGAGTGACGGCCCGAAAGGCACAGGGTGTTAACGGACTGCAGTGTCAGGCTGGTGGAAGAAAACATATTCTTGCCTAAGGTGTCCAGCTGTTTAGATGTCCTATCTGGTCGGGCAGTAAGGAATGCACCAGGATTTACACAGGAAGTGGAGACTCAGACCACCAAGCTCTCCGGGGAAAGGTTTTGCATTAGGTAGGTGGGGTCCCCTGGGGTGAGCGGTGGTGGCAGGCAGTCGTCCTGTTCACAGGAGCCCATGTGCTTGGCTTGGACCAAGTCCCAAGCAGGACGTCTGTAAGGGATTCATTAAATTGGAGAAATGGTTCTGAGGAGGTCACTCCCGGCTGAAGTGCCTCTGTCAAGACGTATATCTTGACTGCCACTGAGGGCAGGCTAAGGTCTAGGACCTCAGCCACCCCACAAACCTACATAGCAAAACATGCTCCCTGCTCCGTAGCCACGGTAGGGGGTGAAAGCATGCCAGTATGCAGCAAAGTGTCCAGTCCACTGGACTCCGCGAAGTCCTCACACCAGGCCATGTTGGGATATAAAGGCAGGTATTCTTCAGGGTACAGCAACCCCCCCCCCCCCAATCACCCCGAGTCCTAGCCCATAGGCATGGGGCTCAGGCTCCAGCCTGAAGGCATTACTTCCATTGGCACCGGAGCCAGTGTCTGAAGACACCCCTCTGGCTCCCTGTCAGAGTCGGGGATCAGATTGGGGGCGGCTCGACCAGGGTGACGCTGGGAACGTCGTATTGGGACCGATGCCAGGGAAGGTCGAGGTAGTATGACTGCTGCGAGTCCAAATCCATCCGAGGATACAAGAGCCCCGACTGGGGCTGGAGGTGGACCTGCCAGTGGGTAACCAGTAGGGGCCCCACCTGAACCCACAGGGAACAAAGGTGTGCCAGCAGGGATGGGCCGCTCAAATATGAGGTGCGTGGCCTCATAAAACTTTCAAATTTGAGTGGGGGTGGCTCTGGCTCCCGGAAACTCTGGAAGGCATGGAGCTGGCCCAGTAGCAGGCTCAACCACAGAGCCTGGCGCCTCGAATGAGGATGCTCCCTCGTCTGGTCTGAATACCGAGACAGATAGGGCGAAGCCAAAGACCTCTGTGACTTCTTGTTCTTCTTTTTCTTGTAGGACTTCACTGAATGGCCTGACGATTTCGAGTGCAACAAGGATCTTGGGCTCTGTGACCGATCCCAAGACCTTCCTCTTGACCGGGATCGAGATTGTCGTGGCGTGGCACGTTGAGCAGCAAGAAGCTTGAGGGACCACTCAATTAAGGTCTTGGGTTTCATGGCATAGCAATTGGTGCAGGTCTTCGTGTCATGGTCGCGCTCCAAGCACCATAGGCAAATAAGGGGCCGGTTCCGGCACCGACATCTGTGTTAGTATGCTCCAGTGGGAAGTGGCGCTCTCCACCCATCTCATGCTGGTCTTACCCCATCTGTGGCTCAAGGCCCAGCTTCTACCTTATCTGGTTTTTGCTTTAGATTCAATGGAAGGGTTCATCAAGTTCACTATAACCGAGTATTTCTTTTCGTTGATATCTGGACCCACCACCAACTGCTGTGTACTCTAGAAATTAGAGCCTGGATACCCCTCAGGTTCAAGCTGCTCTGCCGAAGCCCAGCTATTGTCTACCGCGATCCAAGATCTTCAAAAGTCTTAAAATATCCACGAGGTGAATATTTAGCACTCCAGGAAGCTTATAAACTAACAAAGTAAGTCATTTTTGGAACTCTGAGATTTACCTGAAGAACCCCTGCTTCTAAACATGCCAATTTCCATTCTATTAGTGTGTCTTTATATGTTGTATTCTGTGTGAACTGCAAAATAATGAATCTCATTGATAAACCCACAGGAAGTAAAATATTTGTTTTAATTTGTCACATCACAGTGAACTCAACAGAAAACCTTAAGCATTATGTGCATGAATCCATGCACCACTCTACCAAAAAACGGCGGGTCTCTCTATGGCGACATTAATATAAGAAGTAAGAACCCAAGGTGGCCATTTCAACCAATGAAGAAACGTCCGCTTCACTGTGGAAGACCTTGTATCATCTAGTGCTTACACTGATCAAGGACCATGACGCCCAGATGGACGAATTACACTTAACCTTCGGGGAATTCACGTCATCGTGTGCCACAGCTCTCCTATGTGCCAAGTCTGGGAGCACTTAAAAAGGTTAACTGCCTATTTTGAAGAGCGTTATTAGTTAGCTATAGACATTTACTTTGATCAATACTGGCAGAGGGATTTAACTTGTAGCCACCTGAATGATTCAGGCCTCAGAATAAATATGTCTACACGTAAATTCGTTTTGCATTGCTTCTCCCGTGTTATTAGTTCCAATCACGTGACAGCTGTGTCGCAAACGCAGTATGGTACTGTAGCGATAAATGAATCATTTGGCTGCGTAATTTAATTTGCCACATAAACAATAAAGAGAATAGTATCTTATCTTCTAAAACAAATCTGCGGGAGTGATTAAAAACGCATCTCGTTTGGACACAATTAATCTTTAATACTGCCTAGAACAATTATTACAAGTGATTAAGCTGTCTGAGCCTTCCCGGGCGAGTAGTCGGAGCCTTTTTGTTAGCAAATATGAGATGATACGCGAAGCCACAGGAACTTCAATGCAAGAAATCCTGCCTCGCTCCTGCGCCTTGAGAATTTTACACAACTGGTTCACCATAAGGTGGTGGTGCTGTGGGGTCATGAACATTTGTAAAGTGGCAAATTTTGCGTCTTCCTGAGTATAACAGAAGCCAATATGAGGCGAAGAGATAGGAAACATTTGCAAGCTGACAATGGCACAAATAGAATCCATTGACAGATTTGTTATTTTTTTTAAACATGAAAATGAATATGGGTGTAACTATAACATTGAGAATCAGTGTGTTAAAATGATTGTATCCTTCAAACAAATAGTGTTTTAAAGGCTCTCGTTGTCGCTCAAACTACTCACTTTTTAACAGTTCTTAGTGTATTTTTAGAAGCCTTTTTATACATTGTGCCCCGGAAACCAAAGGGTGTGTGTGCCCGTCTTGGTGCCCCTGGGCACAATGGTATTACAGAAGGGACTGCAGGCATGTGTGCATCCCCTTCTGTAATACTGATAGTGCTGGCCTACAAGTAGGGCCAGCGCTATCATGAGAGTGCATTCTCTCATTTACATCGGGGGTGTGGCCCCATGCAAATGAGGGACCCTCTCTGCCTCTGCGCTGTATTATAGACGCAGGCATAGACACAAATAGGACCTTAGGTGGTGCACTGTCAGTACGCCTCCTGAAGGCAGCCCTCTAGAGAGACGCAAGGAGGTTCCATGGACCCCCAGACATCCCCATGCAGGTGGATTCAGTCACTCTCTGCACTCACCTTCAGTGGGATATCTCTTCCTTCTCCCGTCTGCACTGTGAAACATGGAGCGACTTTGAAACAGTTGCTCTGAATTTCACTGAATACGCTGTCCCCAGGGCAGGCACGACTTTGCACCTGCCGGGCCGTCAGTGCATTAATTGTAATAAGGTACACTTTCTCTACTTGCACCCAGAACACCTGCATAAAAGTGGCCTCGGCACAAATAAGGACAGTCGCCTTTTCCATACTATGGACCCTGATGGCCACCAGGAAATATCTGTTTAGTCTCACAATGGAAGACTGTTGCTACCAACAGGATAATTCTAATTACATTTGCATAGTGTTTCATACCACTTTTGAGGTGAAGAATTGCATTATCAGATGGGTAGCATGGTACAGCAACAAGGAGTGTTTGGTTAGAAGGGTGTTGTACTTGCAATGAGGTTTATGTGGGAAGCGTTTTGGTGTTGTGCATGAATTACAAGAGTTCTGCTATTATCAGAGCTGGGGAACTAAAGCAGTCCTGTAAAATATGTTCAAACCAGCCCTGCTCTCTTTGTCTCCACACTCAATCTCTCTCTCTCTCCTTTCTCCCTCTCTGATCAATCTCTATACCTTCCCACTCACTCACTCCCTCTCTTTCCTCTTTTGAAGCTTTCCCCTGCCTGCTGTACTTAAACTTGGAGAGCTAGGGAAAGTGACAGAGCACCTGGATGGCCCTGGGCTCTCGCAACCAGCCTCCAAGGACTTTCGCCCACCGGGGAATGCCCAGTGAAATAGAAAGCCCCTCTAGTCCAGGCTAATTTTCTGTCTTGGGTCGTCACACTGAAGTGTGTGATGAGGAAAGAAGAATTAAGGGCACAGTGCCCTCACTTTACATTAGTCAGCTTCTATGAGTTGTCCTGTAGGTCCTATGGGGTTTTAGAGATTACCATCGATGTCACTCTATCCGAATATCTCGACCAAAATGGTATTTTGGATGGAACTCAATTTGGCTTCAGAAAGGTGTAGAGCACTGAATCTGCACTTATAGTGGACACAGAAGAAATCAGGGACATCATGGATAATGGAGGCAATGCAGCAGTGGTCCTATTGGACCTCTCCTCGGCCTTTGACATGGTGAGCCACTCGGTACTGTTTCATAGGACAACGGAAATAGGAATTGCTGAGTCAGCCCATGATCTTTTGCACTCTTTTCTTTTAGACAGAGGGCAAACAGTCATGTTTCGTGATTTTGTTTCCACTCCTTTCTTTCTTCCATGCGGCGTACCACAAGGATTGTCGCTTAGTCCCACCGTATTTAATATCTATGTGGCCCTACTTGCCAAACTCATTAAATCCTTCGGCTTTTCAAGTACCTCCTATGCAAATGACATATAAATTGTGGTGTCCATCACAAGTAATGTTGAGGAGGTGGCCCAGCGGCTCAATAGTTGTATGTGAGCAGTGGTTATCTGGATGAATAACCACTGTTTCAGGCTAAATTCGGATAGAACTGAAGTATTTCTCTTTGGGAGGGATACTTCCAGGGCCGGACTGGGTACCAAGCTTTCCTTAATAAACAATGCAAAACAAATGTTTTAAAAAGTATGCTTTAAAGCTATTTGTTTTGCATTAGTCATTCAGAAGCGCCGGCAGCTCCCCAGCATCAAAATCAGCCCCACAGCAGTAAACCTGGACCCCACCTTGCCACCCCAACAAAAAATGTGCGGTCACCAGTCCAGCCCCGGATACCTCCTTTCGGAGTAACACTTGGTGGACACAGATGTTAAGTAGTCTCCCAAGGTCAATTCCTAAAGTGAGAAATCTCAGAATAATTTTGGATTCCAAACTTTCTTTCGTGGAACAATCAAACAAACTTACATCTACCTGTTTTCCCCAGTTAAAAATCCTCACGAAAATGTTGCCATTTATTCCAAAAGATTTACAAAAGACCATGGTTATCTCTCTTGTCTTTTCAAGACTAGATTACTGCAATGCCCTGCAGCAGGGCTTGCTCAAAAAATTTGCAGAGAGTTTAGTACGCAGCTGCTTGGGTACTCAAACATTTTTTTTTTAAATCAACCTAGTCTCAAAGGCCCTGGAGTAGCTGCACTGGCTCCCGATAAAACAGAGTGACGTTTAAGGCCCTGTGCATAGCACATAAAGCACTCCACAGCGTTGGGCCATAATACCTGGAAAACACATTTTTATGGTACGTCCCGGGTAGAAGTCTACGTTCACAGACTGCTAAAAATGTCAGGTTGCAAAAGATTTGTACAGCTTTGTGGGGTGGTAGAGGCTTTGTACATCCAGCCTGCAAGCTTTATAACCTGCTCCCTGGGCTCCTAAGAAGCCAGCAGAACCACAGGATATTTCGGAAAAAGCTCAAAACATGGCTTTTTCCACTCTCCCTGTAGTTGCAATTCATTATATGCAGTTGATTTTCCCTGGTTAAAGTCGCTAACGTCAAGATGCCTTCGTGCATACATGGTGCTTTATAAATATAAATATCGAATAGCATCCAACTTCTTGAGCTGAATACAGCAGTTTAGACAGGCACTAGGTAGCTCTTTAGGGTCTAGAAAGTATTTGTTTAGCATCTTCAATCCGGAAAGAACCATATATATATGTATATATATATATATATATATATAATTACACTGGCCGCTTGTATGGCGGGTCCTCTGTAGACGCGCTACTGGCCAGTGCATGAAGAGATGAGGGGAAGTCGATCAAAGAAAGACCAGAGGACACAGCGGGGTACTCTATGGCAGACCTTTATTCACCGTGGCTGGCTGGCATAATGCATTTCGGCGTAGTGCCTTCGTCAGATGCCTTTTTCCACTGGGTGTCACTCACTCCCTCCTTTATAGTTCACACGGCATTCCCATTGGCTGAAACAACACGAGCTCCGCATTGCAGCTGTAGTCCGAAACTGGGGGACTTCAAATCCCAGTGTGCATTGCTCAGGTGAGTGTCCATTGCGGAGCTGTACTTCAGATGTGCCAAACAAGGGAGGGAGGGGGCAAATGCATGCCGAGTTAGTCCCTTAATATATGTGCTGAAGGCTGCCTTGAGTCCCCAACGCCACAACCACCAGAGCAGGAACCAAACCGGGCCGTGACCAGGTCCGGCTTTAGGGCGGTGTGACCGGTGCCACCGCAATGGGTGCTGGCTTTCTGGGGGCGCCATGTTTTCAAGTTTATTATGTTTTTGAAGCACCTGCTGCAGCCTTTCTTTCCTCCAGCAATTGCCAGGCCTCACAAAAATGTCAAGATAACTCGTGTGATTAATTATCTTCCTGGAGAGAGATCAGTGTTTTGTATAGTTGAGGTTGTGACCTCTGTGAAGTTAGCGCAGAGGGTTAATATGCCTGCTGCAAAGAACGTGTACCAAGTAGATTACAGAGTGCGTATAATGTAAACAGATCAGCAGGTTTCTGCTTTCAAAAGAGACATCCTTTTGTTACAATTTATAACTTAAAGTCCTAATATTCAACAGTGAGCTATTAACTTTCATCACAGAACTGCATACACACTGCAAAGCATACATTAGAACATTGATTAATGTTGCATAAAGGGTTAATTTGACTAGAAATCGACTCTTATTATTAAAGAAAACTCCCAACTATGCTGTTTCTTTTTTGAGTGTGTGCTTCTCCACACTCAAAAAAACTCAAAAACTTAAACTATACTTCCTACCAGTATGGATGACATGTGACTCCTACACTTTTAGTCCTTTGGCTTATGTAAACATTTCCTATACTCTGATTGTCTCTGTGTAATGTGTGTGTGATGCAAAGTGCTCTGACACCCTACACTGGTATCAGTGGCGCTATATAACTAATTCAAAGTATCTGAGAGAGTGTGGTTATGGAGACTGTTAAAGGGTGCTAGTGAGAGAATCCGTGGTGGAGGTGGACATTGGGGGGGGGCGCCAACAAACATTGTCGCACAGGGCGCCACCAGCGCTAAAGCCGGCCCTGGCCGTGACATGCAGGTACAATGATCCTGAGTCCCCGTACAATGACGGACTGCCAATGACTGAAGTGGCCGCTGCAAATGGCAGTCCGTCATTGTACGGGGACGCAGGATCATTGTACCTGCATGTCACGGCCCGGATTGGTTCCCGCTCTGGTGGTTGTGGCATTGGGGGCTCAAGGCAGCCTTCAGCACATATATTAAGGGACTAACTCGGCATGCATTTGCCCCCTCCTACCCTTGTTTGGCACATCTGAAGTATATATATATATATATTTGCAATTATAGCGCACCAATTATATGATAGTCCTGTAAATTATGTCTGTTAATATTTTTTAAGATATTGCTAGGATAAGAGACAGACACATTAACATATGGGGCCTGATTTATCAAAACGGATTTAAGGTGCTGGTGGAGAGCTGTGACTCCGCAAGAGTGCAACAATTGTAAGGCTGTCTTGTCATCCTTACAGATTTTTGCAAAGTGCAAAATTCCGCAAGTAGGAAGGGAAGCTGAATGAGCATATGTACCTTTTTTTACCGCCACGTGGTAATGCCCTTCCCATATTCCCTTCAAATCTGGGGGTAATCTATTTTCTTTCTCATCTTGATAGGAGAGTTATTCCAGTCAACACTGGAGTAACTCCCCTCCCATTTCCAGAGAGGGAAGGGTTAGATTTTAAATTGAGAGTGCCCACAAATTAAAAGGCAAACCACACCGTGTAACACCCACATCCCACTTCTTGTGTGGATTTACTACTGTGGTTGTGTCTGCACTCATTGTGGAGAAACCTGCAGTAGTAAAGCCATTTACAACAGCCAAGAATCCTTTTGGAAATTTCTGGCACTTGTAAATGAGGTATTTGCACCCAGAGACCTATGATAATGGCCAAAAATACCTTTCTGACTTCAGCCCAGTGTGCGGAACCTAATTTAAAACAAGCATTTACAATGCAAAGATCTCGGCATTGGTAAAGTTAGAGCTATTGGCATTGCTCATGACATTATTTTTGTTTATGTTTTTGTTTTTAAAACATTTAAAGAAACGGCATTGTCATGAGCAATGCCAATAGCTCTAACTTTAACAATGCCAAGACCGTTGCATTGTAAATGCTTGTTGGAATGATGCAAGAGGTCCCCGTGTCTCTCAGTTGGATTAAGTACTTGCTTCCTATGTACATCACCCATAAATACATTGCACTCTTCTGATGCAATTTTAAACAAATTTAAATACATTAAAATAGCACTGCTCACAACAGGGGAATGTCACTGACTGCTACTTTTGCCGTGTATGCGCCATCACAGGCCCGTGCTTCGCACTATTGGAGTTAACGCTGCCCCGGGACCCGTGCACTGCACGGGAAAGCGTGACTGTCCGTGGCGAAGTGGTGCTCGCTGGGATCGGTGAACCGGGTTGCCACTGCCCCAGAAGAGCTGGAAGTCATTTGATCTGTAGGACGGCATCGTACGGACATCCTCTGCTGAAGAGGGAAAAAAATAGTGGACTGTTCAAAGATTGGATGAGAGTGCGAAGAAGGGTCAGGAAGGCTTGACTAGTTTGGGGCTCAGGGGTCCAATACGGACCTCGAGCTGAGCCCCAGGTCCAGGCTTCTGGGACGATCCTTCCAAGGGTCGCCCTCCTGGACGTGCAGGTGAGGTGATGCGCCATGGGTGGCGTGCACAGGTATGTCGCAGACGTGATTGCAGGGACAACTGGGTGTTGGTAGGTGTACAGGAGGTAACCGTACCCTGAGTGACTGGAGTGGAGACAACGGGGTCGTTAGGGGGGGTTGCATGGGCATGACCGGTGCCCAGTGCGCCATACGTGGGGGCTGGAACGATTGAGCTGTAGTGGCCCCCGTGGGACCAGCGAGTCAGGAGGATGACGAAGCTTCAAGTGACGTGCGCATAGGCGACTGGACCACGAGTGAGGTGCTTGGGGACTGCTGGGCCTCGAGTGACGTGAGGTTATTTCTGGACCATGAGTAGTTTACACGGGGGTGACGTTGTCTTGTACGAGTGAGCGCCGGGAGAGCTGGATCATGAGTGATGTGTTGGGACCACTGGACAGTGACTCGCCCGCAGCGATGACTTGATTGTGATGATGACGGGCATGGGTGAGGCCGTGACAAAAGTGGGGGTGTGATGTGACGTACGTGGGTGACGTCACTGTTTTAATGAAAATGTAGAATTGCAGGTACTCCCCATTTAAGGTACCTGTTTGCTCCTGAGAAGTGGCGGTACTCTCCTGTTAAACGTAGCGCAGCAGTGCTAAGAAGTGCAAGTACTTTTATACAAGGTGACATGTAAACGATAGCGCAAGGGGACTCGAGGGCGCGGCTTTGAACACACTTGCAATGTTAGTTTTGGCAGTAAGCCTGAGCGCTCTATAGCGCCGAACTGGTCGTTGCTCGGCCACAGATGAAAACGAGAGAGCAGGGGGAGAGGACAAGCACACCACTGCCTTTCTCCAAGGCAGAGCAGAAATGCCTCGGAGAAACGCAGCGGCGTTTTCGGATTCGGGGGCGTGTTTGTCTTTTCTCTCCTCCAGCCATTGGCTGGAGGAGAGAATGAGACTTCTTGCAAAAAACACGCCCCCCGATCCGAAAAGGACGGGGCTTAATCGGAATGACTGACCTCTTCTCCAATGGCTGGCCAGCATTCAAGAGGCCAGCCAATGGAAAACAGGGGAGAAGAGGGGCGGGTTCAAGCCCCTCTACTCCAAGTCATTAAATCTCGGAGCTAGACTGCGCAAGCGCAGCCTTCGCAGCCGAGACCTAAAAAATAAGTGTTAGGGTCCATAATATATATCAGAAGGTCACAGCAGCTTGCACCATCCACTGTCCCTGCCAGTACTGGCAAATGCCAGTACCAGCACTACCTGCAACCCATAAAACTACCACAAATGTGACAAATGTTAATATTCTGGGTCACCCAAAGCTGTAAGAATAGCATGTGTGCGCTGGTTTTATTAGTGTTTTTTTAATATACATTCAATTATTAAGTACTCTGCTAAGGATCTCTGTTTAATCATAGACAGCACCACCATGTGGAGGAATGTCATAAAAATGTACCAGTATTAAAAACAAGTGCTAGTGCTGTGCTCTGGCAAACATCGGCACAAATTAAGCACTACCTGCATCTCAAAATATGGATTCACAAATAGAATTCACCTGTGTTCCAGAGATATGACTACTTGTGCGTGGGTTCTTGAAAAAGAATATGTTGCTTACCTTGGTGTGTCCTTTTAGGACAAAAATATTGTTTTTCCACAGATTACCCATTTAGAAAATGTCCCTTTCCTTACACTGAATCTGGCAGTATATTCATGTTTGCTGACCAGATGCCAGTGCTCCCAACAGAGACTCCATGACTGGAAATACTTTGACGTCACTACCAGAAATGATGACAGCTCCAAAAAGGGACTGCTTGCGACTGTGACATCATTATCGTTCTAAGAGACCAAGCAACTCGCCTAACTAATTTACAACAGAATCACTGCCTAATGCTCCTCTCGCCATTCCATTGTCTGGAACAAGGCTTTCTGGCCTTCTTCTTTGGACCAAAAACCGATCTCTGTTGAATGTGTAAAAAATCTAGGTATCACAATGGATGCTTTAATAACACTGACTGAACAGATAGACTCAGTAACTAAAACGTGATTTTCCAACTGTAACTTCGTGCATTCAGGACTTCCAATCAAATCCATTAAAATACAAATCGTTTAAAATACAGTAGTCAGACTGATATAAAACATCGTATTTGGACATAATATTGGATCATAAATATGAAGTACAAAAATATCGAGTTTTTAATATCATGACACATTAATATCGTGATGTAGAAATATCAGGAACATAAATATCGACTTTTTGGTACGTAATATCGTTTGAAAGAATATCAGTGTTTTAAAAATCTTTTACAATACTATTGTTGTAACAAATATCGTTTTTTAATTATTTTAATGTGATTTAGTTCATATTTTAATTGTATATGTTATATATTGTTTGTAGAATTGTTGTTAATATTTTTTTTTACTTTTTAATTGTAAGTTATTTATATGTTTTAAATCTAATTGTTAATAGCAAATTATAGTGTCACAGCGGGTTGTGAAGTTTGCAGTGGTCCAGGATGGGAAGTTAATTAAGTATAATTAATTAATAATTAATTTTGAATTAATAAATTATGTAAATTATGAAATTATTATAATTTCTAAGTGATATTCTGGTTGCGGGTTGTTTTGTTTGTAGGGGTATAGCGTGGGAAGTTAATTAAGTAATAATATATTCACTATTGCTTCATTATTAGTTAATAATTATGTAAATTGTGTCATTATATATTTTTTGTGGTATTTGGGAGGGTGTTCATGGGTTTGTATGGGGTATAGGGTTTGAAGTTAAGCATTAACCAAATAATTATTAATTGAAAGTAAATTATTTTATTGATAATTAATTAGGTAAATTGTGTAATTATTATTTAATGTTATTTTTTAGGTGTGGGTTTTTGGGTTTGTAGGGGTATAGAGTGGGAAGATAATTAAGTAACAATCAATTATCAATTAATTACTTTTTAATTGAATATTTAATTAATTAATAATTATCTAAATTCTTTTATAATTATATTTTGTGTTGTGTTTGTAGGATATTAGAGGGTAAAGTTATTCAATTATAATTAATTAACAAAATTAATTTATTAATAATTATTTTATATATTACTTAATATTTTAATTATATTACCTTTTTTTGTTTTAATTATATTTTAATTGTGTGCTGCTATGTTTGTGGGAGTATGCTGTGTGTTTTTAATTAACTGATCAATTAATAGCACATTTGTAACTTTGAAATTATTACAATTTAATTTTTTTTTTTTTAAATATTTCATTGCTGTTTAAATGTATATATACCATTTTTATATCAATAGTTTTATATTTTTGGTCAAATAGTTGAGTTAATCAAATATGTTATGTGTTTGAAGTGAACTACTTTTGTTACTGTTGCACAGACTGGAGTGGGAATATTAATTTTACCCTTCTGGTGTCCAACACTCTCCCTACTGTTGCACAGACTGGAGTGGGAATAGTAAATGATACCCCTCAGGTGTCCATTGTTTTCCCTACTGTTGCCACAGACTGGGGTGGGAATAGTACATTTCACCCCTCTGCAGTCCAACACTTTCCTGACTTTTGCACCGACTGGAATGGGAGTAATAAATGTTACCCCTCCGGAGTACAACGCTTTATCTTCTGTTGCACAGAGAGAGATAGAGAGAGAGAGAGAAGGGCGGAAACATGGCTTCGAAGGCTTGGTAGTACGGTGAATTCTGCCTTTCTATTGCGAATGTATATGATAATGAAAATACAATGACGTCAAAACCTGTACAAGGAATTACAAACCCAGGTGGGGGCAAGGGTGATGTTTATTTCCTGTCTAGACAGGTGCAGAATTAACTTCTTTCTATCTGTTCCTTTTTTACAGCGTCCTGAGGTGTGGGCGCCCCACCAGAGCTCTCAATGAAAAAAATATGGCTATTTTGAGGATGGCTGCAATCTTTTCTTATTGAGGTTGTAGGAAGGTATTTTATCTTTTTGGCGGGTAAACAGTTTTTTGCTGGCTTAACCTTAAGACCCACAGACCCTTATGACGCTAGGACGCTTCTTAAATGTTGTAGGTGAGTTTCTCAGGAGGGGCTGTATATTACAATGTCGTCAATATAGGCCACGGCACAGTGGTTATGTGGTTTTAATACCATATTTATCATGCGCTGGAAGGTAATGGGTGCCACGGGTAGTCCATAGGGAAGGACAGTGAACTGATACAAACCCCCTTGAGTAGAGAAGGCAGTTTTTTCCTTGTCTTGGGGTCTAAGAGGGACCTGCCAATACCCTTTACATAGATCAAGGGTACTAATGTATTGGGAACCTCCCCCCCACTTCCCAGTTTCTCTATCATTTCATCAACTCTTGGGATTGGATAAGTGTCAGACTTAGACATCTTATTGACTTCCCTAAAGTCAATACAAAGCCAAATTGATCAATCGCGTTTCTGAAGACAATAGGAGGATTCCATTCACTTGTAAATGACTCGATAACACCCATCTGTAGCATGGATTGTACCTCCTTCTCAATGGCCTTTCTGAGGCCTCTAGCACCTTATATGGTCCCAATCATACCTTGTCACCTTGGCTGGTATTGATAGCGTGTGATATTATGTGTGTGCTCCCCGAGGTAGGGGAGATTACCTTTTGGTATGGTGCTAGTTTTTCTACCAATTCTTGCTTCTGGAGGGGGTTTAATTCAGTGTCAATGTAGGTTAAATGCTGGATGGTTTGTTATTGGGACATTCAAAAACATATAGGAAGAGGTCCTTCCCATTTTTTAACAAATTCACGTGATAGACTTGTGTTTCCTTTTTATCTTTGTTTATCTCTACTCGGTAGGTAACAGGGGAGACCTTTTCCAGGATGGTGTAGGGGCCTTGCTACTGACACATTTTATTTTTCAAAGAGGGTAGCATAAAAAGTACCTGATCTCTGGTGATGAACTCTCTGAGTTTTGCTCGCTTATCATATTGGATATTTTGGACCTGTTGGGGTATTCAAGATTCATTCTGGTTATTTCTCTTATCTGGCTTAGATGGCTTTTTAATCCAGTTACATATTCTAACAGAGGGTTGGACCTGTCTTTCTCCTGTTCCCATGACTCTTTGGCCATGTCTAACAATGTGTGAGGTTTTTGACCAAATAAGAGCTCAAACGGAGAAAAGCCAGTACTACTTTGCTCCTGACATCTTATAGAGAACAAAGCCAAAGGTAACATTTGCTTCCAGTTTCGGGCTTCGAGATCAATCAATTTTTTAGGGTGGTTTTTAAAGTAGCGTTGTATCGCTCCACCAAGCCGTAGGTTTGGGAATTATACGCTACCATACTAATTTGTTTCACCCCAAGTTGTACACAAATCGGCTTCTTCAATTTTAAGGTACACGGGGTCCCCTGATTTGTGATTATCTGTAGGGGAAAGCCTACCCAAGAAAAGAGCTTATTCATTGCTTTAGCGATGCAGGTGGTGTTTGGATGTCTGAGGGGGGTGGCTTCTGGGTAACGGTGGGGTAATCTACTATAACAAGAACCTATCAATACCCACTCCTTGAAGGAATAAAGGGCTGATAATATCCATCCCAACCCGGGTAAACGGTTTATCAAATACAGGGAGAGGACATAAGTGAGCTCTCTAGGGTAGGCAACGGTTCTGTTTTACAGACTTAGCATTCTTTACAATATTTTTTTTATGTGGCTATAAATACCGGGCCAATAGAATCTTTCAAAACTTGCTTTCTCAGTTTTTTCCAGACCAAAGTGAACCCCTAACAGGTGGCTAAGTGCTAAAAGCAAGACCTTGTCTTTAAAAGGAGGAGGTGTGGGCAACTCCTTGGACTGTGATATTCCCCCTTTGCGATACAATATCCCATTTTGTGTGAAAAATTCATGGCCTCCTGCTTGTGGATCTTCTTCCTCTTTAGCTATATTACATGCTTCTTGGAACTGGGGTTCTTTGCTCTGTACAGCTCGAAAATTACTATCAGATTCACAGATAAAATCTTCCTTTTACATGGGCAACCCTCTTGAGACCTTCTGCTTGTCAGCCCTTCTCCCTTTTTGTCTTTTTGGGGAAAGGCCATTGAGTATCTTCTACTAGGGAAAATGGAGAATTCTTCCACCGCGATTCTCCTCTCCAGGTTTCCTGCAACAAGGACTCTGGATTTGGGAAGTCGGTACCCACAATAAGTCATTCAGGGAGCTGTGATATTAACTCTACCTGGAAAGGTACCACAGGATCTTGCTTGTGTTGTACACCAATGTTGTTGAGAGGGTACTTCTTATTTCCATGCACACACTGGATGTTGACCATACCCTTTGGTTCAGGAACCCCTCCTGGGATGACTTGAGTCCTAATGACACTCTGATGGCAGCAAGTGTTCAAGAGGGCCAGTACAGGGTCCCCTTTCACTTTCTCTGTTTGGGAAGAGGCCATTCGGAATCTTCTTCTTGGGAAAAAAGGAGCACTCTTCCACCACAATTCTTCTCCTCTCCAGGTTTCCTGCACCAAGGATTCTAGATTGGGGAAGTCAGTGCCCACAATGAGTCATTCAGGGAGCTGTGGCATTAACTCTACTGGTAAGGTACCACAGGATCTTGCTCGTATTGTACACCAATGGTGTTGAGAGGGTACTTACAGAGACGTTTTAAGGCATAGGCAATGTGGGTTCTGGCCCAGGGCCCCAGCCTTTCAGGGGGCCCCTGATAGAGCCAGCCCTTTTCTGCATAGCGTCTTGCCCTGATTACCCTGACTTATTTGTTAAACTGATTGTTGTAAACAGTGTTTTTCTATCATTTATTTTTAAGGTGTGAGAGTCTATTACAGACATAATGTGTTTATGATTCATGCAACATCTATATAAAAAGTTTCTTTTAGATCTATACAAAACCTAACATATGAGAAATGGGAGGGTGCGACAGAAATTATTTGCAATAATACTAGTGAGCTGCTGATGTTACAATACTAAAAACACACATCACTATCCCTGAAAATTAGATGTAAGCACACTTAGAATATGACCATAAAGGGCAAGAAAGAGCTGAAACTGGGGCATAAAATCAAAGCTGTTCCGAACAGGTGCCCCCAAAATACATCTGGCCCAGGGCCCCCAAAATCCTTAAACCGTCTCTGGGTACTTATTCTTATCTCCATGCACACATTGCATATTTACCATACCCTTCTGTTCATTAACCTCTCCCGGGAAAAATTGAGGCCTGATGACACTCTGATGGCATCCAGTGTTTAGGACGGCCGGAAAAGGGTCCCCATTCACTTTCATGGTACAACGATAGGTCGGCTTGGCTACTATAGTGTTGTAATATGATGATCACACCAGGCCGACGTCCATGGGTTCTTCTTTTTGTGGGCATACTCGGGCCAATATGACCCCATTCACCACAATTGAAACATTGAGGACCTGGTTGTGAGGGTCTTGGACTGGGCCCAATCAATATAGGTGTGGTTTCTGGTTTTCAGGGACCAGGACGTTTAGCAGGCCTTACCGGCCCTGATGTCTTCCCCTTCCAACTGCTTTCTTCTTTTCCTTTGGTAAGTTCTTGGTCGAGACTATAAGCGCTTGCAATGTCTGCGGCTGGTTCCAGAGAAACATTACTGTGTTTTCTAACCCACTTCTGTGTGAGTGGATGAAAGGATGTCAAAAATTGTTCCAGATATATTTTCTCCACGATCTTTTCTTTGGTGGCTGTCTCTGGTCGGAGCCACCTGTTGGTCATGTCCCGAACCATATAGTGCAGTGCTCGAGGAGAATCATTTAGTCATTCCTTTATTTGCCATAGAAAAACTCGATATGTTTCACTATCCACCCCTAGCTGCTCCAAAATAATTTTCTTAATGCCCTCTTAGGGCATCATTCCTCTAGGGTTGGTGGCTTTGTAAGCAGTTTGGAGGTCTTCGGTGAGTAGGGGACCTAAATACTAGCCCCACCTGTCTGTAGGCCAGGCTGCTGCTTGAGCCAACCGTTTAAAATTATTTTTAAGAAAATGGGGGTCCTCCCCCTTCACATACGTTTGCAACACAACCAAGGGGGGTGGTATGCCCTCGCTGTTGGTATAATACATTAGCCAGCCTCCCAATTGCTTCAATTTGCTTCTGGGCCACCTTGTACATTTTATCAGCCTGCCCTGTCAAGGCTGTCTGGAAGGTCTATCTATCTTCTTAAGCAGTCGATAAAAAGCGTTCCATGATCTTTTCTAGTTGCTCATGACCTTCCGCCAGTTTGGACATCCAAGTCTCCATTTCCTCCAATCCCACTTCTGACACCAATTGTGGGAGGCAAGGGGGAAATATGGATTCGGAGGCTTGGTAGTACAGTGAATTTTGCCTTTTAATTGAGTATTTACATGATAATGAAAATACAAGGCAGTCAAAACTTGTACAAGGAATTACAATTCCAGGTAGTGGCAAAGGTGGCTTTATTTCCTGTCTTGACAGGCGCGAAATTAACTTCATTCTATGTGTTCCTCTTTTACAGCGTCCTGAGGTATGGAATCACTGCTATAGGCCGCAAAGAAAAAAATACGTTAAGTACGGTGAGAATGAAAATATCCTTTCTAATTGTTTCTCTGCCACCAGATCACCCAAGGTTTGTGAGTCTTATTTTCTCTATGCTTCTCTTTTCTTATAGAGACGTTGAGATAAAAGAAGTGCCCAGCTCATACTTTGAGTATTCAGGTAAGTAAATAATAAAAAAAAAAATTAAATTAGCGAGCATAAATGAAAGGCAAAAGAAAAAGAAAATAAGTAGCTTTTTCTTCTTTCAGCTTTGAGCCAGAGGTAAAAAAAAGGCTTCTGTCGAATACGTCTGTTATAGAGAGAGTTTTATCTATTGCAGATCTCTCTGGTGCTCCCCCATTATGTTTTAGAATTTTGCCTTCCCCACCCAGCTCCTCGCACTCAACGCACTAGCCACATCTCTTCTGAGCTGTGGGAGGTTGCTGCAGCATCTCTTGCGGTATCCTCCAGTCGGTGCCAAACCACTCCTCTGCTGGTTCCTGCTCTTCTCTGGTGTCCCCGTAATGTTTTCCTTCCTCCTCCTCCTCTTAAAGGAATGTACGCGTCGGTGTTCCTTTTTTCCTCTCTCTCTCTCTCTATGCCCTCGCGCTGTTGGTGTCGCCATTTTTTTCTCCTCCTTCTTCCTGCTCCACCTCACTTCCACATTTTCCCCAGTCCAATTGGCTGGTATTAATAGGGATATCCGTACCGCCCCTCATTCCCTGCTGGGATAAGTCCGTCGTTAGATTTAATGTATTATTAGTTTCTGCCCTCCTCTCTTGTAGTGGTCCTTCCTTCATTTCTAGGTCTTGCTGCCTTCCCTGCTTGCCATGACTAAGAAGACGAAACAGGTAAGGAGATGGCTTGGGTGGAGGTTCTGTCACAGTGTGTATCATTTTTATTTTTTAATTAATATTTTTGGCGAATGAATTCTTTTTTTCCTTCATGTTTAATGTGTTTATATATATATAAATATATATGTGTGTTTTATATTAATAATCTTAAACACACACAAAAGTAATATAATTCAAAATGTAAAAGATATGTTTAATATTAGTAGTTTGTTATCGACACGTTTTGTATGTTTACATAAGTATATATTTATTTTTAATATTAAGGTGCCAATTCCGATCCTGTAAAACCCAGGTACAAATGGTCGTACGGAGCGTTTTCTCCGTACGACTCGTACCCGGGAATTCCACCTTACAAACCAGCAAGTACGATTCGTACAGAAATACCATTTCCGTACGAATCGTAAAAAACACCGTACGGCTAAAAAATACATACAATTCTGATCCTGGACAGCGCGTACGCGACGTCCGCACGGAGTCAGGCAGCGTTTTACGGACCAGCAAGTACGATTCGTATCTACAGCACTCCGCACGGCAATATTTTTACGGGAGCCAAAAAGTGCCGGAAAAGCTAAGTACGCTGCGATGCACAAGGAAAAGGGGGCCCGCTACGCGACGTACACGCCATCACCCACATCGTACGTGTCATCATGTACGGTGCGTACCCCAACATTGCATATGTACGGACCGTACCCCCCACCCCCGGTATGTACGGACCGTACCCCCCACCCCCCGTAGGTACGGACCGTACCCTAGGTGTACCCCCAACCGCGTATGTCCGCACCATACCCCAGGCGTACCCCCCCCGCATATGTCCGCACCGTACCCCAGGCGTACCCCCACCCGTGTATGTCCCCCCGTACCCCAGGCATACCCCAATCCTCGCGTATGTCCGCATCGTACCCCAGGCATACCCCCCACCTGCGTATGTCCGCACCGTACCCCAGGCGTACCCCCACCCACGTATGTCCGCACCGTACCCCAGGTGTACCCCAATCCTCGCGTATGTCCGCACCGTACCCCAGGCGTACCCCAATCCTCACTTATGTACGGACCGTACATACGCGAGGATTGGGGTACGCCTAGGGTACGGTGCGCACATACGTGGGTGGGGGGTATGCCTGGGGTACAGTGCAGACATACGCGGGTGGGGGGTACGCCTGGGGTACGGTGCGGACATACGCGGGTGGGGGGTACGCCTGGGGTACGGTCCGTACATACGGGGGTGGGGGGGGTACGATTCGTACATACGGGGGTGGGGGGTATGGTGCGGACGTACACGGGAGGGGTGGGAGGCTGGGGGGGCCATACGACTCATACCCCGGGCACAAGTGTACTCAGGGTAGGGCTCGTACAAAGTTCGCTCCGTACGGAGCCTTTTCCATGTGCTTGTGTTTTCGGACGGGTGGTACGGATCGTACTTGCGCGCTCGGACTTCAGTTTTACGATTTGTATGTAAAACTGTCCGGGGAAGTCTTGTAGACTTTTCCCGAGGCAATTCGTATGTATTTTTCACGTACGAATCGTACTTCGCCGTTTGTACGGGACTTGTACGATTCGTACGTAGACAAATACGGATACGAGTTGTACGGGAAAAAAAAATCCAGGCTCGAAATCGACCCCTAAATGTTACATAAACTTATGTAATATACATTATATTATTGTTATGTCTTAAAATGTTTAGGTTTTACTATTTTAACTGTGTTTTAATTGAAAAATTATATTATTGTCATATTTTTAACGATATTAGTGTAAATAAATGTTTATCTTGATACTTTGTACTTATCGTTATAAGTATAGAAAAATAATATTTGTGTGAACGATATTTTTAACACGATCTTTATGGGTCACAACATTTTTGTTCTCGATTTTATGTCACTGATCCATTAAACATAGCAAATTCAGTTTCATTTAGGGAGCGTTAGTAAAACTTCATTGGCTGCCAGTTCAGCAAAGGATCAATTTTCAAAGCAGCGTGCCCATACAGCCCTGCACAGGGGACAACATTGCCCTGTAACAATACATTTCTCTTTTTACTCTTCGCAAGGCAACTAGAGATCGAAACAGGTGTTACTGTTAAATGTACCTAGATTTCGCAGATCAACCCTGGGAGGCAGGCATTTCTCAGTAGTTTCTTCGAAATTAAGTATTGCTCCCCCACTCCAAATTAAAACCAAAAGGTCATTATTGACATTTTGGAAGCTGATTAAAACCTGTCTTTTCACTGAACAGGATATAAATTATTCCTGCTTTTGCAGCTGTTGAATGGAGCCTTGTGCTTTTGTCCAGCCCTGAGGTACCGCCGGGTGTTTGCTAGCACCTCATAGAAAACGTAAACAAATAAATAAACAAGACTGCACACATTTAATGTTACAACCAATTTACAGTGGAAACAACAGTGCATGCTCACAAGGCCTCTCAAATGACATTTCATCTCACTACACGCTTATAAACTCTTGGGCTCAGGTTATGCATGAAAAGGCTGCAAGGCATAAACCATATCTGCTGATCCACAGAGGGGAATATGGTATTTATTAACACTGTTGAAAAAGGGGAGGGACATCCTGACCCACTTGATCACGACCTCTGCATCTGCATATATGGTATACAATAGTTAAAGTAATGAATTGTATGCCATTTGAGTGAAAATAAATGTATCCCAATAACACACGTTATTGAGAACAATTATACTAATAAACATGCAGTCATGAACTTATCACCAGAGTGCAAAGGTCGATTTCGAATTTATAACCACAGTACAGCAAAAGTGGCATAGCAAAAAAAAACTGCATAGACTGTATGTAACACTTCTTTTATAGGCACAAAACTTTCCTAATAATCACAATATCTCTCAAGTGTGATTTTTACCTTGCTGCACAAATGTAACCCTTTGCATCCCGGGTTTGTTTAGATACATTTGTTAAAATAAATACACATGAAAATGCCATGGTATAAAGAATGTATGCAAATGCAATGAGTATAACATGCTATTCATTAACATTGTTGAGGGAGGAGAGAGGCACCATAAGACAATCAAGGCTTCACCTCTAAGTCATAGTCCCTTCTCACACTCAACGATGTTAATAAATAACATAGGCATGTAGCATGTGAAATGGTTAGTTTTGCAGGTCGTATACAAACCAATATGACATGAAATACCAAACTGGCAAGCAGTGCTTGATTTGTAAAATGATAAGTGCCAGGGCCCTCATCAGGAGGCCACTGCAGCTTGCACCACTCGTTGCATGTCAGCACTGCCAATGACAGCATGTACATAACCACTAACCATCACACTCCTAAAAGTGTGACAATTCAGACTATTTCAGGCCCCCAAAGCCATTGGAATAGCTTGGGTGGCAGGTGTTAGTTGTTTTTACTCATTCCATGCGTTGGACTGCCCCCGGCCATCCAACATCATGGTGGGCGTATGCGGAGGACAGCTGGGGGCTCTCCGAACCACGCCCACTCATTATTTCGCCCCCACCGCGGCGGAATTTGCGCCACGGTAAAAGGGTTAATATATATTGAATTAATAAACAACTGTTGTTCTGCTCATCTCTAAATTACATAAATAGTGCCACCATGTGGCAGACTGTAATAAGTGCTGGTGTTGACGATGAAGTGCAGGTGCTGAGCACCAGAAAATACCGGATCAAACTAAGCACAGCTGGCTAGACATAACAGGAAAACGTATTTAACTTTCTGCACTTTAAGTGGATGCCTTGTATGGGCGTCCTGAGAAAATATGTTAAATAGATCAGGGAGGTTTCAAGGAATGTTCGAGTGTGAGAACGTATAGTCCTTTGACCAAGTCTGCTCTCAACTCAAGGCCCAGGCGTCAAGCACAGTGTCGAGAAACTAGAGAGAGGATAAAGGCTTGCACTCTATGGCACATCACAGACAATGGAAACAGGAAGAGAACACAGTGCATGTAATGCAAAACATGATCAACCTGCCGCACAGAACTCAGACTGTAATTAATGATGAAGCAGAGATTACAAAAGGTATGATCGGATTTTGCAGACCTCTTCATACTTATGTGACCTTGATACAGCCCTCAAGATAATTCGAGTGGAACAGTATGTGAAATACATGCTGTTTGCTCAATAGATTTAGAGAAACTGCTGCACACATATAAAGTTAAGTGGGAACTGAGGAGAAGAGGGGGATCCCACCTCAAGAGCACCATTTGCAAGTGTTTCAGGGTGCTCAAGGTGGCAGTCCTGGTGTGATCCTGCAGCTCTTCTGTGTCAGGCATACAACATCTCCTGAGTCCCTAACCACAACAGACATTAAGTAACTGGTGCAAAAAAGAAAGTATCTCAATGATATATGGAAGTGAATGTGATCCTTATAGGTCCATGGAAGTGTGAATGCTTCATCAACGTCTATTCGTACATGAGGATGGGCCTGATATGTCCTGGATTCTAAGAGTGGTGTGCATGGACAAGTGGTTGAATGTTTCATACAAGTGGATTTGGTATGATCACACAATCAGTGGATGGATATGTATTCAGTCACAGGCTAATATTTTCTCCATGTGTGCGCCTCTGTTCAGTTTTCCAGACATGCTCCCAACACTGCTTTGTTGTTAATGCAGGACACCCAGTTCATGTTATGTTTCTGAATGAGACTTCATTTGTTCTGTGCAAGCCCAACTGCTAGGCAGATTTTGATCTCATTTGTACACTTTTCTCATTTAAAAAACCAGATCATTCTTCAACAACTGAGAAACAAACAAACATTTTTGACCACGAAGGGTGATATTCACAAGGTGAGGAATCCACTGGCAGATGTAGCCATCAGAAATGTGGCTTAAGTGGGTTCTATGTGCATGATAAATTCTGGAAGGATCAAAGCAGAATATTTTATACAAGATAATGTTATCTTTGGCGAAGAAGACTTCTCCGGAGAGACACGAGGTGATGGAGAGGGCGAAGGAGAGACCAAGTCCTTACTGCGACGTCGAGGTGAAGGCGACCTTGAAGCCCTACTCTTCGTCGACCGGCGCCAAGAGTCATGCTTCCTCTTTTTCTTGTGTCTTCTCGACTTCGACTAGTGCCAAGTCGAAGACTCCGGCTTGGACATATCTCGTTTTCGACCTCTGCCTTCCTTCTTCGCCTTGGCCATAAATAGCTTCGCTTCCCTTTCCTTTAGAGCCTTAGGGTTCATTTTCCTGCAACAGGAACAGTCTTCCACGTCGTGATCTGACGACAGACACCAAAAACAATCTTCATGGGGGTCAGTGATGGACATGGGACCCCCACATTCCCTACACGGCTTCAAACCTGACTTCCTCGACGAAGACATGAGTACTTCAGAAACAGTAACCCACAAGGTAACTACAAAGTAACTCTACAATCAAGGAGAGTGCTGGAAAACCAATACGCATCGACGGCGCGGAAAAAAGGGAACTGACGTCATCACGCCGACGTGACTCTCATATGGCTCCGGTGACGTCACACGGAGTAGCGCGGGGAACCGTGGAATTATGACGTCCATGTCGGCGTGGAGAGCTAGGGGAAAAATCTGTGGATTTCTGGCGCAGGGGATATTCACAAGGTGAGGAATCCACTGGCAGATGTATCCATCAGAAATGTGGCTTAAGTAGGTTCTATGTGCGTGATAAATTCTGGAATGATCAAAGCGGAATATTTTATACAATTTCTGCTTTCAAGTGTCAAAGACGAAGCCCATCCTAAAACAGCAATCAAATCAAACTTCAAAAAGCATGTTTAAAACAATTAAGTACTTAACAACGTTCATCACACTTCATGTGTATGTGTAATGTAAATTCATGTGTGTGCTATAAAATTTGTGAGCGTCTGCGTAAAAATGGCAAAGATATGGGTAAAATAAGGATTTTGATTTGCCTTCGGTAATGCCTTATCTGGTAGAGATTCTATCTAGTTGCAGATTCCTTACCTCAGAATATACCCCAGGCGCCATATTGGATCCAGAAACGTTTGGTGAGCAGTACCGCTGTGCGTCGGTATGTGCTATAATTCGGCTCTGCATGTCATCGTCATTTGTGCCGGAAGTGACGTGAACAGTGCCTATGTAGGCGTCAAACCTGTGCGTTCAAAGACATTTCTTTTTGCGACTTACCATTGCCAGAAGCACGGAGCCACAATGAACACCGACTACTGGTGTGCGAAGCTAGGGCCCTAAAAGGGAGAGTCTTTACACTATAATCCGTTTGCAGAGCGGGGAGCATCTGCAAGGAATCTGCGGCTGATAGAGTCTCTACCAGATAAGGCGTTACCAAAGGTAAGTTTGAGAAATTGGGTTGGCCCTTTGTGTGGAGATAGGACAAAGTTGATTCAAGTGTAAATGGGGTTGGGTCCAGCTCCTTCCACCCATCCAGCCAGTGATGGCCCATCCAGTTACACCTAGGCCCCCATTGTGTGTGGCTGTCTGGGAGAATATGCAAAGCCTATTTGTTAGCTACACCCAGTCATGTGACCCAGAGACAGGCTGTAAGCACCAAATGGCTAAAACAAGAAAATGTCAACTATCTAAAAGTGGAATTTTCACAATTGCAATTTAAAATCCGACTTCACCATAAGTTAGGATTTTGAATTGTGATTCCAGAGACACCATATTTGACCTGAGCATCTACTCCCATTTGGAAATGACAAAATGTAATAAGGCAACTCCAACGTTATCCTATGGAAGAGATAGGTCTTGCAGTAGGGAAAACAAATGGAAGAGTTTTTCACACCAGAACATGTAAAACTTAAACGTACATGTCCTTCGTTTTAAATACAGTGTACCCTACCCTCTGGGCTGTCCAGAGCCTACCCTATGGTGGACTTATATGTATTAAAAAGGAAGGTTTGGGCATGGCAAAAGGTTTCTTTTACCAAGTTGATATGGCAGATTAAACTGCACACACAGGCTCTGCAATGGCATGTTCGAGACATGTATAAGGTGCTACATAAGTGGGTGGCATAACCAGTGATTCAGGTCCCGCTAGTAGCATTTAATTTACAGACCCTGGGGTACATCTAGTGGCACTTTACTAGGGACTTAAAAGTATATTGAATATGCCAATTAGGTATAAGCCAATGTTATCATGTTTTAAGGAGACAGCACAAGCACTTTAGAACTGGTTAGCAGTGGTAAATTCTGCAGAGTCCTAGGACAGACAAAATCGAAGTCAACAGAAAAAAGAGGTCTAAAGGCAAAATGTGGGGGCAAAACATTGCCAAGGATGCCAAGTCTAACAGTAAGCAACTTATTCATTTGATACAGACATATAGGCTCAGATTTCTTACCTTAGACTAGATACCCAAGCAATTCTTCCCCGAAGGTGGGGCTGTGGGACGGATTAGACTGGAAAGTTCTGTAGGACAGAATGGGTAAAGTGACTGTCACACCAGAGGCAGTAGTTCTTTGTAAACGTGTAGATGGATGCCCATGCTATTGCCTGACAGCTTTCAAGATAGGAACTCCGCAAGCTAACGCAGTGGTCTCAGCCTTCGCTCTAGTGGAGTGAGCACGCAAACCCTCAGGAGGTTGCTTTTTGGCCAATGCGTAGCAGAGTTTGATGCAGAGCACTATCTATCGCGAGATGGCTTGCTTCTGCACCAACTTCCCTTTCTTGGCCCGACATACCAGATGAAGAGTTTATTGTCTGCGTGGAACTCTTTTGTGCATTCAAGGTAGAACACCAACACTCTTTTTGGTTTCAGCCAGTGGAGTTTCTCCTCTTCTTTAGAAGGGTGAGGCCGAGCATAGAAGGTATACAGAGTGACAGATTGGTCTTCGTGAACGGAAGTTACTACCTTCGGTTAAAATGATGCCCGAGCATGAAGGACCAGCTTGTCTGGGTAGATGATAAGGTACAGAGGTTCTGCAGACAGCACCTGTAGCTCACTGACCCTCCAGGCAGATGTTATCGCCACTAGGAAGGCCATTTTGATGGTTAGAAGCCTGAGTGGGCAGTTGTGGAACGGCTCAAAAGGAGTGCACATCAAAAAAAATTGAGAACCAGATTGAGGTCACACTGAGGCATAATAAAGGATGCTGGTGAGAACATATGCTGGAACCTATGTACAATAGGGGATTTGAAAAGGGATGGCTGATCTGGCAACAGCAGAAATGCTGAAATTACAGAAAAATAACCTTTTATAGTGGCTAAAGAAGAGCTCTGCTGGGCCAATGCGAGTATGAACAGAAGAACCTGGGAAAGGGATGCTGATAGGGGGTCAACGTTTTATCTGTACATCATGCCACAAACTTGCTCCAATGGCAGGCGTATACCATCTTGGTGGAGGGACGCCTTGCTGCCAAGATAACATTGTAGACTTCGCGCAGAAGAGTGGAAGCTGTCAACTTTGCTTAATCCCCGCGTTTTTGGTTCAGGTGCAGAATCATGCCCTGTTGCCTCAGCCGAATGTCCTCCTGGAGATTCAGGCTGGGTGGAGTATCGATGCTCATGCTCACCAGCTCGGTATACCATACTCCCCATGCCCAAACCAGAGCCACAAGGTTGACATGGGCCCGTTCATTTCTCATCTTCTTGAGAACTCTGCGCAGGAGTGGAATTGATGGAAAGGCATACAGGAGCCTAAACTCCACTCAAGACAAATAGCATCTCCCAGCACGAGCTGCCTTGAAAACTCCAGCACACAAAACTGCTGACATTATGTGTTCTCGGCAGAGGTGAACAGATCTAACCAAGGATCTCCCCACTCTTGGAAAAGACCTTGTGCCACCTTCGGGCGGAGACTAAACTCATGATCCACTAGATGTAGACTGCTGAGTTTGTCTGCTCTGGCGTTCAGAGATCCTGCCAGGTATTAAACCACTAGGGAAATGCTCTAGTTTTCCAGTCATGTCCAGAGGCACAAATTAGCCTTCATTAAGCAATCAAAACAGGTTACATCTTCCTGCTTTCTTATGCTTAGAATCCTAAAAAAAATTCATTTTTTTCTTCCACAAAAGCTAAGAAAATCAGTTATCCTGGCTCTAGTCATTACTAAAATAGATCATTGTAATACTCTATATATATGAAGGGTCTCAAACACGTCTTATTAACAAAGTACAGACACTTCAAAATGCGGCAGCCAAAGTGCTGTTGAATCTTCCAAAGTTCTGCTCAGTCTCCAATAACTGTGAAAAAAACAGTGGCTCTTGTGGACAATGCAAAAGAAACTTGATAATGACCACGCACAATGGCAAATAATACTGGCACAAAGATGGTGAAGGAGAAACATTAATACAGAAAGCAATTAGGAGACCAAATACTGTTTACACAAGATCACATCTGTATTGAAAAGCATGTAGAATGTGCTCAGTGTCCCAAGTGAAAATAGAACCTACACATTTTAAGTGACAAAATGTGACATACAACAAGGTTTCTTAATACACAGGAATTACCATTATAAAATAAACAACGTTTTTCAGCAGCCTTCTTGTTATTTAACAGAGGCTGGAAATGCTTTATTTGTAATACGAGTGGACAAAGTTTAGACCCCACTAACAATAAGAGGTCTCATCAGGACCAAAAATGGGGGACACCTGAAGAATCTCAACAACCTAGAGCCAGAATTGGTGAAGTGCACAACAACCAAGTGAGGAAAGGGAAGGGTATTGTACTCACATGGGGCCCGGCGCGGTGCCCAATGAGGGGAAGGAGTGGGGATTCAATCTGGCAATAGTTGGCAGTATGTCAAAATGGGGCACGTTAGGGATAGGAATAAAGTGTGCTGAGGACACGTGAGTCTATGTCTGTGCACCGCCAGTTAATGGAGTTGCTGGCTATCAGGGATAGACAATCAAAGCGCCGGAGAATGAAACGTCTTCGGACGGAAGAGAACACAGGCCGCCGAAGTCAGCACACGTCATGGTTGTCAATAAGAGTAACAACTCTAATCCTATTGAAACATGACTTTTTAACTCTATAGCCTAATCTTACTTCTGCTTTGTATGGTTCTTCTTAATTTTATACTCCAGGCAGGGCCGGCTTTAGGGCGGTGCAACAGGTGCACCCGCATTTGGCGCTGACCTGTGGGGGGTGCTGACATCAGGTGGGGACACTGTGTTTAGCAATAACGTATGATTTAAAATCAGCTGATGGAGAGTTCCTTGTGCGTTCAGATTTCAGGCAGCAACAAAAATGTCAAGATAACTCTTGTGATTAATGTTCCTGCGAGAGAGAGAGAGAGAGAGAGAGAGAGAGAGATCAGAGGCTTGTTTATTGGCAGTTTTGACTCACCATAAAGTAGAACAGAGGGTTAATGTGTCTGCTGCAAAGAACAGATGTGTATTTAAAGTGGATAGCTGAGTGGATTAGTAAAGCCAGCCTTTACAAGCACTTTACAAGTGAAATGTATGTGGGAGAGTGGCTATGGAGAGATGAGGGGCTCTTATGCCGGGAAGTAGTGAGGGAATATGAGAAGGAGGTCAGGGGGGGGTGCTAAAAAAGATTGTCGCATCAGGCGTCATCAATGCTAAAGCTGGCCCTGACTCCAAGTCCAGTTTCGTCTTTCACTGTGTTTTATTTTCTGGTTCTAATGACACTAGCACCAAGACGTCATATGGCATAAGCGCACTTTACAAACCCATTACCATTAACAAAGCCTCCTGACAGAGGGTCAAACGACCTGCCCTGTTTGTTGCAGTATCACATGGCAGTTGTGTTGTCCATGAACACCTGAGCTGCCCTTCCCCTGATTGAAGGAAGAAAGACTTTCAATGCCAACCAGATCATCCAAAGCTTCAAAATTAATGTGAAGACTGCATTCCGCCGAGGCCAGAGTCCTCTGATCTCCACCTCTCCCAGAAGGCCGACCCAGCTCAGGAGAGACGCATCTGTCACCACAGTCATCTCTGAGGAAAGGAGAGGGGTCTGCCATTGGCCCAATCAGGATTTGTTATCCATCACTGCAGGTCTTTTGTAGTTCCCTCCTAGATCTGGACCACGTCGGAGAGTTTTCCCTGATGCTGTACCCACTGGGCCTTCAGGTCCCAATGCAGAGCCCATACAAGCAGGATGCAGAAGGCCACCAGGCCCAACAACCTCAAGGTCGTTCTCACCGAAATACAGGATAGAGGCTAAAGGATCGGTATCATAGCCTGAGCTTGTTGCTCTTTAGAATAGGCCAGAATTGAACTGTGTCCAGAACAGCTCTGATGAAAGAGAGCATCTGAGAGGGAGTCAGGTGTGACTTTGGCACGTTGATAGTGAACCCCTGTGAATGCAGGAGGTTTGCCGGAGCCTGGAGCTGGAAGATGAATGCCTGTGGCCAGCCCACCTTCAACAATCAATCGCTGAGGTAGGGCAGTGGTTCTCGAAGTACGGCCTGTGTGCCACTGGCAGCCTGGAACACCTTCCCTTGAGCCCACACAGATCTTCCTAAGGGACCCTCCTGGTAAGCCGAGAGTGCAGCAGGGAAAGCTGCTCAATGGCATTTTTTGTTGCTTGCCAAGCAACATCATTTAGTGAGTCTGGGCTTGCTTTCTGTAGTCAGTGTAGCTTGTTTTATGAGAAGGGCTGGCATGCTCATAGAGCAAGCTGAAATAACACTAGAAACAAAGCCAAGAAATAAAAAAAAAAAATGTTGTTAGGCTTGATTTTGTGCTATCTTGCTAATGGGCGTTGTTTCCACAGCCAGTCTAGCTTGTACTTCCTTTAAGGCGGCACAGCACATAACTGAAAAGTGTATACAGATGTATGAGCACTATGATTATTAGTTGAAGGGGCATGGTCAGTGAATGAGTGTGGGGAGGGGCCAGTCAGGTAGCTAAAAAGAGCAAAGTGTTCTGTAACTAAAATGTAGTCTTTAACCTACATGTAATTGTATTTAAAATGTAATACAGACATATTAACTGAACAAGCATTGACAAACCCAATAGGTCTCATGTATGACACCGATTGGCGTTGGCGATGATTTTTAGCCATGGTGTATAGCATTGCAACTCTTATGCAGCATGACTGAAAATGATGTTTAGAAAATGGGTACGTTGACGTGGCAGATGTCATTGTTAAGGCATACGCTAACATGGATGCTTGCGCCTGCAAAATGAGGTGAGCATTGTTTTTTCTTTTTATTAACCAATACCAATAAAAGTTGTGCAAAAAATGCACTGTTTTAATATAGCACGAATGCGCTTTTTGATACAGCGCTAATGGTCTCTTTTAAAAAACAAACAAACAAACAAGAGACTAAGATGGGGAGTGTCACTGCATTGATGAGGCCCTCAGGCACAACCCAAACTCTATTTTCGGCCTGAGAAAATGTTTGTGAGTACCCATGACGTAGAGGAAGACTTGAACCCCTGTCCACCGTATATGTGTTGCAACTACCGCCATTATCCTGGAGAACACTTGAGGGGCGCTGGTAAGGCCGAAGGGGAGCACAGCAAACTGTAAGTGCTTTTGGCCTACAGTAAAGTGAACTTTACGTCTGTAGACAGGCAAGACGGGGATGTGAAAATATGTATCCTGCAAGCCCAACACTACCATCCAGTCCACAGAGCTAGGCCTCAAGTGCCGATGGCCCAGCAACTCATCTGAAGATTTATGCAGGGAAGCTGAAGACCTCTTCAGTTTCTTTTTATTCTTGTGAAACGTACCTAACTTCCCTGACGACTTGGAGTATGACTCTGCGAGTGATTTCGGAACTTTCCTCGCAACCTAGATCTTGAGTGTCATGGGGTCAGTCGGCGTACGGCAGTGAGGAGCTTAAGGGACTACTCCCTCATCACCTTTGAATGCATGGCGCAGCAATCCTAGAACTACTTAGATTAGTGATCGTGCTCCAGACACCAAAGACAAAACAAGAGTGGGTTTGTCATCAACTTCTGCTTGTGACACGTGCCATATGGTTTAAATCCTGCTTTTCTGGTGGACATTCTTCACACCAGAAGACAAAGTCTCTAAAAAATCTTCAACAAAGGTAAAAAAAAAGGTCAGTTAAAATGTGACTGGAACTAGTTCTCTACGAATCTGCACTGACTATCGTGGAAAGAAGAGAACTGATGTTAGTGCGCTGGGGCGGTGCCTATATAAACACCACTCATGTCACTTCTGGTGCGGACAACACCAATGATGCCACCTACCAGCACACAGGGGTACTGCTCACCAAACGTCTCTGGATCCTGTCTGTAACTAGAAGTCTCTAACAGATTATAGTGGCAGTATTGTACAACTATAATGGATATAGCAACATACACTTATGTGTATCTGCATATAAAGAATACAAAACAAGTAACTGTGTAGAACAGTCTAGTATTGGAATTGAGTGGCTCTAGTGGAGGCATCATAAATCACAAGGCTATAGGCAAGTGGTTATTCAATGTAATCCAGTGGTCTATCAATGTAACACAGTGGTGTGACATGGGCCCCCACAGCTCCTGCGGTGTTGGGGGCCACCAAGCTCTAGACGCCCCTTCAGCACAGTACTCTGACCTGAGAGCTCCTGATTAAGTCTCGAGGGGGCCCCTCCATGTACCTTGCAGGGGGAGCCCATCAAGTTTCGTTATGTCACTAATGTAACCTGAAGCCTGAGATGGTAATAGAGGACCAGATTACATGTTACCTGTTACGTATCATTGTATATTACATGTTTGTTTTGGTATACATGCTTGAAAATGCATTTTTCCACTGATTGGAATTAGCATGCTTATGTTTCATTTCATGACTAAATTGTTGATAAAACTATAGACAGTGTTGAAAACCAGTGGATTTATGCACTTTGTAGTTGCAGCCAATGAGGCTGAGCACCTCGCTTTAGGGCATTACGGATACTTTTCACCGACAAATAATTTTTTTGGGGGGTGAGTTTTGTATAGCGAGAACTAGACCCAAAGGTATCAGAGCGCTTTACACGAGCACCAGTTACGTTACAGACGGACACAGGGCTTTAAGTGGGATGAAAAAACTGGGGGGGTCTCTCAAAGGGGCGTGGTCAATGTAATTAAAGGTGTGGCTTAAAAACACGTAAGCTAAAAATCTGTGTTTAGCAAAGTGTGCCGCCCGCCTTGTATTTTGCTGTTCCTGTCATTGCGTCCAGTTATATGATACAGCAAGTCACATCACACCTACAAGTCAGGACTATTGGCTTTATCAGTGGTTGCAAGTTGCATAAGATAAATAAGCAGCAACTATGGCTTGTATATAACATTGAAAAAACTTCCACTTAAAGCCCTGGTGACACCACGACAATGTTGCTGCTCCTGAGTTTCAAAAAGAGAAAGGAAATCCAGAGAGAAAATTACTCTTTAAAGGATTTCCCTTCCCCTAAAACGCTCATCTGGCATGACGTCATGCCGTAACTTCTCCACACGTGAGCAGTGTGAGCACGCGCACATCGATGTGCCTGCTGTCACTGCAGTCTGGAAGAAAGACGGACCGCCTGTGCCAGGGCACAAAACAGAGCCCCATAGAGACCCGTTTCGAGGACCCCTTAAAAAAATTGCCGGTGCTCAGGCCCGGTGAGACCCGGCCCACTTAAAGCCCTGGACGGACACATTCATTTTTGTTAGGCACTGGGAGATTAAGTGATTTGCCCAGAATCACAGAATGGTGAGCGTCCCTGCCAAGACTCGGAGTCCGAAGTCGACCGCCTTAGCCGTTAGGCCACATCATTGATTTTATGTGTTTGTGTAATTAGTTCAATGGAGCAAAACAAGATCACAACACCCCGATTGCATTATACTATTTCACAAAAATCCAGGACTGGAAATAGTTGTCCGTAACGACCTGAAGGGAAGTGGTGACCCGATAACCAATCATTATCTACAAAGATTCCCTTGCAAAGATTATTCCTTTATTGACATATCTGCCTTCAGGGACTAATATGATGCGTGTAATACATCCAGATGCAAGTGGTATAGGGGACATGCGGACTATTTTTCCTAAGTTCGCTGTCAGCGACGTTTTTACTAATTGAAAGTCCACTTAACACACAGTTCACATCATAAATACGCCATCTCTAACACTACAAACATGCCAGGCTGAAGCACGGAGCACAGATCAGTGGCTGATCCTGGGGTGTCCTTTATTAGGTCTCGGCTGCGAAAGGCTGCGCTTGCGCAGTCTCGCTCCGAGATTTAATGAGTTGGAGTGACTTTGAGAAGAGGGGCTTGCACCCGCCCCTCTTCTATCCTGTTCTCCATTGGCTGGCCTCTTAAATGCTGGCCAGCCACTGGAGAAGAGGTCCAGTCACTCCGTTGAAGCCCCGTCTTTTTCGGATCGGGGGGCGTGTTTTTTGCGAGAAGTCTCAGGGAGGAGACAACAGCAAAACACGCCCCCAAATCCGAAAATGAGGCTCCCTTTCTCCGAGGCATTTCTGCTCTGCCTGCCTTGGAGAAAGGCGGTGGTGTGCTCGTCCTCTCTGCCACACGTCGGACCCTGCGTGCAACCCTGCTCACCTCTGGTGCGGTTCTAATTTATCTGCTGCACAAGTATGCGGTGGGATTGCCCTGTCCCTGCCTCGCCCTCCTCTGCCCACCCGGAAGAGAATTCTGGTAGCAGCACGTTGCCCCCTGTGCAGCTCCTGCGCCGCGCTCACCCATGGCTGTTCTGCCGCCGTATTGCCGAAACTGATCACTACGTCCCCAAGAAGCAGCAGCTGCCGGTGATTACACTTGCCCCCCTGGCTTGTGGTACTCTTGTATAGTATGCTCTCTTTCTCCCCTGAGTCTGCAGTACTCTGGTATGCTGGGATCACTCTCCCCGTGCCTCACTCCCACAAGCCTCTGGGCCCGGCGCTTGCTGCCCTCCCCTCCCCGTGCCCTCGCCGCGCCTCCCCGGGGAGCCCTCTTGCTGCAGCGCGTCTAATCTCGGTGTGAAATTGCCCTTATTGCGGGCACTGGTTTCCCGGTCATCCTCGCTGTTCCCTTAACTGCCGCGTCCAAGGGGAGGGGCCCGAGGGCAATGATGGCTCTGCGAGGTGGGTGGGATTCGTGGAGGAGCCCCGGGTTGGGGCCCGGCTCACTCGCTCTCACTCATTCTCTGCCTTCACTCGCCCTTCGTTCTCACCCATTTTCCCTTCTCTCCCCCACATTCTTTCGCTTTCGTTCTCAGTCATAGTCACCCCTTACAATCTCGTTCAGCATTTAATCCCGTTCGCTCTCCCTTCGCTCTCGCTTACTGCTCTTTCCTGTCTCTCACTCAGTTCCTTCACTCTGGCTCTCTTCATTCGCTTCGGTCCTCGCTCTCACATACTCTAACTCCCCCCCCCCTTACGCAATCACTCTCTCCTTCTCCCTCCCTTGAAGCATGTCATTATTATCTCTCCCCGTAGCACTCTTTCCTCTCTCTCTCTCTCACACACACACAGTCTCTGTATTCAATATCCTTTTTTCGACACACGCGGACTTTCAACTCCATCACACACGTCGCCACTCCGTCTTCTTCTGTCCCTTCAGCCAGACTGTTTTACCCTCAGGCTCCCCGCCCTCTTTGCTCACCTCCATCTACGTAGCCATTTCTCATGGTTGGGGGTTTTCTCATGGTTTGGGGGTTCTGGACTGATCGAGTCAGTTACCATGTGACACCCCTGCATTACTGAGGCTGCCGGGAGACCCCACCCGCAGTCACCGTGGACAGCAGAAGCCCTCTTCCATTCAGGGCTCAGTTTTAAGCACACACACCTGCAGCCGATGCATGTGAATAGACCGGCGCCATTGTTAGAGCCCTGGAAGCCATAAAGTGCAAGGAGGCGCTATACCCCACCCCACCATGGATCAGCTGTGAAGCTGCAAATGACTATGGCAAACACAAACAGGGGCTCATTCCAAACCACTTCAAGCACTTCCGCCCCCGCCTGTGTCTACCTACACCCATGTCAGACGTGTGTTACAGGGCATTAAAGATATTTCTGCCCAGCTCTTATCCCTGTTGCTTGAGCCAATCTCTGCCTGCTCACAGCTGCAGGCTCCCCCGTAGTGGATTGCCCCGTCCCTGCCTCCCCCTCCTCTGCCCCGGAAGAGAATTCTGGTAGCAGCACGTTGCCCCCTGTGCAGCTCCTGCGCCGCGCTCGCCCACGGCTGTTCTGCCGAAACTGATCACTGCGTCCCCAAGAAGCAGCAGCTGCCGGTGACCAGCTCCTGGATTTCCCCATATCTCGGCGTGTACTGGTGAGTTTCCTCCTTTATTTTATATTAAAATTACGAGGGAGCCTACCCCTTTTACTGCCGAAGCAACAGAATCACCGCCGCGGCCCACAGGAAGCCAGGCATCCTTGCCCGGGACATGTGCGGAGCCTGCGGTGTAGCAGGAAGTGTCTGCTCAAATGGGGCTCCCGTGCGTCACTCCTTTCTTCTCTCGTTCTGTCCGTTACCCCTTTCTTCTCTCATTTCTTTCTTCACCCCTTCCATCACTCCGTTCTTCTCTCGTTCTTTCCTTCTATCCTTCAATTTCTCATTCCTTCCTTTATCCCTTCCATATATCATTCCTTCGTTTACCCCTTCGTTTACTCCTTCCTTCTCTCATTCCTTCTCTTATCTTCTTTCATTCCCTGTTTAACAACCTAATGAATACGATTGACAGTTATTTCTCACCCAAAGAGTCCTTCGTGTATGTCTAATATTAATGGGGACATCCTGAGCAGAAGAAACAAGCATTTACAATGCAACTGTCACGGCATTGTTAAAGTTAGAGATATTGGCATTGCTCATGACAATGCCGTTTCTTTAAATGTTTTAAAAACAAAAACATAAACAAAAATAATGTCATGAGCAATGCCAATAGCTCTAACTTTACCAATGCCGAGACCATTGCATTGTAAATGCTTGTTTAATCTCTGGCTGAGGCATCCTTTACAACCATGAGATAAGAAACCAGACTCTCGTGTCACCCATGCGTCCTCTGGCGCACGAGGACCCGTCTGAAATGATGCAGGTATCTGACGAGCAAAGACTTCTGGGAAAACTGCAGCTGCGCGCGCCTCTGCGGGGAGCCAGAATCCGCCGCTAATCGTGTCTTTTTTGTGTGCATGTGAATAGGGAGGTAATTATAATTCTGGAAGGAGATATTTAAAGAAAAAAAACTTGACATAACAAGAAATCGCACTCTGATGGCAACAACGTAAGCGCCAGCACAGTGTGGGGAAATAATTTCTGCCTTCTTCCTCTCCCAGCTGGGCGTTTTGAAGTGTCTCGAGACCAACAGGGAGGGCAGGGAGCATTTCCTCTGAAAAGACGCCAGTGCTGCTTTTGTGTTTGAGATCACGCCGCCTCCACTGCAGGAGGATCCGGTGAAATAGTTCATACTTATAGAATATCTCATTTTTTTTTACTGAAATCGTTGATAAAAAAAAGTCTTCTCAACCTTCACTCCTCACCACTAAAATCTGAGTATCTTCGGTTGGATGTAATTTATTTCCGGCAGATTCGAAGGGTGGAAGCTGTTATTACACTTACTTCGAGAAGCCAGTGGAGGACCAAAGGTGCCATGGGCCTAATGCAAGCAAGGAAAATGTCTCCCAGCCCTCCAATTGAGTAGCAAAAGACAGCCAACATTGGGATGCACATGGGTACACACCCCAGGGCCTCTGTACTGTTGAATGGGATGCACTAGTGATAGCTGGTCAAGACTGTCAGAAGCTTTTATACAGGGCCAGGGTTACGAAATTCATGTGGGTTCCTCCTATGGTACATGAGCACTTTTCACATAAAACAGTATTCTACACACTATCAAAACCAAAAGCACTTAGTAAGAGGAAAGCTTGACAATATATGGTAGACACATTCGCTTTTTTTGTTAGTTAGTTCCTCACCCACTCTATTAGTGGCATGCTTCATTATTGGGTCCCGTCCTGATCCCTAAAAACAGGATGGGCTCTGCTATATTCCAGGGAGCCACGGCCGGACTGGGAACCGAAACCAGCCCTGGCAAACTGCTCCGCCGGCCCCCGGGTGGCCACCGAGCCGTTTGCCAAGGCTGGGTTCGGCCGATATTTCCTGGCTCCGGTAACTTAAACGGCCCCCAGGGACCCAATACCGGCCGACCCTGGCAGCCACTGGGGAAACACCCAGTCACCCTAACTAGAATCAGTCAGGACATAGAAAACACATGTCAACATAAATATGCAACATACACTGGCGTTCACTCGCCCTTTCTCCAATGACTTCATTGCCTTGGGTCCTGTAAAGAAATTGTAATGAAATACTTTGGTGTCAGGCTATCTGGGGACTTCTGTATTGCTCTCTCGCAGGCACCCCATTCCATGATCACACAGCACTCTAAAAGATCCTGCTTGCTACTACTGAGTAAACATGTACAAAAATAAACATGAGACAAACTATGTGGGTTGGAGTATGTAGTGATCATTAGTCTGTAATACTGAAAATTCTGAGATAACAGCACATGCAAAAACATGTAATGTGTAGTAATCTCAAAATCTGAATTTTAGGAACATGAATGTCACACAGCAGGAGAGGGGTCATGCCCCTGTAGTCATACACTGAGATATCATCATGTAGAAAGTTATATCCTATCTGAAATGGTCCGGAGAAGACCTATTGTTGTACATCATGGAAAAGAAAGGGCAAGAAAGTCAGCCAAAAGTAAACGTATAGGTCTAGGTCCATAATAGATGTAGTTGCCCAAATACTCACTTAATCAAAACTGCCATGTTACCTGCCATACCTATTCACACCCGTCTCTTCCATAATAATAAACGGGAGAGCAAACGTCATCTATTTAAGGGGAAGCAACCAAAGCAGTAACCTCCATGGACAAACCACTTCAGAGCGTCTTGTGCATTCATCCATTGTGGCCTCTAGTGCGCCAGGCCTCATGGGGGTTGTAGTATCAAAGGGCCCCGGCCCCATGTGAGCAGTACATGCACTTTCACATATTGCCCCAAAGCTTAGGTGCTCATAGAAAATATAGTTCCTAATGTGGGTGCCGTTGTACAAGAATCTACAAAATTCTAGAAGGTTTCTCAATGGCCTCCTAGACATTATGCCGTGAAACAAAGGGGACTGTTTCTCAAAATGAAAGGAGAAAGAAATTGTAGAAAAATAGAAACTGTTTTTGTTATACACTTGTATATCTAATACTAATTTTTCACATTATTCACATTCAAAGAAGGTACCATATTATCGTGGCTTGTCAAGACTTGGCTGGATTACCTTTACCAATGTTTTGTGGCTTTTTGGCCTATAATAATTTGAAAAGTGTAGTTTTTGACTTGCAATGGGCTTACTCTTTTAGTTTGTATTAGCAAGTCCTTCCATAAACACCTCCATACCCCTCCCTAAACCCCTATTTACTCCTCCCTAAACTCCTCCCAGTTTGTTATAAATGTCACCCATTTTCCCACAACTTTGATGGACCCTCCCATATTTACTACTAAAGGGCCGATTACAATTTCATTAGGAAGGGCTCCGGACTGGATTCGGTAATGTCGAATCCGATTTGGAACCCTTGTTTCCTACCAAATCGTCCAGTTCTCCCGATCACGATGCCCGGAAACCGTTCAAGCAGACCGAATCGGTTCTAAAAAGCATTCGGATGGCCCGAGTCTTTCATAGCCAATTCGTACAGCTCTATGGACATGGTTTCGAGACGAGTGGTTACGATGACCGATTAGACAGCCGTTACGATTCGGTTTGCCCGAGACGAAACGGCTTTCGGAATCGGTATTTGGGGGCCTGTTGCGGGCCCCCCTTCATCCGGAGGCGTTCGAAGGTAGCCCCTGAGGGAACCCAAGGGACCCCTCTTTCCAACCATGCACAATGAGGCAGGTTCCATGGGGTGCCCACCACAGGTTGCAAGGTTCCCCCCCCCCCCCTTTTTTCAATGGGAGCCTGTGTTCGCGTTCGGAACACAGGCTCCCATTGAAGTCAATGCATCGTAATCGGTCGTCCGGACTCACAGGACCCGATTCGTTTGGAAACTAGTCCGGAACCGATTTGTCCGGGACAGTTTCCAAACAACATCGTAATCGGGCCCTAAGTAGTGAACTTATATGTGTGGAAATTTCCACGTAGAAAAGATAGGAGAGGTGGAAGTGGGGATTTATACGACATGTTTATGAACTGCATTTTGTACTAAGTATTACTACTGCAGTACTACATTACATACTTAACAATGCCACCTCCAGGTCATGAGTGACACCAGATGGGGGAGACTAGTTAAACTGGATGCTTGGCGATCCATTGTATGGTAATCTTCACTCAATGCCCTCTACAGCAGGTTTAGTTGAATGCCATCCAGAACAGTTCTGTTTTCAGAAAATTCCTGAATCTACAAAAACATTTGGCCTAATACAAAGAGCCTGATACCATTGGAAGGATGCATCACCTCTAATGGGTAACCTGTTTTGGTCAAGGGCCATGCGCTCCATAATTAAATTAAAGGCCTGGCATCCATATTCAAAAGTATTTAGCTGGTATCTCCTCTTCACTCACACAGGAGTATAATATACAAGGCAATCTTTGCAAGTGGACATTGTACTGTAATTTTGAAGCACAATCTTGATCGGGCATGGATTATAATTCTGAAAGGTAATCCTTCTGACATGAGGCAAATGCATACTTTTGATGGTAACCTTCTGCAGAAGCCAAAGGGACAGACATTGAAAACATTACCATCCACCACAGGTGCATTCTTTTGAAAGGCAATCTTTTCCAGTATCCACAAAAGCATCGGTTTTGAAAAATAAGATTCTCGGGCCGTTGGAGCACACAAGGTGACAGGTGACATTCCACACAAGCTGCACTTGTAATCATGGGAAGCTAGAATACAATTGGTAATCTTCCCCCTGAGTCATAAAAGGCACCATTCTGAAGTCTAATCTTTCACATTGGCTATGTGGGTGATCTGCTTCACGATATTTCGTTATTCTTGCCAGGTGATACCAGAAGGAAGAGGAGACTTACCTGGCCTTACAACACTGTCATCCGGCACTACATGCTCTTTCTTTGATTTGCTTCCTTTGACTGTCAGCTCAGATCTACAAAAGGGAAAAACATGCGTTCACATGACAAACACTCGGACAGTGATGCAAACAGGTTCATGCATTATGAGTTTCTGCACAGCTTCTATCCAGGGCCGGACTGGGAACAGAAACCAGCGGGGGATAGTGGGTGGCAGCGAAACGCACCATTCCCGCTTTTGTTACTGGGGGCCAAAATTACCGCACTGCTGCAAAACCGGCCCTCTGTAACAAAACCGCCCCTCCACGGTGACAAAACCAGCCACCACCGGAGGGGAAATGCCCGGGGAAATGCCCGGTGCCTGCTACGGCCAGTCCAGCCCTGCTTCTATCTTTCTTCACCATCATCACACACTAGAGGAAGTCATTGCTCTGTGCAGATTATGCTTTTGAAACTGTGTTTACGAGCCCCCGCCTACAAACACATAAAAAAGGTATAATATTTTCTGAATGTGATTAAAGCCCTGATTTAGAGTTTAGTGGATGGGATACTCTATATACATCATCGCAAATATGATAGAAATCCCTTCAGCCGCATTACAAGTGCCATAAGAAATAATGCACTTGTAACACGGCTGACGAGATATCTGTCACAATTGTGTCTCATCAGCAAAACTCTAAATAAATTAGGCCCTAAACTCAAACCGGCTTATCCTACCTATAATGACAATCACTGAGGATTAGAACAGCGTTTAGGCTTCATGGCTAAATTAAATTACCTACTGTGTTTGTGGTCCTCGATATATTAGAGGCAAAGTGCTCGGCTATGTACTCAAAATTACTTAATTCCATTAAGAACAAAAATAAAATTTCATGGTACCAGCTTGTTTTCCAAAACAGAAAATTGTGAAGCCCCCCTGCCAGCTGAGGGCCCAGCTCCTAAAATTAGATAGCGCCTTCACTAATGGTAACTGAAACGCATCTGCATGCTTAAGGGGGGTGAGGACCCACCTTGTCACAATGACCTTGTGTTAGACTGTCTCTATTTTATTCTGAGCATATTCTTGCTGCTACCTCCTTTCTTTTTCCTGTTTACATCAACTTTATTGTCTCAAAAACAAGCGACTTAAACTGAATAACAAACTACATAGAAACAGACTGATGGAACGTGGAGAGTGGGATTGACAACTTGTTGATGAAGAATTGGCAGATTTTTATCTCACTATTTTTCCTTATACTGTATGACTCAGAGCAACACAATAAAATCACTAACTGACTAGACCATATACAACTGGGTTTGAGAGCACTCTTTCTCTGTTTGAAATGATCAACAATGGGAACCACAGTCTTATGGAATCAATATAATGTATTTCTGCCATTTTAATGGCCTTCAAGTGTAACGCCTGCTCCACCCAACTACTATACAAAGCAAAAAACTGGTTAACATTTATATTTGAACCGTCCCATTCACCATGTAAATTAACAGTGGGTCAAGATCTCACTATCCCTCTTTTGCAAAATACCCTGTCTCCTGCAAATCTCACACTGAATTAAACTTTTAAGATACCTTGTGTTGGAACAGTTAAATGGCTAAAAAACATGTCTGAAAGTTTACAGAGACTACAAAATAAAGCCACCAAAGCACGCCTGACCTTACTTAAATTTGGCAATGCCAATCCACCTCTAAAAAGACTCCAATGGCGCATTTGGAGCAAGGAATACAATTAGGACACTTTGCATGATCCAAAATTGTTTTTGAAATAAAGGTTCATCATATTTCCAAAAGCTGACACCACACTACATCACCACAAGAAACTTTGTTCAGCATTTCCACGTCTGATCCCACTTCGCCACTTCAACAATTAAAAATAAGGAAGACGATCCCTGGGAGTGTGCTGGGTCCAACACTATGGAAAATGCCTTTCAACCTTTCTCCAAGAAACCAAACTAACTCCAATGTAGAAAAAAGCTCAAATAAACTTTTGACGCTATCGTTTGCCTATGACTGTTCCAATGGGCCACAATTAGTAATATCAGAAGTTTAAAACCCTCTCCACAGCTGGACTCTAACAGCATAGATTGTTACTCCATATATGTTTTGCTGCCATTTCTCTGTTGCTACAGTTTGTGCAAAACCAGAAACATGCTGAACCTCAAACTTTGCGATTCCTCGTCCTGATGATGACCCTATAAACTACGTATGGATCGAAATGCTGTTGACATATATGGCCACAAACACACTTTGGAATGCATTCTAATGTTGAGTGTGGACTATAAAGCACTTGAACGCTCTACAATTATTTTGTCACTATTCTTCTTGTTTGATCCCCAGCATCATGTATTCACATTTCACAATGAGCACATATATGTTCAATTGTCGACTATTTGATATTTGTCTGTCTTTTCAAGCAAAAATGTAAATGCTTGTAAATCACTCTTTCTTGTCAACATGGTCATTTTTAATAACTCTGGCTTATGGCATATCAATTATGTAATTTAAACTACTAAATATTCCTTGATGGACACTTATTATATATACTTTCTCTATTGCTAGGACCACAGATTTATAGCATTTTATAAGCTATCTAAATAATAATAATAATAATAGTTATACTACTACTACTACTACTACTAATAATAATATTAAATTTCGAATATTGGATATAGAGCAATCCTAGTCAGACCCTCCAGGATTTTGCGATTTCGCGGTTTGCCGCGAAATCGGCACTTTTGTAAAAATGCCGCGATTTTTACAAAAGTGTCCGCGAAATCGGCACTTTTGTGACAGGGTTTCTATATCTCTGCTCACCCATATCCCAAGGTCTGTCACCGAGGATGTGCACCATTTAACAAGGTAGTCCAGAGTGCATTTAGCTACAGCAGCAATGAAGGGAAATATAAATGACTATGTCCAATTAATAGTGATAACTGATAAGTAACTGATCCTTGAGGGACTTTCTGATAACAGATGAGGTCTCAGATATACAGCGTCACACATCAGTGTAAAATGACACCACGAGTGCTTGAGCCATGACGCTATATCCCTTTCTGAGTGATGTTGATGGAGCCAAGTGATGTTGATGGAGCCAAGCCACCAGGAGTTCCATGGCTAAAGCAAATAGTGTGGGTACCAATAGGAAACCCTGCCTTGCTTCCCGAGTAATCCCAATAGTTGAGGAAGCAGGCCCTTTTAATCTAATTTGCACAGCAGGCTGGTTATAGATCACCCTCACCTGCTGAAGCCCGTGCACTCCAAAACCCTGAAAAGGTTGCACTGTTCAAGTGAATAAAAAGTTTTGGTGGTGTCGAGCAATACACCACACTGTCTAAATCAGGGTTTATCTAGTGCCGGACAGTGAATATAGTTCGTGGGGTGTATGAGTGGTAGAGCCCTGGGATGAATCCCGATTGATCCAGACGGCTTAGTTTAGGAATTAATGGAAGAATTCTGTGCACTAACACTTTAGTCAAAATGGTATTGTCTATTTTAATTATTGAGAGGAGATGAAAATGATCCCAGCTGACGGGGGGGAGGGGTTATCAGGCTTCAAAATTGTCACCATTGGCGCTTCTTGTAGTGCAAGGGGGAGACAGACAGACCGTTTCCCTGGATTCCTCACAGACAGCTAGGAGTTGTGGAGCCAGAATTTCATAATCAAACCATTTGCCCACGGGGCCTTGCCAGAGGAAAGGCTGCGATTCACCTGTACAATCTCCTCAATCGATATGGGCTTGTCAAGATAATGACAGTGAGCCCCGTCACCAATAGTGTCAAAACGGAAGGTGATGTGTGCCTGCCTGAGGTCAGACTTAGATTGGTAAAGGTCAGTTTATAGGGGAGAGACCAGTTGAAAATCTCCTCAGCATCATGTGCAGTGGTGTAGTCTTCCTGGGGCATTTCAATAACGTCAGACTTGGTCCATGAGTGGCACAGTAAGCGTGCCAAGGTTCTGCCCTGTCTGTACCCTCTCCATATCATCTGGCTCTAGCCCCCATGCACAAATAACAGAGCTCTCCTTCCGTTATTTCTCTCTTTCCCCCAAGATTAGCGTGGATCGCAGCCAGCACCACTGTGTCTTGCTCCACAAAATAAGGTTTTTTCATGTGAAAGGATCTTTTTTTGAAGAGAGCACAATGGCCTCAGAGAGTTTTCAGGATACCCGATTGTCCGGCTATGTTTGTTCCTCGGATTACGTCCTTGAATTCCTCCTACACAGTGCTTCATTCTCCAATGAGTCCACCTTAGGAAGAAATATTCATGCCACAAAACCTACCTTGTTGCGTCATGAAGGGCGGAGGTAACAAAACGGGCATGAGCCCATGGGGGTGCAATGATCTTCGAAGACAAACAGTAACACATCAGTAAACCCTGCAAGCCGGAATCGCAAAGGTCGCACTGCAAGGGCGGTCAGGGGGCCTCTCACCGCATACCAGGGCCCCTGGCCCCACCTCAAAGGAGGCACTGACTGTCACTGCCCGGGGTCCTCTCACCGCACAACAGGGCCCCTGGCCCCACCACAAAGGGGGCACTGACTCTCACTGCCCGGGGGCCATTCACCGCACTACAGTGTGAAACCAGAAAATCTGGATAAAATCGTGGCTTCCATGCTGAAATTGTGTGATCTTAGGCAAAAATTTAATTTCACTAAGGTAGGTTCTGGAATACCATTTCCCATGGGAGCCCATCTTTTATGGGCTTCTCAGAACTTATACTAAAGCAAATGGAGGAATGCATTTTCAAGGGATAACAGCCTTCACCTATGGGCTGCTTCCTCTGTTCTATACCCCAGGTTGCCTATTTCAAAGCGGAATACTCTGCTAAAACAGTTTCCATTGATTTAAGGCTGAGAATGAATGATTATGAGTAAAATAAAGTGCTGCAAAAATGCCGCTAAATTTCCATATTTGTGCCGCTAAACTTCCATATTCGTGCCGCTAAATTTGCTAATCCATGCCGCTATATCTTGGGGGGTCTGGGCTAGTTATGATAGAAGGGCAGCTAAATCGACCCAGGGACGGATTGTGACTGGAAATTAGTAATCAAATCCAATTAAACACCCTGTAAAGACAATGCTGACAGTTTGGTATTATTCATGTTATTCAATGAGATTGGTACATAACGCTTACATTCTCAATTTGTATTTGATACTTTTATTTTTGAAAACAACCCTGTTGCTACATGTACTCCCACTGTGGTAATGGGATATTTTCAGGGTGTGACTGTGCCCAGTACAGTCAGATAGACTCGGGGTTTGGGAGGGAAAGTCTTAGGCTAGGAGGCTGATGAAATAAAAGAGGTAAATGTGAAAAAATGTATGAATTTGATTGCAAACTGGATTGATAGGTCAATGCGTTTCAACCCAGAGCGTCCATACAAAACTAATGTAAACAAATATCTCAGTGCTTCTGCTTGTGTATGAAAGGTGCTAGGATTCGGACGAGAGCCTCGTCTCTGTAAAGGTGCGCATAGAGGTCTGTAACTGGGAGTCTGGGTGCAAGCAGAGACCGCGCCAGAGTCTGATATGATGCTCAGATCCCGTGGAAGCAGGGGTCTCTCGGTAGGGGGAATGGGCAACAAAGTCATCCCGTCTTTTGGTGATGTTATTGGGAAATGAAAACTACCATGAGATTTTCTGTAACCTCGATGGCTTGTGGCGTCGCTCTAGTACAGAGGTCTGCAATGAGTAGCGCAAGAGTTATTGGTAGCTCACCAGATCCCTTGAAGTTGCTCTCAGATGTGAAATAGAGACCATTACCTCATTCAGAGGGTCTGCACATTTAACAGAAGGCAGCATTGCTCACCTCAAGACCCTTAGAGGAGCGGCTTCCAAACCAATGACAGGGCGTCATAGTAAGACTTAAACAGATATTGTGTCAGCCTATGGGGCCTGCCCCATGGCTATCTCCTCTCGTAGTTACAAAACACATTTAAAGTTGATAATTGAATGAGAGACTTATTTCTGTGTTCCTTTGTGCTGGAGGACACATGATGCTTTGGCTGCTATGTCATTAGTCAGGTGGAGGCATTTAATAATAATGTGCTTTTTCCTTGTATTTCTGCTGGTAACCTCACCTGAAATGCTTGAGGGATCCCTACTGATAATCCTGCTTAGGGTGTCCATAGTATAATGTTAACATATGTGATTACTATTATACAGTGATAATATTTTCTAGTAGCTCGAGAGGACTTTCTTTCGGCAAAAGTAGCACTTACTACAGAAAGGTTTGGAGACCCCTGCTCTAGTCTAAAGCGTAAGACCATGAAAGAGGGAACATGCGAGGATTCTTCAAGGATTATTGGAACACCGCAGGGACTTCCATGTGTGATCTGGTGGAGCACGCTTTCAGAGGGGTACAGAAACATAATGGGGCCCCCATGCAGAATAGGACGAAGGGACCCAGAGTCACCCTCATTTCATAGCTATTCATTTGCCTTCGGCTGAATGGTGGCCCCCTCAAGGGTTGAGGGGCCACTATAGGCCTCCTACCACCACAGGGACTATGTTACACTTCTGCACTCTTTGGCTTTATCCAAAACGATATCATTTGAATTTCCTAGCTCAGAAAAGAAAAAGAAAAGATAGCTTTCAGCATCTAAACCATAACCATCTAAACCTTCAAGTTAAAATACAAATGCATGAAACTCTTAAATGAAGGGCAGACTCTTTCTGATGTTAGAGCATCGTGCCTAAATGGTGGCGGACCAAAGTCGTAATGAAAATGTCAACAATGACACACATCTTTGATTGTTCCCTGACACATTTTCAGTTGTTCCTCTACACACTTTTGATTGTCAACACCCCACCTCGTTATCTCCTGTAGGGACCTCCTTTAGGGCTTGACCACACTATTTCTGTCTTTCTCCCTGTTTGTCCTATTTAAAGAGGGCTCCAATGCGAAGCACTGGAGTGTGTCATCGTAAGTCCTTCCTTAAAAACTCCTTTTTAACTCCTTTTACCATTCTGTTCCATGACCGACATGTTTAATTATTGTAACCCGTTCTCGTACATCACTTCACACATAAAGAGAAGGAACAGCAGTCTTTTTAGGTTTGACATGTGATGATGCATGCGCCGTTAATGGCAAACATATTATATTTTGTACACAACCTCAGGGGATTTGGTTCAGCCTCCTTCAGCCCTTGGGTTGAGACATTGTCAACCATATTGTGGATCAACCAAGTTTCATCTTCTTTCTATTGGCTGTTTGGGTGCATCCTTCTGCTTCATTGGAATGCATGAGGGACGACTGTACATCTGAAAAGTACACTCTGTTTTCACATACCTAATACTTTATCTCAGTGCTTCTTAAACGTTTTAGAACCACCACCCAATTTTCATAACAACAAACTTTTACCACCCAACTACCTTTAATGGGCATGAGGCTGGGCGATTTTTTAATGTAACTAAAGCCTCGTGTGGTAGTGCATTGTAGTTTTTACAGACAGCACTTTTTCCATTGAAATGGCCACGAGATTTGTGCAGACATACACTTTTATTGATAGAATTATATATAGTGGAAATCGGGTTGCTGGGATTTATCATATGTGCATCACAAAGTAAAGTGTTTTTATTTGTTTTGATCCTGTTAAAATCCGTTTCCGCACACTTCAGAACTACAACAAAAGTCTTTCATTTTGATTCCTAATTTCTGAATGAATACAGTTCATTTACAGGTATTTACATTTTATTGTGTGAGGCAGACAAATGACATCCTACAGCCTTTCCTCTCACACTCACTATACTCCAGCAAGATTGTCACATAGTTCAATTTAAAACTCCTCTACCTTTGCAGTCAGTGAAAGAAAAGTAAACACCAATCTCCATGTTTAAAGAACAAGCAGCAATTTGTCAGAAGACATAGCCTGACATTTTACCCCTCTCTTTGAAGCACCAGCAAATGTGACAAGTTAAGGACAAAATTTAAAGGCATCTTCATTTATTGCTTTTTATCTCATTCATGCATTGTATAAGCAAAAGAGTCCTTTTAAAAAAAAAGATTGCATTGCAGCAAGCATTGTTTATTGTTTTAGCAAAGTTTGAATGTATCAAAAGTATTGGCTTTGTTAATGGTTGCTTTTATGTTTTATGTACCACCTTTCTGAAACGTTGCTGTACCTGTTTTTATATTTACTGATGCACTAGTTTGTTAATAAATTGACCCTGAAACACAGCTTAAGCACCAGGACAGAGGCCAAGAGAATGGGACAGAGTTGGAATGTAGATATTAAGGTGGAAACATGGGTCGTCTTCTCACGCCTCAAGAATACTGTTGGTTGTGGATGCTAAGGAAGCATGCTGCAGGTAGCCATTTGGTTGTTCGAAAAGTTCTTGTTACAATTCTTGTATTTGTTGTACATCTTTAAAAAAAATCACAACCATATTGGAGGAATGTAATGATGTTGGTACTCACTAGGGCAAAAAAAAAAAACCAAGGTACTTACCTGTACACTGTGGTTCTCCAGTATTGATATCTTTCATAGATTCACATGCTTGAATCTCCGGTCGTCATGGTGGGAGTCACACGGTAACATAATAACTAGCAGTAATACAACATCACCATAGACCTCCATAGAACAGAAAACTCAATTAAGTAACTTTTCAGCCTCATTTTTAAACATCCAAACTTCAGCCAATCACAGCTGAGGCCTCAGAGTTCCCTTTCCCACAAAGCAACCATACCTTAGATTTCGAGCACAAGTGTATAGGTATACAAAAACTCTGAGGTGATTGGCGATCCTAATCTAGGAGGAGGGAGGGTCACATTTGAATCTATAAAAGGCATCAATACCAGAGAACCACAGTGTACAGGTAAGTAACTTGTTTTTTCTCCATTATAGAATCTTTTGTAGATTCACCTGCATGAATCCGACTAGTAAGCAGTAAAAAACACAATAAGAGAAGAAGAAAGGTGGTGATGTAAACTTGTAGCTTTAGAAACCAAGAAGAGAATAATGCGCATACAAATTAACAAACAGCATGTAAAGAACATAGAAGGCCAAAGCCGCCTACCTTAGGCAAAGAGATGTCGGAGTGTAGTTTGTCCATCAGCGGTATCTGCCTTTTTCCAACCATCAAGGCAGTAATGCTTCGTGAATGTGTGAGCGTTCGCCTACGTTGCCTCCCTGCAAATGTCCAGGAGTGATGCTGCTGCAAACAGGGCAGAGGAAGTCGCCACTTTCCTAGTAGAGTGAGCTTGTGCTTTTGCAAGAAGCGGACGGACAGCTTTTTCATGACAGAAGAAAATCGTGGATTTGACCCAACGAGCACTGCTGGCCCGTGTCAAGGCTTGTCCTATCCTGGGTGCCGAGAAAGAGATCAGTAGCTGAGAGGATTTACGGAAGGCCTCCTTTCTTTGCAGATAAAACTTTAGACATTGTTTAATGTCCAGAGAATGCAACGCCCTTTCCACTGCTGAGGAAGGATTAGGAAAGAGCGTTGGTAAAACAATCAGCTCATTGAGGTGGTAAGTTGAAGGCACCTTAGGTATGAAAAAAAAGGTTAGTGCATAGGATAACCCTGTCCGGCAAAAACTGCAGATACGGTTCCTTTAGGGTGAAAGCATGGGTTTCACTGATACGTCTGGCTGACGTAATGGCCAAGAGGAAAGCCTGTTTCCAGGAAAGGAACTTTAATTTGCACTTGTGTATTGGTTCAAAGGGAGGACGCATCAGTTGTGACAGAACTGTATTTAATTGCCACACATTTGTAGGAGGCTTAACAAGTGGAAAAGCTCTAAAAAGTCCCTTCATAAATTCTTTGATGAGTCGGTTAGACCACAGAGAAGTTTTATTCGAGTGTCTTCTATACCTAGAAATTGAAGCAAGGTAAACTGTTATGGAAGAGTGAGAAAGTCATGATTTTGCTAAATGCAAGCGATAAGGCAGCACCTGCTTCGAAGATGAAGAGAATGGATGCGATGCTTGCGAGATACACCAAGCACAGAATCTCTTCCATTTAGCTATGTAACATTTCAAAGTAGACTTCTGTAATATCTTAGTACACTCCTTGGAAAGCCTCAAATTCCCAAATTCAGTGTGGTGAGGAGCCAAGCTGACAAATAAAGACAGAGGGAGAACGTTTATGAACCACTTGGCCTGGGTTCATGTAGAGAAGATCCTCCTTTGGAGTGAAGAGAATCTGCGCATACTCGGATAGGCGATGCAGCTCGTTGTACCCAAACTGTTTTGTCCAACCTGGAGCAATGAGAATGATCCGACAAGGCTCTTGCTTCATTTTTTGAAGTACTTGAGGAATGAGTGGAAATGGGGGAAAAGCATAGGCAAACATCCCCATGCAAGGAAACTGGAAGGCATCTCCCCATGAATTTTGATGAGGATGTCTGCTTGCAGAAAGAAGACACTTTTTGTTGAGGAACGTAGCGATCAGATCTAATGTTGGGTAACCCGAGGATTGGAAAACCTCTTTCAAATGTTGGTCGTTGAGTTCCCATTCAGGGGCACTGTTTGGAGGCCCTGCTGAGAGAATGGGTCTTCTCGTTATGAATCCCTGGCATGCGCTTCACTCGCAAGGAGATGTGGTTCACAAGGAGCCATTCCCATATCTGTTGAGCAAAAAGGAAAATCACTTGAGATCTCATTCCACCTTGCTTTCGGAGGTAAAACATAGTCATAGTGTTGTCCATCCAGACAAGCACTGACGCACCTTTGATCCGAGGCAGGAAGGCCTCATACCTAAAAACACTGCTTTGAGCTCCAAAATGTTTACATGACACTCCGATTCCTGTATGGACCACTTACCGTGAACCTGTAATTCTTGAAGGTGATCCCCCCATCCGTCCCTCAACGCATCTGAGGTCATCACCAGTTGTGTTACAGAGTGAATGAAAGAGAGGCCTTGCAACAGGTTGTCCTTGACCATTCACCAGGCCATAGCGGCTGTCATTGATGCTGAAATGCGAACCTTGTTATTGAATTAGCCTTGAGACTGAACCCACTGCGCATCAAGCTGTTCCTTCGGTGGTCACATGCAAAGTCAGCAATTGGGAATGAGCGGGATGCAAGAGGACATCATCCCCAGCATGGACTTGTATTGCTTCAGAGAAACAAACCTTTTTGTTGAAAGAAGCTTTGTTGTATCCATAATCCGCATTATTCTTTCCTGAGTGGTAAAGGCTTTGCCTAGCTCTGTGTTGAGACGTGCACCCAGAAAGACCAATGATTTGGCCGCGAAAATGGGAAATTTGTCCAGATTGATGCAAAGACCTAAAGACTGGAAGAGAACCCGACAGGCTCTCATTGAAATTTCGGCCGCTTGAAAAGATGGAGACTTTATGAGCCAATCGTCCAGGTATGGAAACACCTGGTTACATGAACGTCTTAAGAAGGCTGCTATTGGTGCCATGCACTTTGTGAACACCCTGGGAGCTGATTTTAAACCAAAAGGAAGCACTTTGAATTGGTAATGGCGTTCTGCCACCTTGAACCTGAGAAATTTTTGATGTTGAAGGTGAATGGGAATATGAAAATAGGCATTGAAGAGATCGAGAGAAGCCAGAAAATCCCCTTCTTCCATGAGAAGAAGAATCTCCTGAAGAGAGAGCATCCTGAAAGATTGATGAACTTGTTCAGCATTCTGAGGTCTATGACCTGCCTCCATTTCCCATTTTTATTTTTGATGAGGAAGAAGTGGTAATAAAACCTCCGTTTTTGCTGGTTGAGGGGGTACACCCTCTATGGCCTGCTGGAGAAGAAGCACATTTATTTCCTTCTTGAGATCTGGACGGTGACGGAGCAGAACTTTGTGTGGTGCAACATTTGGAGAATGCTGAATGAATTCTAGCGTGTGGTCATGTTGGAAGATATCTAGAATCCATCTGTCTGAAGAAATGGAGTTCCATTTCTAAAAGGATGCCTAGAAGACATGACATGGTGTGGGACTATCGTAGCAGGGGCCTGATGAGCTTCATTGTCTCCTATTCGAGTCTTGGGACTTTCCAGCAGATTGCAGCCTCTTGAATCCTGCCATTCTTGAATACATCTGAGCAGTGTTAGACTGGAAGGACCTGTTGTATGGATGGTAGGTACTCTGTGGATAAGGCTGGTAGCGCTGCTGAAATTGCGGAAGGGATATGAATTGCCCCCGACCTCCAGTCCGAAAGGACTGAAAGCGGCGCTGCTGGAGATTGCCTAAGGCTTTGACTGTATCTGTGTCTTTCTTGATAGATTGTAGCTCCTCGTCTATGTGCTTACCAAACAAGCACTCCCCATCAAAAGGCATGTCTAAAAACTTGGCTAGGACCTCTGAGCGAAAGGTGGTTGCTTTTAGCCATCCCTTGCGAGGCAAAACCGCCGCCCCTGCTATCTGCCGAAATGCAGTGGATGAAATGTCCATAGCTATCTCAATGAGCTCCGAAGATGCACTTTCTCCCTCCAAAAGAATATCTTTTGTCTCTTTCTTTTTATCCTCGGGGAGATACTCCAACAGAGTAGAGATGTCTGACCACATCTGCTGATGGTATCTTCCTAAATGGCCATAGCATTAGAGGTTCTAATGGAGGTAGCCACCAGAGCCGAGAACCTCTTTCCAATATTGTCGAGGCGATGACCCTTCTTGTCCGTTGGGGCAGTGCAGGGAGATGCTGGATTCTTGGCTCTTCTCTGTGCTGCTTGCATGATCACAGAGTTCGGCCTTGGGTGACCAATAAGACATGCAGGCGAGTCATCAGGAGCCTTATATTTTTTGTCCAGTTTTGGAATAACAGCTGGAACAGAGGCAGGTGTTTTCATTAACTTTAGCCCTTCTTGCCATAGAAAGTCAATTATAGGAATTGCTCTCACTGAACGTTGAGTCTGTTTAGTTGGCATTGGCAAATCAAAACGTTTGGAGGCATGCTTTAGAAGATCATGAAATCCCTGACATCTGTTGGAGGGGAATCCGCAGCAGGAGGGTTACAAGATGGTGACATAGGGGCTATGTAGTCATCGCATTCATCATGGGCATCTATGTCTGTTTGTATCGAACCTGCTTCTGTCTGTGCATCCTGAGTGTCCTCCGTGATGTCTATAGGAGGAGGAAGGGTCTTCTCCCTTGTGGATTTGAGAGTACTTTGGCCCAGAAGAATAGTGGGTACCTCTTGGGGAGGTAAAGGCCTCTGAGGAGCATTTGCGACTGGAAGACACCTGTAATAGTCATTAAGCATGTGACGGAGATCAGACACCAGAGACACTGGAACCTTCACTGATGGTTCCCTGAAATGATGATGCTCCTCCTCTCTGTCATTGTAAGAATAACGTTCCTGGAAGGAATCCTGACTCTGCATGACGGATGTGTCACTTTTCGCAAAAGAAAATTCCCCTGCCAGATAAGAAGATGGATCATTGCCCTCAATGTCCTCATCATCCGAATCTTGGTACGTGACCCGTAACTGCTATGGACTGTATGCAGTGCCAAACATACCTTCATCCTCTGACTCTTGGAAGTCCAGAAGGCGAGAAAGAGATAAAGGAGATGTTTTGGAGAAATCCTGAATTTGCCTGAGCTGAAGGAGACTGATTTTTCCCTCGACGACGGTGCCACCACCGATGCAAAAGTCTACAGTACTGTCGACAGTGTGTGGACGGCCTTCGTCTACGGGGACATCGTCGCAGGAACCATCGATGATGAAATTCTCGTCGAAGGTGAAGGCCTCGTCGACGACATTGTTACCGTCATCAATGCTCTCGCCGCCATTGCTGGAGTCGACGTCTTGACCGTTAGCGTCATAGTCGTCAACGACAAAGCCATCAATGCTGCAGGAACCTCCGGTTTTCTTGATGAGAGTGGAAACTTCGAAGAGGACGCCGTCGAGAAGATTGGTCTCTGAGAGGAGTCAGAGAAACAGATACAGGATATGAATGAGGATTTTGAGGCCTCTGACTGAGGTTTCTTGTGGTGTTTAGGCTCAGATTTGCCCTGGGACTTAGATCTCTTGGAGTCTCCATGATGTGAAGAGGGACTGCCCTCCTTTCTTTTCTTTGAGGAAGAATGGGCCTTTTCCTCAGGTTCAGACTCCAAATCTGAAGCAGCCTTTCTCTTCTCCCTATCTTTGAGGGTTTAAGCTGAAAAAGTGTGGCAATACTTGAATTCCCTGGGTTTGTTGTCAGCGTAGAGGCACTATAGGCACTGTTTGTTGGGGCCTTCAGAGAATAACCTACAATTCCCACAGGTCTTACAGGCCTGACAGCCCTTTTTTAGGCTCTGGCATCTCAAAAGCAGGAAGGCCAAGAGTATAAAGTCCATGAAATACCTTGAGAGTAGCTAAATCTGAGACTGGAGGTCAAAAGTTGGGAAAAAAGACTAACTGAGCAGAGCTTAGGGAGACTCCCTATCACACGACGTGCTGTAAGAAATCTGAGGTATGGTGGCTCTGTGGGGAAAGGAACTCTGAGGTCTCAGCTGTGATTGGCTGAAGTTTGGATGTTTTAAAATGAGGCTGAACAGTCACTTAAGTGAGTTTTCTGTTCTATGGAGGTCTATGATGATGTATTACTGCTATTTCTTATGTTACAGTGGGACTCCCACCATGATAATGGGGAAGATTCAAGCATGTGAATCTATAAAAGATTCAATACTGGACAATGTGTGTTACTGTGAAACCTTTGTATCATCTTGGGATAAGTTTTTTATGTGATTATTTTTTGCTCTGAATTTAATTAAGATCTATTTAAAAAGAGAGCAAATGGGACAGAGGGGGTTGCTAACGCTGGATCAAAAGAAATGCATGTAGAACCAACTAAAGGGTAACAAAGAGCAGTCCAATTTCCATCCTGGACACAGGAGGTGCCAATTTAATGTGTGCATGAGGTCGAAGAGTTCAACTTAATTGACGTCTCCAAGTACCAGTGATCATAGAGAAGTCATAGAGAGCTGCTGAGCGTCAGTAACCATTTTAGAAGTGGTAGTGGCCGAACTTCAGGAACAGTTAATTGAGGTTTTTCTGGGGATCTGTTCTTGGCCTTACTGACCTGGGAAACAACCTGTACCAAACCAGTGCAGGAGCCCTAATGGAGGGACTACACCGGTGATACAGCCTTAATTTGAACCTTAGTTCACCTGCTGTATTTAAATAAAATGTATTAATATATTGCTGCTTCACGTTGTAACTTATTCAGTTGCTGCTCCTTGCCACCACTTTGCAGCGTGTATGTATATAGCATGCATTTATAACGTGTATACTGCATTTAGGGTCCCATCAAAGTGCGTTAAAGGCACGGGTAATGACGGAAGACCCAGAAAAGAGGACCATGCCTACTCTATGCAATTTGCGGTGCTAGTTTTTCTATGTACTCACATATCAGCTGTAGTCATGCCTGTTCCTGCTACTTTACAAGATTAGGTTAGTGTCCCCTGTTCAGCTGTTGGGAGTGTGGAATACCTTCATACTGTGTTTCTGACTGACGCCACCCATCTGACCTTCATGGCAAAACCTGAAAATTGATTTGCTTTTGCTGGGATGGTTAAGCCTGTTTTCTGTCATATTTTCTTCGGGGAAGAATTCAGAATAATGCATATGGAAAAGGTTGGGCAAAATGGGAGTCAAGTGCAACTGCGATTATTTTGTGGAAAAAAAATCTGAAAGATGCTTTACAAAAAGATTACGATAGACATTACCTGAAAACTCAAATTTCAATAAACCATATTGAAAATTTGTTTTAATAGAAAATTGTTCTGCAGCTCCCTCTGATCCTACTGAGCATCTGCTGCTACATGGCACAGAATTCTTAGGTCCCTCTTGAAAGCGTGCTATTGGGCACTGCTTATCTTTTCTACTCCCTGCTGCAAAGTCACAATAATAAGGCATGCGTGCTGAGCGAGAGCGATGATGCAAAGGGTTAACAGAACCTATCATCTTTAATGCAGTCTGCTGAGAGATGGAGCTGCGCCTCGCCTTCCTGCTCTGACTTTACCACTTTCTTTAAGAGCAAATCCATTTATGCAGTGGTCTGTAAATAATGGCGCAGACCTTGAGAATACATTGATTTGATTTTTCTTTTTTTTTGTGTGCGCCAAAAGGCAGGCAAGATTCATAGAGCTGGATTCAAAAAGAGCAGTGACATTATTTTGGAGGCTGGACTGAACAATACCAAACGAGATTTGCTTCTCGGCAAGAAGAAAAAACACAGAGTGAAAGAAGCCATCAAGAAAGAAGATGGGCGCACAGGCAGGATAAGGGCTGCCGCTTGGCTCTCTGTCCCTTTGAGGTGTAGTGAACTGTGCTTATTTTTAGAATTCTGACAAACATCTGCTAAGACAGGGGTTTGCTGAAGCAGGCTTGACTGCTGCAAAGTTATACCTGTTTTCTAATCTATGTCTTAATGAGTGACTCCTGACAGGAGGAGTGTCTGCTGGATGGCATTTTTACAGGGAGGCAGGCAAACTTTGCATTTCATATCTATTAGGGATGAAGGTCAGATGGTCGGAGATAGCTGTTCTGCAGTTATAGTTAGGTCAGAGTTCCCAGTGTTAATGCATTTTTAGGTCTCGCCTGACCCAGCGCATGCGCTGGTCTGGCGAGACTTATTGAGAGGGCTCCAAAAAGTGCTACCAGGTCAGCCTGGAGCTACAGTGCATGTGCGCGGGCGAGCGCGCCGCGCTTTACCGCTTTGATGTTTGATCGCGATCACTTTTACTTTCGCGGCTGCACGGCCGCTTTCCATAGCCAATAGGTCTCGCTTTTGGGAACTTATAAGTATTTAGTTATGCAACTGTTGCATGGCTAAACACTTATAAGGTCCCAAAGGCGAGACCTATTGGCTATGTCAATGCTTGTTTTTTATTTTGTTAACACTGGTGCCCTTGACAAATCTGCATAAACGTTTCTAAAAAAGTAACCCGATTTGGATTTGTCATGCAAGTTTTGTGAGGATCTAGCAAAGGAGAGAGCAAAAACGAGGTGTAAAAGTGACTTTTCTAGTTTTCATTTTCATATAACTCTTTTCTACAGAAAAAAACCCGTTATGGAATTACATCAGACTCGTCAATAGTGACTGTTGTTATTGTTAGATTAGAGTTCCTATTGAAAAGCAGATTTTTATTTTGCTACTAACTTTAGTACAATTTGATACATTTGCACAAACCTTCCCATGAAAAATGATTTCTGGTTTACGGTTGGTATGTTAAGTTTCATGCAGATCCAACAACGGGTGCTGTAAAAGTGGGGTGGTTGGGCTAACACTATGTGCGTGAAAGGGTTAAAAAAATTAGAGCTACCTGGACAGTTAGTCCGCAGAGGATTTTAAACCCAGATAGGTGGACTGTCTCTGGACTCAAATTAAAAAAATAAACGAATCTGATTGGATGAGGGAGTCTTTTCTCACATTGTCCATTTTGGGTCCACAGATTGAAGTCAGCTTTGACGGCCCGAACGCTTTGATTGGTTTGCCACAAAAGCACATTTCCTGTTTTGGCCACCATTACAGAATGGAGGGCTCAGTCTCCATGTCCTGAGAAAAATTCGACTGCACATAAGGGAACAAGGTGAATTCAAACCGACTCCAGGCCCATGTGGGGCAACTAAATGGGCCTACCAATGAACCGGGCGTGTAAGTAACAGCAACTATCTTGCTCTAACCGCCTGCCTCTTCTGGAAAGGGAAAGTGCAGGACCCAGTAAGAGGGCTGAAGAAGGCCAATAATGAGGTTAAGACATTGCAGCAAGCAAGGACAGGTCTACGGCAGTCCTCAAGCCATGACAGTGATTACACAGATAGCAACCCAGACACATAAGTTGACTGAATACCCTTGAAAAAAATCATACAAAAAGGATTGCTTCCCTACATGCTAGATATGCAGACTAGAGAAACCACCACCCAGATTAAATCAGAGACAGTGCCCTTGCAAAAGAGGGTCCAGAAATTAAAATGGTGATCAGGGAGACTGACCTTCAGTGTATTCTTCAGGCCCTCCTGAGAGAACTTAAAGTGGACCTGGAAAAGAAAATTGAACATAGCACTCAAGATCTGAAGTCCTCACTCGGCAGAAAGATAGGTGGCCTCAGCAGATGTGCGGAGGCCCTAGGTCCAGAGTGTTGGAGGTGGAAGCAGAGCAGACTCCCTAAAGGCCAGTAGGTCTTCTGCATCACAGAAAAATGAAGTGATGGAAGGACATCAGCAAATAGACTTAATAAAGCTTGAAGACATGGAAAAGAGGAGGAGGAGGTAGAATATATGAGTCAATTGCCTCGAAGAGGCGGAAGGATTAGACATGTTGTCTTTTATTACACACTTCCTCATCTCCCTGTTAGATTCAGACCACCCAAAAGTAATTTGTATTGAGCACAATGTTTTGATCCAATCGGACTGCGTCAAAGTGCATAGATGTAGAGATGCAGTGGATAAATTCAACTACTAGAAAGAGGTGCAAGAGGGCCACCCAGTCATTTGTAGAACATGCTGGGACAAGAACCCATACATGCATTCATTAGAAAGCTGATGAGCAGCCCTGTAGAAAAAGTATGAGGCCGGGGCAAAAGAGACCTATAGAGTGGCACAAAAAAGGTTCCATTAATTAAAACGAAAAGCCCTGAAGGACTATTTCGCAGATCTAATTATGGCATCGGATAATTCCTCTAAAGATGTTTTTAAAATTGTGAAAGATTTCGTAAAACCGCAAGTCCTGAAAAGTTCGATCGCCCCCTCTCTGCACTTATGTGAGGATCTGGCTACCTTCTTTCAAACAAAAATTCAGACCATCTACGCATCTTTCCCTAAAACAACCATCCCAAGGCCACCGGCTGTGACCTTGCCGACAACTCTCCCCACGGAGGGCTGGAGTGAATTCCACCCTTTCAGCCCAGACATCTCTCTGTCTGAACTTTGTAAAGCTAAATCTGGTTCTCCAGCCGACCCCTGTCCTCCTAAGTTTTTTAAAATCCTAGCCCCATGGCTGAACCCAGCACTTAACCCTATCTGGAATTCCTCCTTGAAAGTAGGTATTTATCCTACTAACTGGAAAACGGCGTCTGTCCAGCCAATTTTGAAGAAAGAGGATGCTGATCCAGCAGACTTAAAAAACTTCAGGCCTATCTCACTCCTTCCAGTCCCTGCTAAAGTACTAGAGAAGGAAGTTCAAACACAGTTGGCTGCATTCCTGGAATCACATAAACTCCTTCACGACTCACAGTCGGGCTTTAGGACAGGCTACAGCACCAAGACGGCCTTACTTGAAGTGGCGGAAACAGTTAGGGAGACGATGAACCAAGGGAACAGTGCGATGTTAGTGCTGCTGGATTTATCCGCAGCATTCGACATGGTGTCACACCAGATCCTCCTAGAAAGACTCGCCGTGCTTGGAGTGATGGGTACCACCCTGAGATGGTTCCGCTCCTTCTTGGAGGGACGTTCCCAAAAAGTGCTTTTGCACCCATATGTCTCCTCTTCCACCCCTTTGACATTTGGAGTTCCACAGGGCTCAGCCTTGAGTCCCTCCCTTTTTAATATCTATCTTTCCCCACTGGCCCCTATAATCGAACAACTGGGGGTGAAAGTCATCTCTTATGCGGACGACACGCAGCTTGTGTTCTCCTTTAGGGAACACTCCGAGGCTGCATTTACGAACTTCAGGAGTTGCCTACAGAAAGTTGCCTCCTGGATGAATGACAACTGTATGAAGCTAAATGCAGACAAAACTGAGATACTATTGTTTAGCCAATATTTCCCCCCCAGTTCAGAACTCTGGTGGCCTGCGGAACTAAACCCCCCCCCCCCCCCCCCCCCCCCCGGTGCCAGCAACCTCGGTAAGGAATTTGGGATTTAAATTCGATGCCTCTTTGTCAAGCAAATCCCAGATCAGCCAGGTCTCTGCCGTCTGTTTTTGGAAGCTAAAAACCCTGAGAAGATTCCTGAAGCTAATACCGATCAGCTGTAGAAAGTCCGTAGTTCATGCTCTGGTCATCTCCCAACTTGACTATGCGAACAGTCTGTATCTTGGCATGCCAGAGTACCTTGTCAGAAAGCTGCAGATTATACAAAACGCAGCAGCAAGACTGATTAGGAATGTTCCTTTCCGCCATCACATCTCTCCGCATCTCCGGAGCCTTCATTGGCTACCGGTAAAAAGACGCATCGAATTTAAGGCTTTAACCTTGGCCTCAGAGCTTCTCGAGACTCAGGCCCAATATATCTTAAGAAAAGACTCCAGAAATACCATCAATTCAGGACCCTTTGCTCGAATTCTCAGGAGTTACTGGTAATCCCTCATTTCAAGAAAGCCAGGATGGGCGGCAGTTCTTTCTCGGTAAGAACAACCATGCTATGGAACTCTATGCCGGAACATCTGCGTAAATCCCCCTCAGAACGGGTCTTCAGGAAAAACCTGAAAACATGGCTGTTTGACCGGACCTAGACCCTCTTAGCACCTCTGCGTTTTTTTCTCTTTTTTTTCTTCGTGCTCTGTTGCTAGCGCCGGGACACCTCCATTGGAGGTAGCTGTGCGCTCTACAAATGTCAGTAATAATAATAATAACATAAGCAGCTCGTCATGACTGTATTTAGCTATAAAATGAATAATATCACATTTAAGCCTTGATAGTGTGCAACGGAGCACCCACTCCACAGAGCAAAAACACATGGACTCTTCAGAATCTGTTGAAATAACATTATTAATTGGAATCTTCATTTTGCTCTAAAACAGTGGCTGTCTAGCATGTGTGAAATTTTGCAGAGTATAGGAATCCTCACGTGTTTTAGTGAAAAACTGTTGTCAGAAATTTGGTGACTGTGGAGCACAATCATATTAATAAAATTGAATATCGTGGGCTTAGAACACCTTGGAGGAATGCCTGTGATGTTGTAACCAGTGAGTTTGAAAGGGAGGGCTGTGCTCAAGAGCACGTCGAAAGGCACCTGCAGCCAACATCTCAAGGGAGAAGAATTTAGGATTGTTCTCTCACATGGAAACACAGAAACAGAACAATATCTTTTCTGTCGATCTTCGACCTGTTAAATTAGCCAGTGTTGAAAGGGCAGAACACCTGAGGCGGGGTTGAGGGTGAAATGTCGGAATAGCACAGCAAACGGAAGATTCCTAGCCCTCTCTCTTCAAGGCCTCTACAAAATGGCCGCTTGGCAGTAATTTCCAACAAGAATCTCACACTCGCAAAATACTCCAAACCCCCCAATTTACTGTGCATTCTGACTTAACAAAGAAATATTAAAGGGAAGAGATATACAAAAAAACCAGGTCTCGCTTTAAGGAGGGGAAACAAGCCTAGAATGTGTCTCATGAGCCGAGTTAAAGATTCAGAAGTGAGGCCGAAGAGGGTTGGATTAATAATTTAGAGGATCGAATACCTAAAACCTGTCAGTCTGCCAGCGCTGAGGGAAATAGAAAGTGTGCTGGAAGAGCTCAAGAGTTTTCTACGAAACCTTGGGGGCTTCGGCGCGCGAGACCGGAACAAGACAAATTCAAAAGTGCTGCTGTCAAGACGGCTTTCAAGGAGCGCAGATTAAAAACCGAGAACAACGGGGAGGCAGTGAGCATAATAGCTGGATCCTAGCCGTTTCTTTTGGTGTTTGTTTTCGTCAGATTAACCAGAATGGCTTTATAGCTCAGTCAGCACAACAAAACAATCTTATATTTTTTTGCAATATGAAACTTTATACAGGGTGTACAGTGGAAGAGCTGTGGCGCAGCGGCCAGGGAAACTGACGCCAGAACCAGGTGGTTCACGGTTCGATCCCAGGTGCCTGCAGCAGAACAGCCCAGCACCATGTGACTCTGGGCTATTCAATGTTATTAATAGTATTGTGCTCCACAGTCACCTAATTTCTGACAACAGTTTTTGACTAAAACACGTGAGGATTCCTATACTCTGAAAAATTTCACACATGCTAGACAGCCACTGTTTTAGAGCAAAATTCTTCCCCAGGGCCACCAGCGCCTTGACACCTTCGAGTAATTGTTCGCGCTTTACAAATACTGGACATTTACATTGTTTTGTAAGCTCATACATAAATTCAGATCTAGAGAGGCTGAGAACGTGCACTGGCCTGTAGTAGTCCGCAGGGACTCCGTAGTCTAAGGGGATCACGGGACAACCCTGGGACATGCGGTTGGGGCTTCAACCGACTTCTAGGGACAGGGGGTGGGGGGGAGGGCAGGCCTAACTACTAACGGCGGAGCTGCAATAAGGGACGTCTACTCAGATACTCCGTTCGTGCCGTCAGCCACATGCGCTGATATCACCCTTTATTATATACTCCCTGGTCCGCACCCGTCCCAGGGAGTTGACTGCGCTACAAAATATTACAGTGGCCGGGTGGCTCACTACATCCCATCCAACCTATGAACTTGGAACAGTAACTGTAACAGAATGTCATTGTCGTAGCTTACGGAGACCGCCTCCACCAAGAGTCTCACAGCCACCAAATGTTCAGCCTTCCTCGTGTAGCCCTCAACCCAGGAAGTCCCACAACCTGGAGCTCGGCTCTGAATTATTACGTAGCCCGTAGTGGGGGTGCCTGCCTCGGTCTTCTCGGCTCTCAGCACCCTGGTGCTGGCTGTCACTGCTGGGGCCAGGATCACTTTGTTCGGCCTCCCTCCGTGGTCTCTCAGGGTTAGCCTCGGCTGTCTGGCCCCCTTCTATCGGCGCATCTGCCTCTGCTTCTTCCCACATCTCCCTCTCGGGCTCCGACACCACCTCACTCGGACCCAGTGCCTTCTTGAACCACGACATATTCTGGGCCATTCTCTGATTTCCTTTCTCCGCAACGACTGGAATTCCCTGGACTCTCACTACCTTCCATAGTTCGTGCTCAAGCGGTGTGCGAAACTTGGATCCCGGGTGTCAATCTTTTCCTACCACGTAGTCTCCTACCTGGATGTCGGCCCGTCGAGCCCCTCTTTTCTGGCTGGCCCGGTCAGTGTTACTTTGTCGGCGGGCCTGGGACCGCTCCAGATCCAGAACCGCAGGGGTCCACACTTCACTGTTGGGTATACCATCCATCACGGCCCTTTTTAGCAGGAGATCGTTGGGTGGCGTTTAGTCGTGCAGTGAGGCGTTTGACGGTATGCACTAAAAAACTGGTACAAGCAGGATTCCAGATTGGTACCTTGAGCCACCCCAATCCTCAATGCTTTGTTTAATACCCTCATGAACCACTCCACATCTCCATTAGCCTAGGGTCATTGGGGTGTTATTTTCCGATGTTGTATGCCATGCTGCTCAAGGAACACACAGAATTCCTGTCCCTGAAATGGCAGCCCATTATCTGTTTGGAGTTCCCTCGGGAAATTCCCAGCAGGGCAAAATTTTTCTCCAGTACAGGCTGAATGCACTTAAAGGCCGTCGATGCGACCACCTCCACCACCGGAAACTCCAAATGGCTGTCCACGAACACGACCATTTGCCTCCCATCCGGGAAGCTCCCAAAATCCAGGCTCACTCGCGCCCATGGTGACATACTTGGCCCCTCCGTTACAACGGGTGCTTCGAGCGGGTCAGCCCCCGTTACCAGGCATGCATGGCACTTCCGTACTTTGTCCTCAATGAGCCGATCCATCCCTGGAAACCATACTTTAGCTCTCAGGCGGGCCTTGGTCTTCTCGATCCCTTGGTGCCCCTGGTGCGCCAGATCGACCGTTCGGCCTCGCAGCACTGCAGGTATCACTAACCGTGGGCCCTGCAAGATTATGCCATCCCCCGATGCACTCAACTCTCCTCGGCACTTCCACAGGCTCTCCCAATATTTTTTGTCATCGGCTGATCTTCAGTCATTACCCCGTAGGAACCACTTCCACTGATGGTCACGTAACATGCAGGCAACCTCCTGTAGGCACTCGTCTTGCCGCAACGCCTTCTTAATGTCCTCTAACAGCAAAGCCTGGGGACAGGCCTCTTCTACCAGTTGTCTTACGAATACCTCTGCCCCTTCGTCCACCTCCTGCGTGCCACTCGGAGCCAGAGGATGTCGTGACAGATATTCAGCCGGGTTGCTCGCTCCCGGACGGTACACCACCTCAAACCGGTATTGTTGAATCTGAACAGCCCATCTCTTGATCCGTGGAGGTCCATTCCGTGCCGTTCCCGTGAAGAGAGGCACCAGCGGCTTGTGGTCCGTTACCACTGAGAACGTGTGCCCACACAGGTATATGTTAAAATGTTGACACGCCCACCGTATGGCCAAGGCTTCCCTCTCGATCTGCGCATAGCGGGTTTCCACATCCGTGAGTGCCCGGCTGGCGTATGCAATAGGCACCGACTCCTCCTGGTCTGACCTCTGTAGTAGCACGGTCCCAAGTCCCACCGGGCAAGCATCCATGATAAGCTCTGAGGACGCTCCTGGCCGAAAGTATGCAACGGTTGCGCCTTTCAGCAGAGCCTTCTTGACGTCGGTGAACGCTTGTGCTTCCTTATCAGACCACTGCCATGTGACATCCTTTTTGGTGAGCTGCCGGAGAGGTTCTGAGTTAGTGGCTAAATGGGTAATGAACCGTCCACAGTAGTTAGCCATCCCTAAGAAACTTTGCACCTCAGAAGCCGTTAGAGGAATGGCTGCTGTCCTGATGGCCTCCACCTTCGCCGGATCCACTTGCAATCCCTGGGCCGAGAACCGATACCCAAAGAATTCAACCTCTGTAGCATAGAAGTCGCACTTTGTTTGATGCAGGGTTAAGCCTTGGTCTACCAGTTGCTGAAGAGTAGCTCTCAACCTCACATGGTGCTCCTCGAGCGATTTTGAGTAGATCAGAATGTCATCGCTAACATTGATGACTCCCACTAGGCCCGATAGTGCCTCTCGGACTGCCTCTTGAAACACTTCCACTGCCGAGGATACTCCAAAACTCAGTCTTTTGAAACGGCGCAGCCCCACATGCGTGGAGAACGTAGCAATGTATCGGCTCTCCTCCGCAAGCATCAGTTGATGGTACCCAGAGTTCAAGTCCACTTTCGAGAACCATTGTGCCCCATTGAGATCTGTTACAATTTCATCAATGGTCGGGGTGATGTGCCTCTTTCGGCGGATGGCGTTGTAAGGCAGTCTCATGTCCACACACAACCTAATGGCCCCCGGCTGTTTCGGCTTGGGAGCTATTACCAGTTGTGACACCCAGGGCGTTGGACCTGACACCTTCTCGATGACTCCATCACGTTCGAGACGGTCCAGCTCGGCTTCCACCAATGGTCTGAGATGAAACGTCACTCTTCGGTGGCGGAGCGCCACCAGCTGGACAGACTCATCAATGTGCAACTGGACCTCTACTCCTTTCAGGCAGCCCAACCCCCGGAACAGCTCGGGGAACTCGGCAAGGATCCGGTCCACCTGCGACTTGTGTATATGCTTTGCGAACATCACCAACCCCAGATCCTCGGCCGTGTGGCAACTCAGCAATGATCCGGCCCGATCACATGTAACATAGAAAGGAGTAGCCGTGGTCCTGACCTTATACTTGACTTCCACATCGATGACTCACTGCAGCAAAATCGGAGTGCTCCCTCCATAAGTGAGAATTCGGACTGCAGTGGGCATTAGTCGAGGCCTCGGGCAGAGCCTCCTATATTCGTTAGCATCCAGTATGTTCACAGACGCCCCTGTGTCAATCAGCGCCCGCACACACGACTCCCCTATCCACACTTGGCACGTGGGCGATGACCTCTTGGCAGTGTTGACCCCCCTGATGTGTGATATGAAAAATACATTATCCTCCTCGTTCTCAGTGACTGGCAGCTTTTGATATTGGCTGTCCAGGTCAACCTCCTCCTGCACCGCCTTCGCAAATTTCGGAAGTCCCTGTTTCGGAGGCCTTCCTCTGCCTTGCTGTGTCCCACTCTGGCACACCTTTGCAAAATGTTCATATTTTTGCATTTGAGGCACTGTCTTCCTTGTGCTGGACACACCCTTGGCGCATGCGCCCCCATGCCACAGTTCCGGCACTCCCGCTTCTGGCGCCTGTCCTCCCGCTTGGTGCCAGCTCCAGCCTCTCAGCCATTCGCTTTCTTGAGCGCATCGACCCTCTCCTCTTTTATGGGCGTCCGGAACAGCGCTGTGCTCCCGTAGACTTTTTCGCCAATGCCACCTCCATCTCGCCGGCCCTCACATCAGCCAGCTCATGCGACCTTCCCAAGACCAGAATCTTATCCAAAGTGATCCCAAGCTGTCGCAGGATCAGCTTGCGTCGTTCTATAGACATACACCCCACAATCAGCTGTGCTCTGGTCTCATACGTGCGATCTATTCCCACACAGGTGCTGGCTAATTTGCGCAGTCTCGCAAAGAACATGTCAATGGACTTATCGCGTTGTTTCGCCTGCCGCAGCTTGAAATGTTCAAAATCCGGGTTAACCTGCAGATCAAAATGGCAATTCAGGGCCCGGACCACCTTCTCATAGTCGTCACTGTCACCAGTGTCGGGCAGATCCTAGAATAGGTCATAAAGTTCATCGTCACCCATCAACAGCATCAGCGATCTCTTTGCTGAATTGTCAGTCTCCCTTGTGGCAACAAAAGTTTTCCAGCTGTCCCATCCACTTCCTCCAGCGCAGAGCGGCGTCTCTGGGTCTGCTAACTGACTGAATTCCGGGAGGGCTTTCGCAGCCAAGCGACCAGGCCGACCTCCTGCCGCGCTCCCTCCCGGGGTAGCGGCCCTGTCCGGCGAATCCGTCATCTCCGCTGGTACTCCCCTCTTTCAGACAGGCCACCCAACACTGCCGGGGTAGCCCCTGTTATATCCGGCCGCTGAGCGAAAGATCCATGCCACACCCCGTCCCGGGTAGGCACAGACAACTTCTGCCCAGCAACGAGCCGAGCAGGCCAGGAAATCACACTGAGACCAGGGGCGGGTTCACTACTCCCCCACGGCCCAGCGCAGCCACTCAATCCGGGCGCAGACACTACCTGCTGTCCCCTACCGGATGTATGACGTTACAACGCATGCTTTTACACCGCATGCCGTTACAACGCATTTTTTACACCGCAAGATCTGTTACAACGCAAGCCTTTACAACGCATGCTTTTACAACGACGTACACTAGATGGAGTGCTGACATTAGAAATGTATAATTTACTCTTCTAACTCCAGTCCACGTTGCAGTAGGGAAGGTGTTTGGATAGTAAAACTACACTATTTCTAATGTTAGCACGCCATCTAGTGCATTTCGTTGTAATGGCATGCGTTGTAATGGCATGCGTTGTAACAGATTTCGCGTTGTTACAGTTTCGTTGTAATGGTAGTGCGGTGTAAAAGTTGCGTTGTAAACGTTGTATACCCCCCTACCAGAGGGTCCCAACCGCACAGCCGAATGCTAAGGGCGGCCCACGCGCTAGACATGTGGCCAATGTAGTAGTCCACAGGGACTCCGTAGTTTAAGGGGATCAAGGGACAACCCTGGGACATGCGGTCGGGGCTTCAACCGACTTCTAGGGACAAGGGGGGGGCAGGGCAGGCCTAACTACTAATGGCGGAGCTGCAATAAGGGACGTCTACTCAGATACTCCGTTCGTGCCGTCAGCCACATGCGCTGACGTCACCCTTTATTATATACTCCCTGGTCCGTGCCCAGCCCAGGGAGTTGACTGCACTACAAAATATTACAGTGGCTGGGTGGCTCACTACATGGCCGAGTTTTGGGTGGCAGTTTGTGTTTTATGGCTGTCATAAAGCCTTATGTGTGGATGAACTGGTGGGTCTTCATATTAGGTGAGGTTCAACCAATTATTCGTACTGATGAAATGCTATAACCTCAATGAGGTGACACAGTGGTAGTGGCAGTTTTGCAGGGAAGACCCAACACAAAATTCACGAATTTTAATGCTATCCTAAAAGAAAAGACTTTGGGAATGTTTCTCAGCTCATCTTGTAATGCATTCCAGAGAGAGATGCAACTGCGGAAAGCCCAGCCGCCTTTTTTCTTTCTTCCAAATGGGGAAAGAAACTTGCTCGTTGTCGAAGACCATAGGCATGTTCTGAGTAGATCTGGTTGGAGACGGAACCAGTATCAGTGATTCCTGATAAGGCAGATTGGGTATGGAGAAGGACCCTTCCAGTTCCCCTGTGTGGGTGAAACGTGGACTGACAATAGCGTTGCCATTTTTTTTGATGGCCTCCATAGAAAAATACTGGCTAGGCTGGTAAATAAATGGCCGAGGTAGCAATCCTAATTGACAATCTCCCCAAAAAGTATTTTTGTAGAGAAAATTCTCCAACTGAAAAGTTGTTGTTTTTCAAGTTGTTGCTTTTTTTAACAGTGTTAAATAACTGTAGGATTTTTAAAAAGGGTTGAAAATTATTTGTGTCCAAAGGGTCTAAGAAAAGTTTTTGATAAAGGGAGTAACCCAGACCTGCTTTCTGAATTCCAACTGATACCACTAAAATATCAACCTCTTTTCAGCCTTGAATACTTATTCTAGGGTCAGAACGTTCTGATGTATGGGGGCAGAGACATTTGCCTAAACCCATGTTCTAGGAGGGTGGCTGAAAGATTGACAACTAAGGTGTCCTCATTTTGTATTGGAACTATAAGTTAATATCTCTCAACATTATGATTTTCAAGCATCTTAAAAGGTAATCATAGTCCCTGATTCGACGTTTGGAAGGCAAGGTGTTTCTTGGGGAAAGGGTGGTGGAGGGGGGGTTATATAAGTATACAGGTCACAGTGTCTGATGGTCCAAGAGTGATCTTCACTGTCATCGTTTTCCATGGTTAATGTTCATATATCAAAAGGTGAGCAGTTCATCACTCAGAGATAGAGGATGAAAGAGCTTTCTACCAAGAGATTCTGACTGTGTCGCAGATCTCCTGAGTGGACATGGAAATGCTAGACTGAAGGTAAGAGCAGAGTGGCTGAGTTTGTACATGGGAGATTCTGTGAAAATAACAAACCTAACCTGACAAAATCTAAAATGACAAAATATTTATGCCAAAAAGTAAAATGACAAATCACAAGGCTGAAGAAAATCGTAATTATCGGGAGGAAATGGACACCACAGTGAAAACAGGAGAGGCACTGAGGTGGCTTTAGAGGCGGGGCCAATGCAGTGGAAGAGGATGGGATCGCTGATATGGTCAGGCCCACAGATAAGTTCGAAGGGCCTGGGGGAATGTGGAGGACATGGAGTGAGTGCCATTTAATAAACTTCGCCAGCTGGTCATTGAAATGAAGATCGAATCCCTAAAGATTTGTCTTTTTTCCACTTTCCAGTCAAGGACTCTGGTATTATTGAGTTAATCTCTGATGGAAAGGCCATGCTGGTTCAGAAAACAGACCCAGCCATTCAGCATACCAGGTTCAGGTTTTTATTGTCCTTGAAGACTTCGACAGTCATGTTAGGCTTGATGAGGAGTGCTGCAAGGAAGTTGCTACTGCTATTTTGGTTGAAGGGGTAACACAATTGAAAAGACTCCCACACTTCCCTGAATGGTGACTGGAAGTTGTGGTTCTTTTCTTGTGCCTCTGATCCTTGCACCCAGTGGACTGGCATAGTGTCTCCGCCAGGCTTTAAGTAACTGCTGATGATAGATGACCTTGAAAACTTTTTTTATGATCTTTACAAGTTCTCAAAGTTGTTTTGCAACATTGACAATAGCATGGTATCACACATATCTGAGAGGGATTATACTTGTATATTAAAATGACTGTTGCTGCACAAGTTGGTTGTACATAGTCAGTTTCAACTTGGATTAGATGAGATAAAATGACTTTGCTAATTTCTTCAGTATATATTGAACACAAGATCTTCTCTTCATGACAGCTGCAAAAACACTAGACTGAGGATTCCAACTAATATTGTACCAAATTAAGTTTCAGTGTTATTCATTTGTGTTTTTTCCCAAGATTATTCAGATATCAGATCGGGTGTCAGTTTTGCAATTCTTGCTTTGTTCCTTTTTAGGTCATGTCTAGACAGCGCTTGTGCTGTTACTTCGAGACATGCTGTATTCAGGTATGGACTTAGTTCTGCCCATTTTCCACCCATCTTTTCAATTGGCTCCTGTTACTGTCCAATTGTAAATGGTTGGTTTTGATTCATGAATGAACTTAGAAGTCCCTCCTTAGTACTGCCTTTTCTGCTTTTGTAATCTCCCATGAGGACTGGCCCTTTTACTTGTGTTGTACTCACTATGTTTCATTTACAGTCTGTAAGAAATATTCTCTTAAATGATTTTCTCCTATTGCACGCAGGACATGCTTTTCTGCAATGGTGCCCGTTTTTCCACTCTCATCGCCGTCCTGCCTCCGGTCACAATGCTGTAGGTTTCAGCAGGGCACCCGCTTTAATATTTTTATTATTATTAATGGCGGCTGTGCATGATTGCGGCTTGGCCAACTTTCACCTTTGCAGTGCGGCATTGACTTTGGCGACCCACACCTTTCTTTTTTCTGTACAGCTTGCCAAAATCTATTTTTTTCAATATTTTAAGCTTTTAGTAAGCAGTGCGGCACAGGCGGCGTGCTGCGCTGCTTCCCAAAAGTTTACAATAATGAAAAAATAGACTATGGCCAGCCGTGCCAAAGAAAAGAAAGGCGCAGCTCGCCAAAGTCTATTTGTTTAAAATATATGCTTTTAGTAAGCAGCATTACCTTTTGTAAAGCTCTTTCTGAAAGTCGACTAGGTACAAATGTCATTTCTTCAGCCTGCTGCTTACTGAAAGCTTACACTATTGAAAAAATAGACTTTGGCGAGCTACACCTTTCCTTTCATCTGCGTGGCTCACCAAAGTATATGCAATAGGTCTTGCATTTGTTAGAGTAGGTGTTATTGGCATTTAAAATGTCAATATTCTTTTACCTAGCCATGTTGCAGTACCATATGTGGCCAAGGGCCTCATGTAGGTAGCCAAATACCGGTCGGTAACGGCCGATTTTCGGTAAATATGCCGTTACCGACCGGTATTCAGACAAGTGAGATGTAGGAGTCCAAAAACGACTTTTCGGTAAATATGAGGCGGTAAATACCGAATCATATTTACCGAATTCTAAAATACCGAATCAGATTTACCGAATACATACTTAACGAATCGGTAAATATGAAGTGGTAAATATGAAGTGGTAAAAATTAAAATGACATGTAGGAGCACTCGGTAATTAAGAAATCCAAGAAAATCGGTAAATAAGAGTCGGTAATTAACACGGATTGAAAGCAGGTGGTAACCATCAACAGTGCATATAATCAATCCCAAAATGCAACAGCGTGGACAACATGGCCGCTATGTATGTCATTGCAAGGCGCCTACGTCTACAGGCAGCAGGCCTGAGGGTTTGGCGACGGGAGGAACGCATCTACAGACAGCGCATCACACTATTCCACCTGACTGATGCAGAGATACATGAGAGGTACAGGCTACACCCCGAAACCATCATGGACTTAATCAGGGACCTTCACCCACTCCTGGACCAGCCAATAAGAAGGGCGCACGCCATACCCCCACATGTGCAGGTGCTCTGCAGCCTACATCTGCTGGCATCCGGCAGTTATCAGGTGGTGATAGCTGCGGTGGGTGGTGTATCCCAGAGTTGCCTGTCACGTTTCTTCAGGAAGTTCCTGGATGCCATGATGCAGAGAATGCACCACTACATCAGCTTCCCCAACACACAGGCTGCACTGCAGAAAACAAAAACAGACTTTTATCACATGGCACAGTTCCCCCATGTCATCGGCTGTATTGATGGTACACACATCCCAATCTGTCCACCAGCTGACACAGAGCACATCTACAGGAACAGGAAGTCCACCCACTCCATCAATGTGCAGGTGATCTGTGATGCAGGGAACATCATCACAGATATTGTTGCAAAGTTTCCTGGGAGCACCCACGATTCGTACATCTTCCAGAATAGTGGGATCTACACACGACTGAGTGCCGGAGAATTTGGAGAGGGATACCTGCTAGGTGAGTAACAGTGACGCCCCTTGCAACCTGCAAATCATAGTGTAAAGAAGCATGTGACTGATGTTACCCTTTAACTCATCTAGGCGACAGTGCATATGCATGCCGGTCATTCATCCTCACTCCCTACCTACACCCATCAACCCAGAGTGAGAGACGATACAACGTGGCACACAAAACAACACGCAATGTGGTGGAGCGCACGTTTGGACTACTGAAGAGCAGGTTCCGCTGCCTCCACAAGAGCGGAGGCGCACGCCAGTACACACCCATCACCTGCTGCAAGATTATTGCCACTTGTGCAATGCTGCACAACCTTGCCACGAAAAAAGGTACAGATGTGGAACTAACATATTTTGAGGACAACGAGGATGAGTCAGGCCAGCCACAGGGCAACGCAGCTAGAGTGCCAACTGCAATCGATGGGAGAGAGAGACGGACAGAGATCACATGCAACTATTTCTGAGTAAGTAAGGGGACACAGCCAGTTGTGATTAGTCATGACGTAGTTTTAATGTGGCACCACGCCATGAACACATGAACAAGCCAATCTGGCAATATACCATCTATACAAGGAGTATGTCCAGGGTTACGTCACCCATTGGGAAGTGGCTAAGCAGGGCCACATCAATGTTTGCGCATACGCGCTGCAGTGGTGGATGGCACGGCCTGTGCATCCTCACTAGAGCCAACCCCAAGCCGCCTGCTGCTCCTGCGTGCTTCTGGGACGGGGGGTGTGATGCTGCTCCTGCTGCTGGTGTCGATGCTCTCCGCAGCATCCCCTGCAGCAGTTGTCGACGCCTGACTAGTAAATAGCACCCCTAGTGCACTTGTCACCTGCACCATCCCCCGAGACAGGTCGCTGCAGCAGTGTGTTAGGCCCTCCTGCATCGTCACAGAGCGCCGGCACAGTAGAGAAGTCGCAGTTGCCAGACGGTTGAGTGCCCTGTTGGTAGTGTCCCTTCTCTGCCGTTCCCGGCGCCGTGCCTCGATGTCAGCATCTAATTTGCTGCACAACTGCTGGATTGACTGGGACATGTCCCGAATGCCCGCAGCCATGCCGCTGATGTTATTGTCCATGTTGACTAATGTAGTTTTCATCACCCGCATGTGCCTCTGGACTGTCATGACTGCCTTTGTTTGCAGGCGCTGTTGTTTCAACATTTGGCCCTCGAGACCCAAGAAGACACCATGGCCGTCAATGGGTGCTGGTGGACTCTGGACACGCGACCTGCGGCGCCCTCTTGCTCCCGTCTGTGCTGCCTGTGAGGTGTGGGGCACAGTGGCATGGCTCCCTTCCTGGGGCCTGGTGAGTTCTTCAGGGCCCATGCTGTCGTCTGACGAGGTGTCTAAGGCTCGTAGCCTGGCTGCTGGACGCCTCCTCATTCCCACACCTGCAAGCGGAGATGTGGCCGGTGATTCAAACATGAGTGGCGATGCTGGCTCTGGGTGAGGTGATGCTGGCTCTGGGTGAGGTGATGCTGGCTCTGGGTGAGGTGATGCTGGCTCTGGCTGCGGCGAGGCTGCCTGTGTTGGTGGTGCGGCTGCCAGTGGGCCTGCTCCCTGGTCTGAACTTGTGCTGGCTAGAGGTGATATTTGTGGCCGGTGTGCCGTCTCTCCTGCAGCATGCCCTGTCTTGCATGATGTCACATCTGTGGACAGAAATACAACATTGGCTCAGTGTCCCCGAAGGGCTGCATTGAAAGCGTCACAATAAATAATTTCACATTCCAAAATGTCCTCTGTCTCCTTGTGCCTCGAGTGCGTGACATGCCTTGTTGCCCTGTAACATTTACGTCATGGTTGGTGTTTCCCTGACTACATCTCCCGGAATGCATTGCCTGTCTGCACTGACACGTGTGGACTGCAGTGTGATTCTCGTTTCACAATGGGGGATGTGGGATAGGGATAGGGGGTGCTACATTGCTGTGCTTTCGTCTTACCTTGTTGTGTGGCGGCTCTGGCAGAGCTGTCGGCGTCCCCAAGACCCACGACGCTCTCTTGCTCGATTGTGGCCCCCACCAGCTCCTCCAGTTCGGTGAGGGCAGGTGCCCTGTTGGTTCCACCTCCAGTCTGGCTGGCCTCCTTCTGGATGTCGCCCATCTTCCTCTTGGTTACAATCCTCAGGTCATACCAGCGCTTCTTTAGGACCTCTATGTCCCTGTGGGTCACTCCCACAGCATTCACATGGGCCTGGATGGCCAGCCATATGTTGCGCTTTTCAGCCTCAGGCACTTGCAGGGATTGCCTTCCAAACAGCTTCTGGTGCTGCTTCACCACCTCCTCCACCAGCACCTGGAGTTCCTTGGGGCTAAATTTCAGCTTCCTCCTCCTTTCCCCTCCGTCTCTCTGTGTTCTCTGGCTGGACATGATGTTCGTTTTCCCGCTCGCACAGGCACCGGCTCCCTGCCTCTCCTCTGCACTCCAAGCCTCTCCAGGGTCGGCTAATTATGTACACCTGCCTGGGTGTGGCCACTTCCTGGTTGGGTGGCCTGTGGTTGCACAGGATTAGCTGTTTCGTCAAGTCATGTGATTTTATTTACCGATTCCGTACATACCGATTCGGTATTTTCCGATTCGGTAAATACCACCTCGGTATTTTCCGATTCGGTAAATACCACCTCGGTATTTACCGATTCGGTGAATTCCGATTCGTGATTACCGAATGTTACCGAATCGGTAACTGTTACCGAATTTTTACCTACATATAACTTACCGATTCTAATTTACCGATTCGGTACGGCTCGGTATTTAAGAAACAGTAAAATTTATTTACCTACATGAGGCCCCAAAAGAGGTCCCCTGGAACCCCTTTTGGCCACATGAATGAATGAATAAATGAATGAATGAATAAATGATGGAATTTGTAAAGCGCCTGAATCACCCCCTAAGGGGTATCTCCGCGCTATAGAAGCAAGGACACCAGACCAGTAGAATCAGTTGCAGAAGAATACTGTTTTGAGAAGTTTCCTAAAAAGGAGGAGGTCTGTATACTTTCAAAGGTGCAAAGGCAGAAGATTCCAATATAGGGGAGCAAGGTAGAAGAAGGCTTTGCCCCCCGTACAAGACTTCCTAAAACGGGGGGCAACAAGGACTGATTTCTCCCCTGAACGTAGGGATCTACTCAGCTGATAGCGAATTAGTTTTTCAGTTAGATAGCAAGGACCCTTACCATTTAGTGATTTGTATACAATACAACAGTGGAGATGTCGCAAAAGACGGAGAGAGTCTGTACTGGGTGGCATATTGAAAACCAGTCGGGCTGCAGTATTTTGGACCACCTGAAGTTGATTCAGTAAGAATTCATTTGCGGACACTAAAAGCGCATTACAGTAGTCTAAATGACTAATCACCAGAGACTGAATGGGAGTTTTTGTGTGGATAAAGGGAGGAGATAGAACGCTCGCCGCAAGAGATTCAACATCTAAAAAGAGGTACCAGTTGTAGCTACTACCTGAACTTTCATAGTGAGAGATTGGTTCAAACGGACACCCAGGTTTTTAGCCACTGACTTGGGGACCGGGGCTTTGCTTAATTCTGGTGGTCACCATTCTGAAGACCACAATGATTGAGCATTACCAAAGAGCATAATCTCCATCTTATCAGCATTTAGCTGATGTAAGTTTTCAGTCATCCAACCTGAAACTGCTCGAATTCCTTCTGTGAAGAGGGATTTGGCAGAGGCAGTGCTAGTGTCAAATGATAAAATAAGTACAGCACCCTGCAACATGGCTAGGTAAAAAACCTTGGCATTTATAATTCCAATCACTCCAAGTCCAAAAAATGTGAGACCGATTGCATTTGCAATGCTTGTTGTATATGGGTGTGTGTTTTAAGAACTATGCAAACATAACACCACCATATTTATTTTTACCATCTCAGGGAGAACCAACATTACTCTTGTCAGAATAGAAAACGTTTGCTATTAACTATTTAAAGATGTGTGGTTGCAATCTATTACCTGAACATAAAACATATATGCTTATACATTGTCAAGGTCCTGAAGGGAAAGACATTTTTGAGAATCTCCCTCAGTTCTCAGATGATGATTCAGATTCAGATCTGCATTCATCAAATGAGTTGGAGGTAGCCTTGAAAAAAATAGAAAGACATTTTCTTCAGAAAGTTTCTACCATCCTAGAGTAGCAATTTTGGCATAAGGGAACAGTGTGCGGAAGAATCTGTCGAGAACTACATAACTGCCTTGCAGAAGTTTGCCTCTACTTGCAATTTTTGTGATACAATGGAGGAACGCATTGGAGACCAGTTCATGCTAAAATGTAATAGTGACAAGATTAGGCAGGAGGTCTGGCTTCAGGTCAATCCCAAAATGAGTAAGGTAATTTCTATTTCTAAAAGTGTTGAATATTCCTTGGCATGTTTCAAGTAATTGTAGAAGAACACAGATTCTAATTCTTCTGTATAAAAGGTTGAGTCTAAAACCAAAATACTTCCTAAGTCATCTAATTTATCTAGAGCCAAAATTGTTTGTTTATTTTGTTATAATCCGGATCATCTGGCCTACGTTAAGGAATGTTCTGCTTTCTACACTGCATATAAAGTTTATGGCAAAAAGGGTAATTTCCCCAAATCTTGTAAAAGTGTTTCTATGAAAGGGAAAGTTAATGAGATTGTTACTGAAAATGTAGACATTATTATGCAAATCTATCACAATGTTTATTCTGTTTCCAAGATATCTGCATGCATCCTTCTGATGTCGTCTCTTTAAATGGTGCTGCTAATAACATGGTGATCAATTCTGGAGCTCGGCTGTCATTAATATCTGATCAAGATTTTGCAAGATTTTTTTAAAAAAAGGTTGTTTTGCTAGAGGCTGTTTTCTTCCATTTAGCTATGAGGTAAACCTATTGATATAGACACCATTTTGAGTTGGCCTCATCAGAAACTGTTGGGTATTTATTTGGATCCCAATGCATCTCCACGAGTTTTAGTGCATAAGGTTGATCTGCATATCTTCTTTTGTCCTGATTTGTTGCTTAAGGATTTTCAGATATTTTTGCTGAAAAGATTGGGTATTTGAAAGGCTATATGCACCAAATTTGTTTAAAACCTAATCCCAGTTCTGTAATATCTAAAGTAAAAAACATTCCCATATTCTTGCAGGACCAAGTCAAGAAAGAGTTGGAACATCTCAAAAGTGATTGTATGATTGAAACAGTTGAGGCAACGGAGTAGCTTGCTCCAGTAGTTATGGCGTCTAAGCCTAAAGGTGATATACGAATATGTGTTAACACAAGACAACTTAATGAAAGAGTGATTGACAATTGTTTTCCATTACCAAACATTACAGAAATTTTAAGTTTGTTGGCAGGAGCTAAATATTTCACAACGTTAGACCTTACATCTGCTTACCATCAGGTCAAACTGAAAGTGGTTTCTAACACAGAAATAAGTCCAAGGATATATTCCTCTTGAGTATTACAGTCGGCTCGCCCTAATATATCCGCTAATGTGTCTATAACTCCCTTCTTGAATCTGCCTGCATGGGGGATCATTTAGCATGGGTTTAATCCCTGCCTGTTCAGTGTGGGGCCTTTATGACTGCCACACCTCAGCCCGGTGCTGCATGGCCACACATGGGCAATTTGCTTAACGCTGTTTATTCAGCATATATGCTCACATCCTTGACAAACTCATCAGCACTTTTTGATTCAGGTTAGCGATGTATGCGGCTGACACTCAAATAATTATCTGACTAGATAATCATCTATGTATGAGCGAGGAGTGCTTCCAAAATTGTCTCAAGGAGCTCATTTCTTCGATGGGTGCTATTTACTAAAACTGAATATGCAAAATAGAGGTATGGATTGTGAGTGGTGAGTATGCCTCCTGGACATCTGGTTGGTGACCAGCAAATCTGTTATGGTAGCTTCAGTTCACAACTTAGGTCTTTTTTTAATTGATCAATCACTTTCTCTATCTGCCCAGAACAAAAAAAAAATGTTCACAGTGTTATTCTCTCCCAACTAAACTAATGAAACACATTTTATCTGGGCCTTCCATCATTGCAAGACTCCAGATGATTAAAAAAGGCATATCTTCATTGAGGTATACCAATTAATAAGTTTTGCTGGACTGATATAAAAGTTTTAAATTATACAAAAGACTTGACTCCTGAGTCTGATTGGCATGATCATGTTACAGTTTTTAGTAAAAAACAGTAATAATACATTCGAGATCGACATGCTCAGATAGCCACTTGGACTATTTCATGGTCCACTACAGAATGTCTTCTAGTTTATATCTAATGAGGCAGATATATAACTCGGAACTCTGACTTTTATTCTCACCAAATATAAAACTATGTGAATCAGTGGAAGAGTGGGAAACTTTTTTTATGAGGTAAGACATGATCAAACCTGCATGTATTTATAACATTCATTGTGATGCAGATTAAATTTGACGTGTAATGTTGAAAAGGATTTTGAGAGAATGATCATCATAATGATCAATGTCTGGTAATTCTGGCATAATGCCATTTACAAAGATAATGGGATGTAAAAAATAACTCATGAATATCTAATGGGAGGGTTATGTATGCATGAACAACCTGAGTGTTTAGGTATAATCTAATCTCCAACCAAATCTTGCCGAGGTTGCCAGTAATTTTAAGCAAACATTTTTTTTTTAATTCTGGATTGCCAAATTTGTATGTCAGAGTCTATAACTATGGATAAGTCGTTGTTGCAGCCAATACCCATTAGCAATTTTAAAGGAACATAAAAACCGTATACAACTTTTCATGCTAGCCCAGTAATATTTCCTCCAATTGATTAAGGCTGATCCACATCTATTGATCAATAGTTTAAGTTGTTTGACTGCATCTGCCGGCTGTTTTTCCTTGCCATGTAAACCTAGAAATAGACTCCAATTGATTGGAGTATGCAGCGGGAATATTAAGTGGTAGGGCCCAGAAGAGAAATAAGAAATTAGCTAGAATAATAATTTTAATGAGGTTAATGTGGCCTACCAAGGAGATTTTTCTATTTTCCTAATTGGCTTTTGGTTTGGTGTAATATAGAGATATAAATTTATATAAACAGAGCCCTATTTTGGGTACGATCGTAATACCCCAATGTCTATCTGAAGTAGTGACATAAGTGTTAGTTTGGATGGTGCCTCATGGTAAAATAATTTGTTTAATGAGAATTGCATTTATAGGTTGACAGTTGTACATATTTTTCAGCTCATTGTTTTATGATTCTCAGACTAGGAATGCTGTTATGTGTAAGAATGGCAATATTGTGTGAAAGGAATTTTAAAGCTAGGGATTGGAAGTACTCATAATTGAGGTTGTCTAATATATGGCTCCACCTAGACAGTTAAATGGCAGGTGAGAGTGGTTACTCCTTGCCAGGACTTGAAAAATGGAAATTAGGCAGAACACGCTGTCACTGACGTGAATCTGAGCATTGAGGACTGATATAATGTTTCAGAAAATCTAATGAAATTAGAGTGTATATTAAAGGTTTGGAGGAGCTCCCAGAGGAAAGTCAGGATCTCCTTTATGAAGAATTCCGCTGACAACTGAGAATTCCAATGCTCATTCATTTTAGGTAGACTTCTTTCATTAAGGTAAGTTCCAATATGATGGATATTTTGTAGATCTTCATCTATTAATTAGTATATTAGTTACGGGTTTCCACGCCCATCCATGTACCGGCATCGACAAGAGGTCATGCTCTGGGGAACTGGGCAAGAGTGGATACATTAGTATCTATTAGTATTGTATTAGTATTTTATTAATATCGCGTGCAGGTTAGTGTTATAGCATTCAATGACAGATAGAATCTCTTTCTGATGGTGCGTGACATGGCTAGTCTCATCTCTAATCTCACGTATTAAGAAGGTACTTTCTAATTGTCTACTCAAAACAGCAAGTAATTTCTTGAATTTCTCCAGTTTCAAAAATCTTGGTTTGAGATTGAAAGGCTTTTTTACCTGTTTTTATAGCCTCAATTCACCCTCATAATATATTGTGTGATCGGAATCAATATGTTTTTGTCTAATCTGCTTAATGTGTAAGGTTAATAGCGCTCCTGATTGCCAACTAAGAGATTCCTCAACTTTAATCTCTGCTTTCTTAATACAGTATGCATATAATTGAGATATACCTCGGGCATAAGCTTTTGTGGAATCCTAAACCACGATGGGTGAGGTAGAACCTATATTTAATTGAATATATTATGAGGCTTCATCTTGCAATTATTTAATGTTATATTTGCAATTCATTGGAAATCAATGAAAGAAACACTTACATGTAACTTTAGGGATGTCATATTTTGACCAATCGAGCAGGGTGGCATAAAGGGTGATCAAAATGTTGGTTAAATAAAGATCAATTCATGAGTATTACCTGTGTGGGTTGGAACAAAAAGTATAGTCTCTTGTTTGTGAATGTTGCTGCCTCCAGGAAGCTACCATGCCTAAAACAGACATCATATTACAAATACTTAATCATAGTTTTTTCAGACATACAGAATAAGCAGAATTAGTGGTGCCTAATTGACGGTTTAAAATACAATTAAATTCACTAGCTATGATGATGGGCTGTAACTAGAAACTTTCAGTGTAAGGTCGGCAAAAAATCTGGGACAATCATTGTTGGGAATGTATAACATAAGCAGTACAAATTTGCTGTCCATTAGTCTAAACTCAGCTAATACCCACCTCCCTTCTTGCAGAGGATTTAATCTTCAATAAAGTATTAAACAAACGCTTTATAATCTATTCTGGAGTATTATATATCAAGTGACTAGTACGTTTTAGGTGTCTCAAAGACTCTGCTACTTTTTCCAAATTGTGATATAGTAGCTTTGGATTTTGTCAGGTGGGTTTCTAATTGATTTAAAATATAAGGCTACACATGCCATATTTCTGAAAATATTCTACCTTTTGCAATCCCTTCCTGATACCATTACAATTCCACAGTATGATTTTAAGCATCCTATATTCAATCAATCAATCAATCCATCAGGGGCTTATAAAGCATGCTACTCACAAGTGAGGGTCTCAAGGCGCTGGGGGGGAGTAGCTCCGGATCAGTCGAAGAGCCATGTCTTGAGGCCCTTCCTGAATGTGTGCAGGGTCAGGGAGCGTCTGATGTTCACAGTGAGCTCGTTCCAGGTCTTGGCTGTGATGTAGGAGAAAGCTCTCCCGTCTGCTCTGTTTCTGCGGATGCGGGGGACCTCTGCCAGGTCGAGGTGGGCGGAGCGGAGGTAACTCTTGGGTATGTGGAAAGAGACTCTCTCGTTGAGGTATTTGTGTCCGATATTGTTGATGGATTTGAAGGCGTGGGTGAGGAGTTTGAAGGTGATCTTCTTTTCAACGGGGAGCCAGTGGAGGTCTCGTAGGTGTTGGGTCATGTGTTTTCTTGACGCGGTGTCCCGAGTATGAGTCTGGCTGGTTAGGAGTTTGTGTAGAGGAGTTCTGTTGATTCCAGCGTTTAGGGCGTTTCCCTAGTCCAGTCTGCTGGTTATGATCACGTGGGTGACGGTCCTTCTGCAGTCGGGGTTGATCCATTTGAAGGTTTTGCGGAGGGTGCGCTTGCAGTTGAAAGTGGTGGAAGCGACGGCGTAGATCTGGCGGTTCATGGAGAGGGAGGAGTCGAGGATGATGCCAAGGTTCCATGCGTGGTCTGTAGGGGTGGGTGGATTCCCGAGGGCAGAGGGCCACCAGGTGTTGTCCCAGGCGGAGTTGCAGGGTCCAAGGATGAGGACCTCGGTTAGATCTGAGTTGAGCTTCAAGCAGCTGTCTTTCATCCAGGCTGCAACGTTCTTCATCCCTTCAGGGAAACAGAGTCTGGTGTCTTCGGGATTCTCCGTGAGTGAGAGGATGAGCTGGGTGTCATCTGAGTAGGATACTATGCTGAGCCCATGCTGTCTGACGATGGCGGCGAGGGGGGCCATGTAGATGTTGAAGAGCGTGGGGCTGAGCGATGATCATTGGGGTACTCTGCAGTTGATATCGGTGGGTTTGGAGAGGAAGGGAGGGAGTCTGATCCTCTGGGTTCTGCTGGAGAGAAAGGATTGGATCCAGTTGAGGGCGGCTCCTTGTATCCCCGCATCTGGCTGTGAGCATGTGACGTGAAACGGTGTTGAAGGCTGCGGAGAGGTATAGAAGGATGATGGCCGCAGTGTGTCCCTGGTCGAGTAGCATGCAGATGTCGTCAGTGGCGGCGAGGAGGGCGGTCTCGGTGCTCTGGTTGCTGCAGAATTCAGACTGGGAGGCGTCTAGGATGGAGTTCTCTTCAATGAAGGCGGTCAGCTGGGCGTTTACGAGTCTCTCGGTGACTTTGGCCGCGAAGGGGAGGAGAGAGATGGGCTGGTAGTTTTTCAGGCCTTTTGGGTCAGCCGTTGGTTTCTTGAGGAAGGGTTTAACCTCTGCCCGCTTCCAGTCATTTGGGAAGATGCCGCATCTGAAGGAGGTGTTGATGGTCCATCCTAGTTCGGATGCGATGGCGGCCCTGTGGAATATGTGCGGTGGGCAAGGGTCCGTTGGGGCTCCTGAGTGGGTTTTCTTCATGGTCGTGGTGATGTGTTCGACGGTAGCGGGATTCCAGGTCATGATGGTTGGCTTATCGGCGGCGGTGGCGTGAGGGTGGTGTCCGGCGTCTGTTCGCTGACGTTGTCGTAGAGGACCTTGATCTTCAGATGGAAGTAGGAGCTGAGCTTGTCGCAGAGTTCCTGGTAAGGTATGACGTCCGTGGCTTCGCTGGGGGGTTTGGTGAATTGCTGTATGACGTCGAACAGTTCATTGGCGTTGGTTGCGTTGGTATGGACTTTGTCTCTTATGAAGGTCTGTTTGGTGTCTCTTACGCACTGGTGGTATTCCTTCAGGGTGCTCCTGTGGTTGTTCCGTGCTTCCATGGTATTCTGGTTTCGCCAGGTTTTCTCTAGATGTCTGCAGGAGCGCCTGGCTTCTTGTAGTTCTGTGGTGAACCAGGCGGCCTTCAGAGGGTGTTGTTTGGCAGGGTGGCAGAGGAGTGCGAGCTTGTTTGGCACGTGGCGTAGGGGTGCGAGCTCTTCCTAATACCGTTACAATTCCACAGTATGATTTTAAGCATCTTATATTAATCTGATGCATTTTGTATTCTGCTGTTATTTTTATAACTTGTGTTTCCCATCTTACTTCCCACTTCTCCCGCCTCCCTGTTACTAGCCCCCATGACTCCACTCTCCCCATTTCTCCCTCCTCCAACTGCCAACCTTTATTGTTGTTGTGGCAGAAGTCGGGTGTTCAGAAACCCTGTGGATGTAATTTGAAACATTCCAGCCATATGGAGTTGGGGCTAGTCCCCATTGATCTGCTTATATGTGAGTTTCAATGATAAAATGGAGTGTGACTAAACCCATTATAAGTCAAATTAGATAAGATCATAGGATCCATACGTTCCAAAATATTTATAGTCCCTGTCCAATCTCATCAGTAAAATAGGCCAGTTTTCCTAAATTATGCCTCTCTACCAAAAAGCATTTTGCTGGTTCTGAAAATATTTTGTAGTTTCCTTGGCAGTTTATTCTTAGTGAGCAACCAGCAAACACTGAGACAAGGTTAAGGATCCTCATTTCTCACAGCCTTTTCGCTGTCTCCCAGGCCAGGTCTTAGAATATACTTTAATGTTAAAGTCTTGGAGAAAAATAATAACAGTATGTTGTGTGCTACCTAGTTTTGGTGAACCAAGTTGTACCCTGTGTGATCTTGCTATCCAAAGATCTTGGTCAGGCCATTTGAAAGTGTCAGTATTTCTCTCCATCCCACCCCTTCAAAAAAAAAAACATCCATGAGAATTTTAGTTATCCAGGGGATAATATTCTGTTCAATCCTTCAGTGCCTCCCAGCAGGCCCACTGCCTGGAGATTGAATCATCGCAACCTGTTTTCCAAGTTTTCAAATTTGCATGTGAGAGTTTGTACACAATGGGCAGTGGGTTTTTGGTGCTCTTTGGTGGTGCTTTCACAAGTGTGTCATTTTAGTCACAGTATCCCTGCTGACTTCAGCGAAAGCTGTCACTTGTTCCTCTAATGAATGGACTTTTTGGTCAAGGGATTCAAATTTGGAAGCTTGTACCAACTTGCTAATTTTACCGCACAGTTCTCCTTTAATATAGTTTGAAACATAATTTAATGGGCCAAGTTTGAGGATTGTGTGCAATAGTTTTCCTACTCCTCAGTACATGTTATATTAGATGAATATTCATGTTCATTTTGACTTGCTAACAATTTAGTTACCTAAAGTATGATGCCTGCTTACTTTCATTTGGATGGATCCAAAAGATGAAAATAATTTTGACTATTTATCCTGAGATTTTCAGGATAAGGGTTGCATACTTTTTTTGTATGATTTTTGGCATTTTCAAGATTGTGGCTCGGAGCATGAACTTTTTTTGCTGTGTTTTAGCTTTTATTAAGATAGCTGAGGCTCTGGTTGTCCATGGTCTACTCAAATGTAGCTCTTCCAAGGAAAGACATAGGGTTTTATTCCACACATCGGATAGCATTTGTCGTGAGAGCAGATTTGGTCATTTATTATGTTTGCAGCCTAATTGCTTCTGAGAATCAAAGCATTGCTTCAGCTGAGCATTTGCCTCACTTGAGGTTTGATCTGAATTGAGTAGTTGAGCTACTAATCAGGATGCAGAAGTTTGGAGTCTCTAGAATACTTAGTTCATGAGGGCCAGACTCAGATAGGCTGCTCAAAGCAGTCAGCCCCATGTTTCTTTTCCATTCTGTTCGGTATTGCTCCTATCATGAGTGGAGTGATAGGGGAGTGGATCTCGAATTTCGGTACTGGAGCCATTGCTAATTGTTGCTGTTGTTAATGGTCAGGTTACCCAAGTTGGATTGAAAGCTCATCTCCAGATTCCCAACAATCAGAGTCTCTCCCTCTCCAGGTAATAGCAAGGAGTTCTCTTTGATAATGATAACTGAGGCAATAGAACTTGTACACTCTAAATTGAGACCTTTTCTTTTCAAAAGTGCAGTAGTATAAGCCTTCTTGTTATTGTAATTTGGAATTACACCATGAATACTGCCACAAAAATCAGTTTGGTCAATCTCTTTCTCTGTTTGACTCAGAAAAGACTCTGATACCCCACCAGGCAGGCTCTCAGCTCACTCATGGTGATCTCTTTCCTTACAGACCCTTATAACAGAGCAGATTTAGTAAAAACAAAATCCTACAGTTAAAGCCATAGTATCACATTTCTGTTTAGCACCCAACGTCATACACAATATCTTAGTGCGCTTTTGGGTGACAGATGCTGAGTTTCAGTCACAGTCAAAAGGTGAGCTTCAAAGGCAAATGGTAGTAACACTTGGGAGGGGCTGCCCTTTTGTTTTTAATGACAGTCTGGGATCTCAGGCATAGAAGAAAAGCTGTTGCTAAACTATTTTTTCAAGGGGCTTGTAGCCCTAGGTAGCCACACCTATGAGGTGGACTAGGGAGCTCCAAAACAGAGAGAAAGGTTCCGCCATATTGAGAGTGGGCAGAACAGTGTACCCTGGGATACCTAGATGCCACACTTCACAGGAAGTAGTCATCAGGCTGGAGGGGACCTGGTAGCCTATTGGCTAGCTAGTTACCAAATACACCTAGGCTCCTAGTGGGCATAAAAGTAGCACCCCAGCACCCAGACCTCTGACTACATCTGGGCTGGAGAGAGGACTGAAAAAGGACTGCCATACTAGACTCACCAAATAGAGGCTGCACCAAAGGTTGGACTGCACATGCTGCATCTTGGGCTAGCAAAGAAAGGAGTGGGCCTGTGGTGTCCTTTTCAAGGAAAAGTTGCCACCGAGCCCAACAGAGAGAAGGTAACTCCAAAGGTCAGCTGGCTAACTTCCTGTTACAGCCACAGGGCCAGAAGAAGCCTGCTCCTTTGAGAGCCTGGTGCTAAGAAACCTGATCATGGATGGATGCCGAGGTGCAGCCTGGGAGACGGAGTCCCATTCCTCAAAAGTTGCACCTGTGTCTGCTATACCCAGGAAAGTCATCAGGTGCAGTTTGGTTGCCCATTATAGAAGTTACTGCAAGTTAAAGGGAACTGCCGATTTGGCTGTAACTGAAGACCAGTACACCAATGGCAGCTGGTTTGGTGCTGGACTTCACACAGACTTTGAGGGGCGTCGACCCTGAAGCCAAAGTTACCCCACCCATACTCATGGACAAAGGGGTGGCCGCAGGAGGATCGTCAACACTGGCTCAGCATTCTCCGTACATTGCATCATGACCACTTCATTGACTTCTATGGCGGTTCACCCATAGACCCAGGAACTGGACTCAAGACTGCTTTAACTACAAGGTAACTGTTCAGCCGGATCTTTTTGGTACATGTGACTGGCTTCGTGCCGGAGCCTGTCCCCATAAGAGTGCCTCTTTAGATGTTTTCAAGTTACTTGTTGATGAAAACCCTAAACCACAACTGGTAACAGATTTCAATGATTTATTGAATTGAGTGAACAGCTATGATTTATTGTGCCTTTAAAAATTCAATCTCTGGAACCCACTGGTGGGTGTTTTTCATTTAGGTGTCTATTTAAAGAAAAAATACAAACTATGTTTATAAATTGGTGAAAGAATTTAAATGTATTGGGGTTTTCTACTTATTAAACTGTTTGGGCACTTCTTAATGCTTTACACTTGTTCCTTTGATAAAGCCCGATTGCTCTTAGTCACTCATGACTGAGGTAAGGTTTTACAAATGAACCTGACTGGACGCAATACAGAATCGCACATGGATGCCCAGGACATATTGTTTGTGGTCAAGGACAACAAGTTTTAAAGTTTATTTTGTCCTAGTTGCAAGTAGGCCCAACCCTTGAAGCACAAACTCTTTGACTGCCAGTTTACAGTACCACATCATGGATCTGGGAAGGGCACTGGCTATAGTCAAGGTATGCTAATGCTGTTCAAACTTGTACTTGGGGTTCATTAATGCAAGGCCTTTATTATTAGGGTGAGTACTCTAATGAAATGTTGAAAGCTCAAACTGCACTATTGTCAGTGGTTCAAGTATAAAAATGTGTACACACATTTGCAAAGTTTAATAATATGAGGCTACATATAATGGTCCCAAACGTTTCTCTGATTAGATGCAAATATTTGCAGGCAATTGAAAGCAAGATGATGGTTCTTTGCTTTTGAAATAAAATGTTCACAAAAAAATGAACTAGGGAAAAATGCTTTGCTAAACTTCTGTGACATTTTAGCCCTTTCTTTGAGGCATCCTTTAGTAAAATGTTGATAAATGCTAGTATTTCCAAAACATATTCATAATGGAAAATCAGTGTAACCAGTTTCAACAAGATTACGGGAAACATGAAAACAAACATGCAATGGTAAAGCCAATAGATCTACCATTGGTGGTCAGCCTTTTGGTTTGTTCAATGTGTGTCTCGTTTTGACATGATTTTTGTAAAACTTTATTGCTGTGGGAACTGCCAGGACCTCCCCATTTAAAAAAAACATTGGCACAAAGCAAAAATATTTGTGGGTCTTAAAAAGCACACATTGCCACAGTAGTTCCTGCCACTAATCAAAACTACTTTGTGTGTTGATATGCTCCTTGTGAAAGAGCAGAATGCGGTCACTCGCCGCTGATACATAAGATAAAGAGAATGAATTTTAATAAAAACAAAAGGCCTTGACTAAAGCCAGACCTAATTTGGGTCCCAATTATTAAAGAAAGGAACAAAAGTGCACTCATGGTATATGTCCTTGCATTATTGCAGATTTAGGGTTTTCATTAATTCACAATAATTCACAGAAGTAGGCCAGGAAATTGTACTCCTAGACAATATTTGTGAACTACATTTTAGCACAAGCAAATATACATGTGTAGTTTAGTTTAGTTTAGCCATTTTTAGAGCGCATGGTTACACCACCGGTGTGTCCCCGCGCTGTAACAGGCACTCTAAACGGGTGCGGAACAACATTATTTGCATATCACAGCTGGTCACTCACTCTGGTCAGCATGCTAAATTTAGTATGCTGTTAGGAATTACCATGTCTTCAGTTGTGTGCGAAATTTAGTTTTGCATGGTTCTCTTCTTAGGGCCATTGGTAGAGTGTTCCACGCTTTTGCTGCGAGGTATCTGAAGGAGCATGCCCCCATTCTGGCTTTTAGATATTCTTGGTACAGTCACCAATGCCCTACCCTTGGATCTTAGGTTTCGGCATGGTGTGTACTGTGTTAACAGTGGTTGTAGGTACCGTGGGCCTTTTTGTGGTAGGTCTGCTCATGCGAAAATCAGTTAAGCGTTTAAAAGTTCACTTTCCCTCCAAACACATTTTGCCAACCCTGGAAGAAGCTTCACTTCTGTCTTCGTCAGAAGTAAATTTCCAACCATTCTCAGTATGGAAAATATTTAGAGAATAACTGGTGAAAGCCTCCAAAACATGCAAGTTAGTAGGTTAGCACACACTCAAAAAGGTATTTTAACCCTAGAACTATTTCTTACTGCTACCTCCAGTCCCATTATGTAGATCCGTGGAAAGGTGGCATTATAATTGTTAGGATTCAATCCCTACTATTGTATGAGCCCTTGCATAATCAGAGAGGTTATTATCAGAGCTCCTATATAATGAGATGGGTGCCATAATTTGTCACCACACTACATGACACAAAAGGGATAAGTGGATTTTATTATAGGGCAAGTAGATTTATGAAGCAACCTATCCATGGATAAGTAGATCATTTATTAAATTCTACACTCCTATGAGGTCACAACCATTCCATATAGTAAACCACTTTCCTCACAGAGGACATGGGTCAACATGCTTTCAAGTGTGCTGCAGGCTTCTGGGGGGCGTGGCTAACTGAGCACCGAGATGGCCGCTCTTTGAGTGAGCTCCGCCGGCTGCACATGAATAAATCCTTCAATATCCTACACAACGCTACCGAGGGGCCCGGCTTCCGTGTGTAATTGTTGCGGCAGTCCGGAGGCACGATCAACTGAATCCTTGCAGCTCGCGAGCGGCTGGGCGCCGAGATCTGGCGGCCGCGGGTGACGCCGGCCCGTGCACCAAGGCCCGCCTGCCGCTGAGGAGCCCGAGACGGCGGTGACACCTGCCCGAGCCTCGGGGATTACTGGGCCTACGGAGATCGGCGGAGGTGGGACCACTCTGGCGCTCTTGGCGCGGGGCTGGGAGCTGCCAGCGGCCACCACGCGGAGACCATTGTGAACGGAGGAGGGGAGCGGAGCGACCATTAGACGGAGGTAACGGCTCGGGGGAAGGTCGGGGCTTGGGCGGAAGCGTGACGCCGCCATTTTGCGGGGCTACTGGGTCGATAGAGGAGAAGCTGTGGACCCGTGGCGCACTACAGCCCACCCTGCGTGAACCCCCTGCTTGGCGTACCCCTGAGCCCCTGCGGATCGCCGTTTGGCGTACGGGTGTCGATCTTGCCCTGCTACCAGGAGCTCCGCTCCCGGGCACGGAACCGTATTAACTACCTCAGCCTGATCCTGCCGGAGCCTTTCCCGTGCTCTATCCTCCGCCCGGAGATCGTGGGGGGACCTTGGTAGGGTCACAGCAGGACACTGAGCAGCCCACCGTGGATTGGGGCTGCTGACCCCCCAGTTCCCCCCTGCAACGACTCACACTGTGCCTGTCGGCCCTACAAACATACGCGGTGCGCCGGGGAGCGCTCCCTACCACAGCCTGCACCCCGTGCTCCACGCGTGTCAGAGATGGGGGGCACGAAGGATGCAAAGCAGCCCAAACTGACTTTTGACCATAAGCAGAAGGCCAAGCAACACACAGTGGAAACGGGAGCCGCGTCGTCTCCTCCCAAGAGCCCTGCCGCTGAGATTGATTTTGGCGCTTTAATGATGGAGGTTAGATCTAGCCTGAAGAGTATCGACGCAAAGTTGGATGCTATGGCCACACAGCTAGAGGCGGTCAAGTCCAAAGTGGACGTACACGAAACGAGGCTAGACTGCCTAGAAAACAGGCATACTGAATGTGCCGAGTTTCAGCAGCAGGCGAAAAATCACATAACCAATATTGAGCGCGAACTGGAATCCATGCGGGCTAAGGCGGACGATCTAGAAGCGCGCTCCCGGAGGTCCAACGTTAGAATCACGGGCATTCCGGAGACGGTCAACACCGGAAAGATGGAGGTCTTCGTGACTGATCTCCTACACGAGCTGTTTGACCCGGACCTGTCCCAGGTATTTACGGTGGAGAGGGCGCACAGGACACTGGGCAAGAGACCGCCACCAGGCGCCACCCCACGCCCTATATTAGCCAAGCTGCTCAATTTCCAGGACAGGGACCGCATCCTGCAGATGGCCCGTGAAAAAGGCAAGATCATCCATAAAGGGAATCATATCTCATTTTACCCTGATTTCACCCCCCTCGTCCAGGCTGCCAGAAAGGAGTTCATACCTGCGAAGAAACTCTTGATGCAGGCCGGAGTCCAATACTCCTTGCTATACCCAGCCAAATTGAAGATCTTCCATGAACAAACTGCCCACTTCTTCACCGACGCTAAGTCAGCCTTGAAGTTTGCTAAACATGTCAGTGGCCCTGGCGCCAGACGCAAATCGCCGAGGTTGGAGGAGGAAGCGGCCCGCACAAGCGACAACGATTGAGGGACTGAGGGTAATGGGGTCTGTGTTGCCCCTTTCAGCTAAAGCTGACACTCGCTGGCTTGTTTGGTTCCCTCAAGAGGTGAAATGGAGGGCACTACTGGAACTGCTGGAGCTGGTCTATTCAGGTTGGGAGGGTCTTGGTTGTTGTCGGTGTCACAGGTCTGAGGCGTACTGGACGGCAAACAACTAAGGCACCGTTTGTTCCATGCTGCTGGGCCCCCTCGGGTGTCGCGTATTACCTTCAGTGTGCAGCCACCCTGTGTATTCAGGGGTGTCAGCTAGGAGCACCTCGCCCCATGGGGAATCTCCCGTTGTTTTTGTTCTTGTTTGACTCAAGTGCGATTCAGAGCACATATGGGATTCTAGCGCAACCTGATTGGGGGGTTGGCGTGGGTGGGGGGTGGGGGGGGATGTTGAATGTTCGGTTACCGGTGCTGGTGGAGCGAGTTGCAATCTATATTCTCATGACTGTGCTGCGCGGGGGTGTGCGGCGGCCTGGGCCTGTCGGTGTGGGGGGGGGGAGCGGGGTGGCGGCCTGGTCGCCCTGGATGTGCTATAGACATGGGGGGAGTTAAACTGTGGACTTGGAACATTCGTGGCCTTGGGGACTATAAAAAAGCCAGATTGATGCATAACATGTTGACCAGACACAATGTAGACATTTGCTTGCTGCAGGAATCTCACATCAACTCGATCCCATCGCCCAGGCTGAAACACCACAGGTGGTCGCATGTATATTCAGCTATCTACTCTAACTATGCCCGGGGGGTGGCTGTCCTCATACGGAAAGGGTTGGATTGGAGAGAGCATCATTGTGTACTGGATAAGGAGGGTCGTTATGTACTGGTGCATGGCTCCTTGCAGGGCAGGCCGCTGGTTCTGGCCGCTATCTATGGCCCAAATGTAGACGACCCTGATTTTTTTCGCAATGTTTGGGCGCAAATAGTGTTGCTCGATTGTAGCCTGATAGTGGTGGGGGGGGATTTCAATGTTGTGTTGGACGATGATTGGGACAGAAGGGGTGCTAGTAGACCTACGCATGCGAAGGCGAGACAGGCGTTGCTAGATGTGATGGAGGAGGGGAGACTGACTGATGTGTGGAGACTTCGTCACCCTGGGGAGAGAATGGGGACCTGTATTACGTGTCATCATGACGCTTGGTCCCGCCTTGACTTTTGGCTGCTATCTCCTGAGGTGGCTACATGGGTGGGGGAGGTTGACATTCAGGCCAGGTCGCTCTCGGACCACGCCCCCTGCATGCTAGAGCTGCGTGTGCCCAACGTGGCCCCTAGGGCGTTTTCATGGCGGTTGCCGGCCCACGCCCTTACGGATCAGGTGTTCACGGAAGAAATCAGAGATGACATTGTCAAGTACTTTGCCGAAAACGAGGGTTCGGCCTCCTCTGAGGCCGTTGTGTGGGACGCTTTTAAGGCGGTGATACGGGGCCAGTGCATAGCTCGGCAGACAGGGGTGCTACATACCATACGTCGGACACTGGCTAAGCTAGAGCAAGAACTCAAGGAGCTGGACTTGGCTTTCTGCCGAGACCCGACGTTAGCTATTGCAGGAAGTATTAAAGCAAAACTGTTGGACTTCAACGAGGAGGCACAGAGGGAGGTGAAGTTTTTAGGGAAACAGGCCGAAGCCCGCAGATATGGGGAAGGCGACAGGCCGAGCAGGACACTAGCTAGACTGATCGCTCCTCAGGCTCAGGCGCATTATATACACACCATCAGGAATAGTGAGGGGACACAGGTCATGGGCCAAGAGGCGGTGCTAAAGGCCTTTGCCGATTTTTATGCTTCCCTTTACACGTCCAAGCACTCTGCTGCTCCGCCTTCCCTGGACGGTTTTCTTGACTCTATCGCCCTTGTCTGGTTCAATGACAACCATAGACAATACATGGACCTGCCTGTCTCGGCCCAAGACATAGCTCAGGTTATCAAGAGCATGCCAGCTAATAAAGCTCCCGGCCCAGATGGCCTAACCTCAATGTTTTACAAGACATACGCTGAAGAACTGGCCCCGAAATTGCACTCCGTATTCGTGGAGGCGCTGGAGCTGGGTGCCCTCCCAGACTCCATGCGCGAGGCGCTCATAGTCACCCTATTAAAACCCGACAAAGACGAATCATATTTGGACTCCTATCGTCCCCTTTCTCTCATAAATGTGGACGCTAAAATTTTCGCCAAAGTCATTGCAGACAAGTTGCAGCCGCTGCTGCCGATCATCGCTCTCCCGGACCAGTCAGGATTCATTCCTGGCCGTGCCACCTCGCACAACCTCAGAACACTTTTCTCCATCCTACATTATCTCCACCCCTCTGTCCAGGCTGCAGTCGTGTTTTTAGACGCGACTAAGGCCTTCGATTCGTTGGAGTGGCCGTACCTGTTTCGTGTCTTGAGCAGGATGGGCTTCAGTCGTAACTTTATTACTCTCATCCAATTGCTATATGACAGACCTCGAGCTCGAGTGCGAGTAAATGGCCTGGTGTCCGAGCCCTTTCCCATCTCCAGGGGGACGAGACAGGGGTGCCCACTGTCGCCCCTCCTCTTTGCTATTGCGATGGAGCCACTGGCGGCCAGAATACGCCAACACCACACGGCGAGAGGGATAAGCTTCAGCTCTCGTAGTCTGCTGATCTCTCTTTATGCAGATGACGTCACTCTGTATGTCTCAAGCCCCGCAGAGAATTTGAATCCACTGCTCCGAGAATTTGTACGTTTCGAGGGTCTGGCGGGCGTGTCTATAAATTGGTCCAAGTCAGTCGCGTTCCCTCTAACTGGCGAGACAGCTCAACCTCCTTCAGACTACCCCCTACGTTGGGAGACCGACGCGGTCAAATACTTAGGTATTTGGATTAGTCGGGACACGCAGGAACTATGGTCTCTTAACTTCGGCAGAGCGGTCGACTGGCTGGAGCGGAGAGTGGAGGCCTGGAACAAACTTCCCCTATCCCTGGTTGCGAGGGTTGCACTGGCGAAAATGGTAGTTCTCCCGAAATTCCTATATCTGTTCGTTAATCTTCCGCTGCCCATGACAGCATGCTTCCATGCACGAGTCCGCTCCTTACTTGTATCTCTGGTGTGGGCTGGGCGGCAGGCAAGGGCCTCTTGGGCTTTGCTCACACTCCCGCTGCGACAGGGGGGCCTCGGGGCGCCTGACCTGAAGCTCTACTCGCTGTGCGCTCAGGCTCAATTTTTGCACTTCTGGGTATTCCCCATCCCCTACCAGCCGCATGTAGCGGTGGAATTGGCCGCGGTTGCCCCGCTGCCACTCCGGGTGGCGTTGTATGGCAGGGTTTCCCGCCCCTCGAAGGAGGTGGACACCGTTGAAATGATCCGCTGGTCATGGAAGGAGTTGCGCCGGAGGGCGGGCCTTCCCTTGCTCTATGCGCCGGCCATTCCGCTGCGAAGCAACCCGATGCTGCCCTGCCTTTGCGCCAGGGGAGATACCATCACGCTCCAGGGGAAACGGGTGGCTACTTTCGCAGACATCTACCCTGATGGGACGTTTGGAGCGTTGGGTGTCCGGGAGGACGGTCAGCCTACCTCGTTCTCGGACGCGCTTCTGTATCACTCTCTCCGGGAGTCCTGCAAGAAGATGTGGCCTCAATTCCCCGAGGAACCCCCACAACTGGATGCCCTGCAGAACTTGCTGTCACGACCCTCCCCCGCGAAACTGGTATCAAGGCTGTACAACTGCATGCAGGAGCAGGCCCCGCTCACTGTGCCTGTGGCCAAACAGGCCTGGGCCGCAGACCTGGACGGTGCCCTGTCAGATGACATGTGGGAATACTGCTGTAAGCAGCTCACGGCGCTGTCACCGAACTATAGGCTACGGCTGGTCCACTTCAAATTCTTGCACCGGTACTATCGCACACCAGTGTTGCTACACCGCATGGGAATCCGCACTGACGCTTCATGCTGGAAGTGTGGTGGTGCTGACGCGTCCTTTCTCCATGTGGCGTGGAGCTGCCCAAGGCTGGATGAGTACTGGTCGAGCATCTTTGAGGCCATCAATCACATTTTACACAGGTCAGATGAACCCACTCCGCTTTTGGGGCTCCTGGGATACGTTAAAGACACCGAACCCGTTGACAGGAAACTGCACGCGATGCTGCTGCTTTACGCTAAACGCCAGGTGGCGATACACTGGGGCCGTGGAGCCTTGCCCACGTTCGCCGCATGGGTTCGAGACGTTACATATGGTCAGACACAACTCACGAACTACTGGGAGACGATGCCCACCGCGTCTAGGCCCAATGACATCTGGGAACCGTTCCTGCAGTGGACTAGAGAGCGGGCGGGTTCGGATACCTCTGTGGACTCCCCTGGGACGGGTGTTTCGGACGACATGGGGTGAACCTTTGTGCCCTGTGAGCATTGTGTTGGGATGGATGGATACATGCTTGGTGGATGTGTTTGAGGGCTGTGGAATGTCTTGCTCTTGCCGGATCCCCTGCCTGCTGCATCCTATCGGGTTTGACGTGTTGCCCCCCTTCCCGTCCAGGCGCCCTGCCGTTTTGTCCTGCTGCGTTCCCTCCCCCCCCCCTCCCCCGCCCCATGGCCGCTGCCCTGCGATCCTCCTGCAGCCACCGATACTGCTTGTAGTCGTCCCTCTATGACGGACGGGCCCTTGTACGTGAGCCCCTGCGTATGCGAGATGAGATGTCTGTTGGTTTTTTTGTCTTTTTGTAATAGCTCTGCACCGAAGTTTGCTGTTTCCCTCCGATTGTTGCGGGGGGGTTGGGTGAAAAGGTGGTAGTGGACGATTTACCTGTTTAGTACCTCTTTCATGTGCTGCGGTCCTAGTACTCGCCGGAGTGCCTGGATGAGACCGTGAGCCTAGGATTCGTTTCTAGTACACGAAACCCAAAAATGTAAGACCAATCCACTCTACACTGGTTACACCTTGGTACTCCTCACCAGGGTTGAGGGTGTGTATCGCCATTAATGTTGGGATATTACATTGTTTACGTCTCCTAATCTGGTACACCTCAATTGTTAACCTTTGTTGATATTGCGGCCTGCCTCCGGGTTGTTGGCGTGACGCAGTGTGACCATTCTTTTGCACAATAAAGGTCTTTATAAAAAAAAAAAAAAAAAAAAAAAAAAGTGTGCTGCAGGCTTCTGAATATACTATTGCCATTATCTGATGCAGGCAGAATACAAATAACTCTGGCTACAGATCCACACCAGTGGAAGAGTGAACAGCACAGGCAAAGCAGCATTGGTAGGAGGCAGGGTGCCAGTTAGATCAGGAGGAGGGTGGATTTGTTTACGGCGAAGTAAAGTGAGTCTTTGACACAAGGAAAGGTCGATCAGCCATAAAAAGTACCAAGCATTGGTAAAGCCAGGAGGTCTGGCGTTGGCAGCAGAACTTTTGCCTTTATCAATGCTTATTTTGTTTGTTGATAGTTTTTATACGAAGGCATGCGTTGTATGAAAACAGGCATTGCCTAATAGCCCAGAAATATATTTTGATGTAAAAGCACACATTTCACCAGTAGTCCCTGCCACTAAAATGGGCTTATTTTGCAGCTATGCACATTGTGGAAGAGCAGAATGCCAACACGCAGAATCGGATAAGCCTGTGGTTGAAGATGGCTGATCCTGTGATCCATACTTTATGTGGAGTTTGGCAGAAGTAATGTGTGAATGACATTACAGCTGACCAATTAATGAAAGCTGACTGAAAGCCTCTGTTAGTAAATATGTACAGAATATATATTTTTAGAATTTTGCACACATGGCCTGGAACTGCCCTCTCCACTGCACTTAATGGACGGAGATCCTGGAAATGTTGCAAAACGTGAAAAGACTCCCAGTTGAGATGTCAATTAAACATTGCTGCTTAGGTGTGTTACCGTCCCCCAAATCAAAGACCCGCATGCAGTACACATTTACAGAGCTGGGGTTGGTGTTGATGAGGCGACGAATTGCTATACTTTGGACGGAGGCTGTGACTCCTCGCCCGACTAAATGGAGGACAGATATGTGTGAATGGAGGATTGCTGAGGAACGCCATCTGCGCGCTGCACACACATACAAAAATTTTGAACGAGACTTGGAGACGTGGGGTATTATGCGACGGATCAACCAAGTGGGAACACATCAGGCCTGCCCTGGATGGTAAACGTCTCACAGCGGTGGCTGCCACCGGAAACTCCCCCCGCTGTCAGATAGTGACCATGGTTAATATATGAACAGACAGATTGGCAGAGTGGAGGTGGGAAACTTTGGAGCTGAGCCTTATACCCCATTCGCATTTCCCTTGGGAGGGTCCTTGGTGTGGAACAACTGAGGTAGCTGTGGATCCAATCCCTGCTTATATTGGCTGAATTCGTTCTCTGTTGCCTGGCACTGATTATTTATTGTAGACCCTCACAGCATTGTCCCCCCTGCCCAGAACTAGCGGGGTCACACCTGTGAGGGGGCTGGGGGGGCTGGCTGCTAGCATATATACAGGCCTGTCTAAATGTTTTATAAAAAAAAAGAAAAAAAGAGATGACTCTGTATTGTGCTGCTACCACCAAAGACTGCTGAAAGTTCTAGAACCACAAGTTAACGCACCACGCATGAAATACAGCACCATTCACTGCATAAGCGCCTTCGGACAAATACCTAGTGGTTTAAGGGTGAGATTATCGCTGTTAACATGTAAGTTGTATTGTATTCATATGTGTCATATCGACCCTATGCGTTATCCATGTAACATCTATGCACAGACCTTTGGGTGAATTGATATGTACCATGAGGTTGCTGCCCGCAACGGACAGATGCACTGGAGATATGCTACATATGTATATGCGTAAATGTCCTCTATATCAAATGCTAATAAAAAATGGTTCAAAAATGAATAAATATATATATTTGTTGTTGTTGTTGTAGTAGAGAACGCCGTCCCCTTGGTTATAGTGGTTAAAAAAAAAAAAAAAATATATATATATATATATTTTTTTTTTTGTAGAGAACGCTGTCCCCTTGCCCCTGGTGTGAGCAAGGGGACGGTGTTCCCCGAAACGCGTTACTGGAATAAAATCTAAGTCTGATCTAATCTCCTGAGAGAGCATGATTACTTGGTGTTCTCTACAAAAAACGTATGCCCAGTAAGCTTCGCCGGGACTAGCTCCATCTACCAAGGGCTGAGTGGGGCAGAAGAAGCAATGTGTTGGAATATATATATATATATATATATATATATATATATATATATATATATATATATATATATATATATATATATATATATATATATATATATATATATATATATATATATATATATATATATTACCTACTGGCGGTCGCCAGTAGGTAGTTATAGTTAGGACCCTGTTTCCATAGGAAATCCGCAACATTCTATTTTGAATAACTTTGGCGCCGGTCGACGAATCCTCGCAAATTTCTCAAAATAGGTGGGGCGCTACGCTCCGCTCCTACCCTGAAAGTCTCGGGGGGATTCGTCAAGCGGGGGCTGAGATAAAAGGGGGGTCCCAAAACGCGTTTTTCCCATGCATTTTTCCATAGGACCTTTAGACAGGGCTACAGCCCGAACGGCTGAACAGAATTACTAGAAATTTGGCAGAGAGGTAGTCCTCAGGTCAAGGAAGTGCCTTTTGTAGGTTTGGTGTAAATCTGTTCAGTAGATTCTGAGAAAATAGCCTTTAAATCAATATATATATCTGAGCCAGCTTACGGTACGCTTACCGTAAGCTTACCGTACGCGTACGGTGGCGTGCGCGAGCGCGATTCTGATTGGCTGTTACATCTAAGTAAATATTCGAATCGGTCGAAACCAGGAAGCGGCGGCCGCCATTTTCTCTCTCGCACTCTGAGGGGGGGGCTGTAAACAAAGGCAAAAAACATATAAAGGGGCTGTTTAGACAGCGCCCATGCACATAGCCATGTTAGTTGAGTCCTCAAAGATCCCCCAAGGCCAAAAACGGTAAAAAAAAAAATTTTTGAAAATTTCGCCGATTACGCTTACCGTACGCGTACGGTGCGCTTACGCTAAAAATTTTAATAAAAAAAAAAACACTCTCTGTGCATGGCATATTATTGTCATCACTTACAAATTAAATTTAACAGATTACCTATCACAAGGAAGCGCATAATATGTCCTCCATGTGCGCACGGTGCGTAACGTGGGCACGCGGTGCGCGTAGCGCACTGCGTGCCCACCTTGCGTGTACGGCACTAACTGCGTAAAGTGGGCGCGCGGTGCGCGAAGCGCACCGTGCACGCACGGAACGAACTGCGTTAAGTGGGCGTGCACGCCACGAATGGCGTAAAGTAACTTAGCATTTAAAAAAACGTACAAATTCACTGAAAAAACCATAGGTTTCACACACGTTATAGTTAGGAATTAGCATTTAAAAAACCTTGCAAATTCACTGAAAAAACCATAGGTTTCAGACATGTTATAGTTAGCGGAAATTTTACTGATAAAAAACCAATGAAATTCCCCCGTTATAGTTAGTGCAGGCAACTATAACTCATGCGACCGCAATCTTCTGCTGATGACATATGTGTCTTTATGAAAAAAAAATATTTGTAATATATGTATAGCTAAAAATTTATGGAAGAAGACATGGGCAAATAAGTGTCTAAATACAGTATTAGCATCAGCAGAGGATTGCGGTCGCGTGAGTTATAGTTGCCTGCACTAACTATAACGGGGGAATATATATATATATATATATATATATATATATATATATATATATATATATATATATATATATATATATATATAAAACCAAGTTCGTTTGGCACAGCGAAATAAGTGCACTCTCAGGACACAATCGAAATGAAGTTCAGGTAGTTTATTCCGCTCTAACGCAAAGCGTTTCGGCAGTTACGCCTTGTTCACCCCCAGTCAAGATATTTGGGTTAAATCCATCATTCTTTTGCTCACCATGCCACCCCAGTTGAAACCCCGAAACCGGTCCTAGGATGCTTGTTTCCAGTCCAGGGAGGACCTGGCTTGGCAGTTCGGGCTGGACCGTTCCCATGAGGCACAAGGTCAAGACTGATTTGCATATGGCGAGGTTTAAACTGGGGAGGCATGGTGAGCAAAAGAATGATGGATTTAACCCAGATCTCTTGACTGGGGGTGAATGTTTTGATTTGTTCTGCATTCTGTCCATCAATTGTGTGTCTTTTGCTTTCTCGCCCTAAGTGCCCCAAGTATGCCCAGACGTGAGTCCTGGGCTCACTGTGCCACTGGAATCAAGCTATCCTGGCTGAAGAGGGGTGAAACCCCGAAACCGGTCCTAGGATGCTTGTTTCCAGTCCAGGGAGGACCTGGCTTGGCATTTCGGGCTGGACTGTTCCCATGAGGCACAGGGTCAAGACTGATTTACATATGGCCAGGTCTAAATTGGGGTGGCATGGTGAGCAAAAGAATGATGGATTTAACCCAGATCTCTTGACTGGGGGTGAATGTTTTGATTTGTTCCGCATTCCGTCCATCAATTGTGGCCTTTGGCTGCCAGATATCAAGTATAAAGTCAACAGGGACAGGTTGTGGCCTTAGTTGACTTTGAAGCTGGGAAACCAAGTTTAAGTCCCAGCGGTCAGCTCAACATCCTGTGATTCTGGGCAAATCACGTAAGCTACATGAACCTTAAAAACCATAAAAAACAGTATGTTATCTGGTGCTCATATACAGTGTTCGAATGCCTCTGGCCAAGTTTTTGCTATATAAAACTACATGTAACGAGAGTGGCACTATTTTTTTTGTTTATTTTTGTCTTTGCACAAAAGCATCATTCCCTTTCTCAGAAGTACGCATGATGCTAACAGCAAGTAAAACAAAAGAACTGATATCCCGTTCACCAGTCTATGAGAACTGGAGGGCCTCTCAAGTACTGCAAAAAAAAAAAAAGTGAATATGAAAAAGCCCAGGGTGAGTGTACAAGGCAGTCTGGGTTTCTGCCATGTCATATTTCCCAGCAAACATTAATACAAAATATCCAAAGCAAATGTATGGATAAAAAGGCAATCAGAAGTGAATTCCTAGTATTTTGTTTTTATAATTCAGTGCTTCTGAAGTATATGTTTTCCTTGTAAATTTCATATTTAAGTACTGACCCTATAAACTTTGAAACACTTGTATTACTGTCTGCAAATATTTGCCATCATTGAGCTCCACGATCCTAACCAAGCAGTGTATTGAGAGAGGTTGCGATCTGCGAATGTGGGCTACTTTTTGGGGGCTGCCCGCGCCTAATTGTGGCGTCCTCTATAGACATCGAAAATTGTCTCCAACTCCAGAGCCTTTGCTGCCAGAGAAGGAGATCATATGTGAAACAGAGCAACCAGGTGTTCAGACACGCTAGCGTCCCACAGGGTCTACCCGCGTGGACCCCCCTCTCCCCGCCTTCATCCCTTCCGTCACCAGCAGTCTCCTGCGCGTGCTTTAATTAGGAAGCCCGGCTTTATTTGCACATTTTCATGCAAGAGATGTTCCCCTTTCCGCCGCAGACGGCGCGCGCAGCGGCACTCAGCTGCAGAGATGTCGCGGGCGGCAATTCCACATCCTTGGCAGGTTTCTGGTGCTCAGCAACATGCAGAATGATGCTCCCTGCTGAAAACGCAATAGAGTGCAAACCTATTTTCAGCCCAAGAGGCTGCTAATTCGAGTAATAGTCTCCTTGAATGTAAATAGAGCACAACGACATGTGGTGAGGAGTTGCGCACGCGGCACATCTTCTGCCTGTAGGAATTCAGTGGAAGGCGAAAGCAATGGAAGACAACCCTTCCTCTGAGTAGCATTATTCGGTTTAGTATAAAATCATATTATTGGAGTTAGCTCCGTCTTTGAGTGGATGCTGATGGCTCTTCGGTTGAGGTAAACCCATGCATCACTGGCTCCAAGGCCGCGAATCAGAATCTCCGCCTTTTATCTAACAAAGGTTGAAAACAGGAGCAGAGCTGACACGGGGAAACTGTAACAAGTGACCTTTACAGGTGTTCGAAGCTGACTGCTTGCATCAATACATGCTATTAATGTTATAGCATTATGTGCACGGTCTTCAAAGTCACCCTGCACACCACAGACTGCCTATATTTCACAGCGATTGCAGAGAGTTCAAAGGGAGTGGGGTGATGAGTATTTTGCATAAGTAGGAGCCATTTTAAAATATGTTTTCATTCTCTACCAAAAAATGTTATTCGAATTCACAGATTTTTAACTAATTTTAGAACAAGCTACGGTCTGATTTTGGTACGTTTCAGGGAGCTGTGAAGTGTCCTTTTGATTGTAAGAGGATTTGGGAGGAGCTATATATCGTTTTGTCTGAGGTGGCATTTTTTCCTGATGGTTTGTGGGGGTGAGGGGTCTCCAAGGGAGTCTCGCAAGCACACCAGGAACAAGAAAATGTATAACTAATTAGAGGCACTTCCTCTAGCTCTAGGAGTGTTGAGTGGGCTGCGCGTAGTGCCCGTAAATAAATTAAAACCCTCCAAGGGCACTAAGAAGAACCTTTAAAACACTGCAATCAGCCGATTAACTATGGGGTGCTTGCCAACCGATACAGATTTAGCATACTAGAGCCCAGTGGCGAGTGCTACGGAACAGAAGTGGTGGGGGCATGTTGGGGGGGGGGGGGGGGGAACAAAAGATCACTTGCCTGCCAGCCGCTGCCTCTCTTCCGTTAACTTCTGTTCCTGTCGACTCCCAGAAGCACCCAGGCTCACAGACTCCCCAAAGCCAATCACAACGCCATGGTACTATTACCACCATGAAAGCAGCGTCGTGATTGGTCTGAGCGGTCGGAGAAGTGCTAAGTGCACATGTTGGTTTGTCCATCCTAAGACGGCAGGCCAAACCGTCATGCGCACTTGTGGTGCCCATGACTCCTCCTCCCTGCTCCATGACGACAGCCCCACCCCGCCCTAGACTGGCACAGTACTGAAAAATAAAATGATAACATTGTGTTATTATCATTTTATTCTTCCTTTTTACACTGCTCAGAGAGCAGCAGGGCAACACTCCTCCATCTTAATGGAGGAGACGCCGCTGCTAGTGCCCTGACGAGCATTTTCAAGAGCCATCCCTGAACAGGACCTTCAAGGGCCTGCTGGTGCGTCCCGGACCGTAGCGGTGTGTAGGCTGTCTGTGTGGTTTAGGTGCGGACTCAGTCTGAAGTGGAACCCAGTACCCTTCTGCTGTCTGCAGGCCACCGGCCTGCAAGTGAAGCGTTGCAAAAGATTGCCAGACACACAAGGAAAGGAAGAGCTGAGCCAGAGCCAAGCCAAGGGTTTGGTTGGGCTGTAGGACCCAGTGCACAAGCCAAGCCCTGAAAATTGTGGCCATTTAAATCACACAACAAACATCAGGTGAAAATGTGATAGTGTATTTAAAATTTAAAAAGGTATTTCTTTAACATGCAGAAGCGTTTCGCCTTAATACATCAGATTATTTTTGTACAGTGCACACCTTGAACTCACATATTGGATGATGCTCTCATATGTGGTAACACAACAAAAGGTGGCTCTATAAAATACAATATTTGCCTAGTGTTACACAATTTGGACAAGTGGGGAAGCCAGGATTGGCCCCACGCTTTTTGGTTTCACATTATGCAAGTCGCCCATTAGATAGCTAACTCATTCTCTCCTTTTTAACACCAATGGTTTATGCTTTGTTTTTAATTCTGGGATCATGAATTAGATGGAAGCCACATTAAAGCTCGGCTCATTTTGGGCTAGAGGGTCCAAGAGCTTCTTGAGCTGAGCTAGGTCTCTGGCTTGAGCCTGGCTCGAGCCTTAAAATGCTAGCCCACCTCTACCCAAGAAAACATAGGCTCTCCCCGGACCTACCTGAAGCGCTCCAAAGTTCTCTCTGTGGAGGTGGTGGAGACTGAGTATAGCAGCGACATATCTAGGTTCTTATCTTCAGTATTTTTTATTCCCGCGGAAACATTTGTTTTACTGCAAAAAGGACAAACCTCTGATGACTGCGCCATCCCACACTGGTTGTGCCATTTTGTCTCTGTAGCCATCTGGGAATAGATGTCAGAAATTATTGTTTGGGGCTCAGGCCAGCCCTAACTCCCTCCACAAAAGCAGGTACCGAGACAGGTCTCTATCGGGATCTCCATTTTTGCTCTCGCCCTCAGGTTGGAAAAGAAAATCTTACCTCTGTACCATCGCTCAAAGTCTTAAATGTAGCTTCAAAGAAACTCGTTTTAGTTAGTTCACGGTCTAATGTAAGAATGGAAGCATTTTCAATGTTATATACAACAAAGCCGTAGTTGTTGCTTATTTATTTTATGCAACTAACAATCATTGACAAAGCCAATAGTCCTGGCTTGTTGTAGGTATACAGTTACTTGTTGTTTCTGAATGCAATGACAGAAACAGAAAAATACTAGCCAGGCGGCACACTATGTGAAGCACAGATTTTTAACTTATGTATTTTTAAGCCACACCCTTTATTTCATCGGCCACACCCCTTTAAGAGACCCCACCCCCAGTTTTTTCATTCCACTTAAAGCCCTGTGTAGCCACATTGTCCCAAGTTTCATGGCACCTCTTAACCATAACTGGGAGACAGCCTGGTCTCTCTTCCCGTTATAAATTTGGGCATGAATGCTAAGCACTGTTGACTAAAAAGCTAGGATTGGCTGATGGTGGTTCCTGTGGCATGGAGCCAGCCCTGAACTGGTCAAAGCCGGTCTCTCTCTACACTGCCCTGCTCACCCTACACATCTCAGGAATATTCATCATTATTAAGGTTGAGCTGCCATTGACGCGTGCTAGTGACCTGGAACCAGCAGTGTCATTGAAAGGAAAGACCGACATTTTTGAGTAAAGAGGCAGAGGTGAAGCTTTTTTGCTAGCAAGGATCGTGATACCCAACTAAAAAAGAAATTGGTGAATAGCGTCAGCTTTGCCCTCATGGGTCACTGCCTCAACTTTCCCCATGCACCCGTTGACCAGCTTAAAGAAACTTGTTTGCACTCATCAGCCTGTCTTACTCCAGGATGGCAGAAGCTTTGGTTGCATCATTTCTATTATTCTTCAGCCTTCACCATACTGGCCTCTCTGGGGAAAACCCTACAAACTCTACTGAATCCCAGCCAGATGTGCCCATGCTATGGACGTTGACCATTCCCTGCCAGCCTCTACGCCAACTATGAGTCGCTGCTTCATGCTCCAGCTACAACTGCTGCGGCCGCTTGACCCCAAGCTCCTCATCAGCTGGGGACAGTTCCAATTTCCAGATTACATTTTCAAAACAATGCAAGATTTAATCAGCGCTGCGCGGCAGACTAGCAACCAGCTTGGGATTCAATCAAGATCTGGCCACCGGGCCTCATTCCTCGCAGGCTTCCTCGCTGATTTCATTTGCGACGTCAGCGAAAGGAGAGGTCAGCCCAGAGGAACGCTCCTCAGACGGCCAAGCCAAACTTTGCTGTAAATAGTGGCGCATAGGCATGGCAACCGAGAGCAACATGTATTGAGTAAGCAGCGCTGCGCCTGACGAGGCTCGTGGACGACCCTGGGCGGCAGGTGGGGATGACATATTGCCAAAGTAATGTGCCATATTAAAATACATGACGGCATGCTGCAGCACCAGCCCTGATGGATAATGAAAAAACAGAAAATCTAATAGGGAGTGGATGACGCGCTTGGCACACAGTATTGTGCCCCGGTTCTCCAGGGTCATTATTAACCCCCAAAGTCCCGCACTTTGGCTACAAGAAATCCGCTTTTATGAAATCAGATACTGTACAATATGGCTGTGTACACGAATAGATTGAAGAAAAAAAGGTTTCAACTGCATTTCATGTCCCTTCACCGACGAAAATCCTTAAATTAGATTACCTTCTGCAAACATGAATTAAATAGGAGGTTGAATTGATAAAAAATCATATTCACCATTGCAAATGATCATTTATTTTCTCAATTGGTGCTTCAAATAATACAAGGCCCAGCATTGCGGGAAACAACCTTTACAACACAGTCATTACAACTCACTACCTTTACAATGCAGTCATTACAACGCAACATCTTTTACATCGTATGCCATTACAACGCAACCATTACATCGCATGTCACTACAACGCATGTCATTACAACGCATGTCACTACAACGCATGGCATTACAAAGTAATACCAGGTAAGTAATGGGGAATAGTAATTTTTACCCCTACACTATCCAACACTTACCTACTGTTGCACTCACCGGAGTGGGAATAGTAATTTTTACCCCTACACTATCGAACACTTACCCTACTGTTGCCCTAAAACTAATATGCGTTGTAATGGTATGCATTGTAATGGTATGCGTTGTAATAGAATGCGTTGTAAATGTAGTTTCTAAAAATGCCTTGTGATGGCATGCGATGTAAAATCATGTGTTGTAATGGATGTTGCGATGTAATAACTGCTATGTTAAGGCATGCGTTGTAAATGTTTGCGTTGTAACGTCATACATTCAGCATTGCACCTGTCTCCGCAGGCTTTTTCGCAGAAAGGCGAAAGCATACATTTTCTCTACTTGACTCATGACTGCTGATTGTTCCTTACTGCAGAAAGATTCCAAGGTGAGGAAACTGTCCCAGGAAGCTAAAAAGAATTAATATGAAAGTAGCTGAAGGCAGTAACCCACACCAGCTATAAGCAATCACTCAACGGGGGGACTGAAGATGAAGTATAGACTCAAGTCCTCATTACAGGTATTGAGGAAATTAGGCTGGAAAGACTGGTAAGAACTGATACAGGTGGGGGGAATACGGTAATAACCACATGCGTGATTTCCTCGCAATTTTGCGTTTTGACTCTCGGAATGAGGGATAAAAGCGAGAAATGGTGCTTAATCACTGATTCCCACAGTATTTGCACTCAGTCTAGGAACTTTTCTCCGTTCACATTTCACCGCGTTTTCCAATGTGAGATTTGCAGCTGGAGCTACACACAGGATCTCCTGCAATCTTGCAATCCTGACCAGAGCTAGAATCAAGTTTATAAAGGGACTCGTAATGATGTGAATGTAGGTTTACGTTTATTTGCTAAATCTTTCCCACATATCCACCATGAGGTCCACTAATAGGGAGCTGTACGATTTGGGGGTAACAAAGCAAAAAACACTTTGGTAACCAAGGTAACCAAGGAACATCAGGATGCTGGTTGCGGCTGCTTTCCATGGGTGCGATTGGGGGGTACTCGTATTCCCATTCTGGAGTCTTTCTTAATAGCATTGTAGTTCAGGTCAACCACTTTAAGTGCATTTCTTGCTCTCAATGGCACCAAGTGAATGTGTTGAATCTCCAGCCCGAGTGTTGTGATCCCTGCATACTGGAAGACATGTGCCCAACATACTCTGTTTTAGGTTGTCATATGCCCATTCGCAAAACAGAGAAATACCTTTACTGTCTACTTGATGACTAGTAGCCTCTGTGACATTGAGGTCTGGAATAGCATGTCTTTTGTACAAGTGAAAGCACAGGGCACAAATCCTAAAACAAATAAGTGGAGGGGCTAACTAGCAAATGCAGGGAGCAGAGGCAACATAGGAAGAGATGTACCAGGTAATAAGGTCAAACCCCTATCATGCCCCTTACTTTAAGAGGGACTCTTTAAGCATAAATTATAGCTTTCTGCCTCTTTAAACATCCTCCACTCGAATTCAAGCTAATAGGGAAATCAAATGCCCCTATTTTTCTATAATCTACCTGTTAAGTGTTGACAAATGCATGTCAGACCTAAAAAGAGAAGACAAGAGGTTTTAGTGGACATAATCTGATATTTTAAAATGTACAAGATAAGTTACTTGCCTTCGATAACGCCTTTTCTGGTTGAGACTCTATCTAGCCGCAGATTTCTCACTTTAGGATTATCCCCATGCATCATACTGACTTTGGACATTTTTCTTGAGCAGTACCTCTGCACGCCGGTAGGTGGCGTTGATCGGCTCTGTGAAGCGGTGCGTGGTGCCTATCTAGGTGTCACCCCATTGCACTGACGTCAGTTACTTTTCACGACTTTCCATACCAGGAGCGTGGAGGCACGTAGAACACCGACCACTGGTGAGGAAAACTAGGGCCCTGAAGGAGGAAAAACCCTGTCCCTAGAAATCCGTTCAGAGACCGGGGAGGATGGGTGGGTTGGTAAGGAATCTGCAACTAGAGTCTCTACCAGATATGGCGTTACCGACGGGAAGTAACTTGTCCATCTGATAGAGACTTCTAGCCGCAGATTCCTTACCTCTCAATACATGCACAAGCAACACCTTCTGCTAAACAATTTCATATCAAAAAGTCCTGCAGGACCGAACGGGCAAAGTGCCCATCCCAATGGACCTGACTGTCCAGGCACTAGTGTTTTGTGAACATGTGCAAGGAAGCCCACGTTGCTGCCTGGCAGATGTCCAGGACCGGAACTCAGCATGCTAACGCTGTGGTCGCAGCCTTGGCTCTGGTGGAATGAGCACGCAAACCATCAGGGGGTTTCCTCTTGGCCAATGCATAGCAAAGTTTAATGTAGAGCAACATCCATCAGGTGATGGTCTGTTTCTGCACATCCTTTCCCTTCTTTGCTCCGACATACCCCATAAAGAGTTGATCATCCTCCTGAAAGTCATTCAAGTGGTCAAGACAGAACAACAACGCTCTTTTTGGGTCCAGTTGGTGAAGTTGTTACTCTTCCTTAGAGGGATGTGGCAGAGCGCAAAAAGTAGGCAGAGTGATGGACTGGCCTACATGAAAGGGAGTGATGACTTTCGGCAAAAAGAAATCTCTAATTCGTAGAACCAGCTTGTCTGGGTAGATGTTCAGGTATGGAGGCTTGGGTGACAAAGCCTGAAGGTCACTGACCCTCCCAGCAGAAGTCTTTGCCACCAGGAAGGCCTTCTTGATGGAAAGAAGCCTGAGAGCACAGTTGTGCAAGGGTTTAAAGAGAGTGTACATCAGGAACTTCAGGACAACACTAAGGTCTCACTGAGGCATGAAAAAGGGAGAAGGATGAAACATATGTTGTAAACCTTTCAATAATCTATGTATGATAGGGAATTTGAAGAGGGTTGGCTGAGATAGCAGAAAATAACTCTTGAAGGTGCCCAGAGCAGAGTCCTGCTGGGCAAGGGAAAGAATAAATAGAAGAACCTGAATCCTGAGAAAGGGGAGCAGAAAGGAGATCAACTTGCTTTTCTGCACACCATGCCACAACAAACTTGCCCCAACAGCAGGTGTATACCATTTTGGTTAAGGGGCGCCTGGCTTCCATTATAACATCGCATACTTTGGGCGGAAGGTCGAAGGTTGTCAACTCTCGCCGCTCAAGCTCCACGCAAGAAGGCAGAGCATTGACAGATTTGGGTGGATAACTCTCCCCTGCTGAAGTGACAGAAGATCCTCCTGAAGGGGTAGCCTGATCGAAGGACTGATAGCCATGCTATTACAAAAGGGGGTGGTGATGGACGGAGCATCAGAACCAATCAAACACTCACACCCAGTCAACAGATCTGGGTTTGATCCATCACCGTTCTTTAGCCCACTCTGCCACCCCAGTTCAGACATGGCCATATGCAAATCAGTCTGACCCTGTGCCTCATGGGAACAGTCCAGCCCGAACAGCTCGGGATACCAAACTCTCTGAGCCCAGTTCGGAGACACAAGGATGACTTAAGCCTGGTTGTTCCTGATCTTCTTGAGAACTCTGGGAAGTAGTGATATGTGCGGTAAGGCATACAGGAGGCCTGAGCTCTTCTCAAGATGAAAAGAGTCTCTGAGTGAGAGCCGCCTTAGAAACTCCTGCGTGCAGAACTACTGACACTGCATGTTCTCTGCAGTGGTGAAAAGGTCTAACCAATGCTCTCCCCACTGCTGAAAAGTACTTTGAACCACCTCCGGATAGAGACACTATTTGTGATCCGCTAGGCACCTGAGTTCGTCTGGCCAGGCATTCAGAGACTGCCAGGTTTGATCCACCAGGGAAATGCCCTGACGTTCCACCAATGTCCACAGATACAGGTCCTCTTGGCAAAGGATCCACGACCCCACCCCGCCTTGTTTGTTGCAGTACCACATGAAGGTGGTGTTGTCTGTGAACACTTGCACTAGCCTCCCCTTGATGGAGGGTAGAAAGGCATTTAATGCCAGCCAGATTGCCGGGACCTCCGGAAGATTTATGTGGAGTCCAGATTCCGACCGAGATCAGAGGCCTCTGATCTCTACCTCTCCCAGATGGCCACCTCACCCCAGGAGTGACACGTCTGTAACTATTGTCAGATTTGGTTGGGGAAGGGAAAGGGGTCAGCCGCTGACCCAATCATGGTTCGTTACCCACCACTGCAAATCTTGTGCAGTTCCCTCCAAGATCTGGACCATGTCGGAGAGATGTCCCTGATGCTGCACCCACTGGAGCTTCAAGTCCAACCGCAGAGCCTGCATATGCCTTTAGCCATGTGTCACAAACAGCATGCAGGAGGCCATGAGGCCCAGCAGCCTCCAAGTCAGTCTCAATGAAATCCAGGATAGAGGCTGGAACATCGGTATCATAGCCCAAATATCCTGCACTAGCCGGTCGGGAGGATAGGCCCAAAAAAGCACCATGTCCACAACAGCTCTGATAAAAGGAAGCATCTGAGAGGGAGTCAGGTGTGACTTTGGCACGTTGATAGTGAACACCAGTGAATGCAGGAGGTCCACCATAGGCAGGAAGGGGGAGAGGATAACCTGGGGGAAGCCTGCCTTCAACAGCCAGTCATCGAGATAGGGGAAGCCTACGCCCTTGATCTCTGCAGATGAGCACCAACCACCGCCACCACCTTGGTAAACACTCGAGGGGCACAGGTGAGGCCAAAAGGGAGCACAGCAAACCGAAAGTGCTTGTAGCCCACCATGAACCGCAGGTAATGACTGTGGGCAGACAGGGTGGGAATGTGGCATTATGCATCCTGCACGTCCAATGCTACCATCCAGTCTCCTGGGTTCAGGGCAGATAAGACTTCAACGAATGTGAGCATTTTGAACTTCTCCTTCTTGAGGAAGAAATTGAAATGGGTGCAGGTCTAGGATAAGACGAAAGTCCCCATCCTTCTTGGGATCCAGAAAATAGTGGCACTAGCAACCACAACCTGCTCCTGGCTTTGGCAACCTCTTTATGGCCTCTTTGGCCAAGAGAGCCATCACTTCCTGACAGAGCACAGAAAGATGGTCCTCCATCAGCCTGTCACAAGCAGGGGGAAGGGGTGGAAGGGTTGTCTCGAAGAGGAGGCAGTAGCCCCTCTGGACAATGTGCAAAACCCATTGGTCCAATGTGATAGACCACCAATGGTGCAGGTGATGGTGGATCCTGCCGCCCACTGGGTGCCGATGATGATAAGGGGCAGACTATAAGGGCTTGGAGGCTGCAGTTGCCGGGTGGGTGGTAGACTGGCCCAATCGCTGGCTGCCAGACCCATGAGGTCTGTAGACACCGCGTCCTCGACAAACAAAGGCTGTGAAGCTTGTGCGCAGCAGTGGTTGGGCGGCTACAGATGAGGATGGAAGCCCCTTCCATGGCCACGGAAGGAGCAAAAGGAGGATTGGGGTGACGAGGGGCCATGGAAAGGCTCAAGGATCTGGCTGTAGCCCTGCTGTCCTTAAAGCGCTCCAGCTCTGAATCCGCCTTGCCTCTAAAGAGACACAAGCCATCAAAGGGCATGTCTATAAGCGACACTTGGACATCGCCAGTCATCCTCAACCAGGTGTGGCACTGTAACGTCACTGTCGATGAAACCGCTCAGTGTGAGTCAGTGGTGTCCATCCACATGTGATTGTGAAAGTAGCTTTGTCTTTCCAGTTTGCAACTGCCTGGGAGAGTACAGCCTGGGCCTACTCGTGGACCATCTGCAGCACCTGCGCAACTGTATACCACAGAGCGTGGAAAGAGGACCCAAAAGGCACCCGGTGTTCACAGACCACAGTGCCAGGCTTGTGGAAGAAAATATCTTCTTGCCTAGGCTGTCCAGCCTCTTGGATTATCGATTCGGTGGTGCTGTTGGGAATGCGCCAGGATTTACATGGGGAGTAGAGGCTTGGACCACCAAGCTCTCCGGGGTAGAGTGTTGCGTGAGGAAGTTGGAGTCCCCACGGGCAGGGTGATGGCAGTGAGCAAAAGTTATGTTCACAGGCGCCCCAGTTTTGGGCTTGGACCAATACCCAAGCAAGATGTCAGTAAAAGCTTCACTAAATGGGAGAAGCAGTTCAGAAGGGGACACTCCTGGTTGAAGCATTTCTGTCAAGATGTTCGTCTTGACTGCCACCGAGGGCAAGCTAAGAACCAAGACCTCTGCCACCCTCCTCATCACCGTTGCAAACAACGCATCCTCCTCCTTAGCCATGGTAAGGGGAGAAAGCATGCCAGTATCCGGAGAGCTATTCAGTCGCTGGCATCCACCAGTTCCTCACATCATCCATTTTAGAGTCATAGTGCTGGTATTCTTCATGGCTCCAGAATGCGCCGGAGTCGGTGTCTGGCGACACCCATCCAGCTTTGTGTCGGAGTCTGGGATCAAAATGAGGATGGCGCCACCCAGTGTTGACATCAGGATTGGTGTTGGGGAAGGACGAGGTGGCACGACTGGCACCGAGCAGGATGCATCTATGGATGCAAGGGGCCCAAATGGTGCTGGAGCCGGAGCCGCCAGCGTGGATCCAGTATGGGTCCCTCCTGAACCTGTGGCCCAGAAGGAGCACCAGAGAGACCAGGCTGCCTAAATAGGAGGTGCATAGCCTCATAAAATTCTCTAAATTGGGCAGGGGTCACTCTGGCTCCCGTAAACTCGGGGAAGTGCGGAGACTGCCAAGGTGCTGGCTCAACCGCGGAGCTAGGCCTCGAATGTCAACGTTCCCTCGTCTCGTTGGACGGCGGGCGATAAGAAGTCAAATACCTCTTGGACGTCTTCTTCTTCGTTTTGCAAGACTTACCCGAATTACCTGACGACTTAGAGTTTGACGAGGATCTCAGATACCGCAACCACTCCCAGGCATTCCTCTCGACCGCGGCCTGGATCATTGCAGTCGCACGTCAACCCACCATGAGCTTGTGTGGTCGCTCCCTCATGGCCTTTGAGCTCATGGCGCGGCATTCGGAGCAGGTCTTAGGATTGTGGTCTCGCCCGGGGCACCAGAGACATACAAGATGCTTGTCAGTCATGGACATCAAGCGGTGACAGGTGCTACAGGGCTTGAAGCCGGCCTTCTGAGAGGACATCCCTGCCATACCAGGAGGAAAACCTCAAAAAGACTCAACAAAAGTCACAAAAAGTTAGTCGAACATTGAATAGGTGTGGCTCTCTACGGATCTGCGCTGACTGACGCTGAAATAAACTAACTGACGTCAGTGCGCTGGAGTGGCACATATATAGGCACCACGCACGACAGTTCTGGCACAGACGACGCCAGCATTGCCGCGTGGAGCCGATCGACACCACTTACCGACACGCAGGGGTACTACTCTCGAACATTTTCCAGATCCAGTCTGACGCCTAGGGATAATTCTAAGGTAAGGAACCTTTAGCTAGAAGTCTCAAGCAGATTATTCTGTTTTTAAACATGCCTCCTTACTCTTCTATAACTTTTTTTAAATAGCTCCATATTTTGTCACATAATGGACCAGAGTTACAGACAGATAGATTTTTCTTGATCACATAAATTAGATCAAGCAAGGAAGCCAAGACCAAAACCCAAGTCAGCAGTTAGCAAGTTAGCTGAGAGTTCATTCCGCCAAGTAGGATAGTGAAGTGTCGTTTTATTACACTATCATGATGTCATGTGGTCACTTTAAAGCAAGGGGACCGGATCCATGAGAGAGTTTCTGGCAGTTCTTTATTTGTAAAAGAATGAGTGCGGATGCCCAAAGCTCTGTCCAGAAGCCTGCGACTGGTGCTGATAAATGTTGACATGCTGCAGAGTCTTGAATTCCCCTCATGCTATTTTAATACACTACACAACACTTTGTTGGACCCCTTTACCTCACTCTTGCAGGTTCCTGCTTTCTCCCTTTGTGACTTTTTTTTCCACTCGTTCTCTCCCTCCTTCTTTCCTCTTTTTTTTCCTCCCTCTCTTGCTCTTGTGAATGTCTGATGGGTTAAAATAAGTATATTAAGGGGCGGGAGGACCAGGAGAGGTTAGGTCCTGCATATAAACTCCTTACTATACCTAATGATTCCAAGAGTATGCAGTTCCCTTTAAAGGCGATGGAATAATTGTGCATTGATGCAGTTTATCAGAGAGGGGATATGCTCCAATAGGAGAAAATGGCCTCACACACCCGTCAAGGTAACATGCTTCATTATCAGGCAAGCTCCTGTCGGGCCGGCACTGCAATGTCTGCCGGGCACACCCAAGGGAGCCCTTTATCAGAGATATTTTAATAGAACTGCTGAAGTGAAGCACGACACCCATACAGGTGTGTAAAAGCACTTGCTCCTATTGGAGCATATTCCACCTCTGATAAACTGCACCTAAACACACTTATTCCACCCTCTTTTAAATGAACTGCATACTCTTGTTAGATCATTGGGTCAAAATAAGTGTCAGTCCCCGGAAGATGAGTGCTGATAAGCTTCCCTGGCAACTAACGGCTCAGACTAAGCACTGGTTTCTGGAAAACTACATGAGATTAATTTACCTAAAATGCATCTTAATGGTCCTTAATTACAAAGCCAGTGGTTACTCTGATAACGTAGCATGGGTTATGGCCTCATTTCCGAACCTTACAACGGCGCGACCAATCCTCTCAGCTCGCTGCTCCTCAGAGCCCTGTCTAAGAACTGTTCAGCTGCTGCAAAACGGCGCATCCGTGACCTGCTCGGGCGAGCGCGGCAGCCGTCCCCAGCGGCCCATCCATTATTCAGGGGTTAGACTTGTCTTTTATTATGAATCTGTCTGCAGCGCACCGGGCTGTCGCAGGTCAGGAGAGGCAGACACTCGTGGGACCCGGGGCTACGTGAGCAGCTTCTCCCCGGGCTCATCATGCGAAGCCGAGCCGTAATGCGATTTCGCGCGCGCGCCTTGGAAGAGCGAGGCCTCCGGAGCTTTCCCGCGCTGTCTGAATTGAGACGTGAGTGGATTCGTCCGCAGCCCGCGCCAGTTGGACCCTGTGTAAATTTAGCCTCACGACTGGAACGCAGCTCGTCTGCTGCTTCAGGTCGGTAGAGTGCACAAATGTAAATATTTTGTACTGTTTAACATAAACGGGGGGGGGGGGGGGGTTGATACCGAAGGTAAGGATTTTTCTGAATTGTTGGGCAACCACAGACACGAGTGAGGCAGCAAAGTTGTACAATTACACTTTGTAATGCTTAAATACATCCAATGCGTCCAGGGAGTGGACCCGAGTGTGTGCTCCCCACTACACTCTTTAGGGCAACCAGACATCCTGCTCCCAACTGCACTCTTTAGGGCAACCAGAAATCCTGCTTGAAACCATATTTAGGGTCGGATTACAAAACTGGCACTAAATAAAGTGTGATACTTCAAAACGCCTGGGGATTCCGCAGACTCAGTTTGCTATGAAAAACATGTTGGAATATGTGTACTGAAATTGATTTGTTTTGTGGAGAAAAACGTGATTACAGCAATATGTTTGGTATTTTTCCTGTTCTTAAAGATCTATCTCGTAATGGTGTGGTAATGGCTGGTATTTCGTCTGAGAAAGGTGGCTATCCTATTCTCAAATTGTAAGAATAGCCATCACATTCCCCTGATGGCTTGTGTTATAGTCAATCAAAATGCATCATCGACTGATCGGACCAGGGCCTCAGGTGCTGACTGGCCTCTAGCTGCCCCTATATGCACAACAACCAAGCCTCTCACTCACCTACAGGGCTCAGAAGTATCCAAGAAGGGACAACCAGTGATTTATAAAACTTCAAAACAAATAAATAAAACCACCATATATAGCTCTAGCGCACAGAAATCGCACACAAAGATGTTTCAAATAGAAATTTCCAATTTTCCCACCAAAACATGAATACATTTTAGCATACAATTTAGAGACAGTCAATTATACAAAAGCAAGGGAACATCAAACTGTTTAATTATGCATACAGTGTACATAATTAGTTCTGACTTGAAGGTATCCAGTTAAGGGAGAAAAAGGCCTGTAGCACAAACAAAGCATAATTTAGAAAATAAAGCGTAATTTAGCACTGAAAATAGACTATTGACATGCCGAATTGTACTTCAAAGCAATCCGCCTGGAGACAAAACAGAAAAGATGGCGCCTGGGGAATTCCCTGCTAGTCACTGTAGGAGGAATCTAGAGAGTGCCCAATAATGTTCTGCATCACATGCATGGAAACAGGCCTTTCTGGCGAAGATCAACTAATGGAATTCTCCTGATGCTAAACAGCCCCCTCAAATTTTGCTCTCCACCCCACAGGATCCCCACAGCAGAACAAGTACCAGTGACCTCATCTTGATGTCATTTTTGAGATTTTTTGCGGGCTCATAATTCCCCAGGTGTAGCAGCTTTAATTATCTTGACACTGAGTACTACTGGTGATTAAGATAGTTGACAAGAATTCTATATACCTGTTAAGTACCAGATTGAAGGGCAGGCAGCCTATACTTGTCAGGATGAGGCAACAGACTCATTTTGATGTGGGCAAGAGTGGGGGAATATTTGGGCAGATACTCTAAAATCACTGTAAAAATAAACAAAAATATCTCTCTACTTACAGGGAATTAAATTCACTAATCACTCAGCGGAGTCTCAAACTGTGTGCAAGAAAATAAGAACTCTTTATTATTATTTACCAGTCTGTCGATCTGGAAGGACCATGAAAGCTTTTCACGTGAGGATCAAAGCACAATTCGTAAAGGTCAGGTTTCAAATAATGAAATTCCCGAAGTATTGGGTGCATAAATTAGCACAGTTCCACCTTAGATGTAAACATTTGCATGACCACACTTAATGGGTGACTTTCGACTGTGTTGAAAATCTTCTTTCCATATTCTTTTGTACCACACACTATGATGCATGGGTTCTGACTCTCACCTTTTCATTCACCATGACATTGAATTGGTTTTGGTATATTTCTTCAACCTGAAATTGTAGCTTTTGAGTTTCCATACTCAGAATTACCAAGGGTCAGATGAAGGTGCGTAATGACCATTGGGCTAAAAGGGCTTCAACGTTTCTCTCCCCCACCCCGGCCCACCCCCTGTCCTTTCTTAGCCAGGGCTGCTGCCGCTTCCCAGACACACACAGTTTTTAAACTGATGTGTGCCGGGTTGCTCTGGATAGGGGGCCTCAGTGACAGTATTTCACAGATCATCCAGAGGCTGAAGTGAGTAAAAAAAATGATCTTGACTATAACGGGGACAAGATACTCTCCAACTATTTTTTTAGTCTTTTGCCTTCAGGTAAATGCATATAAAATATAACCTATACACCCTAAAGGAAAAATGCAAGTTAAAGAAATCGATGTGAAATACATTATTTTATGTTATGAAAGCTGAATTGGTTAATGCGATCACTGTATGTATCACCAGTCAGTCACAGAACTGAATCCTGGTGGTACACTGAGGAATTTCTAGTGCTACAAGGCCCTAGCCTACGATCAAAAGAACTGTGAATAAGCCAGTCCTTATTTTAAAATTGTATTACACACAGTATGAAATAGGCTAGTGCAATTTGTGACATAAAATGTCCTGTTTAAGACCAAACAAGTGTGTTAAAAATATACATCTTTTTAGTCAACGCAGACCGTCCCTAGTACAATCCTATTTATATGTTTCCATTAGAACACACCCCAGAAATGAGCTGACAACCGTACACTATCTCTCAAAAAGTATACATTTAGGTGTCATGCAGCGTCAAATGATAACATCAATTAAAAACTCATACTGGCTACACTGCATCCTTTAGATTTACTGATTAACGAACTGCACACATTTACATTTTTTAATGTAGCAAGCACCCAGGCGAGAAGGCTCGTTTCCTTTTTCGCTGTCTGCCTCTACCTTTTCTTCACAGAATAGGAGACCCTCTCCCTTCACTTTCAGCCAGAGGCACCCAAAGGTCTGGTTGTTTTTGAGGAAAAAAGTATGGGAACTGTTACTGTAAAATAAAAAAAAAGATTTGGAACGTTGTTTCGAATAGATCCCACACACTTCAACCATAAAGGTCACCCAAAAGCCATTTACAGCAGGGGCGTAGCACACGCCCCCGCATCCCCCGCGGTGCGGGGGGCCCCTGAGCTGCAGGGGGCCCCCTCGGCATAGTATTTATTCCTGAGCGCTCCGGAATAAATCTGGAGCGGGACCCCTCCATGTATATTGCAGGGGGGCCCCTTGAACTTTCGTTACGCCACTGATTTACAGGTAGAGGAGGAGGTTTGTTTTTTCATTGCTTCTCATGCCTCACGGTGTCACACTCTCTTTACCTAATCAGCCCACTGGCAATGTGCCCATAAAAGACATGGGTCTGTTGCAGGGATTCTGCTCAAGCACAGAACTATGCATGGGATTATGGGACCTTAGTATGTAGAGACTGAGTTATCCTACCACCTTAGTACCCATGAGCCCGAGACCGACTAGCTATAGTGTCTCACTTACCCTCCTACTCACCCATAGAGGAACAAGTGATTAGACACCCCAGAACACAACACTCCCACCTCTCTCAGGAATCGCAGTTGCAAGACACACCCTTTCGCTCATATTCTTGTACTTGTCCACAAGAAGGTCTGACAGAAACACATACAAGTTTACATTTTTTATTTTAATTATCGTACTCTTGTATGTAGTATACATGCCATAATAAGCAGAAAAATGCATAACAGAAATATGGTCAACATAGCAAGTAGTCCGTTAATCATAACAGGAGCTGTCATAGTGAATGACAGCGTAGCCTAACCTCCCTCCCCTTGTATAGAAGCAAGATGATTATATATTAGAAGATCTCTGGGTGTTATCTGCTGACCCCGTACATCAGTCTATGGATGGTAGATCTACATCATAGGTGCTGTCATGCTCTTCTCCCTGGAAAGGTCCCTCTCAAAGTGTTTGCTACCTATCCATGTATTTCAATAAAACCAAAGTACGTATCTCAAACAAACAACTGCATCTGAATGTGTTGTCTAGGTGCTAAGGCCTGATCAGAACAGAATAACAAGGGAAATTGTTGTTCGACCTTGTTCACAATGTTCAGACTAAATCCCAGGAACACGCAAAGCCTGAAAACAACTATAGGTTCCTGTGTGAAAGTTTCAGAGAGGCATATGCAAAATAAACCAGTGTAGTAACATGTGCAAAGCAGCGGACAGTCTGCAGCGTGCTCATGCTAACATAGAGAAGACGACAATGTCCTCATGGGCCATGTGACAGGTCCTGGTTGGGAACCTAAGGAGTGGAAGTCAAGTGTGCAATTCCATTCCATACATTTATATGAATTCCAGTGGTCCTCTACTTGGATTTAATGGGTGCAGGAACATTGGAAGTGATTTTCCTGGCTGGAAAATCCAGCATGTAAAATCGCTAGTGGAAAAGGCTGCATTGTAGCCCAGACCCCTTCCATGAACCGTGCTCAAATATCACACAAGGCATAGGAAGGGCATTACATGCTCCATCCTGCCAGCCAACACTCTCCACGTCTTCCTTTACCCTCATCACTCATTCCCTGCAACTTGCCGTACAACAGCCTCAGCACAATTTGACCATATCCCTCGCAAACGTTTATCAAATGCAGTGCCTGAAATCAAATCCAAAATGGGGTACAATGCAGAATACCTCATGGTAAAACCAGTTCTGCAAGTAACTCCCAATTCCATGGGGTTTAACTCATAATTGCACAATACTGATGGGTTGTTATTGCACAGTACTGGTAATTACTAGTGCAGAGTTTTTATACACCAAGTACTGTGCAAAGTATAATCGGGCCATAATGGGCTTCTTAAAGGGCCTCGGGATCGATCAAAAGGATGAAAGGTGGAGTTATCATCCATCCACATCTATAAATAGAGTCATCAAGTTTTAGCAATGATTCTAATTAATGTCCCAGCTTTCAAAATCCTTCCTACTTTTCTCATCTTAGGTAACTTTTGCCTTAAACAACCTGTGAGTTCTATGGGCACTGTTGTATTGTGAAGTTCATATGGCTTGTTTCTTCCACAGAGGATGTTTTGGTGTTGATGCCCACTCAGGCCTCGTAACTTCCTCAATCCTTGAGTTTGCACCATCCATGGGTAGCTCCCGTCACCTCTGTTCAGATTCTTAGCCCTGAATTTTATGTGGTTCATATTGTATATACACAGATAACCACATAAATCGCAGGTATTGGCTTGTGGAAAGTGTCTACCCTCGCGATTCTCTCCTACACCTACGTTTGAGTACAGCTACACACTTGTTTATGACACAGTTTCAGCCATATCCAGACATTGATACACTTCTACCTTAGGCCAGACTGCACTCACACACTTCTGTACTTCAATTACAATTGGATGCTTAAGAACCCTATCTCACATTAATTTTCTCTTCTAGTTCAAGTTGAGGCATACCAACAAAACATAATAAGTGCATAACTCTGGTCATGATGCACGATACAAACACTGTTATATGGTTACATATAGGCTATAGGGTATCATATCATGTTTTTGTTATATGTGATGTATTGTGATATGTGTTGTGGTTTTGATGTTTCTAAAAATATCTCTAGATTGTTTTCAAATGTGTGTCCACCATCCGTGTATAATATTGGGCAATTTTTTTCTGAATACAATAGCATTAAATGGTGACCGCTGTAATTGATTTGCGCATTCACAAAATAAAAAAAATCACTTTTATTGCGAAATGATCATCAGCAGCGGCACTTTTTCTTGAATGTGAAATGTGGGGCCTAGCCTCGGTGATGGACACGGGCCCAACCGCTGCTTTCTTTATGACAAGATTACAATGATGGCATTTCTGTCCTGTTTCTTCCTGCTGTTGCAGTTGTGCAGTCATGCCACTTACAAATTAGGATCTTGAAGAAAAAACGTATTTTTATTCTGTGCCACTTGACAGCGTGTGTTGTCAATGCTACCAGCATTTCTAAACTGCACTTTGCCAATGCTTGCTACGTTGGCCTTCTTTAGTCAGCTATTTACAAGCTTCCAGGTGTTCAGAAACTGGTAGTGGGAATTGTCATGAATTTCAGGAAATTTGAAAGGTTCTCTGAGGCTCACTGTAAGATGTACTGGTTGCCTGTTTCTAGAAGAATGCATTACAAGGTGTCCACAAATTCTATTATGAAACAGGCCAATCCAGCTCATGTTTTTGCTTACAAGTCTAAGTGACCCCTTCGTTTTGGTTCTTCCCTCTTTTATGAGCACCAAAATTTAGAAAGGCTCAGGTGTTGGCTAGAAGGTGCCGTGTGAGGGCAAATTCACTCTCTTTTGCGGCTTCCTCTGTTTGGAATGTACTCTGTTGGGGCCTGCACGAGATAGTGGAAGGCTCTAAAACATAATCTATTTTATTGATGATATTCATATATTTTCTGATGTAATTAGTGAGTTCAGTACCAAGAGGTCTTAGGGCATTCTATGCACTTTATAAATAACAACTCAACTCTTACCTTACATGTACAGGGTTTCAATATATTTAGTGGGTCACCTCAGGAACTAAACTAAAGCCCAGTGGCTATTTTAGAAGAAACTGAGCAAAAAGGGTGGTTTGTGGCTTTTGTCCTTTGGTGATGGAGCACTGTCACCTGTGGGATAGCTCAGGGGCTTGATGCCTGACCTACGGGTAGATTGTGAGACAGCTCATCTATGTAAAGCCTGGACATATAATTTATGTCTAACTAAAGGCATGTTTCTGCCACCTAAAGCAAATACCTTTATGATCGGTTTCTCACAGTGCATTGTAAGACAGCTGCAGAATTTGCTTTAAGGTATGTGTGGTTTCATCTGCGATGGTATCTATGCAAAGGAATTACACCTGCAATCCACTTGTGTATGCGTTGATTCACTGTGTCTTAGCTCTTTAAACTAGGGAAGTTTGGCAGCAAAATGCTTGTGAACCCTGATTCTGCTGTCAAGCTAAGCTTGGGTCTGTCAAAAGAAGCATGATATTGTGTACAATAGGTTACCAACGTAGATGCATTGCAAAATGAAACAACTACTTTGTGCACTGCTTGTTGGTGTGTTACAAAGACAAACTGGTAACCATGTTGTCTGCCTAGGGTTTCTATAGTGACCCATTCAAGGTTGTCCCTTTCTCTACGCAGGCGACGCCAATTGCTAGAATTAGTACAGACATTTAAGAACAGTCCTTATAGAGGAATTGTAACTTTTGTCAAAGGAATGTTGGAAACATCTGTAACAAATGTAGCATTTAATAATGTGCATTGCCCTTGCAGCATTTAAAAACATCATTGCTATTTTAGTGGATTTGACATTTCATGTGCTGGGGCTTTAGAACAGAGCTGAAGGCATAGATGTTATTAAAAAATATGCTGTTAAGATTCACTATTTGTTTATGTAGGAGTGGTCTCTTTCCTGGACATTGCCCATCAGCGCCCATTCTATGGGTTCTGGGCCTTGATGGAATACTAGTATCCTTTGCATGCTAGAACACCAATTGTTGCAAATTTATTTCATGGTGTAGGAAGCTGGCTCTCTATGTAGTTCACCATAATGAGGTACCCTGTGCAGAGAGTCCAGACAAACCCAAAGGAAACAACAGAGGCACAAATGACACCCCAAATGCTCTTTTTTGTGGTGGTGTGGGCGAGCACTTTGGAATATCAGAGAGTAGTGCTAAGCACTTATTGCATACACAAAGGCAGTAAATGAGACACACATTCAATAAAGAAATTTGTCACCAATTTATAAAACTAACACATATTTTTATATGAATTTAGATACCAAGATCATTGGAATCGGGTAAGTACTTTTCCAGATATGAATTTTCATAGTATTCAAAGATGGTCACTGCTATTTCTGGATTGGTAATGTTATCCTATGAAGTAAATACAAGTATTGCATTCGGGCACTTAGCAGCGACTTAGCGGACTATTCTTCCACACTTGAGGTGACTATAGGGCAAGGTCCAAGACAATGCCAACAGGTCACCTCAGCAGGCTCTAGGGTGTCCAGGTGCAGAGGTGTGTCACAGCGTCGGGTGTCTCATTCACTTCAATGGGAGAACAATTGCGTTATAAAGAGGCTGCAAGTAGGGACTGGGGGACCAGCTCAGGAGAATCCACAGGGGGCTCAACCCTTGAGATCATCAGGCACTTACGGATACCACTACTCCTTGGGCTGTGGGGCTCGGGTGCAGTGGTGTCTTTTGGCATCAGATTCCGGTGCAGGAGTCTTTTGCTGTTGGAGGGTGTCTGCAGAAAGAGGCTGCAGGTGGCAACAGGAAGTCCAGTCTGGGCAAAACCAAGTGTGGGCTTAGTTCTTGTGGGTCTGGGGACCCCTTTGGCACCATCAGCTCCCTTGGACTTGGGCTCTGGAATGTGGGTGCATGGATGCTTTGAGGCGTCAGGTGGCGGCGGTCACAGACTCATGTCTTGGTCTTTGTTTTGCAGCAAACGGGTAACAGGACAGCTGGGCCATTCATGAAGTTGGTCTCACTGTCCTTGAAGTCCCTTGAAGTGTAGGTCTGTCTTCCTCAATGTTGGTTGCCGGACTGGGCACAACAAGCCTTGGCTGCTGCAAGGGGTCTAGTACCCTGGGTATTAGCCCTGTGCAGCTCCTGTTGGTCCTGGTGTCTTCTCACTTGGTGAGAGGGCAGATTTGACCTTCGGGAGCACAGGGTTCTCTTCCAGGGGAGCTGCTCCGTTATTCTAGCCGGGGAGCTGTAACTCGGTGGACCGCACCTTGCGTCTTTGGTGCCTGCAGCTGTAGGGGAGTAGCTACTCTACTGCAAGGGAGTTTTCTTTCGCAATTTGGGAAAAACTGACATCTCTCCGGGTTTCTAGAGGTCTGAACATCAGCAGGACGAATTAGTTGCTCCACAAATAAAACTGCAATTGCAGAAATGCAATGCATTTTTCCCACAGGCACAAATATATATGTATTACACATTGGCAGTCGCCACTAGGTAGTTATAGTTAGGTCAGCATTTCCATAGGACATGCGTTTTTTTGTGTTTCTAATAACTTTTACACCGTCTGAAGAATCCCCACAAAACTTTCCAAAAAAGTGCTATTTTTGCCTAGTTTGTTCATGGAAAGGTTTGGGGTGATCCATCAAGCAGGGGCAGAGAAAAAAGGGGGTCAGAAAATGCAAAATCTCCATGCATTTACCATAAACTTCTTTAAGAAACACTACCGCTAAAACTGCTGAATGGAATTAAACCAAATTTGGCAGGAAGCAAGAACTTGGTCCGCAGATCGTGCTTTTTGTGATTCAGTAGTTTTTCAGAAATGAAGGTATAAAAATAATTGTATATCGGTTGGGTCCGCAAGACGCTTACAAGAGTCTTGCGGGAGCACCAATTTAAAAATAGAGTGTTATGATTGGTCCAAGGACCTTTTTCACTTGGACCAACTCGCTCCCACAGGAGTCAGACCCCAGCAGGAGTGAGCGCTCCGATTGGCTGCCAGCAACATGAGAACAATGTTGCTGGCAGCCATTACAAGACTCAGAAATATAAACTTGAAAAAAAATGTATATAAGGGGGCAGGGTAGGGATAACCTGCCCCCAACCCTAATTGGGAGGACCCAAAAGGACCCCACACAGGGGCCAAAAAAAAATGATGCTTTTGCCACCATCCCACGGGACTCCCGAAAAATCACGTCAAAACCCACAAAAAATGGCGGATGCCGTTTATAGGTTTTGCCTGCACAGTGCTTGCGCTCTGCTTGCGAAATGTCTTGGAGCGGAAAAAAAAATCTTTAATGTGGCTTAGCACCCGTCCATAACTTACCTTTACTTACCAAAGTTTGGCTCCCACACTGCACTTGTTCTCCTGCTCTTATTGGACAGTGCCTCTTCTTCGCCTCCGACTTGCTCCCGGGTTCTGTGTGTGTCCATGCTGTGGACCTTGGATCAAGTACTGCTGCCTGTCTGTGCTTGGGCGCCTGCAGAGGTACCTTTTTTATTTTGGAGTGCAGCACTCCATGAAAGTGCATCATCTGCAGGCTGTCACTGAAGTGACCCAGACCTCTACGCCATGGCATCCGTTTCCAAGCGGTCCTTTATGCTGTTCTCATCTTCTGCACCAAATACGTGCCCATCACAATGAGCCCCCGGGCAGCGCAATGTACATCGTGATGATTCCATTAATTCTTTCCAAATTTGGTCCCCTTAAGTCAGTTTCTCCCCCCCACTCGCCAACATCTGTTTCCATATGCTACGCCTCACCACCCCCACCCGCCCTCCTATTTAATTGCAACGGGCTTTTACTCATTGTTTATTTGCTAAACAGTTTTTCTGAATACCATGTCAAAGCAACAAACTAACAGTTACAAATAAGAGACCGTATCAGTACCCTCAGGTAGTTACTTCCTGCTGGAAAATTCAGTTAGAACGGCTCCATTGGTAACGCACTCTGAAGTGACTGTAAGGTACATTACGGAACATGTATGATAAATACATAAACTAAATTCCCTATCTATTTGCTTGTGTGTTAGGAGGCTCCTGAAAGCCAAACCCTGCTTACATTAAGGAAGTACTTCCTAAGAATCCCAGGGTATCACCAGAAAGGAGGCATGTCATTGCTCCTAGAAGATAACATTGGCCTGATTGTCAAGGAAGAGGGCGGCAAAATGTCAATTCATCTAAGGGGTTGGGTGGAAGGTCTGACATCTTTGAGGCTTTTGTAACCACCTATTTGTGGTAACGGGCCAAAGCAGAACATTTTATTTTTAGATATTTGTAGAGCATGGAATTTTAATGTTAAAACACAGATCATACTCAACTGAAACTAAAATAAACTATAATACACAGCATCTGATAGGAATATCTAGCTGCAGATTCCTTACCTTTGAATTCTCTCCAGGTGCCAGACTGAATAAAAAAACTTTTTCCAGACGTACTTCTGTGTGTTGGTAGAGGGCATTGTGTGACTCTATAGTGATGTCGACCACTGGATGTGATGTCAACAGTGTCCATATATTCCCATCCCGATGCACTGACACCAGTTTCTTCTTCTCTGTGCTTTCAGTGCGGGTTCGGTAAGCGGTTCCTCAGTCCGTTTTTTTAAGGCATACTTCGATGTTTTTGTTGAACAGAACAGTATGCTTTTAAACAACTTCTCATGTCCTTGGGGTTCAAGCCTCAAGGGTCCTGTGGAAGAAAAATCTCTGCCACAGAACCTCATTTGATCTGTATTTGTTGCCTGGGGAGCACCATGACTCCGAGGAGTGCGACTCCTGTCCCAAACGTTGCCCGAAGGCACTGAGAGAACGTTGACTGAAGCTCCTAGCAGCCTGGATGTCGCAGTCTTCCAAGACTTTCTGTTAACCTCAGTCCCCTTCGCGCTCCACGGACCGGCTGGAGGCCCGCTCCTGAAGCCAATCCTGTAACGTCACTTTCCATCGACGTCCTGAGGTAAGTCATGACACAGGCGGTCCAAGTTGTGGCACCCCCTCACTTCACCACATAAAGCCTGTTCCTGATCTTTAGTTGAAGACTCGGTGCACAATTCTAACCTGTGCCTCCCAACCTACTCTATAGAGGTGAGCTCTTCTCTAGCTGACATGCTGAGATGAGTTTCTGGCGTTTTGGATATGACACTTCCTTCTGTGGAAATGAAGACTGATCCCTTACTTTTCGTCGTCCATCCAGGCTACTCATGGGTAGAGCCGGTGCTTCCTTATAGTGAAGCTCTATTTGGCATTTTGTTGGGGGCTTGAGCTAAACCTGCTACAGGGGCCCATGTGGATTGCTCTATTTCTCACAGAAACCATCTGGCTCCCGATGATCCAGCCTGTCTCCTCCGCCTTCCTACTCATCACAGTTTTGCATCACAAAACTGTGATGAGTTAGATGGCGGAATAGGCAGCCCAAATTATTGAACCTCTTCTTACTGTCCCTCCAGAGAGTCCAGAAGGCTAGACACTTGTGGCAAGCATATTTTCTCCTCCACTAGTTCTGCACTGCATCCTTGGACGCTTTTTCCATGGGACTCATAGGCATGTCTGCTGCCCTCCCTTTCAGATGAGACCCAGAACTATCTTGTCCTTTAATACTGGATGAGCAAGAAGGAGCTAAACTAAACATTCAATGTGGTATGGATATGACTGACTCTGTAGGCCAGGCTATGGCCTCTTTGGTGGCACTATGTCGGCATGCACCTCTAGGTTTTCGAAGGCTGTTTAAAGCCAGTTTCTATAGTATAGTCACTGAAGAAACTGACGCTAGTGTGGGAGGAAGGGTCATAAATGGACTCCGTTGACGTCAAATCTCGTGGCCAATGTCACTACGGAGTCATCTGAGACCCTCTTCCAACGCGCAGAGGTACTGCTGAAAAAATTTCCTGATACAGTCTGGGTTGTGGGGGGGTTGTGGGTTGTAGGGAGAATTCAAAGGCAAGGTACTGAGACTAGATCCTATCTCTACCAGATAAGGCGCTACGGAAGGCAAGTAGCTTGTTAATTGGAAAGCAACTCGAAGAAGAGGAAAAGTAAGATGTTTGGCACATGCAATATAGAATCTGGCCCATAGACCCTTAAACTTTTTTTTCCGGTATTTCTTATAGGTTGAGCAGGGAAGGATTTTATCAGAAATATGCTTCAGCTGCAAGCTTAATCATTCTGCATAACTAATCAGTTAGACAGAGCCACAGATGTAAAGCCAAATTATTTTTTTTCTCATGATCCGAATTATTTGCAAATATGTACAGATATAGTTGGAAGCTTGCTTCAGCCATTTTTATGGGGCATGCACTTTTAATGCTGGCGTCCATTCTTTTGAGAACACTCTTGCCCTACTCCTCCTGCCATCCATTCTTTTTATTACACCACCCCTCCCCCACCTTTCTCTTTAACCCACCCCACCGCCCTCCTCCTGCTGCATATTAATTGTTCCTCCAGCCTCTATCTTCGTGTTGCTTGCCATCCTCAAATCCCCTTCACCTGCCTTTTCAAACCATTGCACTATAAGTCGCACAGCAGCACGTTTGCTAAAATTAGGAAAAAAGCGCTATGATGTGGTCAACGCTGGACGCATCGTAGTGCTTTTTCTTCTTTTTCATTCTTCATTAAGTTGCTGTAGTGCTCTTGTCTACAATGCAAGCATTGTCTCCAGATCTAAATTTGATTGTTCTTATTTTCTCTTGGTCAGGTCCTTGGGTCTCGGAAGTCAGTCAAGCTATAGGGATTTGTAGGAGGATCTGACACTTCAAGCATCCTTAAAGCCTTTAAGTATTTTTGAATTTTTATAGCAGTACACTTGAGCAGACCTCTTTTGGAGTTGGGTTGAAAGTGTGGGATGTTCAAAACTGCTCAAAACAGATCTTGGGTTTACGGAGGGGCTTTAATCCCATACCATCTATTGCCAGCTACCTGTCTGATGTCTCAGGTGTGCTAAAGCTGAAAATCACTCTGTGTAGTGTTCCATTAATTATTGAACTGGCAATAGATTAGTTAAGAAGTAAAGTAGAAATTCACTTATTTTGCCCCGAAATCTTATATAAGAGTCTTCAACCACTGTAGCAGTGACCCAAATAACGAGCATGGAAAAAAATGCTGAGTACAAATATATATTTCTTTGACTGCATGAAAATTCATCCCTCCTTGTTTTATAAGTCAGCATGTGTTGTTTGCTGTTCAGAGCGAGCTGTAACCTTCTATTTCTGGTATAACTTTGTGCACATGGTCACTAACTTGTGCTCCCTGCTGAGGATGAGGGCACAGTCATTGGTTTACATTGCGCCCTGAAGATTTTACATTTGGCACTGATTATGGGCTAGCTAGAAAAAAACACAAGCATTGGTAAAGCCAATTGGTTTCGTCTATGCGAGATCTATTGACTCTTTCAATGTTTTTTTAGGCATGTTGTACAGCAGTGCCAGCTGCTGCGCAAAATGACAAACTAAACAAAATAATAGCTCACGCTCTCCCCTCCCTATATACTTAAAAAATAAATGGGGCAGTGCGCCCCCTTCCCTTAAGCAAGATATTGGCCTCTGGGAATAGGGTCTTCAATATCAGAGAAGGTTTAGAGAGGGGGGCCACCTTTTTTATTTTGTGTGGCCCCGGGGCCTTTTAATGCTCGAGGCTTCACGCCCTCCTCCTCTGTTGAATTGCATTTGACTCGGGAGTGGGATTCCCAGGACAGTTTAGGGTTTTTCCCCCTCCCCATTTTATTGGAACTAGCCCCGGGGATGCGGTCCCGAGGGATAAGTAAGGGTTTTGGAGAGGGGTTGCATGCCCCCCTCTCCTTGATAAGTATATTTTGCCCCAGGGGATGGCGTCCCTCGGGCTCGAAGGTCAACCCTACGCTGAACATGCCAAAGGCTGTACATGGTGTGGGGTTGGCAGAGGTTTAGCTACAAGGCCTGGCAGCAGGTCAAGCTGTGGCCAACCCCCGGCTGTGCATGCCAAAAGCTGTGTGCAGCATGGGGTATGCTGCCTGCGGGGAGTTGGAAGCAGGGCCAGGCTGCAAGACAGGTCATGCTTCTAAGTACATGCCATGCTTGACCAAAGGCCGTGCATGGTGTAGGGTTGGCTGCCTCCAGGTAGTTGCCTTCAGGGAGTTGGACACAGGGTCTGACTGCAAGCCAGGCCCTGCAGCCAACCCCAGGCCGTGTGCGATGAGAGGCAATGTGCAGCGTTGGATTGGCTGCCTGTGGGGGAGGTTAGCTGCAGGGCTTGGCTGCAGACCAGGCACTGCGGCCGACCCCATGCCATTCACGGTTGAATGCCCTGCGTGGCAGCAAGTTTGCTTTTCGCATGGTAATAAAATATTACTTTACGTTAAAAAAGCCTAGAAATTCACTGAAAAAACAAAGGTTAAAATGACGTTATAGTTTGGTGAATGTATCAGATACAACTTTAACGTTTTGAACTAAAAAAAAACCACAGAAATTCACCAGAGCTAACTATAACTTGTGCTTGCACCAGGCACTGCTTATGACCTCCCATATTACATTACCCATGACATGTTTATGACACCATTTATGACATCACTGATGTCATCCAAGCTTTTTCTGTGCACATTACTCTATAAATTAGTGGGCCAATAAAGGCCTGGAAGTAAGTACAAAATAGTTCAGAATAATGCGCAGCATCATTAATGCCATCACAGATACAACTGCCGTAGGTGTAGCAAGCATGTGTTACATACAACATTGACCCTATATCATACACTTCACAGGTAGCCTAGTTCACATTAACACTCAGCCACAAATATATGGGAAATCCTCATTGCACACAGTGTTCAATATGAATACACCTGTTCAGAGAAGGCCAAGTTCCTGAAGAAACTCAACATCTCTTCCAAAATTAATGCCCTACTATTGACAGCTTTTATCTGTATCAAACTCCTCACATTCACCAAAACTACAATGAGAATTGAAGTTGATATGAGTAGAAAAGTGTGTACTGTAAACATTGTTTACTCTAGGGAGAGAGTTTGCTCTGTACCACACTGTTTGCAGACATTAAACTCATGAGAAATACAACACAGAGTATTTTAAAAGTGTCTACTAAGAACAGTGTACACTCTATGCAACATTTAAAAAAAAAAAAAAAAGACACTATGCCTTTAATATAACCAAGTACTGAATGTGCTGAAGATCATACTACGGGCAGCCTGTGGTGAAAACTTTACAGAGAGCTGATCTTTAGAAGCAAAAGAAGCACACACACATAGGCTAGTACCTGGTGCACACAGTCTTTTATGTTATGTAGAAATTACCATGCTGAGACGATTGTCGTATAACTCACGGCTGCTTACAATACATAGTATCTATAAGGTAGAATCTTTGCCCTGTTGGAAACTTTTTCTGCCTAACCAAAAAAACGTACGTGGAACATTCTGGACACCAGCCGTCAACTGTCCTCCACACACAGAGTTACTCTTCAATGCAAAGATTTATAACATGTTCAATACACCCATGATGCATTAGGAGCATGTGTTTTATAAACACTTACACACATCAGATGGACACAGGCTGTACAAAATTGGGTAGAAAATTATTAAAGTAGCTACCCGCCACTATGTAAACTATAAAAGAAACTAACAGATTTAGTGGATGATGTCGCTAGTGATGTCACCAGTGATGTCATCAATTATGTCACTTGAGATGTCATCAGTGATGTTATAACTGATCTCATAGAATATGTCATGAGTGATCTAATATGTGAAGTTATAAGCAGTGCATGGCGGAGGAGCAAGTTATAGTTTGCACTGCTAACTATAACTGGTAAATGTCTGTGGTTTTTTTTGTTCAAATTCTTAATGTTGTGACTGACATTTTTCACCGAACTATAACGTCTCTTTAACATTTTTTCAATGAATAACATCACAGAACTGAAATCAATCCTGAAGTGCTGGTTCATTTCCTGATGTATGGATGCAAAACTGCATATCTCCAAATGAGAGCTGCACTCGTAACGTCAGCGGCACACTGTGTGAATGCGTGGCATCCAAATTTGTTTGAGATACATCAGCCGCGGCTCGTGCAGGTAAGAGCGGTAGGGCCAGGTTGGGGGGGATTTCAACATTCGACAGCGAGGAAAACTTAAATTATTAATGTTTCCTCATCGTTGTCTGTCGAAATCGCCCCCCACTCAGCCTCACCGATCTTACCTGCTCTAGCCACGGCTGAGATACATAGATGTGTTTTACTAAAATCAAAAGGTATTGGCTAACTCCAGACGTAAAAATGAGACACTGAAACACAATAAGAAAAGACTGAATATAAGAGAGTTTAAATTAACCTCTGTAAGTAATACATTATTAGTTCCAGGATTAGCAAGGTGCCTGTCCCTCGGAGAGACAGGCAGCAGAAAGCGTGGATCGGGAGGAAAATATATGTATAGTATGGTCGTGAGATAAGGGGTCAACTAATGAGAAGGCGGCATGGAGGGCACTCTGCATTCTGCATGTGAGCGTGTAATTAAGAACTTGGCGTGATACCGTTCTCTTAAAAACTAAGCACAGCCTTATTTAATACAGGCGCAGCATAAAAATCTTACGAAAAGGGGGTCACAAAAACACGTACCAAGCAGCCGACTACCATAAAGCCCAGACTGTACGAAGAGTGGGGGCGGCGTGGTTCCTAAAGAGTTAAATTTGGTAACTGTGATCGCTCCATATGCCGTGGTCCATGGACTAGCTGTGCATTGCGTCAGGAGGGAAGTATCCATGCTGAGCTACAGGGATTAAAGACGCAGGCTCCGGAGCAGTCACATCACATCCGTCATATCCAGCTGTTTTTAATTCCAGGCCTTCACACCTGCTTTTATTTATTACTCTCTGCGTAGACAAGACAGAGCTCATTTTTCAACTTTAAACCTTGTGCTACAACAGAAAAAAATGCTCGCTGTTCTGCATTGGTTCCCTGTGGAAAGGCATCCGAGAAGGGGGAAAGGAAGCCACCTGGTTCCACAGGAATGCTGCAGGAAGTGTGTTTAAGGCACAGAAGTGACCTTCAGGCAACAGTAAAGGAGGGACAGGTACGCTCAGGTCAGGATTGGGTTTTTTTTGGTCGTTTTTTTTTACCACTAAACAGACAGTGAATCAAACCCAAATTAAACAAAACGCCAAAGCGATTTCGCTAGATTTCTACCAAATAGCCTTTAAAAAAAAAAAAGAAATTTGTACAAATAGATTTGTTTTTATTTTTCATTTTGTGGGAGGTGATTCGTTATGTCATGCATACTTTTTTAGTCCTCCCCAAATTGTGTTTTAGAAAATGTTATTGGTAAAAATTATAGAGAATGTAGCTCAATCCACAAATGTGACATGATGTGAAGGCATTGCAGGACAGGGCCGGACTGGCCGTAGCGGGCATCAGACCCGCCGGGGTGGGGGGCGCTTTTCGGCCCTTGGGGGGGCCGTTTCTGTTCCCGTGGCCTTTCTTGGCTTCTTGGACTGCTGCATGCATCTCCAATACCTGAACCCACATCCACAAATTGGATCGGATCCCTCATTGGCAGCTCTCATTGTATGAATGGTAAGCCGCCTCCATTGAAGAGTCTGCATGAAAGGTGTTTCCATGGCGCTTGCACATGGAGTAGTGTGAGTGGCATCTTGTGAGTGCACTCCCCAACACACGTCTGATTGGCAAAGGTGTAGCTTGCTGCTGTGTCGCTTGATGTCTGCTGTGCAGAGGGCTGCACTCACTGAGATGGGCTGCATGCTGTGGAATGGGGTAACACAGAGAACAAGGCCCTGTGTTGAGAACACGGAGAGAACATGCAGTTCCACAGAGCACGACCAGGATGAGAAGTTTCAGCAAATGTGTGGGGTCCATGGACCTCTTCCTTGCCTGCTGAGGCTGATGGGCAATGTGCCATGGCCCTGTCTCCAAGCAGTTAAGAGGCCTTTGTATTCAGCACATTGGTGAATCAGCCGAATCAGTTTGACATCTTACCAGCAAACTGATTTCAGTTAATCTGCAGGGTTTTTTGCCATTGTTTGGTATGGCCTCATGCCAGTTCATGCCGTGCAGGTTGATCACCAGAGTATTTTCGTAGGATTTTTCTAGTTTCTTCACTCCCTTTTCTGCCTTCTTGAGACACTGAGTAAGTGCCTACTGCTAGTTTCTCTCATCACTTTAAACAGCTTATCTCCACTGATTGGATGTCTAGTAACTCTTTTATTATTTGCAAACTGGCTCCTGAGTTCCTAGTGTTCACATGCATTCACACTGGGTGACCGGGTTGGATAGATGTAGGCGGGGTATGGTCATGGCTAGGCAGAGGGCTCCCACTTCTAAGGCTACCGAAAGCCAGTAGGAAAGAGGCCTAATGACAAGTTGTATGCCCTGTTGTTCAAATATATCAACACTACTCACAATTCCCCAAACCTAGGGCTATATGTAATGCTTCATAGGCCCAATCGCCAGAGGTCAATGACACATTCAGGAGTTGTTGGGACGGCTGGTGGGTCTACAGCCAGGGAGGAAATAAAAAAGTAGGCAAGCCTGACCCACAGTAACCGCTAAGTCTTGTCTAAATGACAATTCAAAGGGCTAGGGGGATAAAAGAGGGGATATAAGCTTAAAGCTTAGCAGGCTTGACAAGCCCATTCATCTCTTTAAGTCCAACACGTGTCTTCAGCCCTCGAAACAATTTCAGCAGCTCAGTTTGTCATCCGCATTACCTAGTGGCCCTATAAGTTGAACTCAGGAAATTCTAATCATCAACAGTGGGAGAAGAAGAAGAATGGAAGGGTGTAAGGAGCGGAAAGGCTGTACAAAGGAGACTGGGAAATCAAGCAAGGAATCCCCCACATGCTGGATGATGCCTTCACCAATTCAATTTCCTGCCCGCCTCCGCCACTCAGGCAAGTCTTTCCCCAAAGCCCACCTTCATTGATAGCTGTGGAAGGGAAGAGCGTCATTCTACAGAGTCCCCTATAGCTTTAGCCCAAAATGGCAGCTCCTCCACTAAGTCACATTCCCCAGAACTAACTCACATGCCAATGCTTGCTATTGTTGAATCCCAAAAGATCAAGTTACTTACTTTTGGCAAAGCTCTTTCTGGTGGATACTCTATTTAACCACAGATTACTCACCCTTAGAATATCCCCAGGAGCAAGACTGGATCCAGAGATTTAAAATAGCATTGCTCCCATGTGCTGGTGGGTCGCACTGTGACGCTCCGCATTGGTTTCATTCTCCCAGGAAATGACGGCAGAGCCGCAAATAAGCATCACTCCAGCATATGAACATCAGTTACCCTTTTACTCTGTCTGCGACCTCAAACTTGGAGCCCAAATATGACTGGAGATACCAGTGTGCAGCTCTGTAGATTGGGATATTTTTAAATGGAGAAAAAGACAATTCCATAAAACCGGCAAAAATCTGCCGTTAGTTAGAGTGTATTTCAGAAAGTGTGTTAGGTAAGTAACTTGTTCTTCTAATGGATACTTAAAACTGCAGATTCCTCACCTATAGTAAATATACCTAAACAGTGCCCCCTAAAACGATGGGTCCATGCAATGTCTCTGATCAAAAAAGCCCTGCAGAACCTAGCGGGCAAAATGCCCTTCTCATCAGACCTGGGTGTCAAGGCTGTAGTGCTTAGTGAAGATGTGTATTGATGCCCAAGTTACTGCCTGATATATTAAGAAAAGCCACTCCATGTGCCAACGCAGTGGTAGTAGAATTGACCCTGGTGGAGTGGGCCCCCAGTCCTGCAGCTGCCTTATGGCTGATGCATAGCAGATCTTGATGGATAGCACTATCCTCCTTGACCAAGTTCTTTTCTGCACAGCTATGCCTTTCATTATAATTATTTTCATTATCATTTATTTAATGATTTCAATATAAAGGCTCACTGCTCTCTTAGGGTCTACCAATAGAGTCTCTCCTCTTTCGAGGGGTGAGGTGGAGCAAAGAATGTCAGAAGGGTGATGGATTGTCCAAAGTGAAAGGGAGTCACATGGAGGGAAGTGGCACACCACTTTTAAGGGGGTGCACAGGAAGAAAGTGAGTACCAAATTCATATCCTTCTGTGACAGAATGAGTTTGGGGGAATAAATATGTATCAAACCTTTTAAAAACCTCATCATCACAACAGGTGATTTATACAATGACAGCTGGTCCGGCAAATTAAAAAAGACCAAAAGGGCCGACAAATAACCTTTACTGGTGGCCACTGCAAGTCCTTGGTGGGTCAGAGACAAAACAAACCGCAATACATCAGACAGCTTTGCCTGTAACTGTTCTGTAGCCGAGGGTGCAACATCAGGTCATAAATCTGTCCCTGATGGATAGACTTTGTAGAAGGACGCCTCGCATGAAGGATGACATTCACCATTTAAGGAAGGCAATCAAATGCCATTAACTGTCACTGCTAATATTTATGCATGAAGGTGTTGAGCTCGCAGGCCCAGGTACAGGACCACACCTTGTTGCTACAACAGCAGATCCTCTTGAAGCGGAAGCCTTATTGTGGGACAGATGCTCACGGTCAGAAGTTCAGAGTACCACACTCTCCTGGCAGAATCTGGAGCCACTAGGATAACTTTTCCAGTCTTGTGTGATCTTTTCAGAAGTCAGGACAGGAGAAGTAGGGGCAGAGAGAAGTACAACAGTCCTATTCACCATTCTAGTCAGAATGCGTATCTCAGGGAGAGCCTTTTAGGGAACTCCAGTGCTTAGAAGTATTGACACTGCAGGTTCTCTGCAGTGGTGAAAAGATCTAGCCATTGTTGGAAGATGCCCTGCACTATCTTGAGCTGGAACTTCCGTTCATGATCTTCTAGGCGCCACCAGCTGAGCTGACCACCCTGGCAATTACACATCCTGCAAAGTGGTTCACAAACTAGGAGATGCAATTATGCTCCAGCCCACTCCAGAGATGAACAGCCTCTTGGTATAAGACCCAGAAACTCACTCTGCCCTTCTTGCTGAAGTACGACATGTCACTGGGGTTGTCCTTGAGGATCTGTATCAGTTTCCCTTTGATGGATGGAAGGAAGGATTTCAGTGGCAGGCAAATGCCCCATAACTCCAAAAGGTTGATGAAGAGTTGAGTTTCTGCCAGAGACTTGTGTCCTTTGATTTCCACTGGACTCATAACAGAGGGAAGGTCAGGAAATATGCAGGATGACTCCAATGAAAATGAGCCTCTGCGAAGGAGTCAGGTGTGGCCTCAGCGCATTGATAGTGAACCACAGCGATGTCAGAAGGTTCACCATCATCTGGAGGTGGTTTAAGACTGACTGTTAAGATTCTGCCTTCAGCAGCCAGTCACTTAGGTAGGGAAACATTTGTATCTCCAGTGTCCTAAGATGTGCCATGTTCACCGCCATAATTTTCATGAGTACCTGAGGGGTACTGGTTGGGCTGAAGGGGAGCACTGCAAATTGAAAGTGCTACTGGCCAGGCCTGAACTGCAAGTACTGTCGGTGGGACTAAAAGTTGGTTACATAAAAGTAGGCATCCTGCAAGTCCAAAGCCACCATCCACGTGCCTGGATCCAGGGCAGACAGAACCTGGGCCAAAATGAGCTTCTTGAATCTGGCCTGTTTAGGAAGCCATTGAGAAGCTGGTGATCCAAAATTGGACTTAGGCCTCCAACCTTCTTCAGCATGAGGAAATAACAGGAATAACATCCCGTCCTTGTTTCCGAGGCCAGAACCCTCTCTTTGGCTCCTTTGGCCGAAATAACTTGCATCTCCTGAAGCAAAATAGAAGGTGCTCCTCTGAAATCCGCTGTGATGTATGTGGAAGATGTGGCGGGTCTAAAAGGAATAGTAGAGCATACCGCCATTGAACGATAAGAAGTACCCATTAGTTTGATGTTACAGTTTGCAAACTGTGGAGGAAATGTCAGATCCTGATCCCGAACCTTGGTTGTGTTCCTTTAAGGGCAACCTAAAGTGGCTTAGAGGCTACAGCCACAAGAGGAAGGAGACTGACTGAGAGCAACTGTTGGGCTGTCAGGGCTAGTATCGGTCAGGATTGGTGTCGATTCCGGTGGTGGAATGGAAGCCAGTTGGGAAGTAAGTGCAGAAAACGAGACGAGTTCAAGCAGCAAAGCCGGTGCCATGGATGAATCCTCCGGACTGAAGCCCCCTGTTAATCCTTGAGGCCCAAAGGCAGGGCCGAGAGTACCACAAATGCACTGCATGGCTTCCCTAAAGGCCTTGATTTCCTGTGATGTCGCAGATCACCCTGGAAATTTGTGGGGTGCATCGGGATTCTCCGGGAAATCAGTTCCTTTGCGGAATAGGAATGAGACTCACTGGCACACTGATGTCCTTGCAACTTCTCTGGAGATAGAGAATAGCCAGATGGGAAGGAATCCGGCTTGGCCTTTTTGTGTTTTCCCTTTTATTTAAATTTAGACTTACCTCAAGACATTGACCGTGATGTGGACCTGTCATCAAAATGGCTTTTGGAATGGGTCCATGATCTTGACCAAGAGCTGGACTTGTGTGGCTTCTTTTTGTGTTTCGCCATGTACAGCTTCTCTTCACCTTCCTGGATAAATTTAGGGCTCATGAGTGCACACTCCTAGAACAGCCTGGAGCTGGTCTGTCACAGACATTTGTTTGCAACAGTCCCAGCGAGATTTAAACCCTTTAGTCGTTGGTGGGCACATGGTTCCCCTACCTGCACACTGGTCAGAAAACAAGTTGTGAAAAGATTTCGTCAACTGATGAGGGAGAAAGAGGAAGTCGAGTCCTTGATCAACGTATTAAGGCGTGGAAAGAAAGGAACTGATATTGAAACGTAAGAGTGTTGCTTATATGCAGTTCTACCATCACTTCTGCAGCAGAATAAAAATGATGCGGAGCACCAGTTTGCCACCTATAGGTACTAAACTAGACAAGAGACCAGAATCGACTCACCATAGGCAATCAACATAGGTCTAACTGGAAGCTAGGTTCACTGGGGACTAAGCAATAGTATATGGGCACCGTATATGAGCCTGTAAGATTCTTGGAGGGGTCCTACTCTCACTCCTATCCTGACGGATGAATATGTACTGGGTTACCATTAGCCCCAGGTATTGGTGTCATGGTGCTTGAAAGTCTGCCTGTGGTGCTAGCTCAGTACTCCGCCTCTCTCTCAGAGTTCACGGACAACCTGGTTAACCTTCCCAATTATAGAGTTTCATGATGTCTACTTATTACTCTTCTTCTGAACTTCTTCTGAATAATGTCAACTTCCACGGGTCCAGGCCACTTCTTGCTAGTCAGCTTCACCTTGGCAAATGACCTCTGGTGGCCTTACATATCCTCGGGGTTCTGAGTTTAGACCTTGAGTGCTTCTACAGCCCTAGGCCTAGGATTCCAAAGTGAAACACACAGTGGAATGAACTGCAGGCTCTCTACGCTCCACCTCCAACATTATTCATGAAAATCCCAAGCATTTCATTCATTCTTCGTCAAATCACAGACACACTCCAAGTATAGCCAAGCAAACTGACATCCAGGCCTGCCCACATAGTTAAAATCACATTCCTCCTATCGCTAAGAGACAACTAATCACTATCCCTCCACTAGACAGAGTAGCTACATCTTGGTGAACCTGGGCAAACTAGGGAAAGAGAACACTTACTCTCTGAAACTAGCTATACCAGTGATTGTCTCACTTCATAACTACTTGGTAATTGCATCCGCTAGCAGGCAGGTAAACATGCCTTCTCTAAAACATTACAATCACTACATTATATTTTATGCAGTGCCAACAGAGCAATCGTTTCTCAGCGGGCTCTAACACCACCCTCTCCTATGCACCGGAATCCACCCCCCCTTTCTTACATTCACACTACCTTCATAGCGGAAGCACATTATATTCTCCACTGGCAGTGTTGTGAAGGACAGAGAGCAAGTCGCAATGCAAGGGAATTTTTCTTTATCGTATCCTCCTTCCCAACTGGTTAGGAATATGATTTCATAGTCCGAATATACCTGGAAGAGATAGACAGCTTACGCCCAATCAGGCATCAAGCAACTTATTGGCAAGAACATAATGGACCAAAGCAATGTGTTTCCTAGGTGATGCATTGAATGCTGTAATGCTTTGGAACCATGTTTTTATATTTATTTATTTTTAGCGTTTCTTAAAGTGTGGACATGACCCAAAGGTATTAGAGTGCTGTGCATATTATTGATATGCATAAACAAATAGCTGAAAACATAACAAAGAACACCTAACAAAAACATAGACTAACGTTTAAAAACTCCAGTAAGATATGGAATATTGTAACAGAGTTATTATAAAACGTCGGCCATTCGTTAATGAGTATCCTGGGATAGATTCTCCGGGAAGGTATTTGAAGAGTCTGCTTTGCGTCCGTTCAGTTCCAGGTATCTAGGGGACAATGTTTGTGTGAATTCTACTGGTATGGATGTGCTTCTGCCCTGCATTGGTATTACAGTCATTGCACCGGCCACTGCGCCCAGGGGACAGGCTCACTGTGCCTTTATGAGAGGAATCGGTTTATTAGGATCTTTTCACCTCTTTTTCGAAGACGTGGGTTGATGGGTTAGACCAAACCTTGGGTGGTAGGGAGTTCCAAATCCAAAAGGAGCGTGTGTATGTTTTTTGGTTTGCAAATCTGCAGTGTTCTAGCCTGAGAGAGTTTGCACTTCTGAGGGGGCAACTGCCTCCTAAAATTCAAATATTTTCTGCCAGGTTCCTTTGCTTATTACAATGTAAGGCTTTATGTGTGAGGCAAGCAATTTCAGTTGTGCTCTGGCGTCAAGAGCTAAATTACATGTTGCCGCACTAAAAATTACTGTAACAGAATCAAACTATAGTTTCGGAAATTCACAGATGCTTCCTTTTATCTGGTGGAACTGGTATGAAGTCTCTGAAGAGCCTAAACTTCCATAACTTAGTAGGATTAGGATGCTCAGGTGCAGGAAACTATGTACCTAGCAATAATGTTCTTGGCCACATTATTTCTAGGGTAAGTGCACCAAATACGATAGCCAATGGTAAACAACAACTTGCTTTGTTCTCTTCGGGTAAAAATGTAGAGCCCTAGAGAGGTCAGCTTATGAGATGTCCCATCAGTTGAAAAAGAATGGGATCTAGGCTGAAAGGGGGTGACTGCTGATCTAAGTGTATCCCTGTTATAAAAAAAGAACCACATATAGCAAAGTTTTGAGAAAGACAGATACAGACCGTTTAGCGGAAATAACTTGAATCTTGGCATGCTTTGGGCAGAAAAACAGCAATACAATTTAACACTTCTACGTCCTATGAATTCCAATGCTCAATTATTTGGCCATTCAGGAGTTTATGGCACAATTTAAGTCCCAATGAAGAGCTGGAGACAATCTAGCAGGATGACAATGTAATAGTCCATCAAAGTGAAGCCTCACTACCTCGTTTTCAGAGAAAGGGTGTCACTGGAAGTGTTCATATAGCCAGACAAGCTGACAGATAATTCCAATGGCAAGGTGGAATATTTAACAAGTTTTAGCTCTCACAACGCCCAGTGGGGTGACGGTGATCATGATAAAACATTGTAAATGTACTGCAGCCATGCAGCGGTGCGCCGAGCAGTGCTGTCATGTCCGTAATACCAAACATACAGAGAAGCACTACTGCTCTACTCCCTGTGTGCCATGACACAACCCTCAATAATAATTCCCCGTGACAACTAGTGTCAGTGCTGGTGGTTGTTGGACTGTACCCTCTTTTGTGTCTGACTCCATCCCGCCTGTCTTCAGGGCTGAGATGTCACATGAAACCTTAAGCTTATGGCTGCGTAAAGGGTCGCCCTGAAGTCCTTTAGAACAGAAAGAGACATGCCCAGCAATAAACACACACATGCATACAAAGAAACTCAAACATATTCAAACACTTTCTCTTTTTGTCGGGTTTTGAAACACTGCTTGTTCAGACCCTCTGACAGGAATACAGTGCACGCCAACAATGGGACAGGGGGCGTCTTTTACGACCGACTATAACAAGCATCGATCTCTTAGCTTTATGGGGCCATGTGTTTCCACGCTAATTCAAAACACATGGCCCCATAAAGATAAGAAAGTGCTTTGCGACAGCAGCAAAGCAGGCGACCCAGTCCGGATGGGCCGGACCAAAAGGCCAAAGGGAGGTAACACAAAAAGCTAATTTCCAATGGCAGCCCACCGTTTAGCATAAATGGTGACGCCAGCCAATGGAAATGAGGGGCGGGGCTTAAAGCCCTTTTCTGAAAATCCTCCTTCACAATAAATCTTGCCAAGGCGAGCAGCGTTTTGCGCTGCAACGCCACGCGAGACCTAAAAAAGGGTAAAAAGGGAGGCTTCAGTTTGCTGGCATGTGCATGGTACAGTGGGGACCATCTGTGAAGAGCCCAACGTCTACCCTGCATAAAAAAGGAAATCCATTGGCACAATTACAGAAGAGCAATATAACTTGTTTATTGAAATATGACAGCTCATCAAAATGTCAAGGTAACTACGTAAATACGAGTTTCTAATGCTTGTCTAACAAGCAATTTATTTTTATTATATTTTATTTTTATTTGAAATTATTTGTTCGAACATCTTTTTGACTAAAAAGGCAATGGTTATAGAGTTTGACAATTTTGGGGAAAGTGTTAAAACAGGGGATACGGTCTTATTTTATTTCAAAAAGAAATTTAATTAATAATGTTCAGAACTTTGTTGAAATGTATTTGGCCTAAAAGTAAATATACATATAATAGTACATTAAATAAGCTGTAGCAAAAGAAAGTTCAAGTGAGGGGGCAATTCCACACATCACACTCCCGCAAAACCGCTAAATGGCACAACACCTCTTTCTTTTTATCCTACCATCAGTCAGACTGCAATGCTTTCTGGAATGGGGTTACCAAAGATTCCATCGTATATATTTCCAAAGAAGAAAACCACAGTTGGCCGCCATTTGGGAAACCCGGGAGTCTCACATAGTTAGGCAAAAGAAAGCAGGGACTGTGATATATTCCACATTGCGTAACTTTATTAGAGGCCCCAGTGGTTAAACTGTTGAAGCAAAACCCTTCCTGCCAAATTTCTTAAGCTTTCTGAGGAGGGAAGGAATGACAGAGCTAGGACAAGCTTTGTGGAGGCAGCTCTCTGGTGTTGGCTCAGTTTTGAGGAACCCTTGCTCCCAAGGAGTGGGCTGGTGTTTCCATCACTTCTTGCTCACAGGTGGAGCATACGTGGAATACTCTCAAATGTCCTGTATGGTTTTCATTTGCATCTTCTTGAATTAGAACAAAGGTTCAGACTTCATCTGAAACCTCTAGAACTCAAAGATTACTTTTTTGAGAAGGCACATCTATGTCCGAGTCTCTGCCTTTTCAGCTACCAAAGCCAGTGGGTAGACCATATAAAAGGGGAGGTGAAGATCTAATCCACTGGCATTGTGCATATCAATACCTAGACCAGTATAAAGAATGGCAGACTCAAACTTTTCATTATTTTGTGATGTGATTTAGGAAAGGCAATATATTTTAGGAAGTATCGTAAATCGCCTGAAACATTCCAAAAGCCATTTTGGGGGCATTTTCTTAGATGAAGGATCCACAACCTCTTTATTTCAACATTATAGGAGGTCTTATGTCATAATTGAAAAGTGTGGCTGTTACTGGAAACAGTCCTTTAATGATTAATTCAAACTCCATCAATGGTCTGAGAGAGAAACATTACACAGAGTCTTAAGTCCTTTAATTCTGTTCCACTCCTTCATTCATCAGTATATGACAAAGGTACCCAAGCATACGCAAAAATAAAGTTTACAAAAATTAATGCGTTAATTAAAACATGTAACACAATAAGTGAATCTCCGTTTCTTTCTTCAATTTAATATTCATGTTTTCATAGTAAGTTTGCAGTCTTCACAGTGGTATCCAAGCCAACACGTGTTTCGTCGCCTCTAGTATTATTGTACATGCGACTTGTTCACGGCTAGGTACAAATTGATATGGTAAATTTACATTAGTCCAGCTGTTAACTTAAGAAGTTTGCATACATTTGTTGATACTTTAAACAAATGTGCTCCCAGGGTTGGTGTTAGACTTCTCTACGTGGGAGGTGCTTAGCACAAGGCTATGGTATATAGCATGCACCGTGAGGTCAGGTGAGTACTATCCTTCTTACATCAGTTTGTGACCAACCAGATACATGTAGCTCTAGCGTGAGGGCGATAAATTGTGAAGTTTCGCATATGTGATATACATCCTTTTATTGTGTGCTGTCAAACTGAGTGAGCCATGCGGTATGCAGAGTCCAAATCCGAAGGGTAGTATAGAGGCTAAAAGCCTAGTATAGGATAAAGTGAGGTCAACTAAGTATAAGTGTTATTTGATCAATGTGAAGAAAAGAATAAGCTGACCTGAACACTGTTTAGTTATCAATCGCTGCAATGAATAAGGTACAAAGAAAAAAATTGTACACATAACTGTTAGTAACCACATTAGTGGAACATAACAAAAAGTATGAAGTGATATGCTCATTACGGGCATGTACCGGAAAGAAATACATTCTTTATGTATGACGGTAATTCCAGGTCATACAGTACATCGACGGGGGGGGCCCAATCCTTGTAAGGAAGACGTATTTCATCAGTAGCTGTGCTCAATATTAGTGTAAAGTTCCCATCTAAGGATCAACAAGACAAGTAACAGATTCCGTATGAGGAACTCTTATTACGAACAGCAGTGTACAGCAGCCCCATAAGGGGGACGGTGAGTAGGATACAAATATGTTTGTCCTCGGTACTATTGGTGAGTCCCTTACCTCCGAGTAGAAGAGAGTGTATCCGTTGTCCGCAACTGCCCCCAACCGCGTCTGGCTCCAATTCGAGTTGCCGGTAAAACTCACTCGGCATGTTTATAACTCGTGATCGGAGGACACGTGACCATTTGTCATGTGTATAGATTAAAATTTATCGTAAACGCAGGCGCCATCTTTAAGGCTGTTATTTTTCGTATTGCCCACCGTATTTTGTGGGGTAAAATATGATTAACATCAATCCTAATGCTAGTTCTCAAAATATAAGAGTAACGTGTATATATTAGGGGTGGGCGGAATTTGCGGAATTAACCTTCGCAAATTATCGCGAGAATGTTTAAAATTATCGCAAACAAGCAGAAATATCGCAAAGATGCGGAAGTTTTTTTCCGGCATGTTCGCGAGATTTTCTGCATGGTTGCGGGTCGCCAACTTACCCATGTGGTTGCTTGCGGGCGCGGCCATCTTGTTTTGAGTTGTTCTCGCGGTGCATGATCGCGAGAAGAAAGACGTGATCGCGCGACGCATGACGTCACTGCGGGCGCGAACTGTCGCGAGACAGCGCAAATGGCTAAAAACAATACAACATCTCATGGAGAACGCGACCGGATCAAGAAAACTTGTCGGCGAACGCAGGGATTCAGGTAAGGCGATCGCGCGCGCGCGAGAATGTATCATTTTACAGCGCGAGCAAGAAACAAATTATCGCCAAGCTGCGGAAACCGGAATTTTTGACATTTTCGCGCTCTCCGCGGAACGCAAAAATGTCAAATTATCGCAATTTCCGCGAACGGAACGAAATTTTTGCCCAGGCCTAGTATATATGCTTAAAGAAGCCGGTAAAATAAACACGGCGTATGTTCAGATATGTGTGAATGTATCGGGTCCCACATGTTCTAATTTTTTGCTGTATGCCCATTTGCAGGCTGAGCAATGTAGACAGCCAGTTTTTACTGATGGGAGGTGCGGGATAGCTCCCATCAGTAAAAACTGGCTGTCTACATATATGGTGGGCTTCCATAGGTGCGGCCATTGCTCAGCCTGCAAATGGGCATACAGCAAAAAATTAGAACATGTGGGTCCTAATGACAGATGCTACAAGATTCTTACAAATATCAACTGTAACACAAGTTTTGTAGTATACATCATCGAGTGTAGATGTAACAGAAAATATGTGGGGAGCACGATACGTCCCTTACGTGTCAGGATAGGCGAACACATGAGGGCTGTTAAGCAGGGGGACCGCAGATATCCCATCGCAACACACATCCTTGATTGCCAGTCTCAAGGTGCACACAAGGACTTTCTATTCTACGGTATTGAACAGACAATGAGAAACCCCAGAGGGGGTAATAGAGAACTCGCACTTCGCAGGAATGAAGCATCCTGGATTCTGAAATTGCGTACGACTGATATAGGGATGAATGTCGATGATGAAATGCATTATTTCCTTGGAAAATGAAGATAAAAATAAGAATAGGACCACATATGTAAGCATAGCGATACATCGTTTCCAATCATGTATACATAGTTGTCCAGCGTCTATGTTAATTATGCAAGCCATGTACATATGCAGTTCAATGTGTGTAAATATATTTCTGTCATGTTTTAAGATGTCACTCACCTTTGCACTTTAACCATTGACGACTATAATCTATAAGTCACCACCCTGTTTCACAAGCGGTATGTACAGTCTCTAATATACACGATAACTCTCAGTCTTTCCTGGACACACAGATTATTTATATACAGGTTTTGCCCTTTTTTCCCCGTTTTTCTTGATACCAGTTCTGCAACCTCTTGGGCATTACTCCTATATTTCTCAGGGCCCTTTCATTTCCTATGTAGATAGAAATTCAGGATTAAGTACTGAATAAATAGACCAAATCGTGACGATTATAATAGACATATTGCCTGTCAGCTTCTATTCAGGGATTCTGCTGACTACACATGCCGTAAATTGCCTCATTTGGATACTTAACGAAGTTGTCCTCGCTGCTCTTTGCCAATTGCTCCCCGTGCTAACTAGATTTACCTGTTCCAAGATGGCCGCCATTTCTTGTTTTTACAAGATCTTAACGCGTCGCTATAATTTTAAATTACTTACTGGTTTTGGCTTCATAATATTGATTTTGCCTACACATTACAGTCAAGATTTACTTTTATTTTTTGGCACTAGCCCCAAACCCGATACATTCACACATATCTGAACATACGCCGTGTTTATTTTACCGGCTTCTTTAAGCATATATACACGTTACTCTTATATTTTGAGAACTAGCATTAGGATTGATGTTAATCATATTTTACCCCACAAAATACGGTGGGCAATACGAAAAATAACAGCCTTAAAGATGGCGCCTGCGTTTACGATAAATTTTAATCTATACACATGACAAATGGTCACGTGTCCTCCGATCACGAGTTATAAACATGCCGAGTGAGTTTTACCGGCAACTCGAATTGGAGCCAGACGCGGTTGGGGGCAGTTGCGGACAACGGATACACTCTCTTCTACTCGGAGGTAAGGGACTCACCAATAGTACCGAGGACAAACATATTTGTATCCTACTCACCGTCCCCCTTATGGGGCTGCTGTACACTGCTGTTCGTAATAAGAGTTCCTCATACGGAATCTGTTACTTGTCTTGTTGATCCTTAGATGGGAACTTTACACTAATATTGAGCACAGCTACTGATGAAATACGTCTTCCTTACAAGGATTGGGCCCCCCCCGTCGATGTACTGTATGACCTGGAATTACCGTCATACATAAAGTATGTATTTCTTTCCGGTACATGCCCGTAATGAGCATATCACTTCATACTTTTTGTTATGTTCCACTAATGTGGTTACTAACAGTTATGTGTACAATTTTTTTCTTTGTACCTTATTCATTGCAGCGATTGATAACTAAACAGTGTTCAGGTCAGTTTATTCTTTTCTTCACATTGATCAAATAACACTTATACTTAGTTGACCTCACTTTATCCTATACTAGGCTTTTAGCCTCTATACTACCCTTCGGATTTGGACTCTGCATACCGCATGGCTCACTCAGTTTGACAGCACACAATAAAAGGATGTATATCACATATGCGAAACTTCCCAATTTATCGCCCTCACGCTAGAGCTACATGTATCTGGTTGGTCACAAACTGATGCAAGAAGGATAGTACTCACCTGACCTCACGGTGCATGCTATATACCATAGCCTTGTGCTAAGCACCTCCCACGTAGAGAAGTCTAACACCAACCCTGGGAGCACATTTGTTTAAAGTATCAACAAATGTATGCAAACTTCTTAAGTTAACAGCTGGACTAATGTAAATTTACCATATCAATTTGTACCTAGCCGTGAACAAGTCGCATGTACAATAATACTAGAGGCGACGAAACACGTGTTGGCTTGGATACCACTGTGAAGACTGCAAACTTACTATGAAAACATGAATATTAAATTGAAGAAAGAAACGGAGATTCACTTATTGTGTTACATGTTTTAATTAACGCATTAATTTTTGTAAACTTTATTTTTGCGTGTGCTTGGGTACCTTTGTTGTTGACCTTTGTGGCTCTGATCACAATCCTTTTGGGAGGCTAGTGGTTCTCCCCTACCCTTGAGCACCGCCACTAATTTAGGACGTCACTAATATCAGGTGTACTCGCTACAAGCGCCTAGTCTCTATTAAGAATACCACTGCCTAGTCTAAAACATTCATCAGTATATGTTCCATGAGAAAGTTCATGTATATCGATTTTCAATTTGTACGTTAGTAACATTCCATTACAATTAAACAGCCAACTTGCGCCTCGCGAAAAGGTTACTTTTTCATGGTCGAATGTTGAATGAGTATTCGATTAAATGGTCAGTTGAATAGTAGAATGCTCCTTTACCTTAGATTATCAATGATATAAATATGAATACACTAATTAGTGCAGAATTGAAGTTCAAACACTTAAATTTGTCACCACCATTGTCATTACCCTTATTAGGAATATCAATTGGACAGGCCATTGTAATACGAGTTAATGGTGCAACAGAAGATAATTATAATATTCTCCACCAAAAGTGTATCTCCTATGCGGTTCCGCAGGGTAAATTCAGGATGCCACGTAGGATAGAGCTCAGTATCACAACAGACACTGTCTGGGTGAATCCAAAAATTCCGATACCCTTATCATGGGGCTTCTATAAATTACCTTTCGCCGCAATTATCGTTAAGACTTTTAATTATCTGAATTATCTTATAATATTGTCTTATTAATTATTTGCCTAATTAATCAATTATAAACTATCTTATTATCTGACAATAAGCTGCACACAAACTTATTGACTAGCTACAATTTAAAAAAAACTCAAAGCCTTTGAGAAAGGACTACCGTTGCGTGCTTTATATGATTATATACAGAAGATTTTCTCTATATGCTCACCACTCTCGTCTTTTATGTGTTTTTCACTGAGACACATCACAACGGTAACTGTAACTTACTATGCGATAAGTTCTAGGCGAGCCATTGTTTTGCACATAAATTGAATAAGATGCAAGCAAACAAGAGTTACAATAACAAACCAATGATAAGAAATGGATGGGCTGTAAAACCGGTGTATTTTCTTGGTAAGCCAACAGTAGGTCTATTGCAACCAGACAGCTTGTGCTGTCTGGTGGGTGAGACCTAAAAAAATTATTGCATTAGAAATGCAGAGAGAAACACACAGTCTACCACTCTTCACCAAACACCCATATTAGCAACAACAACAAAAATAAAACTGTGGGCTGAAATATTTCTGAATGTGCCAAGCATTTTGGATATGAAAAGGAGGCGGGAGTCTTCTGCTCTGCCCATAGTCTGACGAGCAATGATTGATAATTCATTTGCCGGTCAGACCTAATTAGCGGAATCGTCGCACATGATCCAGAGAAGACCCCTTCTCTTTGCACACCAGCGTTTTTATCTCGACGGCCCAGCCTCGTTGACAACACAGTCTGCTGTATCGCACTAATTAACATTGGATTTGCGCGCATGAATTCCCTCCGATGCGCCGGTGAGCACATTAGAAGAATACAGTTGGTGAAGGCGTTAGAGGCAGCCCGCCCGCTAATGGGCTTTAAAGTGACAGTCTCAAAATGGAGCTTAGTGGTCCTAATGAGGGAGACCCGCCTTCTACATGAGCCTCCATACCCCTTTATCCACCCCCTTTAATCTGTGCCACACTGCTACTTAACTCTGTATCTGAATAATTGCTGGTGCCCTTAACTAGAGCCTTCTGTACCATTGTCTTAGTCCCAGTTTAACCCTATAGGGCTACCTAACTTAATCCTGTGATCCCCTTTCAACCTTTTAGGACTGAGTACTGCACGTGCAGATGCGCCTTTTCCCAACTTGAAGAGATGTTCAGAAAGATTCTTGGAAAGTGACCTCCCCCTACGCAAAGGGCAGTGCAAATTCGCATTTATATTTTTACGCTTCCCCTACAGAAGATGTCTACAGCCTTTTACCATACCTCCACACTTCAGGATTATGTTTTGAAACTTTCTGTAAAACACTTCTTCAGTCTGTATGGCCACGTAGCATTCTCGCCAGTCTGGGGGTGCCTTCACCGTGTCCAGTAAAACAGGTAATATATTAAAATAAGGTCTGAACTCTATTAGAAAGGCACAGATGTGATGCTGCACCCCAATCCTGAATAGAGCTGGCATCAATTCTTGTCAATGAGAAATAATAGTCACCTTTTAGAAAAACGGAATGTTTGAAGATGCTCACTGAAATATCATAATAGGATTTTTTAAAATGATTTTTATTTAGATGATTTTTCTATGACGCGGACAACATCCCAAAATACATTAAAAGAGTGCTGTCAAGGGGAGGGGGTGAATGGAAATTAAGGTATAAAGGCATACATGAGATATCTGTACATAACACCAAATGTAGTGCAAATAGGATGTCAACAAACAGCTACAATGGAGTTAAGGCATTAAAATATTCGGAAATATGAGGGATAAGATGATAGGAAAAAAAATATTTATTGAAATGGGGTGGGGTTAAAACACTTAGGGCATCATTACGAATAGGTAGGTGTATTCCGACCCATGTGTAAACCTCTGTTTGCAAACGGGTCGTAACTATTAGCACGGTGGAATTTAACATATCTGATAATTATCGGATATGTTAAATACCTCAAACTTCGTTAAATTCCGACATGTTACACCTTTCAAAATTTAACAGGGACAACGTGTATGGTATTTACCGGACCATGTGGATTTTGAAGTTAACACCAACATCCGCATGTTATTTCCTGAAAACTCGTTATAGGCGTTGTTTATCGTACCCGATAAACAACATATCTGGGGTATTATTTATCAGATGCAATAAATAACACCCTGTAATCAGGCCCAGACTGATTACAACTCGTAATCAGACGTAGAATGATGTTAGACAGCTACACAATACCTTGATAGGTGTTGTACAGCTCTCAGTATTTACAAGTGAGATACTGTTTATGGGTATGTTGGTCGTCAACCGAGAAGAGTTATGTAGAAGGTGAGGACTTAGTTCCTCATTTAGAGTTTAGCGGATATGGGACATATGCCAAAAAGTGGTGGATGTCCCGTCTGCCAAACTTACAGCTACCCTGCTCTTTTTAGAGTCAGTAGCAACAGTATGTCTCTGACCGTGGAGCCTCCCCTAGGTCTGATGGTGGAAATCTTTGACTGACAGTCCATCTGATATTGGGCCATCAGTTAATGTACATTAGACGATCCGGCTGATTGAAGTCAGACATTCCAAGGTAGATTTGTGCTCTTCAGGACGCAACTGAAAATTCTGATGAGTTGGTGGATTTCGCTCTCTTAACGAAGGACATCCATATACTGACCTAGATGACTGGCCGAACCATCGGCCATACTATAAAAGAGGCTCCAAATTTTTCTAAGTAATTGGTCAGTAAGTGCTTTTGTTGCTTTTCTTTGAAAGTCATTCCAATTTAATAGGGAGCACTGTTCCAGATTTTGAAATGCCTGGCTTGAAACCAAGAGCCAAATTAAAACGTCCTCCCTATTCGCTAAGCTCTAGAGACGCAAAGCCTCTAATTGATTCTCAACGCAGTAAGGTAAGCATTGGTATGTCCCAAACGGAACTTAACCTAATTCCTTTATCATCCTTTTGGGGTTAATTTGGCCTGTCCATTTTTTGGATAAAGGAAGTCATTTCTGATTGAGAGTAGGACTCTATAATATAGGGCCCGAGTTTAAGTATGGGGTGGTAAGAGATTACGTGAAATAAACAAATTCTAGTGTCACTCTTAGAGGGGAGTGGGTGGGTTCACACATGTGAAATTGCAGCAGGTCTAAGCGGGTTTCAGTTGGAGGACAGTCTGGTGTAGCTGCCCATGGATTTGCCAGAGTTGCTAGAAAGGAGGAGACAGTAGCCAGTCTAGGCCACAAAGATGATGTCAAGTAGTCAGATGTCAATGTCTCTGAAAAGACTGACATCAAGGAAGTGGCCCTTGGTTTTTGAGGGCGCGCCGGAGAGTAGTGAAGAGATGAGGTCACCGATCAGAAAAGCAAGGATGGAGAAGGAAGGAGAGGAGGTGTTGGTGATCCATCAGACGCTGAAGAGAAAAAGTATTTACACGGTTTTCTGAAGGGACCGGGGAGACCAACAAAGGAGTACATGAGACCTGCTTGGGAGCAAGAGCAACAAGCATTGAAAATGCAATAGGTCTCGCCCTCGTTTAAGTTAAAGCAATTCTGTTTGTAATTAGGTTGCTTTTTAACTTTGCTCTTATTAGTGTTTTTCAAACTTTCATGTACATAACATGCATATGTATGCATATATGTATATGTATGCATGCATTTATATTTGTATTGATATAGATATGCAGATGTATATATATGTTTATATATGTATGTATGTATATATACACATATATATAGAAATGCATATGTATATACATGCATATATATACATATATATATATGTGCATATGTGTGCCCGTAGAGAGGTAGAGGTAGAGGTAGAGAGAAGTAGAGCGGTAGAGATAGAGTGGTAGAGGTAGAGAGGAAGAGAGGTAAAGAGTAGAGAGTAGTAGAGAGAGGTAGAGAGGCAGAGAGTGAGTAGTAGAGAGTGAGTAGTAGAGAGTGAGTAGTAGAGTGTGAGTAGTAGAGAGTAGGAGAGTGAGTAGTAGAGAGTGAGTGGTAGAGAGTAGTATAGTGAATAGTGTAGAGTGAGTAGTAGAGAGTAGTAGAGAGTGAGTAGTAGAGAGTAGCAGAGTGAGTAGAGAGTAGTAGAGTAGTAGAGAGTGAGTAGTAGAGAGTGAGTTGAGAGTAGTAGAGAGTAGTAGAGAGAGAGTAGAGTAGTAGAGAGTGAGTAGTAGAGAGTGAGTAGTAGAGAGTAGTAGAGAGTGGGTAGTAGAGTAGAGAGTAATAGAGAGTCAGTAGTAGAGAGTGAGTAGTAGAGAGTAGTAGAGTGATTAGTAGAGAGTGAGTAGTAGAGAGTAGTAGAGAGTGAGTAGTAGAGTGTGAGTAGTAGAGAGTAGTAGAGTGAGTAGTAGAGAGTGAGTAGTAGAGAGTAATAGAGAGTGAGCAGTAGAGTGAGTAGTAGAGAGTGAGTAGTAGAGAGTAGTAGAGAGTGAATAGTAGAGAGTAGAGAGTAGAGTAGTAGAGAGTGAGTAGAGTTATACAGAGAAGTAGAGAGTCAGTAGTAGTGAGAGTCAGTAGTAGTGAGTAGTGAGTAGAGAGTAGTAGAGAGTGAGTAGTAGAGAGTGCATAGTAGAGAGTAGAGTAGTAGAGTGAGTAGTATAAAGTGAGTAGTAGAGAGTAGTAGAGAGTGAGTAGTTGAGAGCGAGTAGTAGATAGTAGTAGAGAGTGAGTAGTAGAGAGTAGAGTAGTAGAGGGTGAGTAGAGAGTAGAGAGTAGTAGAGAGTGAGTAGTAGAGAGTAGTAGTGAGTAATAGAGAGTAGCAGAGCGAGTAGTAGAGAGTGAGTAGTAGAGAGTAGTAGAGAGTGAGTAGTAGAGAGTGAGTAGTAGAGAGTAGTAGAGAGTGAGTAGTAGAAAGTGAGTAGAAGAGAGTAGAGAGTAGAGTAGTAGAGAGTAGTAGAGAGTGAATAGTAGAGAGTGAGTAGTAGAGTAGTAATGAGTAATAGAGAGTAGCATAGCGAGTAGTAGAGAGTGAGTAGTAGAGAGTAGTAGCGAGTGAGTAGTAGAGAGTGAGTAGTAGAGAGTAGTATAGAGTGAGTAGAAAAGAGTAGAGTAGTAGAGAGTGAGTAGTAGAAAGTAGTAGAGAGCAAGTAGAAAGTAGTAGAGAGTAGTGGGGAGTGAGTAGTAGAAAGTGAGTAGTAGAGAGTGAGTAGTAGAAAGTGAGTAGAGAGGGAGTAGTAGAGAGTAGTAGAGAGAGAGTAGTAGAGAGTAGTAGAGAGTAGTAGAGAGTGAGTAGCAGAGAGTGATTAGTAGAGAGTTAGTAGTAGAGAGTAGTAGAGAGTGAGTAATAGAGAGTGAGTAGCAGAGAGTGCGTAGTAGAGAGTAGTAGAGAGTAGTAGAGCGTAGTAGAGAGTGAGTAGTAGAGAGTAGAGTAGAGAGTGAGCAGAGAGTAGTAGAGAGTGAGCAGTAGAGAGTAGAGAGTGGGTAGTAGAGTGAGTAGAGAGTAGAGAGTAGTAGCGAGTGAGTAGTAGAGAATAAAGAGTAGAGGGTAGTGGAGAGTGAGTAGAGTAGAGAGTAGTAGAGAGTGAGTAGTAGAGAGTAGTAGAGTGAGTAGTAGAGAGTAGTAAAGAGTGAGCACTAGCGAGTAGTAGAGAGTGAGTAGTAGAGAGTAGTAGAGAGTGAGTAGAGCGTGAGTAGTAGAGAGTGAGTAGTAGAGAGTAGTAGAGAGTAAGTAGAGTAGTAGAGAGTGAGTAGTAGAGAGTGAGTAGAGTAGAGAGTAGTAGAGAGTGAGTAGTAGAGAGTGAGTAGTAGAGAGTAGTAGAAAGTGAGTAGTAGAGAGTAGTAGAGAGTGAATAGCAGAGAGTGAGTAGTAGAGGGTAGTAGAGAGTAAGTAGTAGAGAGTAAGTAGTAGTGAGTAGAGATTAGAGAGCAGTAGAGAGTGAGTAGAAAGTAGCATAGAGTGAGTAGTAGGGAGTGAGTAGTAGAGAGTAGTAGAGAGTGAGTAGAGAGTAGTAGAGAGTGAGTAGTAGAGAGTGAGTAGTAGAGAGTGAGTAGAGTAGAGAGTAGTAGAGAGTGAGTAGTAGAGAGTAGTAGAGAGTGAGTAGAGAGTGAGTAGTAGAGAGTGAGTAGTAGAGAGTAGTAGAGAATAAAGAGTAGAGAGTAGTGGAGAGTGAGTAGAGTAGAGAGTAGTAGAGAGTGAGTAGTAAAGAGTAGTAGAGTGAGTAGTAGAGAGTAGTAAAGAGTGAACAGTAGCGAGTAGTAGAGAGTGAGTAGTAGAGAGTAGTAGAGAGTGAGTAGAGAGTAGTAGAGAGTGAGTAGTAGAGAGTGAGTAGTAGAGAGTGATTAGAGAGTAGTAGAGAGTGAGTAGTAGAGAGTGAGTAGTAGAGAGTGAGTAGATTGGAGAGTAGTAGAGAGTGAGTAGTAGAGAGTAGTAGAGAGTGAGTAGTAGAGAGTAGTAGAAAGTGAGTAGTAGAGAGTAGTAGAGAGTGAATAGCAGAGAGTGAGTAGTAGAGGGTAGTAGAGAGTACGTAGTAGAGAGTAAGTAGTAGAGAGTAGAGATTAGAGAGCAGTAGAGAGTGAGTAGAGAGTAGCAGAGAGTGAGTAGTAGGGAGTGAGTAGTAGAGAGTAGTAGAGAGTGAGTAGAGAGTAGTAGAGAGTGAGTAGTAGAGAGTGAGTAGTAGAGAGTGAGTAGAGTAGAGAGTAGTAGAGAGTGAGTAGTAGAGAGTAGTAGAGAGTGAGTAGTAGAGAGCGAGTAGTAGAGAGTAGTAGAAAGTGAGTAGTAGAGAGTAGTAGAGAGTGAATAGCAAAGAGTGAGTAGTAGAGTGTGAGTAGTAGAGAGTAGGAGAGTGAGTAGTACAGAGTGAGTGGTAGAGAGTAGTATAGTGAATAGTGTAGAGTGAGTAGTAGAGAGTAGTAGAGAGTGAGTAGTAGAGAGTAGCAGAGTGAGTAGAGAGTAGTAGAGTAGTAGAGAGTGAGTAGTAGAGAGTGAGTAGAGAGTAGTAGAGAGTAGTAGAGAGTGAGTAGAGTAGTAGAGAGTGAGTAGTAGAGAGTAGTAAAGAGTGGGTAGTAGAGTAGAGAGTAATAGAGAGTGAGTAGTAGAGAGTGAGTAGTAGAGAGTAGTAGAGTGATTAGTAGAGAGTGAGTAGTAGAGAGTAGTAGAGAGTGAGTAGTAGAGAGTGAGTAGTAGAGAGTAGTAGAGTGAGTAGTAGAGAGTGAGTAGTAGAGAGTAATAGAGAGTGAGCAGTAGAGTGAGTAGTAGAGAGTGAGTAGTAGAGAGTAGTAGAGTGATTAGTAGAGAGTGAGTAGTAGAGAGTAGTAGAGAGTGAGTAGTAGAGTGTGAGTAGTAGAGAGTAGTAGAGTGAGTAGTAGAGAGTGAGTAGTAGAGAGTAATAGAGAGTGAGCAGTAGAGTGAGTAGTAGAGAGTGAGTAGTAGAGAGTAGAGAGTAGAGTAGTAGAGAGTGAGTAGAGTTATAGAGAGAAGTAGAGAGTGAGTAGTAGTGAGTAGAGAGTAGTAGAGAGTGAGTAGTAGAGAGTGCATAGTAGAGAGTAGAGTAGTAGAGTGAGTAGTATAAAGTGAGTAGTAGAGAGTAGTAGAGAGTGAGTAGTTGAGAGCGAGTAGTAGATAGTAGTAGAGAGTGAGTAGTAGAGAGTAGAGTAGTAGAGGGTGAGTAGAGAGTAGAGAGTAGTAGAGAGTGAGTAGTAGAGAGTAGTAGTGAGTAATAGAGAGTAGCAGAGCGAGTAGTAGAGAGTGAATATTAGAGAGTAGTAGAGAGTGAGTAGTAGAGAGTGAGTAGTAGAGAGTAGTAGAGAGTGAGTAGAAGAGAGTAGAGAGTAGAGTAGTAGAGAGTAGTAGAGTGAGTAGTAGAGAGTAGTAGAGAGTAGTAGAGAATAAAGAGTAGAGAGTAGTGGAGAGTGAGTAGAGTAGAGAGTAGTAGAGAGTGAGTAGTAGAGAGTAGTAGAGTGAGTAGTAGAGAGTAGTAAAGAGTGAGCAGTAGCGAGTAGTAGAGAGTGAGTAGTAGAGAGTAGTAGAGAGTGAGTAGAGAGTAGTAGAGAGTGAGTAGTAGAGAGTGAGTAGTAGAGAGTAGTAGAGAGTGAGTAGAGAGTAGTAGAGAGTGAGTAGATTAGAGAGTAGTAGAGAGTGAGTAGTAGAGAGTAGTAGAGAGTGAGTAGTAGAGAGTAGTAGAAAGTGAGTAGTAGAGAGTAGTAGAGAGTGAATAGCAGAGAGTGACTAGTAGAGGGTAGTAGAGAGTACGTAGTAGAGAGTAAGTAGTAGAGAGTAGAGAGTAGTAGCGAGTGAGTAGTAGAGAATAAAGAGTAGAGGGTAGTGGAGAGTGAGTAGAGAAGAGAGTAGTAGAGAGTGAGTAGTAGAGAGTAGTAGAGTGAGTAGTAGAGAGTAGTAAAGAGTGAGCACTAGCGAGTAGTAGAGAGTGAGTAGTAGAGAGTAGTAGAGAGTGAGTAGAGAGTAGTAGAGAGTGAGTAGTAGAGAGTGAGTAGTAGAGAGTAGTAGAGAGTGAGTAGAGTAGTAGAGAGTGAGTAGTAGAGAGTGAGTAGAGTAGAGAGTAGTAGAGAGTGAGTAGTAGAGTACAGAGTAGTAGAGAGTGAGTAGTAGAGAGTGAGTAGTAGAGAGTAGTAGAAAGTGAGTAGTAGAGAGTAGTAGAGAGTGAATAGCAGAGAGTGAGTAGTAGAGGGTAGTAGAGAGTAAGTAGTAGAGAGTAAGTAGTAGAGAGTAGAGATTAGAGAGCAGTAGAGAGTGAGTAGAAAGTAGCATAGAGTGAGTAGTAGGGAGTGAGTAGTAGAGAGTAGTAGAGAGTGAGTAGAGAGTAGTAGAGAGTGAGTAGTAGAGAGTGAGTAGTAGAGAGTGAGTAGAGTAGAGAGTAGTAGAGAGTGAGTAGTAGAGAGTAGTAGAGAGTGAGTAGAGAGTGAGTAGTAGAGAGTGAGTAGTAGAGAGTAGTAGAGAATAAAGAGTAGAGAGTAGTGGAGAGTGAGTAGAGTAGAGTAGAGAGTAGTAGAGAGTGAGTAGTAGAGAGTAGTAGAGTGAGTAGTAGAGAGTAGTAAAGAGTGAGCAGTAGCGAGTAGTAGAGAGTGAGTAGTAGAGAGTAGTAGAGAGTGAGTAGAGAGTATTAGAGAGTGAGTAGTAGAGAGTGAGTAGTAGAGAGTGAGTAGAGAGTAGTAGAGAGTGAGTAGTAGAGAGTGAGTAGAGTAGTAGAGAGTGAGTAGTAGAGAGTAGTAAAGAGTGGGTAGTAGAGTAGAGAGTAATAGAGAGTGAGTAGTAGAGAGTGAGTAGTAGAGAGTAGTAGAGTGATTAGTAGAGAGTGAGTAGTAGAGAGTAGTAGAGAGTGAGTAGTAGAGAGTGAGTAGTAGAGAGTAGTAGAGTGAGTAGTAGAGAGTGAGTAGTAGAGAGTAATAGAGAGTGAGCAGTAGAGTGAGTAGTAGAGAGTGAGTAGTAGAGAGTAGTAGAGTGATTAGTAGAGAGTGAGTAGTAGAGAGTAGTAGAGAGTGAGTAGTAGAGTGTGAGTAGTAGAGAGTAGTAGAGTGAGTAGTAGAGAGTGAGTAGTAGAGAGTAATAGAGAGTGAGCAGTAGAGTGAGTAGTAGAGAGTGAGTAGTAGAGAGTAGTAGAGTGATTAGTAGAGAGTGAGTAGTAGAGAGTAGTAGAGAGTGAGTAGTAGAGTGTGAGTAGTAGAGAGTAGTAGAGTGAGTAGTAGAGAGTGAGTAGTAGAGAGTAGTAAAGAGTGGGTAGTAGAGTAGAGAGTAATAGAGAGTGAGTAGTAGAGAGTGAGTAGTAGAGAGTAGTAGAGTGAGTAGTAGAGAGTGAGTAGTAGAGAGTAGTAGAGAGTGAGTAGTAGAGAGTGAGTAGTAGAGAGTAGTAGAGTGAGTAGTAGAGAGTGAGTAGTAGAGAGTAATAGAGAGTGAGCAGTAGAGTGAGTAGTAGAGAGTGAGTAGTAGAGAGTAGTAGAGTGATTAGTAGAGAGTGAGTAGTAGAGAGTAGTAGAGAGTGAGTAGTAGAGTGTGAGTAGTAGAGAGTAGTAGAGTGAGTAGTAGAGAGTGAGTAGTAGAGAGTAATAGAGAGTGAGCAGTAGAGTGAGTAGTAGAGAGTGAGTAGTAGAGAGTAGAGAGTAGAGTAGTAGAGAGTGAGTAGAGTTATAGAGAGTAGTAGAGAGTGAGTAGTAGAGAGTAGTAAAGAGTGGGTAGTAGAGTAGAGAGTAATAGAGAGTGAGTAGTAGAGAGTGAGTAGTAGAGAGTAGTAGAGTGATTAGTAGAGAGTGAGTAGTAGAGAGTAGTAGAGAGTGAGTAGTAGAGAGTGAGTAGTAGAGAGTAGTAGAGTGAGTAGTAGAGAGTGAGTAGTAGAGAGTAATAGAGAGTGAGCAGTAGAGTGAGTAGTAGAGAGTGAGTAGTAGAGAGTAGTAGAGTGATTAGTAGAGAGTGAGTAGTAGAGAGTAGTAGAGAGTGAGTAGTAGAGTGTGAGTAGTAGAGAGTAGAAGAGTGAGTAGTAGAGAGTGAGTAGTAGAGTAATAGAGAGTGAGCAGTAGAGTGAGTAGTAGAGAGTGAGTAGTAGAGAGTAGTAGAGTGATTAGTAGAGAGTGAGTAGTAGAGAGTAGTAGAGAGTGAGTAGTAGAGTGTGAGTAGTAGAGAGTAGTAGAGTGAGTAGTAGAGAGTGAGTAGTAGAGAGTAGTAAAGAGTGGGTAGTAGAGTAGAGAGTAATAGAGAGTGAGTAGTAGAGAGTGAGTAGTAGAGAGTAGTAGAGTGATTAGTAGAGAGTGAGTAGTAGAGAGTAGTAGAGAGTGAGTAGTAGAGAGTGAGTAGTAGAGAGTAGTAGAGTGAGTAGTAGAGAGTGAGTAGTAGAGAGTAATAGAGAGTGAGCAGTAGAGTGAGTAGTAGAGAGTGAGTAGTAGAGAGTAGTAGAGTGATTAGTAGAGAGTGAGTAGTAGAGAGTAGTAGAGAGTGAGTAGTAGAGTGTGAGTAGTAGAGAGTAGTAGAGTGAGTAGTAGAGAGTGAGTAGTAGAGATTAATAGAGAGTGAGCAGTAGAGTGAGTAGTAGAGAGTGAGTAGTAGAGAGTAGAGAGTAGAGTAGTAGAGAGTGAGTAGAGTTATAGAGAGAAGTAGAGAGTGAGTAGTAGTGAGTAGTGAGTAGAGAGTAGTAGAGAGTGAGTAGTAGAGAGTGCATAGTAGAGAGTAGAGTAGTAGAGTGAGTAGTATAAAGTGAGTAGTAGAGAGTAGTAGAGAGTGAGTAGTTGAGAGCGAGTAGTAGATAGTAGTAGAGAGTGAGTAGTAGAGAGTAGAGTAGTAGAGGGTGAGTAGAGAGTAGAGAGTAGTAGAGAGTGAGTAGTAGAGAGTAGTAGTGAGTAATAGAGAGTAGCAGAGCGAGTAGTAGAGAGTGAATATTAGAGAGTAGTAGAGAGTGAGTAGTAGAGAGTGAGTAGTAGAGAGTAGTAGAGAGTGAGTAGAAGAGAGTAGAGAGTAGAGTAGTAGAGAGTAGTAGAGTGAGTAGTAGAGAGTAGTAGAGAGTAGTAGAGAATAAAGAGTAGAGAGTAGTGGAGAGTGAGTAGAGTAGAGAGTAGTAGAGAGTGAGTAGTAGAGAGTAGTAGAGTGAGTAGTAGAGAGTAGTAAAGAGTGAGCAGTAGCGAGTAGTAGAGAGTGAGTAGTAGAGAGTAGTAGAGAGTGAGTAGAGAGTAGTAGAGAGTGAGTAGTAGAGAGTGAGTAGTAGAGAGTAGTAGAGAGTGAGTAGAGAGTAGTAGAGAGTGAGTAGATTAGAGAGTAGTAGAGAGTGAGTAGTAGAGAGTAGTAGAGAGTGAGTAGTAGAGAGTAGTAGAAAGTGAGTAGTAGAGAGTAGTATTGAGTGAATAGCAGAGAGTGACTAGTAGAGGGTAGTAGAGAGTACGTAGTAGAGAGTAAGTAGTAGAGAGTAGAGAGTAGTAGCGAGTGAGTAGTAGAGAATAAAGAGTAGAGGGTAGTGGAGAGTGAGTAGAGTAGAGAGTAGTAGAGAGTGAGTAGTAGAGAGTAGTAGAGTGAGTAGTAGAGAGTAGTAAAGAGTGAGCACTAGCGAGTAGTAGAGAGTGAGTAGTAGAGAGTAGTAGAGAGTGAGTAGAGAGTAGTAGAGAGTGAGTAGTAGAGAGTGAGTAGTAGAGAGTAGTAGAGAGTGAGTAGAGTAGTAGAGAGTGAGTAGTAGAGAGTGAGTAGAGTAGAGAGTAGTAGAGAGTGAGTAGTAGAGAGTACAGAGTAGTAGAGAGTGAGTAGTAGAGAGTGAGTAGTAGAGAGTAGTAGAAAGTGAGTAGTAGAGAGTAGTAGAGAGTGAATAGCAGAGAGTGAGTAGTAGAGGGTAGTAGAGAGTAAGTAGTAGAGAGTAAGTAGTAGAGAGTAGAGATTAGAGAGCAGTAGAGAGTGAGTAGAAAGTAGCATAGAGTGAGTAGTAGGGAGTGAGTAGTAGAGAGTAGTAGAGAGTGAGTAGAGAGTAGTAGAGAGTGAGTAGTAGAGAGTGAGTAGTAGAGAGTGAGTAGAGTAGAGAGTAGTTGAGAGTGAGTAGTAGAGAGTAGTAGAGAGTGAGTAGAGAGTGAGTAGTAGAGAGTGAGTAGTAGAGAGTAGTAGACAATAAAGAGTAGAGAGTAGTGGAGAGTGAGTAGAGTAGAGTAGAGAGTAGTAGAGAGTGAGTAGTAGAGAGTAGTAGAGTGAGTAGTAGAGAGTAGTAAAGAGTGAGCAGTAGTGAGTAGTAGAGAGTGAGTAGTAGAGAGTAGTAGAGAGTGAGTAGAGAGTAGTAGAGAGTGAGTAGTAGAGAGTGAGTAGTAGAGAGTGAGTAGAGAGTAGTAGAGAGTGAGTAGTAGAGAGTGAGTAGTAGAGAGTGAGTAGATTAGAGAGTAGTAGAGAGTGAGTAGTAGAGAGTAGTAGAGAGTGAGTAGTAGAGAGTAGTAGAAAGTGAGTAGTAGAGAGTAGTAGAGAGTGAATAGCAGAGAGTGAGTAGTAGAGGGTAGTAGAGAGTACGTAGTAGAGAGTAAGTAGTAGAGAGTAGAGATTAGAGAGCAGTAGAGAGTGAGTAGAGAGTAGCAGAGAGTGAGTAGTAGGGAGTGAGTAGTAGAGAGTAGTAGAGAGTGAGTAGAGAGTAGTAGAGAGTGAGTGGAGTAGAGAGTAGTAGAGAGTGAGTAGTAGAGAGTAGAGAGTAGTAGAGAGTGAGTAGTAGAGAGCGAGTAGTAGAGAGTAGTAGAAAGTGAGTAGTAGAGAGTAGTAGAGAGTGAATAGCAAAGAGTGAGTAGTAGAGTGTGAGTAGTAGAGAGTAGGAGAGTGAGTAGTAGAGAGTGAGTGGTAGAGAGTAGTATAGTGAATAGTGTAGAGTGAGTAGTAGAGAGTAGTAGAGAGTGAGTAGTAGAGAGTAGCAGAGTGAGTAGAGAGTAGTAGAGTAGTAGAGAGTGAGTAGTAGAGAGTGAGTAGAGAGTAGTACAGAGTAGTAGAGAGTGAGTAGAGTAGTAGAGAGTGAGTAGTAGAGAGTAGTAAAGAGTGGGTAGTAGAGTAGAGAGTAATAGAGAGTGAGTAGTAGAGAGTGAGTAGTAGAGAGTAGTAGAGTGATTAGTAGAGAGTGAGTAGTAGAGAGTAGTAGAGAGTGAGTAGTAGAGAGTGAGTAGTAGAGAGTAGTAGAGTGAGTAGTAGAGAGTGAGTAGTAGAGAGTAATAGAGAGTGAGCAGTAGAGTGAGTAGTAGAGAGTGAGTAGTAGAGAGTAGTAGAGTGATTAGTAGAGAGTGAGTAGTAGAGAGTAGTAGAGAGTGAGTAGTAGAGAGTGAGTAGTAGAGTGTGAGTAGTAGTGAGTAGTAGAGTGAGTAGTAGAGAGTGAGTAGTAGAGAGTAATAGAGAGTGAGCAGTAGAGTGAGTAGTAGAGAGTGAGTAGTAGAGAGTAGAGAGTAGAGTAGTAGAGAGTGAGTAGAGTTATAGAGAGAAGTAGAGAGTGAGTAGTAGTGAGTAGTGAGTAGAGCTAGTGCTCACTCTTTACTACTCTCTACTACTCACTCTACTACTCTCTACTACTCACTCTCTACTACTCTCTACTCTACTCACTCTCCACTACCCTCTACTCTTTATTCTCTACTACTCACTCGCTACTACTCTCTACTCTCTACTCACTCTCTACTACTCACTCTCTACTACCCACTCTCTACTCTCTACTACTCTCTGCTCACTCTCTACTCTACTCTCTACTACTCACTCTCTACTACGCTCTACTACTCTCTACTACTCTCTACTCACTCTCTACTACTCTCTCTCTGCTACTCACTCTCTATTACTCACTCTCTACTACCCACTCTCTGCTACTCACTCTCTATTACTCACTCTCTACTACTCTCTACTACTAACTCTCTACTACTCACTCTCTGCTACTCACTCTCTACTACTCTCTACTACTCTCTACTACACTCTACTCTCTACTACTCTCTACTACTCACTCTCTACTCAATTTCTACTACTCACTCTCTACTACTCACTTTCTACTACTCACTCCCCACTACTCTCTACTACTTTCTACTTGCTCTCTACTACTTTCTACTACTCACTCTCTACTATTCACTTTCTACTACTCTACTCTTTTCTACTCACTCTATACTACTCTCTACTACTCACTCTCTACTACTCACTCTCTACTACTCTCTACTACTCACTCTCTACTACTCGCTCTGCTACTCTCTATTACTCACTACTACTCTCTACTACTCACTCTCTACTACTCTCTACTCTCTGCTCACCCTCTACTACTCTACTCTCTACTACTCACTCTCTACTACTATATACTACTCGCTCTCAACTACTCACTCTCTACTACTCTCTACTACTCACTCTCTACTACTCACTCTCTACTACTCTCTACTACTCACTCTCTACTACTCGCTCTGCTACTCTCTATTACTCACTACTACTCTCTACTACTCACTCTCTACTACTCTCTACTCTCTACTCACCCTCTACTACTCTACTCTCTACTACTCACTCTCTACTACTATCTGCTACTCGCTCTCAACTACTCACTCTCTACTACTCTCTACTACTCACTTTATACTACTCACTATACTACTCTACTCTCTACTATGCACTCTCTACTACTCACTCTCTACTACTCTCTACTCACTACTCACTACTACTCACTCTCTACTACTCACTCTCTACTTCTCTCTATAACTACTCACTCTCTACTACTCTACTCTCTACTCTCTACTATTCACTCTCTACTACTCTCTACTACTCACTCTCTACTACTCACTCTACTGCTCACTCTCTATTACTCTCTACTACTCACTCTCTACTACTCACTCTACTACTCTCTACTACTCACACTCTACTACTCACTCTCTACTACTCTCTACTACTCACTCTCTACTACTCTCTACTACTCACTCTCTACTACTCACTCTACTGCTCACCCTCTATTACTCTCTACTACTCACTCTCTACTACTCACTCTACTACTCTCTACTACTCACTCTCTACTACTCACTCTCTACTACTCTCTACTACTCACTCTCTACTAATCACTCTACTACTCTCTACTACTCACTCTCTACTACTCACTCTCTATTACTCTCTACTCTACTACCCACTCTTTACTACTCTCTACTACTCACTCTCTACTACTCACTCTCTACTACTCTACTCACTCTCTACTACTCTCTACTACTCTCTACTCACTCTCTACTACTCACTCTCTACTACTCTACTACTCTCTACTCACTCTGCTACTCTCTACTACTCACTCTCTACTACTCTCTACTACTCACTCTACACTATTCACTATACTACTCTCTACCACTCACTCTCTACTACTCACTCTCCTACTCTCTACTACTCACACTCTACTACTCACTCTCTGCTATTCACTCTCTACTACTCTCTACTACTCACTTTCTACTACTCTCTACTACTCACTCTCTACTACTCACTCTCTACTACTCTCTACTCTCTACTACTCACTCTCTACTACTCTCTACTCTACTCACTCTCTACTACTCACTCTCTACTACTCACTCTCTACTACTCTCTACTCACTCTCTACTACTCTCTACTACTCACTCCCTACTACTCACTCTCTGCTACTCTCTACTCACTCTCTACTACTTGCTCTGCTACTCTCTATTACTCACTACTACTCTACTACTCACTCTCTACTATTCACTCTCTACTACTCTCTACTACTCTACTCTCTACTCACTCTCTACTACTCTCTACTACTCTCTCTCTACTACTCACTCTCTACTACTCTCTACTACTCACTCTCTACTACTCGCTCTGCTACTCTCTATTACTCACTACTACTCTCTACTACTCACTCTCTACTACTCTCTACTCTCTACTCACCCTCTACTCTCTACTACTCACTCTCTACTACTATCTACTACTCGCTCTCAACTACTCACTCTCTACTACTCACTTTATACTACTCACTCTACTACTCTACTCTCTACTATGCACTCTCTACTACTCACTCTCTACTACTCTCTACTCACTACTCACTACTACTCACTCTCTACTACTCACTCTCTACTTCTCTCTATAACTCTACTCACTCTCTACTACTCTACTCTCTACTATTCACTCTCTACTACTCTCTACTACTCACTCTCTACTACTCACTCTACTGCTCACTCTCTATTACTCTCTACTACTCTCTCTCTACTACTCACTCTACTACTCTCTACTACTCACACTCTACTACTCACTCTCTACTACTCTCTACTACTCACTCTCTACTAATCACTCTACTACTCTCTACTACTCACTCTCTACTACTCACTCTACTGCTCACTCTCTATTACTCTCTACTACTCACTCTCTACTACTCACTCTACTACTCTCTACTATTCACTCTCTACTACTCACTCTCTACTACTCTCTACTACTCACTCTCTACTAATCACTCTACTACTCTCTACTACTCACTCTCTACTACTCACTCTCTATTACTCTCTACTCTAAAACCCACTCTTTACTACTCTCTACTACTCACTCTCTACTACTCACTCTCTACTACTCTACTCACTCTCTACTACTCTCTACTACTCTCTACTCACTCTCTACTACTCACTCTCTACTACTCTACTACTCTCTACTCACTCTGCTACTCTCTACTACTCACTCTCTACTACTCTCTACTACTCACTCTACACTATTCACTATACTACTCTCTACCACTCACTCTCTACTACTCACTCTCCTACTCTCTACTACTCACACTCTACTACTCACTCTCTGCTATTCACTCTCTACTACTCTCTACTACTCACTTTCTACTACTCTCTACTACTCTCTCTCTACTACTCACTCTCTACTACTCTCTACTCTCTACTACTCACTCTCTACTACTCTCTACTCTACTCACTCTCTACTACTCACTCTCTACTACTCTCTACTCACTCTCTACTACTCTCTACTACTCACTCCCTACTACTCACTCTCTGCTACTCTCTACTCACTCTCTACTGCTCTCTAATCTCTACTCTCTACTACTTACTCTCTACTACGTACTCTCTACTACCCTCTACTACTCACTCTCTGCTATTCACTCTCTACTACTCTCTACTACTCACTTTCTACTACTCTCTACTACTCACTCTCTACTACTCTCTACTACTCACTCTCTACTACTCTCTAATCTACTCACTCTCTACTACTCACTCTCTACTACTCACTCTCTACTACTCTCTACTCACTCTCTACTACTCTCTACTACTCACTCTCTACTACTCACTCTCTACTACTCTCTACTCACTCTCTACTACTCTCTACTACTCACTCTCTACTACTCGCTACTGCTCACTCTTTACTACTCTCTACTACTCACTCTACTACTCTCTACTACTCACTCTCTACTACTCTCTACTCTACTCACTCTCCACTACTCTCTACTCTTTATTCTCTACTACTCTCTACTACTCACTCTCTACTACTCACTCTACTACTCTCTACTACTCTACTCTCTACTCTCTTCTACTCACTCTCTACTACTCTCTACTACTCACTCTCTACTACTCACTCTCTACTACTCACTCTACTACTCGCTCTGCTACTCTCTATTACTCACTACTACTCTCTACTACTCACTCTCTACTACTCTCTACTCTCTACTCACCCTCTACTACTCTACTCTCTACTACTCACTCTCTACTATTATCTACTACTCGCTCTCAACTACTCACTCTCTACTACTCTCTACTACTCACTTTATACTACTCACTCTACTACTCTACTCTCTACTATGCACTCTCTACTACTCACTCTCTACTACTCTGTACTCACTACTCACTACTACTCACTCTCTACTTCTCTCTATAACTCTACTCACTCTCTACTACTCTACTCTCTACTCTCTACTATTCACTCTCTACTACTCTCTACTACTCACTCTCTACTACTCACTCTACTGCTCACTCTCTATTACTCTCTACTACTCACTCTCTACTACTCACTCTACTACTCTCTACTACTCACACTCTACTACTCACTCTCTACTACTCTCTACTACTCACTCTACTAATCACTCTACTACTCTCTACTACTCACTCTCTACTACTCACTCTACTGCTCACTCTCTACTACTCACTCTCTACTACTCATTCTACTACTCTCTACTACTAACTCGCTACTACTCACTCTCTACTACTCTCTACTACTCACTCTCTACTAATCACTCTACTACTCTCTACTACTCACTCTCTACTACTCACTCTCTATTACTCTCTACTCTACTACCCACTCTTTACTACTCTCTGCTACTCACTCTCTACTACTCTACTCACTCTCTACTACTCTCTACTACTCTCTACTCACTCTCTACTACTCACTCTCTACTACTCTACTACTCTACTACTCTCTACTCACTCTGTAACTCTCTACTACTCACTCTCTACTACTCTCTACTACTCACTCTACACTATTCACTATACTACTCTCTACCACTCACTCTCTACTACTCACTCTCCTACTCTCTACTACTCACACTCTACTACTCACTCTTTGCTATTCACTCTCTACTACTCACTTTCTACTACTCTCTACTACTCACTCTCTACTACTCTCTACTACTCACTCTCTACTCTACTCACTCTCTACTACTCACTCTCTACTACTCTCTTCTCACTCTCTACTACTCACTCCCTACTACTCACTCTCTGCTACTCTCTACTCACTCTCTACTGCTCTCTAATCTCTACTCTCTACTACTTACTCTCTACTACGTACTCTCTACTACCCTCTACTACTCAATCTCTGCTATTCACTCTCTACTACTCTCTACTACTCACTTTGTACTACTCTCTACTACTCACTCTCTACTACTCTCTACTACTCACTCTCTACTACTCTCTAATCTACTCACTCTCTACTACTCACTCTCTACTACTCACTCTCTACTACTCTCTACTCACTCTCTACTACTCTCTACTACTCACTCTCTACTACTCACTCTCTACTACTCTCTACTCACTCTCTACTACTCTCTACTACTCACTCTCTACTACTCACTCTCTACTACTCTCTACTCACTCTCTACTACTCTCTACTACTCACTCTCTACTACTCGCAACTGCTCACTCTTTACTACTCTCTACTACTCACTCTACTACTCTCTACTACTCACTCTCTACTACTCTCTACTCTACTCACTCTCCACTACTCTCTACTCTTTATTCTCTACTACTCTCTACTACTCACTCTCTACTACTCACTCTCTACTCACTCTCTACTACTCTCTACTACTCACTCTCTACTACTCTCTACTCTACTCACTCTCTACTACTCACTCTCTACTACTCACTCTCTACTACTCTCTACTCACTCTCTACTACTCTCTACTACTCACTCCCTACTACTCACTCTCTGCTACTCTCCACTCACTCTCTACTGCTCTCTAATCTCTACTCTCTACTACTTACTCTCTACTACTTACTCTCTACTACCCTCTACTACTCACTCTCTGCTATTCACTCTCTACTACTCTCTACTACTCACTTCCTACTACTCTCTACTACTCACTCTCTACTACTCACTCTCTACTACTCTGTACTCTCTACTACTCACTCTCTACTACTCTCTACTCTACTCACTCTCTACTACTCACTCTCTACTACTCTACTCACTCTCTACTACTCTCTACTACTCACTCGCTACTACTCTCTACTCTACTCACTCTCCACTACCCTCTACTCTTTATTCTCTACTACTCACTCGCTACTACTCTCTTCTCTCTACTACTTACTCTCTACTACGTACTCTCTACTACCCTCTACTACTCACTCTCTGCTATTCACTCTCTACTACTCTCTACTACTCACTTTCTACTACTCTCTACTACTCACTCTCTACTACTCTCTACTACTCACTCTCTACTACTCTCTAATCTACTCACTCTCTACTACTCACTCTCTACTACTCACTCTCTACTACTCTCTACTCAGTAGTAGTGAGTAGTAGAGAGTAGTACAAAGTGAGTAGTAGAGAGTAGTAGAGAGTGAATAGTAGAAAGTGAGTAGAGAGTGAGTAGTAGAGAGTAGTAGAGAGTAGAGTGTAGTAGAGAGTAGTAGAGAGTAGTAGAGAGTGAGTAGCAGAGAGTGAGTAGTAGAGAGTTAGTAGTAGAGAGTAGTAGAGAGTGAGTAATAGAGAGTGAGTAGCAGAGAGTGAGTAGTAGAGAGTGAGTAATAGAGAGTGAGTAGCAGAGAGTGAGTAGTAGAGAGTGAGTAGAGAGTAGTAGAGAGTAGTAGAGCGTAGTAGAGAGTGAGTAGTAGAGAGTAGAGTAGAGAGTGAGCAGAGAGTAGTAGAGAGTAGAGAGTGGGTAGTAGAGAGTGAGTAGTAGAGAGTGAGTAGAGAGTAGAGAGTAGTAGCGAGTGAGTAGTAGAGAATAAAGAGTAGAGGGTAGTGGAGAGTGAGTAGAGTAGAGAGTAGTAGAGAGTGAGTAGTAGAGAGTAGTAGAGTGAGTAGTAGAGAGTAGTAAAGAGTGAGCACTAGCGAGTAGTAGAGAGTGAGTAGTAGAGAGTAGTAAAGAGTGAGCACTAGCGAGTAGTAGAGAGTGAGTAGAGAGTAGTAGAGAGTGAGTAGTAGAGAGTGAGTAGTAGAGAGTAGTAGAGAGTGAGTAGAGAGTAGTAGAGAGTGAGTAGTAGAGAGTGAGTAGAGTAGAGAGTAGAAGAGAGTGAGTAGTAGAGAGTAGAGAGTGAGTAGTAGAGAGTGAGTAGTAGAGAGTAGTAAAGAGTGAGCACTAGCGAGTAGTAGAGAGTGAGTAGAGAGTAGTAGAGAGTGAGTAGTAGAGAGTGAGTAGTAGAGAGTAGTAGAGAGTGAGTAGAGAGTAGTAGAGAGTGAGTAGTAGAGAGTGAGTAGAGTAGAGAGTAGAAGAGAGTGAGTAGTAGAGAGTAGAGAGTGAGTAGTAGAGAGTGAGTAGTAGAGAGTAGTAGAAAGTGAGTAGTAGAGAGTAGTAGAGAGTGAATAGCAGAGAGTGAGTAGTAGAGGGTAGTAGAGAGTAAGTAGTAGAGAGTAAGTAGTAGAGAGTAGAGATTAGAGAGCAGTAGAGAGTGAGTAGAGAGTAGCAGAGATTGAGTAGTAGGGAGTGAGTAGTAGAGAGTAGTAGAGAGTGAGTAGAGAGTAGTAGAGAGTGCGCAGTAGAGAGTGAGTAGAGTAGAGAGTAGTAGAGAGTGAGTAGTAGAGAGTAGTAGAGAGTGAGTAGACAGTAGTAGAGAGTGAGTAGTAGAGAGTGAGTAGTAGAGAATAAAGAGTAGAGAGTAGTGGAGAGTGCGTAGAGTAGAGAGTAGTAGAGAGTGAGTAGTAGAGAGTAGTAGAGTGAGTAGTAGAGAGTAGTAAAGAGTGAGCAGTAGCGAGTAGTAGAGAGTGAGTAGTAGAGAGTAGTAGAGAGTGAGTAGAGAGTAGTAGAGAGTGAGTAGTAGAGAGTGAGTAGTAGAGAGTGAGTAGAGTAGAGAGTAGTAGAGAGTGAGTAGTAGAGAGTGAGTAGTAGAGAGTAGTAGAGAATAAAGAGTAGAGAGTAGTGGAGAGTGAGTAGAGTAGAGAGTAGTAGAGAGTGAGTAGTAGAGAGTAGTAGAGTGAGTAGTAGAGAGTAGTAAAGAGTGAGCAGTAGCGAGTAGTAGAGAGTGAGTAGTAGAGAGTAGTAGAGAGTAGTAGAGAGTGAGTAGTAGAGAGTGAGTAGTAGAGAGTAGTAGAGAGTGAGTAGAGAGTAGTAGAGAGTGAGTAGTAGAGAGTGAGTAGTAGAGAGTGAGTAGAGTAGAGAGTAGTAGAGAGTGAGTAGTAGAGAGTAGTAGAGAGTGAGTAGTAGAGAGTGAGTAGTAGAGAGTAGTAGAAAGTGAGTAGTAGAGAGTAGTAGAGTGAATAGCAGAGAGTGAGTAGTAGAGGGTAGTAGAGAGTACATAGTAGAGAGTACGTAGTAGAGAGTAGAGATTAGAGAGCAGTAGAGAGTGAGTAGAGAGTAGCAGAGAGTGAGTAGTAGGGAGTGAGTAGTAGAGAGTAGTAGAGAGTGAGTAGTAGAGAGTGAGTAGTAGAGAGTGAGTAGAGTAGAGAGTAGTAGAGAGTGAGTAGTAGAGAGTAGAGAGTAGTAGAGAGTGAGTAGTAGAGAGTAGTAGAAAGTGAGTAGTAGAGAGTGAATAGCAGAGAGTGAGTAGTAGAGGGTAGTAGAGAGTAAGTAGTAGAGAGTAGAGATTAGAGAGCAGTAGAAAGTGAGTAGAGAGTAGCAGAGAGTAGTAGAGAGTGAGTAGTAGAGAGTGAGTAGTATGCCAATGCCAAGTTACACAGAACGCGTTTCAACAAAATAAATACAAAGTCATCAAACTACGACAAGCTCCGTACAGGAAACAGCATGCCCATTGCTATAACACCAAAAGGCGGCAAGCTGCGTACTTCCCAACTCTTCAAACCCCGGCAAGCTGCGTACTGAAAGCAGCCTTTTTAACAACAAAAACACACAAAAATGCGCACCAAGTTACACGGCACGCGTTTCAACAAAATAAATACAAACTCAGTGTAAGCGGCATTTTTAAGAAACGTGCCGGTTAAGAATAAATAAATAACAACCATTTTCGTTGCTAGGAGCTGCTTACTTCCAAACTCTTCAAACCCCGGCAATCTGCGTACTTTCAAAGTCATCAAACCCCGGCAAGCTGCGTTCTTTCAAAGTCATCAAACCCCGGCAAGCTGCGTACTGAAAGCAGCCTTTTTAACAACAAAAACACACAAAAATGCGCACCAAGTTACATGGCGCACGTTTCAACAAAATAAATACAAACTCAGTGTAAGCGGCATTTTTAAGAAACGTGCCGGTTAAGAATAAATAAATAACAACCATTTTCGTTGCTAGGAGCTGCGTACTACCAAACTCTTCAAACCCCGGCAAGCTGCGTACTTTCAATTCATCAAACCCCGGCAAGCTGCGTACTTTCAAAGTCATCAAACCCCGGCAAGCTGCGTACTGAAAGCAGCCTTTTTAACAACAAAAACACACAAAAATGCGCACCAAGTTACACGGCGCGCGTTTCAACAAAATAAATACGAACTCAGTGTAAGCGGCATTTTTAAAAAAAGTGCTGGTTAAGAATAAATAAATAATAACCATTTTCGTTGCTAGGACACCTTCCACGCCGTACAGGAAACAGCATTTTCATTGCTAGGACACCAAAATGCAAAATGGCGTAGGGCTGTCCACAGTCTCTACGGACTACGGACACGCGCATGCTGTTTGCTATGGACAAATGGCAAGAGCAGCCATGTTTGTCCATGCAGACGCGTGCATGCAAGCCCTCGGCAGAATCGATTCCAAAAGGTACTCCTATTAGCGAGGGCAGCGCATGTGCTGCTTTCGCTAGGCGAGACCTAAAAACTGTTCGTGATGAGTAACTTCTTGGATAACAGGAATTATTTTTATCCAGTTCAGTTGGATGAGTGCAATACACCTTCCACACCCCTCCCTCTGAAAGCATCTTTTCTAAGAGATGTGAGAAAAAATAACCGAAAGATAAGAGACCTAATCAAATACTGTGATTTTTCATGTGCGAGTGTCTTTCACTAAGATTTTTGACAGCACCACTTTCACTTGTCATCACAAAAGCAGATCAGCGACTGATCATATTTAATTTGATACCGCACTGCGTCACTGCCTTTACTCATGCCCTAATAGCATTTAGGAAGATTGAAAGGGCATTTACCAACTGTATATTTTTTTTATTTTCTGCTTGTCGGCAGAAAGAAACGCACACAGGAGAAACAGACGAGCACATTATTATCACACTTGATGACTTTGTCCATTCTTCGCCTCAGATCACGCAGTGAGTCAGTGATGCATCAATCCATACATTCCTCACACTCTAACCATCTACGATTTGTCGTGACAGATGCCTAATCTGAGAGTGGTACAATTTAAAGGGGAGGATGATTTAGACCCAGTCACAAGGGTCCTGGAGTAAAGATGCTCAATTACACTATATTTTCCTTCCTTTGAATAGATTTTACAGATTTTTCCATGATGTCAGCGGAACTCGCCATAACACATGGTATTTTCTTGTACCTTTAATTTGAATTATGATGTCATGACAAGCATCTGCTCAATAACGAGATTCAAGTTAGTTTACAAAATGTTGAAATAGAGCGCTCACTGCGATCTACGCAAGCAAGCAGAGCACGTCTGTGAGTTTTGATGCAATGCTTGACGTCATTCTAGAGTATACTAAAGGGTTGCTTCGAATCTGGAAAAGAGAAACTGCCATCTTAAAGACTTTTGGGGCCCTGGGTAATACACATTTTAGGGGAACGCTGTTGGAACAGTTTTGATTTTTTTTACCCATTTTGTGCTAATTGAGGCTGGAATCGTGCCCAAGAAACTTTGTTATACTTTTAGAAACAAACAGGATCACACAAAAACATGTAATGTATGTCCTGCCTAGGGTACTAAAAAACACTTATGATTAAACTGGAGAGGGTCAGAGGTTGACATAAAGAAATAGAGAAAGGAGATATTACCTACTGGCGATAGCCAGTAGGTAGTTATATTTAGGTCCAAAGTTTACATAGGAAAAGATTTTTTGTTTTGCTAATAACTTTGGCGCTGCTTGACAAATCGGCACAAAATGTTTGCAAAACTTCCCCTTTTTGTTTCAGCTGCCGTGTTGAAAGTTTCGGGGTTATCCGTCAAGCGGGGGCCGAGAAAAAAGGGGGGTCCCAAAACACCTTTTCCCCATGTTAAGTCTATGAGGATTTTTCATTTTTTGAACACGACTACAGCCCAAACTGCTGAATGGAATGACACCAAATTTGGCAGAAAGCTAGCTGTTGGTCCAGAAAGTGTGCTTTTTGTGATTTGGTGTAAATCTGTTCAGTAGTTTATCAGATATCTAACTTAAAATACTTTAGATATCTGGGGACGTAGTCCTTGCAGTGGACTCTGGGATCCTACTAAAATTTGATTGGCTGCCAACACTTAAACCAGGAAGTGTAAGCAGCCATCTTGGGACTCGGCTTCAAGCCGAGACCCAGAAAAAAAGTAAAAAATATAAAAAAGGGGACAGGATAGGAATACCCTGACCCCCCAGATATGCCACCGGACTCATATGTGCATCCGCAAATCCATGGCACAATGACAAAAAAAAGACTTGCTTTTTTCTAAAGCCTCTGGATGGGCCAAATCCAGGGAGCATGCGGGTATACAAGGAGGGCCCGCCCGACACTACCCCGGCTCCGGGGACTGCCACCTCCCTGGAGCCCACATAACGTATTTGTGGGGGGCCTGCCTGACACACCCCGCTGCCCTGAGGACCGCCATCTCCACAGGACTTTAATGAAGGGGGTCCGTCCCGGCCCCCCACCTCCCTGGGGCTCACTTACCATATTTGCAGGCGTGCCTGTCCGCCCCCCCCCCCCTCTGCCCCGGGGACCACCACCTCCCTGGGGCTTACTTAACATTGGAGGGTGGCCCCCTCGTAGAGCCCTACATTGCCCCGGGCACCGCCACCCCACAGGGCCTGCTCCAGCAATATCCCGGCGGTGCCCACCCCTGGGACATTACAGTTTGCTGTGGCTTAATGGGAGCACTTCTCTAGCCAAGCAATAGCAAACTCTCTGCTTTCAACAAGCAAAAGCAAAAATGCTCTTGCTTGTTTAAAGCAAAGCAGTGTCTGTTTTCCTGCTCAACAGACACTTTGCTTTGGGACCCAGGAAGAGGCTCTCTGGCTTTCAAAGCAATGCCCCTTCCCGCAGGAGGTGGGGAGCCAGCATGGACCGTGGGGGCCTTCAGACTCTCACATGGCCCCCAACGAAGAGGACGGGGCCCGGGGGATGGGGTCTCTGGAGCCGAAATCGACCAGGGAGGGGGGAGGGCAGGCCCCGAGGGATGGGGTACCCAGGGCCCAAAATGGTCCAGGGCAGGGGGGGCCTTCCTAAAGAATAGAAAAAAAATGGGGAAAAAAGCTGTCAACTTGCCAAAGACCCCGCCTCTTTCTCCACAACTCTGTAAACGTGCCTCCTGGTGCGCTGCTAGTTGGGGGATGAAGTCCCCTTGGCTTCTGAGGGTCCTTAGGGGCCAACAAGACCTCCTGTTACCTTCAATAGGGCCCACACAGTGGGACTGCTGAGAGGTAGTCGGAGGCCACACCACCTTTCTCCACCACTCTGCAAACGCACCTCTTGATGCACTGTTGGTGGGGATATGAGGTCCCCTCGCTTCCTGAGGGCCTCCAGACTAAAGTGGACTTCTTCCCCCAAGCAGCAGTGCACCAGGAGGTGCATTTGCAGAGTGATTGAGAAATGGGGTGTGGCCTCTGACAACCTCTCAGTAATTCAGCTGTCTGGGTCTTACTGGAAGTAAAAGGAGGGGTAGTTGGCCCCAAAGCTTTACTATGTCTTATTTTGAGGCTATTTTCTAGAGCAAAACATGTTTTATGCTGTAATGTCAATTACAAAATCAACACTTTACAGCGGTTTGCATCACTTTTGTGACACAAACCCACTGCAAAGGGTTGATACATTTGTCCCTCTGTGTTTCCAGTACCATCTCACCTTTGACTTTTTTTAAAATGAGGAAACAAGAGTGCTACCTTTCTCTGGTAGGAATGAGGTCAGAGCTCATAACCACTGAACTGTGAGTCGTTCTATGTTGGCAGTATGTCTTCTATGTCGTACATGGCGAATGGGATGTGCGCTTTATCTGTTCAAAATTACTGTCTCCTATAGTCCACAGTTGTGGTAAGGGAAGACGCCAGTGGGAGCATGATTCGTAAACCATGTACGGGACTCCCAGTGTTTGAAGTCAAGGTTCCCTGGCTTCTGCCTTTTCCCTTCACCATTCATGCTTTTGTGTCACACTATGTTCATTATAGAGGTTAATTGAGAGTGTTGATTTGATTATCCCTGACCCTCTCCATATCGTGGACCTATTTTCAAAAATATAGTAGCTATACTGCTATAAGAGGAAGGTGAACAGTGCTGTATTCCACTTACGTGCAATATTTCTTTACTTTAAAGCTTCAGCTTCTTCCCTCTCTATAGTCACGCTTTCAGCATCGGATGATATTGGTACCCATCGCCTCCATTTGTTCAGAGTTGGAGCTATGAGAAATTTCCAGCCCGTGGCCAAGAATCTTTTGCCGAGTAGAAGTAGTAAGTTTATCAATCTGGTACCTGCTTTTTTAACCTTTGGTCACATGAAGCCGCCTAGTAGGCAGTCTATAGGTGTGCCTAGGTTCACTCTCCCTGTTGAAACCTCAATCGTCTCCGTTGAGCCCTCTGAATATTGTCTAAATTTGGTGCAATTCCATACAGTATGATAAAGCCCAGTATCTGCAAGCATCTAGAGCATGCAAGGGGGATTGTCTTGGAAATCATAAGTAGTTTTTGGGGAGTTAAGTGAGTTGGATGTAGGAAATTAAATTTCATAAATTTAAAGCAAGCATTTCTTGATATTTTGTGCCTATCGTAATACGTGTCTCTGTTCTCTGTCCTCAAGGTTCCTTTCCAAGTCAATTTCCCATTTTGCTTTCCAGTCATTTAGGTTAGATTTGGTCTTGTTTGTTAGTGCTTTGTAGAACCAGGTTAGAAGTCTCTTCCGGTGCTCTATTATGTGTATGAATTGTAACAACACAAGTGACTGGGGCTCAGTGTTTATCCCACCCCACTCCCTACAGCCTTCTACAGTTACTACATAGAGTGTGTGGATCGGGCAGAAAAATCTGCTTGTCGAAGGCAGGTGACATTTCTGCTCAACAACCAGTAAATAACAATTCTTTCTTTTCTTTTTTTTGGCCAGTTACTGGGTTACTATGTGACTTTGACCCACTTGAGTGTCTTCCACACAAATACTTTAGTCAGCTGGGCATTTTGCAGGTATTCCAAAGACCAGGTTGGGTCCTCCTGACAAGCACAGTCTAGCTCCGCAGGCAGGCAAGTAAGTTCTCTTTTCCACTCAAGTCACAGCAGCAATTCCACATAGATTCACATACTTCGGCCAGTCTGGAGGGAAGGTAGAACATCTGAAGGGCTACAGTCTTACAGAAATATCCTTTCCAGCAATGATGTTCAAGCCTCATCATAATACAGGCAGTGTACCAAACAATGGCTCAAGGGTTTGTCCAGCCTGGTTGCTAATGCAGTAAGCCAGAGCCAAACAGAGGTCTGCTCGATGTAAAAGTTCCAATAGCGCTCTAATCTGGGAAAAGTGCATCTTGCAGTAATTGTGCAGGTTTTCTGGGCTACACAACCCCATGTCACAAGTCAGAGCAGTATTGACTGGTCCTGGTGGTTTGAGGACTGTAGATCAACTCATAATCTCCATTGGCCACCATTTACTGAAAGACCAGCAATAATATTGAAAGATGGGTATGGGACTGGGTGAGCTTCATTTAGGCATATGCTACCAGAATATTGTAACCAAAATATTGTATCTGAAACATTGTGCCCTAAATATAGTTTTAGCAAACTATCTTCTGACTGGAGTCGTCATTAGTAGAAAATATACACCCAACAGAACAATATTCTTGTAAATAAGTATTTAATACACAATATCGCTATCTGGCGATACTTTTGCAAATGATATTGTGACATCCTACCTAATGGAATACAACAAGCTAGTAGCCTATCCCAATTCAGTGAGTAGAGCAGGTTTAGGGAAGGTACAACTGGGAAGGAGGACTATCAGGTTGGAAACAGTCATCCTTCCCAAAGGAGAGTCACCATCTTATGCACATTGGGTGGAAATGGAACCACAGTGTACTCTTTCCTGTGTAACTCACATACACATAAACACACAACTTCCACATAACCCAAACATGATGAATGCAAGTAAATCAATGTATGGGGACTTGATGGACTATAACCAATGTATGCCAGTTGGAATCCTCCACCTACAGGTATAGAAACAAATGCCTTTGTTGTTCGACTATGTAGCCACTGCCACCTCCATTCACAACACAATCTGGGTGGAATATGCAGTAGCCACTCTCAATTGGATGAAGTGTACATATTGGGTGACCCTGCACCCTCAAGTACCACTTGGACGGCAAAAGGCAACAAAAAACATTGTGCTCTTCAAATGGTTTTGCATGATTGTTAAGTTCATTAGAGGAGCAGATGGCTATCTAGAAAAAATGGACACAGCAGGAATGCACAGCTTTTCTAAGTAGTGCAACAGACTTTCATCCTAACGTCTTTATTTCTAAAATTGACTCTGCCTTTTAGGGGCAGGGGAGAGATGCCAGAATGGCAGGATGCCAGGTATATGGGGCTTTGGGGGATGGGTTGTGGGGAGTAGGACACCTGGAATGGTCTTTTGGGAGGGATTAGCCCACTGAGCTATCCCAAAAAGAAAAATATGAAAACAGATATAGTCGAATAATTGTATTTGCTGCAAAAATGCAGCAATAAATGAAATAGTGTAGCTCAACATTTCCATGTTTATGACACATTTTTTTAAAATAAACGCCAGAGTATCCTGGAGTGTATGGTACCCCACTGCATTCCAGCCAGAAACTTTCAATCAGCATCTTCAAACTTGATCCATCAACAATCTTTCAACTGGCTCAGGCTTGGCGATCAGTTAATGGGCAGGAAGTGCAGGATCCCGAATTCTGGAGACCTGTGTCCCTAGCAAACTTTAGCAATCCACATTCGAGGAAACTCCTCATAATAATTTGTTCAAAAGATCATTAGATGCAGGTCTTCAACCTGGGGAAGTGATTAAACAATATTTGATAGGGGATCACCCTCGAACCAGCATATAATTCAAGTGCTATGCGTCTGAGTTCCTTGTGCTAGCTGTAAATCGAGGTAAAGGGCATTACAAAACAACTAAATAAACAAACAATATACTGACTGATATTCACCATTCTACTTTCTGGAATTCAAATTTTTTCAAATTTAAGTATGGATTATAAGACAACTACACTTTAAGAGTTGGCGGCACACCACTACTAAACAAACGGGTGTATGATCTCATAAGAGATTGTGAGACCAGATGAGGATTTTGAAGGAAAATATTTGTATGAAAGCTGGAGTAAACAAATCTCCTTCCACTGAAAATGAAGATCTTACCAATAGTAAGCTGTTGTGGACTGGGGGGGACTTCCAGACCCATACTTCATTGAGCCAGAGCGGCACCAACATGAGGATCTGGGAGAAGTCAAGAGGAGCCTGACCCCTTCTGCCCTACAAAGGACTTTGTCGATTCCCCCTGCGGGGGACGCTGCCACGGATGGAGTGGACGTCCAGCCCCATACTTCATCTCACTAGAGCAACATCAACGTGAGGCTCCAGGAGAAGGGAGGAGGATCCTGAGCCCTCTGCACTACAAAGCACTTCATTGATTACTGCTATGCGTGATGTGTGTGGGCCGCACCTGTGTCAAGGGCAGGCCCGTCCGCATCCGTTAGCAACAGTGCTAGTGGGAGCTATTTTGGTGCACCCTTTTATGTTGAAGCTAAAGAGAGCCTATTGTTATAATGCTGGTTGTACCTAGTCTTTACTCTTTCTCGCTATACTATCTTTGAAATCTACAATCATCGGGTTCTTAACAACAGTGGACTTTCGAGTGTCTATCACTCGTATATCGATCAAAGGCGGGCTTTTATTATGGGTAAAACAAAGGTGGCCAATCACTGACCAGGAAGGAGCCGAAGTCTGCTTGAAGGCATGCAGCAGAAAACTGTTGTTTGCAGAACATTCAATAAGTCAATCAATCAGGGGTATGTATAGTGCGGCTACTTTCCCATAGGGTCTCAAGGTGCTGAGGAGGGGATCTGCTGATCCGTCTGGGTATCGGGGTTCAGTCGAAGAGCCTGTTCTTGAGATCCTTCCTGAATTGGGTTAGCCTTGGGGATTACCTGAGGTGGAGAGGCAGGATGTTCCAGGTCTTGGCAGCGAGGTAGGAGCAGGATCTTCCTCCAGCTCTAGTCTTGTGGATCCATGGGACGGTGGCCAGAGCCGGTTGGGCGAAGCAAAGGTGTCTGGCTGGTAAGTGGAATGAGAAGTGGTGGTTCAGATATGCTGGCCTGCGTCATGCAGAGCCTTGTAGGCATGTGTGAGAAGCTTGAAGGTGATACTTTTGTTGGCACGGAGCCAGTGGAGTTCTCAAACGTGTTTGGTGATGTGGCGGGGATGTTGAGTACCAGTCTGCCTGCGGGGTTTTGAATGGTCTATAGTTTCCAGAGGAGTTTCTAGGTGACGCCGGCATAGAGTGTGTTGCTGTAGTCGAGTCTGCTGGTGATGAGTGCATGGGTGACCGTCTTTCTGGATTCTGTGGGGATCCTTCTGAATGTTTTTGGAAGCAGACGGAGCTTGTGGAAGCATGATGAGGATACAGCGTCGATCTGGCGGTTCATTGTGAGCTCGGAGTCCAGCCCGATGTTGAGGTTGCGTGCGTGGTCCATGGGGGTGGAGGGGGTTCCCAATGCAGCAGGCCACCAGAAGTCATCCCAAGCTGAAGGGGTGGGTCCCAGGATGAGTATTTCGGTCTTGTCTGAGTGGAGTTTGAGGCACTATCTTTCATCCCGCTGTGGAAGTTGATTCTTTCGGCTGTGGGTTCGTTAGTGAGGGAGAGGACCAGCTGGGTGTCGTCGGGATAGGAGAGGATGTTGAGTTTGTGGTTCCTGATGATTGCAGTGAGGGGGCCATGTATGCATTGAAGAGGGTGGGGCTCAGGGAGGTGCCCTGGGGCACTCCACATATGATCTCTGTGAGTTCTGAGAGGTACGGGGGTAGTCTGACTTGCTGTGTTCAGCCAGGAAGGAAGGAGTGGATCCAGTCCAGGGCCTTGTCATGGATGCCGTCATCATGGAGTCTCATGATTACGGTGCAGTTGGAGGCGGTATCGAAGGCGGCCGAGAGGTCTAGCAGGATGAGGGCTGCAGTTTCGCCTTGGTAAAGGAGGGAGCAGAGGTCTGTGGCGGCGGAGAGTGCTGTCTCTGTGCTGTGGTTACTTTGGAAGCCAGATTGGGAGATGTCCAGGACTTGGTTCACTTTGATGAACTAGGAGAATTGGGCACTGATGGCCTTCTCGATGACCTTGGCTGGGAGTGGGAGCAGGGAGATGGGTCTGAAGTTCTTGAGGTCTGTCTGTGCGGTGGAAGGCTTCTTCAGCAGGGGGTTGATCTCTGCAATTTTCCAGTCGTCGGGGAAGGTGGTGGTTTCAATGGAGCAGTTGATGGTGCCGCAAAGCTCGGGGGTGATGGACGTGACTGCTCCATTGAAGATGTGATAAGGCACGGGTCCGAGGGGGTTGCAGATACTCTTCATAGTCTTGAGTGTGTCGTCTGTTGTGAGCGGAGTCCAGTAAAGCAGGATCTGTTGGGGTGCGGCCTGGGTGCGTGAGGTGATGTCGGGCCTGGTGGGAGGGTCTTTGGTGTCAAAGCTTTCGTAGATCTGCCTGTTCTTGTGGTGGAAGAAGGTGCTGAGTTTGTTGCAGATGTATTGGAAGGGTGGGACGTCTGTGCTCTAGCTGTTGGGTTTGGCAAACTCCTTGATGATGTCTAAGAGCTCTTTGCTGTTGTGTGCGTTGGTGTGGATTCTGTCTTGGAGGGCTGTTTTCTTAGTGGTTTTGAGGAGGAGGTGGTGTGCGGTGATGGTGGTTTTGAAAGTTGAGTGGGTTTCTGGGGTTTTGCTGTTCCTCCATCTCTTCTCGAGTCATTTACAGATGCGTCTGGACACGTGGAGGGCGTGATTGAACCAGCTGGCTTTCTTGGAGTGCTGCTTGCCGGGTGCCTTCTTCAGGTGTACCAGAGTGTCGGCGCAGTTAGAGACCCATCGGTGGAGGTTGTGTGCTGTGGTGTTAGCATCTACTGATGTCAGCAGTGTGGTAGTGCTGAGGAAGGTGTGTGAGATGTTGATTGGTGACCTTGCTCATGCTACTATGGGGGGCGTTGAGGGCAGTGGTGTACGGTGGGTGTGGAGAAGGCGAAGTGCATGCAGTGGTGGTCAGTCCAGAGGAGTTCAGTGGTGTCGCTGTAGGTGATGTTTCCACTGGAGGAGAAGATGGGGTCAAGTGTGTGTCCCTCTGCGTGGGTCGGAGTGGTGACTAGCGGCTTGAGTCCAATGTTAGGGAGGTTATCCAGAAGGTATGCAGTGTTCTGGTCACTGGGGTTGTCCAGGTGAAAGTTGGGGCCGCCGAGTAGGATGTAATCGGTGGATGCGGGAGCCTGGGGTGCGATGAAGTAAAAAATGGTGTTGGTGAAGGGCAGGCGTGGGCCGGGAGGCCTTTAGACGATGGTACAGCAGAGGGTGGTATTGGGGTTGGTCTGGGTCTGGATCTGGATGTGGAGGTGTTCCATGGTTGTTGTTGGGTCGTCCAAGTAGGTGGTCAGGCGGACGGTATTCATGCGGATGATGGGGAGGGCTCCTCATGGTCGGTCGGCGCAGTTTTTTGCGGGTGATTTTGTAGCCATCGGGGATGGCAGTGGCACTGTCCGGGCCAGAGCTGGGGTTAGTCCAGGTTTCCATGAGGAAGGCGATGTCGGGAGATACGGCGTTGAAGAGGTCCCAGATTTCTGTGGAATGTTTTGTGGAGGGAGCGCGTGTTGAGGATGCAGCGGACTCGGTCAGGTGCTCTGTTTGTCGGCTGGGTTGCTAGAGTAGCTGGAGTGTGTGGGTGGGTGAGGGTGTAGCTACAGTTTTGGCAGGAGAAGGGTCCTTGGGTGTCCTTTGGTGATGTGAGGTGGCAGGCGGCGTGGTGTCCTGTATGATGGCGAGGAGAATTGCTGGCTTTGTATGGACGGAATGTCCGAGAACCAAGGTCCGTGGTGCTGGGTGCGGTCCAGGCACGGACAGAGTCCATTAAGTAGTGTGGTGTGGGGGCTGGACAGTTGGGAGGTGGGAAATGCGAGAGTGGGAAAAAGTCACTGGAGGGGGGCGGAGCTGTGGGGGATCTCAGTGGCAAGGGCGGCAAAGAAAAGGAGCAGACAGCAAAGTGGAAAATAAAAGTGCAAATAGGGAAAGAAAAATAATTAGACAAGGCTGCAGGAGCAGAAAGGCAGAAAGAAGCAGAAACAGCAGAAAAAGAGAGACAGAGGGCAGCACAGCAGCAGAGCATTGATGCTCTACCACTAGAGCACCAGGGACTCAAATTTCTAAGAGGGTCAGCAGCAGCAACGGAGGCAGCATCTACCAGGCAGAGCTGTGCAGGGAAGGTAGCAGTCCACTAATAAGGTCAGTGAACAGCACCTTCACCGCGCAGCGGCCGCCATTAAGTAGTGTGCGGGGGGGGGGCTGGACAGCTGGAAGTCGGGAAACGCGGGAGTGGGAAAGAGTCACTGGAGGGGGGTGGGCCACGGGGGATCGCAGCATCAGGGGCAAGAGCAACGAAGAAAAGAAGCTGCGAGCAAAGTGGAAAAGAAAAGTGCAAATAGGGTCAGAAAAATTATTAGACAAGGCAGCAGGAGCAAATAGGCAGCAAGAAGCAGAAACAGCAGAAAAAGAGAGACAGGGGGCAGCCCAGCAGCAGAGCAGCTGTTGGTCAAGGTGTCAAGGTGTCATGCCCCCTAGAAAATCCGCAATTTAAACCTGTGGATAAACAGATCTTAAAGCGCAATTGGCGTAAACTCAAGTTGGAGGAGTTTGTCAGGATATTGGAGGCACAACCCCTGGGCAAACTGCAGAATGTGGAACAGGGATATGACCAGTATTGCAACTGGGTCCTTACTGCCCTCGATTCTCTTATACCTCTGCGCTGGGCTAAATATCACGTAAAAAATCGCAGCCCTTGGTATAATGAGACTCTTGCCGAACTTAAGAGAACTTGCAGGCAAGCTGAGAGGGCCTGGCGAAAATCCTTTGATCCCACGTTAAAATCACTGTACTTTGCCCAGCTTAAGACCTATCACAGAGCTATCTGTCAAACCCGGGCCGCTTACTATGCAGCTGAGTTTTCCAACAGCCCCAACCCTTCTAAGTTAATTTTCAAGGTACTCAAAGACCTGATGGGGAAACGGGCTACCTCGCAAGAAATCTGCACGGACTCTCACTGTGAAAGTTTGGCATCCTTTTTCGTGGGGAAGGTGCAGACAATCTATCGAGGATTTATACCATCTGTCTTCGGGGATGCTCTTAGTGATATGAAGGTCCCGGTGTCCGAAACTCTGTCCATTGTGGAAATATGGATTTTTATGGTCGGTTATGTCCCCTATCTTGGACCCCAACGGTTTCATGTATAAGTCACAAGTACATGTATGTTCCCTCCAGTTCCAGTTATGAAGACGCAAACACATGTGCGTCCACCATCAACATGTCCTCTTTCAGATCCGCCATGAATGGGCCGGATATTCTATTCCTAAGTATAAAAGGCCACCGGCTTTATATGGTTCACTTCCCACATTTCTACAGATTCAGGCGAGTAGGCCCTGATTCTGCCACCAAGCCTTTTCTTGCCTTCTGCCTCTGAAAGCTCCAGTCTGAGCCTGCATCTGTGACCATGAACTTTGTCTTACTCCCTGCGCGGCTAACGGTGCCTGATCCAGCCCGTCGCCTGCCAAAACTGTATTTCACCTTCGAGATTATCTCCTTCGCTCCTCATCCGATGCATTCCTGTCTAGTAGTTTAGGTAAACATTCCTCCAGCTACAGTGCAAAGGGCCAGGCCTCGCTGCCCTCATGCAAGTAATTCATAGCCCCGTTACCATGGAATATTCCTACCCCCTCGCATCTAGTGTAGACACTTAGACACTTGTACACGCACTAACAGTCAGTATAGTCAGTATAGAATAAGATTCTATCCTAAGAGACCTCTCTTTTTGGATAACACAGTTCTTTAAACATAGGATATTAGATATGATTTGGGATTAGGTTGACATAACCCCAGACTTTTGTCTCCACATGTAGAGCTAAATGTCAAGTCCCATTCTCCCCCTAGTTGCACGTCAACTCACACGTCATGCTGCTGCACGCGCATCTCTGCCAAGTATTCTTGCTGACATTGCGAAATTCTTTCATGGAACCACCCATTTGTGACATCATACCTAATGACGTTCTTTAGTTACGCCTAGTTACACCCATTTTAGTTACGCATGTATGCCTTTATCTCTGCTATCAACTGTTACGCCTCCTGCATCTGTTTTACTGTAATGCCTTTTCTATAAAAATGATTACCTGTCAATAATGTATTGTTCCTTCCTTCCTGAACTTTCGTGGTGATGGAATAGAAGGCCCATAATTCGAATTATGTTCCTTTGTATAGGAATAAAGCCCGTTCCGAACCTCTAATACCACGGATTCTGCCTCTTATTTTATTGAGCTATTCTTATTAATTTTCCGCATCAAATTAAGTTCCGGTAATTAAATTATTTACCACATATATGGCGCCCGAACAGGGACACTTTCTCATCTCACGCGCCGGAGGTGCGTTGCAGGCCCGGTCTCCTGCCACAGCTGGACGGACAACAACGCGTACCCACAGGATTTCCTGTATCTCCCTCCTGCCGAGCGGGGGTAACTGAGGCTGCGATCAACACCCAGACGAGGCGGTGAGAAGTGCGAAGTATCCCGACCAGAGCCTAGCTGAGAGAGCAAGATCCGAGGTATACAGAGGCCCACCAAGTTCCGAAGTTCCGAAGTATCGAGTCGAGTCCAGTCCGGTCCAAGTCCAGTTCAAGTTCAGTTCCGAGGCCTTCCGTTCCGAGCTACCCGGTGAGTACCATTGCCGGGGAGGCGTTCTGACGTGCACATAGGTTGTGCCGGTCAAGACGGGTTTGGGTACACAAATCCGGTCTGCACTGTTTCAGCAGTGTATCTGTACTGTTTAGCAGTATATCTAGTATGTCTAGTATATATTCAGAATACCTAGTTAGTGCCGAGTATTATGCTTAGTGACTAGATCCCTAAATGGCCATCATTGTTGTTCATTAAATGTTAAATGTTAAATGTTTTAAATACGTTCTGCATATTGTGGTGTGAATGACTGTTCATTATTGTGTTTTGTTGTATTAAACGTGTTCAAAATTAGGTATCAGATCAGTTCTCAATATGCCGCTCTTTTCGAAATTAAGACAGATCAAAACTAGAAAAGGGGTACTCGAAGAAGCTGTTCCCATTCCTCCTAGGGACACTCCAGGGTACTTCATGTATCATAAACATGGCCTAGACGCCATATTATTTCTTGATTTATGGGTAGACTACACTAAGGAATTACCAGAAAGTCAGAGGTGGCCCGCAGCTGGGACCTGGGATGCAGATTGCATCATGAAAATAGAGGAAGAATTATGGAAAAAGAAAGCTAGACAATCACAGAAAGATGCCATTGAATTATGGCGTAAAGAATCGTATAGACGTACAGAAAAAGCACGCAGACAGGAAGAGAAGAGTAAGGAGAATTCAAATAAAGTCCGAGAAAATCTATTAATTGAAGAAGGTACCCAAGCAAAAGCAGAACAAGTAGACAGACAAAGAAATGCCCTTATGAATGGTATGTATCCTCTTCTGGCCGAAGGGTTACCTAAGGCTACTCCGGAGATACCAAAAGACTTGCCACCTCCGTTGTTTCCGATAAAATCACATCCCAAAGGGCATCCCAGAACCGCAGAAGATGTTTTTCTTTCCTCTTATTTAGACGACGCAGCTCCCGAGTATGCTAATACTGCACCACATAGACCGCCTGCCGAGGGGGTTCAACGCCAAGACCCTCCGTCTGTACCTCCACAACAACAAACTCCGATACAAGTTCCGGCAAGCACATCTGTTTCTACAGCTGTACCCACACCTATGGTTGCTATATCACATTCAACAAATCCTTTCACATCCAGCACCCCAGGCGGTGCTACAGGAGGTACAACAAACATTTTTTCCACGCCACCCAGAGTAAATAAACTTTCCTTTCAAGAATTAGCCCACCAACGTACACCCAAACTAGTAACTCCCGACATGCTTAAGGAACTTCTAGTAGATTGTAGATATGACCCTGTGCCTGGAAAAAAGGATGAAATGCTGCTGGCCTCATTACGTATCCGACGAGCTGCAATATATTTAGGGAGGCTACCAGGAATGACTACACATTTAGAAAATATATATCATTTTATCCAGTCAGGGCGAGATTCTGAAAGTATTAATAGAGCCATGGAGTACCAGAAAGTGGAGATACAGGGGGAACTGTTACGTTTCCTCATAAATTGTGTGGTCAGAAATCAAGACCGACCAGGGGTAAATCCGGAAGAAATGCGAATTCTTACCACATGGAGTCGGAATATATCAGAGGGGAGACATGATAAACTACTAAGTATAGTAGCTATGTGCCGAAAGATCCGCAAAGAAGTAGAACGAATACACGAAGAAAGATTGGCGGTAGACCAGCCTGAACAAAACGAGGAGGAGGAAGAATTAGAACTGCCCACAGGACAGTTAGAAACTATGGCCTATGTAAGTAAAGGAAGACCCCATAATAATACCAGAGGCTTTACTGATCCGATACGTCCGATACGTCCAGAAAATAACAGAAATTTCCAAACCCCTATAATAAATATAAGGTCCCCCGAACATTCGTTCCAAGCCGCTGACAAATTACTCCGAGAACGAAGGGGTTATCATATACTCGATTCTATGGACGAACAAGAATTAGCCAGGTCAGCTGTTCACTGGGTTGACAGTCCCGGAAAATATAGTGATGATACACTAGCACACACGTTTTTGAACCTCACCCCAGATGAACAGCGTTTAGCTGGTATCTACATGATTCAACAACTCCTTATATTATATAAAAGCCAACACTCCGATCCTGGTCCCTTACCTGATATGTTAACCGAATTACTCACGAATAAATGGAGAGGTTCAGGTACTGAGTTAATTAGAGAAATACTAGAATACAGAAAGCAGTACATTCTTTTTGTATGCCCCGAACATGTCTCACTGCCCATCAAGGAAAGAACGACGTATTATATGGATAGACAGAATCCCTTACGCGAAGTGCACCCGATAAAAGGTGACGACAATCAGTTTAAACGTGTGTTTGTATACACACCCATATCTAAAATGGAACTATTAGAAATGAAGAAAGTGGTACCCAGTCATGACAAAGACCCAGCGGGTTTCCACCGTGAAATTAAAGACATGTTGCTCATGGGAGAGTATACCTATCCCGACATTATGAAAATATTAAAGGTATTAATGCCTGCGGGCATTTATGAAAAACTCAAAGAAAAGGATTGGGAGGTGGGAGACCAAAAGATAGATTGGACAGCATTAGAAAACGAAGAAACAGCTCGAGGTCCAGGTTTAGGGCTTGGGGAAAAGACCAAAATACTACCAGGTTTATTAGTACAGGTACTGCCACGTTTATTAACTACGAAAAAGGAAGACTGGGGTGCAATCTCAGCCTGTAAACAAAAGCAAGATGAAGACACTAGTGATTTTTATGCCCGATTCGAAAAATGTTTTGGTATAAATAGTGGAATAAAAGCAAGTAGCGAATCGTATCCACATCTGTTTGTGACAAAATTAGTTGAAAATGCCTTGCCCCAAGTTAAGAATAGAGTATTGAAATTCGAGAGTACCTGGCAAGGTAACACTCCGTCACAAATGTTACAAATGCTACAGTACCATCACAATAGAATTAGAGAGGAACAAGAACATGAACAAAGACGCATGAAAGACACGAAAATGAAAATGCTAGTTTCCCAGACAGTTCCAGCTGACGGTCATAAAAAGGGTATGACACAGTCCAGTGTTTCAGCAGGTTCTGTAAAAGGGACATGCAACTATTGTAAACAGCCAGGTCATTATGTACACGATTGTCCAGTTTTAAAACATAATATCGCCATAGGTAATACAAAAGAAAGACCACGGCCACTTAGACAGGATCAGAACCAACAAGGAGCCCCGCAGCATGCACAGGCCATGCCAGCTCCACAACAGTCTATGCCAGCTCCACCACCGCAGCCTATTGCTGCCACACCAACAACGACACGACAGATGTACCAGACCGCACAGTATGACTACCCTGATTATCAACGATACTCATGAAACAGCCTAGAGAGGGAAGTTGGTTTACCCCTTATCGAGGTCCCTGTAGATCAAGAAGGACCTTATGTACACAGTGAACTATTAGGCCAAAATAGAAATTTTTTACTTGATACAGGGGCAAGCCGAACAACCATAAAACGTAGTGAAGTTCCAGGGGCACCCCTCTCAGGCTCACAGAATATTTCCCTTGGTTTTTCAGGAAAACCTATCATTAACGAAGTGTCACAGCCTCTTCCACTTACGATTGGTCCCTTGACACGAACTACAGATTTATTGCTTACTAAATCATGTCCAGAAAACTTGTTAGGTATAAAAACATTGAAAGCTCTAGGAGCTATAATATGTTGTTCTCCGGAAGGAGTAAGATTGTTTTTACGTGATTTCAAAGGGCACTATGTGTCCCGAGACATGGATCACCGACTGCAGACTCTACCCACACATTTATGGGCACAAGGCCCTACAGATGTTGGTTGTATGAACATTACACCATATCGAGTCACACTAAAGACAGGAGTGGTACTACCACGAATGCGACAATACAAGTTACCCCCAGATGCTGTAGTGGCTTTACTGCAAATCGTTGACGAGCTTATTACCCAAGGAGTGGTTGTGGAAACCGACTCCAATGTATGTAATTCCCCGATAATTCCGATTCTTAAACAAACTGATCCAAAAGCCCCGCCAGTATATCGATTGGTTATTGATCTGCGCGAATTAAATAAATGTATTGTACCACAATACCCCGTAGTTCCAGACATTTCTTCATTACTGACAGCCATTGATTCCGAAGCAACATTCTTTACTGTAATTGATCTCAAGAATGCCTTTTTCAGCGTCCCAATAGATCCGGAAAGCCAATACTTGTTCGGATTTAGTTTAAATGGACGAAGCTTTAAATTCACACGCGCACCTCAAGGATTCGCAGAAAGCCCCAGCATCTATAGCCAAGCACTGAAACGAGAACTTGACAGTATCCACATGCCAGTCAACACTGCCCTGCTTCAATATGTCGATGATCTGCTGATCACCGCTAGAAGCGAACCTGAATGTGAAAAAGCTTCACTGACGGTTTTACAATTTTTGGCCGAAAAGGGGCACAAGGTGTCCCCTTCTAAGCTGCAATTCTGTGTCCAGCGAGTTGTTTACCTTGGGCACTCGCTGTCCAAGGAGGGAAGGCAGCTTACATCCGACCGCATCCAGTTAATTGCTAACATGCCAATACCCAAGACACAAAAGGAGGTACGGGCTTTTATAGGCCTCACTTCATATTGTAGGCAGTGGATCCCTCAGTATGCATTTCTAGCAAAACCACTCATTCAGTTGACAACACAGGAGGCGGCCACATCGACTGTCCTCCCTTGGACTCAGGAACATACACAAGCTTTTGAAAGCCTAAAGAAAGCTTTATGTCAAGCACCTGTTTTAGCAACACCATGTTACAATAAACATTTTACGCTCTTTGTTACAGAACGCGAAGGTACTGCTTTGTCAGTACTCACTCAGGAACAAGCAGGATCACATAAACCATGTGCTTATTTCTCTAGTACATTAGATCCAGTAGCTCAGGCTCTGCCTGCGTGCCTGAAATCAGTGGCAGCGACAGCTTTAGCAATCAGACAAAGCGATGCCATAGTATTAGGACATCCATTGACAGTACAAGTACCACACGCAGTAGAGGTTCTTGTGAACCGAACGCAAACACAACACTTGACTATAGCAAGACTTACCGGTTACGAATTAACATTGTTTCAGCCACATATAGAAATCAGACGTTGTAATACGTTAAATCCTGCCACACTTTTGCCAGTAAACGGAACAGACCCACTAGCACATGATTGTATTGAAGTTATTACTATCACGACGAAACCCAGACAAGACTTAACAGACGTCCCATTGACAGATCCAGACCTGACGTTGTATGTAGATGGTTCATGTATGAGAACAAGTACAGGAGAGCTAGTGGCCGCGTATGCAGTCACAACAGACACTGAAGTCATTGAAACATATTGCATAAATACCTTGTCAGCTCAAGCAGCAGAGCTCATCGCTCTGACACAAGCCTGTATTCAAGCCACAAATAAGAAAGTCAACATATACACAGATTCACGTTATGCATTCGGAGTTGTACATGACTTCGGCGTGCTGTGGCGAGAGAGAGGTTATTTAACTTCTCACGGTGCCCACATTCAGCACGGACCCCTCATTCATGCTTTATTAGATGCAATACATCTACCTACTGCAATATCAATTATGAAATGTAAAGCTCATACGAAAGTTACTGATATCATTTCCCAAGGCAATGATCTAGCTGATAGAACAGCTAAACAGACTGCTCAAACTCACATGTCTGACATGACAAAGACAATAGTTCTGACACCAACACATTGCATGACGGTTAAGGATCCCGCTCTTGACGTAATTGACATACAGACACACGCTACACCAGATGAAATAAAGAAATGGACTGAATTAGGAGGGATCCAAACAGATCAGGGATGGATGACGAAGGAAAAATCTATATGGTTTCTTCCCGACTCAATGGTCCAAGTCATCATTAACACAATACATAGTCCAGCGCACCTAGGAGAAAAAGCTATGCTAGACAGCATTCAACACATTTGGTTCAACAAACATTTACGAGCCGCAGCTAAACAAAAAGTTCGTACCTGTATGATCTGTTGTCAGTTTAACCCAGGTAAAAGCATTCCCGTAGAACAGGGTGGATTTCAGCCTCCTGATCACCCTTTTGAAGTCCTCCAGATGGATTATATCCAGATGGAACGATGTCGAGGATTCAAATATGTTCTCGTAGTTGTCTGTGCTCTTTCCCGTTGGACAGAAGCATACCCGGTCTCAGATTACACTGCCCCGACTACTGCCAAACAGTTAGTTCGAGAATTCTTCCCACGGTACGGTTTACCACGTGTTGTCTACTCAGATAACGGCCAGCCGTTCTCATCCGAACTAATGAAACACGTTTCACTTTTGTTAGGCTATCAATGGAGATTTCACTGTGTCCGACACCCCGAGGCAGCAGGTCTCGTGGAACGACATAATCAAACTCTGAAAATTAGATTGTCCAAAATATGTAGACAGAAAGGTGTCGATTGGGTAGTAGCCTTACCAGTTGCACTCTTTTACATGAGAATGGTAGCGCACTCTCGAACAGGGCTATCCCCGTATGAGGTGATCTTCGGTAGACCACCAAATATGTGGGGGACGCCTATACCTCGTAAAATAACTGACGTTGACTGTAATATGCTGACAGATTACCTGGCTTCCTTGATGTCTGCACTACAATCTTGTCGTTCACAGGTAGCTGCAGCCTTTCCCGACAACACCGAGGTGAAACCCCATGACGTAGTTCCCGGGGACCTGGTGTTAGTGCGTAATTTTGACCGGAAGACTCAGCTGGATCCTAGGTGGAAATCGCCTCAACTTGTACTGCTCACCACGAGGACAGCCGTGAAGATCGAAGGTCGCAAAGGTTGGATACACTCGAGTCATATCAAGAAATTTTATGGACTACCATCCGATATAGAGACTAAACCCTGTATTCCCTCAAAGACAGACTCAAAGCTCCCTTTGGTTGAGAAATCGAACTCAGAACTATATAGACTAAAATTGAGGTCCAGTCAGTCAGACAATTTGATTGTTTAAGTCCTCTCCAAGGTGAATCGGTTGAATTTGTCTCTGACATGTATCCTCTGGACCGGAATAGAGAAAGAAATAATCAAATGCAGTTGAAAAAACATGCGTACTGTAAATCACTGCGTAGTCATTGCACAGTGACGTTGTTAATTTTGTTTTTCTTATGTCTTTTAATAATCACTGCAAGTATATTGTTGCACATATATTATCCTATTTCTAAACATGTTTACAATGTTACTGCTGAACATTCTTTTAGTGAATTACCCCCGCATGAGTTGTCATATAGATTTGCGCTGCGCAATAACACTTTTATTAGTATGTTACATCATTCCCATCAGACTAGCAATGCTACAAATTGTTGGATATGTGGCCGACTCCCTCCCTATCAGAACTATAAGGGAGTTTTGCCCCTCTTTCCCTATCCGTTCACACACAATGGCTCCTGTGGAGCATGGTTTAGTTTGATCAATTCCCTAGACTCGAATTCCGCAGTTTATCAAGACAACTGGGTATGGGGAAACCTGAACTCAGTTTTGCTCAAAGTCTGCCACCCTAACAAGGAGGGACTTCCCAAAAGAACAGGAACTGATCTAGAAAATGAAGTATATGGATTAGGTAATTTTACACTTAACCTCATGATCCTGAACGTTGAATCTGAAGCTACACCCATATTGCCCGCCATGTCGGTATTCCCAGTAAAAGGGGAACTATGTATAAGAAAGAATGGCTCCATACACATGGGCCATAGTAAATGCACCACTGTGATAAAATTTAGTGATCAAGGCAAGTCTACATTTAGAGCTTCTCGTCATTCCTACTTTATATGTGGCCAGACCGCATATATACGCCTACCTCTAGATTGGGATGGTACCTGTTATATAGCATTCCTCCTACCACCTGTTTTCTTAGCTCCTCCTGATTATCATAGAAATACTCATTTAGTACACAATAGACAGCAGAGAGATCTCCCAATCGTCGATTACACTGAAACAGCATGGGAAAAATACACAGATTTCAATAAAGGTTTCTTTCCTTATATAGGTACAGTCACTAATAGTAAGTTGATACGTAGATTAACCAGAACCCTCGAAGCAGTAGTGAACGAAACTATTTCCGCCTTAGGCAATTTAACAGAAGAGCAGTCTGCTATGCGGATTGTTGTGCTTCAGAATCGTCTTGTCCTTGACGTCATCCTGGCCGATAGGGGCGGAGCTTGTAGGGTCATCGGATCAAGTTGTTGCATTTTCATACCAGAAAATTCACCGTCAGTATATAAAGCCATAACCCGCCTTCATAAGATTGTAAGCCAGATACACCAGAGTCCAGGCACCTGGACTTGGTCCGGTTGGTTCTGGGGCGTGTTGTCAGCCTGGGGATGGAGAATTCTATCCTTCCTAGGTATTGGCTTTCTCATACTATTCAGTTGCTGCTTATGTCTACAATGTGGGCCAGCGATTTGTGGTCTGTGTGCCACCTCGTGTATCCCACATCCAAGTTCGAGATCCCGGAAGAAGAAAGAAGAACAAATGATGTTATATGAACAGATCGATGGATTGATGAAGATTGATATCTCCTAAGGGCCAGTAGGGGATAAGGAGGGAATGTGGAAATATGGATTTTTATGGTCGGTTATGTCCCCTATCTTGGACCCCAACGGTTTCATGTATAAGTCACAAGTACATGTATGTTCCCTCCAGTTCCAGTTATGAAGACGCAAACACATGTGCGTCCACCATCAACATGTCCTCTTTCAGATCCGCCATGAATGGGCCGGATATTCTATTCCTAAGTATAAAAGGCCACCGGCTTTATATGGTTCACTTCCCACATTTCTACAGATTCAGTCGAGTAGGCCCTGATTCTGCCACCAAGCCTTTTCTTGCCTTCTGCCTCTGAAAGCTCCAGTCTGAGCCTGCATCTGTGACCATGAACTTTGTCTTACTCCCTGCGCGGCTAACGGTGCCTGATCCAGCCCGTCGCCTGCCAAAACTGTATTTCACCTTCGAGATTATCTCCTTCGCTCCTCATCCGATGCATTCCTGTCTAGTAGTTTAGGTAAACATTCCTCCAGCTACAGTGCAAAGGGCCAGGCCTCGCTGCCCTCATGCAAGTAATTCATAGCCCCGTTACCATGGAATATTCCTACCCCCTCGCATCTAGTGTAGACACTTAGACGCTTGTACACGCACTAACAGTCAGTATAGTCAGTATAGAATAAGATTCTATCCTAAGAGACCTCTCTTTTTGGATAACACAGTTCTTTAAACATAGGATATTAGATATGATTTGGGATTAGGTTGACATAACCCCAGACTTTTGTCTCCACATGTAGAGCTAAATGTCAAGTCCCATTCTCCCCCTAGTTGCACGTCAACTCACACGTCATGCTGCTGCACGCGCATCTCTGCCAAGTATTCTTGCTGACATTGCGAAATTCTTTCATGGAACCACCCATTTGTGACATCATACCTAATGACGTTCTTTAGTTACGCCTAGTTACACCCATTTTAGTTACGCATGTATGCCTTTATCTCTGCTATCAACTGTTACGCCTCCTGCATCTGTTTTACTGTAATGCCTTTTCTATAAAAATGATTACCTGTCAATAATGTATTGTTCCTTCCTTCCTGAACTTTCGTGGTGATGGAATAGAAGGCCCATAATTCGAATTATGTTCCCTTGTATAGGAATAAAGCCCGTTCCGAACCTCTAATACCACGGATTCTGCCTCTTATTTTATTGAGCTATTCTTATTAATTTTCCGCATCAAATTAAGTTCCGGTAATTAAATTATTTACCACACCATCCTGCCGGCTATGTCTAACGAGGTATTTGACACTCTGAGCCTTAAAATTAAATCTGGCTCCCCCTTAGACCCATTGAAGCCGGAGTTCCTTATTCGTCTCCCGCCTCTCTGTCGTGAACCCATTTTGGACGTGATTAATCTTTCCCTCAGTGAGGGCGTGGTCCCGCCATCCTGGAAGCAAGCTGTGGTCAGCCCTATTCTGAAGAAATCCAACTCTGACCCCTTGCTCCCGGAGAATTACCGGCCCATCTCCCTCCTGCCTTGGACCGCCAAGGTCACTGAGGCACACGTGAATTCCATCTTGTCTGCCCACCTCTCTCGTAATAACATTCTTGACGAGAGTCAAAATGGTTTTCGCGCCCAACACAGCACTGAAACTGCTTTGCTCTTCATGACCGAGCATTTGCGGTCAGTGCTGGATGCGGGGCAGACTGCGGCACTCCTATTGTTAGACCTGAGCGCCGCGTTTGACACGGTGTCTCATGACATTCTGATGCGGCGCTTGGAGGAAGTGGGTATTGGGGGGAAGGCTCTTCAGTGGTTCCGCTCCTTCCTCTCGGACCGGTCTTTCAAAGTAGCCATTCCACCTGGCCAGTCCTCTTTCCATTCTTTGGAACTGGGAGTCCCTCAGGGTTCTGCTTTAAGCCCCACATTGTTCAACTTGTATGTGAAACCGTTGGCCGCTGTCGTCAGGCAATGTGGCCTTACCATGACATCGTATGCCGACGACACGCAGCTGGCGGTGACACTCAGTGGGGACCCTGAGGTGACTGCGCCCAGGTTCCGTGCAGGACTTATAGCTGTGGCTAGCTGGATGCGTAGCAACTGCCTACAGCTTAATGCTAAGAAAACCGAGGTCCTGGTTGTGGGGAAGCAGGCGGAACTTTGGGGAGACCAGTGGTGGCCTTCTGAACTCGGGGTGTCCCCCATTCCAGCGGCCGAAGTTAAAAATCTGGGGGTGTGGCTGGATTCCAATCTTTCTTATACCAGCCATACAAAGAAGACAGCAGCTACCTGTTTTGGTATTCTGCGAGGGCTGAGGTCAGTCCTCAAATTCTTTGACCCCCCCACTCGGCAACTGGTGGTTCAGGCCTCTATTCTTTCCCGGCTGGACTACGGGAGTGCCTTGCTTCTTGGAGTCAACCAGGCTGAGGCTACTAGGCTTCAGAGGGTGCAGAACGCTGCTGCACGGGCCATTGTTGGCCTTCCGAGACGAGGCTCTGTCTCTGCTGTTCTGACCTCCCTTCACTGGCTTCCGGTCAGACAGAGAATCAAATTTAAGGCTCTCTGTCTGACATTTAAGATCCTGAAGCTTTCCTCTCCCCCTGCTTTGGCGGGCCTTATTTCTCCTTACGTCCCCACGCGGTCTCTCAGGTCTGAATCTTACCATCTGGCGACTAAGCCTAGGTTCAGGCTGAGTAGGATGGGAGGACGCTCTTTTCGTGTTCTGGCGGCTGATCTATGGAATTCCCTTCCTTTACATATTCGCGCCCTAAACAGCCTGACTCTTTTTAGACGCGCCATTAAAACACATCTGTTTGCCCCTGCTATCTGATTTCTCTTTTCTTGGCCTTGACCTGTTGTGTTGTGTACCTGATCAGGCGCCAGGACGCCCCTTCGCTGGGGCAGCTGTGCGCCTAATAAAAGTGAATAACATAACATAACATAACATAACAGTGATGCTCTATCACTAGACCACCAGGGACTCAAACTACTGGCCAGAGGTTTAGTGGCAGGTACAGGGGCAGCGGCTACCAGGGGGAGTTGTGTAGGGAAGGGCGCAGTCCACTAACAAGGTCACATTAACAATCTTATCATGGAAGTGGAGAACATTCCTAATAATAGGAGAAGACAGCCTTTGAAATGCATTTCTAAGACTAAAATTTCACAATTTTATAAAGGGACAGTAAATGTTAATTGCTCTAGTACAAATCTTCACTTTTTGGTTGATTTAGAAAACCTAGAACTTGTTGTGTTACAACACACAGAGCCCAGATAACTTCTACTAACAATTTAATCCAACTAGAAGCTCCCACAAATGGCCTGTCTGTTAGCATGTCCCCAGCAATCTGTTCCAATCAATATTCCCCTTTTGAAAACTTAAATGAGGAAAGGAATCAGCATCCCAATCTTAGGGCCATGCCCACCACATGCTTTGAGGATATCAGAGCCATCGTAGACAGTTTGAGGAGTGACCTCAATGAGGAGAAAGAAGCAGTTTCTAGGTTAAAGTCAAGGCTAACAGATTTCCTGGAAGCTAATAAAAGTTTAACAGAGAAACTTGTGATCTCTGAGACTAATGACCATCCTGTTTGCCACGGGAACCTTCTAACTGCCTCTCAGGTTCAATTAATTATGCTGATATCCCTTTGGGTAGCGGGGGCACTGGGAATAGAGGCTTGTTCTGCTTCCTCCCAACTGAGGTGTAATATTAATGGTAATCTCTTGGGCTCAGTAGGTGTTTATGCAACGAAGAACTTGACAACCACCAACTGCCAGGAAGGTATTAAAGCTATTGTAGCCAACTCCAGTTTTACCAGAGCTTCCCCAAATGACATTTGGCATAGCAGCTGGACTTCTGAATTGAACAGGCAGCATAGCAGCAGAGTTAGCCCAAGCAAACCGGGACCTTTACATCCGGTTCAGCTTAAAAATCCTTTTCTCCCCTCTCTAGCCTCAGGGAACCCTCAATTTTCATGATTAACATTCCAAAGCTAAGGAAGGGGCAAAGGGAAAACTCAGCGTCATTGATAAATAAGGGGGCTCATTGGATACACTGTCAGCGTTATTGTTTTTCTTTAACTCACTCAGATATTATTTATGCACCGCGCTTGACTAAAGGTAACATTGACTATGACACTGTCAAGTTAATCCTGAGAGATCCCCACTTAGAGGATGGGTTACTGGCTTTGGATGCATGCACTATTCCACCTCCAGGCCCCAACATCCAATTTAAAAAGTAGCCCAAGATCCCTGCAGACTCATACTCCCGGAACTCATGTATGCCTAGTATTCCAGCGTTATCCTTCACTTTTAATCCTTCCAGTTTTACGAGTTTTGTAAAAAGAAAATCGTTTCATGAACCAACTGATTCTATGAGGTTGGATTACACACCCCTAGAAGAGACTGATTGACTGATCACCAACAGAGCCAAATATACACACTGGTGCTTCCAGTCTTCCCATTCTGTCCCCTTCATTAGTAATTAACCACCAAGCCAACCGCATGCCGAAACCCCCAGCACATTGTTCGCCCCCTTCTTTTGACCTCTCACCAGAAAAGGGTTTTCCCCCATTCAGCTTTCATCTTGGAACATAGCAGGTCTATAAGGGAAAATTACACTTCCAGAGTGGGGACTTTTTATTGAACGATTGGATTTTACTTATGCAGAAAACATGGGCGTTGGAATCTATGTTTAGAACAGGTTTCTCAAACTATAGCATCGAGGAAATTCCATCTATAGCTGGTCGTCCATCTGGGGGGTTGTTAATTTGGGTTAGAAATTCTCTTTAATCTAGCTAATAAAACGCTGGAAATTTACATCTTACAAATCATTGGTTGCAGCTGAATGGCAGTAATGGCCGTAGGGGAACTTTATATAATGTGTACAACTGCACCACATATAAAAACACAGAATCTTCCTTGTTAATTTATGCACCAACTTGAAAGCAGGCTAGACAGGACACCTCTTCTAATTGCAGGAGACTTTAATGTTACATTTGAGCCATTAGATGGCATCTCTTCCGTCGTTGCCATGTAAGATGAAGCCCGGGGTATTCCGAAGTTGAAGTCAGAAACTTTATGTTCTTGGTCTGTTTCCACCACACAATTACTGTCTCTCACTTTATCAAATGGTTGTTCACGCTTGTAATGGGAAATTTAAATCGGACAGACACAGGGCATTTACTTTCTCTAGAGGTAACTGTCAGAGACGTATCAATCATATTTTATTGGACATTGACCTATGTCATACAGTCTTGGATTTAGAAATAGTATCTAGGTCTGATAGCGACCACAAGGCCCTAAATCTAACATTTAAAGGCAACTTTTTGCAATACAATCAATGCATATGATCGGTCAGAGGTGGTCTTCTCCAAGGGAACAATAGAAAGACTGTGAAATGGTCCAACCTACTTACCAAACCAACATTGCACATTTATGATGAATTTATCAAAGTTCTTGTTCCATTTAGGAGCGGTCCGGTCATTACGATCCTTATATTAGATCTCCACAACCTTATGTTCAGTGCTCTGCAAAGGCTATCGATAAAACAAGCTTCTTCTTCAAAACCAGTGATTCATCAGTCTGTCCCCTGGTTTTATGAAGAGTGCCAAAATACCAAAGGAGCATTAATTAAAGCCATTAAATTAGGAGATCGAGAGGCAATTAAGGGAGCGTGCTCACAATTTAAACGTATAGTGGCCTCTTCTAAACAGGGCTTGATTGATTCCAACTGGAATGCTCTCATCAAGGCCTCAAGACAGAAAGACACCATAGCCTTCTGGCATATGGTAGTAGAAGCAACACCAGCCCATTTGAGCTGTGTGTACAACCCCAACAGTGGGTGGACCAATTTACAGAAATGTATGCCACAAATAGTTTAGACAACTGTAATCCAGAATGTACTTTCAACCTATTTGATTACTTTCTAACGGTACATGATCCAGAAACAAGCATCCCTTGCTCACTTTGCCACTGGATTCAAGCTACGCTGGCTGATGAGGGGTGTTACCCCGGAACTGGACCCAGGATGCTTGTTTCCGGTCCAGGGAAGACCTGGCTTGGCAGTTTGGGCTGGACTGTTCCCATAAGGAACAGGGTCAAGATTAATTTGCATATGGCTGGGTCTGAACTGGGGTGGTGAAGTGAGCTAAAGAACAATGATGGATTCAACCCAGATCTGTGACTGGGGGTTAGTGTCTGAAATGTTTCAGTGCTCCGTCCATCTTGTGTTTGCTTTGTTTGCCCTAAGTTGGCAGGGTATGCCCAGACGTGGATCTCTTGCTCATTTTGCCACTGGATTCAAGCTAGCCTGGCTGATGAGGGGTGTTACCCCGAAACTAGTCCCAGGATGCTTGTTTCCGGTCCAGGGAAGACCTGGCTTGGCAGTTCGGGCTGGACTGTAACCATATGGAACAGGGTCAAGACTGATTTGCTTATGGCTGGGTCTGAACTGGGGTGGCAAAGTGAGCTTAAGAACGATGATGGATTCAACCCAGATCTGTGACTGGGGAGTAGCTGAAAAGTTTCAGCGCTCCGTCCATCATCTTCTTGTGTTTGTTATAACTCTCTAGTCCTGATGATGATCCCATTATTATGTTAGGGATCGAAACGTCATCGACCTTTGTTCCTTGACACCTTTTTTTTTATGTAACTACTGTACGTTGTGTAATGGTGCTCTCCATATGTTTGTGGCCTTATTGTTAATTGTATTAGGGCCGCACATAACTATACCTGAGTTCTTTGAATCATTTTTCTTGATTACTGTCCCACTTCCTATGTCTCCTTTTTATTCATGATGGAAATAAAAAATATGAATATTCCTATTGGTATTTCTACAACACAGTCTTTATTATATTCTGTGTCGATAACTACCATTCATGCATGTAGGGGACCACTGTATAATGCACAATAGGGCTAAGCAGTCCTCTTGCCACCGAACACTCTGTCACCTGTAAACAATTCACCCAACTTTCTTAGTACAAATGAGATTTCAGCATGGTTCTCAATTTAGCCTGAGTGACAAATTAATGCAAATATGCTGGAAGAGTATTTGACAGACCTCTGTCCACTCCTGGAATTCCCTAGGCAACCTTTGATGACAGCTCATCAGGGTATACCATACAAAATCGATGATCAAACCATCTTGCCATGTATAAAGTGAGATATTTCCTTTTAGATAAACAGAGCCTGAACCCCATGTTGCATTGTTAAATAGTTCTGAGACACTATAGTCTGACCCCGAAACCAGCAGATAGCTGGTATAACTTGATAAGCTGCGAGTGGCCTGCAATACATGGACTTTTCACTCTCCATTATCCCATGTTTTCGTAATTTGATAAAATTTAGTTTTGACATGTCAAAATAATGTTTTTGGCATAGTCTAACAAGGATTTTACCACTGGGCCTATGAATATGGAACCTAGGTCTCTAGGCACAACATTACAATTATATTTAGCAGTGGCAGATGATACAAAATATTATTCATAAGATAGTTAACTTGAGATTCGGCGACAGATCCTTATCAAATGCAACTCCTACTTTCTTGACCTCATCATCCTGCCCAACAGCCAGTTGGACATTCTCAAAGAAAATTAAAATGCCATAATTTAGCCAGAAATTAATGGGAAGGAAGATCATTTTGGTCTTAGTGGCACATAACTGTGGCCGGGTATCTTCACACCTTCCATACTATGGAGACACTCAATCATGCTGTTAAATTGATTAGAATACCCTGTGAACTTAAGGTGATTTGGCCTAGCTTGTTCACAGGGCCACTGGAATATGCAACTATGAATCCATAGTGGTTTAGGCATAACTATAGAATTAACACTCTTGAGACATAGTCCACCATCTACTGCATAATTTTTAGATATCAGCAAAAAAAACATGTTTTAGCTCAAACAGTTCATATGCTACTAAAATAAAGTGTGGCGTGTGGTGTGGTGCAGCCGCCTACTCTTTACAATGGTCAACTAACCATCTTTAAATTGCTGATGGCAGCATTCAGGTGTTAAACGGGTACTAGTGAGGTGAAACCTTTGCAAGGCAGTATTATGTGTTTTAATATGCATAAAAGAGAAAAATATTACTGGCACTGAATTTGTTGTGTTGTGCCACATAATTTGCCCTTCTTTGAGTCATAATTTAGTCAAACCTGCTGCAGAAACTGATCTTCTGTTGCCCATATTTTCAGGATTCCTGAAAATGAGTTAAAAGTTGAAAATGGGGGTTGAAATGCAGAGCCATAAAGTGATCCCTATGGAACTCTACAATTCACTTTCGTTGGGAGAGAAATACTCCAGTGTGATGCCCTAAGTGGTACGGGTATGCCAGCCGTGGGTCCTGTACACACTATGCCACTGAAACAAAGTTATACCCGACTGATAAGTTCTAATAAAGGCAGAACTAGTCTTGGGTTGCCTGTGCTCTAGTTTAGGGAGGACCTGGCCGTTCAGGCTGAACTGTTTATAATGGGACAGATTAAGGCTGATATGCATATGGCTGGGTCCAAACTGAGGTGGCATTGTGTGCAAAAAAATTAAAAAAGGACTGATATGTGGCACTGAGTAATTAACAATGGCTAGGATAAATTCAAGCATTCCGTCCATCACTTTTTTGAATACTTCAATATAAATAAGGGTCGCTTCCCCTGCCTGCTCTAATGAGTGGATCATGCAGAAATGATCTACCGTAAATGACAGTGGAGAGATCAAGTAAGATTTGCATAACTAAATGAACCTTTTCCACTACCTTTCACAAATTGTCCCAAAAATAGTGTAGCATGTTCTCAGTCCTATGACATAGCTATAAACTAGACTAGACTAGATAAGGTCAAGGATGCTACGCTGGTCCACATGACTATAATTAGGAAATGACCACCATTAACATGATCCTGCCAAAAGATGAGTCCTACATTTGGGATTAGAGCACCTAAGCTCCTCCAGGCACAAATTTAGTTTTGATAATAGTTTCCTTTAGTATTGGAGGAGCAACACTGCCTTGTAGAGGGCATTATGGTTGGATGTCACCTTCTAGTGTTTACTGTGGTGCTGGAGATGTCAGTGATCTCATTGCAGAAAGGTAAGATTTAGATCACAGAAAGCTTAGATTTAGATCTCATTGTGAAAGGTTAGATTTTGCTAGGCTTGGGGAAAGGCATCTCTGGAGAATCTGGAGGTGGTGGCTGTTTCTCAGTTGTAGCGTTGCTTTGACATCACACTCTTCATAATATTTTTAATGTTACCCTTTCAGGTTTTCACGTTGTCTATTGGACACAGACCAACTTAGTGTGCAAGCATGGTGATCCCCTTTGACCCATTGGTTGGAGTAGAAATATCTGCCCTTGCCAGACTGCTTCTAAGACTTTTATGCATCACATTGTAGCACATCACACAAGAGCCTCTAGATTGTGGGAGGCGAGGGGCACGGCTTGTAAGTATGTCTACTAGTCATGGAGGGGAAGACATAATAGACAGTTGGTACTTAACGTGAGAGCTGCTGTTTATTGTTCCATTTACTAAGGCCCTGTTTACAAACAAAACCAAATAGAGACAGAACAGAGTAGAGAGATTGAGGGCCAGATGTACGACTCTTTCATTTAGCGCCTCGTAATTTGCGACTAATTGCTAGTCGCAAATTGCGAGGCACTAAATGGAATGTACAACAGTGGTATTAGACTGTTTTGCGATTCCCAATGGGGTCGCAAATGGCGAGGCTCATTAATATTAATGAGCCTCTTGCAATTTGTGAGCCCATTGGGAATACCAGCCCTCCCAGGGATGGTGGCCTGCTGGTCTCAGCAGACCACTATGTCTGGGACTACTTTCTAATAAAGCAGCGTTTTGTTTTTTTAAGGCAGCCCATTTACTTAAGATTAGAACTTGTGCCTCCTGATTCTAACAGCTCTCCTACTGGAACACGTTTACTCCCAGGTGGACCTCTCACAAGGACGTTCCCATTATGCGCTGGCGCAAGATGTCGGTGCTTCTGTACCAGTATCAGATCCCTATGCCAGGATTCTGCGGTTTAGTGCCTTGCAGAGTGCTGTTCTAAAGTGTCAGTAGTAGGCTTACCGCACGAATATCGATGTCTCTTGAGCACTTCAGCAGACGTATAACGTCAATGAAATAAAAAATAAGACCAGTGCTTCATTTGAAAAAGAGTGAGTGCTGGTGCCCACATCTCAGCTCAGAAGCCCAAGGCCAGTGGAATTAAATGTTGTCATGCCTAAACCAATGTTGCATAGTCTTTATTCTACCTCGCACATCTCTAATCCACTACCAGACACTCTTTGCCCCTTTCTCTCTCACTTCCGGGTTCCTACTTTTTAGGTCTCGGCTGCGAAGGCTGCGCTTGCGCAGTCTCGCTCCGAGATTTAATGACTTGGAGAAGAGGGGCTTGAACCCGCCCCTCTTCTCCCCTGTTCTCCATTGGTTGGCCTCTTGAATGCTGGCCAGCCATTGGAGAAGAGGTCAGTCATTCCTATTAGGCCCCGTCCTTTTCGGATCGGGGGGCGTGTTTTTTGCAAGAAGTCTCAGGAAGGAGACAACAGCAAAACACGCCCCCGAATCCGAAAAGGACGCTGCGTTTCTCCGAGGCATTTCTGCTCTCGGAGAAAGGCGGTGGTGTCTTCCGGTCGGCTTGTTTACATAGAGTTGGGCGCATAGCACTGCACGCGACTTATCCACGTTCCTCCACTGACGTCACCATAATTTCTTCAGCCTGACAGTCAACATTGGTACGCTCAGCTTCAACTCGCTCACACTGCCAGCCGCACCTTGGTTTAAGCACTTAACTGGGCGCCAGAAAGTAAGGAGACTCAGCAATATGCTTCTTCGATGCTAAAATCTATTTGAGTTACGAAAGGTGGTTCTTTAGTCCTGAATCGGTAGTAGTTAGTTAAGGAGCCCAGGTCTAACGTGAAGTAGTGTCTGGGGCGGTTTCCGCTCGTCTGCACTTTTGTAATGAGGAGAGATGCTTCAAATAAGGGTTCAGGTAAGTTTTATTGTATAAGCCCCCAGACACATCTGGTTCTCATGAAGGCAAAATGGAATCTTATCGGTTAACCGATCTGTAACTATGGAATGTACAGAGATGGTGTGACGGGCAGTGCCAATGAGGTTTGAGAATCATATTGCATCACAATGGGACATATTAGCATGGCAATACATCATCACAACACCAGTGCTCTCTGAAAGTCAAGTCACATTTGACACAGGGATACAAAGCAGCTATTAACAGTCATGCAACTGCAGGGCCACCTCTGTGTAGGTATATGAGGAGAGGGAAACACCAGCAGGGAAGATGAAAGGATTGCAGGTGTTTGGAAAAGCGGGGGTACGAACTGATCCGCTGCAACAGAGTTTAAAGGTACCAAAAGGTAATATCGTGTAGACAAAGGTGACCATAGAAATACAGCTTTCAAAATTTACATGGGATTAGGTGAATGAACACCAACCATGGATAAGCACTGGTTTCTTAAACAATATTTGAATATAAATCAGTTTTGGTGAGTCGTTTTGTAAACCAGTCTCGCCAGAGTAAAAGTGTGAAAGGAAATGAGCATGAAAGTAAGAGACAGACAGAGAAAGAGACAGAGGGGGGAAAATAAGTGCAAGATACGAGAAGATCATTAAACACACTGTCAATTGGGAGAACATCGTATAATTGGTCATTTTTCTCTTTTGAATAAAATTACAAAACGAGGTGGCTTTATTGCAGTGCATGTGCTACATATGTAAACACCGGAAAAGCAATTTTATGAATTATTTTGAGTGGGGTAAGAGTATAGCCGCTACTTTCCTAAAATCGGGAGATAATGAGAACACATTTTCAAAATACCCCAAAAAACATACATTTTGGCAAAGCCAATAGGTCCCACCTTGCTGGCAGGTTGGCTTTGCCAATGCTTTTTGCCAATGCTGAATAGAAGGGGGTAAAATAAAGGAGAGAAAGGGGTGATTCTCTATGAGCACGCATGTGCGATGACGTGCACAAATGTACGATGACGTGCACAAATGTGCGATGACGTATGTACTGAGAATATATATATATGTACACACATATATATATTTATTTTTTTAACTCTTTTTTTATTAATTTCCGGGCATAATAAAATCACATGACATAAAAACGTATTGCTGTTCGTTGGTACAAATTCCATTGACATTTTGCACATCATCAGTAACTGTAGTACAAGAAACAATTCTTCTGACAATTCATACTTCCTGTTCCTTTCCCCCTCCTTCTCAGTCGGAAGAATATATCTTTTTTTAGTTAACGTTCTAAAGGTAGCAGACACTGGAGAAGTGTGGCTCACTGGTTAGAGTAGGCAGACCTGGAAGCAGAGGTCAGCCTGGGACCAGGGTTCAATTCCCGGCTCGGCTGGGTCTTGAGTCCATAAATTGTCCATGGACTCGATAATTCTCGCTCCAGTGCATACTTGATTCGTGGGTTCACACTCTGCGACTCTGGGCAATAGCTTGCTTAATCTCCACAATGGCCCCTCGCGGCGGGATGCCTGGCTTTCACCTTGTGGATGCCCTGCTGGGTAATCTCACAAGGGAATACCAGGACGGGTTCCCTAAGCAAGCGCTTAGAGACCGGTTGGTGATTTGCGCTATATAAATATCTGCACATTTACATTTACATTTACACCACTTGGATCAATAACTGCGTTTTGGTTGATTTTCTGGCTCAGGGATCCACGCGGTCGGGCCGATTCTTATTGATTCGTTGGTTTACGGCCCGGTACGGTCGTGCGGTTTCGGATTGGTGAATTGGTTCTTAGACCCATGCAGTCGGTAATTTTTTTAGTTGATTCTCTGGTGCTCAACCTTCTGCGGTCTGGCAAGTTCCGTTCGTTTCCCGTGTCTCGGGGCCGCCCGCGCACCCCGTTGTCTGGAGATGATGGCGGAGACTCTGCAGCTTTTTCTTCGAGGAACAAAACGGGAACCAGAGGAAGAGGAGGAGAAAGGACAGGGAGGCAAGAGGAGGCGGAGCGAGGGGGAAACCGTAATGGGCAGCATGCAGATACAGTGAGACAGGAGGGGAACAATAGGTATTCTGAAGGTCGGGGGCGCCGGAATGGGTATTGAGGGCCACATTACTGGATAACGGGGACAGGATTACTGGGGGACTTCGGGGATGGGTTATGAGGGGTTGTATTGCTGGGTGACTTGGGGGCCTGGGACACTGGAAGACTGCCCTGCTGGGCAGCGTTAAAGGGGCATGGTGGATGCGCTGTGTATTGGAGTCTGATGTCGTGGGGGTGGGGGCTAAAGTGCTGTTGTTGCCCGATACCTTCCTAAGTATTGTAATTGAAATTGGGCATCTCTCATGCAGTGTTGTTGTATTGACAGGACAGTGTGCCTGAAAAACAAAGAGGGGAGCAGTGTTGAGGTTTTGGGGTTTGTAGTGTTGGAGTACTGCTCAGCACAACGCTGGAGATATTGTGAAGCTTTTTTGCTGGGGAATAAAGATGTTTTTATCGGAAAACTGCAGCTCTGGGGTAGGAGGTCCGCAGTCATGTGATTGGGAGTGCAGTGCTGCGTTTTGGGGGCTGCAACACTGGGAATTTGGAGGCTGCATGGTAGGTTAATTAAAGGCTGCGGTGCTGAGTTTTATGTGGGGCCTGGGAGTACTGGACTGGGTGTGGACACCGGACTGCAGAATGTTCATGGGGGCTGCGCAACCTGGGTTGTTGTGTGTGCATGTGCGGAGTTATTGCGGGGGCGGCCCTAGTGTCGGTTTTTAGGTCTCGGCTCGTAGGCTGCGCTTGCGCAGTCTCGATCCGAGATTTGATTAAGCTATTGACATTGTAAATAACAATGCCGTTTCTTTAAATGTTTAAAAACAAAAAACATAAACAAAAAATAATGTCATGAGCAATGCCAATAGCTCTAACTTTAACAATGCCGAGACCATTGCATTGTAAATGCTTGTTCCCTTTATGACGGATTTCAGTGTTTCTCTTCGTCCGTCTTTCCGTTTTTTCTCTCTCCTGCTCTGGTCAATGGCTGACGCTGAAAAATAAGTGATGTTCCCCAAAAATGAGTACCGATGGCCCCCACCAGCATCCGCCGGCTCAAATTAAGCACTGAATAAGACTGGTTTTAAGTTAAAAAAAAATCAATTGATGTGTTTCTTGTAAAAAAAAAATTCACAGCCATATAGTTGTTTTTTTCTACTAAAACAATTAGATGGAAATGGCCTTGCTGATGACGGATTTCAGCTATCCGACGGCAGTGATTCACTCTTTAACATCCCGGAGACACTGTAGACTTGAAACAGATCACAGGATAAAAATATACCACAAGATGAGAACACCGGGCTGACCTCGTGACTAACCCGTAGATACACACAACAGACACACTCTCGCCAACCTGGGATTATTAATGATGCTGTCATTCAGCGCACTGAGCCTGTTTCCTGGCTACTTATTAAAAGCATTGGTTATCATAAAAGGACAGAGTGTAGCTTACAATTTTTTTAATCCATTTTCTGGCCTATTTCAATATTGCCATCCTACGTCCTGAGTAGCGCTGCTGTCACATTCGCTCTACTGCCCCATCCCTTTTTGAATTCATATAGTGTTTTTGCCGCCACCACCAGCTTGGAGCTAGGTGCGTAGCTATCATTAGTGCAGTAGGTGCAGTGTTACCGGGCCCAGTGCATCCAAATCCGGCTGTCTTTTACTACCCTGCCAGGGAAAGCGGACCCATTTTCCTGGATTGCACTAGTTCACTTGGCACCCCGGAATGGCACTGGTTGGAAACAGCTCCAAGCATTCACCACCTTTATTGAACGGTGGTGTCCCAATGTTACCACAAGCCTGCCTGCCGCCAAGCTCACCTGGTAGCCTACACTTGGGACTACTTTATGTGGAAGGTGGCGATCATGACAGGATGTGGAGGGCGCGGGTGGTTGCAGTAGTGACTGCCGCCAAGCTCACCTGGTAGCCTACACTTGGGACTACTTTATGTGGAAGGTGGCGATCATGACAGGATGTGGAGGGCGCGGGTGGTTGCAGTAGTGACTGCCGCCAAGCTCACCTGGTAGCCTACACTTGAGACTACTTTATGTGGAAGGTGGCGATCATGACAGGATGTGGAGGGCGCGGGTGGTTGCAGTAGTGACTGCCGCCAAGCTCACCTGGTAGTCTACACTTGGGACTACTTTATGTGGAAGGTGGCGATCATGACAGGATGTGGAGGGCGCGGGTGGTTGCAGTAGTGACTGCAGTAAATACATAATAATGGAGTAGACAGGAAAGTAGGTCTTCTTCCCAGCTCCATGGAACTCTTCCAAGCACAAATGAAGGCAAAAGTGACATTTTATTATGAGACATTTTATTTGAGTATGGATACCCAGGGTAACAGCAACAGATGAATAGTGGATTCAAACTTGAAACGCTCTCTCAGACAGAGGAAAGGAGTGTTCAAAATGTGGGGGTTATGAAAACAATCATGAGATGTGGGCATCTTTTAATCTATTGAAAGTGATGCGTAAAGGGAGGAGTTTGTCCTCACTAGAACATATGTTGTATGTGTTCAAAGCAGCGGAGAGGTGGATTTCTGAATTTGTTGTATTGTTTATTTAGAGTGGGGAAGCTTTTGCTTTGTGTCTTTTTCTTTTTACAGTCATCTGTGTCTGAGGTTTAATAAATTCAAAGGGATTTTGTAAGTATGAGTTATGTATTTTCTCTTTATTCATTCATCAGTGATAACATTTCTATCAAAAACGTTTTACACAGCAGAATGGAGGGACATAAGTAGGGCAGGTGGATTGACATAGTATGAAGAGAGCACACTTTAGGGCTGGCTCAACTGCACCAATAAATGATATTGACTGATGAATACAGATTATCCAAATAAAAATGTTTCAACGAATGAATGACCCGATTCCCAGGAGCTTCAACTACTTAGGGCATCTAAGAGTACTTAGGGTAAGGTTATGAAACGATTAGCCCAGAATCATGACATTTTGTCAACTGACGAATCCAGCATTAGCTTGTGTTCTCCAGCTCTTTGCGGTCGGTGGACCATCTCACGCCAGGTCACTACAGACACCTTCTCCAGTCCTGAAGTCTTTGCCTACAAATCATTGCTTTCATGTGTGTCAGCCTAATAGTTCAGTGGATGCAAAATACATTAGGTTGTCACACAAAAGTCCAGCACTGGGAAAGTGCCTGCAGTGAGCTAGAGGGGGGAGGTCACCCTAGTCAGAAGGTCAGTGACACCTCCTTTATTCCAAATGCTTGAGAACTGTCTCATCATGCTATGAGTCCTGGAAAGGAAAGGGTGGAGATCTTCCATTTTAGGGCTAGTTTCACTTCTGAAGGCCTTGTATAAAGACAATAAATGGCTGCGCTTGTTATTTAGCAGAATACGCCATATGCCTTCCTAAGTGGGACTCATAAAAAGCACACAGAGCATGCGCAGGCTGCAGCTATCACAAAGACATGGCAACGAGGGACCGCGAGAAGAAAATTAAAAATAAACAGAACACGAATGTTGCAGTCGCATCAACCGCCTATTCAAGCGTAAAAAAATTAATTGACTCCATCTGTATAGGCCTAATGACTGATTAAATGGCTAATCACAGAACTCTTAATTAAAACCATTTTTCTATTCTGAGGAGGAAGGGGCAGGAAAGCATTCATTAATGTCGTACAATGTGTGTCGGATTTGGTTTGTGTCAGTCACTAAGAGCCGTCAAATGAGTAATTAGGAGGAAGGTCATTGTGTGTAAACTTTTTTGCATACATCACCGGCCTGATTGGTTTGTGTCTTGTCTCGCTGTGCGCCGGATGCTGCCGCAGTGTGCGTTACGCCCTACGAAAAATGAGTAATTAAGATTAAGATTGTAACAAAGGATGTAACAAAGGATGTAATAACCCTATGCACCCACTACGCGTCATAGGGAGGGGTCAGGCCGGGCCCGGTTCTAGAGAGTGGGTTGGGTGGGCCAGGCCCACCCAAACATCACCCCTGGCTCTCCCAGTCGCGGCATAACACCAATTGCAAAACGCACATGTTAAGTTCCTCTTTCTCTGTGTCTTCCTGGGCAGTGCCAGCCCTCATATCTCAACCACACCCGAGTTTTTCACAGGCATTTAAAAGACCATTTACATGCTTTTGTGAACTGGTTAGCAAGGCTTCCCCCCCCCCCCCCCCCCCCCCCACTGGTTCCAGTACCAACTGGGTCCGCACCCTGGGTATTCCTTACATTTGTATTTAAATTTTGCTGCCACAGAGGGAGAATGCATTTAGTGAAAATTCATATGATGAGTAGGGTCGCCCCCTTTTGTAAGAGAACAATACAGACATTTGTTGTTTACAAGAGTCTGCAAAGACCTGGCTGTGACACTAAATAGGTCCATAAATAAAATCATATGTATTTATTTGTAACATGACTTTTCTGTCGTTGTTTCCAGGATCATTAATGCAGCTCTAAAACACATTTAAAAGTACTTTCTATTAATATGTGAAGTTTTAAGTATGCACAGATAAGGGGTAAACATTCCGGCTTTAGGTGCTTTTTGTACTGGACGGGACATTAAAATACCAGTGGTGCCTATAGAAATCCAGTCAGCAGGCAACCCCAATCACAAGATTTGGTTTATTGCAGGATCAGCAAATTATTTCCTCCACCCTCCATCCCTGATTGATGCCATAATAGCAGTAGTTCAACTTACATCTGAAACCCTACTCGCCAACCGTCAATAACATGCTGACTTACTCCACGTGTCTGCGCATACATCCTGCATTCAAACAAATCACTGTTCATTCTCATTGCTCACACTCACCCTACACTCACAGCAATCACACTGCACTCACACTGCTCGCCATGCGCTCATGCTGTCACCCTGCACTCACATGTTCATCCTCCTCTTACCCTGCACTCAAACAAGTACACTGGTCATCCTGCACTCACAGTGACCACACTGCACTCACGCCACTCACCATGAACTCAGGGCATTCTCCCTCCAGTTACCCTACGGTCACATGAGCACACCACTCACCCTGCACTCACAGCAATCACTCTGTACTCACACCACTCACCATGTACTCACAGTTCACCCTGCAGTCATACGTGGACACGGCTCCCTCTGCACTCATGTGACACTTCCCTCACTTGTCACTCTTTCTGCTCACCCTGTAATCTCACTCTAACAAGCACATCATTCACCATGCATTAATTCCTGCCACTCTGAACTTTCACCCGCACCCAAACTCATATGGTCACATCACTCACCCTGCAGTCACTCCTCTCACCCTACTCTCACACTGGCATGTCGCTCACTGTGCACTCACACAAGGACTCCCACAGCTAACCCTTCTCTCTCATGGGTACACCACTCACCTTGCACTCACACAATGCAAACAAGCACAACCCTGGAGTCACACCACACATCCTACATTCCCTCCTCTCACCCTGCACTCACACGGCACTTCTCTCAGCCTGCAGTCATACAGGCACTCTGTTCACCCTGCCTTCACACATGCACAATAATCTGCCAGAACGCAAAGGGACATACCACTCACTCTAAACTAACTTCTCTCACCATGCACTCACCTGTCACTCTAATAGCTCACCCTTCACTCTTGCCTCTCATCTTGCACTCATGCACAAGTACACCACTCACCCTGCATTTACACTGCTCACACCACCCTGCACGCACTCCTCTCACCTGACAGTCACATGAGCTCTTCTCTTGCATTCATGCACCTCACTTGACACTCACATTGGCACAGTTTTCACGCTATACTCGCACCATTCACACTGCACTCTCTCACACTATTTACCCTCACCCACCAGAAGACAAGAGCTAGCCAGGTGCAGCAGGTGGAGTGGCACCAGGGCCGGCATGCCGGAGGGGGCAACTGAAACCTGATTATTACTGAATTTCAAAGTTCAAACAGGGGACCTATTTTGTTTCTTACACTAGGGCCCATGACACACTGGCTACGCCACGGACAGCAGCCAGAGATGAAGGCTCTTGGAGGTGAGGCTTTTTACGTTTGTGTTTCAAGTTTAATATTATACTCGAACACTGTAACTTCTTCCTCAACTATTGGAGGTCTCGTGATGTGAGAACACAGTACACCTTTCTTAAGACCGCAGTAGAGGTCAGCAGATTGATGTGGTGGGATCGTCTTGACCCTGCTGGAGCCAGGTCATACCCAATGACATAACCCAAAAAGATGGGGTCCCCTTGCAGAATGTGATGAGGAGCCCCCTGCACATATCTCACAGATATTCAATGGACTTGGGATGACTGGGTCCCTCTGAAGGGCTGAGGTGCCTCCTAGAGGGTTGGGAGATCACCCTGCACTGAAAGGCTGCAGAGGCCTGGTTACACCCCTGAGCACTCTATCCTAAACTATAACCAGTATAGAAATTTGCAGAATTAAGGTGCTCTCGGACACAGGTCTCAAATGTAAATTCCAAAATCAAAATTGGAGTTATGCACAGATCATTTAATGCATTAACAGTGGTCACCATTTGCATGTAATTGTATATTGGGGGCGGTTGGTCGAATCTGGAAGAAGGAGCCTAGCTACTGCTTAGGGACATAGGGTATGATCTACTGTATTAAGTTGCAACCAACTCTTGTGAAAGAGGCAAATACCTAAAAGTTGATATAGGCTGACATGGGAGTCAGTTACAAGCCTGGTGCTTGTGTTGATGAGTTGCTGTTGGCTCTACTCCACAGCCACCATCACTGCAAAGTGTTTTGTGTAGTTGTACTAATAGACTAAATGAGATTAACCCAGAGAGAGCTACAATGAATCAGATGGCTGTCTGCTACTCTGCCCGCAACCAGCTTTCATTCTGTTTTGGAGGAAAGGTGGCATCTTGATGAAGGGCGTCTTCTTGAAATTATGATTAAATGGCACCCTGAATCTCATCGAACAAGAGCTCTTTGGAGGTAGAGCGCTGTTACTCTGGGGTCACTGACTTCTTTTGGACCCTCAATGTTGGATCTTGCGGATTTTCTTCTGCACATCTTCCTTTTTAGGTCTCGCCTGACCCAGCACATGCGCTGGTCTGGCGAGACTTATTGAGACGGCTCCAAAAAGTGCTACCAGGCCAGCCTAGAGCTACGGTGCATGTGGGTGGGCGCGCGCGCCACGCTTTACCGTGATTACTTTCACTTTCGCGGCTGCACGGCCGCTTTGATGTTCGATCGCGATCACTTTCGCGGCCGCACGGCCGCTTGGCATAGCCAATAGGTCTCGCTTTTGGGATCTTATAAGTATTTAGTTATGCAACTGTTGCATGGCTAAACACTTATAAGGTCCCAAAGGCGAGACCTATTGGCTATGCCAATGCTTGTTTTATTCTCTCCTTTGCCACCAGTTCTTGTAGATTTCTGTTAACCTACTCTTGCTTTTCTTCCTTACTCCTCTTACTCAGTTGCTTGAGATTGTGGCGCTGCGGTTTTAACAGTTCCATGTGATATGGCGTCTCCAAATTCCTGTGCAAAGGACATGAAGATTGCAGCCTGGAGAGTTGTTCATTTCATTCCCAATTCCAGCAGTTCTGTCTATGTGTCACCCCATTTAGGAAGCTTTCTGGAGGTACGAAAATAATTCACCTATGTGTGTAGGATGACAACTTCCCTCCATGTTAGCAAGGACATTGTTTTCAGTCGTACACTTCATTCTCTCAAATCATTGGTATTCGGTATTTGTCTAATTAATTTGATAGAAGCAAACTAAGAATATAACACAAAAAAGGCTTACATCCCTGTACCACTACCCACCACATAACCTTACAATTAGCCTTTGCTCAAATTACCACTACTCTACCCGTTATATGCTTTGTATATGCACATAATCTACCGTTCGTATTGTGGTACCTGTTTGGAAGTAGATATGATGTGGCTAAGGCTTGTAGGCTACCTCCAGAAGGACCATAGATTAGGCCCGCTGTGGCACGCCCAAAGGCTTCCTTGGCCAATCCCGATAAACATTCCTGGATGGGCTGGGTCAGCCTTCACGCCCCCGCAACCTCTAACACAGAGGGCTCACCCCTGAGGGCACCCGTCATACCCACCCTCCTCCCCTGCCCCCACAGAGGGTGTGCAGATTTACCCGTAATAAGAATGCTCTTTAATGCGCATATCGTATACTCAACGTAACGCTCAGGAAACTACAAAGAGACTGATCCAATTGAGATCAATCTTTGGGGAAGAGATGTGCGCATGTTTCGGCACTGTGCAAGGGCATGCACTGCAGAGATGGATTATTATACTCCAGGATAAGCGAATGAGCCCTTTTGGCCCACTAGGGGGAGGAGAAGGACAGGGGTTGGAAGGACTCGAATGCCTGTTCCTAATCATAAGCATTGACTGTACTCAAAATGAACAGCTCAGGCACTGTTGAGATATTTAGAGGAGCAACACATATGTTTAAACAAACACCACTGTAGTGAGATCTTCAGTTGCCACAAGCACAGGTGCTGTTCAACCACCTGTTTGCGCAGTGCCGATTGTAAATGCTCATTGCACTGAGAGGCACTGAAGTTTTAATCTGGTCATATTTTTTTATTAGAGGTTACCACCATAATACCTTATCTAGTGAGCATTTTGTTTTTTTTAGGTGAGGTGATCTTTTACTTTGAAAAAGTTTCCACATCACCCCTGGGTGCCGCCATCTTTATTACCCAGAGTTTTCAGTGGCTGAGGCAGGACTGCCTGTCAGACTTAGAGTAGTCACTGTTGCTCGAGTTTAGGCTGACTCCTTGCTACTGGGTCAGCCCAGAAAATGTTGCTTTAGGGGCAGGAGGTTGACAAAGCAAGACAGCAGTGTTTAGCACAGATGTCAGAGACCGTATTGTACAGCACCCGGATGGAGGGGGTAAGGAGGAAGAGGAGTGAGGATATGGTAGGTAAAGGTATATACTCATCTACTGTCCATCTATTGTGGAGGCCTGGAATATCTAGTAAACCTTTGGAGATGGATTGTTCATGTAGTAAACTTGTGGGGGAAGCCAGGTGACAGGTGACAACTTCCAACTCTTAAACAAACTTCAACAGAGCCCCATTTCCTTTAAGGAAAATGAGCTGTATTAAACTACATTTTGTTTTATTTAAAGGTAGTCATAGACATCCCTGAGGTGGCCTCCAATCATGCTGAGTTGCAATTTGCAAACTGCCTCATTAATATTCATGCTGTAGGTTGACATGCAACCCACTATGATTCCGATTTTTAAGAGCCAACCTATTAGTACATAGGGCGGTCTGTAAAAATCATTATTGGTCACAAAAATACTAGTCACAATTGCGACCAGATATTCGTACTTCTGGACCTTAAAACCTTATTTTACCAACCTGCATCCCCACTACCCTTTTCTGCCACCAAATAACGAGTCTGTGTACAGAGCTTTATCTGTTCCAGTAGTTGCAGGAGGTGGCCAACAGCACTCATTTTTGGAGACGAGGACTTATTTTTAACCTTCAGAGTTTGACTTGGAGAAAGAGAGACAGAAGCAAGAAATGAAGAAAGCAGGAGGAATAGAAAGATAGGAACATAGGGACATAACGAGAAAGTGGAGATGAAAAAAACCTGCAAGAGTGAGATAAGGAGTCAGTAATTACAGAGTGGTGGAAGAAAGATGTATGAGGTGGAACCAAGAACAGACAGCCTTACTATTCAGCAACCCCCGTATTGAGCAGAGCCGGTGGCAGGGCTTTTAAGGGAAAGGTTTTGATCCTTGCACTTATGTTTTTTACAATTTAAGCTCTGCCCCTTGACATTATATAAGCAGATACCTAGCTTTATAACTACCTTCAATGGAAAACAATAAATGAAGCAAACAGTGACTTGGGAAGGGGTGGTAGATCGTATGTGCCCTATGAAGGAGGTGTGAAACATGTAATGTGCCTTGGGGATCAGTTTTCTAGCCAATGGAGACTGGAGAAAGACTGATATATATATATATATATATATATATATACACACACATACAATGCTGCATAGAGGGAATGTGATGCCCCCATGCAGCCTTATCAAGTAGTGGCAATACTAATAAGTCTAGCTTATAAATAAAAGGACATTTTCTGTCATTGATGGGTCTAGGCATACAGTCATTATACAAGTACTTTATCACTCAAACTTGCAGTCATGCAACATTCATCCATCCACTCACTCACTCTTTCATCCACTCACTTACCCAACTACAATAAAACATACACAAACATCAAAAACATATGCAAGATAAATTAAAAGTATAAAAATAGAACGTAATGCCACCTTACCATGGCAAGCATATTCTTGCAAACACAAATTAAATTAAACAGAGCAGTGGGTGGCCCTCTTGTAATAATAATGTACACGCTGTAACATTGTTTTTCAGTTCTAGCATGGCCTCCACTTTCATAACTACCATATTGATCATGATATAGTATTCACAATGCAATTCTATGATGGTCATCAGGTTTTAAAGGTAATAGCAGCATAACATGTGCTGCACTGCATTGCAGGAGAAATGAGTGGAAAGCAAGTCACCAAATAGCACTGTCTGGGGATCTGTAGTGTGTTTTAAAAATGAAAATAGGAAGAGGGGAAGAGGGGAAGGAAAGAAACTAAAGGGGATCAATATCAGGAGAAAATGGAAAACTAAAGGACTGGTACATCAGTCATAGCACTGAAGTGCACTAATTTTCAGGCAGATGTGCACATGTGATCAGGAAAACACCATCACTCACAAGGCAAACGAGACAATACCTGAAATAGGCTTACCCATAGCACCACTCTGCTATAGATGGAATCAGGATGTGAATGACACTCACAAAGATCTATGTCTGACCCAAAACTCTTCTCTCTATAAACACACACACACACACACACACACACACACACACACACACACACATATATATATATATAATATATATGTATGCATATCTCTCTCTCTCTCTCTCCCTCTCTCTCTCTCTATATATATATATATATTTATATATATATATATATATATATATATATATATATATATATATATATATATATATATATTCACTGAAAAAACCATAGGTTTCACACACGTTATAGTTAGGAATTAGCATTTAAAAAACCTTGCAAATTCACTGAAAAAACCATAGGTTTCACACATGTTATAGTTAGCGGAAATTTTACTGATAAAAAACCAATGAAATTCCCCCGTTATAGTTAGTGCAGGCAACTATAACTCACGCGACCGCAATCCTCTGCTGATGCTAATACTGTATTTAGACACTTATTTGCCCATGTCTTCTTCCATACATTTTTAGCTATACATATATTACAAATATTTTTTTTTCATAAAGACACATATGTCATCAGCAGAAGATTGCGGTCGCGTGAGTTATAGTTGCCTGCACTAACTATAACGGGGGAATTTCATTGGTTTTTTATCAGTAAAATTTCCGCTAACTATAACATGTGTGAAACCTATGGTTTTTTCAGTGAATTTGCAAGGTTTTTTAAATGGTAATTCCTAACTATAACGTGTGTGAAACCTATGGCTTTTTTCAGTGAATTTGTACGTTTTTTTAAATGCTAAGTTACTTTACGCCATTCGTGGCGTGCGCGCCCACTTAACGCAGTTCGTTCCGTGCGCGCACGGTGCGCTTCACGCACCGTGCGCGCACAGTGAGCACGCGGTGCGCTTCGCGCACCGCGCGCCCACTTTACGCAGTTAGAGCCGTGCACGCACGGTGGGCACGCGGTGCGCTACGCGCACCGCGTGCCCACGTTACGCTAGATGGGCCATGTACGCACGATGCGCTTCGCGCACCGTGCGCACATGGAGGACATATGATGCACTTCGTTTTGAAAGTTAATATTTTAATTTTTCGCACCACATATAAGCCATGCACAAATGGTGCCCTTCGGGCAGCATTTGCACACGGGGTGGGGTGAGTGTGGATATTTTTTTTTTTTATATATTTTTTTACCGTACGCGTACGGTAAGCGTAATCGGCGAAATTGGCGAAAAAATAAAAATTCAGTTTTTGGCCTTGGGGGATCTTTGGGGACTCCCTCAACATGGCTAGGTGTTTTGGAGCTGTCCAAACAGCCCCTTTACATGTTTTTGGTCTTTGTATTTTAATCATCACTCTCAGTGCGAGAGAGAAAATGGCGGCCGCCGCTTCCTGGTTTCGGCCGATTCGAATGTTTACTAAGATCTAAAAGCCAATCAGAATCGCGCTCGCGCACGCCACCGTACGCGTACGGTAAGCGTACCGTAAGCGCACCGTAAGCTGGCTCAGATATATATATTGATTTAAAGGCTATTTTCTCAGAATCTACTGAACAGATTTACACCAAACCTACAAAAGGCACTTCCTTGACCTGAGGACTACCTCTCTGCCAAATTTCTAGTAATTCTGTTCAGCCGTTCGGGCTGTAGCTGTGTCTAAAGGTCCTATGGAAAAATGCATGGGAAAAACGCGTTTTGGGACCCCCCTTTTATCTCAGCCCCCGCTTGACGAATCCCCCCGAGACTTTCAGGGTAGGAGCGGAGCGTAGCGCCCCACCTATTTTGAAAAATTCGCGAGGATTCGTCGACCAGCGCCAAAGTTATTCAAAATAGAATGTTGCGGATTTCCTATGGAAACGTGGTCCTAACTATAACTACCTACTGGCGACCGCCAGTAGGTAATATATATATATATATATATATATATATACACACAGCGGCGCCCCCCCGCCCAAGACAATGCTCATGGTATCGGGGAGAGAGCAGCATATTCCTGCTGATTGGGACATCTTCAGGGGTCGATCGCCGCCATATTTTCACGCGACAGAGAGTGGGTGGACTCGCAAGATGACATTGTCAGGGCATTACTTAATGCACAAACCGGTTACTGAACCTGAGCTCGCGACGTGGGACTGCCTACATGCTCTCTGTGAGTGTAAACTTCTCGGACTGCAATGCATTGTGGGGACTACATCTACCAGCAACCTTAGCGCATGCTGCACACAGAGGTAGAAACATCGCGCCTCTGATTGGATTATTCACGCTCCAATGGGAACACATCTAGCAGTATGTTAAAGCCCCGTGCAAAACAACAAAGACTAAACACATAGCTGGCAATGCTTAAGGCATTCGCCGAAACGCGTCTGCCAGGTGTTTCTTGTTTTTTATCTGGATGGTGGCAAATAAATTTCCCCTGAAGAGGTTCCAGCATGTGTCGGACCCGTTTTTTAAGGAAAGGCGGGATTGGTGTTTGATGTATATATATATATAGTTATTAGCAATTCCGTTCGTCTGTCTTTCTTCTCTCTCTATCAAAATTATGAAGAAAATGAGGTATGACGATTATCGGCATTGCCATGTCAATTTTTGTAAATACACCCAACTAAATTCCAAAAAGGATTGACAATGCTTTATTTAAACATAATCATGTATTAAGGATATTGTATGTTTTGTTTTCGTTTCTGTGAATTCAGCAATCACGGACCGTAATGTTTCCTCTATGTTTACTATGACTTCATCAATACAAAATGGTGACTGTTGGGTTTTGTAAACAACTTGACAAAGGCCGTTCTGCGGCTGAAACGCGTTGTTGTATGGTAATTAAATCTACCCGAATGGAATTTGGTGTGCCGCCTCGTTCCTACTTTGTGGAACTGAACCTTTGAGATATATATATATATATATATATATATATATACACACACACACAGAGGATCCCTGCAATCCTAGCAGGTAAATACGAGCCACTCCGGTTGTATGGTTTGCTTCAAGTTTTCGGGTTTATTTTCGACAGCAAAAAAGACGCGTTTTGATCTCTAGCAAGATCTTGGTCACATGGCCTTTAGTTAGTTCTGCATATACTTAAGGGTACAGTACAAGGCATGGCGCAGCGTGCAGTGAAACATAGAAGAAATACTCTAGTGAGTTCTTGCATTAACAATAAAAAAAAACAAATACAAATTAACTAATAAAAGATTGTTAGTGTCACAAATGTTTCATGAAGGTGCCCAGGTATCAAATAAGGTTATTGGTGCAAATTGTGTTTAAAGCACCAATTGTGTACAGCAGCTACATTCAAGTATTCTACATAAGTGAAATCTGTCTCAAGGGACTAGTGCCCGTGCCATTTGATTTAATGATGGTTGATAATGGTATAGTACCCAGTTAACTGGAACACAAGTATGGCTATATTGGTATATATCTTAGAGTTGATTTGCATCTTGTGCAAGTCGATTATAACTAATCTTTCTGTGTCAACAATGTCCAATCCAGTCTATTGACTTGACAAAATTAAATATAAAGGTGATATAGTATACCACATTAAGCGGGTAGTGCACTTAGGATGATAGCATAAGTTTAGCCAGTGGTTCTGTAGAGATGACAGTTCCTATGAACATGCTGGATCTCTTGTGCTCTTAGCAATAACTTTATATATAGCTGCTTTCTGCCCCAGTGATCCCATCTCCCGGGCCCACAGTATTGTTTACGGGGGGAAGGGCTACACAACTCCCCTCTGTAGGCTTTTAAAAGGCCCTGGGGACCTGATCCCCAGGGCAGTGACTGTTGTAAAAAGGGAGGAAGACCATGCAGGCCCGCTCCCTGAGCCTTTATTGGCCCTGTGTACCCCATCCCCTGGGGCCGGTTCACTTGCTATATCCTAGGAAGCCCACCCCAGGGACACAGCCTCGGCAGTTCTAGAAGGCTTGGGACTGCTGCCTTCCTAAAGTCAGTGTGAGTAAATAGCTACTCGGGCCGTCTGTACCCTCCCACTAACAGTCAAAAGTACTCTGGAGGTTTGTATAGGGATTGTTAAATTTGTGTTATCTTTATTTTTATACAGTCAGGGTCGCCTATCCCAATGAGTTTTGGGTAGAATCACCTGGTCTCAAACTTGGGGTTGTCAAAATTAAAGTCAGGAAACTGGGAAAAGAAAGGTAAACAAGGAAACACAGTCCACATCCACCGGTGGTTGTTCTCTCCCTCTCTTGCTGGTCTTGCCTCAACCTTGCTTCTAGTCCTCTTGAAGGAGGGGGGGGGGAGGTTAGGCGGCAATGGAGTTCACAGGAACCAAACAAAGAAAAGAAAGAAAAGGACACAATCAGGTCTCAATCTCGGACCGGTAATAACAACATGGAAAAGTGCTACCGTCACCTGTGCTCCCTAATGTGCTGTGCCTAGGTGCTAGGAGAATTTAGTGCTTTGGGGTGGTGTGGCCCTTAAACCCCGCCCACCAGCCCCTAAAAGAAAAGAACCCTGTTTGGGACACTTGCCTGGACCCACGACCGTCCTCCCCTTCCACTGTTGGAGTGTTGGACTCGAGCGTGTTGCTCCTAGAGTGGCGCCGTCTGTCTGCTGTTCCTCCTTGCCAGCTGGAAATGATCCTCTGGTCTCCTCCCTCTCGTCAGCTTCACTCTTCCCCTCACATTCCCCGGGTTTGGTGCTTAGCGTCCTCTTGTCTTCCGTGGTTCTGCCTGGCTGCTCTCTGATTGGTGGAGGTCCATCGCTTTCCGGTTGGACCGCTAGATCACCTACCCTGTTTCCGTCCTGACACATGGCGGCTACGATGTTGGAAATGTCGGCCGATTCCGGTGTTGCGGGAGGGGAACCCTCACAGTCAGACAATGATGGAAGGCAGCAGTCTCAACGTCATCACAGAGTGGGATGGGGTCAGTGAGACTACTGACCCCACCTCACTCTGTGATGAAGTGTCACTGATTGACACTCGACCCTGGGCGCTTCAGGGCTTAAAACTGAAGCGCCAAGGTGTGAGGCAATGTAAATGTAGTTGAGCTTATATAGCGCACAGCTACCTGCTGTGGGTTTCCCGGCGCTTGCTTAGGGAACCCGTCCTGGTATTCCCCTGTGAGATAGCAGGGTATCCACAAGGTGAAAGTCAGGCATCCCGCCGCGAGAGGCCGTTGTGGAGATTAAGCAAGCTATTGCCCAGAGTCGCAGAGTGTGAACCCGTGAGTCGAGGAGGCACCGGGGCGAGAATTATCGAGTCCGTGGAATTTTTAGCCCAAGACCCGCCGAGGCGGGGAATTGAACCCTGGTCCAGGACCGATCTCAGCTTCCGGGTCTGCCGCCTCTAACCCCTGAGCCACACTTCTCCGCAAGCAATCAGTGATGCTACCCCTCGTCACTGAGGGGAGGGCCTCAGGGACCTCTGATGAGCTGAGGATGTCACGCCCACAGGAGCTGTGACTTTCTCAGCCGAGCAAAGTTCAGTTCAGGCAGCCAGGAGCCAGTGCTAAATGCGCATGTCTGGCTCTGGCTGCCGGAACTGAAAGAGAACAGTGACCAATATGACCTTTGTTCAGCCTGACAAGCACAGTTCGTATGGGGCAAAAGGTGGAGGGCGTGGACCCTCCGCCCAAATGGACCGGCCGCCCCTGAGCTAGCATGTGTTATGTGCAACAATGTCTTTATACCTTACACTTCACAGGTAGCTAGTTCACATTAACAATCAAACAAAGATATATGGGAAACCCTCATTGCACACAGTGCTCAGTATGTATACAACTGTTCAAAGAAAGCCAAGTTACTCAAGATACTAAACGTCTGTTCCAAAATGAATGCCCTACTACTGAAAGCTTTTCTTTGTATCAAACCCCTCACAGTGACCGAAGCTACATTCTACATTGAGAAATTAAGTTGATATGAGTAGAAAAGTGTGTACTGTGAACAGTGTTTACTATACGGAGAAAGTTTACACTGTACCACACTGTTTGCAGAATGTGAAACTCTCATGAGAAATGCACTGCAGAGTGTTAAAAACTATCTACTAAGACCAGTGTACACTGTATGCAACACGTGTCAAAAAAGACACTATTCGCTTAAAATAAGAATCACTGACAAATGAGGAACTTGTATGGTGCCCATTTGGAGGGCCCGAACCGAGTGTGCCTGCACCTCAACCGGTGCCAGATATGTCCCTGATTTGGAGACATCAGTGTAGAAGATGGAGGAATATCCACTCCGATACCAGGGACCTGCCGATATGGCATCTTCCTGAGTGTGTAAGTTTACAAGTGGAGATGGCAAAAACCAAAGGAAATGATGGACGGAGTGTTGAACATTGCAAGCACTCACCCCCAGTCAACTGATCTGGGTTTAATCCATCACTGTTCTTTAGCCCACTCTGCCACCCCAGTTCAGACATGGCCATATGCAAATCAGTCTGACCCTGTGCCTCATGGGAACAGTCCAGCCCGAACTGCCAAGCCATGTCTTACCTGGACCGGAAACAAGCTTCCTAGGACCAGTTTCTGGCATTTCAGCCGTCTTCAGCCAGGCTTGCTTGAATCCAGTGGCAAAGTGAGCAAGGGACTCACGTCTGAGCATACCCTGCCAACTTATGGCGAACAAAGCAAAAACCAAAGGAAATGATGGACGGAGTGTTGAACATTGCAAGCACTCACCCCCAGTCAACTGATCTGGGTTTAATCCATCACTGTTCTTTAGCCCACTCTGCCACCCCAGTTCAGACATGGCCATATGCAAATCAGTCTGACCCTGTGCCTCATGGGAACAGTCCAGCCCGAACTGCCAAGCCATGTCTTACCTGGACCGGAAACAAGCTTCCTAGGACCAGTTTCTGGCATTTCAGCCGTCTTCAGCCAGGCTTGCTTGAATCCAGTGGCAAAGTGAGCAAGGGACTCACGTCTGAGCATACCCTGCCAACTTATGGCGAACAAAGCAAAAACCAAAGGAAATGATGGACGGAGTGTTGAACATTGCAAGCACTCACCCCCAGTCAACTGATCTGGGTTTATTCCATCACTGTTCTTTAGCCCACTCTGCCACCCCAGTTCAGACATGGCCATATGCAAATCAGTCTGACCCTGTGCCTCATGGGAACAGTCCAGCCCGAACTGCCAAGCCATGTCTTACCTGGACCGGAAACAAGCTTCCTAGGACCAGTTTCTGGCATTTCAGCCGTCTTCAGCCAGGCTTGCTTGAATCCAGTGGCAAAGTGAGCAAGGGACTCACGTCTGAGCATACCCTGCCAACTTATGGCGAACAAAGCAAAAACCAAAGGAAATGATGGACGGAGTGTTGAACATTGCAAGCACTCACCCCCAGTCAACTGATCTGGGTTTAATCCATCACTGTTCTTTAGCCCACTCTGCCACCCCAGTTCAGACATGGCCATATGCAAATCAGTCTGACCCTGTGCCTCATGGGAACAGTCCAGCCCGAACTGCCAAGCCATGTCTTACCTGGACCGGAAACAAGCTTCCTAGGACCAGTTTCTGGCATTTCAGCCGTCTTCAGCCAGGCTTGCTTGAATCCAGTGGCAAAGTGAGCAAGGGACTCACGTCTGAGCATACCCTGCCAACTTATGGCGAACAAAGCAAAAACCAAAGGAAATGATGGACGGAGTGTTGAACATTGCAAGCACTCACCCCCAGTCAACTGATCTGGGTTTAATCCATCACTGTTCTTTAGCCCACTCTGCCACCCCAGTTCAGACATGGCCATATGCAAATCAGTCTGACCCTGTGCCTCATGGGAACAGTCCAGCCCGAACTGCCAAGCCATGTCTTACCTGGACCGGAAACAAGCTTCCTAGGACCAGTTTCTGGCATTTCAGCCGTCTTCAGCCAAGCTTGCTTGAATCCAGTGGCAAAGTGAGCAAGGGACTCACGTCTGAGCATACCCTGCCAACTTATGGCGAACAAAGCAAAAACCAAAGGAAATGATGGACATGTCCAAATGGAAGCAGGGGGGCTGTATGACCGTGGGAGTCCTTTTGGAGTACCTGAATAAGGCCAAGTAGACGGAGGACAGTTCTTCCACTACCATGCTCTCTGTAGAGTAATACGACGGCTCTGGGGAGACACACAGAATAAGCCGAGGGAAACAGAGGTGTTGGGATTGCTGGTGAGGCCAGGGTTGTGCCACATGACTCTATAAAGCTTTACAGGAAGGTATCCCCATAGCATCCTCCCCTTGAAAACGTCTGAAGTCCAAAGGAAGGCCAGTTCCCCAGGTAAAAAAGATTGCAGCGAGCCGGGTAGTGATGCACATAGCACCACTTCCCCAAAGATTATGATTTAAGGCTCCAAGGAGGACCCACACCCCACATGCAAAAAGTAGTCAGATTCCTGGAGAAGAAGAGTGCCCTCGGGGGGGTGGAATGTTGCCCATAAGAGGCACACATGGTGCCCCCCCCCCGAAAAGAACATGATTTATGCTTTCAGAGACAGCCAGTGTCCCAGAGGATATGAGCACCCTGACCTCAGCAGCAGCGTACTAGAGAAAAAGATTACCTAGGGGTGTATTTAACCCCTGTCAAACCTTCTTTTTTTAAATGTTGTTTATTTTATTCATAGCAAGTTTCAGATAAGCTGCTTACAGAAATTAATTGTTGCGAAGTACAGTGATCGAAGAAAATATATCAACCTGCAATCAATAACAGGCAGTAGACCAATGACCCAGTCATGGCGAGCGAAATTTCCAAGGCTACATACATGGCAAAATATGGGTGTCACTGAACTGTCTATGTTGCTTAATGAGTCTTAATTTACAGTGCTGCATCCTGAGACGGACAGAATTAAGGTCTGCCCCCCCCCCCCCAACATTATAATGTAAGCCACTGCGGAAGCTATCTGCATGCAACCATCCTCATTGACGTTGAGCTGTTGGGGAAAGCAAGGTTCCTGGGAGTATGGCTGGGTGTCAGTCCCTATCCCCATGTCCTGGGGGAATGGGAGGCACCCAGGTGTGAAGACAGTTGCGATCAGGGAGCAGGTCGGCTCGTGCAAGCATGGGCTCCAATGCTGCCATTTGGATGGTTGCAGTCCAGGTGCCCAAAGGAGGACAAGAATCCTGGTGGATCTTCTCTCAAACCATCTTGACCGCACGTTTACAGCAAGGCAAAGCTGGAGATGGGGATGCATGGCCATGCACAGCTGTGGTTGATCACCAACAGTGTGCTGGGAGCTCATAGTGGGTTGAACAAAGTGCCTAGTCACTTGCCAGTCATGCACTCATTCCCCATTACAAATGACTAAAGGCTTAGCGCAGCAGGGGTTGAAAATTAAATACAGCATTAAAAATACAAAGACATTCACTGGAAAAAACACAATTAAAAAAGTGACTTATGGGTCTGGCTCAAATGCATAAAGTCATTTAAATTTGCCACTTATGGTTATCAACTCAACACACAGCATAACTCCTGTTGCCTGCCATATTGTTACCTTCATTGCTGTTTTTGTGTATATCTGCCATTTCAAAATTGGTGTTATGAGCATGTTGGGTCGCGCAAGTCATGGTGCATGTTGAGTGCATTGATAAAAGTAACTGGTGAATTTGAATATACTCTGGCGTTGATAGCACCAGAGTGGTTATAGGATTTTTGTTTTGTTTTTTAAAAAAAAGCTTTTTATTGAGGCTTTTTCTCAAACAGTTACAAGAAAGAAAGGACCAATGTGCGCCTTGGAGTAATGGTGTAATATAAGCATGTCACAAAAAGTCCATCTCAGTACCCACATTCAATATGTGTATGCATAGCAAGATTTCCCCATATCCCAGCCCAGCAGTGATCTGTAGTAGGGCCTAACCATGCAACACTCCACTCACGGGTTCCCTCGTCTGGGGCAGGGTTGGATTGGGATTAAGAATCGGCCAGTGCAAGCACAAAAAAAATCGGCCCACATTTGCATAATGCCTTTCCTCAAATCAATGCTTCGGCGTAATTTTATTTAAAAAAGGGGGGGGTGGGGGAAATGCACGCATTACTTTACACTGGTGACACACACCTGAAAACAAGTGAGGCCACATCTGCTCAGGCCCCCTGCCCCGCTCAGTATGCATACATTAATGGGCAGGCCCAGCGAGGGAAAGGGAGTGATACCTCCGCCTGTTGCTAAACGGGAGGTAATGAGCGCCCATCTGCCTCCAGAAAGGCCACTCAGGCACCCACTGGGCCGCTGGCTGTATTCGAACAACAGAGACCCCGCCCAAATCGCCCCTCCCCCAGGCTGTTAAAAATGTAGCCCACAGCTGGAACTCGGACAGCGGCCCCTCGGGCATTGCCCGAGTGCCCACGTTACCAATCCGACGCTGGTCTGGGTGGTAGATTGCATTTCTAGCCAGGGCGTGCAGGCATCCAGGTCTTTTGGTAGTTTAGCATTACCCCTGGTCAGTTGCATTCTCATTTCTTCTTCTGCTGTCCATTTTCAGACATTCCTTATCCAGTTTTCCACTTGAGTTTCCTAGGTGTTACCCAACTTTTCGCAAGCAGTAAAGTGAAATGCACGAATTTGATTTTAATTGTATGTTTCGATTTAATAGCGTCAATGCCCGGAAGACTAGTCTTCAGGGCCAGCCAAACTGCTATTTGGAGATGCTCGGAGTGTCTGCCTACCACCTGCTTCCAATAAGCAAGACCATATTCGCAGTCCTAAGCTAAATGGTAATATGTAACATTCTGTACATCACATTTGAGGCATCTGGTGTTCCTGCTAGGATACAATCTGTGCAACATCACCGGGGCTACATATGTTCTGTGCACAAAATTAAAGTGCAGTAGGCGGAATTGGGCATTGCTTGATGCCTCCTTGATCAGTGTGACCGTTGTCTGTCATCGTTTATCTGTGTATTGCGTCCACTTCCCACTTCGCTCTCACTACCAGCACAGGCTTGGGGATGTAAAGCTCTGAAGAGACGTGTTGCACAACCCTGGCCCTAGTCTGCCCCACCAGCAATGCCAACACCTCGGATTCCTTCAGCTTATTTTGCATGTCTCCCCTGAGCAGCCGTATTACTCTACAGAAAGCATGGTAGTGGACGAACTGTCCCCCGTCGGATATTTCAATTGCCTTATCCCGGCAACTCCAACTTTTTTCAGGTCAAACAGGACTACCGTGGGTCATGCAACTCCCCTCCTTCCATTTGGACGCATTCATCTCCCCATGTAACCTTACACACTCCCCCATCTTCTACAGTACTGTCTCCACACCAGGGACATATCTCACACTAGTTGAGATGCAGGCACACCCATTCCAGGCTCTCCAAATGGGCACTATATAAGTTCCTCATTTGTCAGTGAATCTCCTAACATGCTCTTTACCCATACCCATGCTGCAGTCTGGGTCAAACCAACCGGCCATAAATTACAATTGCACCACTATATAATATGCCATCAGGTCAAGGGCCCTCAGTCTATCCTCCTCATTTGTGCACATCAAATGATCCATTTTGACTCTCCTCTTTTTTTTTTTTACCCCAAATCAATGTGATTAATATCGATCTATGTTTATTGACACTAGTCTGTGGGATTCCGTACATTCTTCACTGAAAAAGATACAAACATCTGGGTAATACGACCATCTTGGCTATGGATATTCGCCCTGCCACTGGCGGCAGTGAGAGTGTGACCCAGATATCCAGTGACCTCTGTGGCCCCACGATCAAATTACCTCCATTAATTTCCTGCCAAGCGTGGGCCGAACACGCCACCATTATTCCCAAGTAATGGAAAGAATGTGTCTCCCATGGAATTACCAGCAGTGGAAGCCTCGGTCTAGGATGACCTGCCAGACCCCCAATAGGTACGTAATGGCCTTCGGCATGTTAATTCGTAGTCCTGACTAATCTTCAAACATCTCCAAGGTAGCCATAAATTGTGGGACAGCCTCCATGGGAATTTTTAAGTACATTAAGCGGTCATCTGCATACAGGGAAACCAGCTGTGGCCAAGTATATCTATGGCCAAAGGAGGTATGTGAGTGGTTCCACTGCCAAAGTGAAAAGTAAGTGGGACACCAAAAGATTTTTCCATGTTAAGGGACAGTAAGACAATGGCCTGGTGGCTACCTCTCACCTCTCCCATCACATAGCCTAGATTCCTAATATTCAGGGTTGTGCATCTACCGCGTATAAAGCCACATTGGTCTGTGTGTACCAATCAGTCCACCACCCTTTGCAATCTGGAAGCAAGCAATCTTCCTAGTATATTGATGTCCACATTTAGCATGGACAAAGGGAGATATGCTTTAAAGTAAGTCAGGTATTTGTGAGGCTTCGATAACACCACCACCAGTGCCTCCTGCATAGTGTGCAGCAGACTTTTCTCCTGCAGTGCTTCCTGATGGATTTCCTGTAGTTTATTCGCTACTGTATCATTGCAGGCTTGTTACAATCCCACTGGGAGAACGTGTGTCCCCGGCATTTTAGAGGTATTCAATTCTTTAGTCGCAGCAGCGATTTTAATTGGGGTTATAGGTGCTTTCAGCAGCTCATGCTGTTCCTGCATGAGGCCCCTCAATCTCTGTGTTGCAAGGGTATGCCTCCCCCTCCTGCTCTGCATCAGCCCTCGCAAGCAGTTACTTATGGTAATCATTAAATATTTTGTTGATCTGCTCCAGAGTTTGTTGTATGGTCCCCTGGGGGTTCGGTGCTAAGTTTCTCTTTAAAAGCCAGGCGAATAACCTACCCGCCTTGTCCCCTTCCATGTGAAGTACTTGTTGGAAGCCTGGTTCTAGAGTAACTCCTTTTCATCCGTTATTTTCAATATGTCTGGTCTGAGCAGTTTGAGTTAAACTTCCCCCACCCTCACAAGAGTCATTTGGTTTGTAGGCTCGCAAGATCGCTTTCCTTAGCTGCAAGAGTCTATTCTAATTTCTTAACCTGAGAGAACACCTAGTAGATGGCCACCGATATAGCTACCACCGTTAACACATCCCACTTAACCCCATGTAGGTATCCTACCTCTATATGTGCCTATAGTGTAGCTTGTCCTCACAGGGGAAAGATCTGCTAGAAACCTGTCCAGATGTTGCACCTGAGTTAGACACTGTGCATGCTCCCTGTTCACCACTGGCGTAACGAAAGTTGAAGGGGCCCCCCTGCAAGGTACACAGAGGGCCCCCCGGTCCGGATTTAATCCGAAGCTCTCCTGGGTTAGAATACGTTGATGAGCGGGCCCCCTGCTGCTTGGGGTCCCACGCACTGCGGGGGATGCGGGGGCCTGTGTTACGCCCCTGCTGTTCACCAGTATGAACTCTATCCTCATGTAAGTGCACAGTGGTGGGGCGATCTGATGGGTTATACTCCCTCCAGATATCAATCAAGCCCAGTTTCTCAATTATTTGCAACAATGAACAGGTCATTCTTGGTATATATGCTAGCTTCTGGGGGGACTGGTCTGCCTTACCAGGACACAGTTAAAATCGCCCATCCAGGTTGTTATTTAACCTGTGTATTGAGACACAGCTTCTCCAAGGGGTCTAAAAAGTGAGCTACATCCGCATTTGGGGCATATAACCCCAATAAAGGGAGTGCCCTCCCATTTATCTGACCATGCAATATCAAATATATGCCCTCTGCATCTTCATGTGTTTGTTCTACTTCAAAGGGTTCCCAGCATGAAATCCAGAAACCGACCCACCTCTCATGGGTGCTATACCCTGAATTATAAAAATTACCTTCCATTTGCATTGTATTTTTGGCACCTCCCTAGAGTCCAGATCTGTCTCCTGTAGATATGCAATCTGTACTCCCTGTCTGCGCAGCTACGCACCTACTCTGGTCCTCTTCACATAGTTGTTAAGCCCCCTGACGTTCTACATCCGTAAAGCTATTGCACCTTGTGTAATATGGATACCTCCTCTGTGGAATCACTGTGTGCATGTAGGTTTGGTTTCCTATGTACTTGTAGGCACTACATCAACTAATTATCAGTAACAAACAAACTTTCACCAAACCCATCATTACAGTGTATCCCCTGCCAGACATCCATGCTTCCATATCTCACCAGAAAGCCTGTAGGCTTGTGGGAACCATTATGGGAAACTGAGCCATCTCCACACCTAGATGCGAACACCTACTTAACGGTAATAACAAAGATAAAAAATGTTAGATGATAGCAGTTTCTTTAAGTACTCATGCTGTAGTAGACCCCACAAATCCCAGTTGTCCGTGGTAGATTAAGTTACCTTTTCTATGGGTAGGGCTCCAAGAGTAGTTATAGTTACGTCAGACTTTCCATTTTTTTCTCTTAATAACTTCAGCACCATTCGATTAACCTGCATGAAACTTCCCAAAACAAAAAGTTTATCAATTTTGGCTCCTTCATTGAACGTTTCACACTGATCCATCAAGCAAGTTCCAAGAAAAAGGTGGGGTCCCAAAACACTGATTTCCCCTTTTAATTCCTATAGAAAGGTTTGCTCTCTAACAGAGAAAAAAATTGCTTAATGAAACTACCCAAAATTTGGCAGAACGTTAGAACTTTACTCAGAAAGCCTGCTTTTTGTTTTTGGTGGAAGTGGTTCAGTAGTTTTCAAGAAATCATCATTTAAATACGTCCTCGAGGTAGGCATGAAGGGGTCAACAACCAGAAAAAGTTAGTGATATTTCGACTGTTGGTGTCCAGATATGTTCAGTTTAATCAATTTAAAGGGGATTAGGTAAAACTGATTAGCTGGCCACAACATGGCAGCTATTACAGAACTCAGGACAAACACAAGGAGATGATAGATGGAGCGCTGAAACTTTTCAGACATTCACACCCAGTCACAGATCTGGGTTGAATCCATCATCGTTCTTTATCTCAATTTGCCACCCCAGTTAAGACACAGCTATATGCAAATCAGTCTTGACCCTGTTCCTCATGGGAACAGTCCAGCTTGAACTGCCAAGCCATGTCTTCCCTGGACTGGAAACAAGCATCCTGGGACTGGTTTCGGGCTAACAGCCCTCATCAGCCAGGCTAGCTTGAATCCAGTGGCAAAGTGAGCAAGGGACCTATGTCTGGGCATACCCTGCCAACTTAGGGCGAACAAAGCAAACAGACGGAGATGATGGACAGAGTGCTGAAACTTTTCATGCACTCACCCCCAGTCACAGATCTGGTTTGAATCCATCATCGTTCTTTAGCTCACTTCGCCACCCCAGTTTAGACAAAGCTATATGCAAATCAGTCTCGACCCTGTGACTCATGGGAACAGTCCAGCCTGAACTGCCGAGCCATGTCTTCCCTGGACCGGAAACAAGCATCCTGGTACCGGTTTCGGGCTACTTACAGAACTCAGGACCACTCTGCAACCTAAAAAAGAATTACAAAAATATAACGGTGCATGGTGAGCACACCCTGACTCCCAGGGGTAGATAGAAAGGGCCAAAGGGACCCCTTATTGATTGGCTGCCCATATTATGGACAACATGTTGTGGTAGCCATCGCAGGACTCCCTGACTTGGCAGCCATTGAAATGCATTGTGGCAAAACCCAGTTTTTGAGGGTCACAAAAAGGAACGCATATGAGAGGATAACAGATTTTAATCGCAAAGTAAATCATTTGTTGGTGGTACCATACTACATTTTTTAATTACCTTGTGGAAAATACAGAACCTCTGCTGGGATCAGATGAACCATGTTTTAGTGAAAACAGTTGTCTCTCATAATTTTCACATAGAAGTTATGGAAAGTGCTCCAGAAGCTAAAATGACAATACATTTTCTATGCATTTTCTATAAATTCACACTGTCATCCTTAGCAGTGTGAGAAAAAAGTTGGATATTCTTAGTACAAGTTCTACTTCCGACAGCAGCAGTAGCCTGTCAGTTGATTTCCCAGTGTTCTACAGCAGTTAAAGAACAACTAAAGAGCTAACTTCCTGCATTTATGTCAAAAGTGTGGCACACCGGAATGCCATCTTGATGGAATTAAAGCTGGAAAACCTAAAGCATTTCCTACAGAGGATACTTTAGTAGGGGTTTCTTTTAGTCATAAAAACTATGGTTAGCGATCTAGAAAGCTAAAATAGAGAACCATTTTCTACAGGTTCTCAAATATCTTCTTGATCAATATCAGAAACAAAGTCTGGTATACCGAGTGAAAAATACCTGCAGCAGCAGCCAGTTCTACTGCAGCTTCACCATGGTCTAATAATTTGCAACTAGTGTGCTAACATTCTGTATGTATGACAAAGATGTGGCACACTTGAATACCATCATGATGGAATCAAAGCTGTAAGACGGAAATCATTTCCTACAGAGGATAATGTAGTAAATGGAGAAATTAGGGGTTTTGACAAAGAAATTATGGTTAGTGCGGTAAAAAGCTAGAATCTCAAATATCTTCCTCACCCATGTCAGTAAATCATTCGAACATGCAGATTGAAACATATACCTCCAGCACAAGCAGCAGTCTGTCAGTTTACTCCCTAGTGATCAACTGCATCTTCAATCAAAGTTAAAAAAAGCAACTATACTACTAACAATTTGTTTTAAAGACACACATGAGGCACTCCTGATCGCCATTTTGTGGGAATAGGAGCTGTTGGATGTACAGCCTTTCCCGAGAAGCAGGCTGAAATAAATGAGTATTGAGATGGTAATGCACATAAGTAACCAGCAGGTTCAAAATGTGGGAAAATGTATGGGTTTTAGTCATTTGAGGCATAATGTGTTTTTTTAAGAGGCTGAAAATAGTTTGAGAAACATATGCATAAGTACAGCATCCCCTTTCCACATCTTTTTACTTGCGTACCCATCTTCTCAGTTGCTTAAGACCTACCTAATTTTAAAATGGTAAATATTTTGGCGGACAAACTTTGTGTGCATCGGAGGTTGGGCACTTGCAATAGGAGGTCTGTGGAGGATTAGACACAGGCCCAGTGGCCAAACCCTTCTGCGTATGGCCAGAGGCAGTCCACAGATGGTTGACCGCCTTGGGTCCGCCCTGCAGCCATGTTCTACTAAGCATGACCAAAGGCCCTGCGTAGTGTAGGTCGGGTGCCAGTGGAGAGTTCAGCACATGACCTGAACATGTGGCAAGGGCATGTGGTCAACCACTGCTGTACACGGCTTAATTGGTTGGGCGCTCGCATAGGGTTGGGTCTAATTTAGAATATGATCAAAACAACCCAGAAATTCACTGAAACAAACTAAAGATTAAAGCGACATTATAGTTAGGTGTTGTATACTACATCATTCATGAGATGTTAAATGATATGTTATGCTAATGAGTACCGCAGTCCACAAGGTAATATGTGATGCCAAAAGCAGTATATGATGAGGGCACAGGTTATAGTTAATTAACTAAACTATAAAAGGCATATTTCATTGATTCTTTATTTTTTTAATAACTAGATCAGACCTATGGCATCTGACATTACTTCATCCAATGAAACAATGAGATTTATTGCCTTTATCATTGCCTTATCACTGCGACCAAAACTGGCCTCTGTATTGAACTTAAGCTTTCCCACAAGGCAAACATTGGGTAGACAATAATAAAATTACTAATATGTTCCAAATTACAATTGTCATAATAGCATACAATACAGCCTAAGAGGGTCTAATAAGGAATATCTTCATCTAAATCGTCAGACCCCACAGTTTGTTCAAGTGGTTACCAACACCAAAACTCTGGCAATCTGTGAGATTGGATATAGCAAAATACATGCTTAAAGGCATTAACACAGTGTAATAACAATCCAGCTTTAATGACCTTTTGTCTTTAACACATGGAGAGGAGTGGGCCTAACGGCTAGGGCGCTCGACCTCGAGTCTGGAGAACCGGGTTCGAGTCTCAGCAATGACGCTGAACATCCTGTGATTCTGGGCAAATCACTTAATCTCCACGTGCCTAACAAAAATGAATACGTCCTTATGTAACGCAACTGGTGCTATGTAAAGCGCTTGGATACCCAATACTGGGTCAAGTTGCGCTATATAAAACTCTGTAAAAAAAAACAATAGGCCTGGTCCACTGCTTTGTTATAACTTTCATAATAGACAGATCAGCTCTATGACATTAGACATAGTTTTTCCAGGTGAACAAATCAGGGCTACAGTCGTTGCCATTGGCTTGTCATCATACTCAAATCAGGCTCACTTTATTGAGTGTAAGATTTCCACGAAGGTAATTATTAGGCACACAGTCATAAAGTTACAAATATAGGCAAAATTACAGTTGGCAAATAAAATATTATCTCTTGTAGAAGAACCTAACAAAGATAATCTCAGCGCAGGAGTTTTAACGTATTAAAATTACACCTTAATAAAGAGTAATAACAATTCACCTTTAAATGCCTATTGACTTTAGCATATGCTTTTCACAATAAATAAGTCGGACCTACTGCTGTAGTCATTACGTTTCATAATAATCATGGCTATAGGCCTGAATTGTTTATTTGCTTGCACCATAACTAACCAAACCCTGTTGGATTGAGCATAAGCTTTCACATAAGGCAAAAATACATACCTGCACTCTTTTTCGGTGGAAGAATACAGCTTCTTTCCAATAAAATGCTGTACTCAAGACAATCAACATGTGGGAGGGGGAAAGCCTCTCTCTCAGTAGTTCTTCTGGAAGCCCTTTCTCTGCTACTCATATGAGGTATAGTGACAAATCTGCTGTCAGTCAGAAGTATAAACGGTTGGTTGCTTTATGAGAATTCATTTTAGCGGCACTGCCTTTTCGGTCTTGACTCATTGTGAACCAGTGGTTTTTCATAAAGCCATCAGGGACCACCTGTTCTGTTACGGGATTCATTTTCCATCTTGTTTGTGCTGTTTTTGTGCCAAGATGCCTTAGGGTAAAGCTGTGCTGACAAATGTCTCACTCACTTGGTACATTCAATGTTCTTTGAAGAGCAGGATTAAGCTTCTGGGGTTAGGGATGGTGTTTTCTGGATAGGTCTTGGAAAAACGATGGGAAGGTATAGATGTTGAGTGTGTTTAGAGGTAGGGAGCACTTGAGGATGTGCTTTGGGGAGGTGGTGGATCTCATGAGGTTGATTCAGGATGAAACGGACCGGGTAAAGTTATAATCTTAAAACAGAAAGTGGTGTATGTGAGAAGGCAAAGGGAATGTGAGGGTGGGCACCTCTTTATTTACAAAGGCAGAGAGGGAATTTCGGGATCAAAAAAGTCCTGAATTTGTAGGAAAAGATATTGGAAAGCAGAACTGTCAGATGCCAGAGTGTTTGTGAGGGCAGTGTGCTGTCACCATGTCTCGCACAGAGCAAGTAGGATAACAGTCTAGCTGGGGCATGTGGCATTACAGTGATTTTGGTGACCAAACTAGAAAATTACCAGTTTTCTGAGGCTTCAAGCAGTAGATATGGGACAAATGGCTACTCAAAAAGAGAAGAGCCCTGAATGATATGGGGCCTTCAAAAGTTGGGATGGATTCTGTAGACACAACCAGCTGGTCTGCAAGACCACCTGTCATTTCTCCCATTTTGATGCTTATTTACAGCTTCAGTTGCCTTGTGTCCTGCTCTGTGCTATGCAAACAATTTTAATACAAAATAAAATATGAAAACTGCCATCAAAACCATCGTAACATGGCTGTTTGATCATTAAACCAGCAAGATTTCTCTTTAGCCGGAAAGTCAGAGTTGTCCATCAGCGCCATGAGACCTTCGGGTGATATGTGCGCTAAATAAATATCCCTGATTTGATTTCCTGTTCCTTGTTGTTAAACAGAACATGTATTTGCTTAGAAACACGGTTTCTACTGCACGTAAAACTTACAAGTCTTGACACTGAATATGATGATTTAATCTACGCAAAATGCATTCAAAGGACTATTTCCAACAGTGTGGAACATATTGTCATTTAGCGAAACCTACATATTTTAGGATATCACTACGATTTGACGTGCATGCCAAAGCATGGTGACAAAAAACAAGTTACATGCACACCTACGGTTTTCATGTATGACATCGTTCCGCTAGCCATAGGAGATCTGCTGGGATGGAGTTTGTTATTTTAACTATATATATGATTGCCATTGTGAGATGTCAAGAAGTGGTCGTAGTTTGCAGCTAGTTGGGACCTGCAGTGGTGGACTCAATTATAGTCCTCCACTGGCCAGCAGTGTGTGGCAGATCTCTTGAGTTGTTGCTGTAGACTAGTAGAGTATAAGGGGATAGACATGACTTGAAGTGGTTCTCTCCTATGTGAATGTAAGAAGAAGTTCAAGCAAAATAAAATACTTTTTATGCAGGCTGTATGAACTACACTCAGTCGCATGACTGCTGAGTCTTATGGTATTAGGGAGGGCTGGGGGGTTATGTATGAATTTACATTACTGTGTCAGTGCTTCGCAAACGTTTTAGAACCACAACCCTATTTCTAGAATGACAAGCTTTTGCAACCAACCTACTTTTAATGGACATGAGGTGTTTTTTTTAATGTAACTAAAGCATTGAGTGGTACCACAGTGTCATTTACAGACAGCACATTTTACATTGAAATGGCTGCTAAATTTGCACAGACATACAGATTTACTGATAAAACTATATATCATACAAATGATAATGTGTAGAAATCGGTTTTCTGTGACTATGTATAATTTGCACAACACCAGGTAGTGTCTTGATTTGTTTTGAACCTATTAAATTCAATTTTTCCAGCACACTTCAGAATTACAAAAAGGTGCTTCATTTTTGCTTTCCTAAGTGCTGAATACATACAGTTCATTTAAAGGTATTTACATGTTGTTGTCTGTTGCAAAAACCAACATCCTGAAAGCCTTTTCCTTTCACACTCCCTGTACTCCAGGAAGACTGTCCCATAAGTCACTTTAGAAACTCTTCCCACTTTGCAATTAGATAAAGAAAAGTAGACACCAATCCCCATGTTAAAAGAATAAGCAGGAATTTGTCAGACCACATAGCCTGACGTTTGTCCTCTGTCTTTCAAGCACCAGCAAACGTGACAGGATAAACAAAGAATTTAAAGGCATCCTTATTTATTGCTCAGACTTTCCCGAACCACCAAAAATCTGCACCTGACCCAAAGTTTGGGAAACACTGTACTATATAATACCCACACAAGACACAAGTCTACCGTTCATAACTTAACTGGACTCAGAAAGAGGTTATAGTGTATCTCAACATGAGCAGGGTTCTGGTTGGGCTGTTCCACATCTATGGAATGTAGATATATGAATAACAAATGACTTACCTTCAGTAACGATTATTCTAGTGAATACTCTATCCAACTGCAGACTCCTCACTTTGTGAATAATCCTTAGGCACCAGACTGGATTTGGAAATTTTTAGAGCAATTCTTCTGCGCGTCGCTCGGTGGCATCGCCCAATTCTGAGCAGGGGTCATTCCGGTGCAGAGGTGACAAGCTGAGCCACATACAAGCGCCACCCAGTCGTACTGTTGCAAGGCTGTCTGCACCCTCAGACGCAAAGCCCACCAGAATTGGCATAACCTGTATGTAGAGCTCTAGAATGGGAGGATTTTAGATGGAAAAAGAGTCCAGTTCACAGATCGGTGTGTGTGAGTTGGTGTGAAATCTGGGGTTAGACAGAGCGTTACTGAAGGTTAGTAGCTTGTTCTTTTGATAGATACTTCTAACCGCTGATTCCTCACCTTGTGAATAGATACCATAGCAGCACCTCCCAAGGTGATGGGTCGGTGAACTGACTCATACCAAGAGTCTTACATAATGCACCTCTCAACTGACTTGACTCGATGAAGTACCCTACAAAGAGTTGATCATCCACTCAATGTTCCTTGGAACAATCGATGTAGAAATGCAATTCCTATTTTAGGGTCCAAATGATGCTTTTGGATGAGGAGCATCAAAGAATGCTGGAAGGGTGATAGCCTGGCAAACATGAAAAGGAGTGAGTTCTTTCTCTAAAAAATTAAGCGCAGGTCCTCAGAACCAACTTATCAGAGAGGTATGTGGTCTAATGAAGATTGACAAAGAGAACCTGAAGATCGTTCATAAATCTAGCGAATGTTATAGCAATGAGAATGACTGTCTTTAAGGTCAGAAGTCTCAAGGGACAACTTGCAATAGCCCAAAAGTATCACAAATCAAAACTGTGAAGACTAAGTTCAAGTTTCACTGGGGCATCACAAAAGGTTTTGAGGGGAAACAAATGTTGCAAACCTTACAAAACCTTCATCATAATTTGTGATTTGAAGAACGAAGGCTGATCCGGCAGCCCTTAAACGTGCCCAATAAAGGTCCTTGTGGGCTGAGGACAGAACAAACAATAAACCTTCAGATAATTGTGCCTGTGATGGATCAATTTGTCAAGTAGAACACCAATACACAGATTTGTTCCAAAGACTGGCATAAACTGAGTTTGTGGAATGACGTCTCACCGCCAGGATGACATCAACATCCTTGTGGTGCAGGTTGAAGTAGCTAAACGGCTGCCGTTCAGTCTCCAGGCATGGTGTTAAAAAGTGAGTAGGCCTGGGTGTAACACCCTGCTCTGCTGCTGCGACAGAATATCATCTTGAAGCGGTAGCTTGATTGGAGGGCAGATGTTCAAGAGTAGGAGTTTCGGGTACCACACTTTACTCGCCAATCCAGTGCTACTAGGATGGCGTGGGCCCAGTTGTTCCTGGTCTTCCTTGTAACTTGAGGTCGGAGAGGCAGTGGCGGCAAGACACACAGGTGCCCTGAGCTCCACTATAGATGGAAGGCATATTCGAGTAAGAGCTGCTGTGGAACCTTCAATACAGAGAAGTAGTGGTGGCTAAAAGAACGAGCCAGCCCTTTGCTGAAAGATGACCTGTGCCACCTTTGGGTGCAACTGCCATTTGTGATCCGATAGGTGCCTGCGGCTGAGTTAGTCTGCTCTGGTGCTTAAAGATCCCATATAGTTTACCAGAAGAAAAATCACTTGGATCGTCCAGCCAATTCCAGAGGTGCTGGGCCTCCTGGCACAGGGTCTGGACAGCGGCGGCCCATGCAGGTAAGAGCGGTAGGGCGGTGGGACCAGGTCGGGGGGGGGATTACGACAGACAATGATGAGGGAAAATTAAATAAAAAATGTATTTTCCCTCATCATCGTCCGGCGATATCTCCCTTCCCTCCCCTCCCTGGCCTCACCGCTCATACCTGCACGGGCCGCAGCTGAGTCTGGAATCTCATCCCACACTTCTAGTTACAGTACCACATGGAAATAGTGGTGTCAGTGAGAACAAGCACCAGACATCATTTGATGGTGGGCAGGAAGGCCTTCAGTGCCAACTGAGTCACTCTTAACACCAGCTCCAGTATGGAGTCGGGTCTCTTTCAGAGACTAGAGGCCTCTGATCTCCACCTCTCTGAGGTGTTCCCCCAACCCAGCAGTGATGCATCTAGTGACCATCCTTAGCTCTGAGTGAGGTAAGGAGAAATGCCTGCTATTGAGCCAATCACGGTCCAGTACCCACCACTGTAGGTTTTTGCAATATCCTTTAAAATCTGGTTACAGTCCGACAGGTTTCCCTAATGTTGTGCCCATTGGGATTTGAGGTCCCCCTGCAGAGTCTGCATGTGCCATCTGGCAAGCATCACCAGCAGAATGCAGGATGCCGGAGCCCAACAATCCCAGCAGTCTCATAATCATCTACACTCAAACTGAGATCCAGAACAGAGGCTGAAACATCAGCATCATAGCCCGAATGCCCTCACTCTCCGTTCTGGGGGAAAGGCACAAAACTGTACCGTATCCTGAATGCCTCAGATGAAAGGTGTCGTGACGTCAGCGGCTACAATAGGAAAGAATGCCACTAACCTCGGAAGAACACCGTCGGGAGCGATGGAGCATGGAATACCCCCCCTCGACCCTGAGGCGCAGACCCACGCAGAGTGATGGAGACACCACTGCGCGAGGAAGCCCCCCGGGGAAAAGGGAAGTGGAGAAAATAAGAAAGCGCTGCTGAACAGCGAGGTGCCTCTAGTTCTGCGTCTGTTGTCGGGGTCTGTGCAGATGCAGAAGGAACTCCCAGAGTAGAAACTATAGAGAGGATACAAACAAGAAGTGTTGTGAGTTAGTGCTCCCTATACCAACCCCTTTCATACACACCATGCTACGTCTCCCCACTATGTTAAACAGATACTCACAGGGGAGTGTTGCAGCAAGCGCAGGGAAACTCTGTGGGACTGAGGGGGTGCTTCTGTTTCGGGAAGCAGGTCCTCCGCCTGGTTGAGCCCTTCAAGGACAGGTAATGTCTAGGACACAATTGGGCACACTCACACCCCAATGCTGTTGCTTCACAGCAAGGGTGTATCAAACGTCAGGAATTAGAGCTGTGCTCATGAAGTAGATTAAAAGAGTACCTGGGTGGGGCGCTTCTGGGCGTTTCTTAGCACGAACGGGTTTCACCGCTCAAGTCCCTTCACAGCAAACGGAGTACCTAGTTGGGCGCTCCTGCGCCTTGCTCACTCACGGGTCCAGGAACACCGGCTCGCGTAGTCCCGCAAAGGAAATGCCACTGTTCCGTGACTCTTGGTTGCTTTCAGGCTCTAGAATCCTTAAGTCTTTAGTGTCGATCCCGCGGGGAATACCATCCGCGATCTGCTCAGGAAATGGATTGTCAAGCCCTGATCCCTGGAAGAGGGAAGGGCTTTATGGTGTCAATTCCGGCGGCGAAACCGGGAACTACTTCCGGGCCGCCGGCCTTTGCATGCCGGGAATTGTAGTGCCGGGCGTTTGTGGACTCCCCGGCCTCCCCTTACACGCCATGCATTCCATACAGCGCGCTGGATCTTAGAGGTGCATGGGGGCATTGTATCGTGCGTGCTGCGCCCTGGCCTTGGTATGTGCAAATCGCGACAAAACGGAGCATCTACCATGGAGTCAGTTGTGATGTTGACTCATTGATGGTGAACAACAATGAATTTAAGAGGTTCGCCACCATCTACAGGTGATTTAAAACAGTCTTTGATGAGCCTTTCTTCAACAGCTAGTCACTGAGGTGGGGAAAGACTGGTATCCCCATGGATGTGCTGCGACCACCAGCATCCCTTGAGAGTTCACTGGTGAGGCCAAAGAGGAACACTGCAAACTAAAAAAGCTCCTGACACACTGTGAACCGCAGGTAGCGCCTATGGGCCTTCAGGATGGGGATGTGAAAATGTGTCCTGAAGGTTCAATGCAAGCATCCTATCTCCAGGGTTTAGACAGGACCTGGGCTAGTGTGAGCCTCTGAAATGTGTCCTTCTGCAGGAAGGCGCTGAGAAGGTGATGATCTAGGATATGACAAAGGCCTCTGTTCTTCTTCAGCACAGGGAAGAGGCAGGTAAATCCCAGTTCCTACTTCCTGGGTGAGAACCCTCTCTGTGGCCGAATTTGTCAAAAGGGCAGCCGCGGCCCGTGCAGGTAAGAGCGGTGGGGAGGTGTGGCCGGGCGGGGGGATTTAGACAGTCAACGACGAGAGAAAATGAATTATTTATTTAATTTGCCCTCATCATCGTCTGTCAAATCCCCTCCCCCACCGCGCCCCCCACCCACCACTCTTACCTGCATCGGCTGCAGCTGCAAACGGGTCTACACTTCCTTGAATAAGATAGACAGATGGTCCCCTGTAGCCACCCTGAAGATGGTGGAACGTGCCACAGGGTAGACAGGACATAGCTAAAGTGGACGGTTTGGAGCACCAACTTGTCTGTTGTCATGGTCTGCCACCCTTGTAGGAAACATCTGATCCTGCCTCTGACAGGGTGGGTGTGTACCAGCAATGAGATAATAAAACAGTGTTGATGCTGTGGCTGTTGGAGGGGCAGGGGACTGAGCCACAAGTTGTCCCTGCTGATCTTGTTGTCTCTGAGAACTCTAGCTTCTGCCATGAAAGGGCTGAAAAAGCCTGTTGCGCTGGAGGAGGAGTGTGGCATTGACGAATTGGGAAACCTCTACTGTAGTGCATACAAATGATCCCCACAATTTGGCACATTTGTGTCGAGAGGGGGAGCGGGAACAGAGAAAGCTTTTCACGGGGAGCATAGGATACTCCGTCCCTAAGTAAATCCACAAAACATAGTTATCCTATGGCCATACCTTAACGATAAAGGTTCAGCAGTTATATCAGGAATCCTTATTGGTTGGTTTTTAGAGGCTTCATCAACTCCATTAGCAGCATGCTTCATTAATAGGTCTCATCATAAAAACCAGGATGGGCTCAACCATTTTCCAGGGAGCACTTAAGATTATTACCTGAAGCAGTCTCTTTGCATCAAAATAGCTTAGGATCACCTGGTATCAAATTATTATTGGTGTCCTAGGTATGGTTACAAAGTATTGTTATCAGGGTGCATTAAGGTGCGTAATTTTCCCTAGTATTGGGTAACCACATGCATTGTTAAGACAAGCAACATATAGATACCAGTGACACTGTACAGCAAACTCATGTACTTTTTACCATCGGAAAGTATCATGCATACACTTGAGACAATCACCATATATAAAATGTGTTACACTGCACTGCAATTGTACATGAAATACTCTTCCATAGTGGAATTTCATGAAAAGGATCACTCTAAAATGTTATGTGCTGCTCCATAGATAAGCGCAGGAGGCACCTCCCTGTAGTCACACTCTGTTAGGGTACAGTAATAAGGAGTGAAAGCGAGGGCCATGAAACAGCAGGCACTCAATGCTTCTGAAATTAGGCCAAAGTGAAAGTTTCTACTCATTGCGTCAAGGATGCCATGCCGGTGGTTTACCTACTGTTTTACCCTGCTGCAATCCTGGCTGCACAAACCTTAAATCGTGTGAAAGGTTTTTGAAGTGGCGTCTTGCCAGTTTCTTGCTCTCCGAGAGAAGTGTTGGTCATGTGTCATGTCGTGACGTCATGATGTGACATGTGCATCTGAGTGTTCATGGGAGTTGTAGGGTCTCTCCAATGCACTCTTCAGGTAAACAGGAGAACGGAATCTTTCGGCCTCTTCAAACAAATTTGTGTGGATTGCGCCTGCTCACTTAGACATTAAAAAAGAGCAGGCCAACATATATTGTGATATATATAGTATATATATATATATATATATATATATATATATATATCCACTTGACAGACGGGGTCCTCTTAAAGCGTCCCTGGCCGACGCTGTAAATATCCATGAACCCTCCAGCAGAACTGTAGGAAGAGGCCACACGAGGAACTCAGGAAAGAAGCCTTTAATGGACATGCAGGTAAGGCATAATGCATTTCGACCTTGTAGTCTTCCTCAGATGCCACTGCTACACTGAGAACCAGCCCCACGCCTCCACTTTTGAATCCAACTGCAGACCTCCCACTTCAGAAAGGAAGCACCTCCCCTGCCATGTGATCGCTCACCTGCTGTAGTGCTGTCAGTCCTACAGCTCCCAGAATGCATCATCTCTGGGTAGGTGCTGCGAGGGGAATGGATGATTAAAGTACAAGTGGCATTGGTGCATTGCAGAGTGGGGCGCACTGGTACTAGTGCAAGTTAAGTCCTCGGGCTTCCCTGGGTCCCCGCATACGTCATAGCCGCCTCAGCACCAGTCCGCAGAATTGTAGGCCGGTAAAATATCCGAACCTTTCCGTGAAGTCACGAGCTGCCGGTTGACAGCTACCCTGCTTGACTCGTGCTGACGAGGTGGGCTGGAGCAATCCGATACCTCGGGTGCAAAGAAAAACTGCTCACGCAGACGCCAGTAATGCCACAGCCACTTGACAGACGGGGTCCTCTTAAAGCGTCCCTGGCCGACGCTGTAAATATCCATGAACCCTCCAGCAGAACTGTAGGAAGAGGCCACACGAGGAACTCAGGAAAGAAGCCTTTAATGGACATGCAGGTAAGGCATAATGCATTTCGACCTTGTAGTCTTCCTCAGATGCCACTGCTACACTGAGAACCAGCCCCACGCCTCCACTTTTGAATCCAACTGCAGACCTCCCACTTCAGAAAGGAAGCACCTCCCCTGCCATGTGATCGCTCACCTGCTGTAGTGCTGTCAGTCCTACAGCTCCCAGAATGCATCATCTCATCAGAAGGGTTCATGGATATTTACAGCGTCGGCCAGGGACGCTTTAAGAGGACCCCGTCTGTCAAGTGGCTGTGGCATTACTGGCGTCTGCGTGAGCAGTTTTTCTTTGCACCCGAGGTATCGGATTGCTCCAGCCCACCTCGTCAGCACGAGTCAAGCAGGGTAGCTGTCAACCGGCAGCTCGTGACTTCACGGAAAGGTTCGGATATTTTACCGGCCTACAATTCTGCGGACTGGTGCTGAGGCGGCTATGACGTATGCGGGGACCCAGGGAAGCCCGAGGACTTAACTTGCACTAGTACCAGTGCGCCCCACTCTGCAATGCACCAATGCCACTTGTACTTTAATCATCCATTCCCCTCGCAGCACCTACCCAGAGATGATGCATTCTGGGAGCTGTAGGACTGACAGCACTACAGCAGGTGAGCGATCACATGGCAGGGGAGGTGCTTCCTTTCTGAAGTGGGAGGTCTGCAGTTGGATTCAAAAGTGGAGGCGTGGGGCTGGTTCTCAGTGTAGCAGTGGCATCTGAGGAAGACTACAAGGTCGAAATGCATTATGCCTTACCTGCATGTCCATTAAAGGCTTCTTTCCTGAGTTCCTCGTGTGGCCTCTTCCTACAGTTCTGCTGGAGGGTTCATGGATATATATATATATATGTATATATATATGTATATATATATTATCTACTGGCGGTCGCCAGTAGATAGTTATAGTTAGGACCGAGTTCCCATAGGAAATCTGAAAATTCTATTTTGAATAACTTTGGCGCCGGTTGACTTATCTTCGTGAAATTTTCAAAACTAATGGGGCGCTCCGCTCAGCTCCTACCCTGAAAGTCTCGGGGTGATTCGTCAAGCGGGGGCTGAAAAAAAAAGGGGGGTCCCAAAACGCGTTTTCCCCATGCATTTTCCCATAGGACCTTTAGTCGAAGGTACAGCCCGAACGGCTGAACAGAATTACTTGAAATTTGGCAAAGAGGTAGTCCTCAGGTCAGGCATGTGCCTTTTGCATATATGGTGTCAATCTGTTTAGTAGTTCCTGAGAAAATTGCAGTTAAAAGTACATAAATATCTATATGCGCGCACCGTGCGCGCACCGTGCGCGCACGGGGCGCGCACCAAATGTCCGCGAGCGTGATTCTGATTGGTGGTTAGATGTCAGTCAACATTCTAATCAGTCGAAATCAGGAAGTGTCGGACGCCATTTTGTGTGTAACAGTGAAAAGGAAAGGTGGAGAATGTGAAAAGGGGGCAGGGTAGAGAGTTCCTGACCCCCTAGCCTTTGTCAGGGGGTCCCTGAAGGACCCTGAAGGACCCCGAAGGGTGAAAAAAAACATTTGATTTTTTTTCCAAAAATGGGGGGGTGCGCGCAGGGTGCGGGCATGGTGCGCGCACGGTGAAAAACCCTTAAAAAAAAAAACATTTTAAACTGTTTATAAGTTTATAGAAGATATTAACTATGCTGTTCAACTTTATCCAAATAAAAAAAAAAAGAGCTGAGCCATTCCATATTACAGGATACAGTCAATCTATAACTATATAAATAGGTAGTTTATTGTAAAACAAATATATAAAAAATATAATAATACATACATAAATTAGCATTTAAAAACCTTACAAATTCACTAAAAAACCATAGGTTTCACACACGTTATAGTTAGAAATTAGCATTTAAAAAACCTTGCAAATTCACTTAAAAAACCATAGGTTTCACACACGTTATAGTTAGCTGGACATTTCACTCGTAAAAAACCATTGAAATTCCCCCGTTATAGTTAGTTCAGCTAACTATAACTCGCGCGACCGCAATCCACTGCTGATGACGTCACATATTACATCACTCATGACATGGTCAGTGACATCACTCATGACATCACTGATGACATCTCAAATGACATCACTGATGACATCACTGATGACATCATCCAGTGAATGTGTGTCTTTCTGAAAAATAAATATTTTTTATATATGTATATCTAAAGGTTAATGGAAGAATAAATAGGTAAATAAGTGTCTAAATGGATGTTTTTTTTTTGTAAAATTAATTGTATAACTGACTTATTAACAGTATCTTAGTGAAAACAGTGATGTAATATGTGACGTCATCAGCAGTGGATTGCGGTCGCGCGAGTTATAGTTAGCTGAACTAACTATAACGGGGGAATTTCAATGGTTTTTTACGAGTTAAATGTCCAGCTAACTGTAACATGTGTGAAACCTATGGTTTTTTCAGTGAATATGTAAGGTTTTAAACCTGGAGTTTGGACAAGAGTTTTTCATTTATGGATGCAAGCAATGCGTTACCATAGTCCAGGCGATTAATAATTAATCACTGGACGAGTGGCATATGGGAGCAAATTGGAATCCATTTAAAGATTTTCCTAAGGGATCGCATTAGTCCATAGCATGTGTGAACCGTGGAGTTTACGTGGTCGGCCATGGAGAGTTTATTGTCCATTATTACTCCTAGGTTACGGACTATTGTCTTGGGCGGGGGGCATGGTCCCATTGAGTGCGGCCACCAGTCTGAGGACCAGATGTGTTGAGCTTCGCCAAAGAGCATGATCTCAGTCTTGCTCGCATTGAGCAGCAGATGATTTTTTGACATCCAGTCATTGACAGTTAACATACATTTTTAAAATCTGTGTTGAGTGTCAGTGTGATCAGAGCCGAGAGTGATTAGTACATGTGTGTCATCGGCGTAAGACACAGTATCGAAACCATGGGCTCTGATTATTTTAGCCAGAGGTGACACGTATAAGTTACAAAGAGTAGGGCTTAAGATTGATCCCTGGGGGACTCCTTTGTTAATAATCTGGTTCTTAGACGAGAATCCACCCATTTGTACCTTTGAAGATAGATCCGTTAACCTATAATTGTCAGCTTCTGCACTTTGACAGTAGGTATATACTTTCCTTTATACTACAAAATACATGTTGACTATTACTCAAATATGCATGAGTATTAAGAATAATGACCCATGTATAAGAAGGCTGGGATGTCCATTGTGTATATAGTGCCCCCTTGCCCAACAGTGACATTTCTTTGTAGAGAATTATATATATATATAAAACTCTTGTCCAAACTCCAGGTTTTACAGAACACCGCGGCAAGACTGGTCCTAAATCTCCCCCCCCCCGCTCTCCATCGGCTCCCAGTCTAGATACCCACCACCGGCTCCCTATCAAAAAAAGGATCAACTTTAAACTATGTTGCTTGGTTCACAAAACACTCAACAACGCTGGTCCTATCTATCTAGCTAGGAAACTCACCAAATATCACCCAGTTAGAACCCTCCGTTCTACCACTAAACATTTGCTAAACGTCCCCAAGGTCCGCACTGTAAGGAACGGCTGCAGATCCTTCTCCAGAACCGCGCCAGAGGTATGGAATGCTCTGCATTACAGCTCCGACTGGAAACTGACCACAAAAAATTCCGCAAAGCACTTAAAACATGACTCTTCTGACTCGCTGCCCTGCTCGCCCTGAGTTTCTTTCTGTGTCTTTAGCTAGCGCTATGAGACCCACGGGTGATATATGCGCTCAATAAATACCAAAAATAAAATAATAATAATAATGTGTTGCCAGACGTCCTAACATACATTATGTGTGGACAGATATCATCAGATGTATATCTGTCTTAAAACTACCTTGATTTACTTTTTAATCACAGGGTTATAGGGCCATCATGTTGGTAATCTTGGCCACTTAATATCTGGTTATTTATTTTATATAAATGTCTTATAGAAACGTTCCAGATATTCCCTATATTTAGTATTTTTCGTGTAAAGGGAAGTATAGACTAGGCCTGGGTGGAGTTCATGGAGTTCTGGTCCCTGAAACACACAAAGTGACGCAAAAGCTCTGTTGCGCTCTGTGGTGTTCTGCGAGCGGCAGAGTTTGAAAAGTAGCACTGCTTGCACTGATTTTTTGCGCCGAGAGTTTGTCCCGCATTGTAAATTCAGCATGAACAGTACATTGCACAGTGCAAGAGGGTGCCGCTTCGTTCTGCCGCTCACGTAGATGTTCTACTCGAGCTGCAGCATCCTCAATGCGAGCGGCAGATTTCACAATGCAAGCGGTTGCGACCTAACGCGAGCTGTTGTGACATGCCGCGACCACATGCATCGAGAAACCTTGCTGGGAGCAGGTCTAGTGTGTGATTTTTTTCTCACGAGCGCTCGCATACTTAATGTTGGTGCACTGCTCCAGAGAAAAAACACCGCTCTGCGTCACTTTGTGGAGTTTTGCAGAACTTCGCGCTCCGCGCTGAATGCAGAGTGGGTAAAATTCGGTGAACTCCGCCGGCGGAGCGGACTTCTTTGCCCATCCCTGTTATAGACCTATTATTAAGGAGCAGAGGCTAACACTAATTTATAGATTGTATGTGGATTGGTGTCAACAGTTTCATATTAATCCTAAAAGATAACTAGTTCCTGCAATTATGACTTTTTACTGTTTAAGCTACAGTGAGTTTAATGGGTTCACTGGATGTTGTCATTTAGGCCATTAGTATAAGTCTTTAGTCTATAAACCCAACGTTGTTCTTTTCCTTGTAGGGTTTTTAATGTATTTGGTTTGGTTGTAACTTTTTCAGTCACAGTCCAGGAGAATTAATTTTCTGAGTGTGCTTTAGAGTAAAAATGGTCAGTCAATTTTGTACTTTTACATGGACATTTAATATTGCTCCGAGGTTCATATAGTCTCACTTTCACCTTCCTAGAGGTCATCCCTACGTATATAAGTTTACATAGGCACCGTATCCTATAGATGATATCAAGAGAATTACCCTTTGTATGGTTGGTTGTTCCCATGGTTTAGGGAGACACAAATTTTTGTGTTTTTTAGGTTCTGTGTCACAAAATCCTGAGCAATTCCCAGAGGGGTAATGTCCCCTAACTGGTTCCATGTCCATAAGGTGTTCTGAGTCAGCACAACTGGTTCTTTAGGTCTAGTGTGTACTAGCATGTCTCTAAACTAGTGTTTCTTTTACAGGAGAACATAGGTGTGTCAAGGGATAATTCATTAGAATTCATAATACGCCAACGTTTTTTAATTATGCTCTGTACTTGATTGGCATTAATGCTATAGGTAGTAACGCATATCAATTTTGTAGGATTTTTTTGAGTTTGGCTTTTTCTACTATGTCTTTTGAGTAGTATCTGTCTTTCAACTGGATTTCCAGTTTCGCTGCCTCTGTACTTTAATCTGCTATGTTGGAGCAGTTTCTCCAAATTCTTAGGACTTGTCCGATGGGTAAGTCCCCCCTTAGGGCTCGGGGACGTGCGCCTTCAAGGTGTAATAAGTTGTTCTTATCTACTGGTTTGTGTTTGTAATCCTCCATGTCCTTTTATAGTGGGGTCTAAAAATGAAACTTCCTGATTACTCGTGGATGATGTAAATCTTAAATACGGTTTTTGTGTGTTCAGTCATTTGATGAACTCCACAGCAATTTCCAATGGGCCTTTCCAAATTATGAAAACAGTGTATATGTAATGTTCCACAGAGATAGCTGTGTATGGTAAGGATTATTGGTCCATATTTTCTGTTACAAAATGATGTACATAGAGACTTGCGACACTGGGTGTACAGGTGCTTCTCATGGATGCCGGTGTGTTGTTGTAGATAGATGTTTTTTTCATACTCAAAGTAATTTTCTGATGGTGCCAGCCTAGCTTGTGTAATTATGAATGGAACTGGTGCCTTCCATGTCCATTCTACTCCAAGGAGAATATCTTTAATTACTCTCAGACTTTCCTCTTGGGGGATGCTGGTATAAAGTGCTTCAATGTCCATATAAATCATTAGTTGTGTAGTACAATCAAACTCAATGTCTTAAGGTTCAACATATGTTTTGTATCTTCAATAAATAATGTCATGGTGCTCACCAAGGGAGGAAGGAACCAATCCACAAAAGTGGAATAAAGTTCCAGAACAGACCCTATGCCCGAAACTATGGGTCGGCCTGATCATGGAATTTTTTTGCTTATGTATTTAAATAGTGTGCAAAAATATGGAAACGTAGGGTTTTCGTCCATGGGGAACTCTGTCTCTTTTTTTTAGCCAATCTTAGTTTGGGCTTCCCTTATCAAATTTTTCATAGTATATTGTAGTATTTTAGTGGGGTCCATTCTCAATATCCTGTAGTTTCTGGTATCTGAGACGAGGGTCATGCGCGCTTTATTGTAGTCTTATTTAGACTGGAAAACAATTGCTCCCCCATATCTGTTGGTTTTATTACGAAATTGTTCCTATTCTTAAGAGATTCTAGTGCCTTTTGCTCAAGTTATGGTAATGTATTTGTTTGTGTCCAGAGTTTCAATGTCCTTAATAACAGCGTGTTTAAAGGTGAGAATTTATGGTGGTACCATAGATGACGTGGGTTGAAGAATGGCTTCTGAAGTCCAGTAGGATCCATCTGGCACGTTAAGGTCTTATTCTGTAAAGAAGGCCTTTATCTAAATTTTTCTAAAAAATGTGGATAGTTCAGACGTGAGTTTAAACATGTCAGCATGGTTAGTTGGGACAAAGCCTAACCCCTTATTGAGGATTTTTTCTTTTTCCTCTGCTGTCTAGATCTCTGGTGTAAAAGTACAATTAGATCTACATGCTGTTTCTTTTGTTTTGTTCCTATTTTTTACTTGTTCAGTCTCTTCCCAATAGACCCTCTGATCTCCTATCTTTCCTCTCTTCCCCCCTACCTTACATACCGTAGCCACAAAGAGGGCAAAATGTTTGATGGAACTGCCTTTTGGGAGCAAAAAGACCTAAAGAATGTGTTGTCCTTAGAAACGTTCCAAAGCCAAGTTAAACTTTGAAACCAAATGGTGAGAGCAATCAAATGGCATATCCATTAAAGATACCTGGACATCCTGGAGTAGCCTGTAGATCCCATGACACCAAAGAGTCACACTGGTGCCCAGGGCACGTCCCAAGTAACTGGCCATGTCCAGTACTGATCTTATTACAAATTTAGTTGCATTGCTGAATAACCTGAGAAAGTGACGCTAGAAGGTCACCAAAAACAACCAGTAAAGCTTGAGCTACCATGTCCCAAAGTGCATGGGAGTAACAGCCAAGGGGACAGCTAGCATCTAACTGATTTTAGAGCAAGGCTTTTGGGGGGAGACAATTCACTTGCCAAATGTCCCTATTCTCTTTGGCTCATGATCAGGTGGAGTGGTAAGGAAGTTATTGGGGTTGACCCTGCTGGTGGACGTCTGTACCTCCAGGATTTCTAGAGTCAGATGCTGTGTTAAGAAGGCAGGATCACCAGGGGCAGTGCAACCACCAACCTGTCTTTTAGTGAATGGCCCTGAACAGGGCTTAGTCCCGGTGCCCAAAAAAATGTCAATAGGCATCTCATTCAATGCCAACAATGGCTCTGTGTGAGCCTGTCCAGGTTGCAAAACATCCATCAGTAAAAAAGTTTTCACTTCCATGGTTGGCAACTGTAAATCCAACACATCAGCTGCCCTTCACATCGCATGAGCGAAAGAGATGCCTCACTCTGTAGAAGGGCCTGGGGGAGACACAAGGCTACTCTCAGGTGAAGTATCAAGCCCAGTGGCATCCTGAAGCTCTTCATACTACTTCTTCTCATCATATTGGTGAATTATATCTGTCCTCGTTGTTGCAGTTGTCATTATCTGATTCTATGCCAAACCAATTGCGTACGGCCTGGGCCCTACCATGTGGCAAGGGCAAGGTATCAGAATAGGAGGGACTGCCAAGTGGATGTGCATTACTAGGCACTGGGTGTGACTTCTGTAAAAAGGAATTCAGCTCAGAGTCAGAATGCACTAGAGGCTGTAACGCCTCATCCGGCGTCGATGGAAGCGGAACTGGCAAAGGGGATGGTGTTGAAACCTGAGCAGGCGCTGGAGGAGGTGCTGAACCCGATGCAGTTCCAAGCAGCACAGACGCTCTCGAGTTCAAGTGTGTAATGCAATGGCAGCTTCTTGCTTGGATTTTTTGTGTCTTTTTATTCTTCTTATCCGAAGATTTCCCCTACAATGATGATATGCTGCAGAAATGACTCTGGGAGAGGGAATGTGCCCTTCCTTTTGACTTTGACCATTCACAGCGAAGTGTCTTCTTCTGTTTGGCGACATAGAGATTGGCCTTGCTGTCCTGTATGGCGTTTGGGTTCATCTGGGCGTAGTCACTGCAGGCTCTGTAATCATAATCTGAACGAAGGCACCACATACGGACTTCATAAGGGTCAATTACAGGCATCTGTTTGTGAAAGTGCCTGCATGGTTTAAATCCTATAGTTTGGGCAGGGGGACATTTCTCTTACACACTGAATGAATTTTGTCGGAAGCATCTGGTCTAAGACAAGGGTAAAGCCATTGATGTGCATGTGAAGGCAAAGAAAGAAAAGAACTCACTTCACCGCACATGGTTTGCCGAGCGGTACAACGTAAGCGTGGAGCTATAAGATGCCACCTAGCATGAAGCAGAGAACTGCTCTAAAACATTTTAAAAGATCCAGTCTGACCCCTGGGCATTATTCACAAAGTGAGAAATTTGCAGTTAGAAATATTCATAAAAAGGAGTGAAAATGTTGGAGTTAGAAGTATCTATCAGAAGGAGTGATTATTGCTTCTGTTTCTATATCAAGGTTATGGGTTGGAGTAGTTATCTTGGAAACAGCTGTGTTTTCACTGCTTTTCTGAACTTTAAATGTTCACTGATGCTGCGATTACATAAAGAATCCACCATAACAGTACCTCCTGAAAGGTGGAGGATCTGAGGAGCGGACTTCACACTAGGAAATCCTTCAATACCAAGAGGCAAAATGGCAACCCCTCCACACCTGAGAGTCAAACAATAATGCTAGCAATCTAACTCCCCAGGCCTTAGTGCCGTAAGCCCTCTGGAAACTCCTTTTTAACCAAGGCCCAGAACATCTTAATGAAAGAAAGATCCATCGGGACTGACTTTCCATTCTTAGCATTACAAACCCCCACAAAACATTGATCATCCACCAGGTGCTCCTTATTCCTATACTTCCCTATACTAATTCCCCACTAATCCTGTTTGGGTTCCAGAGTAGCGTGCTACCTGCTGAAAAGTGCTTTGACACCTCATCAGGGGTTGCAAGTACTATATAAATGCAAACCCTTCCCTCTTCTATCCCTCCACTATCCTTTTCAATCTAAATAACAAACTCACATGTCCACTGCTCAAATTAATTTAATATCTGCTTATACTAATTCACCACTAACACTTTTTGGGTTCTGGAGTAGAGTGCTACTCGCCGTAAAAGCATTTTGACGCCTCATCAGGGGTAGTAAGCCCTAAATAAATGTAATTACAATTACAATTGTTGTGAAAGCCAAGAGACCACTTGGGGTCGATCCAGTGATGCCATTCCTTCTCCTTCGAGGGATGTAAAGAAAAGAAAGCAGGGAGTGATGGACTACCCCATATGGAAAGGCAACATCCTTTCTGAAGAAAGGAAGCCCGAATCCTGAGCAGCAACTTGTCTGGAAGGACGGTGGTACATGGTGATTGTACTGATACTGCCAACAGTACACCGACATGGCACATGGTACTAATCACAACGAGGATGACACCTTTAAAGGACAGTAATTTCAAAGAACAGCCGTTCATATTTATTTGTTCAACAGTTTCTTGGACATATAGACGCGCTTCATATAACAACAACAGCGACACGAAGGACGAATCAAGAAACGCAATGAATGAGTTAGGAATGGGGAAAAAGAAGCAGGGGGCGGTGTGAAGTGATATGTAAATAAATGTACAATACTCTACAAAACTACGCCGCTTTTTTCCTTTTGTATCAACATATGCAACAAAGCAAGCAAGGGTACTATTTCGGTGACTAATTGCACAACCTTGTAAGTAAGAGGCAGCAAGCGAAGGCCGTTTGACGACGTGTTTACCATAATCGCGGAGCTAATAAGACATTTGCATAAACACGTGTTGGAACCGAGTCCTGCAGCGAGTTAAAGCAGGCAGGGGCGCCCTGGATGTTCTTACATTGTCAAATGGTACTTTATTCTTCTGCTCAAGGTTTCTATTTACCAAGGAAACAAGACGAGGGACTCAACCAGTGGGCGCATCTGCCTCCAGATGGCTGTATTATAACGGAGAGTATCTAGGATGGAGAGAGAGATAGCTCAGCAGGGTTCAGGCACCGGCCACCTGCGGCGGAAATATGTGTACAATCTGCTGGTCAATAACAAACAGCTAGGTGTCTTGTAAGGGCCCTTCAGGACATGGGGTCAAGTGAGAGATGGACAGTAGGCTTTAGTGGCACAGTGCATTGATTTTTATAGGGTGGGGCTCAGGCTGCATTAGGAGAACACAAGACACGCTGCTAATGACATAAAGGAGACTACTGTAAGCAGTGCTTAATTTGTAAAAGGATAAGTGCCGGGGCTCTCGTCGGGAGGCCACTGCAGCTTGCACATCACATAACCCATGCCAGCTGCCAATGACAGTACATACACAGCTACCAACCTTCACACTCCTACAAGTGTGACAAGTCAGACTATTCCAGTCCCCCAAAGCCAAAAGAATGGCTTGGGAGGCAGGTATTAGTCATTGTTAATGTAAATTGAACAAATAAACCGCTGTTGCTGTGTTCATACCTAAATGAGCATGATAGCGCCACCATGTGTCAGACTGTCAAAGCCCCGGTGCTGACAATAAGGTGCCGGTGCGGAGCACCGGAAAGCACCGGCTCAAATTAAGGACTGACTGTAAGGTAAGGAGTGAGGCGAGTCTTTCAACACTTTTCAATAGTAAATTTAAATTTGAGGTGGGTGAGCTACTGAAAGCTCGAGCCAGGTTGGAGCCTAAAGCCTAGCTCTGGTTCAGCTCAAGGTCCTATTGGAACCTCAAGCCCACAATGAGCTGAGCTTTCAAATGGCTTCTGCCTGCCTTTACTTCCGTCTACCTAGGATGTTGCATTACTGTTAGAGCTGCCGACTGTGGAACTAATGGAACTAGGTTCAAGTCTCACCATCCGCTCAACATCCTGTGATTCTGGGGACATCACTTAATTTCCCTGTGCCTATAAACAATGCATGTGACCTTGTGTAATGTATAGGGCTCAGCCTTCAGGTTGAGTTCCTGATGTATTTAAAAACTGTAGAAAATGAAGTAAAAGGTAAAGACAAATCCTGAAGTGAAACCAGAAAACCTGGCTAAATCACGGCGTCCCTGCCCAAATTTGTGATCTTAAGCAAATAATTTAATTCACCAAAACTCTTTTTTCTTCATTACCTTGAACAGACTAACGCCTGGCGTGCAGACTGCATCATAGGTTTTCGGGTCGATCACCTGATGCTTTAGGGTTGCTTCACTCAAAGCTCGAAGTGGGCACAACGTGCCCATACTTTTTTGATTTATGAGAAACTGTTCCCCTACTTTTTGTAAAAAGACAATCATCCCGGGATGGTTATTCAGATAGATTAAATGCTTCAGCTGAAGTTCTCCTGTGCTGTGAAACTGAAGCCAGACAGACAGCTAAACAGGCCTCAGCATTAGTAAAATCTATGGGCTTTATTCATGAGGCCCTTACGCCACTGTTGCGTCACTTTTTGTGATGTTATGGCAGCATAAAAATTGCGCCACACTGTGCCATATTTACAAAGTGACCCATCTAGGCAGATGCGTCACTTTGTAAATCCCTGCACTACATTATACCTGCGTCAGGTATAATGTATGCAGGGTGGGTGTTCCGTCGCAGCAAAGCCACGTAGAACAGTTGCAGCAAAATCTATGAGATTTCACTGCGCCACTTCTAGGGCGTCACTACATCAAATCCTTGCGCCTGCTTGAAGCAGGCGTAAGGAGTGACACAGGGCTTTTCACATTGGGCTTGCTCCATGTAAAAATACACAATTCTGGAGTTCCTTCTGTTTTCAGACACATTCAAGCAATACCCCAATTTTGCACCAACAGATATGTCAGAAATACTGACGTATCTGTAAATCCTTGCAACATGGAGCGCCGTACAGTAAATACAGCGTACCCATGGTGTCTTAAGGATGGTGCTATGAAAAGTGTTGCATTGCTGTTTTGCCGCAGCAATGAGACACCTTTCATAAACGCGGCCCTATATTTTGGAAGCACCATTTCATCTTAAACCTTTTAAAGCATTTTGTAGTAGTCTATTTTATACTTTGGATAATGCAAGTTTAAAATAATTACTTACATATTTACAGTGCTTTCTGTGGTGACTTCATAGCACTAAAAATACTCAAGCCATTGTTCTCCACTGCACCAACCAAGATTTAATTATGTCGCTCTCTGGATAAACACACAGACCTCTCCAGTGCATCAACAACAGCGGTTTCATAATATAGTATAATGCACTTCCCACTGAGTAATAACTTTTTAAAATGTATTCTTCATTTAAGCTGCGATTTATTTTATATATAGCTACCTGACGTCGAAAGACCAACTAAAACATACTGAATATTTTGTTTTTTTAGCCACAGCTTTGGCCCCGCCCCACGCTCACTGACCCCCAATGCATGCAGCATCTCGGTTCCCATGATACTTCTTTTAATGCACTTCGGCCGCTGTCTTTACTGCATGTGATCACATAGATAAACGTGTAAAGCTGCTCTCTGCATTACACTTCCGGTGCTGAGGCTCCTGCCCCCGCACCCACGTAAACATGAGCTAGCTCCTCACAGGCACCGATACAGAGCTCGTGCGCGCAGCGTGCTGGGCTGCGCGAGGGACATTGCTCAGACCGCTCGAGGCATCTGCCCTGCTGACCCTCTGTTAAGTGTCTGCAGAAGGTGGATTCGGGCTCGGGTGGGAGGTGAGAGGGGAAGCGGGGTCAAGAGGCTGCGAGCCACGAGGTCAAGTTCTTTGCTGTGGGATTAGAGGGCGCATTGGGCGAAACCGGATAGAAGACCTGCAAAGTTAACAGAGCCCTGGGCTGGGTCATGGGAGAGCGCAACACTATGACCTTTTCCAGTTGCACAGTAGGAGGTATCGGGTGGCCGTGGTGCTGACAGCAGTTAATGAGGGGGAACTGGATGAGCGCGGTTTTTGATGGTTTCCGTAGCCTGTTGTCATCCAGTGTCAAGCTGCTGTGAGACCATGAGTGCCTCATTTAGGATCGAAGGGGTTAGGATGGGAACGAGAAGGTGATAGTTTTGTCATCTGCAAAGAGGCAGCTGGATAATGTAAGCCGTCAAGATTGGTATTTATAAATGGAGATGCTGATCCTGTACCCAGCAATGAACCTAATTAACTTTATGGACAAAAATCCACAGATGCCCAATCATTCTATTTTCAGATTTTGCATTGGAAGTTCCCTTATAAATGTTGAAGTTCCCCTAATCTAACAGGCCACCTATACACCTACTTCAGTGTACATGGCGGGCCCGCACAGGAGCATCGTTGCAAATGTTTGGGTGGGAGCACCTCCCCTACACCATTACTGTTAGGATACAGGCGGGGGTGTTGGATAGATTGTTCACGTTATGTCCGAGGAGTAGGCCTGCCAAACCCTCCCTCATTAAAGTCTAAAAGCACTGCTAGGACTACACATCTGACCCAACGGAAGCCTGCAGTAGGCACTCCAGGAGAGGGAGACAGCCTGTAAAGACGCATTTCTATCTGACTGGCCTAAGATCAAATCTTTGAACCCTGCAAATGACCAGAAGGCAACTGTCATGAACTGAGGATATAAAACTGGAACTTCACTCAAGTAGTTTAAAGAGCTAGACCACAAAAGACCTGCGAGGACCCGCTGGTGCTAACAAGGTCTGAGCTGCATGCTGCCTGCCGTCACTAGACTGCGAGTAAGCCGGAAAGTATGCATATGCCTTTTTGATGTCTGCTGCCGGAAATGCTGCCCAAAAGGTGACACAAGCCAAACCCAAGGGGACAAGAGAAGCTGCATAGAATGCTAAGAAGCTCCCTAGCAGGCGCGGTGCGTCCATTGGGGCGTGGGGGCGTAGCCCCCCCGCCCGCGCCGCGCCCCTCCTCTGTGACTGTCCGCAACCGCAGCTCCCGAGTCCTCCCTCTGTGAATGTCAGTCAGCATGACGTCGGACCGTGGGCGGTCCGGTGTCATGTTGACTGACATCATTGTCGGACGCCTTTGGGAAAGGCAGCACAAGTGCGCATGAGTGGGCATGGAGCTTAATTTTTTACTCCGTGCCCAGTCATGCGTACTTGTATTTTTGCTGCCTTGCGCATGCCCATTAGGAGCCCCTCGGTCTCCTAAATGGGCAGGCGGCGGGCGAGGAGTAGGCTGTGCCGTCAGCCAATCAGTGGCGCTGCTGCAGCGCCAGGATTGGCTGAGGGCCGGGTTGCGTCACGGGGACGTGGTGTTCTGGATCGTTTGAAGGGGCAGTTGCAGAGAGGCGCCAACGCGGGCCTGGACATGAAGAAAAGCGAGTAATGTAAGAATTGGCAGCACGAGCGGAGTGTGTTTAAGGAGCCCTCATAGGGAATGAATGATGGCCGAGAACCAGGGAGAGGACGGAGGCAGCCGACAGGTAAGTGAACTTTTTTTTAACCCCCTCCTTCCTCCCTCCCCGTCCCACTACCACCTCCTGACTAGGCAATGCACTCAGCTGGTTTGGATGTGGACGTATTTGAAGATCATAGTGAGAAACATTCTGGCATAAATTAGATCTCATTACATGAGCGTTCTGACAGTGCTCAAAAATCATTGCAGAAATTATGCTAATGAGCTGGAAGACGAAGGCTGCGCTGGTATGACTATTGCAACTGGAAATATGAAACAATAACCGGCCCTGTTTACAAGCATATTTTCAAGGCTTCTCGAGGCCCTGGGCTAAATTGGCCACTCCCAGTAAAGAATCGAACTCACAAGGTCGTAACTATCAATAGTGACGCAAATGCAGCGGCCCCGGAGCTCTTCGTTGTGAGAGGCCAATTGCCTCCCCACCCCCAATAATAGCTGCATTTTAATACCCAGTTGACGGCTCCGTATTATTTGCTTGCATTAGCTTCCACGGTTCACTGCATCGTCCTTAAGGCGTCAAGAACAGCAGTCCAGTTTGAGGGCTGCGCTTTAATTCGGTTTTTAATATCAGTGTCTACTGCAGAGGTGCAACACTAGAGCCAAATTTCGGGGGGGGGGGGGGGGGGAGGTCTACGAAAAATTTCGGGGAGGGGAGGGGCTGACTCTTCCAGCAATATGCAGAGTGGAGATGCAGGGGCTCTAAGAAGGGGTGAAAAGCAACAAAGCCTCGTTAACACATAAATGGTCTTTTTAAAGACCTGTGAAGTGCTCGGGTGCGGCTGTGTGTGTGTAGCCAGGGAAGCTGTCTCAGCCCAGGCTGCCACACTACGGAAGGGGGGGGGGGGGGGTTAAGCCCATTGAGGTATCTGAGATACCTCATGCTGTACCATGTACCTGTTGGTTTGTAGTTTTTAACATACAAGCCAACATTAGGATAGAGGAAAGGGGGAATAACAGCCAGTGAAAGAATTAATGGGCAAAGGACAGGAGAGCGGGCAGCCAGTGACAGTATTAATAATTGCCCGGCGAAGTGGGCATAACGTTAGTCAGACTCTCTTTGTTAAGTGGGGAAACTGAGATTATAATGTTAATGCATTTTAGTTTCAGCAGGACTTCACCTAAGAACATACCCTCTGCAGTGGGCTCTATGTGTGTTTGCAGCTCTAGTCTCTGTGCTTCTGAAATTTGCTTGAAAATGCACCCTTTACCCACTTTTTTTTCAAAATTTTCTCGGGGGGAAAAACCCCCCCGAACCCCCTCTAAGGTGGTCGAGCTCGCTCGCTGCGCTCGCTCGCCACGGTGCACTCCGACAGAAAGTTTACGCCCCACCACTTTCAAATGTCACCATCCGCCACTGCTCCCTAGAGACCCATCTCCAGAGATATTGGAGAGCTGCTGCAATGAAAAGACTGTGACAAGCTATCCCCAGCACCACTGCCAGATTTTTGGGTTAAAGTGGGGATACGTAATTTGCCTCTCCCAGAACCACTCTATCCTCAAGTGGTGTAGGGTGACACAAGCACGGTCTCTCACCAGCCTCATTTTTGGGTACCGAAGAGTCTCATTGACGTACCAGGTAAACCCCAGACCATGCCAGCCTGTGGAGAGGTCCAGCAGCACCCTGCCCACCTTGAACCCAGGGATCCAAAGCTCACTATTTGGGACTGCAAGGTCCATTGTATGAACGTTGACACTCTATGGCTGGTTTTAGAAGTCTGTGTTGTTTGGGGTTAGACCCACTGCAAGCTCCCAGCTTTTTGAAAATGGAGTCACTGGGAACATGGAATCCTTGATTCCATGTGGCCATCACTAAGATGCCTGGAGCCACATGATCCTGAAGTCAGAAGTCTCTATCGCTATCTGAAAGACAGCAAGGTCCCCATAATTCCAGAACTACAGATCAGAACTCAAATCAACCAAGAATCAAAAACGCTAGCCCAAACCTTAAAGTTTTTTTAGATGGGGTTGAGATGTTGCAGGAATTGGCCACCCCGACTGACACAACGCACAACTTCGTAACCAGCCCTTCACAATCGCCACACTTTGCATAAACTTAAGGCCATGCACTCATTGATTTAATCATCGACTGGGGATAATTCACTCAGTGCCTTTAGAGGTGTGCGATGCTGTACGTTGCTGTTGACAAAATGATCAACCCTCAATTGCAAAGGGTCGGATGGAGGGGGTGGGCAGGGGATATATTCTGCTTGATACACATAGAGTGCCCCATGTACCTCGAACTTCTCGAAGTCTGTTTAAAAAACGACTTTAAAGCAGTGGGTTGGGAATGTGCATATTATGTTGCAGTAGTTTGTTGACACATGCAGCTTTCCTTGCCCAAGTTTGTGTATTATTCAGAAATGTAAATGCTAATTTAAAAAAGTTATTTTATGAAATAGTTCTTTAATAGGTAAGATTGCCATTCTTTCCATTTTTCTGTGCAGCTATTGTATGTGTTTATTAAAGCATTAATCCTGTTCAGATAATAGTGGTGGCCTGGTAGTTATAGTCCAGGAGCTAGGCCTTGACATGTGCTAGCTATCCAGGAGAGTTAAATATGCTATGGAGACCCAACTTTCCACCCCAGACCCAGTACCTAGCATCAACAGGGAGAACATGTAGCTTCCCCCCCTGATACTGCCAGGCAGGCCCACGATATCATGATCAGGGAACAGACCTGATGAACAAGTTACTTACCTTCGGTAACGCTTTTTCTGGTGGATACAGTATCTGCCTGTGGATTCCTCAACTTGTGAATATCCCCTGCGCCAGCATTCCACTGAACTTTTTTCCCCAGCTCTCTACGCCGACGTGGACGACGTCATAATGCATCGGCTCTGCTCGCGACTCCACATGACGTCACCGGAGCCATAAGAGAGCCACGTCGGCGTGATGACGTCAGTTCCACCCATTTTTTCCGTGCCCCTGAGGCGCACAGGTGGACCAACGACAGATTCAAAGTATACACAGTATACAATATACAATCAAATATACATAGTACATAAACAAAAGGAAAGCTAAATAAAACAAGCATTTCCTACCAATGTACCAGAAAGCATAACAACATCTCAAACAAGACAACTTTAAAGGTATACAAAGGTGGACAACGGGGTGGCGGGTGGGCCAGTGAGGAATCCACAGGCAGATACTGTAGCCACCAGAAAAAGCGTTACCGAAGGTAAGTAACTTGTTCTTCTGATGGATACATCTGCCAGTGGATTCCTCACCTTGTGAATAGATTCCCACAGCAGTCCCCACTCCCGGAGGAGGGTGTCCACCTTCCTATACCAGAAAGTCTTGCAAGACAGAGCGTGCAAAATGGCCCTCCCTCCTCATCTCAGAGTTCAAGCAATAATGCTTTGCGAAAGTATGGAGGGAGGCCCAAGTCGCGGCTTTACAAATGCCTGCCACAGGAACACCCCTGGCCAAAGCAGATGTAGATGATTTAGCTCTAGTTGAATGAGCCCTAATACCCTCAGGAGGAACCTTACCAGCCAGGGCATAGCAGATCTTGATGGCAAGGATGATCCATCTCGATAAAGTGCGCTTGTGCACCGCTCTTCCTTTAGAATGACCAACATAACCCACGAAGAGCTGATCGTCCAGACGAAAGTCCTTCGTTCTGTCCAAGTAAAAGCTCACAGCTCTCTTTGGGTCTAGGCGATGAAGTCTTTCCTCCTCTTTGGAGGGATGAGGAGGTGGATAAAAAACAGGGAGAGTAATAGACTGCCCCAAATGAAACGGAGTAACTACTTTAGGTAGGAAAGCAGCCCTGGTCCTGAGTACCATCCTTTCAGCATGCAATGTTAGAAAAGGAGGTTTAGAACTAAGAGCTTGAAGCTCACTCACCCTCCTTGCCGAGGTTATGGCTACAAGAAAGACCGTCTTAAAGGACAACAGCCTCAGAGGACAGCTATGAAGAGGCTCAAACGGGGACCCCATCAGAAAAGTTAAGACAAGATTAAGGTCCCACTGTGGCATTACAAAAGGAGTAGGAGGAAACTTGTTTGTAAGGCCCTTGATAAATCTTAGTACAATCGGAGATTTAAATAACGACGGTTGATCAGGAAGACATAGAAAAGCCGATAAGGCCGAAAGATACCCTTGACCGTGGCCACAGCACAGCCCTGCTGAGCCAAGGAAAGAGCAAACTGAAGCACATCAGAAAGATGGGCTTTTAAAGGGTCAATGGATCTCTCTCCACACCATTTAACAAACTTAGACCGCCTATATGAGTAAATGGACTTGGTGGAGTGTCGCCTGGCCGATAAAATAACATCCACCACATCTGGCGGGAGAGAGAAGGAATTCAGGTTGCCCCGTTCACTCTCCAGGCATGAAGGTGCAAGCTCTGGTGGTGGGGGTTTAGAACCTGCCCCTCTGACTGCGAGAGGAGGTCTGCCCTCAGAGGGAGACGGAGCGGAGGGCACGAGGAGAGGTGGAGAAGATCTGTATACCACACCCTTCTTGGCCAATCTGGGGCGACCAAAATAACTTGGGCCCGGTCTTGGCGAATCTTCCTCAGAACCCGAGGAATCAAGGGTATGGGAGGAAACGCGTAAATGAGTTGTGATCCCCAACTCAACTGAAACGCATCCCCCAACGCCCCCTGCATCGGAAACTGGAGACTGCAGAATGACGGGCAGTGCGCGTTCTCGTGGGTGGCGAACAGGTCCACCCGAGGGGTTCCCCACATCCGAAAGACGTAACAAACCACCCCTGGATGGAGCCTCCACTCGTGGTCGGCGGAGAACTGCCGACTGAGACTGTCCGCACGTACGTTGAGCACCCCGGCCAGATGATTTGCCATCAGACAAATCTGATGGTCCTGAGCCCAGGACCAAAGACGCAGGGCCTCTCTGCAGAGACAATGCGACCCCACGCCTCCCTGCTTGTTGACATACCACATTGCGGTAGTGTTGTCCGTCAGGACTTGAACAGACTGTCCGCGAAGGGAAGGGAGGAAGGCCTTGAGTGCCAAACGAAGCGCCCGCAATTCCAGAAGGTTGATGTGAAGCAACCTTTCCTCTGGAGACCAAAGACCCTTGATCTCCAAATCCCCCAGATGCGCACCCCACCCCAGGGTGGAGGCATCCGTTATCACTGTGGCCACCGATGGAGGTAGATGGAGACAGATTGCCCTCCACGCTCCACCAAGATAGATCCGCTGCAGCTTCTCTGGAGATCCTAATCGACTCCCTGAGATCTCCGTTGTGCTGATACCACTGCCTGCGGAGGCATCACTGGAGCGTCCTCATGTGCCAGAGTGCATGGTTGACCAACAGAATGCAGGAGGCGAACAGACCGAGCAGGCGAAGGACCTTCAGAACTGGAACAACCGCTCCATTGTGGAATAAGGGGACCATCTCCTGAATGTCGAGAATTCTTTGAGGTGGAGGAAATGCTCGACACACAGTAGTGTCCAGTACCGCCCCTGCGAACAGGTTGCGTTCAGAGGGCACCAGGTGAGATTTGGGCACATTGATCGAAAAACCCAAGTCGAATAACAGTTGAGATGTTACCTGCAGATGATGCTGCACCATCTCTGGGGACTCTGCCTTCAGAAGCCAGTCGTCCAGGTAGGGGAAAACCGGAATCCCCGACCTCCTGAGATGGGCTGCCACCACTGCCATCACCTTCGTGAAGACTCGAGGTGCGGTAGTAAGACCAAACGGGAGGACCGCAAACTGGTAATGTTGCAACCCAACCGTAAAACGGAGATACTTCCTGTGCGACTTCAGGATTGGGACATGGAAGTACGCGTCCTGCAAGTCGATCGACACCATCCAGTCTCCTTGCTGCAACGCTTGAAGAACCAGCGCAAGGGTCAGCATCTTGAATTTCTCCTATTTCAGGTAAAAATTCAAGACTCTGAGGTCCAGTATCGGACGCAATCTGCCGTCCTTCTTGGGATTCAGGAAATACCGGGAGTAGCATCCCTGACCCCTTTCCTGCTCTGGAACCACCTCTATCGCACCCTTTTGAAGCAAAGCTAGTACCTCCTTCTGCAGAAGAAGTAGATGGTCCTCTGAGCAGTAACCCTGGCAAGGAGGGTAAGGGGGAGGAAACTCCCGAAAGGGAAGGGCGTACCCAGTCTCCACGAGGTTTAAAACCCAAAGGTCTGTTGTAACAGATTTCCAACCTCGCAGAAAATGGGACACCCGACCCCCCACAGGTCTTACATGATCTAGGATGGGGGATCTAGGGCTGCTTCCCTGAAGCTTCATTGGGAGCAGAGGAGGCAGAAGATGAAGATGGGTTGCGGCCAGAACCTCTCCGACCTCTTTGTCTCCCTCTATAGGACCTATAGAGTGGATTCTGCTGCTGCTGTTGCTGCTGCTGCTGAGGCTGCCGGAAGGAGCGAAATGAAGACCTCCCAAAACCTCTGAATTTCTTAAGCCCAAATCCTTTAGCAGGAGCCTGCAGACCTAAAGATTTTGCCGTCACCCTGCTCTCTTTAAATCTCTGCAAGGCGGAATCAGCCTTCTCACCAAAAAGTCTCTGTCCGTCAAAGGGCAAATCCACCAATGTGGCCTGAACGTCCGTAGAGAAGCCAGACAAACGGAGCCACGCTTGCCTCCTAGTGGCTATAGATGACCTCATTATCCTTGCCACCGAATCAGCTGTATCAAGCCCCGACTGAATCACCTGCCTTGCAGCAGCCTGAGTGCCCGTGACCACTTCCATAAAGGACGCCTAATCACCTTCTGGCAACTTAGGGGCTAAAGATTTCATTGAGTCCATAAGAGCATGAACATAGCGCCCTAGTAAGCAGGTGGCATTAGTGGACTTAAGCACCATGCTCCCTGAAGAAAAGGTCTTTTTAGCCGCCTGATCCGCCTTCTTGGACTCCCTATCCGCAGGAGTCTGAGGAAAAGCTCCTGAAGCATGCTTCGAGCATGACGCCTGTACCACCAGACTTTCTGAAGAAGGGTGGGAAGAAAGAAAACCTGGATCCCCAGGAGCCACCCTATATCTTCTTGCCACCTGCCTGGAGACTGCCGGCGAAGAGAGTGGCTTATGCCAGACATCCATAACTGGCTCCAAAATAGCCTCATTAAAAGGCAGCAAGTGCTCACTGGTCGAGGTAGGCGAATGTAACACCTCCGTCAGAAGATTAGGTTTATACTCAGCAGAGGGCAACTGCAAGTCCTGCAACTCTGCGGCCTTCTTTATTACAAGATGGTAAAGAGCCAGTTCCTGCGGTGGAGAGGATTTAGTGGAAGAATGCTCCCACTCCGGAGATGTATCGAGACCGCTAGCCTCTTGAATCCCCTCAAAGTCATCAGAAGAAGTATCCACCTCACCTTCTTCCACCTCCTCCCTATAACGCTCCTCTTCCAAGACTCTCAGGGCCTCTCTCCTTGAGCGGATCCGAGGAACCGGCGCCGACGGCGCCGTACGCGGAGTCGGTGGAACCGAACGTGGAGCCGGAGGTGTCGGAGTCGGCGGCGCCGGAGTTGGAGTCGACGGCGCCGGACGCGGAGCCGAGGGAGTCGGCAACGGCATCGAGGAAGGCTCCGAAGAAGGTCGGTCCAATCGAAGCCGAGATGGATCCCCAGAGGGCGCCGGAAACTGCCACGAAGGCGCCATCGGCAGAAAGGGCATAAACGGGGCCTGAGCATAATGCTGCGGCACTCCCAGAGTGTATGCCATAGGACCCACGGGACCAGTAGGTGCACCGGATGGGAAGGCAGCCCGTTGGAAAATCCCATACATAGCATTTAAAAAATGCGTCGAATCCGCACCCGGAGTCGGGAACTGCGGATAAGGGAATAATCCCGGATCCGGCTGAGGAGTACCTGGTACCGGAGCCGCAGTGTCCTCAACAGGCGCCGCAGGATCATCCGGCTCTGGAGAAGGCTCTTTTCCTTGTTCTTGCTCGGCCTCAGAAGCCGAAGACTCCACTGGAACCGGTGACTGCGCCGGGGAAAGCGCCGGAGTCCGCTTCGGCGAAGGAGATCTCTCTGGAGACTTAGATGGAGAAGGAGACACACCCTTACTTCGACGTCGAGGCGAAGTCAATCTCGACGCCTTGCTCTTCGAAGACTGGCGCCGAGAGGAATGCTTCCTTTTCTTATAATGTTTCTTCGACTTCAAAGAATGCGAAGTCGACGACTCCGGTCTCGATCTCTCCTTCTTCCTACCTCTCTTCTACTTCTTAGCCTTGGCCATGAAGAGCTTCGCCTCCCTTTCCTTCAAGGCCTTGGGATTCATCTTTCTGCAGCTGGAACAATCCTCCACGTCGTGGTCAGAAGAAAGGCACCACAAACAATCTTCATGGGGGTCTGTCATCGACATGTGGCCCCCACATTCCCTACAAGGTTTGAAACCCGACTTCCTAGTCGAAGACATGGCAATTTTTTTCAGCAGTAACACACTACACAACTACAAAGTAGCAGGAGAGTGCTGGAAAACCGTTGCACGTCGACGGCGTGGAAAAAAGGGAACTGACGTCATCACGCCGACGTGGCTCTCTTATGGCTCCGGTGACGTCATGCGGAGTCGCGAGCGGAGCCGATGCATTACGACGTTGTCCAAGTCGGCGTAGAGAGCTGGGGAAAAAGGTTCCGTGGAATGCTGGCGCAGGGGATATTCACAAGGTGAGGAATCCACTGGCAGATGTATCTATAAGAACTGTGCTTCCTCTCATTGTTCACTATTTTTTTGGGAAGGCTATAATCACCTTTTACCATGATTGGAAGCTTATAGTAACGCCCTAATGTCAGGATCTGGAGCGTCAGTCCAGCAGAGATTTCACCAGGCGACACCCGTTCTCGGCTTCACACTGTAACCACCCAGTTGCTTTGTGTTTAAAGTCTGTCATCATAGATTCAGAAGTGGGAGCTCACATTTTGGCATTTGTTTTGAAATTGTACTTGCAATTTTCAGTTTTACAAATTTCCAGTAACAATTGTTTTGGAAGAAATGTCTCTTTGCTGTGCAAGTATCCTATCCCACCTACCTCTTCAATGGCGATCCCTTCAGGCAACATTTCAGGCAATGACTGTTGTTTGTTAAGGTTGCTAAGGCAATATTCAGTTACCAGTCCCACTGAAGCACCATAAAAGCCTTTATCTTCATGTATTATCACAGAAGTACCTTACAGAGCATAACATCAACATTTTGACCATTGAGCCCCCTCACCATGAAGCTAAAACACGTAAAGCCAACAATTTCTAGGTCATCACATGACAGTTCAATGACACTCGTCTAATGAGTCTCAGCAGCACGCAGAGATGAGTAGGCCCTACTAAGTTACGAGTATGAACTAGCAAATGATGTAGCACTGAGTGATCATCCCACTGGGCTCTCTTCGTAGCTCATGAGCAGGTAATGAGCTATGCTTACGTACGGTGCCCCTGCTGTGTTCAGTTACGAATAGGAATCGAATCAGCTACAGTTACCAATAACTCCGTGTTAAGTGCATCTGTGTCACGCATTCCCACCATTTGTATGATCCTGAAGCATATTGGAAATCCGTGCGCTCTCTAAGGCTCTGAGATACTCTTTGTCCGGAGTCAAAGTGGCCAGCTGGTACTGAATGTGGTGTGTTTCACATTGTTCAGCGGAGTGTCATATTGTCTAGAGGCCAATAAAGTTGTGGCCGTCCAAATACATTGTTTAGTGATGGAATATGTTGGAGAAGACTCTGCTTTGAGTTGTAGTCTCGAATTGTTTTCTTTAGCTAATTGAACCAAAGTACCACATTAAAATTGTTTGTAAACTAAAGAACCAAGACTGGGCGCACTGTGATGGAGGCATCTGGCAACTCTACGTGTAAACTTCTCTGGAGCTTCACACTCATTGGCCTGTATTGCAGTGGTCTGGGTGCACAGATAATGCATTAATTAAAAAATAAAAGGCTAGTTAAATAATGGGTAAAATGTGTTCTTTTTTTTAAACCAGCTTTCCCTTACTCTGTGGACCCCAACAGTCTCAATTTATTCTTTCTGTTTTTATCGTCCACACATGACATATGTTTTGCTGCACGATTTAGAAAGAAAAAAGAAAAACAAATACAAACCCACCAGCGTAAATCAGATGCACCCAGTGCAGTGCATAAGAAAAGAGATGACAGGCATCTCTGACACATAGTGAAATTCTATAATATGCAAAGAATGTCTCTGCGTGAGGCTAGTGGTGCGCCTGGGAAAGAGCATACTTTGAGCTATTACTTTTATTAAACAAAGAAAGATGGTAAAAGAAAACCAAGAAACGAGTTTGGGTTAGGCAGGCTGGGATGACGTCCAGAATCCCTGGCCATGGAACAGAAGGAGAAAATGATGCGTGTTCCAACAGCTGGGCTCAATTTTGTGTAAGAAAAAAGAACATGCATTTTTACCGAAGGTCCGGCTTCCAAGCGGAGATAGCTTGATCTTCGGACATGCCAATTTACCACTGGCATTTGGCTCACACCTGTGATCTGCGGTGTTCATAATGAAGGCGGCTGCATCTGAAGTGTTGCAGCCATGCCTGGAAGCGGGGAATGCATCTGGAGGCTGATAGTGAGGACGAGACACAGGAGACACATAGTATGTATGGTGGGCTGTAACCCTTAGAATAAAGGCAGACAGAGCACAAGAATACATGCATACAGATGCAAAAGAAATTAAAAATCCAGCTCTCCCTCTGTACTATCGCCAGGTTCCACTTTTAATCATGCTTCCTAGGAACTAGCAAGTGAGACAGACCAGTGGGCTAAAGCACTTAAGGCAGAAATTTGTTTTTTATGTATTGATCACAGATTCAGTTATCAGTGTTATCATTCCGAGGTTGTTAACAAGGGAAACACTGAGTTTGCTAGTATATGTGGTGTTTACAGTGAATTGAAGTCAAATGATGTGAGGGGTATATAAACAGTACATTTTTAGATTTACATGATGCACGGGCTATGACTTGATGTTCTTGTTTCACGAGTGAAGCTCCTGCCAGGCTACATCAGATATCAATTTTGTGGGCTATATGGGCCATTTGCTTTCTTTGTAGCATCTTCATGCATTAGTGCAATTCTTATATACTTCGGGTCTTATTTCGAGTTTGGCGGATGCAGGACTTTCATCAAGAAGCAGTGGTTGTCCCATCCTCCCTATTTACAGTGTACAGAGTTTTTACACACTATGGGGCACATGCATCACTGTAGGCAATTGCGATTCCATAATTGCGATTATTAAGGAATCACAATTATGTAATTGCAATTTCCTATGCATGTAGATTTTGCTAAAATATTAGCGATTCCTACATATTCCTTAATTGCGAATTGCAAATTGCGATTCGCAATTAAGGAATAGCTTCCCATTCATTCCTATGGACCTAGAGGCCCATAGGAATGAATGGGAATTGAATGTGCAATTTGTGAGTACCAAATAGGTACTCACAATTTGCGCAAGCAATTTCAAGGGTGCAAGGGGGCCAAAAGCATACCCTGATGCACCCCTGAAATTTGCATGTGATCACATGTTGCGCACACTGTGTGCAACATGGCACTTTGAAAAATGCACTTTGTGCATTTTTCAAAGTTTTCGCAAATTACCATCAACTTTAAAGTGATGGTAATTTGCGATCCCAAATTGCAAAATCGCAATTTTAAAGTGCATCATACATCGCATTTAGGGAATCGCAATTTGCGATTCCCTAAATGCATTCGCAATTTAGGTAATCGCTAAATTTGCGATTCCCTAAATTGCGAGATTGCATTTGGATGGATGCATCCCAAATGCAAAAATATCAGTCGCAAAGGGGCAGATTCTGCGAATCTGCCCCTCTGCGACCAGTATTTACAATGATGCATGTGCCCCTATAAAGTAGAGCGGAAGGGTTATCCATTGCCTCCTTGCTATATTATCATGCCTTGCAGAGGTGAGAGGGGTAACTTGTCATAAGCGTATTTGTGTCTGGACTCCAATGGCGAAGTCCCTTTGACAAATCACGTTTGCCACCCGGTCCGAAGGCAATGCGGACATAAAAGTGGATATAAAATATATAGTCAGGCATCGAATACAACACCTGATCAGAATGGCCAGGCTCAGACTGTCGAACCATTCGCTCCCATCTTTGAAATGGCACACAGAATACAGACCTGACTTTATTGATAGCTGTCTAGGTACATTGTGACTGAAGCATAGTTTTCATTTAGTCCTGGTACCCCTACCCCATAAAGAATTTTTTGGGCTGCCAAAGTCTATTTTAGACACACTTCACTTCTCACCAGTAACACATCTGCACTGTCCCCTTTCATGCATTCACCTAAACAGAATATTCGGATCAAAAGATCTCCGACAAAGAGCCCCCAAGCCCGTCAGGCATTACAGCGCCGGCCAGACGAGCAGCGTCCAATGATGAAGCACCCCAACAGGTGTGTGAGGGCGTAAGATCTGACCTTCTGGTCCCCTTGCTGCGATATTGGCCAGCTTTGTGGCTTCACCGCGTTGTGATCTGTTTGGGAACTACTCCTACCTTGATGGTTACACAGAATACAGAGCCACCCTAGAGTCCGGTGTGTTTTCTTTTTCTTTTTGCTTTGAAACACATTTTATTGTTTCATAATAATAAACAGACAGTGCACATGGTGCAGCCTTTTTTCTTGAAGGATGCGTTTTTTCGTGCTAATAATATTGGTGTGATCCCCAAAACATGTCACCCCTTCAGATCCCCATTACAATTAGTGTGAGCATTCAACCTAACATTCGAACAAATATAAGGCAAGCTTGGGTCTCCAGAGACAGTGAGAGGTCAAAAATATACAGTTGTGTCAACGCTGCTGTCATATGTCATAGGAAGCATATAACCAGGGTCAATAAGATGTGGTCTACTTGCTTGTGTACCTGCTGGTAACCCCCTAAGGTCCCTCATTTGAGGCCTACTGCACCATACTCTCGCACCCCTTCTCATGATTCAGCAGTGGGCTGTTTCCGCCTGTGTTGCTCCTGTAAGCGTAGTATCTATTGCACCCCATGCCCAGGAACTGTGACAGCGTTGTCACAGTGCAAACATGACATTGGTAGGATTCACAGAATATTAATGAGGTAGGTTTTCGCTTGTGAATCACTCTGAATGTCTGCCCGTGCGGTGATGGGGTCTGTGAGGACAGCGGACCCACATCTTTGCATTCAACGAATTCCTCCTAGATTGTTAGTGCTGGAGATAAGACTCTAGACTCTGCCCGGCCGAGCCCACAGCAGCTCGAGCTGCAGCAGCCTGGGCTGAGACACGCGACGGGGGTGGTGAGTGGGCGGGGGGTGGGGAGGGGGCTGAAGCCCCTTTAGCACTATGCTCAAGCTAGTGGAGTTCTGGTACCTTCACTTTCTGCCCTCCAGCACTCCATCACATAATTGTGTCTGCCTTCTGATTGCTTTAAGTCCGGTCACCAGTAGAGTGGGCGTGGTTAACATGCTACGTTCATATATGCTTTGTTGGGTCTGGTGTTGTCGCCCGGAGTCCTTACCAATTAGAGTTCCTACCTTTTCTGAGGATGGTGTATAACTGATGTTCTTTCACAAGTTCATAGTAGAAGCAAACAAGATGACAGCAGTTTTCTCAGATGGTATATACCCCATGCGTTTTTTATAAATGTCAAATTTATATATTTTAATTGCATACAAAAACGTTGAGATTTTGGTGAAATAAGGTACGTGGAGCTCCCGAACACCCTGTGCCGACTGTGCGCGGGCTTCACGCGTGAGTAATACCCGCGCGCCCACCCAGTCATTATGCAGATGAGAGACAAGTCTACCTACGGGAAGTGACAGGACGGTGTGTCACTCTCCGTCTTCTGAGAAGCGGAGGAGTGGCTGTCTCACCACGCAGACAGTCTGCCACGCTCCCGGAGATGATTGCGCGGTGTCTGCCACCGCGGGGCACGCGGGGCTCGGTGCCGCAGCGACGCAAGGAGTTAATGCGCGCCGCGGCGGAGGTTATGAGCAAATCCTGCCCCAGACAGCAGGCGAGAGATCAATGCGCAGACAGCTGCAAGCGCATTAGCTGACCTAATTGTCTGAAACGCCGGCCCGGGCTCCTTTCATGCGTTCAGCGCATTAATTAGACAGGTTCCTCGGATTAGACGAGTCTTCAAGGATAATGAAGTCAAGGTAAACAGCGCTCTCCTCTCAGAGTTTTCTTTTATTTACAGATGTTCTGCCCTTCGGTGGTCAGAGTCGGGAGCCGAAGGTACAAGGTCCAAGTTTTGCAAATGGTTGGGGCTGTGCCCGGTCATGTATCACGGTGCGACACCTACTGGCCTCTGCCGAGTGGCGAACGCGCCCCCATTAACACCCATTTGTTTGCTAGTTATTATATGATAAGGCACTCTCGGCAAAGTGATGGACGCAATTAAAATGTTCCATTTCTTAGATACAGTTAATTGCCTTATGCAAATAGAGGCAGATTGGAATTTAGTATTTAACAGACCAATAAAAGGATACGAACAAATATGCATGCATCTCAAACCTGTTTTTACTAACCAAATCTCCTAAACAAGCCTTTATAAACCCTTCCCTCTGATTCATCCCCCCACTCATCCCAAATCTGCTCCTGCTGCTATGATCTCCCAAAAAACACTTTCTAGACCCTTCCCTCTTCTATCCCTCCACCATCCTTTTCAATCCAACTAACAGACTTGCATGTCCACTGCTCAAAATAATTTCATATTTCCGTATATTATTTCACCACTAATCCTGTTTGGGTTCCAGAGAAGCGTGCTACTCCTCGAAAAGCGCTTTGATGCCTCATCAGAGGTACCAAGCGTAATATAAATACAAACCCTTTTATACCTCTACTATCCTTTTCAACCCAAATAACAGACTTACATGTCCACCCCTCAAATCAATTTCATATTTCCCTATACTAACTCACCACTAATCCTTTTTTGGTTCCAGGGTAGTGTGCTACTCGCTGAAAAGCATTTCAATGCCTTGTCAGGGGTAATAAGTGCTAATAAATGCAATTACAATTGCAATTTCGTAGTTGAGCTTGGCCTTGGGATAGCTATAAAATGAAGCAGGCCCCATTTTGAAGCTTTTGGTCGTGGCATGCTTCCGCCTTTCTCTGCTTGGCTCATTGTGGTAGATCCAGCCTATCAGAGGCTCACGCTATCTTAAGCATCCCTGTCAATCTGCTGGCTCTCGAATGAGGGTGAGGCCAGATTATTAAGAGGGTGAGGCCATTAGAGTCAATGGAGAAAAGCACAAGTTACTTAGGCGCTTTCTGGTGGATAATCTAACTGCAATTCCTCACCTTTAGAGAGTCCCCAGGTGTCAGACTGGACCCAGAAGCTTTCACAGCAGTGTTCCCACATGCTGCAAGGTTTCTCCCTATAGCTCTCAATCAACTTAGTTCTGCCCCAAAAGTGACAGATAGGAGCCGCCTATAAGCATCACCCTGCTCTCTGATGCCAGTTTTTTTCTTGAGCACAACACAATTCGAAGTACCAGTGTGCACATCTTTCATTTGGGACACTTTTAGATGGTAAAAAGAGATCAGCCCACAGTATCCACCAGAAAGACCACTGCGAAAGGTAAGTAACTTGTAAATCTGATGGATACTCCTAACCTCAGATTCTTTGTCTTCAAAATAGATACCAAAGCAGTCGCTCCCAAAGGTGGAGGGTGTGTGCAGTGGGCTGTAACCAAAATGTCCAGCAGGACCGCCCTGGTGAAATTCTAATCCCTTTGGACCTGGCTGTCAAGGCAGTACTGCTTTGTGAACTTTTGCACCAACGCCACGTCGTGGTCCCACAGACGTTAAGGACAGGCACTCTAAGTGCTAACACAGTGGTTGCAGCCTTGGCCCTGGCAGAATGAGCACTCAATACTTCTGGTGGCTGCTTTTTAGACAAGGTGTAGCAGATCGTATTGCAAAGAACTATTCATCTTGACAGAGTATTTTTCTGTCCACCTTTGGTGCGTTCGATGTAAGAGCTCAAACCTCTTTTGCGGTCCAGCCAATGGAGTCTGTCCTCCTGTTTTGAGGGGTGAGGTGGAGTAAAGAACGTTGGAGGATGATGGATTGTCCAACAGGAAAACTTTCTTCAAGAAGTCTGACCTGGTCTTCAGCGCCAGTTTGTCCTGGAAAAAGGTGGTATAGGACGCTTGCATCAAAGGAGCCTGGAACTCACTCATGCAATGAGCTGAAGTGATTGCTGCGAAGAAGACAGTTTTCAGAGTCAACAGATGCAACAAGCAACTGTGCATCTGCTCAAAGGGAGTACACATGAGAAAAATCAGGGCCAAATTAAGGTCACACTGTGACACTGTGAAACAAATGGTCTGGGAGGGAACATGTGTGTCGAACCTTTATTAAAAGGCTAAATGACAGGTGATTTAAGCTACGGCGATAACTCCAGTAAGAGCAAAATGGCCAACAAATAACCCTTAAAGCTGTCCACCCCAAGTCTTTGCTGGGTGTATGAACATCCAACAGTTTGGCTTGTAACGTGTAACATTTGGCTTGGTGTGGAGTGTTGCGGACTCCACACCAGACCAGACCACACATTTTCCCAGCACCCACCATAAATGGACTTTGTAGAGTGACGTCTGCCAGCGAGGATGACAACCACAACCTCTGGCAGTATATTGTAGTCAACTGCTGCTGCTCAAACTCCAGGCATGGAGGTGTAGATTGCTCTGGCTTGGCTCTGGGGCAGAGCCCTGCCTTACTGCTGTGACAGAATATACTTCTGAAGCGGTAGCAGGATCAAAGAACAGATGCTCATGTCCAGACATTCCGGGTACCACACTGTCCGGGCCCAGTCCAAAGCCACTAGGATGCCTTGGAGCCAGTTGTTGCTGATCTTCAAAATTCGGGGGAGGAGAGGCAGAAGCGGAAAGGTGTTCAAGAGTCACATCCTCCACTCTAGCTTGATGGCATCTCCTAGAGAAAGCATTCTTGGGAACTCCAATTTGCAGACATTTTCACACTATAAGATCACAACAGTGGTGAAAAGATCCACCCAGTACTCCCCCTACTGTTGGACTATGGTGGTAAGGAAAGTGATGGGACACAACTGGGACTAGTGTGAGATTCTCTAACTTTATACAAGAGCCCAAGTCATGAAATCAACTTCACCGCATGTTGATCTAAATCCCCACTGGATGGTCAGTTAGAAACCATGCCTGAGCCGAAGAGGTTAATACAGCGCAGCAAAATAAAATCTCACTGCGCAAACCTGCCGGCGGGTATATTAAAATAAACACTGAGGTTCACCAAGCCCTTCGTGGCGCAGTCCACTTGTTGTCTTCCTTTCATACCGAGTGCATATTCTGCAGCCTTCTGGGTATTTTTACTGGGATGCCGCTGGAGGAAGAGTGCAGTTGGTGGAATAGCACCAGTTCTCAGATAGAGGTGGGCGGGCTTCCGTACGCTCCCCTAGACCCCTGGCTCATCTCTGGCTTGGCTCCCCATGTTAGTGTGTTGGCTCGCCTGCCAGCAGAGCCAGAGCTGGTGATGGGCATCTTTGCTTTGCTGTCGCTCAAGCTAGGCTGCTGGCTGGGTATTAAAGGCCAGATGACATACCGGTCATAAAAGGCAGTTGCTAACTGTTCACTGACTTTTTGTAATTAGTATTTTATTATTTTAACTGACCTATGCAGGTCAGTTGGTAAAATATAGAATCAAAAGAAATCATTGATTGACCTGCCTGATTAATATTCATTAGTTAGGTTGCATTTTTCACCCTCTGTGATTGTTTACAATGACAGGGACAGTGGCCTGTCACCATCCCTGTTGTTGCATTTGAAAATGAAAAACTTTTTTTGAGTAGCCGTGTTTCCATAAAGTCAACAGGGATGCTTTAAAAAAAATAATTCCATTTTGAAAAGCGTCAGTGTGATTCTGCATTGGTCCTCTGGACCACTGCCTGTGCCTAATCCCCCCAAAGTTTCACCCTGATTCCAAAAGGGGTAGAAGTCCAAAGGAGAACACTTTCCCTGTACAAATCTGATACCTTCCAAACGTGTGAGTCGGTAACTGATCAGTGGTTTGCAGCCTGAATCATTGTCACAAACTATTGATACATATTTTACAGATTCACAAGTTGGAATGAATGCCCAGGTAATTATTTCTAAACCCATTTTGCAATTCTGAAAAACTTCTTTTCTAAAGGTTATCCTGGTGCAACTTCTGTGAAACGCTCCCCAGAACTTCCAGGACAGGAGGTCGCCATATATTTACCTTATGCCTGGTTCTTCAAAGAAGTGTTTCCTGAGTTATAAGGCTATTTTGTGTGTATGGGGTTAGGCCAGGGTAGTTCAGCATTTACTTAAGACTGTGAGCAGCACCAGCTTTCGACACTCTGAATGCAGCCGTCATAATAGTGGTCAGTGAGCTATATGGAGTGACCCTGACTACATGACAACAATGGAGTTGTTTTTGTACCCAATAGATATTTCAATGCTGAAAAGTGGGGTGTCAAAAAATTGTCTTTCCTGAGATACACAGAAATCCAAGGCAATGAGATGCTTTCACAATAGCGCAGATAACAACCTAAAGACTGGAGTTACGGAGAAATGGCTTTCTTTCCTCTTCCTGTCTTAAGATGTCCCATGCAGCAGTTTCTTCATCATCCTTTTGATTGGATCTCTTATATCCTTCCACTGCTCACATTCATGGAACTACTTTTTCATTTTTCTTTCAGCAGTCTATGGAATGTATATGTTTTTTTGCTCTCTCCATCGTCTGCTGATTCCCCACAAATGCCTGCCCCTGCACCATGTTACTCCCCCACTACTGCTCGTGTTATTGCATCCTCTACTCCTTCCTACCTGTTTTTTTTTGGTTTTGCTTTTATTTTTTTTCTCCTCCTTTCTCATCTGAGGCTTCTCCACTGTTCCCCTCCAGTTCCACTACGCGTTGGTTTCTCCCCACCCTCTCACCCGTTGCCCGCTCCTTTTACTGTGATGTTCACATTGTTTTAAAAAAAATATTTGGAGGATCCAGCTGTTGTTATTTGCTTCCGGGGCGTTTCTTGTTTCAAAATACTTTTACGCGATTTACATTTTTTATTTTTTTATTTGCCGCTTCAAAGTTGGCCCCTGCTATCTTGAAACAGTAAAAAAAACATGCTGCATCCGTGCAAACCTTACAAGATATCGTCAGGCAGAAAATGTATCTTGGGAGACATTGTATCTGCAAACCAACCTCCACTGGCATGTCAGGATAAATTGTAACATGATATGTGCACTAGGGTGAAAAAAGCGTAATTGCGTAATGTGATTTTTTGGGAAATTGCAGTAATTTCACATAAGAGGAAACTTGGGAATTTCACACATTTCGTCTGCATAATTAACATTTTGCCTACTGCCTGTCCTCTTACAGGGATGACTGACCGAAATGCACAAATAACACTTGCCAGAAGGGTGCGTGCAATGAAATGCATGAAGAATCTCTCTCCTCGTGTGAGACATAACTGCATGATACATACGAGCATGTGGTCTCACCGTAAAAGGTAGGCTTCAAAACAACTGGCCACTGCAGTTTTGTGCACAGTCCTAGAAAGAGGTACGGCTTTGCAGGATGCTAGAATTTGCAGCTTTTCTAGCCTTAAAAAGACGTAGCACTCCGGGCTGACGTTACTAACATTAGTCTGGTTGCTTTGGAAAATTACTGGCTGATGAATATTCCTCCACAGGAGAAAAACGGTGCCTTATACAGTCGTGCAGAAATCAACCAATCGCTAAGCACTGCACACCCGAGAATCTGGAATGCTACCCCGGATACCTCACTGCCTGTAATATAACATTGTTAAATCTGTAGTCTGTGATTTCATACACGAATTGTTTGCTGAGTGGTCTACATTTCTCACACACATAATCTAATACATTTGAATGTGTATCGGGGTGTCCAGAACAGGTCCAGGAAGGCTGGGTTCTTGCCAGGTTTTCAGGGTATTATCCTCATCGGATATTTGTCCGTTCAACAAAAATTGAAATATCAAGTCAGCAGTGCACCTCCGGTCCACCGGAGGGCACGTACCAAAATTGTTACAGACCCCTGGCTACACACACCACCAGCATTACATTTGCAACACACTTTGAACCAGGTTTATGCAAAAGCAACATAATACCAAAATCCGCTCTACGGATGACCCCACTCAAATAATCAGAAAACAAAATCAGGTCTGGCACGGAATCCTTGAGATCAGGGTGTATAGGTACCCAAACCGGTGCTTAATTTGAGCCGGCGGTTTCCGGTGTTCAGCACAGGCTCTTAATTAAGAATGTGCTCAAATATTTTAAGTATCCAGGACCGCAGGAACTCGAACAGCATTTCGTCTATCCTCATATCAGCCCTCAAAGGCCTGCAAAACTGCAACCCATGTGTATCTTTATGGCCACCCAGGGGGAAGCATTCTACCCCTGAGTAGTAAACAGACCCCAAAACAGCAACATCTCCATCTCATAGCTATGAAGCATGTGTGCCCGACCTTTGACCACATACAAAATCCCTGATCTCCGAAAAAGGGTACAGAGATGTGGAGGTTGAGGGACTATATCTATGTCGGTAACACAGCTCCTCAAAAAGATGGTAAAACATTTACTTTTTAAGAGATGAGATGCTCCCCACGCTCCGCGCTTTCGAAGAAAAAATCCAAAATGGCTGCGCCTACTTCGCTGAAGACGTGAAAGAAGTTTAAAATGAATGATTCATCAGATGAGCTGCGTGGGTGAGCGCATCTCGTGGGATGTAAAAGTGCTCTCATTCTTCTCTCTGCTCGTAATTTGTATTATGATTTTACCGGCTCGCTTTCTTTAATCACACAAAGCTCTGAACAACAAAAGTCAAAAAGGTGCAGCAGGAGGTGTATCCAACCGCTTAGAACCTCAGCGCCGCACATGTTTTTTAGTTCTCTGAAACGTAAACCAAGCCAATTCCAGCCCTTCTCCCCTCATCTACTCATACTTCTCTGCTCCAGATACCTAGCAGTTTCAAAACTGAAAAGAAAAAGAGCAATGACAAAGCCAATAGGACTAACTTTGCCTTTTTGCGCCTATTTAGGGACATTTTTTAAATTATGTGTTAAGTGAAGCCAGACATGCATGCTGTAAACACTGCATTATTTGTATCATGTGTTAATGTAGGTGTAAACACAGAGGTATTGTTAGTTGATGCTATTTTGTTGTTGTTGCAGCAATGAAAAAAATTAAGAGATCAGAAACCTCATAGCGAATGCCTCTCTAATGAGCAAGTGCACAAAGGTCCTGGGTACTCACCCGGAATACCACAGTGTGACTACAGGAGAGATTCAAGAGAGATCCCCATATCAAAGGGCCAGCAGATTGTACCAGCAAAATGGGGTGAGAGACACAGAGCATCATGAAGGAGTCTATGGCGCTCCATTAGCCGGTACCATTGATTGCATCAATTCTGCATGATCTCACAGGGAGTGGCGTGCGCTCAAAGAGCAAGGATGCTGTACGTCCACCCTTTCCAAAAAATTCAACCCCTGTCATCAAGGGAACTTACAGAGCTGCCACAGGTGCTTACAGAGCTGTAACATTGCCAGGGCGCAGTTTGCTACTTTAAGGAGAGCAGAATATAATTGAACATGCCTTTTGGAACTCCTCTCCTGCCAGAGGAGACAAGGAAAGCCCAGCATTAAGAGAATCTTTAGCCTCATTTCATTTCACAGTCTATGGAAATGAGTGTATCTGGGACACCAGCTAAGAGAGACTCCTTTCCTCTAAGAAGCCAACACCAGTGCTCAGTGCATAAACCTCCTTAACAAATGTAGAAGCACTTGAAGATGGGTGGAGAATTGTGCAGTAGCATTAGAAGTGTGAGAAAACATGGAACAAAAGCTGGAAATAGTTTCGTAAATATAATAAGGACTACGAAGAAAAAGTATCTAATAGTGTGAGAGGGATTTAGGATTTGGCCAGCAATGGTGCTTGAGTGCTAATGATGTGGGGGTTGGGGAGTAAGGCATTTTGCGAGCATGTGTGAATTGTCTTTCAGGGACAGTGTTGCCAAAAATTAGCAAGGAAAGAGAAGAGGATGATTTATCCAAGGTTCAGCAAACAATCCTTATTGTTTCCCTGGTGTCAATGAAACTTAAGTGAGAATGTGGACTTATTTGCGTTGACACAAAACTGGAAGACAGACTGTTGATGACAGAGAAATCAGAATCCATTAAACAGTGCGTCATCAAGCAAAATTGTCGCCTAGGTACAATGAGTATGTTTTGATGGTAGAAGGTACAAGAAAAGAGATGGTATGAAGGTTGTTTAAGGGAAATTATTCTTGGAAAAGAAAAGGTTTCCAACATAAAAGCTGATGGAAACTATTACTCCAACTTGTATTCCAAAAAATCAGACATGTACAGATTACTACTGAATAACCACTTAAAGAAGAGGTGGAGTCTCTAAGTGAAAGTGAAGTGACTAAATCATCTGAATGGATGACACCAATCATAATGCAAAAATGCCTGACTGCATATCAGAATGTGTGTGGATTTTCAGGACTTTAATAACAACAGCTTTGCTGGTTGACACTCTCCACTATTTCACAGATATATTGGTGGGCCCCTGTAGCAAAGCAAAAGGTAACCCTGGGAGTAGTTTGCGTAGTAGCGCTACGCGTAGCTATGCGAAGTGCACTTCACACTACGCAAGCTACGCGTAACTACGCGAACTGCTTAGTACACAGTGCAAAATGCTGTTCGCACTGTGCAATCATTGCAAACCGCATCTTGCACAATGCAAGCGGTCGTTTTCTGCCGCTCGAGTAGATTTGTACTCAAGCAGCAGCTTTCTCAACGCGGACTGGTAGTTTCTCATCGCGAGCGGTTGCAAGCATACGTGACCACTCGCAATGAGAAACCTGACCTCTCCACGTTGAGAATCTCGCCAGGAGGTTTATTTTCCACGCTCCAGATCGGCAACTTGATGTTGCTGATCGCAAACGAGGAAAAAGTCTTGCCGGGATGTTATTTCGCTCGCTCACGGTCACCAACTTGACGTTAAGGACCGCGAGGAAGCAAAAAATGCCCGCTACACGTTTTTGCACTGTGCTACGTGCAATTCGCGTAGCGTGTAGTTGCGCAAACTACGCAAGCGTAGCCAGGCGCGCAACACCCATTGGACTCACAGGGCTTCAGCCCCCCCCGTCATGTGTGGCAGCCCGGGATGAGACAGATTCCTGGCGCACACACAGCCGCACCCGAGCACTTCACAGGTCTTTAAAAGACCATTTGCATGTTAATGAGGTCTCGCTGTTGTTTCACCCCTTATAAGAGCCCCTGCAGCTCCACTCTGCCTATGGCTTAAAATATTCAGCCCCCCCCGAAATTTTTTCTTAGCCCCCCCCCGAAATTTGGCTCTAGTTGCGCCTCTGAGCGTAGCGTAGTCCTACGCCTAGGGTTAGCAAAAGGACATCCTTTTATATTCATAGTTTGCTTGCTTATTATAGGCTTTGCTTCACCCATGTGTAGGGCACTTGGCATCATTCCTAACACCCCTTTGGGCATTATATGTACTGTGAAACCCTAATGCAGTTGTAAGGTGTATTCCAGAGGCTCCTCAGCATTGTTTAAGATTACCTTGAGAGTTTGCTATGCCAGAAGAGCATTTTGATCAGCATTAAGAGCGAAAGGGAACATGATTAAAGGCTACAGCATGTTCCCATCATTGTGCAAAACGTGGCTTGGAGTTAATAGAATTGTGCTGCCACATTAAAGGGAGTAATGTTTTATACTTGTGTTACACCTAATCCACAAATGTTACTTCCTATACACGAGAGGAAAAAGAACACGTGCAATATTTCCTGTTGCTCAAAACACTGTGCTTAGTTCACATATCGCCAACAAAACTCAAAGAAATGCCCTTTCAGTCGGGAGAGGGACATACAATGTTCTAACAGATGATGCACCCAAAGTAGCAACATTGCAAGCTCGAAGTATTCACGGTAGAGAGTACAGCTGGTGCCAGCGGACATTTATTATGTGTGGTTTTATGACTAAAAAGCTTCTGTAGAGAGAATCCTAGTACTTACCTCACCGGTCCTAAGAAATATCGGTGTGATACACTCAGTTACAGAATGAGAGTAGATGGCATTTCTTTGGAGGGAACAATCATTGAGCTCTTATTGTGGGGGACTTCTTTCAAAGAAAATGCTGATTATAAACTATTATAGTTAAGGTAAGTCACTTCACATAATGCAATGTGGAACTGCAGGAGTATATCTTTAGTGCGTCGTTTAAACCAGGGAAATAAAGGTCGTTGATGCTAAGGGTGGAAAGTAGGTGAGGACTGAAGAGCATGCATTGATCACAAGATAGTATTGAATAAAGAGGAATGATTCAAAGCATACGGAGAACACATCATCTTACAAGAATGGAGTCGCATGCATGAGCAACTGTCCAAGTGTTGTCTTAGCACAATACTAAAGGACAAGACCCAGATACACCTTCCGAATTGCAGAAGGAGAAACCAATTGAAACTGGCCATGTAGGCTACCATGGACGTCATCTCACCTAACAGACTTGTAGCTTCTGATACTGGTGACCAGGGAGGTATGAACAGAACTGATGGGGAATCATGTCTCAAGGTGTGCAAAATACATGTTTTAATGGTTTCCCATAGCAGTTTATTTTGGAGCAAAAAATAGGAGTGGACAATTTAGATCCCATTTAGGGACTGAAAAATTATTGCTACAGTACCATTATATTTTCTTTTAACTAAAAACGAGTAAGAGGTATAACCTCAAGTATGTCCCCCTATTAGCAAATACAACACACTAACCTACTTGAGGGTGATAAAGTCCCCGCTATGCTCTTGCAGTACAGACTTAAGGAAATGGGTCATCAAAAGATTTTTGAGAGGTCATCTTACCCTTAACTTATCAAGGCATGCTTCATCATTTGACGACCTCTCACACTGGAATAGGAACAATGCCATTCCAGCGGACTCCACCAAGGGAAGATATTCTTAACCCTGGGAGTTCTTAGAAATCTATTGTCAAGACAGAACAACAGGTCCTGTTAATTTGGCAAAAGTAAGACATACAAATACCTAGGGGTATACTCTAAAAAACAACTTTATGACTGAGTACCTTTGGTATGGTTAAAAACATACAACTAAGGTCATAGCATGAAAAACAATTAATAACTTGACCGTAATAAGATACTGCAATTACCAACATGTTTTGGTCCCTTGAGTTGCCTATACAGGTCATGGGTCTTCAATTGAAACTGGCCATGTAGGCTACCATGGACGTCATCTCACCTAACAGCCTTGTAGCTTCTGATACTGGTGACCAGGGAGGTATGAACAGAACTGATGGGGAATCATGTCTCAAGGTGTGCAAAATACATGTTTTAATGGTTTCCCATAGCAGTTTATTTTGGAGCAAAAAATAGGAGTGGACAATTTAGATCCCATTTAGGGACTGAAAAATTATTGCTACAGTACCATTATATTTTCTTTTAACTAAAAACGAGTAAGAGGTATAACCTCAAGTATGTCCCCCTATTAACAAATACAACACACTAACCTACTTGAGGGTGATAAAGTCCCCGCTATGCTCTTACAGTACAGACTTAAGGAAATGGGTCATCAAAAGATTTTTGAGAGGTCATCTTACCCTTAACTTATCAAGGCATGTTTCATCATTTGACGACCTCTCACACTGGAATAGGAACAATGCCATTCCAGCGGACTCCACCAAGGGAAGATATTCTTAACCCTGGGAGTTCTTAGAAATCTATTGTCAAGACAGAACAACAGGTCCTGTTAATTTGGCAAAAGTAAGACATACAAATACCTAGGGGTATACTCTAAAAAACAACTTTATGACTGAGTACCTTTGGTATGGTTAAAAACATACAACTAAGGTCATAGCATGAAAAACAATTAATAACTTGACCGTAATAAGATACTGCAATTACCAACATGTTTTGATCCCTTGAGTTGCCTATACAGGTCATGGGTCTTCTTCAGGGTAGTATGAAACTCAACAGTGGTATATAATTACACCATGTAGGAAGGGAAAGAACTGAAACCCTACCAGTCTGTTGTACTATTGGCATGGTATGTAGCAGTGGAGAGAGCAAGTGTCGTTTTCAGAGATACGTCAACCTTCTGACAAATGTGTGACTACGAAGGTGATGCCCCCCACAGTCTGCCATGAAGCTCGTAGCATAATAAGAGTCGGGTTCAGTTTCATATTACCCTGAAGAAGACCCATGACCTGTATTCGTGGATTAGCTGCTGGACTAGATGCCCATTGGCTACTAGTCCCCACACCCACTAACACCCCTTAAATCCAGGATGTAAGGGGCACCCCAGACATAAGAACCTTAGATTTGGCATGATATCAAGAAGAGACCTGTGTCCACGACAAGACAGGACTCAACGCAGTTAGGCGCTAAGCTATGTACCTGTGGCAGCCACCCTGCACCCGCAGGATTGCGACTCAACCAAGGCATGAGACTGGTTCCACAAGGAAGACAAACCCCTCTACAAACTCTAGACTTCACAAGAACTCCCTTGGGCTAGAGAAACTAGTTCCCTGCAATCAGCAGGCACAAAACACAAAGTCTACGAACTTGAAGCCTAGCACCCTGAGCCGTCCAAAGTTGTCATGCAGGTGGCTTCTGGAAAGTGTAGTCCTGACCCCAGCAAGGCTCACCTTTCTACAACGTTCCCTTGGTCATCTAAATAAAGATTTCCTCAACCGGAGTGCTTGAAGGTACCAAGGCTTGTTGGTGGTCGGTCTGAATACTACCTGCTCTATCCGACGCTTCAAGAGAAGAGATTCATCTGCTCGAACAACCAACCCCTCCTGTGGCTCCATCATAAAGATCTTAAATTTCTTTTTGCCCTCTCTTTGCATGCCTACCAGCTCCTCTAGCTGCGGATCTGGTTCAGCACCACGGATAGCCAAGGGCACCTCTGCACCCAAGTGCCCTGAGCCAGGTAGATCAGATCTGCCTGGAGACTCGTGGTCTAAAGCCAGCTCATTGCTTTGCTTCCAAAGGGTTCTGCTCAACTCACCCCACAAGTACCTTTTTGCTAAGGTAAACATTTCAACACCAAGAGTCTGACTGACAGCTCCTTTTGTCAGCTGAAAGTGTACCTCTGCACCCCACTCCCCTGAGCCAGGTAAAATTGTGCTAGCTGTAGTAAACTGGTCTAAGGACTCCTGAGACCTTAACTTTGAGTGGGTTCTGTTGAACTCACCCTTTAAAGTATCAATTGCATATGTGTGTTTTTCCCATTGACCACAGTGTTAATTTTTTTCACATTGCAAAGTATTGATTTATTTATTGCTTGAGAATTGTTAACTCCGGTTATACTGTATGCATATATATTTATTTTGGTGTCTAAAAATATATCAAAATCAGAGCTATTTTTAACAATTGGTGTCGGATTTCTCTCGAGTCATGTCAATTACTTATCGTCCATGTTGGCGATGTGAAATGCTTAACACATGTTCCTCTAAGTAGCCTGTCTGATTTTTGCCACTCTACCAGTACTGAGAAAAGGTGTACTGAGAGTGTACCTGGGGTCCATCTTTGTGCATTCTGGTAGTGTTATATGTTAAGTTACCCCTGCCATACCACATAATACTTTCTACTTGCAACATTGGTGTTTCAGCAGTGGGATCCCTGAACTTATGTTTCACTTCACCACTTGGCCATAAGTATGTTTTTTTGTGCAGGAGAAATCTTCAATTGACTTTAGATACAAAAACTGTTTTGTTCTCAAATTATTTTCAAATTGGATTTTAATTTAATTTCCTAGGGTCCAGTGTTACATCTCTTTAGCAATAGTAAATGAAAAAGTAAAAAAAAGTTTAAAAGTGTTTTAGAAAGTAGGATCAAGTGTTCTAAAAAGTGTTCGACATTTAAAATGTATCCACCTTCTAGATAAAGTGAGCACATTGGAGAGTGCACAGAATCTTAAGGTAGTCACTCTTCCAGATCTCAGGATAGCTTTGTGTAAACCTTTGGGTACTGGCCACAAAGTCACTGACAGAAACGTGGATCCAGTTGAGGTCCTTCAGGATTATATGGACGAGCAAGACAAAGCAGATGGCCTCACATCAGGTGAGGCTGAGGCAGAGGAAGATGTCTTAGCTCAACAGGTGGAGGAAAAGGACGAGAAGCAAGATCACATGTCCTTCACAAAACCACTTTCACCTGCAGGAAGTGGCAGAGGCCACTCTAGTAATAGAACTGAAGGAAACCTTGAGGACAAGCTTGCCAAAATCTCCTTGGAGGAAAGAAAGCTTGAACGAGAGGGGAGGAGACTAGCCTGAGAATGGCTAATCTAGACCTAGAGCCCAAAGATGGTGGCAGCAAAGGTAATAGGGTCAGGGAGGAGTCCTGTGACCCTAGGATACTTAAAGGTATAGTCCCCAGTTATAAGGATGGCGATGATATTTCAAAATGGTTTGCAGTTTGAGAAGAGTAGGTCACCAACACTGGGGTTCACTACTGTGGGAATTACTACCAGGTAAGGGCAGGGATCTACTCCTGACCCTAGATGACCAAGTAGCTGAGTCCTATCATCACATGAAGGGCACCCTTATGGAAGGGGTTGGACTCATTACAGAGGAGTACAGAATCAGATTTAGAGAAACCCATAAAGGACTAAACCAAACTTGGGTAGATTTTGTTGACTCCTCAGTCAAGGCACTCAAAGGCTGGATTAAAATTAATACTGTGTACATTTATGAAGAGTTGTATAATCTGTTGATGAAAGAACACATTCTAACAATTTTTTCCACTGAGAAATTGTGACAGCATCTAGTAGATTCTGAGTTATCTTCTCCCATATAGCTGGGTAAGATTGCAGATAAATGGGTCAGATCCAGGGTAACCCAGAACAAGACCCAAGGGTGGGGGTGACTCCAAGAAGGGTGCTCAAAATTCCCAACAGGGGAAGGAGGTGAGTACTGACAAAGGTAAAAAGACAGAGTCCTCATCAGGTCTCAAAAAGAACTCAAAGGAGGGTGGGCAAAGAGACTCTTCCCAGTCCAAAGGAAAGGGTTATCAGGGTAAGAACTAGTATCCCAAGAAGGCTGTGACGTCCTTTGACTGTCAGAAGGCAGGGCACATGAGGGGTGATGCAATATGCACTAAGAAGTTCTCCACTGTGGGGCTATCCAAAGGTCCACAGGGATGGGCATTTTGACCGTTTGGTCCTGCAGGACTTTCTAGTCTAGAAATGTGTCCGCAGTGTTGGGATGGGAGTAGAAGCATACTCTGGAGGGTGCAGAAAACACACTGAGGTAACTTTGGTTTCCCTGGGAGGGGCGGACATTGAGACAGTGACACTCTTAGCTCCAAGCCTGGAGAAGTATGGACAAAGGCCTAAAATCAATGGGACTGAAGAACAAGTTACTTACCTTTCGTAATGCATTATCTGGTAGAGACAATATCTAGCTACAGATTACTTACCTTTGAATTTCTCAGGCGTCAGATTGGAGCCGGAAACATTTTTGTGAGCACTAACCCTGCACGCCATTGGGTGGTTCTGTTCAGCTCTGCATGGCGTTCTTGGCATTGTTGCCGTTGGATGTGATGTCGCGGTCACCTATATAGGCACCACTCAGGCGCACGGACCTCAGTTTCCTATTACTTTTTCCACGCCAGAAGGGCAGAGCTATGAAGTGAACTGACTAGTGTCTGTAGAAGCTAGGACCCTGAAAAGGGAGCAACCGTAGCCCTCTAAATGAGTCCGCATAGCGAGGAGGCATGGGTGGGTCTGTAAGGAATCTGCAGCTAGGTATTGTCCAGATAATGGGTTACTGAAGGTAGGTAACTTGTTTATCTGATAGAGATTTCTAGCTGCAGATTCCTTACTTTTGAATAGATACCCAAGCCATACTTCCTGGCGTTGGGCTGCGGACACATTTCTAGACTAGAAAGTCCTGCAGGACCGTTTGGGCAAAATGCCCATCCCTGTGGACCTGACTGTCCATAATCCACAAAGTGTTGATCATCCACCCTGAACTCTTTTGTGCTGTCCCAGGATTATGACAACGCTCTTTTTGGGCAACGGTAAGAATGAAGAGAATTATTTCAGAAAGCGAGGCAGAAAAAGGGCCAATAGACTTTTCTGTACAATATTTTACAAATGTTTGCCCTCAGCAGGCGTATACTGTCTTGGTGGAGGGCTGCCTGGCCGCCATTATAAACTTACAGACTTCGGGAGGAAAGACAAAAGCTATCAACTGTCACCGCTCAATCTCCACGCAAGTAGGCAGAGAGTTGAATGGTTAAGTGGAGGACACTCACTGGCTGCTGCGGGAGAAGATCTCCCCAAAGGGGAGCCTTATTGGAGGATCAACACTCATTCGAAGAAGCTTGGGAAACCAAACTCTCTGTGCCCATTCCAAAGTCACAAGAATGACTTGGGCCCAGTTGTTCTTGATCTTCTTGAGAGCTCTGGGCAGAAGTGGTATGGCTCGAATGGCGTACATGAGGCATAAGCTCCACTCACGACGAAAAGCATCGCCAAGTGATAGCTGCCTCGGAAACTCCAATGTGCAAAACTGCCAATATTGCACGTTCTCTTCATTGGCGAACAGATCTAACCATGGCTCTCCCCACTGTTGAAAGAGACCTTGCGCCACCTCCGGCTGGAGATGCCATTCGTGTTAACCCGCTAGGCATCGAAAGTTGAGTTTGTCTGCCCTGCCGTTCAGAGAACCCGCCAGGTGTTGAACAGCCAGAAATATGTTCTGCTGTTCCAGCCATTTCCAGAGCCGCACAGTCTCTTGACAAAGAGTCGACAACCTCTCACTTCCCTGCTTGTTGCAGTACCATATAGGGGTCGTGTTGTCCATGAACACTTGCACCACCTTCCCCTTGACAGAGGAAAGAAATGCTTTCAAAGCTAATCGGATTGCCCAAAGCCCCTACAAGTAGGTGTGAGCCTTGACTCCGCCGGAGACAAAAGTCCTCTGATCTCCAACTCTCCCAGATGGCCGCCTCATCCCAGAAGTGACGCATCTGTCACTACTGTGAGATCTGGTTAGGGAAGGGAGATGGATCTGCATCTGACCCAATTGCAGTTTGTTAACCACCACTGCAGGTCCTTTGCAGTTTCCTATGAGATCTGGACCATGTCAGAGAGATTTCCCTGATGCTGTGCCCAATGGAATGTCAGGTCCCATTGCAGAGCCTTCATACACCATCTGGCATGATATACCTACGGGATGCAGGAGACCATGAGGCCCAGCAGCCTCAGAGTCATTCTCACTGAAATCCAGGATAGAGGCCGAAACATCGGTATCATAACCTAAATATCCTGGACTCGCTGCTCAGGAGGATAAACCCTAAACTGTACTGTGTCCAGTCAGGACTGACTTCGGCACATTTATAGTGTACCCCAGCGAATGCAGGAGGTCGGCCATAGTCTGGAGGTAGGGAGAAGGCAGTCTGGGGAGAGGACGCCTTTAACACCCAGTTGTTGAGGTAGGAGAAGACTGGAACCCCTAACCTGCGCAGATGAGCTGTGACTATCGCTATCACCTTGGTGAACACCCGAGCGGCGCTGGTAAGGCCAAAGGGTTGCACAGTGAACTAAAAGTGCTGTGGCCTACTTTGAAACACAGGTAATGCCTGTGCGTTGGCAGGATGGGGATGTGAAAATTCACATTCTGCAAGTCCAACGCTACCAGCCAGTCTCCTTGGTCTAGGACAGCCAAGACCTGAGTCAATGTAAGCATCTTAAATTTCTCTTTCTTGAGGAAGAGATTGACGGTCCGAAGGTCTGGAATAGGACGGAGACCTTTGTTCTTTTTGGGTATCAGAAAGTAGCGGAAATAATACCCACTGCCTACTTCTGAATTCGGAACCCTCTCAATAACCCCCTTTGCCAGGAGAGTTATAACTTCCTCTCTGAGGAAAACAAGATGATTCTCCGCCAGCCGTTCTTGAGATGGTGGTAAAGGAGGAGGAAAAGCTAGAATAGGAAGGGTCTCACCATCCTGAATGATCTACAAGACCCATTTGTCCGATGTTATGGACTGCCACTGGAGAAGATGATGTTGGATTCTCCCTTCAACTGGACACCCATGGTCTTGCTGAACCAAATTAGGAAGGCTTACAGCTTGTAGCTGCCGGGAGGTGAGTGGCGGACGACTTCTGGCTACCATTCCCATGAAGTTGGAATGCACCATGTCCACGCCTTCGTACAATTTAGGAAGTCTGTGCAGGGCAGTGGCTGGGGTATGACGAACGCAGTTGAAAGCCCCTTCCATTGCCTTGAAAGGGGTGAAAAGCTGACTGGGGCGAGGTGTCACTGAGAGGCCTTCTTTATCACCATAGCATAAAAAGCTTCCTCCTCTGTAGCCACAGTAGGTGGAGAGAGTATACCAGCATCTGGGGAGGTGTCCAGACCACTGGCCTTCCACAAGTTCCTCATACCAGTCCAAATCGTCTCTAGGAGTGTCTAACTGTTGTTCTAAAGCAGAGTTCTTCAATCTGTGGGGTGAGCTTTCCCTGGGGGGGCACAACACCATCTCAGGGGGGGCGCTCACTCCACTCTAATCTTACCTTTTTTCGTCTTCCACTGTCCCATGTCGCAAGTCTTCTGGGGATTTTTTTATTGGAGAACTCCGGTATGGTTGGAGGGGGGAGGGAGGGGAAATCGATAGGGCACGACGTGCCCATGTGTTTGTCATCTTAACCATCCCAGGATAGGGTTAATTCGTAGAGCTGAAAAGCTTCAGCTGCAGTGAGAGGCAGGAAGTCTCCTCTGCTAAAACCAAAAGCAAATGAACAGACAGTCCTGTTCCTTCCCATTCAATTTCATAGCAGAGGAGACTCCTTGCCTCCCACTGCAGCTGAAATGACAGTCTGTTCCTTGCTTTCAGTTTTAGCAGAGGAGACATTCTGCCTCCCAATGCAGCTGAAGCATTTCAGCTCTATGAATTTAACCCTGTCCTGGGAGGGTTAGCTCTTCCCAGAAAGGAGACAAAGTTTCTTTTAAAATTACACAAGCAGGCACACAAAATGCCAGCCAGCCATGTGTTGTTTAAACAGCCTGCAAATTGCTTGTCTTGACACTAAATATGGCTATAAATAAAGAAGTATGTATTCATTTGTAATGTGACTTTTCTGTCTTTTCTGTCTTGTTCCGTTTTATTATCAGTCATGGATCATTCAGGCTGTCCTAGAACACAATTGAAAGTTAGTTCTATTTCTAATTATCTATTAAAAGTATGCACAGACAAGTGCTGACAATACAGCTTTAGGTGGCTGCTTATTTTTGAACCGCCTGAGACATCAAAGAAGGAGGAAATGGGGAAGAGGCACCAAAAAAGACTGTTGCACTGTATGCGACCAGTGCTAGGGCCAGCCCTGGCTGAGAGTGTTAGACCCCATCCGAAGTTCGGGTCTAGTTGCGCCCCTGTACACAAGTATGGGCATGTCGTGCCCCATCAAGGTTTTAGTCCTAAATTACAGTAGGACACATTTACATGAACTGCAATTCAGCCTTTCAGGGACCCCTTGATCGAAACAGCTGTTTTTGCCCTGATGGCCTGGAATAATTGTCAAACAACAAGAGAGAGAGAGAGAAAAGGGAGCCATTCTTAATCCCCCTGAAAAATATAAACTAATCAACAGAAGAGTGCTGCCAAACAAAGAAAGAGCCAGCAAGAGAAATCACTCTTATGTTTAAAAAGAACGCTTAATCACCAACCTAGTTGGTGACATGCTTCATCATTGGGTTCCCACCAGAGAGGCCAAGTGCCTCTTTGGTGTGCTACGACACCCGTTTACAGCGGAGCAGGTTTTTTTGTGTTTGAAGTGAATGTGAGTGTACAAGTGATTGTAAAAATGCCTTAGTTTTATCCAAAAATAATTTACTTAGTGGAAAACCAGGCACAAATAAAAACAAGTGTGGTAGACATTTACAGACGGGTTAAATTGACCAGAGACGTTCTAATATACAACAAGCATTGGCATAGCCAATTGGTCTCGCCTTTGGGACCTTATAAGTGTTTAGTTATGCAGCACAATTTCCTTGGTGCAGCAACATAAACTGTTGCATGGCTAAACACTTATAAGGTCCCAAAGGCGAGACCTATTGGCTATGCCAATGCCTGTTATGAATGGGAGTCTGTGCTGTTCTGTTTGCTTGCATGGTCATGGTATTTCACCAGAATATCCAGGTTTTAATATCATCCTGCAGTGATTTTGACTGCAGGATACTGAATACCACTATATCATCAAGGTAAGTATCTGCAGGTAAGTGTAGGTTAACGATTCTTGGTTTCACATCGGCTTACCTTGATGATTCATGTATCAGCAAGGTAAATAGATATTGAGTGAAAGAAATAAAAATTCTACATCTACCTATATGCTGGTATATACCTTGACGATTTTGTGATATTTGATATTCTGCAGTACGATATTGTGGTACTCCATACTGTGACATACAACATGAGGAAGTGATTTTAGGTCCCTGTTGGAGTACACTGAGTAGAACACATTTATAAAGGGCCAGAGAAGAAAGACGTCTATAGACACGACTTCCCTTCATTTAGAAGGACGCTCGAGAGGTGTATTGTTTTATTGCTAGTGAGTTTACTGTTATATTTTTTTGACATTATATGTTAAAGGTGTACTATGTTGAATGATGTCATAATGTGTCTTAAACCTCAACCAAATATCATCAAAGGCACATGGTAGTGTCCTCGCTGTAAGTGGTCGAAGCTGATTAATGTACGGGCAAAAAACAAGCTTGCGTTATTAATCTAAGGGCAAAAGAGAAAGTTCATAGCTGCTGATGAAGAGAAATAAGGAAAGCAAACTCTCGGCAGCCAATCAGAGAGTATGTCAGGTGGGAGTCCATTAAAATGAGCACTGGCAAAGCCAGAAGGTTAAGAAATGTTGCCAAATGAAAACAGGCTCGTCCCCGACCTCACCCCTCCTGGACACAGCATGGAGAGCCTTCAACGACATTCCACCCTCTGAGTAGCGGCTGCTGATAAACTGAATTCAAGTAAACAAAGAGGGCTGTTTATTGTAAGAAAGTGCTTTTTCTAACAGTCTCTCTGTTGGAGCACAAATTGAAACTGACATTTACCTCCATGAAGCAGGTTTTAAAACACCCTGTGCATATTAAAAGAGGGATTCCACGAGGAGTGCACGCACAGCTTTGAGGTTTGTTCGGAGTCCAGTCTCCCTTCCATGCCCTCAGTCTAACACTACCAACAACCCCCAGCGTCCCCTGCCTACTAAATAAAGCTGGTTTACTGCTGTTCACAGCAAGGTCCGAGCTGGAGACCTGGAAGTCTCAATCAGTCTTCCATGCCGTAAATGACCTGAAAATATGCTTAGCTTCTCTGCGTACGGCCTGATCACAGAGCAATAGCAGACAACGAGCTACAGACTCAGTAGAGGCTAGAGTGTGTCGAGTGGCTAGAAAAAACAAGGTTAACAAGCAAAGGGGTCGGGGGTGGCGATGGCGGCAACGGATGTGGAAAGCCCGCAAGTGGTGCGCGCGCGCGCGCTTGGGAGAGCGAGCAGCCCATCTGTGTTCAATTATCGCGCCCGCGTCTGGGCACGATAATTGAACACAGATGTCACCCGTGCACGTAACCGCAAGCCTTAGGCAGTAGGCGGTTACATTGTCTGGGAAAGGCGGGACATGCGCCCGCCTTTACCCAATTGGGTTCTGTCTTTTGTTAAAGATGCACGCAAAGGTCAATGAAAATAATGCTGAAAAATCCACACAAGCACGAGCTTGTGAAAAGTGGATTTCAGCTACAATAGGCCGTATCCTTAGAGCAGTGCATACGTGCTGCGCTAAGTCTCGACCTAAAAAACGAGGAGTGTATGGTCAACATGTTTCTGCCTTCTGTTGCTGATGGCGGGGCATTCGTCAGGACCAGAACACCACGGCGGTATGTGCACGCTAAGGCCCACCCTGACCTTTGGTGTGCACAGAACCGATTTGACTTACGGTTTTAGATGTATCTTCAGAATTTCTGAAGGACATAAGAATTTTAAAACATTAGAAATTTCACAACATGAGTCCTGGTGGGGGGCGAGGGCTTATAGTCACACTTTCATCAAAGCAGAGCGCCCTCAAGTCACCTGCATGTTCCCGTCCGGAGGACGGGGTCCTCACTTCAAACCCAAAAAAACCTGCTCTGCTGTAAACAGGCGTCGTGGCACACCAGAGAGGCACTCGGCCTCTCTGGTCAGAACCCACTGATGAAGCATGTCACCAACTACGTTGGTGAGTGAGGGTTCTTTTTAAACAAAAGAGTGATTTCTCTTGCTGGCTCTTTCTTTGTTTGGCAGCACTCTTCTGTTGTTTAGTTGGCTTGGAATAATTCCCAAACAGATTCTTGTAAATACCGTTTTGTTTCATTTCTTTTTAATGTGATTGATGTGAGGGAGTCTATTACTATTTGTAGAGAAATGTGTTTGTTTCATGCAACAACCATAAAAAAGTTTATTTTAGATCCAAGTGGGTCCTCGCATATGAGAAATTGGAGGATATCACAGATATTATTTGCTGTAAAATTAGTGGGCTGCTGCTTTGTTACAACAGTGAAAACACATTACTATCTCTGAATATTAGATGTAAATGCTTTTAGAATTTCGACCATAGTGCCTGTGCACCATTCGTTGCCTGGCTAAAGAGGGTATGGCAGAGCAGAAAGTAAATCATTTAAACTTAAAGCTGTACTGAACAGGGGCACTCAAAATAGTTTTGGCCCAGGGCACCAAAAATCCTTAACATGTCCCTGCCACCACAAAGTCAGTCATTGCTCTGAAGTAAAATAGACAACATCATTAATTTATTATTAGTTCTATTTTTTTTAAACATAAGCCGGACGTGTCCTAAACCCCCACTGCTTCAGGCAAGCAACTTATCGTACCACTAAGGAATTCTCAATTAGGTGTTCGTTCAGCGCCCTCTCTGTGGCCTTTCAACTTTGTCTTCGGATCCATAACTGGTTGGTGGGCAAGTATCCCATTATAATGCTGCCTAAAATGTTTGTTAAAGATTTCTAGAGAAGAATTGTTTCTTGCGTACCAGCTCTGAGCTAGGGAGTGCTAAAAAATCTGACAACACTGTCTCCCTTACGGTCCCTGTTTTGGCTGAAAATATCTGCAGAATATTCAGCATTGAGAGAAACTGCTATCAAAACTCTCTTGCCTTTCAGCTCATCCTATTTATGTGCGATTGGGTTCTCAGCACTTGCGGTATTAAAGACTAAGGGCCTCATGTAGGTAGCCAAATACCGGTCGGTAACGGCCGATTTTCGGTAATTATACCGTTACCGACCGGTATTTTGGCCATTGGTATGTAGGGGTACAAATTTTGCTTTCGTAATTTACCGAATCGGTAAAATTACCGATTCGGTAAAAATACCGAATCGGTAATGTTACCGAATCGGTAACTATTCCGAATCGGTAATTTTACCGATTCGGTAAATTACGAAAGCAAAATCGAGATGTAGGGGGAGTGTGTGTGTGTGTTTAAGAGTCGGTATTTACCACCAACTTATAGTTGGTGGTAAATAATGAATGTATGTGTAAATGCATTTTTACGCGCGTAGCAGTGTGCAATGTGGCATACATACATGCCCTTAGGGCATGTATGTGTGCCACATGTGCACACATGGCCGAATCAGGGGTGCAACAGGGTGTCAACGTGACACCCTGCCACCCTTGTATGTGTTCCCCCCATTACCGAATCGGTATTTACCGATTCGGTAATGAGGCATACCTTCCCCTCAATGGGAAGGTATGCCTCATTACCGAATCGGTAAATACCGATTCGGTAATTACCGACTAGTAACGATTCGGTAAAAAATACCGACTCATTACCTACATACCAGTTACCACTTCTAAAATACCGATTCGGTATCGTTCGGTATTTTAGAAGTGGTAACTGGTATGCTACCTACATGAGGCCCTAAGTACCGTTCAAGACTGGATGTGGAGCACAACCTGAGGATGGCAGTAGCAAAAATCCACCCATCCATGGCGAAAAACAGGCACACACGTCACATTTATGTTGGTGGTGTTATTATCAATCTATGTCGTGTAAAACAAAACATCCTAGTTAAAACAATTTGTGCACCTTTTATCTTGGAAAATGGTGTTTTGAGCTGTGTAATAAGTCTCAGTCATTTCACCACACCCACTCACAAACCTGCAATTTACTAAACACTCTTATTGCGTTGAACATTATTTGCTGGATATGGCCCGGGATATGCGTGTGGAGGTCGATTATGTAGTGTACCAGATTCCAGAAATTTTTGTCAGGTGGTGGGGGGGGGGGGCCAAAATATAAACACAATTCAGTTGGGTGCTCAACCTGCAAAAGTTTGAAGGCCTCTGTTCTAAAGGGTCCAAAGACCCCTCCCACTCCTCTCCCCTGCCTGAAACCTCTTCAAAATGTACAGACAAAGGCCCAGAGCCTCTGGGCTCCATCAGCACTGGAGTCGATGCCGACCGACTGGACTCTGAGTCATCAGGAATCAGAATCGGGCTGGCGCTAGGAGCATCGACTCTAGGACCGGCACCGGGTAACTTCGTGTTGGCACGACCGGCGCCGATCCAGAATCGAATCCATGACATCTCACCAGAGCTGAGATCGGAGCTGCCGGCGCGTAACCTGATAGGGTCTCCTCTGACCACGCAGGGCCCGAAGGCGCACCAAAGAGGTCGGCCCGCTCAAAAAATTGGTGCGTGGCCTCTTAAAATTATTTTATTTGAACAGGGGTTGCTCCGGCTCCTGGGTACAGGAGGAGGCGCAGAGTTGAAACTGGCTCCGGCTCCACAAAACCATGCACATCAATGTTCTTCACCCATCTTGTCAATCCTTAGCGGCTGAGGTGCAGTCGAAGTCCAGTTAAACTTCTTCTTCTTGTGTCTCTTCCCCTAGTGTCCTGAAGACCTCGAGTACGACGAAGAGGACTTGGGGCTTCTGAGGTGGTCCCGCGACCATCTCTTCCTTGATCGGACCCGGACCTCTAAGGAGTCACGCTCAATTTTGTCGAAAGCCGAGCCACAAGAAGCTTTAGGGACAGCTCCCTAAAAGCCTTCAGCGCCATAGCCTGGCAGTCCAAGCATCACTTCGAGTCATGATCAAGCTTGACACACCATAAGCACACAAGGTGCAGGTCAGTAACTGACATGGCACAGTACCACACGGCTTAAACCATACCTTCCTAGAGGTCATCTCTCGACACACAATGAAAAATCCTCAACAAAATGTCAAAAATGTCTGTCAAAAAGAGACGGAAGGGTAGCTCTTCTCCAGATCAGCGCTAATTGTCGCGTAAAGGAAAGGACTGACATCTGCATGCCTGGGTGGCGGCTACATAGGTGACTGCAACATCACATCTGGTGCCAACAATGATGTCGATGCCATGCAGAGCCGAACGGAGCTACCCAGCGGTGTTCAAGAAAAAGTTTCCGGATCCAGTTTGACACCTGGTGAATACAAAGGTAAGGAATCTGCAGCTAGAAGTCTCTATCAGATGTAGAGGCTCTGAGGGATACAGGTGCCAGTGGTTCCATGGTAGCAGCCAGACTGGTATCCCCAGAGCAAATTATCCCTGGTGTCAGTCACCAAATTACCAACGCTGATAATGAGACTAAGCTTTATCCAATGGCTTTGGTGAATTTAGAGTGGGGAGGAGTTACTGGCCAGAAACCGGTGATTGTGTCTCCTGCCATACCAGTACAGTGTCTGTTAGGCAAGGACTTGGAGACTTCTGCATGGGCAGAAATAGAAAAGAGGGCTCATTCAGAAATGCTGGGTCTCCCTGAGTGAGTGTGTGTGACAACTAGGGCATAGGCTGCATGACAGGATAAAGGTGAGGAACTGGAACCTGAAACTATGGCCAAGCACTGTAAGAGCAAAAGGAAGGGAAAGGAAACTGCTGACCCAGCTTCTAATGTCAACCAGGATCAGGGGGAGAACTCTTCACAGGAGGAGGGCCTGATGCCTGAAGAGGGAACTGCAACTGAGGAAGTCTGGTTTGACCCAGCATAGCTTTTCAGTGCATGGGGACCCTCAAGAGAGGAACGTTGCCAGGAGCAAAGGACAGGCCACACACTTGAAATCATCAGGCAGAAAGCTGCCAGACAAGAAGAGGGAGATGCCAGTGGTACTCACAGAGTTGGAGTTTGGATTGCTGTATGCTGAGGACAGGATCCCCAAACCAGGGACAGCCAGGAACAGCCAGGAAAGTGGTGGTCCCCCAAGCATACAGAGAATTTATTCTCACTTGAGCCCATGACATCCCCCTCGCTGGACATCTTGGTCAGTCAAGGACTTGGGACCGGTTAGTAGCCCATTTCTATTAGCCTCAAATGTCAGAGAAGGTGAAGGAGTTTTGTTGCTCCTGTCCAAACTATCAGGCCAGTGGCAAGACAAACTCACTAAAAAAGGCTCTCCTAATGCCACAACCTGTGGTTGGGACTCCCTTTGAGAGGGTAGGGATCGACATGGTTGGTCCTCTTGTCTCTCTCACTGCATCTGGATGCAGATTTATTCTAGGAGGAGTGGACTATGCTACATGGTATCCAGAGGCAATCTCTCTTAGGACTGCAACTGCTCCTGCAGTGGCAAAGGCCTTCCTTGGCATCTTCACCAGGATTGGGCTTCCTAAGGAAGTGGTGTCCGATAGGGGAACCGGTTTCATGTCTGCATACCTCTAGGCTATGTGGGATGAATGCGGTGTGAGTTACAAAATCACTCACTCAGTATCACCCCTAGACTAACGGCTTGGTGAAGAGATGCAAAAAGACTTTTAAGGGCATGATCATGGGACTCCCAGATACACTTAGAAGAAGATGGGATGTCTTATTTGCCATGCATCCTGTTTGCATACAGGGAGGTTCCTCAGAAGGGGGTTGGTTTCAGCCCCTTTGAACTTCTGTTTGGACACCCTGTAAAGGGTCCTCTGATTCTAATGAGGGAAAGTTGGGAGAAGCCTCTCAAGCAACCCAAACAGGACACAGTGGACTATGTGCTTGGCCTATGCTCACGCATGGCTAAGAATATGAAGAAAGGAAACAAGAATTTTCAGGCCAGCCAGGAGCGTGTGAAGCACTGGCATGACCAGAAGGCAGCCTTGGTTGAGTGCCAGACAGTTGGTGTGGGTGTTGGAGCCAGGGGCCCCCAGGGCCCTCCAGCACAAGTGGACTGGTCCCTTTCCAATTGTGGAAACGACAGAAGAAGTCACCTACATGAATGATTTAGGCACCCCTAAGAGTCCTCTCAGAGTACTTCATGTAAATCCCCTGAAACCACACCAGGACAGAGCTGAAATGACCATGCTCATGGTCTCTGATGCACATCAGGAGTATGGGAGCGAACCTCTCCCTGATTTACTGTCCACAAACCAAAAAGATGGTACAGTGGAGGGTGTTGAACTGTCTGACAAACTCACTGTACAGCATCAGGCTGACTGTAGACAAGTTCTCATCCAGTTTAAAGAGCTATTTTCCTTGACCCATGATCAGACAACATGGTGTACCCATGACGTGGACACAGGTGATAGCCTCCCTGTCAAGAATAAAATCTATAGACTGTCTGATCAAGTCAAGCCATGCATCACAACTGAAGTCAGTAAGATGCTGGAACTTGGGGCAATTGAACCCTCTGGCAGTCCCTGGGCTAGCCCAGTGGTACTGGTCCCCAAATCTCATCCCAAGGGTGACAAGGTTGAAATGCAATTTTGTGTAGACTACAGAGGGTTGAATGCAGTGACCAAGACTGATACCCACACCATTCCAAGAGCAGATAAGCTTACTGGCAGATTGGGCTGACCCAGGGAGCTAAGGAGAGATCTGCATTCTGCACCCCAGAGGACCTACTTTCAGTTTAAAGTGATGCCATTAGATTAAAGAATTGACATTTTCAAAAGGTTGGTGAGTAGAGTTCCTTCAGGTCTGGATGACTTTAGTGCAGCATATCTGGACAATATAGCTGTCTTTGGTTCCTCCTGGGAGGATCACCTGGTCCACCTGAGAGGTTTTGCAGGCCCTGCAACAGGCAGGCCTCACTACCAAGGCCAGTAAGTGCCAGAAAGGGCAGAGTTCTGTTGTCTACTTGGGTCACCTTGTAGGTGGAGGCCAAGTTAGACCTTTCTAACCCAAGATCCAGACCATTCTGGACTGAGCACCTACCAAGACACAGACTCATGTAAGGGCATTCCTTGGCCTGACTGGTTACTATAGGAGGTTTGTGAAGGGGTATGGTACCAATGTGGCCCCTCTCACTGAGCTAACCTCAATGAAGCAACCCAAGAAGGTAATTTGGTCCAGAGCAGGTCAAAATGCCTTTGACACTTGAAAGCAGCCATGTGTTCAGCACCTGTTTTAAAAGCACCAAACTATGAGAAAAAATTCATTGTTCAAACAGACTCTTCTGAACATGGGATTGGGGCAGTGTTAGCACAGACCAACGATGAAGGCCAAGATCAGCCAGTAGCCTACATCAGCAGGTGACTTTTCCCTAGAGAACAGCATTTGGGTGCCATTCCGGGGGAAGCCTTAGCTGTGGTTGGTCCCTGTTAGAAATTGCCCTTTTTGCAGGGTTTCCCCCAAACGTTTTGCTTCTTCCTCCTGTTTTTTCCTGACCTGTGGTTGTTGGCTTTAGGTCTCTGGGCACTTTACCACTGCTGATCAGTGCTAAAGTGCATAGGCTCTGTGTGTAAATTGATATTGTGATTGGTTCTCCCTGATTGGCATATTTGTTTTACCAGTAGGTCCCTAGTAAAGTGTACCGTGTGTGCCAGGGCTGGTAACTAAAATGCTACTATTGGGCTTGCAGCACTGATTGTGCCACCCACATGAGTAGCCCTGAAAAGATCTCAGGCCTGCCACCGCAGTGCCTACGCGCAGTTTGTTAACTGCCATGTCGACCTGGCAAGTGCACCCACTTGCCAGGCCCTACCCTTCCCTTTCCTTGCACATAGGACACCCCTATGGTAGGCCCAAGGTACCCACCTGGGCAGGGTGCAGTGTATGTGAAAGGTAGGGCATGTACTGGTGTGTGTAGCATGTCCTGATAGTGAAATATTGCCAATTACGTTTTTCACTATTGAAAGGCTATCTTGCCCATAGGACAGAATGGGGAATACTTTGTAACATTTTACAAGCATATTTTCTCATAGGGATAAGATAGAAAATTGGAGTCTGGTATCCCTGAACTCAGAATTTAATAACACATCTTTTAGTAAGGATGGATTTTAAATTATGTGTTTGAAAATAGCACTTTTAGAAAGTGGCTATTTTCTTGTTCAGCCTTTCTGTGTGCCTCTGCCTGTTTGTGTATTGACTGTCTGGTTTCAGTGTGACAGAGACAGAGGATGTGCATTCCCTGTAGACAGCCTCTGGCGGGGCTGAGGTGTGCCTGGCCCTTCCTTGATGACCCAGCCCTGAGCTGAATAGGTATGATCTGCATTTGAAGTGGTGGGAGGAGTAGCACCTGTACCTGAATAGGACTGTGCCCGCCTACCACAATGCTGGCTCCGCCCCCTGTGGTGAGTCTGAAGCCAAGGCTCACACTGACAAAGGATGTTGTTGTGGAGTTGCAGAGTGCCCCCTGAACTGGTTTGGACTGGGCTCAGAGCCGCTTGCACAAAGGGATCAAATACATTTTGGGGTATAAGTATCAGACCTAAAACCCCTGAACTTTAGAATATTGCTGGAATAAAGAGGAACCTTTGCTGAGGAGAAGAGCTGAAGAGTACTGCCCTTGCTGTGTACCTGGGGTTGGCCTGCAGTTGCTATTTCTGCCAAAAAAAGGAGAAGGACTTTGTTGTGTGCTGTGTCCCCTGCTTGAAGAAAGTTCCAAGGGCTTGAAGAAGAGCTTGCCTCCTGTTTTGAAGTCCCAGGAACAAAAGGACTTCACCCCCAGCTCCCCTGAACTACCTTGCTGGGAGTTCTGACCTGCCAGGAGGTATCTGTAACTGTGTTGGGCCTCTGGAGGTTGTCTCTGCTGTTGGGAGCTGGAAGAAACCCAAGAGAATTAAGAAATCCTGTTTCTGACGCCGTCGATGCCGCTGCTGTGATGCCGCAACCTGCACTGAGGCCCGGGGAACCGCTCGTGAAGTGAACGACGCAGCGCCAGGCCTGCTGCGCAGCTCCGACGCCCTACGACACTTGCCATTGCCAGCAGTGATCAGCTGTGCCTGACGTCAGCACTTGCATAGACTCCGTCTTCGCCAGCACCTGCATCTCGTTATCACAGTGCCGATAACCGCCGAGAGTGACTCGAAAAACTTGCCGACGTCACATCATCACTGGAGCCGACATCGGCCATCTTCGACGCCGTGCATTGTCGCCGACATTGTTTTCAAGGTACTGTTTGTTTGGGGGTCTGTGTGACTCGATTCTCACGGGTGGCGCCGTACTTTGGATTTCGTACTGTCCTGACGTCGTAATAGCCCCAGTTGGTGCTATTTGATTTCTACAAGCTTATTTTTGCAACATCCTTTTTAAAGACATTTTACTGAGTATCTGTATGTTGTATTTTTGTCATTTTGGTCTTGTTTAGCTTCGATAAAGATACTTTATTTTTCTTAACTGGTGTGGTGTCCATTTGGGGTGTTTTCACTGACTGTGTTACTGTGAGTGTTGGTACAAATATTTTACACATTGCCTTTGGGATAAGCCTGTCTGCTCATGCCAAGCTACCAAGGGGGTGAGCAGGGGTTATCCAAAGTGTGTATCCCCCTTACCCTGACTAGAAGCAAGGGTCCCTATTTGGACAAAGGTACCTACCTCTGCCAACTAGAGACCCCCCTTTCTAACAGTCCCTGAAGAAGGTGAGACCCTACTTGTTTGGGACATACTTCCTAGTTCAAACCGATCAGAGGCCTCTCAGGTGGTTGATGCAGATAAGAGGAGAGAACCCCATATTGTTGAAGTAGTCAATTTCCCTACAGGGGTTGGACTTTGTAGTGAACACAGACCAGGGTATGACCATCCCAGTGCAGATGGCCTTTTCAGATTCTTCCACTTAGACGATGAGAACTACCAAGAGGGAGGTTATTGCTCATCACATTTCATCTGGGGGCAGTCATGTTGGGAAGTGCCCTTCTTGAATGGCCTTCCCCCCACTTTTGCTGTTAGATTCTGTGGTAATTGATCTGAAATTGTGCTGGGTCCTGCCAACCAGTGCTCTTTCCCTTAATTTATAAATGTGAATTGGTATACCCAATTGGGAAGTACTTTTACACCCCTGTAAGGCCCTAGTTTTTGGTACCAGTGGTACCCAGTGTAGGAGAGCAGGATCTGCTTCACATTGGTACCCCCACATTTTGCTGGTGTTTCACTGTTTTTCGACCTTAGTCTGGCTGTGGCCCTGCTAATCAGGACCACAGCCTAGCTGCTTCCTCTCTAAAATGGTTTGCATGTACATTAGGTACATATCTAATTGGATTCTGGAGTGCCTTATAAGCCCCTATTATATGGTATACTATGTACCTAGGGCATAGGTACCTCAGAGGCCTACCAGGGGCTGAAGCATGTATTATGCCACCCCTGGGAAGCACTCCAAAATGGCACCACAGGTCTGCTACTGCAGCCTGGGTAAGGGTGTGCTTGCTCCCCTTACTGTGGTATAGGCTACCTATATCACTGCCATTGCACACACATATAAAACCTGTAAGTCACTCCTATGGCAGGCCTTAACAATCCTGAAGGCAGAGTGCTTGGTTTTTATGTGAGAGGGTGCCCCTGCATGAGCAGAGCCCCTCTGCAGCGTTCGGAGTACCTCCTCTGATGCTGTATGTGGTGCAGCCTGACCATATACTCTTAGGTGCATTATAACCTCGGGGTAAATGCTAACTTTGGTATGGCTGCAAGGAAACATGTCGTGTTTGGTGTCAAACGCTTTGGAATACTACCTCTCCCCCCGCCAGTTCTGGCAGCGGGGGTAGCATTCCACCCTTCTAGAGGGAGAGACATGTTCACACTGGTCTAACCCGGTAGGACTTTCTTGAGCCCTGGCATCACAAAATGGATGCCTCTGCCACAGACACGGGTCTGGCCTCCTGCTGCTAACTGAAACTCCAGCAGGGGAGGCCTGGACAATAGGTTTTCTGTCCCAGGGAGGTGTAACCACCTCCCCAGACGAGCAGATGTGTATTGGGGCTGGGCGGGAGCACTCTCTGGTGCTTTGAAGTCCTGCACTGGGGGCACACTTGGTGTCCTTGTGCATAGTCCAGTTCAAACCGGTTGCAGGGGCTACCTGCCCCTGCTCTGGCGCGAAACTGGACAAACGAAATGGGTGTAACCACCCCTCTTTCCAAACCCTCCCATAGGTGGGTCCCTAGAGTATGTCCAACCCCCAAACTTAGTATAAGTGTGGGAACCCAGTCCTTGAGACCTTAGATTACACTGGACGAAACTCTGCAACATATATCCTGGACCTTCGACTTTCTATTTCGACTAGAAGATGGAAGAAATCTCCCTAGGGGTCAAGGAGTGACTCCCCTGCTTGGCAGGCACCAAAGAAGCAACAGTCCGGTCTGCAATTCCGAAGCTCCCGCTGGACGCCGAAGTGTCTGTATCACCAGAGGTGGATTTCCTGACTTCCCCGAGGCTACCCTGAGTCCACAGCAAAGCTAAGGCCCGTGGCTATCGTGGGTGATGAGGAACCGTAACCCCTGGGCACCGCGTACTATTGCTGGTACATCGACTTCCTGTTCATTCTTGAAGTTCTGTTTTGGGCTCCAAGTAGCCCCAGCCTTGAGCACAGACTGCACCGAAGATCTCTGGCCTCCACTCCACGAGTGACCCGTGGGCCAGTTTCAAGTGCGACCGCTCGAAGCTCCTTCGCGATCGCTAGCCCATTGGCTAGTAGGTCCCCACAAAGGCGACTCCTCTTCTAATTGGGCTTCCCTGGTTGCTCCAGACGTGCCCTGACTTACCCTCGCTGGGTGAGTCCCTCAGACCTTGCTGGTCTGCACCAACATCCTTCTTCTCTTTCCACGAGACTTGCCGTTGCCAAGGCTTGTTGGGTCCATTCTGGTCGCCGACACCGCAGCACTCGAAAGACTTCGTGGGACAGCTCGAATCCGGCTCGTGGCCTTCGTCGACGCTGAAGAGTCAAGACACCCGTCAACTCACCTGAAGCACCCGACATCTGTGGGCATTGGTCCACCTTGCCCTCGGTCACTGGCTAGTGACCCAGACTCTGTCCCCTCTGCATTCAGGTTCCTTACATCCTAGATCGAGGCTTGGATCTCTTCGGACACTTCTCTTCACAGCAGCAGCAGTTTTTTGGCAGCTTCCATTGCAATCGACGACGCGACGCAACACCAAAAGACACCTATGCACCCGGCTTCCCTGGGTGAGGTAACACGAGTACTCCGGTGCTCCCATGTGTGCTAGCCCTAGAACTTCTTAAGTTCAAAAGGGTTTGGTCCTGACTCGATTCCAAGTGTCCCTAATCTTTAAATTTCCAACCGCGACATTGCCCATAGAAGCTAACGGGAACCCGCGGTTGCGTTCACACACTGAATAGTCCCCGTGGGTCCCCTGTGTCACTACCTTGGGTGGTTCCTTGGGGTCCCAGCGATTCTACAGGCTCTAGGGCTTGTGTCTAGTTCGGTCGTGGTTCTTATACCACTTTTTTGGCATATGGTTTGGTACGCCTCTAGGGCCCAAACGTGTATTTGTGCTATAACTGTTGATTGCTAACTTGTAAATTAAGTACTTTGAACTCCAGTCTCATAAAGAGACTAGAGGGGTGTGTTTTACCTTAAATACATATATTTTGAATATATACCTGGTGTGGTTGTCCTTTCATTTGATCATTCAAGAGATTATAGACTGGTAAAACAAGCTGCTTTACATTCCTTCAAGACTTAGCCTGAAGGCTGCTCTCCATAGCTACCACTAGGATAGCTTTCAATAAAGGTTGTCTTTAACCAATTCACCATAAGGGGTTGTTTGGACGGATACAAGGTGCCCACTAGAACTAGTGGACAGCATATATCAGGCCACCTTCTCACACCCAGGGCCTGATGTAAAAGGGGTACCAGGGCTACAGCATGTATTGTGCCACCATGAGTAACCCGAATAAAATCGAAGTCTGCAGGTCTGCCATGTCAGCCCTGCAAGAGCAGCTTGCCTGCTTAAATTCGACCCTGCACACACCATGTGTGACAGGGTCACCTCACTGCATTTAATATATGTCAGTCACCCTTAAGGTACGCCTCCTATAGCTCAGGTGACAAGGTGCATTATATTATCTGGGTGGAAGTATATGTGCACGCATATACTGCCCTGTGGTAGCGTTCTAAATGTAATTCTAACGCAAGTGACCGGCGGTCCATAAGATACCATGGGCTGGCATTAGAACATTATCCATATGTCCAGCTCCATGATGGCCCGGCAAATTTCTTTCGTGTTTGGTGTGAAACGCCATGCTTTTTTAACCTCCAACACACTGGTGGTTTCACGGTTTAACCAGCATGTACTAAGGAGGCACTTAACTGGCCATTTGCGAAGCTTAGCAGCCAAGATAAAAGTCTGACCTGATGCTGGGGAGTGTGTGCAGCTCCCTGAGGTCCGAGAGAAAGGACCTGTGTGAGCAGGAAGTGACACCTCCACCCACACAGAATGGCTAGTGAATTACACTGGTGTGGCGGTGAGCATCAAAGGCTTCATTCGAGCCACTGGACAAAGGAACTGTCCCCCATTTGAGGACAAAGCCTTGCCTTACCCAGGCACTGTGGGAAATTAACTATGCAGGAAGGTGTCCACCTCCACAAGGCTGACCACACCTTTAGTGGTTTGCAGCTGAGGTGCATGACTGAGGATGGTTTTGGCCATCTTGAATTTAGGTTAGAAATCAGGTTCTCACTAGTTTTAGTGACACACACCCACAGGATATCGTCACTACTCGGTCGGATTAGCCACAGGACTAGATGCTCATTGTCTTCTAGTCCTCACACCCAGCAACACCCCCTAAATCCAGGATTCAAGGGGCACCCCAGACACCAGAACCTTAGATTCGATGTGAAATCAAGAAGAGACCCATGCCAATGACTAGGCAGGACTCCACAAAGATAGGGGCTAAGCTCTGCATCTGTGGCAACCACCCTGCACCCGCTGGATTGTGACTCAACCAAGGCAAGAAACTGGTTCTACAAGGAAGGTGAACCATTCTGCAAACTCCAGACTTCACAAGAATTCCCTTGGGCTAGAGGAACCAGTCTCCTGCAGTAGGCAGGCACAAAACGCAAAGTCCACGACATTGAAGCCTTGAACCCCGAGCCGTCCAGCGTGTCTGCTCAAAGTTCTTGTGCAGGTACTTCTGGGAACTGTAGTCCCGATGTTCCCCTGGTCCTCTCGGTAAAGATTTCCTCAACCAGAGTGCTTGCAGGTACTAAGGCTTGTTGGTGATCAGTCGGAATACTACCTGCTTTATTCGACGCTTCAAAAGAAGAGATTCATCTGCTTGAATGACCAACCACTCCTGTGGCTCCATCGTAAGGATCCTGCATTTGTTTTTGCCCTCTCTTGTCATGCCTCCCAGCTCCTCTGTCCGCAGACCTAGTTCAGCACCACATATAGCCAAGAGGACCTCTGCATCAGAGTCCCCCAAGCCAGGTAGATCGGATCTGCCAGGAGACTCCTGGTCCAGGGCCAGCTCCCTTGCTTTGCTTCCAAAAGGTTTTGCTCAACTCACCCCGCAAGTACCTTGTTGCTAAGGGACCCATTTCAACACCACAAGTCTGATTAACAGCTCCGTTTGACAGCTGAAAGTGCACCTCTTCTATCCTGCTCCCCTGAGCCAGGTAAAACTGTGCTAGCTGTTGTGAACTGGTCTAACTTTTCCCGAGACCTTAACTCTGAGTGGGTTTCATTGAACTCACACAATAAAGTATCGATTGCATATGTGTTTTTCCCATTGGCTGCAACGTTAATGTTTTTCACATTGCAAAGTATTGATTTATTTATTGCTTGAAAATTGATAACTCCGGTTTTACTGTATGTATTAATTTTGTTATGTTGTCTACATATATATAAAAAATAGAGCTATTTTTACAAATTGGTGTTGGATTTCTCTCTGGCAATTACCTGTCGTCCATGCTGGTGATGTTAAATGCTTAACAAATGTTCCTCCACGTAGCCTTTATCATCTTTGCCACTCTACCAGGACTGAGAGAAGGTGTACTGAGAGAGTACCCAGGGTCCATCCTTGTGTATTGTAATAGAATTACATGGTAAGGCACCCCTGCCATATCTTATAATACTCTCAACTTGCAACATCCCACTTTCCCCTGCTGTGACACTGCAGCATTTGTTGCACCCATAATGAGGAATACTGAGCAGGTTGTGGAGGATAATGAGATGAGAACATCTGGAACTCTTCATCTGTATGGTTCAGTTCGGTGCACCTACGGCCCTGCATGGACACGTACTGCATTTTCTGAGGAAATACCACTAAGGCCTTTCTTATCCACATCATCATTACACCATATATCTCATAATATAGAGACTGAAAAAATCCTAATTTTGGATTTCATAGGTATTTACCTAGCACTTTCTTACCCCATGCAAGCCCCAAAGTGCATCTTACGTGATCTGACTGTGTAATTTATAAAGGCCATCTTTCCCCTGAAGTAGTAGTATCATGTCTTTAGCGCAGCTATTGACATACACTCTATCTTATAAAACGGTGCATTATTAAATCATGTTTATTGGAGGAAGGTGCACTAACACAAACCGCAAATACTGCACCATTTTCATGAATGGATTTGTGTCTCTTTTAGTAAATGCTTAAGCATGGTGGAATCCTCCCCGGTCTATAAAAAAAAAAAACATCATCGCTTTTCCTTGCACCCTCATTTTTCCCATAATGGTATTGGGACTGCTACCGTTATAAAGAATTCACAACAAGTAGGAGGTGGGGGAAGAAAAAAAAGAGGTACATTTTCATGTTAAATTCAGATTGCGCCCGTGAGCATTTGAGAGGTATACTTGTTGCATCATTTAAATAATTGTACAATTTGATGTCTCAATTATATGCAAAACTCTGAACTTTCCTTGTTGCATTGTGCAGATTCGAAAATGCAGTGTGTGCCAAGCTGAGCCAGGTTTACAAGAATGCACATCACAATGCGCACAGCATATGCGTTTCTTCCAGGTCATGCTTATTTGGGGCACTGACCCTCATTTTACTATCACTGTAAACTTAGTCTTAAGCCAAAAAATTACCCATTTCTTTTGTGGCCATCTAAAATGTTTATCAGACTGTATGCATTCCAGTGTTAAAACTCGAACTGAACCATGGGCGTAGCTTACTCAATTACATCAGGAGAAGTAGTGTGAAAAGATTTTCCAACAAGCATTGGTAATGCATCGGTTTCGCCTATGTAAAGGATAAAGAGTAAGTCTGGGAAGTGAACTCCGCTCCGCTTGCGATGTTTGCAGAGTTTTCTACACTCCGCGTTACGCGGAGCTCACGGAGTTCCCCAAAACTCTGCTTCGCATAGCAGAGCAGAGTTTTTTTCCTCGCTTGCGCTCCTCAACATCAAGTTGGCGAGCGCGAGCGAGGAAAATACACCTCCCGGCGCGATTTTTCCTTGTTCGCGATAGTGAACATCAAGTTGGTGATTGCGAGCATGGAAAATCAACCTCCCTGCGAGATTTCTCAACGCGGGCGGTCAGATTTCTTTTTGCGAGTGGTCGCGTATGCTCGCCACTGCTCGTGTTAAGAAACCGTCCGTTCGCGTTGAGAAAGCTGCCGCTCGAGTAAAAATCTACTCAAGTGGCAGAAAGGAAGCAGCATCCACTTGCCCTGTGCATGGTGCCGTTCGCGATGATTGCACAGTGCGGACAAGCACTGGCACTCAAAAATCAGCGCACACGGCATTTATCTAACGCACTCCGCTGCTCGCGGAGCTTCGCGTAGTGCGGGGGAGGTTTTTTTGCACTTCACAGAGTTCCGCATAGTGGAACTCCGCAAACTTAACCCAGGCCTGATAAAGAGCTGTTTTCATCACTCATCGCATGGAGAAAGTAAGAGCTCCCTGACAGATAACACGGAGTAGAGAGGATGTGGTGCAGAGGCCAGAGTTGCTGACTTCAGACCTGGGGATTTCGGTTTGAGTCTCGGTGGTGCTGCGCAACATCCTGTGATTCTTGGAAATCACTAAATCTCTCAGGGTGATAAACTGTTATATAAATAGTAAAAGTCAAAACGTTATGAAAATATAGTTTCACCAAATCAGACGTTATCCGTATTTTGGTGGGGGAACTGAGAAGAGAAGCAGACGAGGAACAAGCATTGGTAAATGCAAGAAAATATGCTACAGCCAATAGAAATGGAGGAAAGGTATGTGGCATGCACAGGAACCAATGAGAAGCCAGAAAAGAGAGGAGGCGGTTGTAAGTCCCTTTTAAGTGCAATTCAAAAACAATAGATTTCTCAAGCACAGCGCAAGCGCCGTGCAGGCGAAATCTACAAAGTAACGCAGCCCAGTAAAGCTGGTTAAAACTTTCAAGAACACCTCAACAAGGCAAATAGGGTGTGCCCTTTTGAGTTTGTGGAAAATGGTGCAAACGTTGGTCCAAGTAACAGTGATTTTTCTTTACCTCTTTTGTACCTCTCTATGTTCTTCTGTATCTCCCAATTACTTTCTCTTTGCTCCTGTGTGCCTTGCTATGTCTCTCTCAGTGTTCTCCTCTGTACCTGGCTATCTCTCTCTCTATCTCTCTCTCTCTTTCTCTCTCTCTCTCTCTCTTTGCTCCTAAGTACCTGCCTATCTCTCTTCCTGTTTGCTTCTTTGGACCTGGTTATATCTCTCTGTTTGCTCCTTTGGACCAGGCTATCTTTTTATCAGGGTTTACTCCTTTGGACCTGGCTATCTCTCTTCCTGTTTTTGCCTTTGGACCTGGCTATCTCACTCTCTGTTTGCTCCTTTTGACCTGGCTATCTCTCTTTCTCTGCTCCTGTGTACCTGGCTATCTCTCTCTCTGCGCATTTGGACCTGGCTATCTCTCTCTGTTTGCTCCTTTGTACCCGGCTATCTCTCTCTCCCTGCTCCTTTAGACCTGGCTATCACTCTCTCTCTCTCTGCTCCTTTGGACTTGGTTTTCTCTCTCTCTGTCCCTTTGCAAGGGAGTAGCCAGAAATCTAAAATACCCCCCACTCTGAGCCAAAACTCTTATGGCACCAAGCAAATGAAGCGAGTCATTACAACCCTTCCCCACCCCCAGAAGAGCTTTCTTGTCTCTTTCACCCAAGCACCTGTCCATTCATCCTTCGATCCACCGAATATCCACAATTTCATCTTTACATTTTGTCATCCATTCATACTTTCATCTATCATTCAGTCCTTCACCATTCCATCCAGCTGCCCATCCTTATAACAACCTATCCATCCAGACCTATCCATAAAACCTATCTATCTTTCTATCTACCCTTTCACTCATATATCTCTCCAGCCACCCTTTCAGTCCTCCATCCACCCTTTCAGTCATTCATCCATCCATCCATCAACCCTTTCACTCCATCCACCTATCCAGCCACACTTTCACTCCATCCACTCCCCATCCTTATATTCTTGCTTTCACGTATCCATACATTTACCTTTTCACTCATCCATCCACTCATGCATACATCTATCCATGTTTTCACTCATCCATCCATCCATTCACCCTCTCTTTCACTCATCAGTCCATTATTTCACTCATATCTATCCACCCTTTCATCCATCTACCTTCCTTTCACTCATACATTCTTTCAATCATCCATCCACCCTTTCATTCATCTTTTCATACACCCTCCCTTTCATTCATACATTCATTCTTTCACTCACCCATCCATTCTTTCACTCATCCATCCTTTCGCTCATCCATCCATCCTTTCGCTCGTCCATCCATCCAACCGTTCACTCCATCCGTCCATCCACCCTTTCACTCATCTCATCCATCCTTCCTTCCACTAATCCATCCATCCTTTTGCTCACTCATCCATCCATCCTCTCATCATTCATCCATCACCTTCCCTTCCACTCAACCATCTATCCTTGTACTCACTTATCTATCTATCCTTTCTCTCATCATCCATCCACCTGTTATGCATCCATCCTTTCATCAATCCATCCACCCTCCCTTTCACTCATTCATCCATTCTTTCACTCATCCAACCATCCTTTCATCTATCCACTGTCCCTTTCACTTATCCATCCATTATTTCACTCATCCATATATCCCTTCACTTGCAAATCCATCCACACTCTGATTCACACATACAACCATCCATCCTTTCACACACTCATTCACCTTTGACTGCCAAGTTACAGACAGATGAGGCCCACCAAGAAGTCCACCCAGGTTGTAGCTGCTACAGTTAAGGGTTCATGACACCCCAGCTCATCCTTTTACACATCCATCCATTTGCTCATCCATCTACCCACCCTTTTATTCTGTCCATCCACCCTTTCACTCCACCCATCTATCCATCCACCCTTTCACTCCACCCATCTATCCATCCACCCTTTCACTCATTCATCCATTCACCCTTTCATCCATCAATTCACCCTTCTTGTATTCATCCATCTATTCTTTCACTTATCCATCCATCCAACCTTTCATCCATTCTTCCACCCTCCCTTTCACTAATCCATCCATTTTTTTAACTCATCCACCCTTACATCTATCCAGCCATCCATCTACACATTCACCCTTTCACTCACCCATCCACCTTTTCATTCACACACCCATGCATCCGTCCTTTTACTCAATCAACCCTTTCATGTTATTGATGAGTTTTTGCCTGCGGAGTCTGCTGACAGAAGAGGCTCATCCAGAGCTCCACCCCCACTGTATCTGTAAAGCGGGAGGTTGACAACGGCCCTGCTCCTTTGGACCTGGCTATCTCTTTCTCTGCTCCCTTGACCTGGCTAACTCTCTCTTTGCTCGTCTGGACCTGGCTATCACTCTCTGCTTGCTCATTTGGACCTGGCATCTCTCTCTCTCTCTCTCTCTCTCTCTATCTCTATCTCTGTTTGAACCTCTAGACTTGGCTATCTCTCTCTCTCTCTCTGCTCCTTTGGACCTGGCTATCTCTTTCTCTCTGTTTGCTCCATTGGACCTGGCTATTTCTCTCACTGCTACTTCGGACCTGGCTATCTCTTTCTCTGTTTGCTCCTATCTCTCGCTCTTCTCCTTTGGACCTGGATGTCCCCCTCTCCGCTGCTTTGGATCTGGCTATCTCTGTGTTTGCTCCTTTGCACCTGGCTATCTCTCTCTCTTTCTGCTCCTTTGGACCTGGCTATCTCTCTCTGTTCGCTCCTTTGGACCTGGCTATCGCTCTTTGCACCTTTGGTCCTGGCTATCTCTCTCTCTCTGTTTGCTCCTTTGGATTGGCTGTCTCACTCCCTGTTCCTTTGGAACGGGCTATCTCTCTCTCTCTCTCTCTCTCTCTCTCTCTTTGCTCCTTTGGACCTGGCTATCTCTCTCCCTGTGTTTGCTCCTTTGAACCTGGCTATCTCGCTCTCTCTGCTCCGTGGACCTGTCTATCGCTCTCTCTGTTCGCTACTTTGTACCTGGCTATCTCTCTCTGCTCCTTTGGACATGGCTATCACCCTCTCTGCTCCTTTGGACCTGGCTATCTCTCTCTCTCTCTCTGGTCCTTTGGACCTGGATATCTCTCTCCTTCTCTGCTCTTTGGATCTGGATATCTCTCTCTCTGTTTGCTCCTTTGGACCTGGCCACCTCTCTCTCTGTTTGCTCGTTTGGACCTGGCTATCACCCTCTCTGCTCATTTGGACCGGTCTATATCTCTCTCTGCTGCTTTGGAGCTTGGACCTAGTTATCTCTCTCACTCTGTTTGGTCCTCTAGAGCTTTCTCGCTCTCTCAAAGTTTGCTCCGTGGACATTCACTTCCTCTCCTCACTGCCTCATTCTTTCTTGACATAGAAAATGCAGCAAAATCAAAAGCGAAAAGTAGCCCTGGATAGTCAAGTTTCTATGCTAAAGTATTTCTTAGAACGTCCAGGATTAAGTATACAACACTCTTTGTTGTGAGTTCAAGCAGCTATTCATGCATGCCCAGCAGCCCTAATGTCACACCATTTCCATTACACTTTACACCCAGACTTCATGCTACAAAGGCAAGAAGCTGGAGCCCTAAGAATACCATCGGACCTCCTACACTCACTGGTGGTTCTCATCGGTCTTTAATTTAATAGACTGCTCCCCTATCTCTTCTAGGGAATTTCGAGCCTTATTGCTGAATCGGTGTTTAGACCACAATATCAGAAACAAAAATATTGTGGGACAAAATATGGTGTCAAGAATATAGAGGAAAAAAATATTTGAAGGCAAGTTTCTATAGCTAAGCAAAGTTTTACTATTTAGTAGTCCACATATATGTACCGTGACAATGTATATATCTTCAAGGTACTAAGGTGTGGTATTAAGAATAGTGAATATATACTGACCTATTTGCACTTAACCTTCTCGAAGTTTGGGTCCTCGATATATTTGACATGATGTTTCGTCCACACGAAATTTTTGTTTCCGATATTCTGTTAGTGATCCACTGAATCTGTAGTCAATGCTCTCATGCTCCTGTTTCAGTAACACATTGACAACCATTCAATCTGACTAGGGCCCTGGCAGTATGTACTCACCTTTCCTCGGCCTCTGTTCATTGTGTATGTGAGTGGGCCAGGCAGCAAAATGGAGAGCTACAGCCTACATAGAGTTGATCAAGCTCTAGTAATCTCCAGGTTGGACCATGGAAATGTCCAACCTGGAGAAATGTAAACCTTTGTGGCCTTCGTAGATCCAATTGGTCCCCCTTAGAACCTTCCTTAACTCAGCTGCAAGGCTCATTACTGGTTCTAAATGTAATAACCACATCACACTGGATTAAAAAGCTCTAAACTGGCTCCTTTTTGAGGCAAGAATTCAGTTACAATTTGCATGCATGCATGACACACAAAGCATTACATTTCAACGCCCTGAGGTATGCATTGCACAAAACCTGAAGCTATCTAGCGGCGCGAGAACGTCAAGAAGCACAACATCCCTACTATTGAAACCGCACAAATTTAAGGAGAAGAAGAAAACCTACAATCGGGCCTTCTCCGGCATTGCCCCGAGAATCTGGAATGTCCTACTTTCTGAAATCCGCATTAACCCTTCACCTGTGGCTTTAAAAAAACAAGCATTGGCATAGCCAATAGGTCTCGCCTTAGGGGCCTTATAAGTGTTAGAGAGAGCTATTGGCTTTGTTAACGTTTTTAATATGTGTTGCAGAGCATTGTGAATGTTATGCAGCATGTTTAAAAGTTATGTTATAATTAAAAAAGTGTTATAACTATTTGTTACCTTATATATAACCTAGAAAACATTATATACAACTGAAGTATCCTAATAAAAACTAGAACTAACATCAAAAATGTGTTCTGTTTTTTTTGTTTATGCAACGAAGGGGGCAGTGGGGGGAGGGGGGGAGTGGAGGTGCAGGGGGGAGGGGTGGAGTGGAGGTGCAGGGAGGGAGGGGGTGGGAGGAGGGGAAGTGGAGGTGCAGGGAGGGAGGGGTGGGGGCGAGGGGGCTGTGGAGGGAGGGGGTGAGTGAGGGAGGGGGTGAGTGAGGGAGGGAGTGAGGGGGAGTGAAGGTGGGAGGATGGAGGGAGTGGAGGTGGAGGGAGGTGGGAGTGGAAGTGTAGGGAGGGGGAGAGGAGGTGCAGGGAGGGAGGGGGGAGTGGAGGTGGTGGTGGGAGTGGAGGTGGAGAGGGGGAGTGGAGGGAAGGAAAAGGGGAGTACACCATCTTTGAATGCACTCTCTCACATTGGTCCTGGTTCACTTATTTATTGCTTGATTTGTGTTGGGCGACTCACCTGCAGTTCTTTCACAGCCAACGCAGAGTAATACATCCAGTCCAGTTTTTTTGTTCTGGCTTGGCATTCTGGGGTGCGTAGTCCTATTGGTCCCATTGTCCAATCTGGAATTCAAGTCCCAGAATGCAAAGCACCATTAACAAGATGAGCTACTCACGGCTGGACTCAGAAAACTGATTCAGTCTAATAAATATTTTCTGTCCTGTCCAATAGGGCCCGCTAACAAGGCCCTGCTACTCTTCCTCCGTCAATCAGCTGCTCCGAGACGGTTATATAGGAGGCTTTGTTGCTTACCTGTTTTGCCCTTTCTTCGGTTTAAGTTTTCTTTTCTCAGCCCCTACAGTCTGCCCTCACCTCACTGCACGCAGTCTTTGTCTCATCGTCAAAATTCCCTCCCTGCCACACTTACTCTCATGATCCCACTTAAAAACCTAGTGCAGGTAGGGACCGTCTCCAAAGAGCATGTTACATTGGTTAGCTTGAGATGTTTAGGGTCGGTCTGATAGCACCGCTCTGTAGGTTTGACCAAAAAGAAAATTGAATTTGTTGCTGAGCCCTAACTTTGGTAGACACCAGGAAATTCCCAGTCAAAATCTTAGTAAATTCTTGGATCGAAGGAGCAGAAATTTAAAGGATTGTATTGTGCTGCAGCATTTATGCAGCTTGACTACCCAAATCTCTCACGTTCAGGCGAAGATCCGCGTGAGACACTACGTAAAAAGTGTCTGTCCAGGTCTCGAGTGATGCCGCCATATGGGAAATTGCCCACAGCTACCCGGGAAAGTGCTTGTTTCCTGCTGCTGAGTGGGCAGCCTCGAACGGCCGCCACCTCAGCTCTGGCTACATTCAGCCTAGCAACTGGGGACAACCCAAGACAGGGGACAGTCCGTCGCGGGAGGGGCACTGGGGAAACGAAAACAGACCTGGGATATTTAAACTGCCGCGCAAGTGGAGCGTACAGATATGAGGAAGGCGCTGATGCCGTGGAACAGAGCAACACCAGCCTCATACTGCGCGCGGAGGCAGACCGGCCCTGGGGTGTGAGAGCAGGAGACTGGCCTTAAACTGCGAGGCCGGACACCTAAAGGCGAAGGGTCGCTGCCGAGAAACTGAGAAATACGGATTCTGAAGTTCGGGAGAGAAGAGCGGTGCCCCTCACGTAGAAATGGCACTGCATGACTCTACCGCAGAAGAACATTGAAGTGGCTGAAGACGGAAGTGGCGCGCGGCCGGAAGTTAAAGCGACACGCACTCTTGTGGAGGTGGAGGGGACATTCATGGGGACCAGACACACACAGCGTTTCCCTTGCGGGAGCGAGCAGGGGCACCATCTGTTTTCAAGATAATTACAAACGGATGTCGCCAAACCTCGCTCGCACAAGGGAAACACCAAACGTGCACGCGTTGCAATACAAAGCAATGCAAAACGTGCACGTTTTTGCCCAAAAAGCTGATCGATTCCAAAAGGTCCCCTCATAAGCAGCGCATGTGTGCTGCATAGGTGAGACCTAACAAGTGAAAGTACTACCGATGAACAGTGAGTTGCTTCGTGTTCCACCTTATTGTTCATGCTTGTTTGGCTCATATTTTATCCTCTTCTATAGGTCCTTTGATTCGGATTACTTTTTTTAGCAGGTCATCTGCCATTGAACCACTGGTTCCTGTATTGAGTTTACCTTGCTGTCCATCACGGTCACTTACAGAAAGGACATCATCAGCCCCTTATATTAACCCTGGTGCAGAATCAGTACCTGCTGCCCTCACCCTGTAGCGAGGTAGCTCCTCTTTGGGTCAGTTACCACTGCTAGAAATCCTTCTACTGCAGCTTAATGGGACAACCCTACAGGATCTGTCAGCTGCATCAGGTCAGCAGGTATAGCTCAGGCAACCACTCTACAGACTTGCTCATGGGTGTAACTGGCGCATCGGAAACATCTTGTTACTGTGTTTCTCTATGAGTGCTTCTCCAAGTTTACTGGATTGTATTAGGAGATTCATCATCACCACCACAACCTGAGCCAGAAGACTGCATGTAAGACCAGACTGGTTCATTTAATAGTACTATGGATTAATAAATAAAAGTATTAAAACATTTCAGAGAGGTAAAGACACTGCTGCACCATCCCCAGTATAACTATTGCCCACCACCTATGTATAAATTGAATATTCCGCGATGCTGATAGTCCATAGTAAACTCTGCTGATGACCCCACTACAACAGCTGGAGAAAAACATGCAAAATCACGAAAGCTTTGGAAGTGAGAAATGTGACCTGGACATATGTAGACCAATTAGATTCTCAAAAGTGTTTTTTTTTTAAAACTATTTTTATAGTTTTTTCTGGCATAAAACAACCCACACAAGGCAAGCACGTGGGGATACAGGCATTACCGCCATGTATTTTCACGGATTCCCAAATGTTTCCGCACACTTGCAAAGTGCATTGATGAGCAAAAACCCATTTGAATTTAGAAGCGTAGTTTTTTTAAGTAATTTGCTCTTGTGTTAGCAAAAAGCTGATAAACATGGCTGACTGTCCTCTATATTAAGCTTAGGACCCAGAACCCCCATTAAGTGTGTAAGAGGTGTGTGAAAAATATCGAAACAGCGGGTATTTACAGGGGTGTAAGGAAAGGGATTCTTCGCAGGCAAATATGTTTCCTTTGAAAAACAAATGAAAAAAATGTTTCTTTGAATTTGCTCCTAAGGAATGGCCAGTGAACATAACAGAGGGTCCCTGCATTAATAGCACAAAATCTGGTTTTATTTTCTCAGAAATATTTCCACCGGCAGTAAACAACAATTCTGTGGATTGTAACACTCAGAGCTATTGCAATTAGGCATTACCGCCGGCAGTATGGAAATTTGTCTGAAAGTAAATACCGCTGAGAAATTACAGCCAGGCACTTAAAAATACCAGCAGTGGAACACATGTTGGCATGTGATAAGCAGAGAACAAATACCGCCAGGGGCAAAACTCACTGGTGGGAGATAAAAGCAAAGCCAGACAAAACATGAATTTCAAATTCAGGGGGCAGGGATATGACACCTCTAGGACAAAATATATATGAATATTTGAGAAAACAGATATCATGCACGGCCAATCTCTCATGCTGATGCCCCGTGTCGGTTTCACCCATGTTATAAGCAGCTGATCTTTTAGGGGGTAAATCTCTAAATTTGGGCATTATTCATTGTAATATTAGAGATCACAGGCAGGAATCAATTAGCACCGATATTAACTTGGTGGAGTGGATTTTGACACATGGGATTTATAACCAGCAGCCATCATCAGTTACAGCTTGTGGCATTCATACCACCGTCTATGTAACGAGGGCCATGAGCTCCTCCTACAGAGATGCATTCAGAATGAATACAATTAGGGAGGCGATAAACATTTCATTAAGAATGAGCCATTCATTTTATTTCATCATTAAAATAGCAAAGATCCCAACAAGAATAATGCATTGGCGCTTTGGTGATAGTTGTTATTATTACCGAAGTTCAGTTGTATAGATTTTATTGAGAGGTCAGCCGTGTTAGGTTCACTATAACAAAACTCGCAGTGGAAAACGAATGACTGATTCACCTGCAATATACGCTCTATGCTCGTAATGATGTTTGAGATCAAGGAGGCCAGCAGTGCTCTGGCCTAAGCTTGATTAGCTGTTTAAGGGGAGAGGAGGTTTTAGGGCTTTTGGATAGGTGGACAAGTTTCTGGTAGTGAACTGGAGGACACACAGGAAGGATCAGATGGTATCGAAGAGACATGCTGTGCACACAGACTGGCTTGGCGGTTTCACTCCATCCGCTATCTAGGTGTGCAGTGTGTTGCGCACGTTATTATACTTCTTTGTGGCCCTTCTGTTGATTATATGAAAGGTTTCTTTATGGATTTACGGGGCGTTCTGACAAGCTTGATCTGGGTGGACAGTCAGCGACGGGTGGCACTTGGTAAGTTGTTTTCCCCTTTGGAGGGGGGGGGGGTCTTGGCACTCCTGATTACGAGTTATATTATGTTGTGGCTCAGTTGCAGTGGCCGATGCGATGGCTAGTTGGTGAGCCACTGCTCAAATGTGCGGGAATCCTAGATGAATTAGCAGGATGACCCCTCTTGCACAGGCTCTTGGACAATGTTCTCCCTCGAGACATGGACAGTGTATTATTGCACACTGCATTATACGTTTGGCGACGGTATGCTTGTGAAGGCAAGTGGAGTATGCCTTACACACCTAGTCTACAGATTTGGGCAATACCGGAATGCACAAGTTTAAAGACTGTGTATTGCACTCGAGACTGGGAAGAGGCGGGTATTGAATCTTGGGTGGACGTGGTGTCCGAGGAGGGATTCTGCTCCTTTGATACTTTGGTATTAGACCATGGGCTAGCACCATAACTGTTCTTGCTCTACTTGGCCCTTGAAGATGTGATGTGGAAGACGTGGGGAACCGACTGAGAGCAATATCCTATAGGGGCGCTATTAGAAACAGCCCTGATGGGGGTAATTCCACTAAAGCTATCACACGCCTCTTCTCTACGCAACTCTGTGGCAACAGCCCATGGGAGAGATTACAAAGATGCGAGTTTGGTTGAAACTTGCACTCGGAACTGACATTTCAGATAAGCTGTGGGACCAATGCCTTCAGTTAGTTAGGTGGGTGACGCTTAATGCCCGGTTTTGCCTCATTCAATTTAAATATCTCCACCACGCATACATCACTCCACACAGGATTGTTAGAAGGTTCCTGGGTGCAGCTAATGCTTGCCCTAGGTGCAGAGCGGGCAATGCAGATTTTGCCCATATGGTGTGGCCGAGCATGGAAATGTGTCCCTTCTGAGTGCAAGTATCACAAGTTGTATCGGAGGTGACAGGCTGGCTGTTCTGGGTGGACCTTGTTCAGTATTTGCTTGAAAAAGACCATGTCACTAGGCAACTAAGGGTCTGCTGTGATTCCTAAACCAGACTTTGATTTTAGCAAAGCGCTGCATTACTATGGCCTGGGCGTCAGCTGTGGTGCCCCCACTGCGGCGTTGGCGGATTGACATGCATAGGTGGGCACTAGCTGAATTGGCGGTCCATATACGCCGACGCTCTAGAGGGGATGGTGTAGATCCTCTTGAGTGTTGGGACACTTACCTAGAGAAGTTCGAAGTTCACGTGGACGAACGCCCCCCTTGAGGATGCGTTAGATGGCCCTGCACTGGATCCGATGTCTGAGGCCCCAGCCCTCACCCAGCTATTCTTGATATTTTAGACAGTATGGGGACCCAGTGGCCATGTGCACTGACCTGCCCTGCGAAGTTGTTTGTTGGGTCACTATGAAATATCCCAGCCCTGGGTGGGGGATATCTGAGGCACATGGGAGACACAGATTGGTTGGGATAACCTGAGTTGGGATGCAGTTGCACGCACATGCACTCTGTTTGGGGGTGGGAGGGTCTTGCTTTAGTATATCTGTTGTATTGTTCACATCGTGATGTGTCTGCACTTGGTACAACTGTTGATTTTTAGTATCCAGATGTTTTTTCTGTGTTGTTGGCGAGTGCTACTTATTCTACGGATTGGATGCTCTGATCCTGAAATACAGAGTTCTGAAGAGAGGATGGGCATCCTAGTACATGATATGTGCCAACGTGCTGAACAACTATGATTGAATGGTATCTGACTTCCTTCCTCCACTGTGGAATATTGTTATTGTATACCAGAATTGGTCCTGTTCCATATGTCATTGAAACAGAAATGTAATAAAGATATTTACAAAAAAGAAAGAAGGATCAGATGGTCTTAGATCATTCTTGTAAGAAAATTACACCAGTGCAGCAACAGTCTTCAGAACGCGTCTGAATAAAACATCTGTTCCTTTTCCCAGAAGTGGTGCCATTGGCTGTCATTCAAGAGTTTCCATGCTATGTTTGCCATTACAGTCTCTTTGCTGTCACTGACACACTGCGGGAGCCTGTGCCTGCAGTGTCTGGAAAACAGGCATTATGTTTGCAGCACTGGCACGAAGTCAGCGAGTGAGAGACAGAGTCTTTCAGGAAACCCTGGTTCAGAGAAGAAACTGGCAGTGCCCACAAGCCGACATCGGAGGATGCGTCCCTAGGTAGTCAAACAGTTGCTGGATGACTCCGCGAGTCGACATGGGGACTGACACTGCTCAAAGGACCTTCCAGATTCTATAAATCTATACGGAGAGCACAGAAAGCAAGAGAACAACTAATGTAATAGGAATCTACTAGCAGATTCTACTACAAAAATAGCACTTCCTGAAAAAGTTAGAATATTTTCAATTCTTAGTGACCTGTAAATTAGTCCTTTATATCTTTCCATAGTTGGAAGATTATTGTGTTATTGTCAATGTTATGCACTCCATACATGGAGCACTATGTATAACGTTGTTTCTTTTTACAGCTTACATTTTCCGATTGGTTGCTATCTCAGAAAGTCATCGTCCACTACAATCTTGAAATCCTACATGAAAAAATATCTTTAAGGTTGTTTCTTTCTCCAGAGTGACCCTCTTCTTACCTTCCATCCTCTGCAAACATTCTATTTCTGAGTATAGCCTCCTCTCAGTCTCATGCCTGCCTGACTAAACCTGTCTCTTTGTAATTCTACAACTGGCTGATACTTAATTTCACAGATCCTAACCTCTCATCTTTAAAACCCTATCCATGTATTCTAATATTAACCACTAACCTTGGGTTCTGGAGTAGGCTGTAATGCACCTTATAGCGCTTCAATGCCTCGTCAGGGGTAGTAAGCGCTATATAAATCCAATTATAATTAAGATATTTTTCATATTTAAAACGTTTTCACGATGTGCAACTGTGATGTTTCAAGTACTGAAATATTGATTATGCCTCTTTAAGGATAGTTATGTTTTTTTGTAAACTAGGCTACTACTTCTACAATTACCACTACTATTAGTAATAGTAATAATAATAGTAGTAATAATAATACAATGAATTATTTGAAGAGGGCATTCACTTTGGCAAAGATACAGGCTCTGGGTTCCAAAATGTTCTAGCTTAGACTGATCACAGTTAGCTACCAAACTCTCGAAGCAGTTTACCCTTTTAATGGTGGTTTCTCATGGCTTAGTTGTTTGTGCTTCTTTATGTTGAATAACAAAACTTAAGTGTCTCATTCAGTTATACAGAATGCTATCACTGTTTTAAAAAACATTTTTGCGTGTACTGTTGAACAACGTAGGCTGCGTAAAGATGGATGTAATATGGTCACATGTTAATACAGATGTTACCCCTAGTTGCTGCATTTTGTGTCACTGCAGTTTAGTAATGCTCTTTCATGGATTTCCTAAAAAGAGTGAGTTGCAATACTGAATCTAGGATCCAATAGGGGTTCTCACTACAGTGGTTTGATGATGCTCAGTTAGAGAAGGTGGCCTAAAAAACTTAAGGAGACAGCTGGAAATAGACACAATTGCATTGACTTGTTTATTCATTGCTACGCTACAGTCAACTATTGCTCCAGGGATCATAAATCCCCAGAGAGATTCTAAGGTTCAATAGGAGACCTAAGGCCACTTTTTTTCTATTCAGGCGTATTACTCACATATGTTATTTGAGTTATACTGACAACCATCTCCACTTTTGACCAGGAGCCTTGTCACAGGCAGACCCTTAACAATATAATTCAATGTGAGTTAAACACATCTTTAAACATAAGCCCACGATTAAAACCGAGAACAGAAGAAGGTACACTTCGAATAGTTCTTTAATTAAAAAATGTAGATAGATTGAGGTTTAATTGTCGTGAAATATGTCTATATGCTTTCATGGATTGTCATAACGGGAACGTTTTTATATTTGATGTTTTAAGTGGAGACAGAAGCAAAGCAGATGGATTCCGTCATAACTATAGTGTTTGGATTGTCATATACACAGACATTAGTTCAAATTCTGTGAAATTTTAATTCTATTGGGAATTTAGAAGCTGTGATGATTTCGCAAGGTGCACACAATTTGTGACATTCCGTCTAGCGAGCCAAAGTATGAAAAACCAGAGTATATCAATTTTAATGACATATTATTAAGAGTAAAAGATCAATATGCTTATGTCCAAAAAACGAAATATGGGTGGGTTTTATCAGCGTGCGTTCTGGTGGTATTTGTAGTATGTGGACATTTACAATTTCTGTAGTGGAGACATGCTGTTTTTGATAATTACCATATGAGTGTCGCTATATTTGAAATGAAAGACCAGTGAGTGGTGATTATGTTTTATTATCTATATAAAAGTGAGTTTTTAGATACTACTTGATATAGGATAGGCTTCTCCACAGGTAGCTCATGAGCTACTAGTAGCACTCCAACTACCTGTGAGTAGTTCTCCTGTGTACAACTCTGTTAGTAAATAAGAGCTTTGCTTGGCTGAATCAATATATGTACACCAAAAATGAAAAACATGTATTTGAGATGGAAATCTATTCATTTCCAGAACTCATTAGCTGATGTTAGGAGAAAAATATTTAATATTCCAAAATATATTTAGAACTGATATTGCCAGATCAATCATAAGTCACTGTGGAGGCGTATTACGAATTGCCTTGGTACCAAGGGGCACTGCAGCTGTGGCTGTTATGTATTAACCATGTAGAAGCATTCTACGTTGACAAAGCCTTTTTAACATTATTTCTGGAAACACTGCCAGACGAACTGAGGTGATCACTGCTCTCAATCTTGCATATGGTGGCCACAAATATAATTTTGCCCTGATGCCGTCACTTTTACATTATTAATATTAGTAGCTTGGGATGATTTTCATTGAGCATAAGAAGCTCTTAGTACAGACAAGGTTGAAGACCCCTGAAAAACACTTACTTTGTGATGCGTTTGAAGTTCCAACCTAGGTGAAGTGACAACGTTGTGAAGCACGCGTTGGCTGGTGATTTAAAATATGAGATGTTCCAAATCCAGACGAGAAATTATTACTATCGCGTATACAATAAATAAATATTAAACAGTGCCTTTTTTCGTGAAATCTGTGAATAACTAACCGATTTAGTGTGGACTAAAAGAGATTAATGTTTGACTTCTCTATTGGTTTCTGAAGTTAGGACCTGGATTTCTACAGTCCGAGACCCATGCAGCTACAGAGTTTCACAATGTCATTATCCTGCTCTGTCAAAGGAGCCTGGCAGGAAACCCGAGAAGAAGTCTGGGCCCTGGACTCTGCTGCCCAGGTTGTAGAAGTTGTTCCCTCAGTTGCGGCTTGCAGGACACAAGCTATGAGCCTCGGGGTGCAAACACGTGAGGAATCAGCAGATGCTCCGCCCTGATTCCAAGCCACGGTGGAAGGCGGAGTCACTTGACTCCTCTTCTTGGCTTCCTTGCCAGCTCAGCCAGGTTTGATTAGACGGATGCTGTTGGCCCATTTTTTACAGCTAGGACAAGGCCTGCATATAGTACCTTGTCAATGCCTCTTCTCTCAAGTGCATGCTAAGCTTCTGCATTAGTCACCGGGCTGACACACAAAACATGCAATTGGTGACTCACTGAGAATGCCACAGTGAAGATAGAATGCTTTTCAATGTTGTATGTTCGAGTTTTTAAAGTTCAGTTTGAGTTTCTATCAGGCCACAAATAAAAGAGCATGGAGCCTGGTATACCTCCGGGCACTCTTGTAACACTTTCGTGATCCACACTTTTCACAGTTCAAGGTGTTGCCTGGAACCTGTGTAATCTTGACATTCCCAGTGCTTCTTCCAAAGCCAAGAAATGAGGTTGAGCACAGCTGCCAAAAAGGAAAATCAAGTCATGGCTTAGAGTGTTTGAGTCATTGTTGATTTTGATTCTAAATTCTTGTACATTCTTGTACACCTAACATGGTGGCTTGGATAAACACAGGTCGATGTACAACTAGAGGGATTTGACAATCAGGGTGTTCTAACACCACTAATCGGGTGGATCAGATAGTATAAGGACGACCAGTACCTGAGATGCGGTGAATTGTGCAGAGAAAAGAATTCTAGATCAGTAACATTTTATATGTGATAATTTCCTTGTTATTCTTCTTTGTTACATTGCCTGTGATGCCTAATCTCCTTGTTACTATTCTTTGTTACATTGTCTGCAGCGCCTAAACACCTTGTTACTGTTCTTTGTTATTTTTTCTGTAGTGCCTAATCTCCATGTTACTATTCTTTGTTATATTGTGTGTAGTACCCTATAGCTTTGTTACTATTCTTCATAACATTGTCTGTAGTGCCCAATCTCCATGTTACTATTCTTTGTTACATTGTCTGTAGTGCCCAATCTCCCTGTAACTGTTCTTTGTTACATTGTCTGTAGTGCCCAATCTCCCTGTAGCTATCCTTTGTTACATTGTCTGCAGCGCCCAATCGCATTGTTACTATTCTTTGTTACATTGTCTGTAGCACCCAATCTCCTTGTTACTATTCTTTGTAACATTGTCTGTAGCGCCCAGTCTCCATGTAACTATTCTTTATTACATGGTCTGTGGCGCCTCTTGGCTCAGCTCCCTGTACTTGTTACCGTGATGGTGGCACCGAGTCTCGCTGCCCCTTTTCTTTCTTAAATTGACTGCACCGTTTGTTCTCAGTGCTCCTCTTCTTTGGTACATTTACTAAGGTGCTTGGCGTCTCTGCTCCTCTTCTTCCAATGGTTCCTCTCTCGCTATTATAAGTTATGAACTTTACTCCAATTAAAGTATTCTCCTTGAGCTTGAGCTGTTAAGTGAGCACCTTTGTATGTCCAACTATCTTTCCTTGTGGCCACTAGTGTGACCACAAAATGGCTTTGAATCGCTTTTACCTCACCCTCAGAAGACACGTGCATTCATGTATGAGGTGAAGTATTAGTTGGCCTAAACGCTGGTGTTGGGTGAATACTGGCTGCTCCAATCATGCTGCATGGGAAGGGTAGAGGGGTAGAAGCTTGTGAGTGAAAATGTATGGAGAAGTTCTAGGCACACATAAGAGTGCACATGGAGAGTGGAGTGGAGATTGTACTGTGAGTGTAGGACTACGGAGGTAGTTTACATTTATGTGTAAGTGAGATGTTTGCGGGTCGTGGATGAGCTTCAATTATGGTGCAGCAAGCACTGTGCACCGATAGGGCGAGAAGTAGCTGGACTTAGTTTAAGAGGTTGCGCATAGGCTGGTTGTGCACAGTGCAGCATTGTGGAGGAAGCGCTGTGCATATTAGTAGATCCTGTGCATGAAGGCCAGATATGTGCTCAGATAGTGGCGATATGGGCAAGCAACACGACTAAGGATAGGACAAGAGTACTGAGATACCAGCTGTATGAAAATAAGTCTAAATTCTGGTCTAGGAATTGCAATGAAGGAGGCCAGAAAATGAAACCTTCATCGTCAGGTGGAGCAGCTGCCATGTCCCATATCCACCAAGAAGTGTCAGCAATCCATTACTGGTCTTGTGGGTCAGTGAGAGATCAGTGACTGGCAGATGTTCACGTCCTAATCATATAAGCTGCACACCCAGACAGTTCATTAGTAGGTGCTCCCTACTCAAACAACAGTACGTCATCCATTGCTTACCAAAGGTCTCGCTGACTAACATGTCCTATGCGTAGGGGTGGTCTTTCGTCACCAGAGTAGTTTTCAAAATAGTGAGACTTCCAGTTAGGATGATGAGGCAATGTGCATCTCTGCACAGCTTTAACACACTTACGTGTGATCTGGTATGTTAAAAAGAGGAGGGGACCATCTTTCTTAGCTGCGTATGCAGTAATGTATTGATGCCCTAAGGTCCACCTTTCCCTTTGTTCAAGAAAATAAATGGTTTTCGATTTTAGATTTAGAAAGTGAGTCCAATCTTAGCTGAATTTCACTAATATCTGAAATGAGGGATACACCAGCATGTGGTGTACCTATTCAGTCACTTTAGAAAATTAATTTGTGATAAAATGCTTAACCAAAATGTGCAGGGCAAAGCCACTGATTACCATTTCATTCCATATGCTTAATCAGTACAACCACAGGGGTTTTATATAGTAGTGAGTCAGTTCTGTGCCGGTGCTTTTACTGAATTAGCATCAAATGTTAATAAAATTATGGAATTTCCTACCTGCCGAGCTAAGAGCCACTGAGAATCATTTGGAGTTCAGGAGAATGGTTACTATATTGGTTATTACCAACCTGAGCCATCTGAGAATCTGTATGATCTTGTTCACAAAGACAAGAGGGAATACAAATGCTGTCCTTGCTGTCCACAGGCAGATGCCATGCACTACACATTACTGATCAAGAGAGAACAAGACAGACCTACTCCCCATACAAAATCCCCTTCCTCAGATGAAAGGAGAACCTGCTCAGTAAGTGCTTTACAGGTTTCCATTTATGCTTTTGTTGCAGGGTAGGCATTTGTCAACATAATTTTACCTATCCAGATACATAGATAGCATGCTATCTGTATGAATAGGTGCTTGGGCACCCCATATGGGGTAGTATGGGGGTAGCAAGTTTTATACAAATGATACAGTGCAATGTGCTGACCCTCAAGTAAATAATCCTAAAACCATGCATGACAAAATGTTTTAAATGTAAAACTAATGACTGAATCCCTCTCCTTCCTTTCTATTGAGTAGTCCTCTATTGATCACACCTAACTCCTCTTAATTTAATCTACCACAAATAAACTGGAGTAAATGTATGGAATGGTTTCTTTGATAGTGCAAGAGTAACCCCAACAACCATTAATAAACAATACTAACCCATAAACACAGGATGATCCACTATTCTTGGGTCCTGCAGTAGTGTACTGCCCACTGTAATGCACTTCAAGGCCGCATCAGGGGTAGTAATAGCTAGATTAATGCAATTACAGTACAACACAAAATAATACTATAAGCATAGCCATTTATGCACCAGGATTCATCTTCAGTGTGGGTACTGACTTAGTGCCTGATTTAAAGTTTGACCGACCAGATACTCAATCACAAATGTAATGGACAGCCCATCCACCACATTACAAGTGCTATAAAATATAATACACTTGTAATACGGCAGATATGATATCCGTCACATTTGTGATGGTGTATCCTATCCACGAAACTGTAAATCAGGCTCAAAAAGTCATAGTCAGTACTTGTAGTATGTATGGGTAGGGTTGCTGGGGCAACGTGGGTAGGAGTACGGTTCTCTCCATTTGTGATGGGTGAAGGAAACTATGCTAAAAGGATTCTCTGTTCTCTCTGGGGACTTGGTACAGGCATGGTAACATTATGAGGTACTTTCAAGTGGAGAAGGAGAATGCTAAAAGCTACTGCATTACGATGTTTATTAAGTGATCCATTTACCTAGAAAGAGAAAAGCAATAGTGGCACTATTTGGAGTTACTAAGTGTTGTCCAACATTCTGAATTTAGGAGATAAATGAACTCCTTTTTAGTAGCGTCAGACCAAAAGTAGAATTGTGGTCTTTTTGTCTGATGTCTGCAAAATATTAGTTGATTGACATGTGTGGATACATTGTATTTACTAATGTAAATGCAATTTACAGTTGATAAACACTGACATTTATAAGATTTAGGTGTATATAAACAAGCACTTTGGTTTCTGCCATTTTATGTTTGTTCATTTGATAACTAGAAGTAATTTACATAGTGTCAGTGTGTTACTGAGATATCGCCCAGTGGCAGCAATGTTTCTGGGCATGTGTACAGAGTGAACTGCATTGTACCATTCATTTCTAGATGGAAATAAGTGAGTCAATGGTTTTTACGGTTGAGTTTGATATATGGGTTGTTTTTTGACAGTGGATGTCCACTTGTACTGTGAGGTGCACTGTGGAGTGCCACTGAGTGTACTGAAGTTGATCCTGCTTTGACAACACAGTAAAACCTGTGAGGAATGTGTCACCAAGCTTGGTTACTGTGACGTTCTTTGTGTGTGTGACAAATCTGGTAGTTTAACATTGGTGTAAGGGTGTGTACTGCTCGATTTTCCCGGCCCTATTGTGTTGATGGGTGATTAGGGTGACTTCAGTCTATTACCATTCAAGCCTAAGGGTTAGAGTAGTGAATGAAGTCTATTTACTAGGCACTTCGACATGATCCTGTGTTCTTCCCCATAGATTAGGGCTTGCACACATATCCTAGGGGATAGATTCGTTAGTATTAGGGATAACCTGCCCTGTAGTGAGGGTATTTCATGGAGCCGTGCTGAATTCAGGCCTGGTAGGCCTCAAACGGGAGAGACTCCATCTTTCTTTCTGCTCCGGCAGCTTGAGATGCTTCTAGGTTAAAGGGGATGTTTTAGTTATGAGGTGTTATTCGCTTGGAGAGAACCGGTTCAGACCGGCCCTTATCGAAGGATTGTATTTTTCTTCATGCCGAAGACACTACATCAGGCCGGCCGGCTGGGAAAGTGTCCTTGGTACGGGGAGGTACAAGAATTTGGAGGGCGGCAGGTTACGGGCCGGAATTTTCCATGAGGAAATGCACCTCTATATTAGTGAAAGTCTGAGGCAGTTATGACGCACTTAATTCTGTCCGTAGGCGGCATCTAGCCGTTAGCAGTAAAGCTACTACTTATTCCAGGGAAGACAGATGACAAACTTGAAGGCGGAGAAAAACCGAGAGACAGATACTCTTCTAGCAGAATTGCCAGAGAGGAGAGAGTAGCCGATGAGGAAGAGGTCCCAGTGACTCGGAGAAGGGAGACTACGGAGGTGTGACCTCCAGGCGAGCCGAGACACAGACGAGAAGGGAACCTAGATGACCATTGAGTGCAGGCTACACACGACTAAGGTGATGTCGACCCCTTTCTTATTAGAGTGTACAACCTAATCTTTCACTTTTCTTTGCAGGTTATGTGTTACACAGTAATGTTATGTGATTGCGTATATAATAAATAATAAAGTATCCAGTTTGTAGTGAATCAACATGTGCTGCGTGTTCTTGTATAAGAGGGTAGCCTATTCTTCTAGTCAGCTGTGACTTGACATGAACAGATGTTAACCCTGATCAGGTAAGTGGTAACTGAACAAGGGAGAGAGGAGCCTCTCGAACCAGAGAACAGGTTGTGCTCAAATTGGCAGTTCTTGTGTGATCTGATAAATAGTAAAACTGATTCCCCTGTTGTATGTTATGGTAATCATAGGATGAACTTGTGAGGCTGTCGTCTGGGTAGGAAGTCCTGGGTCCGTCTGGGACCGCGAGGCTAAGGCTGCCGTCTGGGTAGGAAGTCCTGGGTCCGTCTGGGATCGCGAGGCCGCCACTTGTATTATAAGAGGTATATATACATGTATGTATATATATATATATATGTATATAGTAGGAATTCCCTGTCCTTAGGTGGTATATATGTATATATCGGTGGTTACTTGTTGTGAATAGGCCCTAGGGAGAGGGTAACGTTCTGGCTGGGTTAGAGAGGCTCTGATGAGCGGGTCCTATCTGATCCGAAAACCCAAGCAGAACATTTGGCGTCACGAACCGTTTTCGAAACCTGTGTGCGTCGTGTTGTCTCGTGTTTGCTTTCGGCGTGTGCGCGGTTTTGTTTGTATATTTTTTGTGGTATACTTGTGTGTATAGTTTTTTCTTCTTCTTTCTTTTCTTCTTTCTTTTTCACGATGTTTTCTAGAAAGTCAAAATCTACTTTTAAGTTGCCCGTTGATATTCCCGGATGGGATTCAACGCCTTATGAAGCCTTAGCCCGTGAGTGGGCTGATTCTACTGGTTTGAGTGAGAATTGGAATTCTTCTTTGGAGCTGGCGGAGCCGGCTAATGTGATTACTTGTTTACAGAAGGCACCCATCTCGAAGGGTGAGGAGATTCCCATTTTGGGGCGCAGAGGTTGGATTGTTCTGTCTGCGTACAGGATTCTGCATGAGAGATTGTTGAAGCTACAGATATCTCTTAAGGATGTGGAAGCGCACTTTGTTGAGATTCAGAATTCTCATACTTTGTTGCGGTGTCAAAATAAGTTGCTTGCTGACAAACTTGAGACTTACCAGACTGTTGCCGAGAGGGCGGCTGTGCGAATTGCTCGTTATAAATACAAGAATCGGCGCGGTCGGGTTTCGACGCGAAAAGTGCGTCTGGTCGTGGCGAAAGCCGGACTGGATTGGAATCCTGATGAATGGGATGGTAATATCTGGAATTCGAGTGATTCTTGTTCCTCGGGTGAGGAATCTGTCAAGCGCGAGTCCTCTCGCTCCCGCCATGATTGTAAGCCTGCTTCTCGCACCTCTGATGGTGCACCCCGTGATTGCGCTCGTCCTTCGAGCGGGGTTGATGCTTCTTCCGCTGATTGTTCCTCTACGTGTGCTGGTCGAGCTCCTTGTGATGCTCATCCCGCGGTCTCGGTGCATCCAGTTTTTCGTCGGAAGTTGCAGCAGTCTCCCGCTGCTCCGCAGGGTGTTTCTTTAGACTCTTTAGAGGACTTTACTCAACAGGAAATTAGTGATATTTTGCAGCGATTTCGGCAGCGAGCTGGTGAGACCTTGCTCTCATGGATGGTGCGCCTGTATGAACTGGGCGCTGCTGGTATTATGTTAGATAATGGCGATTGTTTGAAGTTTTGTTCCTTGAGTTCGGATTCTACTGCACAGGATCATTTTCGTAACTATAATGGTGGTGGTCAAATTTCTTTACTTCAATTAGCGACTGAGGGTTGTAATATAAAGTATCCTACTGAGTCTGATTGGCCTGTGAATGACAAACCGTGGTATACTTTGCGCGACGCTGCACAACGTCTCAAAGAGGAGGTGATGAAAACGGCAATTTTTCTGGGTACTGCTGACAGGTTGCTTGATGGTTCATTGACATCTTCTGTGCGGAATCGTATTATTCGTTCTTCCCCTGTTGCTTATAAGCAGGTCATGATGACTTTATTGATTAATCAGACTGGTAACGTGTTATCTACGGTACTGGAATCGGTACGCCAACTCGGTGAGTTGGGTGAGTGGTTTAAACCTGAACGTCAGTCCCGGCCTGACACTCGTACTCCTGGTGACAATAAACTTACTAGACGTGATATCTTTTCTGGTCTTCTGGCCGATGGTGTGCGGAGGGAGGACATTGACGGTGAGACTACTGCTCGTTTGTGGGAGTTGTTTCGCAAACGTGGCTTGGATCGGAAGGAGGGTGCCCGGCGTGTTCGGACGACTGAGTGTGATCGTGGTTTTTCTGACGGTAGCGGTGATGACGACCGCCGTGGGCGCTCTGTTCGTCGTGATGATCGACGTTATGTACGTGATATGTCCCCCCGTCGTGAGAGGGATAGGGAGAGAGAAGAGGAAAGAGAGAGGGGAAAAAATGATTATGTTTACAGCAGACGTAGAGATGATAGGGATCAATCCCCTGAGTTGAGGAGGAGAGAGGATCGTCATAGTTTGGCCGATCGAAACCAGCAGTGCAATGCAGATGACACGAATCCATTTCGTACTGGGAATGGATATGAACAGGAGGTACCGATACCTAAGAAACGTGAGAGTCTTTATCCTGATTTATCCTGGTACACGGAATGCAGTAAGCATGACTAGGAAATAGGTCAAGCTCCAGTACACAGATGGGCTCACAGAGATAATAGACCCTATGTAGATATTGAAATTTATTGGAGACATCGTAATATCCAAAGGGCCCGAGCATTGGTGGATACAGGAGCGGAGGCCACTCTTATTCATGGAAAATCAAAGAGGTTTACAGGTCAGTCTTTTACAATTACTGGACTGGGTGGAAAGGAAACTCCTGCCGTTCAAACTTTACTTGAAATGAGAATAGGTAGAATCCCTAGAAAAGAATACTCTGTACTAGTGGTGCCACTCTTGGAATTCATAATTGGAATTGATATTTTGAGAGGAATGACTTTGCATTTAGATGATGGATGTTACCAATTTGGAACTACGCATTATATATCGTCCAGGCCTATACGGGTTGGTCGTTTACGAATGCCCCCCATAAAAGTTCCTCAGGCGACAAAAGTGGTTTGTCAGAAGCAGTATCGTATTCCAGGTGGTCATGAAGAGATTAGTACCACTATTCAGGAGTTGGTGGATGCAGGTGTTATAGCCCCGGTTACTTCTGCTTGGAATAATCCTGTTTGGCCTGTACGTAAGAGTGATAATTCTTGGCGTATGACTGTTGATTATCGAGAATTGAACAAACACACACCCTCCTTGACCGTTGCGGTACCGGATGTCATTACTCTAATTGAAAGAATCCAAAAACATCCAGGTACATGGTATGCGTCCATTGATATTGCTAATGCTTTCTTTTCGATTCCGATTGCCCCTGAGTGTCAGGAACAGTTCAGTTTTACGTGGAATGGGCGTCAGATGACGTTTAGAAGTCTTCCTCAGGGCTATGTACATAGCCCTACGATATGTCACCGGCTGGTGGCAGAGCATTTGGCTGAGGTACCGGTTCATCCACAAATTCAGATGTGTCATTATATTGATGATGTTTTGATCCAAGGCGAAACACAAGAGGATGTTCAGACCCAATTGGACAGAGTCATTGAGTGCCTGCGTGAGAAAGGTTGGGAAATCAATCCGGATAAATTACAAGGCCCGTCCCAGGCTGTAAAGTTTTTGGGTATTAATTGGCATGCAGGACACCGTGAAGTTATCCCTCAGGTTAAACAGAAAATTCTTGATTTTGCAGTTCCGAGGAATAGGAAAGAAGCCCAAAGCTTCATTGGTTTATTTGGTTTTTGGCGTCAGCATATTCCTCATTTGAGTCAAATATTGGCCCCCTTGTACCGTGTCACTCGTAAAAAGAATGCATTTGAATGGGATAAACCACAACAAGATGCGTTCAACCTAGCAAAAGAGGCAATTCAACATGCTTTGGATTTATGGCCCGTACGTGATGGTGAGGTGGATTTGAATGTGTCTGTACAGGGCCTTTATGCGAATTGGAGTTTGTGGCAGAAGCAAGGCAGGAGTAGAGTGCCGTTGGGTTTCTGGACCAAAAAGTTACCTGATGCTGGTGAGCGTTATACACCTTTTGAGAAACAGTTACTTGCATGTTATTGGGCTCTGGTGGATACCGAGCAACTGACTTTGGGTCATGATATAGTTTTGCGACCTGAAATTCCTATCATGCAGTCGGTTATGAGTTCGCCGAAAACTCACCGAATTGGACATGCTCAAGAGGCGAGTGTGATTAAATGGAAATGGTATATACAAGACAGGGCACGTGTGGGACAGAAAGGAATTGCATCTTTACATGAGCAGGTGGCGCGAGCGCCATCGACTGAGACTGAGAGTGAATGTTCCGTACCTTTAGTACAGGAGTCTCCTGTCAAGTGGGGTAGACCTTTTGATGATTTGTCTGCAGAGGACAGAAACCATGCCTGGTTTACGGATGGTTCAGCAAGGTTCATAGGGACGAAACGGTACTGGAAAGCGGTGTCCTATAATCCGATCACACAAAAATTGCTGAGCACAACTGGTGAAGGTAAGAGCAGTCAATTTGCTGAACTTTATGCTGTTTATCAAGTTCTGAAACAAGAGTTACCTGGCACATGTCATATTTTCACCGATTCTTGGTCTACTGCCAATGGACTGGCAGTTTGGTTACCGACTTGGCATTCCCATAATTGGGAATTGCATTCAAAACAATTGTGGGGAAAAGAATTATGGCAGGAGATTTGGGAGATGCTCCCACAGAGTACTGTTACAATCTTCCATGTGGATGCTCACACCCCGATAGATTCTCTTGACAAATTTTTTCATGACATTGCAGATGAGAAATCTAAAATTGCTGAGGCAGTGGTGGACAGGCAAGATTCTGATATTGCGGGATTGGCGAAATGGGCCCACCAGAAGGCAGGACATTTTGGAGAGAAAGCCACTAGCAGGTGGGCTGCTGATCGAGGAATTTATATTCCCCTAGATTTGATTAAGAATGTTATTTTACATTGTCCCATTTGTCAGCATATCAGACAGCGCAAAGTGCCCCAAATTATTAAAGGTCATTTACATCGCGGGAAACTGCCCGCTCAAATTTGGCAGATTGATTACATCGGTCCACTTCCCATGAGTAGGAATTGTCATTATGTTTGCACTATTGTCGATACATACAGTGGCCTGTTGGTAGCCCTTCCCTGTAAGCAAGCTACCCAATTGAATACCATTAAAACATTGGAATTGATTATGATGTATTATGGTGTGCCATTCCAAATTCAATCTGATAATGCATCCCATTTTCGTGGAAGATTGGTACAGGAATTCTGTGTGGAAAACAATATTGATTGGGTATTTCATATCCCATACTATCCGCAGGCCTCGGGTCTTGTGGAGAGATTGAATGGTCTGCTGAAGGAGCAGCTGCGTAAATTGACAGATGACAAATATAAGAATTGGCGAGACTTTTTGCCCCAAGCGTTATTAATTTTGAATAATCGTCCTTTTCTAAATGCTGAATCTCCACTTATGCGTTTGTTCCCTCCGAATGTTAATGCTCAGCCAAATGAAATCAGAGAGACTGTGATGTACTGGGAAATTACTCCCGGAGCTTTGGCTCCATGTAGAGCGACCCCAGGGTCGGCAGGTTTAGACTTGCATGCCATGGATGACACCGTTATTAAAGGTAAAGATCGGGTCATCATCGCGACCGGTGTTGGTGTTCATATACCACCCGGGAATTTTGGATTAATCGCCCCTAGATCGGGGCTGGCTGTAAAAGGCATTCAGGTACTTGGAGGGGTCATTGACAGTGATTATCAGGGAGAGATTAAGGTGCTCCTGCTGAATAGCAGTGAGGCTGACTTGCTGATCCATCGAACTGACCGAGTGGCTCAATTACTCATAATGCCTGTCTTCAGTGGTGGGATGGTAAAAGGCACTGCCCCAACTTTGCTAACTGTACGAGGCCAGAAAGGTTTTGGCTCCACAGATATCCCTGGGGCCAGGGTTTGGGTGCAGTCGCCTAAGAATCCCCCTGAACAAGCAGAGGTCATTGCCACCGGTCATGACAACACCATTTTAGTTATGAGACCAGGGAAAGATAGCTGGGAAGCGGTCCCGGCTGACGAATGTTACTTACGAGAATGATTAATGCCTGTATTTGATTCTCTTTCAGATCATTCTTTGGACTGTTGCTGCAGGATGTGTCGTCGTCGGACTATTTTCGGGTTGGTTCGACGAGAGAGGAGGAATCCCGTCGACCCGGGATGAGCTACGCACCCGAGTGTCGCGTTCCCTCGCTGCGTGGGATTCGTCATCGAACTTTTGGACCTTACTGGCGAAAAGGGTGACCGATGCCCCTCACTTTTGTTTGACGCCGATGAGATCTGTACAGGACATCTTAGCGACCTGTCTGGTTGCTGTCCCTGCTTCGCTGGAAACTTTGACTAATATTTTTAACATTTCAAAGGCTCGCCCCAATGTTCTTCTGGGCGATTTTGCCACCCATGCGTATTGCCCCTTATGTACTGAACTACCAGACCAGATACCCCCCGTCCAGTCCCAAATAGTTACCTATAATATCACACAAGGAGATATGTGTTTTTTTCCTTACGTGTAATCCTAGTGCAATTTCTGAATGTCTGCGTCTAAAATTGAAAGGTGCTACTTCCTTCACCCTTCATGAGCGAACTTTGTGCTTTCAAAGGACACCGAAAACATGTGCTTCGGTCCACAACAATATGACTTGCAAGAGTTTGGTAGTTACCCCTAGTACTACCTGCCGGATGGCTTTTCTCATGTGGTAATACTTCCTGGCCATATGTCCCCGCAAATATTTCTGGTGGCCCTTGTGCCATTACGAGACTCAGTTTACTGATGTTCTCGTCACATCCGAATGCCAATTCTCGTGTGATTCGAGATACAGTGATGTTACAGGAGGATTGTGACTCATCTTTGCATTTATATTCCAAGTCTGAATACCTTAGCCTGGCTATTTCAATTATTGGTGTTCCTGCTTTGGCGGTTTATAATGCTAAATCTATTGAGAAAATGGCCTGCTGGATGGTAAAATCCATTAATCATACTTCTACAGTCCTGTCTGACATGCTGTTAGACGCCCAGGGTGAACGGAGAGCCATCTTGCAAAATCGAGCGGCCATTGATTATCTTTTGCTTAAACATGGGCACGATTGTTCTGATTTCGAGGGTCTTTGTTGTTTTAACTTGTCTGATCATACACAATCCATTCGCGCTCACATTGACAGGCTACATGACTTGACGGAGGAAGTTAGAAAACACATTGACCAGGGCTGGTTTGACTGGCTCTTTAATTGGTTACCTGATTTGTATCTGTTACGTCAAGTATTAGGAGGTATTCTGATTACCATCGCTGTTTTGATTTCTATCTGTTGCTTTATTCAGTGTATTCCTTCACTACTTCAATTTTGCACATTTGGTACTAGACATAGATCAGTTAGCTTTGTTTCATATTATTCTTCCACAGATGTTAGTTCTGTTTAATGAATGTATAATAGACTGAAGTCAAGGGTGAAATGTACTGCTCGATTTTCCCGGCCCTATTGTGTTGATGGGTGATTAGGGTGACTTCAGTCTATTACCATTCAAGCCTAAGGGTTAGAGTAGTGAATGAAGTCTATTTACTAGGCACTTCGACATGATCCTGTGTTCTTCCCCATAGATTAGGGCTTGCACACATATCCTAGGGGATAGATTCGTTAGTATTAGGGATAACCTGCCCTGTAGTGAGGGTATTTCATGGAGCCGTGCTGAATTCAGGCCTGGTAGGCCTCAAACGGGAGAGACTCCATCTTTCTTTCTGCTCCGGCAGCTTGAGATGCTTCTAGGTTAAAGGGGATGTTTTAGTTATGAGGTGTTATTCGCTTGGAGAGAACCGGTTCAGACCGGCCCTTATCGAAGGATTGTATTTTTCTTCATGCCGAAGACACTACATCAGGCCGGCCGGCTGGGAAAGTGTCCTTGGTACGGGGAGGTACAAGAATTTGGAGGGCGGCAGGTTACGGGCCGGAATTTTCCATGAGGAAATGCACCTCTATATTAGTGAAAGTCTGAGGCAGTTATGACGCACTTAATTCTGTCCGTAGGCGGCATCTAGCCGTTAGCAGTAAAGCTACTACTTATTCCAGGGAAGACAGATGACAAACTTGAAGGCGGAGAAAAACCGAGAGACAGATACTCTTCTAGCAGAATTGCCAGAGAGGAGAGAGTAGCCGATGAGGAAGAGGTCCCAGTGACTCGGAGAAGGGAGACTACGGAGGTGTGACCTCCAGGCGAGCCGAGACACAGACGAGAAGGGAACCTAGATGACCATTGAGTGCAGGCTACACACGACTAAGGTGATGTCGACCCCTTTCTTATTAGAGTGTACAACCTAATCTTTCACTTTTCTTTGCAGGTTATGTGTTACACAGTAATGTTATGTGATTGCGTATATAATAAATAATAAAGTATCCAGTTTGTAGTGAATCAACATGTGCTGCGTGTTCTTGTATAAGAGGGTAGCCTATTCTTCTAGTCAGCTGTGACTTGACATGAACAGATGTTAACCCTGATCAGGTAAGTGGTAACTGAACAAGGGAGAGAGGAGCCTCTCGAACCAGAGAACAGGTTGTGCTCAAATTGGCAGTTCTTGTGTGATCTGATAAATAGTAAAACTGATTCCCCTGTTGTATGTTATGGTAATCATAGGATGAACTTGTGAGGCTGCCGTCTGGGTAGGAAGTCCTGGGTCCGTCTGGGACCGCGAGGCTAAGGCTGCCGTCTGGGTAGGAAGTCCTGGGTCCGTCTGGGACCGCGAGGCTAAGGCTGCCGTCTGGGTAGGAAGTCCTGGGTCCGTCTGGGACCGCGAGGCTAAGGCTGCCGCCTGGGTAGAAAGTCCTGGGTCCGTCTGGGACCGCGAGGCTAAGGCTGCCGTCTGGGTAGGAAGTCCTGGGTCCGTCTGGGACCGCGAGGCTAAGGCTGCCGCCTGGGTAGGAAGTCCTGGGTCCGTCTGGGACCGCGAGGCTAAGGCTGCCGTCTGGGTAGGAAGTCCTGGGTCCGTATGGGACCGCGAGGCTGAGGCTGCCGTCTGGGTAGGAAGTCCTGGGTCCGTCTGGGACCGCGAGGCTGAGGCTGCCGTCTGGGTAGGAAGTCCTGGGTCCGTCTGGGACCGCGAGGCTGAGGCTGCCGCCTGGGTAGGAAGTCCTGGGTCCGTCTGGGACCGCGAGGCTGAGGCTGCCGTCTGGGTAGGAAGTCCTGGGTCCGTCTGGGACCGCGAGGCTAAGGCTGCCGTCTGGGTAGGAAGTCCTGGGTCCGTCTGGGATCGCGAGGCCGCCACTTGTATTATAAGAGGTATATATACATGTATGTATATATATATATATGTATATAGTAGGAATTCCCTGTCCTTAGGTGGTATATATGTATATATCGGTGGTTACTTGTTGTGAATAGGCCCTAGGGAGAGGGTAACGTTCTGGCTGGGTTAGAGAGGCTCTGATGAGCGGGTCTTATCTGATCCGAAAACCCAAGCAGAACAGGGTGTAACCAGGTACATTATATTTTGTTGTGATGAGGGGGTGAGGGGGTTCTTGTGTTGTTTGTTTTTATAATATTTGACTTCCTGATCACACACAGTGTATTGGCAATGTTACTGTCAATGCAAAAATGTCAATCTTTGCATGCATGTATAATATATATATATATATATATATATATATATATATATATATATATATATATATATATATATATATATATATATAAAACATGAAAAAACAAGGGTTACAGGGACATTATAGTAAGGCTCCGATTTCACTCATAAAAAAACACTCAAATTCAGCAGCTACAGTTACCTGAGCTAACTATAACTTCTGACCCCGCAATGCACTGCTTATGAACTCACATGTTACATCACTGATAACATCATCAAGTGAGAGTTTATGAGTGTTAAACATATGTACTAACCTACTACAAAAGTAAGATTAGTACACTAGTTGTACTACAAATGAGTGATACTATCTTTAAAATTTGTGATCTGAGTGGGTGTGTGACTGTATCAGTGTGTGAGTGGATGTGTGAGTGGCTGTATGGGTGTGTGAGTGCATGCATGAGTGGCTGTATGGGTGAATGAGTGGATTTCTGACTATGTCTGTAGGTGTGTCAGTGGTTAGATGGGCGTGTGGGTGGGTAACTGAGTGGTTGTATGGGTGTGTGAGTGGTTTTGTGGGTGTGTGTGTGGCTGTATGGGTGAGTTAGTGGCTGTGTGAGTGACTGTATGGGGAGTGAGCGGGTGTCTCAATGGCTGTATGAGGGAGTGGGTGTGTACATGGCTGTATTGGTAAGTGAGCGGCTGTTTGTGTGAGTGTTTGGCTAAGTGACTTGGTGTGTGAGTGGTTGTATTGGAGAGGGAGTGTCTGTGTGAATGACTGTATGGGTGAGTAAGCAGATATGTGAGTGCTTGTATGAATGTGTGAATAAGTATGTAAGTGGTTGTGTGGGTATGTGAGTGTTTGTATGGTTGAATGAGTGGAGTGGCTGTATTTAGAGGCTGTATGCGTGTGAGTGGCTGTATAGGTGAATACGTCTGTGTGTGAATAGACGTATCAGTGAGTGTATAGCTGTGTGAGTGGTTGGGTAGCTGAGTGACTGGTTGTATGAGTGGCTGCTTGGGTGAGTGAATGGTTGTGTGAGCGGCTGTATGGCTGAGTGAGCAGGTGTGGGAATGGCTCTATGAAGGAGAGAATGGGTGTGTGAGTACTTGTATGGGTCTGTGAACGGGCATGGGAGTGGTTGTGTGAGGGGGTGTACAAGGCACTGTATGGAGGTGTGAGTGGGTGTGTGAGTGGTTCTGTGGATGATGTCATCAGTGATGTTATTTGAGATGTCATAAGTGATGTAATATGTGAGGTCATAAGTAGTGCATTGCGGGGGAGTAAGTTATAGTTAGCTCAGGTAAATATAACTGCTGAATTTCTTTTTGTTTCATATTTATTTATTGAGAAAAAGAAATAAAAAATACATAGAAACAAGAATATGTATACAATATTCTAAAATAACTTGTGTTCATACAAAGTAACAATACATCATATATAATAATAAACGATAAGTAATAGATAAATTATATAAAATTATAAAGCAAATGAAGAAAATAATTTTAGTATATATATATATATATGAAGATAAGTAATATAAGTTTTGTAGAGTAGAAAAAGGAAAAGGTAATAGAGAAAACCTAAATGAATACACAAAAATTAGGTAAATAATGAATAAGTATATGTAAATGAATTTATATAAATTAAAGAAGTATTAGAATATAAGGTTATATCGTATGAGAAGAGTGGAAAGAAAGGAATTCAAGGATTGTGAAGGAAAGGAGCCCAGATTTGCTGAAAAATTTCCTCTTGATCCTGTAATCTATAAATAATACGTTCATGAGAAGCAGTTTGAATCATTGCTACCATCCATTAACTGCTGAATTTCAATGGCTTTTGTATGGGTAAAATCTGCACCTATCTATAACGTCTCTGTAACCTTTGTTTTTTTCAGTGAATTTCAATGGTTTTTATAATTCTATTTCCTAGCTATACCATCCCTGTAATCTTTGTTTTTTTCCAGTGAATTTCTACGTTGCTTTAAAAATCTATTACATAACTATAACGTCCCTGTAACATTTGGTTTTCAAAGTGAATTTCTACGTTTTTTTAACTACTAGGCATGTTTGCAAAGTGGTGGAGAAAGGATACGGGCCTTCGAACAGCTCTCAGCAATCACGCTGTTTGGGTCTTACTGTTGGTAAAAGGAGGGCTTCTTGTCCCCCAAGTACCCTCAGCATTCAAAGCAACTTCATCCCCTAACAAGTAGTGCACCAGGAGTGGTGGGGAAACAGGGCAGGATCTCTGACGTTCTCTCAGCAATCCCGCTATGTGGGACTTTCTGGAGGTAACAGGAGGAGTTGTTGGCCCATAAGAAAAACACAAAGAGGAGTAAATCCAGAAGACTGATCAGAGTCTCTGAAATCCTGGGAAACACACACACATTACGAGAAGAACTAATTCTTTTTAGAAGACCCCTCGCTCACCAACCTGGTTGGTGACATGCTTCATCATAGGGGTCCCACCTGAACAGCCGAGTGCCGTCCAGGTGTGCTGCAACACCTGATTACAGTGGAGCTGGTAGTTCTTCGTAGTGCAAGTGAGTGAGTAGTGGATTAAAAATGGGCCAAATGTACTCACCAAAACGATTTTATTCTGGAGTCACTGATCCATGTTAAAAACAGCAATGAGATACCTTCATTGGTTAGATTGACCACTGGTATCTAAAAGTGAAATGATGTGCTAAAAAAGTGAAAAAAGACGGTCTACATGTTTCAACCTATGTGGTGTTATTACTTAGGTTTTCGTCAGGACCAAGTGTAGTGACCCGAGCGGTGTACATACGCTAAGATGTACCCTACTCTTGATCACCAAGACCTAACCATTTACTCACAGTCAGGTGGCCTGTCATCAAATTCGAAGACAGGAGGAAATAACAAGACGCGTAATAGCGTGCCTCATGGAAGCCAGGGTCGAGGTGGCAGCTCAGGAAACACGATTATGTGGAGCTGGACACCGGCAATTGTGCCTACCCTAACCGACCCGTACCGACTCCCTGAGGAAGTTGGGGACTTCATCCCCCAATCAGTAGTGGGCCAGGAAGCGTGTTTGCAGAGAGGTGGAGAAAGCAGGCAGGCCTCACACGAGCTCTCAACAATCCTGCTGTGTGAGACTTACTAGAGGTCGCAGGAGTGGTTGTTGGCTCCCAAGTACCCTCACCAGCCAAGGGGACATCATCCCCCAACAAGATGTGCAACAAGATGTGACTCCAAGTGCTAATTGGCTGACCTCCTCTTCAGAGCCACAGAGACATAAAAGGCTCCCACAATCTTAAAGCCGCACCTGGGCCCAGCCTGAGTGAGTCCTGAACCACCAAGAGGTGTCCCACCATCCCTGGACTCTTGGTTGTAGCACTAAAGGTGCCCATATGGGCAACTTCCAAAATGGAGGACTTAGACAAAATTTGGCCCAAAAGTGCTCTGAGAACTAGGAGAAGAGCAGTACCAACCTGTTCACCTATCCGCTCGAGGTGCATCGTCGATCGGATTGAATTTGCGGCTTCTACTACTATGTTCTCCGCAGCAGCAAATCTGTTTCAATGGTCCTTCACTAAAGGGGTATCTGACGTTGTAGAACTATCTTCGGTTACAACCCTCTGCCTCGTCCTGCTGGAGATTTTCGACTTCCATTTCGGATACTAAGCCCGGAGGTAAAAAATCTTCACCGTAGCTTCGCTCCAAGTCCTTTCGACGACAACGCTCCCTCCTAGGACACTCCTGCAGCCTTGTCTCGCAGAAATTCTACCTCCTCAAACATTATTCTACAAAAAAATGTCTACGTCCAAAGGTATGCGCTGACCAGGCCCCATCCACTTCTTGTATCCGAATAGTTCTTCCTCGCAGTTGACCTTAACTTTCAACTTTGACCCAGTCTCGTGTGAATAGATGTACGCGGTTGGCGCTTTGAACTTTTAGTTGCTAGTTTTTACTAAAAACATTTAGAATTCATAACTACAGTTCTACAGATTGGAGTTTTGTCATCTAGGTGTCAAATAATGTATTCAAATGTGCTCTATTTTCTAAATTGTTTTGCGAGTTTTCTTGTGTTGTGTTTTCACTTTATCACTGTTTATGTGCTGCATAAAAACTTTACACATTGCCTCTAATCTGCTATTATTTAATTATCCAAGCAGCTATGGATCCCTTGAGTAGGAGTCATCATGGGCCACAGGTTAAGAACCGCTGGTATAGAGTATCTTCCAGGTGCTCACTGTTACAGGATGAGTTGACTTTGCCCAGTTACACTGGCGGTGGAGCTATTATGCTGGTTTTTGAGGTTGTACGTTAGCATATGAGCAGGGTGAGTTGAGAATAACTCCGAAAAGTGTCACCTCCATGCCAGTTATATGTGACATGCGGGATATGAAATTCATGTGCTAATAGCTTTTCTGTCATTTGAGAGTGTGCTGGCAGTCAGCGGGAGTGAGAAGCTTCTACCCAAACAATAGTTTGTTCTTTGTCACTTGCAACAAGCAGAGCGTGTGGAGTTTTTGTTGCAATATAGGGATGGGAGCAGGGTACCTGCTGCCGTTCATTTCTCTTGCTTTGTTCTGTAGTTTGCATCAAGTTGGGCTATGGAGTCTCTGGTACCAGTAGTTTTACTTCAAGGCAAGTGAGCCTTATTTTGTTGCTAGTGTGAGGAAGCCACAGCTACACTTCCTGCGTAGTATGTAGGAATACGTTTTCGAGTTAGCGTTGTATTTGTAGTGATGCTGTCAATCTGCCTTCATTATGATGTCAGCTGATGTTTAGGGGGGGGTCCCTCGAATGGGTCTCCGGTGATTTCAGGCACCGGCAAAAAGGGGTACCTATTATTTCCCTGGTGAAAAGAGACAAACATCCTACTGAAAACAGTGTTGTAAAAGAACTCCATGTAATCCTCAATTTTCTCCCTGCACCGTTACCCCATTTCTGATAAAGAATCACACTGTAAATACTTTTACACTTAGAGGGAGAGGGGACTGTGTTAGCAAGCATGCATTTCATTACAGTTTTAAAAGGGATAACAACCTTATTGTATGATTTGTATGAATACGTTTAGAGCTGCCGATTCCAAGCGGCCTGATTATGCCTGAGTACATACACACACACACGCACACCCACCCACACACACACACATATTTCTTACAATGGGATTGAAGGGGTCAGCATTAACAAGTCTAAATACCACTGAAATAAGTTATAAATACAATTGCGAGGGGTGGATATTAACCCTGGGCATAGTTAGCATAGTAGCGCTATGCGTAGCTACGCGAAGTGCACTTCACACTACACGAGATACGCGTAGCACTAAGCGAACTGCGTAGTACGCTGTTCGCGATGCTTGCACAGTGCCGGATGCTTGTCCGCACTGTGCAATCATTGCAAACAGCATCTTGCACAGTGCAAGCAGTCGGTTTCTGCCGCTCGAGTAGATTTTTACTCGAGCGGCAGCTTTCTCAATGCGGACTGGTAGTTTCTCATCACGAGTGGTCGCGAGGGTGGATATACACGTTTCCAGGCTGGGTGATGGATTGTATAAAGTAAAACTTGTGTGCCTGTAAATTGTTATCTAGATGTACGTCGTCACGTGGACAGTAACCTTGTCCAGGGGACGGAAATCATCTTTTTCAGAGGGTGGCTGGTCCATACTTTTTGCTGAACGCCCTCATTTAAGTTTCTATGAGGAGGGACTGTGCAGGTGTGGTGTCTGAAAAAAAGAGTACATACAGATATTTGTGTAAAGTAGTGCATGAAGGAACTGCGCCCAGTATGAATTTGCTGAAAGAGGACCTTGCTGGATTCCTGACACACCTCACTCAGTAAGCATTTCCAAATCAAATACAAAATGATGCTAGAGTAGATTTTTGCTCAGCACGAAGCGGAAGACTGCACCACAGGACGGATACACCCAGGGCAGTGCGGGATAAAAGAGGGCAAGTGCTCAGAATAGAAACACCTGCCAGGAGTCTCTTGCTGCGGGGATCCGAGGGGAGTGTGTTAAATGGAAAGCAACTCCAGCCGAGCAGCAAGAAATTCTGATTCACACCTACCTGCTGTCTCCAATCTTCTCCTGCGAGACTGTCAGCTTCTCGGCTCTGTCAGCTGATATCCTGCCACTTGGCTTTTTGCCGGCTTTCTAGAGTAGGAGGGAAAGGGAAAACAGACGTAAACATACATTGACTGTATACACGTGTTTGACTATCTAGGCAAGCTGACAACAACGGCTTTTAATTTCAAGTGTATTTTACTTCAATTTGTAGCTCGTGCTTTCGACTTCCTTCCCGAGCCCATGAGCTCCCTCGCGGAAGGCTCTATATGCGACACAGTGGAGGGGGCAATTATCTCGAATCTTCTACAGTGGAAGACATGCCAGCGCGTGTATCTGCACACGGCGAGACAGAGAACCGCATGACATTATGCCTCGAGCAAAGGAACACTGCGTCCCAAGACCTGTTTTTTTCTTTCACCAGACGTCACTCTGCCAGTCTTTTTCTGCGACATATTTCCTCCCAGGTATTTGTTATTCTGCTTTTCTCTACTTCTCAGGATTCTTAACCCCTTCCCTGCTCATGACGGAACCACTCCGTCATGAGCCACGGTCGCGCTGTGCTCATGACGGAGTGGTTCCGTCATGCCGCGGCCGTTAGCTGTCGCTCCGCCCACGCGGCGCCTTTTCCCCGCCTGTGCGGGCATCTAACGTAAGTGGGCGGCGCCGTGACAGAACCACTCCGTCATGAGCACAGCTCACCCGTGACTCATGACGGCGTGGTTCCGTCATGAGCATGGCGGCGCCGCGCACACTTAAAACACCCCCAGCGCTGCGGCGGAATTCGCGCCACAGCGAAGGGGTTAATATCTGTGTTTGTGAAGAAAAAAAACCAGAATAGCGCATGCGTGCGTACAACAGGGGCCTTCTGTCTGTTTTTTAGTGTACTGGACGCTGAAATTGGAAAATGTTACACTTGGGCCCGCCCCATTACAAGTCAAGTGATAATGGGGCCATAAACTCAGACCTTACTCCGAATTAAAGATTCTCGCCAGTAATTCGAACTGTGAAGACTGGAATTGCAAGCATTCAGCAAGGGCCTCACGTTTGGAAATGCCATAACCTGTAATATCAGGGTCGACTTTAGGGCGGTGCGACCGGTGCGACCGGTGCCACCGCACCGCGTGCTGACTTCACATGGGGGCGCCTGTTTGCTTAAAAGCACCTGCTGCTGCATTCCTGGCCTCAAGCAATTTTCAGTCAACAATTAAAATGTCAAGAAAACTCCAGTGATTAATGTTCTTCCAGGCAAGATCGGAGTTTTTTGTCTTAGTAGAAGTTTTGACTCGTGGAAGTTTTGAAGGTAGCGCAGAGGGTTAATATGCCTGCTGCAAATAACATGTACCATGCAGACAACAAAGTGAATATAATGTAAACAGGTCAGTGGGTTACTGCTCTTGTCAGAGACTTCCTTTTGTTAGTTTCAGTTTACAGTGAGCTATTAACTGTCATCAAAGAACTGCGTGCAGACTTCAAGGTATAAATTAGAGCTATGGATTTTTTCCCTAGACTTTCATTATTGTAATGTTGCAAAAAGGGTTTATTTTGGGTACAAACGGTTCTTGCTATTAAAGAGAGCCCCAATCCATTGTGTTACATTTTAATTTCAGAGTTTGTGCTTCTCCAGACCAAGTACTCTGCAACATTTACTATACACTGATTTACAGACCTACGATGGATTGTCTCTGTGTAATGTGTGTGTTATCTAAAATGCTTTGACACCCTTCACTTTTATGGGTGACGCTATAAAATTAATAAACTGCATCTGAGAGAGAGGTTATGGAGACTGTTAAAGTGTGGTAGTGAGGGTATCCATGACTGAGGTGGTCGTTGGGGGCGCCAAAAAACATTGTCGCACTGGGCGCCACTAGTGCTAAAGCCGCCCTGTGTAATATGAACCGGTATCTCTGGGATCGGAATTAGCTTGCTTTGGAAAGTTGTACCTGAAATAGTTTCCCCTAGAAATACCGAATGCAGATGTACCAGACCTCGATTTACTGGACCAAGAATTATCGTGCGCATGTAAAGGAAAGCAGAAAAACACGAACTACATCACCAGGGGTGAGCAGGAAGTAGATCCAACTTCTGGATCTGGAACAGACAGTTTATGTCACGTGCAGACACAGACAAATACACAAGCTCCCAAACCACAGCATACGGTCCATACACCTGACACTTGGGGGAAAAAACAATAACATCCGACTTGGAGAATCTAGAGAACAGGGCAGAGGATAATACAGACATGCCCAGAAATGCTTCCAGGGCTAGACAAATCAATTATGCTGCACCAGCCACAATAGAACCGACCACAGCAAGCACCACTTGCGGGTCAGGTCCTTTTCACAAGCCTTGAGATAACTGACGGGGATAATGAGCCCATCCAGAGAGGGAGGAGGAGGATTGGTGTACTAAACACTGGCTGAGCCTAGGTCATGGCAGGTTACTAAACCCAAAAAACAGGGTCTGAAGGCAATACCTGCAGTCAATAGCACAAGCGATAAATAAGGTACAAGATGATCCTTAAATTCCTCGGCAATAGAGGACTTCCCACTTGGTAGGATTAATCAGGAGGTAGGGGTAAACCCTTTGGGTGCTGCCTGCATAAGTGGAATGGCTCCTGTGGCTTCCTCCAGTCAACCTCCTCAGCCAGGTCCTGGCGGTAGTAGCTCAATGCTGGCATGTTTTTTGCATCTCCCTTCATTGTTTTGGGTATGGCCCAAGCTGAAAGGTTTTCAGGAGACCCTTAAAGCTTTCACTCATTTATGGCTCAATGTAATTAACATTGTTTTGTCTAAACCTCAGCAATTTTCTACCAATCAAGTCCAAGTAATGCTCATGTTATCATATCCCTGCAAAAACGGTTAACCCTGGTCAACCCTGCTGATTTTAAATCAAAGGCGTAGGCCTTACAATTATGTTGTTTTTGTACAACAGTTCACAGCAGTATTTGGCAAGCAATGCTCAATCAGCAGTTCTTTTGGGTTTGTTCACCTTACACCAAAAAGAAGGGTCTAATTAAGTTCACCAGTTATTACCAACAATTGGTGGCAGAAGACACTTGGATTGATGGGGCTGTTGCAGCAGCATTTTACCATAGCTTTAGAGAAGATTTAAAGACGGCCCTTTTGATTGTGGTTAATAAAGGCCTTCCATAACCACGGCCCTTATACATCTAACCCCTATTGCTTCTCTCTTTGCTTAGCATCAACGCAGTCTATGACACAAAATGCAATAAATCATTTCATAATCCTTTTTTATTATTTTCCACAATCCTTCATAAAGCTTTATTTACATTGCAGTTCAACACATTCCAAATGAATATCTCATTAAACAAAAGAATTCACAAAATCCACTTATAATGTAGTTGCAAAAGAGTTTTCATTTTTAAGAAATAAATTATTAACATAAGTGCATTAGTTATCATGACTAGGACGCATCCTGCTGCATTGAGAATCATTCACATTTATTGAATACAAAAGTGTCTGTTTAATTTAATCCAGGTAAAGAAAAATGGGGTAATAAATTCTAGTTTCATGGGTGATAGTCAATTGGATCCAGGGGACCAAATGGGAAACTCCTAACCCATTGAAACAAGAGACTTGGTTTGGGTGAAAGACAGAGCTGGAAAACTAGATCTGGATTTTTTTTTTTACAACACATTTTATTTGTGTCTGTGGCTTATTACACAATACTGTACGGATGCAGTCCGAGGTGGTCCACTTCGTGTCGCACTTCAGCACTGCTGCCATGTGATAAGAAGATTAGTGTAATGCATTAATTAAACTAGCCCGCCCCTCCCCCCCCTTCCCCAACTTAGTCTGGCCCTTCCCACATGAGCTGGTTTGTCAGAGTGCTCCGCTAGCTGCTCCCGTTCACGCTCAGACATTCCAATATACATACTGTACAGTGTTAGACTTGCAGGACGTATGAACCACTAAAAGTGTAAGCTGAAAGAGGGCCTGGACAGTAAAGTATCCAGTAGTCCCGCGCTACAGGGACTGGTGGCGGTGCCAGGACCTTGAACGGTTCCATTGTGGTTTCCCAGTCCAAGGAAATGATCTTTTTGTGCAGTCCCCGGGCTTCCTCCCGACGGATAGCATCACTCTCTGCACTACCCCACCTCACCACCTCCCTGTGCCAGCCATCGAGCGATGGGGGTGCAACCGACTTCCACCACATCGTTATGGAGAGTTTGACCAGAAGTAGTGTTAAATCTATAAAACGAAGCTGTACCCTCTGTGTTTTAGGGCGTCGAGTCAGCCCCAGTAGGCAGACTGCAGGCGTGCCCGGGACAGGGATCCCAACCGTGGATTTGATCAATGTGACTACTTCCGACCAGTAAGATGCAAGCACAGGGCACTGCCAGAGCATGTGTAGTAAGTTAGCGTCTTCTAGCTTACATCTGGGGCAGCGATGTTGTGTGGCTGGGAATATGCGCTGCAGCCGATGCGGGGTGAGATATGCCCAGTGTAACACCATGTAGTGAATGAACTTAAATTTGGCGTTGTGTGGGATTTTCTTGGGGTATTCTAAGATCATGCGCCATTCTTTGTCCGTCAGCTCTGTACCAAGGTCCGTGGACCATCTATTGCGAAATGGGATTCTAGTGTGAGCTGTAATGCCTTTATAGAGCCATTTAGTGAGGTGACGGCCTTCTCCCATCAAGTAGGTTATGGAGACCATTTCATGCAGAGTAGGTTCCTCCCTGCGTGGGGCTCAGTGTTTCTTTACATATTGTAGGACTACAGCGTGTGTGAGGTTTAACGCGTCTGAGACTCCATGACATCTTACGAAATTGCCATGGTCCATGAGTGTACCCTCGTCGAACAAGGCGCCCACAGTAGTGACACCACCCTCCGTCTAGGCGATAAATCGTCGTTTAGTGAGTAATCCAGTAGGGGTAGGGATGTCTAGAAGTGGTGTGGTGTCAGAGTATGGAAGGCAGCTACGCGTGTAATGGGTGGAATTTTTCCAGTATGCAAGCTCCGTGTCGGGGCACCAGGCGGTACTCTAGCCGTCGGTAGGAGTAGTGTGTGCAGCCCTCCTCGGTCTATATCAGCGGGAGTATAATCTATCTCATGCAGGTTACGCCCTGCCAGCCAGTACGAAAGCCATTGCAGTTGACTCACATAGCAGTAGGCACGGAAGTCCGGGGCACCCAGTCCACCCTTGTCTGGGTCCAGTTGCAGCTTAGCCAGCTCCACCCTGCGGCGGCCGTTGCCCCAAATCAAATCAGAGAGTATTGTGTTCAGTGAGTTGAGAAGCGGGGTCGGAATCACTACCAGCAAGTTAGTAAAAAAGTATAGTAAACGAGGCAGAACTACTATTTTTGAGATCGCCACTCGGCCCATCACAGAGAGCAGTAGGGATGACCAGAACGTGACCTGCAACCAGAGGGATCTGATAGCCCTGCTCAGGTTACCCTCTATGAGATCCGGCGCAGTTCTATATACTTGTATACCTAGGTACTTGAAGGTGTGTGTGGCAACCGTTAAGGAGCGGGGACCAAATTGAATCGCCTCTGGGTGTTCCTCATGGTGAAAAAAGAAGGCGTAGGACTTACTCTCGTTTATGCTAAGGCCTGAAAGCTGTGCAAAGGAGGTGAAAATGTCTGGGATAGGTGTGAGGTCTAGGGTCAGGTCATTGGCATACAATATTATATCATCTGCATAAGCAGAAATTGCGTGTGTAGTCTGTCCTAAGCGTATACCTGTCTGCGCGGCTGATAGCCGCACATTAAGAGCCACCGGTTGCAGGGCCAGCACGAACAACAGCGGGGACAAGGGGCAGTCCTCGCGAGTGCCCCTGCCAATCGGGTACTCCCGCGAGATGTGGCTCCCAGTGCGAGCCCTCACGGTGGGGGCTGTATACTGCAGTTTAACCCACTTCAGATAGTCCGGAGGTTTTCCAAATCTCCTGAGTATCTGAAACATGTAGTCCCATCTAAGCGTGTCAAAGGCCTGCCTCAGATCTAGAGTGATACATCCCGCGTTACATCTTTCCGGGGGGGGGAAGGGGTTGCTGTCATAACGTGATACAGTCTCCTAATGTTAAGTGAAGTGCTATGTGCCGGCAAAAACCCGCACTGGTCTGGGTGAATTAACTTATGTAGATAAGGGAGTAAGCGACTTGAAAGGACTTTACTCAGTATTTTATATTCAGTAGTGAGCAGGGACAAGGGTCTATAGCCTGATAAGTCCGCAGCCGAGCGGCCTGGTTTGGGAAGGGATACTACCAATGCCTGCCTGGTGGTGGGGGGAGCGTTCCTGTGTCTATCGCAGAGTTATACAGGTGCTCTAGTTGCGGTACCAGGGAATCTGAGAAAGTAGCAAAGAATTTGGCCGGGAGGCCGTCAAGGCCGGGGGCCTTGTTCCGAGGGAGATCTCTGATGGCCCCCTTGATTTCCGCCCTGGTGATGGGGCCAGAGAGGTTGTCCTGTGCCGCTTTGGTCAGTTGAGGGAATGGTACATCAGTTAGGAAAGAATCAAGGGCCTACTCCTCTAGTGGGGGGGGGGGGAGGGAGTGGGGGTGATTGGTATAGCACCTGATAATATTCGCAGAAGGCTTCATTTATGCCATGCTGCATGCCTACTGTGTCCCCGGCCATAGTGGTTATCACGTGTACTGTAGTGGCCAGAAAGAAACATTATCCCAGAAAACCATCAGCGGTTTGGGGCGTGATATTACTGAATAATGTTATACTGGTCTCTGAATCAGAGTGGACCTAGGCGTCCTCTGATGAGTCCGAGAGTATTGGGTGAATTTCTTCTCGGAACCTGTTGACCGACACCAATACTTCCATCTGATCCCATAGAGCCTGTTCCGGTGTGGGAGTCCCAGTCTTAGTTGTGTGCCCTCGCCGGAGGAGTTTCGATTTGTGAACTCGTCTCGGCTTTGGAGATGCAGCGACAGTCTGTGAGGAGGGACCAGACCCCCCCCGGGGGAAACATAATTTCGAGCTATTCTTTTAACTTGTCTGGTGTGTCAAAAAACATTGTCTTTTGGTCGTGAATTACTTTTAACTTGGCCAGGAACAGCAGCGCATATTTAATGTTCAGTGCCCTGAATTTTTTCATTGCGCCTTGATAGAGGGAGCGTTTGCCATGTACCAGGGCAGTGTAATCCGGGTACAGAGACACCCGCTGATTTCCGTATTGTATTTGGGACAGTTCTCTCGCCTTCTGCAGCAGAGTGTATCGGTCTCTAAAGTTCATAGTTTTGACAATCAGGGGACGGGGTTGAGCCCCAGTGGTTGGTCTGCCAGACGGAATTCTATGCTCCCTCTCTACGCAGAAAAAGTCAGATAGGCCCTCCGGAGATACGTGGTCTCTGAACCACCATTCCATGAATCTGGTAGCATCTGGTCCCTCACAGCGTTCCGGTAGGCCTATGATGCAGATGTTATTGTGCTGGCCCTCCCCTCCGCATCGTCCACCCTCTCCTGCAGTCCAGTAACCTGTTTTTGGAGTTGCGCGAGCTGTGTTCCATGTTCCTTGTGCTGTGGCAGTAGTTCCATCAGTGCAAGTTTATTATCTTTTACAACCGTGGCAAGTTTGTCATGGTCGGCTTTAAGGAGGGTGAACCCCGTTGTTAGGGAACCAAGTTGCTGTTCGATGGCCTTCCTCGAATCTCACACCTTCCTCAGTATAAGGTCTAATTTGTCCGAGGGGGCCTCCAAATTAGTAGGCGGGATACTGTTAGACATTTGAGAGGTAGAACCCATGTCCTCGGTCAGCTGGGTGTCTGCAGTGTTAGCGTCCGGCACCTTGCCCTTGGGGCATCCCATTGCTGTGAATTAGAGAGATGCTAGCCGTGGGCCCAAACAAGATTCTAGGACCTCAGCCGCAGGGGGGGGGGGGGGGGCGGCAGAGTCGTGCACAGCTATCGGTGGGGTCCCTCCCTCCCGCGCCTTCAAAGTTGCGTTGTGGGCTGGCAGGGGTCCAGCTATGAGTGAACTCCTCCGCACCTTGGGCCCTCTACAAGCCCACGCCGAGCAGCTATGTCCACCTCCAACCGGCGCCACGTCCCGAGCTCCACTCTGGGGGGGGAGAGCCAGGCGGGGGGCAGCAGAGCCGCTTCACATGACCCCCAAAGGAGGCAGTGCGTCACTACCGTAGCACTCCATGGTCGAGCCCCCGCGGAGCCAACTCCCCTGCACACCCAATCTTGTAATGCTGTCCCACACGGTGCTATCAGTCCTACCAGGGCAGGGAGGGCAGACGTACGTGCTTGGCCAGAATGACTACGAGGGGCCCAATAACTTATCCAGATGGGGGCACTGAGAAGAGCCTGCACAGGTCCATCAACAGTTTGAGGGGTTGTGTAGCGAACCTGGGGCAGCGCCTATCGATCGGCCGCAGTACTCAGTAGCACCATTCAGACCCATAGTCCAGCGTCAGTGCCGCCGCGCGGCTCCTCCAAGTCACACAGTCTCTGGGGCAACAGTATTTCAGGGTAGCATTACAGTAGGCCTAACCTCCTCAGCGTCCAGTTGCAACACGGTCCTCGGTGTCTCATCTGCAGCCCGGCCTCGAAGACAGCAGCGGCAGGCAGATCATGGGGTGTCTCATCGGCAGCCCGACCTCGAAGACAGCAGCGGCAGGCAGATCATGCAGCGCAATTGGGGGCACCGCATATGGCAAGCAGCAGTGTTTACATCCGCCACGCGTCACAAGCGCCACTGCCGAGCACGGTACCCATCATTCTGCTCAGGACGGGGCCCACAGAAGGCAGGCCGCAGGCAGTGTCATCGCAGGCGCCCCTGCAGAGCGGCAATGATGTGGATGGGGATATGGGGGGGGTCCTTACGGCCAGCCTTCAGTCGCTCCCCGCAGAGCCTGGACACCATCCGCGCCACCAGCGGAGTCGCCCCCCCCCTCCGCAGTCGTCACCAGCCATCTTGTTGGGTGAAAGTGAGCTCCGATGTCGTCAGCCTCTACAGGTCCCACATATGGCGTCGTCGCTTCTCTGGTGCGGCAGGGCCATGAGCACTCGTTAGCCTCAAGTACGGGGCAGCTCTCACGCGCTGGCGCCAGCTTTCCACAGGATGGCAGGCGGAACTCACCCGGCGTGTAGCGTGGACTTCAATGGCCATCCTACAGCTCCAGGCCAGCAAGGAGGCAACCAGGTTGCTCGGCAGGGCAGCGCTCTGCATGGGACCCCAGCAGCCACCGACCACAGGTTCGCCTGCCGCTTCGTCCACTCTCCCTCTGTGCTCCTGTATGGTCGCGGGGGGCCTAGCGGAGGCTGGCCGTGCTATGATAGCCCGACCCCGGTCTCTGCAATCTCAATAACTCCGGCGCCTCACACGCTCCTCCTCCATGGCAGGCTGCTGCTCATGCAGCCTACGCATAACCCCCGGGCCTCATCGTCGATGGCGCGAAACTGTTGGGTACCGGCACTGGATTTAGTGGTGAGTGCCACTCAGCCATGCATCAGTGTACTTAGCAGGGGGTTCAATGGCTGGTGTGGTCAGAATTCGCCAGGATAATGGTAGGATTACACAGGTCCAGGCACGGAGCTCGCTCACTGTGCGTCCGCCATGCTTGGCAGTTGGCTACGCCCCCCAACTAGATCTGGATTTATAGTATTTCCAAGTTGGGTAAAAAAAAGTGGTCAAGAATTTTTATACTTTTTTATTATTATTGTTCTGATAGTCCAGAATAGTTCTTCCAGAGCAATGCAGAAAAACAGCCAACACGTGCTTCGCCCCTTCTTGGTGCGCAAGCCTGGGGCATCCTCAAGGCGGATAGTAAAAATTATATTCATTACAAAATATAAAGAAGAAAGGTTGAAAGGGAAAAAAGGGGAAGGAAGAATGCCAAAGATAATCATGTTGCTTGGCCAGATGCAAGAAGCACAGAGAAACACAAAGAACAAAGGAGTCGGAGTTCACAGCCCAAAGGAAAGCAAAGTTCTAAATTTACCAGCATATCATTATCAGAGCATTAATCAAATGAAGGTCAAGTCCAATCCCAAATTGCATAATTCAAAAGTCAAGTTATCATATGTAATACATAAATTCACAATACCAGTGACATGAGTCGCCATTAAAGGAAAATAACAAAATCAGTGAAAGAGTATAAGTAGGGGTTGGTTAAGAGCAATTCACCAATTCATACCCAAGATAAGAAAGAACATTGGAACCATGAAATTCATATGGTTCAGGTTATTAAAAAAGGGATAATACATGTTTGTTCATCAAGAAAACAAAATTTGTGCATACAAGTTCAAAAGGAATGTCAATGGCCCACCAGAGATTCTGGAGTGGCATCATGCCATGCACAATGTTAGGAGCAGCAGTATCAAAAGGGAAAAAGAAAAGAAGAGAAGAAGGAAGAAAAGTGACAGGAAAATACCTGTCTCAATTATTTTGTCTTTAAAATTCTATATGGTGTAATACCATGTTAGTAGTGAGTACTAAATATGATGGCTTATTTAGTGCAACCAAAGTCATTAGATTCCATGCGATCATAAGTGCGCTGTGCCTGTTCATTTTGAAAGTAGACTTCAAAAGTGGAGAAGTCCCTGTGACAGTGAATATCTTCGATCTGTAGTGCTAAGTGCCAATGTCTAAGAATTCCGTGTGGTCATAAGTATGCTGTGCTCATTGGTGTAGAAACAGCAAGTATGTTAAATCTATTACACTAGGTGCTCCTGTGATCGCACCAGGGTTTGTCGAGGTGCCTAAGGTTATACAGGTGTCAAACTGAAAACACAAGGACCATTAGTGGAGGAGTCATACCTCATAATGGAGCAACGTTGTGGCATCATTGGCGCGGTCGGTCAGTAATCTGTGTCGCTGTGCCCATATCAGAAGCGCCATTGCGTCCACCTCATTTGAATAGTGGAGGTTGGGCCGGAAGTGTCCGTCTAACCCGGAAGGGACCCGTGTATGAGGGTGTAGCCATCTAGAGAGTAGGAGAGCTGATAAAAGTGCAAACTAAACTGATTAGTTAAGGACTGTAGGCGCCATCTTGGAGGGGAGGAATAGCTGTAATGGAGATAGGCTGTCATCGTTAATGTTGGGAAACGTTACTGGAGAATAGAGACACCTTATCTCCTAGGGCAGTTAGAAAATGTCAGTGTTCTTCTAAAATAGTTGTAATTGAGGGAGTGGAAACCCAGAGTATGAGAGTTAGTAAATGGATTGATTTTGAATACAAAGTAGGAGAAAATAATAAATGAATAAAAATAAGTGAAGCGAGTGATGGAACTAGCATATGGCAGGCTGAGAGTTGTTTGTAATCAATGGTACAGTTAACACCATATAGAAAACTTAATTAGAGCAGGAATGAGTCTCCAAGCAGCACCTGTTGTGAAAGGATTAGAGGGAGTTGAAAGATACAGGTAGTACCAGCCTCATGGGAGATATATCATGAAAGAGTCAGGAAAGAGTAAGACTAATTATGTTGGAACAGATTAACTATGTACCCAAGAATAACCCATCACTGCTCTTGGTGTAAGGAATCATTTGTGACCATTGGAGTTAAAACAAGCAATTGAACCAAAATGGGAAGAAAGCCATTACATGTTTATGAGAAGGCCAAAGTTATTCCTCATGTAGTTAATACTGCATTGCAACTTCCTTATTCCTGAAGTAACCAGTGATGCATTTCAGCACCCTTATTGAGTCCATTCTTTACAGTGTGATATCTGAGGATCAGTTCACTTTCTGTGCTGCAGAGTCTGAGCTCCCGATTTCCACTCCTATGGAGCTTGGAGATGACCACTATTCCAGTAAAGGAAAATAATTTATTGTGGGGGTGTACATTATGAAAACGATCAGTTAAAGTGTATCCAGTTGCACATTTGTGAATGTTCCTGTAGTGTTCTGGAATTCTGGTTCAGTGGGGTCTCATTTTGCTACCAATGTATGGTAGGTTAAAAGGAGAAAGAATCACATAGATGGTAAATTTGCTATTGCAATTGATCCAAATTCTGATTTTTACCTGTTGTCCAGTCTCTAAATTAATGTTTTGCATTTTGTTGAGTCCCAAATTATATATATTGCAGTTGTGAAATATATGAAATCCTGGAGGCCTGTTTATTTTATGTGTATGAACTTTTTTTGTGCATGTGTCTTTCTCTATTTTCAGAAATTCAACTAAAATACAGCTTCAACCATGGTCTCTGTGTATAAATCTAATCTGCTCTGGAGGAAAGTGGAAAGGATATCTTAATGTTATAATGTCAAGGCCGCTTAGCCGAAGCTGCGCACTGTAGTTAAAGCAAGCTATTGTTCCTATGTTTCATAATCTGTGAGCTCACATTTTTAATTAATTGTGCACTGCCCTTAGAAATAGGCTTTTGTAATAGGAAGTAGGTGTTGCAGGGATGTCATAGAGACTAATAGTTTGATTGACTACTGAAATTGAAACATTGCTTCTGCGTAATGTCATGTTATGAAATGAGTGTGCCTTCTGTACCTAACTCTTTATAAAAAGACGTGTGATTTGGAGATAAGCCAGGCTTTTAGAATTTATGCTGCCAATGTTTTTCAAGACTTCAACTAGAAGAGATATTTGCTCTGTCTGAGACCTTAGACTTTTAGATTTATTTATGTTTGGCTTTGGAATCGTTGCCCTGAGACCTTTGAGATTTACTGCTCTGCCAAGCTCTCCTCTGAACGTTTTGTTGACAGGTGATCCTATGTCAGGGTGCTTGCTAATTTAACTGATTTAATAACGAACTACATTGCTTTCTATAATAAAATTAAATTTTTAATAAACACACCAGGCAATAACTTTAGGAATCTTGTTGTGTGCAGTTTATAAATAGCTTTAGACTAAATATAATGACTCTCTTGATTTATTACTTACAGCCTCTATAGCCATAAACCCTAATTTCATTCATTTATACATTCATACTCACGCCTTTAAAAAAAATAAAAGCACGGGTTTCTGAACAACATCAATAATCTCCAAAAGAGACAGGATACATTATACTGCTTGGATTCTTCACACATCCTCCTCAAAGTCTGGTGAACCTTCAACAATGGTCAACTTGGACTGATGTGTCCGCTGCAGTGGAATTTTACCATGGATTCATAGAAGCGCTAAAGGAGGCCCTATCTCTTGTGGTTAATGGGCCTCCCACATCCACTGCATTTATAGGTCTAATCTTACAGACTGGTATTCAAAAACAGCAGGAAAGGATATGGTGGCCTTAATGAACTCCCATGAGAGACATACTGATTCAGTCAATTTGAATCTCTAAAAGAAGTCCAATTTTTTAAAGGATTTGCACATTTTTATAGATGCTTTATAATCACTTTCCACCCTAGTTACTCTTATTACTAAATAACTGTGAAAAGGTGTACAATTTTGTTTGGAGTGAAGAAGCTTTTAACTAGTTAAACACTTGTTTTACAATTGCCCCCATTTTTCATCACCCAAACTCTAGTAGATTGATTGTGGTTGAAGCAGATGCCTCCAAGGTGGAATTGGGGGGAGTTTGGTCTCAAAGAGATGTGAATACAGGATAGTTACATCCAGTGGCTTTCTGAAAACGATCTCCCGATGAACGCAATTATTCAGTTGCTGATTAGGAGCCACTGGCCAATTTAGCTGCCCTTAAAAAGTGGAGACACTATATGATTGCTGTTCATCATACTGCAACTTTTATCTCTGACCATTGTAATTTGCAGTTTCTGAAATCCACACTGCCATTTTCAGCATGACAGTTATGGCGGACTTATATTTTGGTAACTATGATTTTGTAATTCGATTTAGACTAGGGTGCAAGAATAGTAAGTCTGATAAGTAGTTGTACCGCAGTTATGTAGCTGATGAGCTGGCTGCTGTACTACCACTGATTATACCTCGCAATGAAATTATTCATCATGGGATTTCTATCAGGAGCTATCAAAGGCATATCAGTCCCAGGATAGCGAGTGGATAAAGGCTCAGGGAGGAAATATGGTTGATGGAAATTAGATGATTGATGGAAAAGTGTATATACCAGTTAAAAGTTAAAAAAAAATAAAGTGTTGAAATGGTGTCATTCATTTGCATTGGCTGGTCATCCTGGTGAAAGGAAAACTAATCAGCTACAACAACCGTGTTTTTGGTGACAACCATTTCTAAAGACACAAAGGAGTGTGATGTATCTGCAAAAATGTAAGAGTTCATATTAATGACAAGTAGGCTTGCTACAACCCTTGCCTGTGCCTCCAGCCCATGGCATACTGTTTTATTGGATTTTATATCGTAGCTGCCTAAAGTAAAAAGAGGTTTAACACAATTTTGCTGGTAGTGGATCAATTTCTAAAATGGCTCATTTTGTTCCATTAAAAGGAATTACTACGGCTTGAGATGTTGCTTCTCATTTCTTGCAAAATGTTGTTCAGCCTCATTCTCTTCCCTCAATTGTTATTTCTGACAGCGGGAATCACAGTTTGTCTCTCAAGGTTCGATTTTCACCTAGTTACCATCCTCCGACAGATGGCCAAACAGATAGAATTCAGTAGGTGTTCGAAAAAGTTCTGCGTTACCATGTAGCCTCTTAGGTGGATGACTGGCTGGACTCTTTATGGCTTGCGGAATTCTCTTTCAATAATGGGTTTCACTCACCACTGGTATTCTCTCCTTTTTTTCATTCTCACGGTTTTAATCCACAAACCCTTTGAATGTAAGCTTTTGAGGGAATTTTACAAACGATTAACTTCTAAGAGCACAACTTGGCATTTGTTCTCATCATTTTGCTCTCTGTGTAAAGCTTGTCATATCTGGTGTTTTCTCGATACGATTCCTGAAACTCTAGTGAAGGCAACTTGTGTTGTGGTTAAGGTACTGACTCAGGTATCTCTTCCAATTATAATAGTAAATTAGTACTTTACTACATGATTTAAAACTTAATGTTTTATTTTCTATGAAGTGTATCACATGATCTATTATCCAAAGTAGCAGTATATTCTTGGATAGTAATTATTAAGCATGGGTGGTGAACTCCGCTCCGCTCACTGAGTTTTCTGTACTCCACGTAGCTCGCGGAGTTCTGAAAAACTCCGTTCCGCGTAGTGGAATTTTTTCCATCGTGCATGTTGATCAACGTCAAGTTGACAAGCGCGAGCGAGGGAAATCCACCTCACGGTAAGATTTTTCCTTGTTCGCGATCGTCAACATCAAGTTGGCGAGTGCGAACTTGGAAAATCAACCTTTCGGCGAGATTTCTCAACACGGGTGGTCAGATTCCTCATTGCGAGTGTTCGTGTATGCTCGCGGCCTCATGCATTGAGAAACTGTCCGTTCGTGTTTAGAAAGCGGCCGCTCGAGTAAAGATCTACTCGAGCGGCAGAAAGAAAACAGCGCCTGCTTGCGCTGTGCATGGAGCTGTTCGCGATGATTGCACAGTGCAGACAAGCACCTGTCACTGAAAATCACAGCGATCAGCCTTTATCTAAAGAAACTCCGGCGCTTGCGGAGCTCCGCGTAGCGTGGCGGAGGTTTTTTTGCACGGAAGTCTGCGAACTCTGCCCAGGCTTAGTAATTATCCAGGTGACTAGTAAAAGCTAAAGATTTTAGTTAAGTAAAGAAGTTTGTATTTCAGGAAATCTGCTAATAGATCACTTTATATTCTTAGGTAACGCCAATCTGATATAAAATGGTATAGCTAGACATACCAGTCCTAATATGCAGCAACCGAGACCCAGTGTTTTGTTTTTTTCTCTTTTTCTCTTTTTCTCTCTCTCTCTTTCTCTCTCTCTCTCTATCTCATCTCATCTCCCCTTTCCCCATTGATTTGGCACACCTATCTATGCATTTTAAAAGCTGGTGTGGGCAGATGGTGTTGTGAAAGTATGTTTTGGTGCATTGGAATTGTGCCCCCAGGATCTACACAACTTAACCATTCATGACAGGTGTGGGCAGCTGGGTGTCTAGAGGTAGTGTTAGTATAGTGCAGGTTTCTGGTCTATTAATGGAGAGTAGGGGTGGGGGCAGATTTGGAGGCTGCCAGGGATCAGAGTTAATTGGGGGTTAGGTTGGAATGCATGACAGGGCAAATTGGTTTAAGTTAGAAGAAGTTCAACCGTACAATAGTTTTGACATCCTTTTCAGGATCCAAGTAAGAAATAAAGATGTGGAAACCTGCAATCAGTCATGTAGCGGAACTTAATGTACACGTTTTCAGCAGTGGTCCTGCTCAATGTTACCGTAGAAATGTTAGGTCTTGCTTAAGGTATTGTTGCACGCTGGATATAAAAAATGCCTTCAGCATTTTCATCAATGCTTGTTCTGCCTTGTCCATCCTGTACAGGTTCATCATCATCACTGGTGATTCCAGTTCGACCCTCCACCTCTCCTGACATGGGCTCTTGACACACTACTGCAATAGTATGGAAGATGCAAAAGGCCATTATGGTTTCACATACTTGGTCTGGGGAATGTGTAGGTGCAGCAGTAGCGGTCCGTGGAGGGAGTTCAGTGGGGCAGTGAGGGGGGGAGGGGCAGAGTGGGGAAATGTAAACACCGGAATATGGATGAACGGAGGTAAGTTCACATTTAAATAAATAAAACGAATTTCGTTGCGCGTGCTGCATCGCATTTTGCAGTGCAGCGCGCGCAAAGGAATTTGTTTTATTTATTTAAATGTGAACTTACCTCCGTTAATCCATATTCCGGTGTTTACATTTCCCCACTCTGCCCCTCCCCCGCCCCGCCTCACTGACCCACCGAACTCCCTCCACGGACCGCTACTGAGGTGCAGTACCAGTGCAATGAAAGCATCTAAAATGTCCCCTCAGTAAGCCAAAGCTATGCTCAGTGCTCTTAGGCGTCCTTGTGTGGGTATAGTTGAATGGTCACTCTGCCTATCTCTGGATAGCCAGAGTCACTTGGGAGAAAAGACAGGCAAGTACGGTGTGAGTGTGGCGTGAGCGAGCACATGTACACATCTGTTGTTATTTCTTAAGGCTAACATTGGAAATGTCAACATCTGTGGGCTTGATTTTAGGCGGGAGACATGGCCAAATGTCAAACTGCTGCAGAGAGGCACACTTCATGGGAATGCCCCTTTTCACATTTATTGACGTATGAACACATAGCTAGACTTGCATGTATGTCTTGGGACTGTAGAACACTAGTGCTCTGACAGTACATTGTGACTGACACATCGGACCGTGACCCAGTGAAAATCTACATCATTATTAGTCAATCAGTCTGAATCACATGAAATCACTCACACAGAAGGGGGAACAACCTTTACAATGCAACTTTTACAACGCACTACACTTACAACGCATTTTTTACAACGCACAATCCATTACAACGCATGACATTACAACGCATGACACTACAACGCATTTTTAAAAACTACCTTTACAACGCATTCCATTACAACGCATACTACCATTACAACGCATACCATTACAACGCATAATATTAAACTACACTATCCAACACTTTCCCTACTGTTGCACCCCCTGGAGTTAGACTAGTAATTTTTACCCCTATACTATCCAACACTTACCCTTCTGTTGCACCCCCTGGAGTTAGAATAGTAATTTTTACCCCTATACTATCCCACACTTACCCTACTGTTGCACCCCCTGGAGTTAGAATAGTAATTTTACCCCTATACTATCCAACACTTACCCTACTGTTGCACCCCCTGGAGTTAGAATAGTAATTTTTACCCCTATACTATCCAACACTTACCCTACTGTTGCACCCCCTGGAGTTAGAATAGTAATTTTTACCCCTATACTATCCAACACTTACCCTACTGTTGCACCCCCTGGAGTTAGACTAGTAATTTTTACCCCTATACTATCCAACACTTACCCTACTGTTGCACCCCCTGGAGTTAGAATAGTAATTTTTACCCCTATACTATCCAACACGTTCCCTACTGTTGCACCCCCTGGAGTTAGAATAGTAATTTTTACCCCTATACTATCCAACACTTACCCTACTGTTGCACCCCCTGGAGTTAGAATAGTAATTTTAACCCCTATACTATCCAACACTTTCCCTACTGTTGCACCCCCTGGAGTTAGAATAGTAATTTTTACCCCTATACTATCCAACACTTACCCTACTGTTGCACCCCCTGGAGTTAGAAAAGTAATTTTTACCCCTATACTATCTAATACTTACCTTAAATGCAATTTAATATTATGCGTTGTAATGGTATGCGTTGTAATGGTAGTATGCGTTGTAATGGAATGCGTTGTAAAGGTAGTTTTTAAAAATGCGTTGTAGTGTCATGCGTTGTAATGTCATGCGTTGTAATGGATTGTGCGTTGTAAAAAATGCGTTGTAAGTGCATGCGTTGTAAAAGTGTGCGTTGTAACGACATACATCCACACAGAAGCCACAGTCGAAGTGAAGGGGTACCCATCACAGGTGATTTCCCACGGAGAAGTTTAGACTGGTGATGAGAACCTGCAGAATTTAGATTACTGTAATGCAGTCTACCTAAGTCCTCCAGAACAGCCCATTTCGAAGCTTCAGTGACTTCAGAATGTGGCTAAAAGATTGGTTAATGGTCTCAGCAAATTCCACCAAGTCTTGGAAAGGAGACAAAACCTGAAACGTTTGCCCATCAGAGAAAGGATTTATCCGAAAGCACTCTGCTCAACTCACAAAATGGTCTATTATACCTGTCCCACTTTTCTGCTAGCCCAGTGACCCCTAAAGGTCAGCCAGATCTTTACCATTGAGTGCCTCTCTCGTGGAGATGAGCCACTTCAAACATGCAAGATCCGACTTCAGAGCTTTCCGGTTGATGAGGACCAAGCAGGGCCGGACTGGAAACGGCAACCAGCCCTGGCAGCTTGCTGTTCGACTGGCCTTGGGGGTGGGGGGCGAGGGGCTAGTAAAAAGCACCTCTCCTGCTTTTGTTACATGGGGCCGAAATTGCAGCACTGCTGCAATACCGGCCCCCAGTGACAAAACCACCCCTCCCCCCATGGCCAGAAAACCAGCCCCACCCTTCCAGCCCACCCGGGAAACACCCGGTGCCCACTACGGCCAGTCCGGCCCTGGATCCAAGTTTTGCTATGACCTCCCATTAAACCCTTATGGTATTTCAAACTTTTTAGTATTCTAATGTGCAGTTACTTCTCCCTTACTCTCACATGTTCCACTTTCTTTTGTGGGATGTTTCTGTATGATGGATTTTGTTTTTTTCTTTCTTTTAGTGGTGCTTTGTTCCTAGGACCATGTGCTTCAGTAAAAGTATATTTAAAGCGTTCCGTTCGCGCGCCGGCCAACGGCCATAGCGAGCACTACCTCGCTAGTGCTGCGCACATCCGTTGGCTGACACGGCCCCGCCCACTCAATAAAACTCCCGCACTGCGGCGGAATTTGCGCCATGGTTAAGGAGTTAAATACAATGAATAATAAGAATAATTGTTGTTATTATTATTGTTATTATTATTATTTTGAATATCAGCTGTGGCTAGTCATTAAGGGTGTAGGGGTCCCATCTCCCACCTTTTTCCGACACAGGAAGGGTGTCTGTCAGGCTGACCTTTTTGTCTGCCAATCTGAGCAAAGGCCAGCCTGACAGACACTCTTCATGTTTGGGTCAAGCAGCCAGGTGAAGTACATGTGCTAAATGCGCAGGTACCTGGCTGCCTGAGCCGAACTTTGCCGGGCTGAAGATGTTACAGCCCTCTGGAGGTGACCTCCTCAAGCTGGCAAAGACTTCTGTGAGCCTACTTCTCATAACGAGTGGGAGCTTCACTCGTTGCCTTGTACCTGGGTGCTTCAGTTTTAAAACCCCTCAAGGACCCAGAGCCTCCATTAGAGAGTGAAGAGACAGGTTTTTAAGGCCTTACGGAATGAGGTATGGGCCTGGAGGCTCAAGTTGGAATGGGGTGGGAGTTCCAGAGCTAGGACGGGGCCACAGAGAAGGCTGTGCCTCCCAACATTGCCTTTCGGAATTTAAGAACAATTACTCGGTTATGGCGGGAAGATCGGAGCTGTCTGGAGGGAATATACCATTGGAACATGGCTTTAATTCCTCCAGGCCTAATGGTATGCAATGCCTTGTGAACAATGCATAAAGCTTTAAAGATAATGCGTTTCTTCACAGGTAGCCAATGGCGCTTGGATATCCCTGCCCAGACTGATTGATATTTTAGAATATCAAGGACCAGTCTTGCTGCTGTATTTTGAACCAGCTGCAACTTGGCTATCGCAGTCTTGTTGATGTCCAAGTAAAGCGTGTTGTAATAGTCTATCCTTGATAAGATCAGTGCCAGAGCCTACTGCTTGCATGCCGGGAGAGGATATAAGGAAACACCTTCCTGAGAGTCCTGATCACCCAGAAACAGGTCGATACCGATTGATTGACCTGAAGGTCAAATGACAGGTGTTTGTCTACCTGTACTCCAAAGTTTTTTGTGGTGTCTGCAGGAGTGAGTAATGTACCGAGCATTTCTGGCCACCAGGAATTGGTCCAAATGGATGGTTAACTGCCAATGATCAAGACCTCCGTCTTGTGTTCCTCGAGTCTGACGTAGTTTTTGCCCATCCAGATGGCTACAGCCTGCGTAGAGTTTTTAAAGTTGGTGGAAATAGCCTCCGTATCTTTGGTAATTGACACGATTATTTGCGTGTTATCAGAAAGTAGATAACGGGGCAATCAACTGCTACTGTGTTTTCACGCTGTAAATTGCAACAGTGAAAAACAAGGGTGGCTGCTAAAGCTCCTTATTTCCTTTACCCTACCCCTTAGGTCTCACGCCTGGGCTACCAGGATCGGGGATTGGAGAAGGAGCATGCCAGTGCTGAAGGCAAGGACTGCGAATATCATGCGGGAATGCTTCCAGCCCTTTCCTGCTTCAGCAGATTACAACACTGATTTTTTCACATAATTTGGAAATGCTCTATAATTACTAAATACTGGCTAACAATAGGAAAAGTATTGACCTCGGTGCTAGCTGAATAGACAGAGCTAGAGGCAGTCCCCGTAAACACTGCAAGATAGGAGGACACTGGGGCAAATATTATGGATTGCTCTTGAATAAAAAGATGCAGGTTGGTGAGATGTACTGGGGGCACCATTGGCAGCAAAGATACTGTATGTACTCGATGCTGTATTGTTTTGCTTTTTCAAAACATTACAAAAGATTTTTTATTTAACAAATAAATGGGGATTCTCTCGTCACTCAATATCCACTGATTTGTGGGACGGCAGTATCTCTGCAAGTGGTATACATCAGACCTGCCAACTCATACAGTGCCACCAACTGTCACACTATATGGTCTCTCTTCACACGGTCTCCCTGCGAAGAGCTGATGTCACATGGTGTGCACACAGTGAGCTGCAAACCCCTAAAAAGCGGGGTTCCAGTTTGTGTCTAGAGGCTATGCACTGCTGGCATCCATTAGGCATTTTGCAAGCTCACTATGACAACAGTGGCAGTCTCAGAGGTCTTTCTTATTTGTTTCTGATGGAGAATATGAGGGTCCTGAGCTCTAAGCCCTGCCCCTTTCATAGCTGGCCAGTTGTGATGGGCTTAAAGAATTGCCCTCAAACTAGATCCCAGCCCCCTCCTCTCACACAGTAAAAATATGTCCAAAATATGATGTGATTCTGTTGGATCAATACCGTTCACGTGGCTTCTTGCATTTTCTGAGGACAAGTATATGTGTAGGCTGAATTTCGAGAGCCGGGATCTTTTTTCCACTTGACCCTGATGAAGGTGAAGAATCCCCAGACTTTCACCTCAATTAATGAAAAGGGAAGTCAGAAGCCTTCTTTCCTGTCCTGAAATGTCATGATCACAGCAATCCTGGAATGATATCCCACTAATATTTCCAGTAAGCTTCCAAAGAACACCACTTTCTTTTTTGTTGTAGCTGTTTTTATTTTACTCACGGGGGCCTATAAACTGTCTCTTGGAATTTGGGAAGCAGAAATCCAATGTATTAATAATTGAAAGAAAGGTACTGGAATGAGTATATCACTAATGTGTCTATTCTCGCACTAACGTGTTTTGGGATCCACCTACCCTCACTCAAAACTAGAATTCAAAGATGGGCCATCAGAAAACATCCGAACAAATGCACCGGAAAATTAACAGAAAAACTGAACTGGAAAACGAAAATGCACAGAAAATGAGAAATATCGTTTGTATTTTGGAATATACTGCAGGAGAAACACTTTATTTTTCTTGAACCCTTTCCTTCCTAAACACACTAATTTAAAATGTCTAACCTGGGGAAAGTGCTTGAAAATTAAAGAGTACCCTGCAGAATATTATGACTGGCCCACTTGACTGAGGATTATTTTCATCAATTCTCTAAAAATACCTTTAGTTTGAGCCCCAAAGGAAAAGTGGGAGGATTAAAGAAGTTTTTTTTTTTTTTTTTGTTTTTTTTTGAAAACCTTTATTTCGAATTTCAGGACACAGCTATTCAGCCGACAGCCCGAGGGTTCGGCAGCATTGCAAGTTAGATACAGTAATGTGTCCCAGATACAGTACGATGAGTAATGCAAAGGTCCAATTTTAAATATACACAGAAAAACACACAACAAACCCCAGCAAGGCAGAAACATTGAAATCCCATGGCGAAAGCCCTCAGGGGAGGCAGGACCCCACTCATCTACTAAGTATAAGACTGTGTGCGGAGGAAGAAGGGGAACAGCAGAGGCCCAGAACGGTTACCAAAACCAAACTGTGCTGGAAGGCAGGTCAGGGGGAAAGCTGTTCCTCGGGAGGTTCCAGGTCCGGGGCAAGACATATTCCCCCCCTGTATTGGTTCCACCGCCCCCAGATGGCATGCCACTTCCGGGGGCGACCTCTAGAGCAGTAGACCGTCTTCTCCCTAAACATGCTCCAATCCATGTTCTCCTTCCACGCGGTCAGCGTAGGGGTCCCTGAGGAGCCCCATAGTCGCGCGATATCCCTTTTAGCTACCATGTTACCCAGAGTCACCCATTGGGTCTGCGCTAGGCCTGGGCAAAAATTTCGTTCCGTTCGCGGAAATTGCGATAATTTGACATTTTTGCGTTCCGCGGAGAGCGCGAAAATGTCAAAAATTCCGGTTTCCGCAGCTTGGCGATAATTTGTTTCTTGCTCGCGCTGTAAAATGATACATTCTCGCGCGCGCGCGATCGCCTTACCTGAATCCCTGCGTTCGCCGACAAGTTTTCTTGATCCGGTCGCGTTCTCCATGAGATGTTGTATTGTTTTTAGCCATTTGCGCTGTCTCGCGACAGTTCGCGCCCGCAGTGACGTCATGCGTCGCGCGATCACGTCTTTCTTCTCGCGATCATGCACCGCGAGAACAACTCAAAACAAGATGGCCGCGCCCGCAAGCAGCCACATGGGTAAGTTGGCGACCCGCAACCATGCAGAAAATCGCGCGAACATGCCGGAAAAAAACTTCCGCATCTTCGCGATATTTCTGCTTGTTTGCGATAATTTTAAACATTCTCGCGATAATTTGCGAAGGTTAATTCCGCAAATTCCGCCCACCCCTAGTCTGCGCCTCATCGAGATCAGTGGGGCCCCAGACGTTCAGGAGGCAGCACCGCGCCTCCGGCTGTACCACAATGCCCGTCACCTCCCCCATAACTGCATGGACTCTCCTCCAGAACTCCACAATGACACCACATTCCCAGATGATGTGCAGGAAAGTACCCACCATACCACAACCCCTTCTGCACAGGCCGTCCTCCGAGAATCCCATGTGGACCAGCCTTGGCCCCGTAACATACACCCGGTGCAGTATTTTAAGCTGCACCAGCCTCAGACGCGACGGGATCGCAACCTCCTTAGGCGAAGAGACCGCTGACTGCCAGTCCTCATTATCCAACTCGAGGCCATCCCTGGTCCACTGTTCTCTCAGCCCCAATAGCAAGTCTGCCCGGACGTTTATCAACTTCTTATATATGAGCGAAATCGTGCTCTCGGGCATATGACCATCAAGGACTCGGTCCTCAAGGGGAGAGGACTCCGGCACCTTCTCACCCTCCACAAGGACTGATCGGAGGGCGTGACGCAGCTGGATATACCTAAAATACTCTGAAGGCCCTAGCTCAAACTCAGTCTGCAACTCCTCGAAGGACTTTACCCTCCCCTTATGCAGCACATCTCCCACCTTGGATATACCTATCAGGTCCCACTTATCAAAGCCCTTCGTGTGCCAGAGTCTTCCCAACCGTTCCGATTCAAACAATGGGGTAGCGAGGGTGAGCCTATCCTTCCAGCCCAGCGAGTCGGTCGCCATCTTCCATACGCGCACCGCCACACCTGTGGGCCCCGTGAGGGACGAGTCTAGGGACCGCGAATACAACGCCCTGTAGTAGTTGCCTCCGCGCAGCAGCCACCTATCCATGGCATACCCAGGGCTAAGGGCAGGGCCGTAAAACCCATGGTTGATCGCGCTCAGCTGCGTGGCCCAATAGTACCGTCGGATGTCTGGGAGCGCAATGCCCCCATCGTACCATGGGAGCGTCAACTTTGAAATAGCTATTCGCGGCCGCCCATCCCACAGCAACGTCCTTTGGAGGCCTTCGACCTCCCGAAAGTATTTGGCCGGTACCCAGTCCAAGGTGTTCTGGAGGGCGTAGAGGAAGCGGGGAAGGGACATCATTTTGAACAGGGCCGCACGCCCAACAAGGGAGAGCGGCAGCCTCCGCCAACCTTCAACATCTCGCCTCAAGCGTGCCAAGGGGGGGAGCAGGTTCCTCTCATAGCGCACAACAGGATCCATGGATATAAAAATCCCCAAATACACAAAACCTTGCTGGGCAACCTGTATCGAACATGTTCTAGGGATCGGTGGGACCTCGCCACTAAGAACGTACAAATACGATTTGCCCCAATTAATAACAAGCCCCGAGTTCCTACCGAACGATGCGAGTACGTCACAGACCACTATAAGTGACTTCTTCGGTGAGGCAAGATACAACAGGATATCATCGGCATAGAGCGAAATACGGTCCTCGTGATCAGGCGACCACCGAAGGCCCCGTATATCCGGGTGCCAACGTATCCACGCAGCCAACGGTTCAAGGGCGAGGGCGAACAACAGAGGCGACAGGGGGCAGCCCTGCCGAGTACCCCTACCAAGCTGAAACGGAGTAGATGCCCGACCATTCACCACAACATTCGCTAGTGGCCCCTCGTACAGCAACCGGACCCAACTCACAAACCCGCGACCGAAACCAAACTTGGCCAGCACGGCCCATAAGTATGCCCACTCCACCGTGTCAAAGGCCATCGTGGCATCAAGAGATGCCACAACAGCCGGTTCACGCAGCGTGCCCGCCCTGGCGATGACGCCATGAAGACGCCTAAGGTTCAATGCTGTGTTTCGGTGCGGGATAAAGCCAGATTGATCCGGGTGGACCAGATCGCCAAGTACCCTAATCAGACGGGTAGCCAGGAGTTTGGCCAGAATTTTCGGCTCAGCGTTGAGGAGTGAAATGGGCCGATAGGAGGCGCATCTATCTCGGGGTTTACCCTCTTTATGTATGACCACGATCGACGCCAGCCGCTGATCCAACGGAAGGATCCCATCCCCCCGCGCCTCCAAGTACATGGCGCGCAGGTGAGGGGCGACCCTATCCGGGAACAGTTTGTACAGATCGATCGGCAGTCCGTTCGGTCCAGAGGCCTTACCCGAATTCAACGCGCGAATCGCCCCCGCCACCTCATCAACCGTGATGTCGCCATCCAAATCGTCCCTATCTATGTCAGAGAGGCAGGGCAACTCGATATCACGGAGGAGATCAGTCGAGTCTTCGGGCGGCCTGTCCGACACAGAGGAATAAACCCTATGAAAATACTCCGCAAAACACTCCACAATCCCCTCAGGTTCCACAATCGCCTCTCCCCCCTCTCCAATCAACTCTGGCACCACTCTATTGACCCGTTCCTTCCTGTCCAGCCACGCCAGGAGTTTCCCTGCCTTATCTCCAACATCATACAGACGGCCCTGTTGTTCCCTGCTAAGGGTCTTGGCGGCTTCTGTCACCAGGTCCCTATACTCCGCCTGCTTCAAGCAAAGCTCATGCAATGAGGACTCTGTGACCTCCTCCTCCATATCCCCCTCAAGGGCCGCAATCTCCTCCTCCACTTGCCGCACTTCGCAATCCCTCCGATTCTTGGCAGTCACCACCAGGGAGAGGGCCTCCCCCCGAAGCACGGTCTTAAAAGCTTCCCACAGCGAGATCGCCGAGTCCACGGTTCCCAGATTGTCCTTAAAGTAATTATCTACCTTCTTTACCAGGGCGCTGCGCATCTTGGGGTCTCGGAAATACCATGGGTTAATGGGGGCCACCCTCCCTCCTCCCTCCCGACCGAGATCCAGCCGGATCCACACTGGCGAGTGATCAGAGATACCACGTGCCATGTGCCTCGCCTCGGATATCAACGAGGCATGTGCGGCCAGAGTGAGCAGGTAGTCAATCCTGGAGAGGCTACCATGCGCCCCGGAGTGAAACGTGTATTGACTCTGTGTGGGGTGCCGGAGCCTCCAGCAGTCTATCAGGCCAAATGTATCCAGGAGGTCTGGAAGCCATTTCTGAGCCCCCCCTGTGTCCCTGGGCGGGTATCTATCCAGCAGTCCGGAGCCCACAGCGTTGAAATCCCCTCCCACTACCAGCATGCCCCCCGGGAGAGTCAGCAAAGCCCTGCCCAATTCAGCAAATTTGGCGGCCTGCAGGGCCGGCGGGACATAAACCGAAACCAAAACCAAAGTCCTTCCTTCCCACCGCCCCGCCACCGCCACAAACCTCCCCCTATCGTCAACAATGGTGGAGTCCACCTCAAAGGGCAGCGATGCTCTAACAAGGATGCCCACACCCCTGGACCCAGAAGAAAATCCCGAGTGTGCAATGAATTTATACCCCTTCCTATTCAGGGCATAGCACGTATTGCCTATGAGATGCGTCTCCTGCAGCAGTACAACGTCTGGCATTGAGCGTTTCAGAAATTGCAAAACAATCCCCCTCTTAATGCGATCCCCCAAACCATTAACATTCCAGCTTATAACACTTAGGCCTCTACCCCCCATCCTCAAACGGAAAGAGGCCCACCCCACACCCGAGGCGCCACCATGGAACAACCCTGAGGATAATCATCATGCCTTGCAGAAATAAACCCCCCAACAACAAATTCAAACTCCCCATAACTCCCCCCACCCTGCACCCCTGCTGCAGCTTAAAAAGCCCCCCCAACTTGCAGTGTGCCTGTCGCCCTACAAAAACAAAAATCTACAAAAAGTACCCCAAGGGAGGAAAAGAGCACCCCTCGTCCTCCCGCAACCCTCCACAGTTACTGCACTCTGTTCAAATCTTCAAATATGGTCAAATCAAGTCAGGCCGGCTTTGAGGTATCAGCCCTGTCCATCCCGGCCACTATCTCCATGCTCAGCTGTGTCGTCCCCGGTCCGTCGCCGGGGCAAAGCGTCCAACCATTCGTCGGCCATAACAGGAGAGTCAAAAAAGAATGTCCGATCTTCATGCACCACCCGTAGTCTGGCGGGGAAAAGCATGGCATATTTTAGGTCCCGTTCCCGAAGTCTTCGCTTCACCCCCAGGAAGCTCTGTCTCTGTCTCTGCACCTGCTGGGTGAAGTCCGGATAAAAATTCACCGACGCATTCTGGAAGGGGACTGGGCCCGTCACCCTCGAAGCTTGCAGGATAGCGTCCCGATCTCGGAAATGAAAGAGCCGGGCGACAATCGGCCGCGGCGGGGCACCCGCCTTGGGCCGTCCGCCCGGCACTCTATGGGCCCTTTCCACCGCAAAAAACTTTCCAAGGCCCTTAGGCTTCAGATGATTGAGGACCAAATCTTCCACAAGCAGGTCCACCGAAGCCTCATCTGAGGACTCCGGGACCCCGATGACGCGCACGTTGTTGCGCCTGGACCGGCTCTCGAAGTCCTCCAGCCGGCGGGCGGCGAGGTCACTCTCGGCCCTCAGCTTCCGGACCTCGTTCTGCAGATCCGCAACCTCATCAGTGAGGCCCGTGGTCTTGTGGTCCAGGTCCTTAACGCGTTCGTTTGTCTTGCCCAGGTCCGAGCGGATCAAGTTGACATCCACCAGGATGGCATCCACCTTATGTGCCAGGGCCTCGAATTGCCGCCCCATCGAGGTCTGCATCCCATCAAGCGCGCCCATGACATCCTGCAGGGAGAGCTCCGGTGTCCCAGGCGAGTCCTCCTTCTGGGCATCCGGCGCCTGGCTCGATCCACTCGGCGATGTCTTCAGGAGGGCGTATCGGTCCATACTGTTGACTTGGGAATACGTTCCCCGCCTGGTGGACTTAGTCTTCAGCCGATCTCCTTCTGCCTTGCCCGACATGATGGACTCCAGGCAGTCCAATGCAGTGAAGACCGTCCCCTCTCAGAGAGAGGTATAAAGAGTGAGCAGGTCCGCCTTGTTCTTCCAAAGTGGCTCGCCGAGCGTCCCCGGGGTTATAAAGCCACCCAGGGCACTACAGTGTCCGGGCAGACAAAGGGAACGAAACCGAAAGTGAAAGAGCGAGGACCTCCGTCCGACAGTTCACACCTCACCAGGCCGTTGTTGATCAACTAGGAGTCGGGCATCCTGCCAACTCTAGCCCCTGGCATCTCCGGGAGTTAGGCCGCAATCTTTCGCCAGTCATAAGTCCGGTTCCCGATGGACGATCCGACCGCAGGCAGCATCAATCGCCTCCCTGGCAACTCAGCGACACGATGCCATGCATACAATCAGGATTAGAGACAGGATAGTCGACGGAGGGCGCGAGGGTCTCGGGAGCTCTAGGCTCACGCGGCCATCTTGGTCAAGCGCTAGGCTCCTCCCCCGATTAAAGAAGTTTTTGATGAGATTGTGTGAACACCGCACTCGTGGCCCACTGGCACCCGCACAATGAAATCCATTACCTGGGGTTGAAATACAACTGTTGTGACTGTGTTGGAGGCCTATGCCTTTGGAGTACATCCTGAAGTTTGCCTAAACACAGTACCCTAATGGGAGGCATGTTATTATTAATGCTTTTAATGATGCATGTACTCTTTCTCAAAAAACTGCTTTTCATCGAAGGGCAAGTTGACAAGTGTCAAATGTATGAGCTTGCAGAAAACTGAAGGTCACACGTATGCAAGTCTCAAGAACACTTCCAAACAATGGTTCTAGCTACTATATCCAACATGCCTTTGTAGCATTGACCCCCATCGTGGTCCGGCTCAAAACGTGGTAGCTGTTTGGGCGATCCCTCACAAAGTGTGCGGATGCCCACACAGTACGTAAATTGCACTGAGGGTAAAAACTGAGTGACGTAAATAAGACCCAGCCCCAAGAAATAAACGCAAAGACACTCAAATTATGTTGTACTATGAACTGCTGGAAGTGTCCAAAACCAGAGGGAGGGGGGCACTGGCGACTCTGACTCCATGCTTACAGATATGTACGTGCCTGCAGATATGTATGTTACTACGTGCAATCCAGATAGTTTTGGGTTTTTACATATTTCTGGTCACAGTCGTGAAACAAGGTAGTTGAGCACAGAACAGCATAATAAAAGCCCCAGTACTGCAAGGCAGATACTGCTCACACCGGGAATAGAGTTGGGAATGGTGAGTTCCCTGGGAGGTTGACATCAAAGATTTTGTACGGCAGGGATGTGCTGGGTGGATGATAGCGGTTGGTTAGGCTTAGGTCAATGTTCTTTTGTAGCTGAGAGGTCAAAAAAAGGATCGAGACATGGCATAATCATGTTTCTCGCATATGCCAAGAAGTATATTTTGTGCTCTAACAAACGCTAGGGAAGAGGCTGGAGTGGAAGGACTTCAAAAAATATAGGTAGGATCAGGAGTTGGTTTAGGTGAAACTCTAATGCACCTTGGGGGCAAACTTCCGGTTATGTTATCTTTTGTGTATTTGTAAAGCCAGACATCCAAGGATATTGAGGCATAGATTTGCACATTTTGCAGCACAAAAATAGAAATTTTGCGGCATTAATGCGGCACTTTGTTTTACTTGTAATCATTCCTTTTCAGCCTTAAGTCCATAGAAACTGTTTTAGCAGAGTATTCCACTTTGGAATAGGCATGTGTAAAGTGTCTGAGACTGTTTGTTTGCTATATTCTCCAATGTGGTAACATTTTGGGGCATAGGTTAAGCCAAGCACAATAGCATAAGGTGGCCAGTCATCCTGTATTCTGTGGCATTGTGCTGACGTGGGGCTAGCGGTTCCAAGTCCCAGAGCCATCTGCTGTAGGACACCAGACCTCGTCCTCAGGGGCACTAGGGCCCAGGATCGTAGTGGGTGGAGGTGCATTGCCGCGGCTCATATAAGCATGCTAAATATTGCTCGAGGCAGATCAGTGGCATGGGGGTGGGTGTAAGCCCTTTCACAATGCAGCCCCCACCTCCATGTGACTTACCGGTGCTGTGTGTGGTCTACACCCCGAATATGAGACTATTCCCATCGCAGTCCCTCTGCTAGCAACCCCCCTGCCCCCAGGCTATATTCATAACAGTAATGCCCTTAGATTCAGACTTGTCGATTTGTTCTGATCACCTGATCTGAATGAAAAACCAAAGAGTAGTAGCCCTTTTATGTTTACAGACCGACAAAGGTACCACAATACCCCAAAAATATTTATAAACATTAAAATGTGTTTAATTACATAAAAATACTTCATATACTTTACATTTACTACATAGGTGATTTTTATGTTTTTAAGTGTATAATAAGTCAATAAAAAAAAATGTCTACAGTACAAAGAAAAACTACATTCAAAATCAATTGTAATACACTATGGGGCTGATTCCGATGCGGTTCATAAATCATTCTGACCGTATGGGTTTGGGAATGGTTTCCGACTGACTCAGATCGGTAGAGTCCGCCCGACCGAGTACAATGCATCTGGATGCTTCCAGATACGATTCGGTCGGACTCCCATTGACTTCAATGGCAGCCTATGATCCGACCGAATGCATAGGCTCCCAATGAAGAAAGGTGTGGCTGGGGAAAATCGGGCACCCTGTGGCGGGCACCCCCTGGTGCCTGCCACACTGTGCATTGCTGGTAAGGGGGGAACCATGGGCCCAATTAGGAAGGTTTTGAGTGCAGGGGGGCCCGCTACGGGCCCCCAAAGTCTCATACTGAGTGTTGATTTTAGTTGGACAGCACGATTCGGAAAGGCTGTCCGAATCCAGCATCCTACTATATTGTTTGGAAACGCGGCCCGTAGAGACGTAAGATTCTGCCCCGTACGGCTCAGTCATACCGAATGCCGTTGGGTTCGGATTGGGATATTCCGAACGCCTAACTCGGTCAGTCAGAAACTTTTCCAATTCGGTCGGAAAGACACGTTCCCGATCCGATTCGGAAAGAGAAAATGCTGTTAGTGTTATAAATAAATCCTATAAATTAACTAAAAAACCTAAACAATAGATGGACATAATACTTTAGACATGGAATTTAGAAAACCGTTGAAATGTACTGAAAAAAACAGAGGTTACAGGGACATTGTAGTTTGGAAATAGAAATTGAAAAAACCTTAGAAATTAAATGAAAAAAACAAAGGTTACATGGACGTTATAGCTAGGTTCAGATTTTACTGGTACAAAACCATTTAAATTCAGCACTTATATTTACCTGAGCTAGCTATAGGTTACGCCCCCGCAATGCACTGCTTATGACCTTACATGTTACATCACTCATGACATGGTCAGTGATATCACTGATGACATCATCCACAGAAGCACTCACACACCTACTTACAACCCCATCTAACCTCTCATATAGCCACACACACAGCCACTCATATACCAATATAGGCCAATACAACTACTCACAAACCCACTCACACATTGATAGAGCCACTCACACACCCACTCACTCTCCCATACTGCTACTCACACAACCGCAGACTCACCAATACAGCCACTCACACACCCACTCACTCATTAATAGAGCCACTCACGCACCCACTCTCACTCATACAGACACTCACACTGATACAGACCATCATAGAGCCACCCACTCACCCATGCAGCCACTCACACACCTGGTCGCTCACCAGTACAGCCACTGGCACAGCCACTCACTCACCCATACAGCTAGTCACACACCCACACACTCACATAGCCACTTACACACCTGCTTACTCACTCATAGAGCTACTCACACACCCACTCACTCTCCCATACAGTTACTCGCACACCCACTGACCCATCCACACAGAGAGCCATTTATACACAAATTCACTAATACAACCACTCGCTCAACCATACAACTACTCCCACACCCACTTACTCACCCATAGTCAATCACACACCCATACAGCCACTCAGATACACACTCACACACAGATAAACACAGCTACTCACGTAATATATTTTAGAAATAGTATCACTCATTAATAGTACACTAAGTATACTAATTTAACTGTTGCAGTACCTTAGTATATATTTTTAACACTCAGAAACTATCCGTAAAGGCTCACAATCCCTGGATGATGTCATCAGTGATGTCATTTAAGATGCCATCACTAATGTCTTCAGTGATATCACTGACCATGTCATGAGTTATATAATATATGAGGTCATAAGCAGTGCTTTGCGAGGCGTAAGTTATAGTAAGCTCAGGTAACTATAACTGATGAATTTCTATGGTTTTGTACACGTGAAATCTGAACCTAATTATAACGTCCTTAAACCTTTGTTTTTTTCAGTGAATATATATATATATCTATATCTATATATATATATTACCTACTGGCGATAGCCAGTAGGTAGTTATAGTTAGGACCACGTTTCCATAGGAAAACCTCAACATTCTATTTTGAATAACTTTGGCGCCGGTCGACGAATCCTCGCAAATTTCGCAAAATAGGTGGGGCGCTACGCTCCGCTCCTACCCTGAAAGTCTCGGGGGGATCCGTCAAGCGGGGGCTGAGATAAAAGGGGGGTCCCAAAACGCGTTTTTCCCATGCATTTTTCCATAGGACCTTTAGAACGAGCTACAGCCCGAACGGCTGAACAGAATTACTCAAAATTTGGCAGAGAGGTAGTCCCTAGGTCAAGGAAGTGCCTTTTGTAGGTTTGGTGTAAATCTGTTCAGTAGATTCTGAGAAAATAGCCTTTAAATCAATATATATATCTGAGCCAGCTTACGGTACGCTTACCGTACGCTTACGGTAAGCGTACGGTGGCGTGCGCGAGCGCGATTCTGATTGGCTCTTAGATCTTAGTAAACATTCGAATCGGCCGAAACCAGGAAGCGGCGGCCGCCATTTTGTCTCTCGCACTGAGAGTGATTTTTAAAATATCAAGCCAAAAAACATGTAAAGGGGCTGTTTTGACAACTCCCTCCCACATAGTCATGTTGAGGGAGTCCCCAAACATCCCCCAAGTGCAAAAACGGTTTTATTTTTTTTTCGGCAATTTCGCGGGGTACGCTTACCGTACGCTTACGGTAAGCGTACGGTAAAAAAATAAAAATAAAAAAAACACTATCCACACTTACCCCACCCCCTGTGCTTTTGGTGGCCGAAAGCCACCAAATGTACAGGGCTTTTGTTAAGGGCAAAAAACACTATCCACACTTACCCCACCCCCTGTGCTTTTGGTGGCCGAAGGCCACCAAATGTACAGGGCTTATTATAAGGGAAAAAAACTTAGCATTTAAAAAACCGTACTAATTCACTGAAAAAACCATAGGTTTCACACACGTTATAGTTAGGAATTAGCATTTAAAAAACCTTGCAAATTCACTGAAAAAACCATAGGTTTCACACATGTTATAGTTAGCGGAAATTTTACTGATAAAAAACCAGTGAAATTCCCCCGTTATAGTTAGCGCAGGCAACTATAACTCACGCGACTGCAATCTTCTGCTGATGACATATGTGTCTTTATGAAAAAAAAATATTTGTAATATATGTATAGCTAAAAATGTATGGAAGAAGACATGGGCAAATAAGTGTCTAAATACAGTATTAGCATCAGCAGAGGATTGCGGTCGCGTGAGTTATAGTTGCCTGCGCTAACTATAACGGGGGAATTTCATTGGTTTTTTATCAGTAAAATTTCCGCTAACTATAACATGTGTGAAACCTATGGTTTTTTCAGTGAATATATATATATATATATATATATATATTACCTACTGGCGGTCGCCAGTAGGTAGTTATAGTTAGGACCACGTTTCCATAGGAAAACCTCAACATTCTATTTTGAATAACTTTGGCGCCGGTCGACGAATCCTCGCGAATTTCTCAAAATAGGTGGGGCGCTACGCTACGCTCCTACCCTGAAAGTCTCGGGGGGATTCGTCAAGCGGGGGCTGAGATAAAAGGGGGGTCCCAAAACGCGTTTTTCCCATGCATTTTTCCATAGGACCTTTAGAACGAGCTACAGCCCGAACGGCTGAACAGAATTACTAGAAATTTGGCAGAGAGGTAGTCCCTAGGTCAAGGAAGTGCCTTTTGTAGGTTTGGTGTAAATCTGTTCAGTAGATTCTGAGAAAATAGCCTTTAAATCAATATATATATCTGAGCCCGCTTACGGTACGCTTACCGTACGCTTACCGTACGCTTACCGTAAGCTTACGGTGGCGTGCGCGAGCGCGATTCTGATTGGCTCTTAGATCTTAGTAAACATTCGAATCGGCCGAAACCAGGAAGCGGCGTCCGCCATTTTGTCTCTCGCACTGAGTGTTGTTTATCAAACATGATGGCCAAAAACATGTTACGGGGCTGTTTTGACAACTCCCTCCCACATAGTCATGTTGAGGGAGTCCCCAAACATCCCCCAAGAGCAAAAACGGTTTTATTTTTTTTTCGGCAATTTCGCGGGGTACGCTTACCGTACGCTTACCGTACGCTTACCGTAAGCTTACCGTACGCTTACGGTAAAAAAATAAAAATAAAAAAAACACTATCCACACTTACCCCACCCCCTGTGCTTTTGGTGGCCGCAGGCCACCAAATGTGCAGGGCTTATTAATAGAGAAAAAAAACGTAATTTTGGCAACATGAAATTATAAAATCGAAATAAAAAAAACACTATCCACATTGACCTCACCCCCTGTGCTTTTGGTGGCCGAAGGCCACCAAATGTACAGGGCTTATTAAAGTTGATAAAAACCGTGCACGGAACGAACTGCGTTAAGTGGGCGCGCACGCCACAAATGGCGTAAAGTAACTTAGCATTTAAAAAACCGTACAAATTCACTGAAAAAACCATAGGTTTCACACACGTTATAGTTAGGAAATAGCATTTAAAAAACCTTGCTAATTCACTGAAAAAACCATAGGTTTCACACATGTTATAGTTAGCTGGACATTTTACTGATAAAAAACCAATGAAATTCCCCCGTTATAGTTACTGTAGGCAACTATAACTCACGCGACCGTAATCCTCTGCTGATGACATATGTGTCTTTATGAAAAAAAAATATTTGTAATATATGTATAGCTAAAATTTAATGGAAGAAGATATGGGCAAATAAGTGTCTAAATACAGTATTAGCATCAGCAGAGGATTGCGGTCGCATGAGTTATAGTTGCCTACAGTAACTATAACGGGGGAATTTCATTGGTTTTTTATCAGTAAAATGTCCAGCTAACTATAACATGTGTGAAACCTATGGTTTTTTCAGTGAATTTATATATATAGATATATATTCACTGAAAAAACCATAGGTTTCAGGGACGTTATAGTTAGCTGGACATTTCACTCTTACAAAACCATAGAAATTCCACCATTACAGTTAGTTCAGCTAACTATAACTTGCGCACCCGCAATGCACTGCTCATGACGTCACATATTACATCATTCATGACATGGTCAATGACATCACTAATGACATCACTGATGACATCTCAAATGACATCACTGATGCCATCATCCAGTGACTGAGTGTTTCTATAAAATGTAAATATGTTTTATATATATGCCAAGGTGTATTGAAGAAGGAAGGGGTGTATAAGTGTCTGGATGGATGATTTAGTTGGTGTGTGACTGACTGTATAAGTGAGTGATTAATTGTGTCTTACTGAATGCATGTGTTATTGACTGATACAGACATTCACACAGTTTAGTTTGTCAGTTGGTGTGTAAGCGGTTGCATGGGTTGGTGAGTAGCTAAATGAGGCTTTATATGGGTTATTGATTGGTTGTTCGAGTATCTGTATGGGTGCCTGAGTGTCTGTGTGAGTGGGTGGGGGTATAACTCTGTGCATAGATGTGTGAGTGGATGATTCACTGGGTGTATGGGTTCAAGAGTGCATCTGTGAAGAGCTGTATGGGTGGGTGAGTGTGTGTATGGGTGTGTTGGTGAGTGAATGGATGCCTCAGTGGTACATGTGTGAGTAACTGCATATGTGAAAGGCAGTATATGTGAGTGTTGGAGTGTGTACATGACTATATGTGAGAGTGGCTGTATGGATCAGTGTGTGCTTGTATTAGTTATTGTAGAAGAGTGTAAGTATGTGTTAGTATATGTTTAAATAAGTGAGGTGGTGTGTGTATAACTGTACAGGTGAGTAAGTGGGAGTGTGATTGATTCTTTGCATGACTGACTAGGTGTGTGAGTAACTCTATGAATGAGTGGCAGTGTGTGAGTGTCTGTATAGATATGTGAGTGCATATGATAATGCCACATGGATGGCTGACTGCATGTATGAGTGACTGTATGGGTGAATAAGTGTGTGTGTGTGTAGACGTAGGAATTAGTGAGTGGGTATGTACTAACTGGTATTGTTGTGTTTATGGTTTCGAAAATGATAGCCTGTATTTTAGAGTGGGTGTATCAAGGGTTATATTAAGGTGTGATGAGGTGCATCAGATTTTCACGTAGATGATGTCATCAGTAATGTCATCAGCGATGTTATTTGAGATGTCATCAGTGATGTCACTGACCATGTCATGAATTATGTAATATGTGACGTCATGAGCAATACATTGAGGGTGCGCGAGTTATAACGGTGGAATTTCTATGGTTTTGTAAGAGTGAAATGTCCAGCAAACTATAACGTCCCTGAAACCTATGGTTTTTTCAATGAATTTCTGAGGTTTTTTAAATGCTAATTTCTAACTATAACGTACCTGAAACCTATGTTTTTTTCAGTCAATTTCAATGGTTTTTTAAATGCTAATTTCTAACTTTGACATCCCTATTAAGTCCCCCTGAATCCTAAAGGTCCCTGGTGGCCAAGTAGCCCACCAGGTACACCCAGTAAGCGCCACAGACCTGCGTTTCAGAGAGGTGTTCTGAGGCCACGCTGCTTTTTACACCACACTGCAAACGTGGCTTATGGCGCACTGCTGCTCAGAGGATGAAGTCCACTTGTGTCTTGAGGTCCTCAGGACACAAGAGGACCTCATCTACCCACCAGCAGTGCACCAGAAGCCGCGTTTGCAGAGTGATGTAAAAAGCGGCGTGGCCTCGGAGCACCTCTCTACAACGCAGCCCTGTGGCGTTTACAAGAGATACCTGGTGGACTAGTTGGCCCCCAGGGACCCTCAGGATTGAAGGGGAATTAATCCCCCAACTTAAAACGCCACACAGGGCGCATTTGCACTGTGGTGCAGGGTGGGGGCGGGGCCTGATGTGACAAGTGTGCAAACGCGCCCTGTGATGCGTTTTAAGTTGGGTGATTAAGTCTCCTTAAATCCTGAGGGCCAACTAGCCCACCAGCTACCTCCAGTAAGCGACACAGAGCTGCATTGCAGAGTGGTAAAAAAAGGGGGCGTGGCCTTGACCACCACTCTGCAACGCAGCTCCCTGGAGGTACCTGCTGGGCTAGTTGGTCCACAAGGACCCTTAGGATTGAAGGGGACTTAATCCTCCAACTTAAAACGGGCCACAGGGCGCATTTGCACACTTAAATAAATCAGGCCACACCCCCTCCCTGCACCACTGTGCAAACGCGCCCCCTGGTGCATTGTAAATTGGGGGATTAAATCGCCTTGAGTCCTGAGGGTCCCTGGGGTCCAACTAGCCCATCAGGTACCTCCAGTAAGCGCCACAGAGCTGCGTTGCAGAGAGGTGTAAAAAGGGGCATGGCCTCAGACCACCTTTCTGCAAGGCAGCCCTGTGGCACATACTAGAGGTACCTGGTGGGCTAGTTGGCCCCCAGGGACCCCCAGTACTGAAGGGGAATTAATTCCCCATCTTAAAATGCGCCACAGGGCGCGTTTGCAGAGAGTTGCTGGGAGGGGGTGGGGACACCGGCACGATGCCAGTCTTTTTTTTATTTTTTTTGAAGAGGGGCTGTGTGGCCCCCCTTCTTTTTTCTTTTTTTGGGCCCTGGGGACTCCATCCCCCAGGGCCTGACCCCTTTTAAAAATAAAAAAAATCTAAACGGGAAGGGGGCTGCTTGGGCCCCACTCCCGTGGCCAATTCTGGCCCCCGGGGACATCATCCCACGGGGCATGGCCACATATATGTATTTATTTAAGGAGAGGGCTGCGAGGTCCCCCTCCTGAGGCCTCTATTGGCCCCGGGGACCCCATCCCCCAGGGCTGGCCTTTATTATTTTTTTTAAATTGGGGGGAGGGGGCCACGTGGCCCCCCTCGCAGGCCACTTCTAGCCCCGGGGACCCCATCCCCTGGGGCCAGCCCTATCTATTGGAAACCGTGGGGGGTGCCCCAATGTCCCCACGGTCCCGCCAGCTCCCCGCCTCCTGCGGGAGCCGGCATTACTTTTCCACACGGAGAGCTGCTGACATGCAGCTCCCCATGTGGAAAAGCAATCTGCTTTAGATTTTGGAAGAGCGAGCAGGCTTCCCTGCTCTCGCTTCCAAAATCCAAAGCAAGTTTGCTATGACAGAGCGGGAACCGCAGGGCTCCAGCCCTGCCAAAGCAAACAGCAATGTCCCGGGGGTGGGCACCCCGGCACACTGCTGGAGCCGGGGCGGTGGGACCACCACCCCTGGGGGGTGGTGGTCCCCAGGGCCATGGAGGGCTCCAGGAGGGGGGCTGCACGGACCCCCTTCCAATGTGATTGAAGCCCCGGGGAGGTGGTGGTCCCCGGGGAGTGTTGGGGGGCTTGAGCACCCCACACAGGTTTATTTATTTATTTTAAAAAGTCCCGGGGGTGGCAGTCCCCGGGGCAGTGGGGGGGCCTTGTGCCCCCTGCGAATATTTCAGAAAAGCCCCGGGGGTGGTGGTCCCCGGGGCTTGGGGGGGCCTTGGATGCCCCCCAAATATTAAAAAGGAAGCCTCAGGGGATGGCGGTCCCCAGGGCTGCGGGAGGGCCGAGTGCCCTCCCGCACATTATTTAAAGCAAGCCCCGGGGGTGGCGGTCCCTGGGGCCCCCGGGACCTGGCCCACCCGGGGGCCTCAATTAAATGAAGCGCGGGAGGCCGTGCTTCATTTTATTTTTTTAGATTTAGGCGGGATTCGCGACCCCAGCGTGAATTTCGCCAACATTTTAAAAACAACAATGATTTTTTGGGCCCCGGGGGTCCTTGTGGGACCCCCTGAGCAGGCCTGGGGGGTCAGGGTGTTACCACCCTGCCCCCTTTTCTTTTTTTTCACCTTTGTTTTACTGTTTTCTTGTGAGTTGGTTCTACCGAGTCACAAGATGGCTGCCAACACTTCCTGGTTTGGAGTGTTGGCAGCCAATCACAGTGAAGCTCGTGGTCGGGAAGGTTCGCGAATCCACCGCCTCTTCATATATCGAAACTTTCATTTTTTGAATTTTTCAGCAACTACTGAACGGATTTACACCATTTAAAAAAAAGGACGCTTTCTGAACCAAGAACTACCTTTTTGCCAAATTTGGTGTAATTCCATTCAGTAGTTCGGGCTGTAGCCTTGGCTAAAGTTTCCTATGGGAAATTGATTTTCCGACCTCTATTTTTTTAATTTCTCAGCAACTACTGAACGGATTTACACCATTTAACAAAAAGGACTCTTTCTGAACCAAGGGCTACCTTTTTGCAGAATTCAGAGTAATTTTGTTCTGCAGTTTGGGCTGTAGCCGTGTCTAAAGTTTCCTATGGAAAATAACATGGAGAAAACACGTTTTGGGACCCCCTTTTTACTCGGCCCCTGCTTGACGAATCACCCCAAAACTTTCAAGACAGGAGCTGACCGGAGCGCCCCACTAGTTTTGGAAATTTCACGATGATTCGTCAAACGACGCTAAAGTTATTGAGAAAACAAAAAATGCTTTTTGTGTGGAAAATAGGTCCTAACTGTAACTACCTACTGGCGACCGCCAGTAGGTAATATATATACTGATTTTTTTTTACAGTTAGGTGAAAATTTCAGTGACAACATTACTTTTTAAATGCACAAAACCACTGAAATTTTCCAGTTATAGTTAGCTCTAGTGCTCTATGGTAACTATAACCGGAGCCACTGGAATTATGCGGCAGGAGAGGACCAAATTATGCAGCAGGGTTGAGTAAATTATGTGGCAGGAAAAGGCTAATTATGTGGCATAATGCTGCATATTTTTTAATAGTATTACTTCATTATTTTGTCATCTTTAAACTAGGCAACACTGTATGGACATTGTTTGCACCTCATTACAGACAGTTACACACCCAAATATTGCAATATGCAACAGAAAGGTGACAAATCCAGGTTTGCAAAGGGCCTTCCACTGTGCTGCAACACAATTCATTGCATTTTTAGCAATGTTTGAATCGTTTGAGCTAGAAGCAACATTTTTTTAAATTAAAATCTGCAGCTCATGCAGTACATCATGGAATATGTGGCAAATTCAGCAAATCTATAATTATGAGAAAATCGGCAATGATTTCTTTGCAAATGTTGCAGTAATGTTATTAATGATGTCTTACAAGATTTCATGAGTGATGTAATATGTGGGGTAATTAGTGGTTCAGGTTTTTCAGTGAATTTCTAGGATTTTTTAAACGTAAAGTAATTTCTTGTTACCATACATAAAGCTGGCCTTAGGCCATGAGCAACAGGAGGTTGGCCACAGGCCAGGCCCAGTGGCTAACCTACCCAAAGCCAGCCAACCCCACGCTGCACATGGTGTTTGGCCATGCGCAGCATCATCCAACCCTCCACAGACAGCCAACTCCATGTTGCACACCGCCTTTGGAGTGCACAGCGCAGGGTTGGCTGTCAGGCAGTAGTTCCCAGGGCATTTTTTATTTTTGAAGTGGAGGGGGATGTATGGCCACTCTTCCTGAGCCACCGGAGTCCCCATTCCCGGTTACTTTAATAGGAGAGAGGCTCATAGCCCCTATCCCTGTGCCAATAGTGGCCCCAGGGATGTAGTAAAACCATATATGTAATGGGGTTGGGGGCACAAGGCCCCCCTTTCGTAGCCAATAGCGGCCCGTGGACCCCATCCCCAGGTCCAAAACATATATATTAAGGGGAGGGGGTGCACAGCCCCCTCCCCTAGCCTTAATAGGCCTTGTGGACCCCACCCCCTTGGGCCATATTACAATAAAAAAGGGGATAGGAGAGTGCACTCTCCCAAGCCTTATTAGGCCCTGAGGACCCCATCCTCGGGACCACATATCATTATAAAGGGGAGGGGGTGTCATGCAAACTCACTGGGTCCTCTCTAAATTATGGTGGGTGCCCTGTGCCCACTAAGGGCACCCAACAAGCACCACGTTGGGGCTGCGGGGGGAGCCCCAGGGCTCCTGCAGCCCCAAAGTTTCCTGAGTTCTAAGATGGCTGTGGCCCCATCGTTGTTGCAGCCAATCAGATCACTAGACGAGATCGCTCGGGTTCACGGATCCTCCGCTGCGTGGAATATGCATAGTTTTTGAGTATTGATTGCTCAAAAGCTACTGAATGGATATATACAAAATCACAAAAAGCATTTTTTCTGGACCAAAATCTAGCTTTCTGCCTAATCTGGTGTAAATCTGTTCAGTTGTTTGGACAATAGCTGTGTCTAAAAGTCCTATTGCAAAATAAATGGAGAAAATGTGTTTTGGGACTCCCCCTTTTTCTTGGCACCTGCTTGACGGATCCCCCTGAAACTTACCAGTTAGGAGGCGAGTTATCAAAAAAAAACATTCTGGGTAAAGTTGTGAAGAGATTTATCAGATGGCGGCAAAGATATAAGAAAACCCAAACAATGATTGGAAACACAATCCTAACTATAACTACCCAGTGGCGACTGCCACTGGGTAATACATACATATAAAACTTTGTTATAGTAAGGAAAACATAATGTTTTTATTTCTTTACAAAAGTAACTTAAACTACACAAACTTTAGAAATTTTGTAGTTATGTTATGCAATGTTATTGAAGCTTGTAGCTCGCACAGATACTCCAAAGAGTGTCCCGACACGAGCCAAAAGAGGGTAAAGAAGGGCTGATTTAGATTAAAAGAAGCGTTTACATTCTGTTTTGGGGTCCTGGGTGCTGCGAAGGGCAAATGGAAGCGATTTCCAGGCCGAGGCGGCCATTAAAGCAAGAGAGCTGCCACCCATTCTCTTGAGATGGAAATGAGGAATGTGAGCAAGAAGCAGAGAATCTGAGCACAGCTGTCTAGCAGGAACATAGAACCTGAAACGTTTCCTTAGATAGATTGGACCAAATCCATACAAGGCAGAATGTGCCAGGGCAAGGGCTTTGAAATTAAATCTTTCGGCCACAGGCAGCCAGTGGATTTGCGCAGATGTTGTCTTACGCTGATTTTTATAGGAATGTTAAAAAGAAGCCTGGCTACTGCGTTCTGGTCTACCTGCAGTCTATTCAGCAGATAGCCCGGTAAGCCAATGAACAAAGCGTTGGCATAGTCAATACGAGACAGTATCAGGGCGCGAGTAACCGTTTCCTTGGCCACCCTAGGGCGGAGCGGGAGAAATTTTCTAAGGGATTTAAGTATACCGAAGCAATGCCCGGCAAGCTTCTTGATCTGAGTAGTAAAAGACAGATTCTTATCAAACCATATCCAAAGATTTTTGGCAGATTGACCTACCGAAGCAAGCATGGGATATTCCGCCAGCCAGAGTTATTCCCTAAACTGCTGGGGGAAACTCCCAAAAAGGAGGATTTCTGATTTATCCTCGTTGCATTTTAATTGCGCAGAGGAGAGCAATTGAAAAACTGCTGTCAGACAGTTTTTAGCCGAAGAAGTGGAAAGCTCGTTTTTTTCCCAAGTAAACAGAATATGTGTATCATCTGCGCACACAATAATTTTGGCTCCAAGCTCCTCAGCCAACTGAATCAGGGGAGTGACATATATGTTAAAAAGAAGGGGGCTCAAAGAGAACCCCTGAGGCACTCCTGTGGTCATGATCTGAGGGGAGGAAGAGGAAGGAGGAAGCCAAACCTGTTGTGTTCTACCCTCCAGGAATGACTTCAACCACCTCCAGGCCAACTCTGAGATTCCTATGTCCGAAAGGCGAGCCAGCAACAGGGAATGAGGTACATTATCTAATGTGTAAAGGTATACTTTACACTTGCACTAAAATTACTATAACGCGCGCATCTCTGTACAGTCCAATCAATTCGCTAGCCTCACTACATTAACTATACCTACTGCCTTCCCCATGCACTAATTATACCCATCATATTACATCAGTTTAGCATGTTTAATGATAGCATTCAAAGAACACTCATGTCAACTTAAATTAGATCATTTATGAGGAGAGTGTGTATTGTACATGGATGGGTTATAGTTGTAGTGTGGCTAGAGAGTTGACAGGACTGTATACAATGGTGCACAAGTAAAAGTAATTTTAGTGCAGGTGTAAATTATAACTTTAAGCTATAACTATACAATTTCTTAGGTTTGTGTAGTTTAAGTTGGTTTTGTATAGAAATAAATTATTTTCCTAACTATAACTAAGATTTTGCCTTTTATTTTTTTCATTGAATTTCTATGGCTTATTTTTTAATTATTTTTTTTCCCACCACAACACAAGTGCAGTCCATCATTGTTTTTCTTTTTATGTGTTTTCAGACAGAACTTCCTTTTTGGTTACGTTACTATGTCATCATTAATTCTTGCCAATTTTATTTGTCTTTTGTAGGTTCTCCATTGACTAAAACCACTAAAGGTTCCTCTATTTCACGTTCAAGTCCAAGAGTGGTTATGTTTTTGTTAAAATGTAATGGGAGAAAAATAACTGTTGCTCTCAGTGCTCGCATTTACTCATGTGGCTGAAATTTCTCTAATTTGGGTTGCAGTCTGACTGTGGTTTGAATCAAAATGCTTTCATATAAATTCAGTTGCTGTAGTTCTGAAGGGATTGGACATATTTCCAAATTGCTATGAATTGCATGTGAAGGCATGAATTGATGGTCTAGTTTTCCAAGGCAGTAATTTGCAGATTACATGGTATTTGCTAAGATCGTATCTTTCTTCTGCAAACAGAAAGAGTGTTAGATTTCTCCATTGAATGTTATCCTCATTTTTGTTTCTGTTCAACAAGATCAATCATTCTTACTTGTTTCATATATTGTGTACTTCAGCAATAAATGCAAATCTGATTAGGGATTTCAGAAAATGTTTCTTGAACTTCAGGAATATCCATTTTGTAACTGCCTACATCCATTAATAGATTTTCTGTTTCATGTCCAGTAAAGGCAATGTCTGAACAATTATTTTTCTCAGAGAGTGGATCAGAGTATTTAGATTGGATATAGTCTGTAATATTGTTGATTTGTGTTGGATTAAAGTGATGTAGAGCATAATTTAGTGCTTCCAATTGTAATTATGGCGTTTTCACAAAGTATAATGTCTGCACACGTTTTCTGATTGTTGAATGATGTCTGAGGAGCATTTTGATATGATGAAAGTTGTGTTACACATGATGTTTGGCAACAAATGTAAATCTGATTAGGAATTTCAGAAATTGTTTCTTGAAATTCAAGAATATCCATTTTGTAATTGCCAAAGTCCATTCATGGATTTTCTCTTCCAGTCCCAGTAAAGGCAACGTCTGGACAATTATTGTTTTCAGAGAGTGCATCAAAGTATTTATATTGGCAATACTCTGTAATTTTGCTGACTTGCGCTGGATTAAGAGTGAAGTAGAGCATAATGTAGTGCTTCCAATTGCCACAATGATGTTTTGACAAAATATAATGTCCGCACACGTTTACTTACTGTTGAATGATGTGTGTAGAGCATTTTGATATGATGGAATGTGGTGTTACACATATGATTTCCCAAATAACCTAAAGAATGTCCTTGGAGGTTAGCAATGGTCTGAAATGGGCACAAATCAAAGTTTTGGAGCAGTGTGTTTTTTTTTTTAAAGTAGTTATGACATTTCATATTTCATTAGAAATGTCCTCCACTTCAGAACTGATGTGCCTCTGATATTGCAGATAGCAATGCATTTCCATTCATATACACAGTTGTGTTTTTTTGTCCTGTAAGTCTTCAATAAATATTGGGGTTTTTCTCCTCAATTTCCTTGAACACATGTTACAGAAGTTTAGTCTTGTTAATTACTTCTTTAGTGGTTTATGTATTAAACGGTCAAGTGTTTGATTGATTCATTATGAAAATGAAGTTTTCTTTTCACATGAAATGCTTTTTCTGCAACATGTTGAACATATTTTTTCTGTATGAGTTCCTCTGTCTTTTTCCTTAAGAAAGGAAGTGTTTGAAGCACATTTTTCTGGGCACGTGTTTTAAAATGCTTTACAGTTATACTCCTAAATTTGCCTCTTCTTACGAACGTGTATATTTTTCGTGAATAGCAGCATTATCTTTGTTTGAATAGCTAACTCTTAAAGTTGCTATGTTTCTAATTGCTTGTTGTTGTTAACCTTTTTACTACTAATGTTATGGTGTGAAGAAACATTAGAAAAACATTTGATAGTCTTACCAGTACTGGTGTTTGCTTTGGGAGTCCAACTTCTCTCTGTTCAATTATTTTCTTTCTCCTCTTGGTGTAGCAAAATTTTCTTTTTTGCTTCTGAACATACTGTTTTTTTAGGTATTGTTTTCAATTGAAATAAAGCTCTGTTGATTTAAAAAAGTCAGCAGAGTCTCTATGCTTGTTAATGGTATCAGCAGAATCTTTGTGGTTGTTGGTGCTATTTAGTAGTATTGGGCTATCTTTATAGCCCACTTTGTGTTACTATTATTACTTTCTAGTCAGCAGAGTTTCTATGTTGTTGTTCATATTGTGCTGTACTTCTTAATTTTGTTCTTATTTTTATTTGTTTACTTTGACTTTAACGGCCAGTTCCGGTATAAGCGAAGCCCTAGAAGCCTCTGATAAGCGGTCAGTAAGCGCTTGGGTGAGAATCTTTAATGATAATAAATCTGCTGCTATTCATGAAAAAATAAAAGATAAACGGAAGAAAAAAGAACGTCTGCAGATCCAAAGAGCAATATGAAGCAGAATTAACAAACTTAATGCTACAGTAATAAGAGGTGCTAATTTTAAACAAATGCAATTTTATACAAAATGGTTAATATATAGGAATCCATCATTTCTACATAACATATATCCCCAGATTGACGATAGGTGCTTTCGCTGTGAGAAGGAAGGAGGAGGCACTTCGTCTCATATTATTTGATATTGTCAAAAAAATAAGAATTTATGGGAAGAAATTGACAAATATCTCAGAACAACCATAGGTCAATCTATAACTATTGATAACTACATTGCAGTTCTGGGATGTTCTCCAAATGCAACACTAAACAATATGCAAGAAGAATGCTTATTCATATTCGCCTTAGTGGCAAGATCACTAATTTTCCAAAATTGGCGTAGTAACAATGTACCTTCTTTCCAAGCCTGGAGAGCTAAACTTCATAAAGTTAAAGAGCTAGAGAGACGATATGCATTAAGATCAGGGTCTCTTAGGAAATTCTAGAAACGTTGGAGATCCATAGGAAATTAGTCCGGGATTGGGGTGAAAGGAATGTTGTTTGAGAAATTGTGCAATTTCCGATTCTCTATGCACTCTTAATTTGCTGTTCTAAGACCAACATATATTTATGTCATGTCGTCAATTGTAATTTATATTGAGCACTTACACACTCTACTCTGTAATTGTACATTGTATCATGAGTTGAACTCTCAATAAAAAATAATTTAAAAAAATATTTTAAGAGCCACTTTATATTATATCCAACTGTATTTTGTTATATATGTTTTTTTATTTCAGTAGGTACCAAGGTACTTTCTAGATGTATTCACAAGAGTACAGCAGTACTCTGTAAACTTTTTACAAAATATATAGATCAATAAAACTACTTTTCCCTACCTCTTCAAAGTTTGCTAAACTGCCTAATGTCTTCCTCTACATTTAAAACAACAGTAATAACCTGTATTTGATATTTAACCACTTAGCAAAGGCACATTGGGGTCTAAAAAATATGGCTGTCTTTTCATTTTGCAAAGCCTTTTATTGTGACCTGTGATTGTTGCTATGTATCTTCTCCATAGTTCCTAGTTCCCTGCAGCTCAGCCAGTGTGTGTGTGAGGTCACAGAATGTTGGTGACTGCTTGGTTGGTATGAGCAGCAGGGATGCTGCTTCTAGTGGGGTGTTACCTTAAACATACCTACATCATATAACCTACAAAGGATCTATCTTTATTTACAACACTGGTGACGATTCAGAAACTGAACCACGCGTAAGGAATTAAATGAAAGGAGATGGTTACTGAAGAAACTAAGAGAAAAATTAATTGAAGCCTGACGGAAAGAGAAACACCCTGGAAGCCCCACCAGTATCTTTTACATTGGACAGCCTACAGTTAACAGTAGTGTTTGGCATTTAATTTTCAAATATACACTGATGAACTGAGTTGAGCCACGTCTGCTTTGTTAGCCTAGCTGCACAAGATTGATGGTGCTTTGATCATTAGAAGTCTACCAGACAACATGCCAAAAGTGAGGTACTGTTTAGGGCATTGTTTTATATCGTATTGATGATTTAAGACCCTTTGCATGTTCAACGTCTAAGTGAGCCATTATTTGGAGCGAGGGAGAATTTGCGAGAGTGCCTCTACGCAAGCTGTGGGAGACCCAGGACTTGAGCGTGTGTTATTAAGGCCATTGTGAAGTACCTCACCACGACCTTACTGCGAGCGGACCATGTGCCTCTGTGTGACCCAAAAGGAAAGTGGATTCATTGCGAGCATCTATGTACGTGACAGGCTGCATAAATGGTTTGGAGCTTGTATTTCTTTTTGGCTTACCATTGTAGTGAGGATATTCACTGTGGCATGTGAATATGCCACGTCGCTGCCATGCACTGTTTAGCGAGGACTAATTGTCAGTTATGCAAGGCTGGCATACATTGTTCTTAGAATTCCTGGAATTTATTAGTATGTACCCCGAGACTCTTCAGCGTTGTACACGTGTCAGGGGTCTGACTGACGTAACAGCTCGAAGGATGGAACACACATTGCTGCTTGATGGAAAAGTGGAAGGGGTATACAACCTGCGTCAATACCTGTGTAAGCGTGAAGAGGTATCAGTATGATGATTTTAACAAGCACTGCGGGCACTGAAACTCGTTCAACTGCAAGCATGTGGATAACTAGAGGCTTAAACATGCACTGCAGCCTTAAACACGAACTGCAGCATTCAACTGAAATTTAATGCAAATTGTAGTGTAGGAACTGGAGCATAGAGAGGTGATGTGTCAGGTGAGAAGTCACTCACCGGAGAGGAGGTTTTAGGACTCGCTGCCAGTGAATAATTTTATGTGAATGCTGAATTGTTTTACTTCAATACTATGTGGAAGTTTCTACAATGCTGTTCAAATTTTGTAAAATGCCATTGCTATGGTCCGTTATTAGTATATTTTGAGTACTTACCCCTGGTTCTGTTTGGATGCAGAAGGGGTGTAGAGGGTGTGAAGTCATGATTGAGTTAGTGTTGTAACTTAAGACTAATACTGGGTGAAGAGTCCAGGGGTTATGATTCTGCTTGATGTTGAGTAAATTCCCCTGGTGCAGTAGGGGAGTAAGTAAAGTGTGGTTTTTAAGTTGAGATGATCTTCCTTCAGGAGTGGAGGAGATGGTGTTGGCTCTAAATATACATTGAGCCCGGTGTATTTCCCATTGCGAGGATAGAAAGACACTTATTGTGAGGGTTGAAAATCACCCATTGTTCTTTCACAGGATGCCCTGTGTGTGGGAATGAGTGAGGGTTGAAGGACACCCACTGTTATTTTGACAAGAAGGCCTGTTTGTGGGGATGAGTGAGGGTTGAAAGACATCCATTGTTATTTTCACAAGATGCCCTCTGTTCTGGGGTTGAGTGTGGGGTGAAAAGAGACCCTTTTTGATAGTCACAAGATGCCCTCTGTGTTGGGATTAGGTGTGGGGGTAAAGATCCCTTTTTCTGTAATGTCCTTCCTAAGGGGTTAAGGGTGTGTAGTTGGAGCATGTGTGTTACACCCTGGTGTATGTACTCTCCTTCCAAAGGGGTTATGGGCATTTGTAGGGGCATGTGTATTGCATCCTGATGTGGTTATGGATGATGTGTTGTAGGGACATTTGTGTTGCACCCTGATGTTGAGTAATTTGACTTACCTGTTGAAGATTTGTTAGTCTAAGTTTCATAGGACTAATTGATCATTTTCTTCCATCTTTTGTCCTTTTGATTTATGTTTAATGAGTTCTAATATTTATGGGACTGGTTGATTATTTATATTTTCAATTGCCTCTCTTAGGGGAGTGGGTGTGTTGTGACCTGTGATTGTAACAATGCACCTTCTCCATAGTTCCCAGTCATCTGCTACTCAGCAAGTGTGTGTGTGAGGTCATGGAATGTTGGTGACTGCCTTGTTGGTATGAATGCCAGTTGGAGGGAGTGGGCTGAGAAGCCAGGATGCTGTTCCTGGTGGGGCGTTACCTTAAACCTGTAACCTGTAATGACGTGGTATCTTCTTAAATAAACCTACATCATATAACCTACAAAGGATTTATTTTTATTTACAACACCTTTCATTAACCAATCATTGTTTTTCGTCATTACCAGGTACTGCTGTATACCACAAAGGTACTGCAGTATACCACGGTCCAATATATCACTAAGTGTTTGCTCCTTGTTACTTAAAACCTACTAAACCAATTTAGATCTTCTAACATAAAGGACCCTTTCCACACCATAATCTATTCTCTTGACAAATGTAATCAAAATCTGTTCCGCCATTTTGCTGTTACGTCTGTTTAAAAAGTTAATGGAGGATGCATTGGTGGAAAAACTTGTTTTTGACCCCCATTTTTTCTTTGTACCTCCTTAGCTAATCATCACAAAACTTTGCATCATCAGCCAATGTAGAAAAAGGAATAGGTTTGAAAAGTTTCACGGCGAATCGTCAAATGGTGGCAAAAGATATTACCAATCAAAAATCTGAGGTAGTCCTAGCTCGATGAATCCTAACTATAACGACATGGTGGCTACTGCCATAAAAAAAATATATATATATATGTATGTATTTATATCTATATATATATCTGTGTGTGTGTATATATATATATATATGTATGTATGTATATATATATAGACATACATATATTTACACACACGCATATATATATATAATCACTGAAAAAAACAAATATTACAGGGAAGTTATAGTTAGGAAATGGAATTTAAAAGACCTTAGAAATTCATTGTAACCATGTCATGAGTGATGTAATATGTGAGGTTATAAGCAGAGCATTGTGGGGGCGCGAGTTATAGTTACCTCAGCTGACTATAATTGTTGAATTTCATTGGTTTTGTACGAGTGAGGCAAACACAAGGAGATGATGGACGGAGCACTGAAACCTTACAGACACTCACCCCCAGTCACAGATCTGGGTTGAATCCATCATCGTTCTTTAGCTCACTTTGCCACCCCAGTTCAGACCCAGCTATATGCAAATCAGTCTTGACCCTGTCCCTCATGGGAACAGTCCAGCCCAAACTGCCATGCCAGGACTGGTACAAGTGAAACCTGACAAAACGTTTTTTCAGTGAATTTCTAAGGATATATATACTCCCCTGGGTTCCGAGGCTCACAATGAGCAGCAGTCTGAGTTGATCTCGGGCAGCCCTGAACAACAACGAATGATCCTCTGAATTACAAGGAACACTCAGACACTTCTTGTTGCAGTAATCCGATTTAATGCATTGCTTCCCCTTTCAAATGTGATGCGTTTCACCTATCGAGGATTGAACACATGGACCAATCCATAGTATGCGAGTCAATGAAAGATTCAGTGCTGGGAAATAGGGGAGCTCTGGCGACGAATCGCACGATCCTCCTGTTGGTTAGGGCACTTCAGCAGCATGGAGCAACTGCTGTGAAGCTGTAAATGGACTAGTGCTTGGATAATTATTATGCTGTAGAAGAGTGCAGAAAAAAGTAGGCCTGGGCATAATTTTTTGTTATGCACATAAAGTCACACAAAATCCATGTATTTTACATTCTGGAACTTCGTGAAATATTTTGCCATTTCGTGGGTGTGAAATTCCCCGTGCTTTTCTTCCGAGGGACTATGCCTCAAGCAGAGAGAGACTTGCTGGAACAATAAAACAGTAGCCAAGAGCCAGTGTCCTACCGGTGTCTCAAATTACTTTTGCGCACCAGACATGATCTGACGTTAAATGTTGATGTGAGATAACGGGCGAGGACACTGCACCATATATACACATTTTCAAATAATTATCATGACAATGAAGTGTAGTTCAAAAAATATATATATTTCGCCCACCCCTAAGAAAGCAGACAATATTATTTTTGCACTTGTAATGACATGAGTGGACAAAGAAGGGGTTTTAATGTAAGCCTTCCACTTGCCACATTCACCTGAACAGAGTAATTAGTTTCTTCTTATATTATTAAATAAAAACATTATAAATGAATAATCTCACTCTCCTGGTCAGTCAGGGTTTTACACAAAGGCAAACTATATGCATGAAAATACAATCAAGTCAACGTGAGGAAGAGACACTCGTCTTACCTTCCCTGGTTCCTCCTGGAACATAAAAGAGCGATACTTGGCAGGGGGAGGAGCCAGCAGGAGGTCTGTGAATGCTGCTGTGCCCAGCTCCACTCGCTGAATTCCTGGAGGAGTCAAGTTGTCATCTGAATCATCAGACACTGATATCTTGGGGATGTCTATGTGTAACAAGAAAAAAATAGAAGTAATAGACCAGGTTGAAAAGCAGATCTGTGAAATGGTATATCCTTTTTTTGGCAGACCTTCAATGCACAGTAAATAGGTTGTGACCCTGCCACCACAGAACAAACACCCAACATAGCAGTGGGGCAGAGTGTTGATATGAACGTCCAGTTTTTTCATGAAGAGCTTAACATTGGGGTAACATTGGCGTACAGTGCTTTATAAAAACAAAGGGGCATATTTACAAGCCTCTATCGCCACCACAACTTTACTTTCAGTGATGTAGTGATGGCGATAGGGGCCTTGACTTATTTACAAAGCAGTGTTAAGCCACTTAATGCTGCCTTGTAAATAAGGCACCCTTTCACTCTGTACTTAGTGTGAAAGGGGAGGGCAATGGGTGTTGCGGTGGGCGTTTCACCGCAACACCCATTGATTTTGACGCTGTCCCCTATTTACAAGGGCAGCGTAAATAGACGGCAGCGCCAAAATTAAGACGAGGGAAAACCTGGTCTTAAACAGGCGAAAGGAAGAGAAATGCCGTTTTGCAACTTCTCATAGAAGTTACAAAATGGCATTTAAAGATTGTTTATGTGCAAGAAGGGGGACCTTCCTTCCTGCACATAAACAATCTTCCCCTCAATACAGGCACACTAGTGCAAGGGTGCCTGTGTTGAAGCTAGACAGCTAAGCGTATCGCCAGCGCAGGGGGAAATGCAGGGTTGCACAATATTATTGTAAATATGGTGCAGCCCTGCGTTTCTAAAGTGACGGAGCGTGTCGTTAGCCTGCTTGGCTTAACAACACGCTTTGCTACTTTCTTCTAAATATGTCCCAAAGTGTCAAGTTCGGGGTCTCTGTGTTAGTGCTCAGGCCTCCAACTTCCACAGCCATCAACTTGACAACTAGTCCTTTTACCATGATACTTAACTTCAGCAGACTTTGGGTTGGACGATCTGCAACACATTTATCAAATTCAATTATGTCACTAAGCCTGAATTTGAAAACCTATCCATAACAGCTTTCTCACAGATTACCTCTTTCGACTTTGAAGGTCAGAGCCTGCATATTTTCACATTTTTTGTCAGGAGCGTAGTTTGGTTAGTAAGATTGGGGGGGGGGGGGAGCATCAGATTTTCCGACCAACACGCTGGCACATAATGTTACAATACATTATATGACAAGCAGGGCACATGAGTGGGACTTAAGAGGTAGTGGAAATGGACAGGAATACATATTAACAGGAGGACTAAATGAGAAAAACAATATTTGGTTAAATAAACATGCTTTAGGGCTTTCAAAACAGAGATGGGTGAGTGTGTGTGTTTTTGTCAGTGTATCTATGCAACAATCCCAGGTGAAATCCAACAGAGACCTCACCATACCCTACTGAAGAACCTGTACCCAACTATTCATTAGAAAATACATTTATTAGGGGGGGTGTAAAATCTCAAACACCCCCCCTGAAGCTACGCCCCTGGTTCTCTTTTTGTATTCAGGAAGTGCCTTAACAGTCGGAATTTCAACTTATGCAGGTCATATCTCCCTTCCTGAAAAGGAGGTTACTTAAGCTTTTATGTCCCCAACTGCCTGTTTCTCCCCATTTTTACCTTTAGGAAACACCATTTGCTTTGCTCCTGCCCCAACTCTGATACAAGGGTCCTGTCAGATGTTGGGTTATTTGATGACTGCTGACCACGGCGAGCCTTGGAGGGCATAAACGGACAGCTTTCAGCATTCATCACGCCTAAGTGCAGGTACAACTTTGACCCAACCCTATTGAGCACGCCTCTGATTGTCAATCATGACACCCAATGCCTCCCACACAGGTCACATTACAAACCCACGCTCTGCTAACTATGCACAGCTACCGGGGTAGACTCTTGCCCGACCATTCAGAAAGTGTGTAGGGCTTATGAAGAGCTGTACAAATGCTGCAATGCAATACCCCACGTAAATCACCAAAGACCATTCCTGCACACTTTGGAGCAATGACATCCAGGCTATTGTCAAGAATGTATATATATATGATCTGTACATTTTGCCTCTTTCCACAGTTGAAGATGCCTGAACTGTCCAAGTTCCAAACTACTTCTGTGAACTAGCACACTAGGATTGGATCTTAAGACCTGTGCCCTAATCTCTTCGAAAGTTGCTGTCTGCCGGAGAACATGGATCATGTAAGCAATAGATCCCACCGGTTCTCGAGTGGTGCTTCAGGAATTTTGTAAATATTGTTATTGGTTTCAAAGCATTACAATACAATGTGCTTCACGTGCAGGTGTGCAAGCGGAATGAACGGTGATGCATATTCATTGTGAAAGAAGCGATAGCGGTGGCTCTCTAATGCAGATCACTTTATCAGAGTGATAGGATGTGATCCCCCCCTTTCAGATCTACCAGACGTGTTCTCTTGATGGACATGTACATCAGCTCTAAAGGGGTTACCTTGCAGGAACCTCAACCTAAAAAGCCAAACTCTACCTCTTTCAAATATCCTGGGTTTGAGGAAAGCAGACACGGTTTGCAAGGAGCTGTCCACCTAATGGATGGCCCAGCCAACAGCTCTGGGTACCCCACCTCTTCATTCCATTCTGTCCCTCAAAGAAGGGCCAACAGAGGTTTTCTCTTAAATGGTGAGCCTTCAACTCAGCTTTAAAACTACAAGTTGTCCTCTGAATGGTCTCTGGCGAGGGGGTCTTTACTCTTTACTTCAACCAGGCGCTTTTAAAAGCATAGCCCTGAATTCCAAAGAAGTCAATAAGAATCGTGATCTAAGTTGGCAGGCTAGCCTGCAGGCCCGACAGAAGATGGGAGGCAGGTGGGGCATAATGGCCTGTCTGTGTATTAATGAAGAGGCAGCTAAACATGGCTATACCACAAGATGGCGCCAGATGCTAGAGCAGCATGTGTTATTGTGTTGTTGTTTTTTCGCTTGAGGGTACTTCTTTTCTGCGTTCAAATCAAGTTAACCTGGGACTGCAACAAATTCTGACAGGCCTGCCTGTTGGCCCAGGAACCACCTCAAAACAAGGTGCATTCCCGAGGGAGCGAATGGTAAAGGGAAAACGCACAAAGATGAAAATATAAAAAAATGTCATCTGCAGAAGAGTTTTCAAAAGGTTAAGGGACCTGTCAAAAATCAAGATCCTTGTGGAGAGAGCTTGGTAGCTACAGTTCGGATAAACAGGAATGGGCGGGTGAACGCTAAAGTTAGTGTGAAAAAATGATACATCGAGGCCTTGATTCGAATAGAACGTTAATTCAGACAGAGGCCTGTATGTAATACTGCACGCACAGGGGGGAGCTTCATAGGGGAGGGGGGATGTTTGGGGTGTCACACCCCCATCCATGAATATATTTTGTGGTAAATTGCTGGGTACAGCTGTTTTCAGTCTGGTGTGTTGAGGTCTCTGTCAGAATTCACCAGGAATTTTTGCATAAACACAGATAAATACGCCAACACACACCTTCTCTGTTTTGAAAGTCTTCAAAGATGTTGGTTATTTAACAAAATATGGTGTTTTCCCTCACTTAGTGTCCCTACCAATCTGTGTTGCTTTCCCTTTCCACTGCCCCATAATCCCCCTCATGCACTCCACTTGTCATGTAATGCTGAGTCATCTCAGTGCTGAAGATTAGAATTTAGAATGCATCTGAGAATTAACGCGCTCGGCCGTATTTATATTTAAGATTCTACGAGTAAAGTGCTACTCGGACTGAGGGTCTAAGCATCGCACAGAGGTGCTCTGGGACAATTGCTCTGCTCGTCTTTTACTGCACTCCGAGCAGCACCAGAGCCCCAGGACAAAGGACATTTTACAATCTAACTTCCCCTCCACCCGTTCCAGCAACAAGGCCATTTTATTGAAATACAGCACCCTCTTGTGGTCGTGCCGCGAGGCTGCTGCATTCCATTGCCTTACTGGTATAGCCAGACTGGTAATTTATCTAAACAAGCATTTCCACGGGGGCCGGAGCCATTGGAGATTGGCTGTTGTAGGCTGATAGCTGCCTCTGTCTCCATCTCTTAGAGAGCAAGAAAAAGAGAGAGAGAAAGAGGGCTACAGAGCAGAGAGAGAGTAGAGAGATCAAAGAATGTGAACAAAAGGAAGGCGAGAAGGAGGCGAAAGACAGACAATTTATGGATGGAAAGAGACAAGAAGTGGAAGGGAGCACAGCTGGTTTGAAAATGTTTGCCAGGGCTGCTTTTGGTTCCCAGTACAGCCCTATGGACAAGGAAACTATGCCCTTGACTGCAGACAGTCCTGAAAACAGTAGGTTAAACTCAAGAATCATGGTGGACATAAACGCCCTATGCCCATGGCAGACAGTGGTGAAGCAGTAATCTTTGGCAAGAACACTTCCCCTGGAACTGGCTTCCAATACACAAACACACTTAGTTCAAACTCCTCACACACACATTCAGAGCACTGCACAACTCAGGCCCCACCTACCTGAACAGTCGCATCGCTTTCAACCATCCACCCAGACAACCCGCTCTGCAGTTCTCCTACTCGCACAAATGCCACGCATAGACAGAACAGGAAGAGGATGGGCGCTCTCTTACATCCCTCCTAATGCATGGAACGCCCCCCCCACTCCACATCAGAGCCCCCCCATCTCTTTTTGAATTCCACAAGTTGAAGATCTGGCTTTTCAATTAACCCTTTCCTAGGCAGGGCTAGGCACACACACCTGCTCAGCGTCAGGATAACCTCCCGGGTGCTAGTGGGCTCTACAAGTACACATAACATATCACCCTAGGATTATTTCCAGCATGGGGCCTCATGGGCTTGCCTTAGGAAAGATACAAATCCCAGAAACGGGGCTGGGTAGTAAATCCCAGGCTCAGGATAGTAACCAGGGTGCACTGCCTGGTGTGAATCAAACAGACCAGAGGCCTTTGTTAACCTTGCTGGCAGGCAGGTACAAACATGGGGAAAACACATGTCTACAGCAGAAAACTCTCTTGATTAAAACAATCCGAAAAAGAAGCCGACGCAAAGTAGCATTAAAAAGCTGGATTCCGTCTTCGCTGAAATGTGGCTCGCGCTCCGGCAGGTGTGCTTCCCAGTTTTCAGTGGCAGCAGGCCTTTTTTGGGTCACTGTCTGCCTTAATAGTGTTACACGCGGAACAGATGCTGTCGGTGACGAGGAGCTAAAACCACCCGAAGAGCAGCAAGGAAGGAAAAGAGATGTAAAGAACATTTGTAAATGTTTATCCAAACACCTCCAATGTGATCACCTGAACAGAACTCAGCAAGCCTTCTGCCGCCAAATTGTACTATTCCCCTGCGTTCCTGCTCCACAGCAGGCTCTCTCTGGCTCGGATATTCTGGGCTGACATTTAAAACAGTAGTGGGGGTGGGTGGGCACAGGGCCCTGTGTGAGTCCACTGTGGAAATCAATCAAGCAGTCAAGAGATACATTGGTAACTTGTGATTGATAAGCACACTGTCTAAGATAAATGCCTTCCTCTTAAGAGTGCAAAGATATACAAATCGGGAGAATTTCCACACTTAACTTCACCAAATCACCAATTATATGTGGAGTAAATGGCTGAGAAAATATTGAAAACTAGTGCTGGAAACACAAGTTCACAGCACTCATTCAAGGTCGTTAGTCTCCATAGCTGCACATTAAACAAAGGTAGACACGTTTTCACTGGAAAACGCCCGTCGTTACCCTCAGGGTGTCCAAGGGAAGGCTCAGGATAATTAGGCCCTGATTATGACTGGGCCTAAAATGTCAGACCCCTACTCCAACTCCTGTTTATGCAGGGGTCAAAATGAGTTGTGCAAATATTACCAGTTACCCGATGCTACAAAGTCTGCATCCCCAATGTAGTGTCTAGCTAACACTTGAATTCTGACAGACCAAATCTGCCAGAACTTAACGGGAGCAGGGGTAATTCTGTGACTTGCAGAGTACAGTAGGTACTGTGCTGCTTTAAAAACAAGCATTTGCAATGTTAATAGGTCTCGCATTCACACTATTTTGAGCTATTGGCATTGTAAATGACAATGCCTTCTATTTATGTTTTGGGTTTTAAAACATAAATACAAGGCATTGTTATTGGCAATACTAATAGCTTAACAAATGCAATGAACCTCACCATCTATACCAACAGAAAGGGCGCTTTAGATCTATCAGGTCAAGGAGCAAACACCCCGACTGGCACAGATGAAAGCACCTCAGAAGACTGAACGGACAGCAACTTCACCTGAAAGCAGACATCGTTCGTACCCCAGCAAGAGGTCGACCGCTCTAGCCGTTTAGGCCACATCCTCTCATTCACTTTATCTCACTATTGCTGGTTCTTTTTCATCCATGCTTTCTCCACGTGCCACAGTTTTTTTGTTTTGCGTGGTCGGTCTTCGCCTCCTTTCTGCCTTTGTCTGTCTCTTGTTCTGGGTCAAAGTCTGATGATGAAAAACAATTCATGGTGAGGGTAGTCGTGAACCCCGTGCTTTATCGGCTACAGCCGGGGTGGGGTTGTATATGGACCTCTTCAGTCTGCAACTCCCCAGGCAAAAGCTCACAACGAAAGCTTTAAGGAAGAAAAGGTGAAAGTCAGGGTCGATGAAATAAGGGTAAGAATGATAGGACGAATGAGTAGGTGGACGAATGAGTGGATGGATGGCTGACTGAATGGATAGATGGAAGGACGTGTGAAGGGATGGAAGCGTAAATGGAAATGTGAGTGGGTGGATGGATGGGAAAGAGGATCAATTTATGAATGAAAGGCTTTACTGATGGATGTGTACGTTAAAGGATGAATGTATGAGTGAATGGATATATGGTTGAGTGCCTGCATAGATGGTTGACGTGTGATGGAATGATGAAAGACTGAATGATGGTTGAAAGAATGAATGGTTGACAGCATGTAAAGGTGAAATGATAGATTACAATGGGTGGATGGAAGGGTGAAGGTATGAATGGGTAGGTGCTTGGATGGAAGATACAGGAGAGCACTTCTGGGGAGGGTTAGACTAACTTCCTTCACTTTCTTATTGCCATCAGAGCTTTGTTGAAAGTGTGCGTGGGGGGGTCAATGTTCTGGCTTCTTCCGTGCCCTTGGTCCTGGTCTCCTAAAATTAATTCTGGCGCCCCCACCCTTGCAACCAGTGGCTCAAATTAAGCCCTGTGCCATGCCCAGTTCATGGGACATTATTCACCCTTGTTAAAAGAAGTGTCATTTGGGTGGACTGCCACAGTCCAGCTGAGTCTGGAACTGGTGGTAATTGGCTGCAAAATCATATAGAGCTGCTGACGGGAGACTCGTGACATTGGTCATGTGTGCTGGGAAACATACAAGATCTTTCAACACGATAAGATGGGAAGCAGGGTGACACATGGCTGCTGTGACAGCGCCTTTAAATGGCTTTAACGCTCTTGCCGTTAGGCTTAGAAAGCAACAGGCCCCATCTCTTCCGACGTTGCATCGTGCGCCTGACACCGAGGCCGCACCCCTGAAGTCCGTCTGCAGGCTGAATCAAATAAAAGTTACAAGAATAACTTATTTTGGAAGGTAGCGCTTCTGTTGTTTCTGGGCGCTGTGCACGGTAGGTATAACTAACTTTCAAATTAACGATGCTCAGTTTTCTGACTGTGGAAGGATAGAAAGCCAGGCCATGCCCTCCAGATCATGACATTTCTTATGAGTGAGTACTTAACCCACAATGGCCCAGGCTGGCTGCTTTACAATTCCCGTCTGACTTAGAAAAGGTGCCCAATATTGTGTAAGTGCCTTGAGGTCATACCTGTTGCTTTAGGCGCTATGTCAATGGTCCACATCATAATACCGATGCCTTCCAAATGGTCAACCTTTATGATCTGTACGGCAGGGTCTCGGCTCGTGTGCCGGTTCTCAGAGCCAAGTCAGACGTTTGGCTTAGCTCTGGCTCGACTCTCCCTGTTAGATTGTCGGCTCCACTACACCAACCTCTGTTTTTACCTGAACATTCCAAGACACTCAGATTTTTGATTTATGGTGAAAAGAACATATTGTTTTCCGTCCCCAAGGCCTAGTATGGCTTCCCACCTGTGCAGGAATGTGCGTAATGGACGCAATGGCACATTTGAAATGACTGATCGGTTGTGCGGTGTGGTAAGCTTACGAATGTATATATCTTTGTCGTGGACCTGCCCATCCAGGCCCTCGAAGCAAAGTGGGGTGAGCGTCAGATATCTCATTTAATATGGCAAGGGTTCCAGGGGTCTGCCTGAGGCTCTGTATAACTCATAACTGCAGCCAGAAAGGGACGGCGGTGGAGGAAGAAGAGGAGGAGGGAGGGGGTGAAGGAAGAAGGAGGAGGAGGGAGGGGGGAGGGGGCGAAGGAAGAGGGGCCCTGCACTATGAATAGTGCTGCAGTGTTATGGCTGTGTATTTTAATGGAATATCCACTTCTGCTCTATGGGAAAGGAGCTCAAAATAGAGCCGTTCGGTCTTGGAGCGCTGAACAGTCTGTGACAGTAACTGGAAAACACCGGAGCTCGGGCACAGAACTGCCGAGCTGCACCGGGGGAAGCACAGCCTGTGGCGCCCGGTTTTTGCTCTGTTGGGTGTTTTAGCGGCGATACTTTAGCCTTGCTGCAGAGATGCCGATCTAGGCGCAGGGTCCTGCTTGACGGCGGCAGAGTGGAGAGCATGCTTAGGTCCTTGAGCTGCCGCCTGCAACCGCCCCTGTACTCAAAGTCCGATACCTGGAGCCCAGCCTTGGTGTGCGGCTGGCTGTGGTTGAAGAGGTCGGCAAAGAGCTTGTCGTGGCACTGCTCCAGGGTGAGCACCACCGACATTGCGTCTATGTACAAGCTGAAGTCCATGGCACGCGTAAAAACAAGACTTCGGAAACATGATCCGTCACTACACGCCTCCTTTAGATAAGAAATTCCCTCACGACAGCCGTCAAGCAAACGATCCAGTCCAGATGGGCCGTCCCAAAAGGAGACAGGGCAATAACAAAGAAGCCCCTGTTTAGCATAAATGATGACGCCGGCCAATGAAAATATTGGGCGAGGCTTCAAGTCCCCTTCTGAAATCTCCTCTACTACAACATGTCTCGCAGAGCGAGCAACGCATGAGCGCTGCAACGCTAGGCGAGACCTAAAATTACCATTTTTTTTAATGTGAACACAGGGCAATGTTGTCTCCTGCAGGCTGCTATCCATGTGTTTGTGGCCAATCACAGGGATCGCTGGTAGTGACCCGCCAAAGTACTATTCATTTTGCAACACTACAAATGTGCATTTTGTGATGGGACTTATTAGTGCATAAGTTGCATAGCTGATTGCCTCCCCATTCCCGCAAGCGTACGAGTTGCACATCCTGATTTGCGAACAGGAATCTGTACATCGGCCCCAGGTTCCTTGTCCCATTATTGTGACTCGTGATTTACACACGGTTACACCCTCTACCGACCTCTCAGATACCAGAAAACATACTGTCGAGGGGAGTCCCAAAGTACCTGGGTGGAGCTTTATAGCTCCACCAAGGGATCTGCACAAAGATGGGCCGTGAATAATTACTCAACTTTGTAAATTAAGAATGCGCAGAATTAGAAGTGTATTTTGGTTGAAATGTTATTATCAGGTAATGTGTTCTATCACTTTTAAACTGTAATGTAATGTTCTTTTGAGTGCTTTTATGGACACAACGCCTAGCACAAGTAAACTAAGGGAAATAGGTTGACTCCTGCCTTAACTGTGGAGATCAATGCTTAATTTGAGCCGGTGGTTTCCGGTGCTCAGCACTGGCACTTAATTATCAACACTGGTGCTTGTGACAGTCATCAACAAGGTGGCACTGCCAGTTAATTTAGAGATGAGCAGTTAATTATAAATTCAACATACATTAAAATGACTATTACTTGCCGCCAAGCTATTCTTATAGCTTTGGAGGCCTAAAATAGTCTGAATCGTCACACTTGTAGAGCATGATGGTTATTAGTTGTGTTGTTACTATCATTAGCAGCATGGCAGAGGCAATGTGTAGTGCAAGCTGCAATTGCCTCCTGACAAGAGCCCTGGCATTTGTGCTTTTTACAAATTAAGCACTGGTGAAGATAGCTAACTTCCTGTCATTCTTCCAGAGTCTCCTGCCATCTTACCAATACAGCCAAACTATACGACTGTCTGAAATCGTGAAAGCACCACAGGGGAAAGTAGAGGGAACCAGTGCTTCCTAGAAAAATAGGTTTCTTGAAAAGGAAACAAAAATGTCTACAGAAGTCAAAATTACACATGTGCAACATAATGCTACCTTATTTAGGTCCTCCACTGACCCCTACACTTATTGCATTTAGGTATCTTCAGCGTGAATTCTAGATGTTCTGCTGTAGATATGTTATGTGCATGCGGATTTAAAAAAAATGTTTGTCAGCATAAACTGACCACCTATACATCTCACAACTTCATTACAAAAATGAATGGCTCTGGCAATGTCTGTTACTTCCAGGGTAATAATTGATTTGTACTTGAGGGGCAAATGATTTAAACTCCAACAGATTAATAATCTGACTGTGTGGTACTCGCTGTAAAACCTTCTAGTGATCCCCACATCCTTACAAAGGTTTGAATGTTTCATAATCCCAGTAACCAATAACCACTGGATTAACCACTAACCTTGGGTTCCGGAGTATCGTGTTACTCTCCATAAAGCACTTCAATGCCTCGTCAGGGGTGGTAAGCACTATATAAATACATTTCAATAACAATTTGTGCCTGATGGTTTGGCAGTTTGAAAGACTCTCCCATCACAGGGTCACAGTCCCTGTTCACCACTCACGACCTTGAACCACCCTTCAGCGGAACATCAATATGAGTGTAAACTGGCCTGTGAGACATCAGTCTGGAATGTACACTGAAGCAACCAAGTACAGCATCTAGCCACGGTCTCAAGTAAGATACATGAAGCCACAGGGCAGAAGGAAACAAAATACCTGAGGAGGGGTGGGCGATACAGATGGAATAGGGAAACTAGACTATTTATGATCTGCATGTCTCCTGCGAAGGGAATATGAGGCCCTGGACTTGTACCCATTACCGCTCTTGCACAATGAATCCTACTCATTGGAACTACAGAGGGCTGCATTGGCCTGATTAAATGTACATGGAGGAGACCTTGTGTTTAAAGCAAGGCCATGCTCCCTTTCTTAGTGATATTTTTATGTCACATGTCCAAGTGCGGCAACTAGAACCTTTTTAGTCTCATGTACGCAGGCTGCACAGCAAAAACATTCAGAAACACATGGGCTAACGGAAAGCTAAGTGACTGTTCTTTCAATGATAAAATTGCAACCGCCACCGCAAATTACTAACAAAGTTTGTCCACTTGAATGACGGGATTGTGAAACAAGCATTTGCAATGCAATAGATCTCGCTTTTACGACAGTTTGACCTATTGGCATTGTAAATGACAATGCCTTTTATTTATGTGTTGTTTTTAAACAAAAGGCATTGTAGTTTACAATATCAACAGCTTAAACTCTCGCAAATGCGAGACCTATTGCATTGCAAATACTTTCGGCGCCCGCGAAATAAACATTTTTAAAAGCGTTAATAGAGAGCTTGTCTTGCCTACAGGACAGAGCTTTTTGAGAAAATAGTGCTCGGAGGCTCTAATTAAAACCTACTGAGTAACAACACATGTAACAGGGGGAGTCGCCATGGGAGGTTACAAGTTGAAACTAGGCGGTACTAAGGAGGGACTATTAAGCCTATTGACCAATGAACAGCCACAGTTTACAGTGGACCATTACACAAGCCAATGAAAAATATGGGCGAGAGTGGGCAGAGCTTCAAGTCCCTGCCTGAATACAGCATGCCTCGCAGAGCAGCGCATGGGCTGCCCACGCTCAACCTAAAAAAAGAATCGCCTAGATCCCGGTCCCGTATGTTTCTGAGGAATACGAATATTTTAAAACAGTTTCAAGAAATCTTCAACGAAAATAAGAAATAAAAACACAATGTCATATAACAGTAAAAGAAGAGAAGGAAAGGCGAGAATTAAGAACTCTTTTGCAGGCCAGGAAACCAGGCTGACAGAGCTTGAATTAAAACAAAAGATTTTTGCCTTTTTACAAGGGCTGAAACAGGACCATGAAAGGCCTTTCAATGATGCACTAATATTTTATTCCACAGCTCTCTGCCTCACCGAACGGCTTTCATCTTCTAATTATATCACATTACAGGAAAGTTAAGTCTTCACTCCCGCAAGGACGTTTTTAATTTAACCTTTTCTCTCCATTAGTTTTCGCTGCAGTGGCACAATTTACATTCAGGGCAATAAGTAGGAACGAGACAGCTTAGAGTACAAGTTTGAGACATGAATGTGCCTCCATAAACAGAGAAAGAGTAGCATGAGTTCGTTTTTCTTTCTTTTCATTATAAAAAAGAAAGAGAGTTTGTACAAAGTAACAATGAGGTTCTAAGCTGCAAAGACTTTGCCCTGGCAAAAAATGGTGAATATAGGTGCTTGTGGATGGTAAAGTGCATAGACATTTCTTGTCTTTGGCACTATCCAATCAATAACCATAGGAAGGGCCATAACAGGATTCTTACTTAGTCTGTCCACAGCTTCTGTGTATGCTAACGTTCACGTGCCGCCCACCGCGCCAACAAACAGCTGCACATGCATCTAGTTAGGTAGGAAGACATAGTCGTCAGTGATCATTGAACAGTAGGTTCTGGGTGTACATGAATCACCATCAAGGTTTATCACACTTAGTTCTCATCTACTACCAGCAGGTAAGATTCTAATCATAGAGGCAAAGGGAGGAAGGAAGAGTCAGACAGGCTAGCTACAGCTTCTTGATAACTCCCGAAGCAAATTGATCATGGATACCACGAGATGCTTCTTAAGACTAATACTGGAAGACGTTCTGTTGTGTAGCCCGTGAGATCCAGAATAGTCCTGACCCATAAATATCTGCAAATATGGCTTTGGTTTAGGGATGGTATGCAAGGACCATATCTGGAATTGTAGGAGTCTATGTTGAGCTGCAAGCAACTTGCAATGTAGGACGCTAATTTGTCTCCTGGAGAAAACATTTGTATTACTTTAGAGCCCCATGCCTGTATTTCAGTGCAGTGGAGAGCACATGATAATTCCAAATTTGGAATGACTGAAAACCTTGAAATAATGTGACGACTTATCCGTATCTAAACCAGGTGAGTATCAGAGAGTTGGAAAAGTGATGTGTGGTGAGAAGTTTTATCAAGATAGAACTCCGAGGTCCAGCAGATATCCTACGAAAAATGGTAGAAGGCTAATAAAATCATTGATATAGAATTTCCAAAGAACATTAAAAGTAAACAGAATTCAAAAATTAGAGAAAGTTTGCCTCAAAGAAAAATCATGTAAAGGTGAAAGGAACAGACTGAGAGCTGCTATGTCTCCTGACTGACAAGAGTTTTCCAGTGAGTGCGTTTGAGACCATAAATAACAACCAGACTAGTGCATAGGTGAGGCATACAACACATCCCTTTAATAATATTTGATGTACTCTTTAAAGAAGAAAATATTAGCTAATGCTTGTAGGCATGGATGCAAGCCAAGTCTTGCGAGTATCCACCATAGATACCTAATTCAGTTAAAGGGGTGATAGAAAATGGCTCTTTTCTTCGTCTTGCAATGACTAAATCTCTTTCCGACTTACTTCCCTCATGCATATTTTGACAGGTTTTCCCTGGCCAAATCCCCCTGGATATACACTGAGGGAAAGTGCAACATTTGCTCACCTTCTACTTTGAAACCAGGTGCAAATAGCTGTTTGTAGCTGATTTGAAATTACTGCCCGCTCACAACGAAGTCCTAAGTGCCTACTAGTGATATAACATGGTTGGCTGAGCTAGTGAAAATAACTAGTTGCATTCTCCAGAAGACCAGTAGTTAAATATTAGGCATATGTTTTAGTACGGCCATTCCGTGTATGTCGTAGCCATTGACATAACCTCTAAATTGGACCAAACTAATTTCAAGAAAGAAAGGCTGGCAATTCAGGAACAAGCCAATCGAGCTCAGAGGTATGTAAAGTACACTGTCCTGTTCCTGAGATGGAAGCTCGGGTTTCTGAGGAAGAGCTGGGATGATATTTTATGAGAGCAGGCGAAACGCAGAGAACAAAAAAGGGCAAGGCTATGCCAAGGTAGCATGAGAACAAAGAATTGTCACATGAGTACAAGGAGCGCTTTTCACCAGCCCAAAATTTGGTGCAATACATTTGCAGTGATTATTGTACTCAAAAAAGTTTTTTTAATGGAATAATAGTTTATACTAATAGTTTATACTAGCGGTGTGCAGGTTATAACCCTTCAATTGAGAAGGCAATGCCTAGGCCATTAAAATAAAGCAGCAATTGTAGAGGTTTGTGAACCTCTTAATCTCTTGAGGTGTCTTACACTGAAGAATGGGATAAGAGGGTATATACATACGTCCTCAACTAACTGACTATGAGGACAACCGCTAGTATTCACCAGTCAATCCCCCCTCACCATGTGATTCTCAGGCTAGAGCAACAACTGGCCTCAAACAATGTAACTGAGACAAACCTATGAGTGTGAAGACAAATGTTTACAGCTGTTCCATGCAGTTGTCCAGCAGCTCCTTGCCTTTATTAATTTTACACTATTACTGGAGCTTCGTTTAAAGGATGCGTCACAGAGCAACCACAGAGTTCCCCAGAGACATCTTTGCATGCTCCGAGACAGGGAAGATGCTATACTGTAAACCGTTATCCCCATCCCATATGTCTCATACGGGTAGTCCTATTCACCCCCTACCCCTCTTACAGTCCTGAATGATGGCAGCATATTTATTGTTCAGAGGACTTGTCACCAACACTGGTTCCACTAACTCCAATGTAAAGAAGGAATGAATACTAGAGCCATTAATGTACAGTCATGTAAAGATGGTCACAAACATATATGAAATGAAGGATCTAACATGGAGGATAGATGCTGTCCGCATCCATCAGTTCATCTTCTCCAAGGGCTGTCTTCGTAGGGTATACATCATTTCCCACCAGACTGTCCCACCACCTGTACACAAAGGTGCGCTGATGGGTTTGTGTGCTCCCATAGTCTATGCTGATGTCTTTGAAACTTGCAGCTTCTGGAGGGTTGCTGCCTTACTGGAACAAGTACTTGGGTATTTCCTGATCTGAACTGTTCTGCAGCCTTCAAAGCCAGCACCACATAACAAGGTTTGGCTCCTTCGATGATCTTCAATGAGATTGAAATATCATTATGTTAGAAGTTTATCTCAGTGAAATCAGAACTGTATTAACTTTGTAAATGGGAGGAGAGTATCCAAATGGAAACTGATCTGTTTTTGCTAGCTAAAATGAAAACTGACAAAAGAAAACAAAAATAAAAAATCTTTATCTACTTCGATGTCGTGGGGCTCGTAACCGGACAGCACAGTATATGCTGAGAGCAGGAAAAGTCACCTGTGCCCAACAATACACTCTCCTTCCCAGAACTGAGAAATCCTTTTCAAATCAAATTGTCTGGAATTCTACTTTGGAGAATGCTTCTGTATTGATTGACATTGGACGGCTACCCGCCTGCCATGAGCTGGAAGTACAAGCTGAAGCTCCAATCCTTATTCTTAGGAGCTGCATCATCAACGGACCTCAATGACCGTTGCTTTGATGCTTAAAGGATGTTTGAGCTGCCAGCATTCTCAAGTTTAGGACTAGTATTATGAGCTCTTCAAAGCTCTGCTGACATGCCCTTCTGCTGTTTTGTCTGATTGCAAATCACATGCCTACAACAGGAGTTCATAGAAGCTGGTCATGGTGCCCTTAGCAGCATCCTGACACACACAAAAAACAAGGATAACTATATAAGACATCTCCGAATTAAGGTGAACCTCCAGGAACAAGGAATTTGCCTGGCAAGCATGGGCCATACATCAACAATCCACTTTGTTAAAATAGTGGGATACCACATCTTGCCCCGTACCCAGCACCCACTTGGCTGTAGGCAGCCTCAGCTCAGGCCCATCACCAGCTTCTTGACCTGGGTGTCAGAAAAAGTATCCATGATCCCCACTTGAGGGTCTCCTGATCCTGCTGGGCTATGCAGAGGGTAAGCAGAGGGTTGTCCCAAGCACCAGCGAGATCCAACGCTCATGGTCTCAACCTGAGAGCTCCTTTGTTTGGCCTTTGCGTTTATGGTTACAACCAATTGCATTGAAAAGTAAGAGCCAATCGTGACCTAATTTTCTTCAATATTGCTTCCTCCGGGGCCTGGACCCATCAACTCAAGTGCATAAACACCTATTGGACCTTAGATATTCTTGTTTAAATCCAACAGAGGACCCTAGCTCTAATCCATGCCCTGCCCACGGCAGTGGCTTCACCAGGTCCATATCCCCTCCTGATGAAACTGGTTCATGTATCACTGGACCCAGAATTCCCACGTCTGGAGATTGGTAACCTGAGACTACCTCGACTGGAATTTGCCATGGACAATACATAGAAAACAACCTGGTATGTTCAGATCTATTCTGTTATTCCCCATTCCGAAGACAAAACTTAAAATAACTAGATTTTGGTGGGGGGTATAACTGCTGGAATCAAAGTCCTCACTCCCTTGGTCTTCCCACACCGAAACCAAATTCCAGCTGACTTGTAATGAGAGCCTTAGAGTTCACAGGACCTTAATGCGCTCTAAACAGGTCAGATGGGACATTCTGTCGCTTTATGGAGAATGTCTCTCGTCCTCCAAATGCGAAACAACCCCCTTACTATCTCTGCAGGAGTTCCCTGAAAAACTGCCACTGCCTCCCACAGTAAAATATTTCAGTGCTCTGGGTACCTCTAGAGCTATCCATGGTGCCACTCTATGGCTATCCACGGTGCTGAAATTTCACTGGATAACATTATTCCATTGTGTCCTAAAATAAGTGATTTCAATCTGTGTTTCTGTCAACACTAATTTGTGGAGCGCATAATGACCAAAAACCGCACCGCGATCGTCGACAGTAGATTTGAGGATTTTAAAATTAGAGCTTCCAGGTTTTACTGAGCGGGTATTAATGAGCTTAGTCTGAGAAGGAACTAAATAAGATAAAGCAACACACACCTGAGTGCAGCAGCCTACTTTGGAAGCAACCAAGGATAGAAAGTGCTCCTTACAAGACCACCACCCTAAGCCTCTCTCCCCATTGACTGCAAAAGAGTTGATGGATCACGATCTGTCACTGAAGATACTTTTTTTTAAACTTTAGTTTCCATTTTAGCAAATAAGGTACCGTACATGCTCATCAATCATTTATCACATGGTGATCGTTCCATTCCGTTCTATTTACATACTGTGGTATATTAAAAGCCTCAGCAGATTCTTGCTCAGCCATATGCACAATGTCTACCCCAGGCATTCTGGACTCTGCAATCATACATTATTGTTCATGTTGTGAGTCAGATGGGTCAGTTAGTTCAAGTAGTTATGTGCGTAACGCCTGCCAAATGTCGCGTGGTCCAGATGTTGGTGGCTGTAAATGCACGTAGATTTCGCTATTCGTATTAAGCTGTTAAGCCATGCCTTTGACAAGTTGGGTGCCTGCTTCCCCAATGTATGGTCACTTCCCTTTTAGTGAGCATGAGCGCTATAGCTATGAAATGGCGCAATGTTTTTGTGACGTCATGTGCAAACCCCAGGAGTGCCTGCAGTGGAGCAGGTGTGAGTGCGAGTTGAGTCATTCGTGACAATTCCACAAATATGGTCCTCGAGTACTTAGCCAGTTTCTCAGTTCCTGTGAGCGAAATCGGCGGATGGTGGGTGACATTTGGGACATGTATGGGAATGGGAGCTGTCCATTCGGTGCACTTTATTTGGTGTAATGTATGCCCACCATAAAAACGCAAAATGTATCAGCTTATGACGGTGATTAAATGATACCAGGCATGTCTGCATACAGAAATTATGCCATTGAAAGTCAGACAGTCAGTGGGTGACCGAGGTGCCGCTCCCATGCAGCGCGAACCCCTGCATCTCGGGCAGGGAGCAATGCTATGCATGATTTGTATAGCTTGGATATTAGGTGATTACCGCCCATGTCCATGATAAGTAATGTCAAAGGTGGGAAATTGTCTGGTTCAAGGGGGTAGCAGGGGATCTGAGCCCTAAGCGCCCCCTGCAGCCGTCTCACAACAAATTGATCCATCATGGGAGCATCCCGGAAGCGGGTATCCTCTGTCCGGGAAAATACGTGCTCGTCAGGGAACAGGTCTCCAATGGTATTCAGGGATTACCTGGATAGGGTACGCCTTTGCTTCCTGCATGAGGGGTAGCCAAGTATTTGCAGCTATGGTAAGAGCAGGTGAGTACAATAAGTGGCCTCCTGTTGCCCGAATTAGTCTCTTCGAAGCCCAGCTGGTCGTGGAGACTGTCTGGATATCATGTGAGTCTCGCAGCAGTCCAATCGGCAGCACTGCTGCCAGCGGGATGGGATCCACGAGCTCCGCCTCCAGTTTGGTGTACGGTATCTTGGCATCTAGGTGGTACCAATGTCAAGCAAAACTACACTGGGCTACCAAAGAGTAAATGTGGAAATTTGGGACCTCAAAGCCTTCGCGCACGTATGGTAGAGTCAGAGTGTCCCAGCTGATTCCTGGCTGTTTTCCCACCCATATAAATCCTAATAATGATGTACGAAGCATTGCTAAAAATGCATTAGTCAATGGAATTGGGATGTTGTGGAACAAGTACAAGAATTGATGCAGCACCACTATTTTAACAATAGTTATATGGCCTGCCATGGTTAGGGGCAGCTTCAACCATCGCTCGATCTGAACAGACAGTTTTTCCAGTGCTGGCCCATAATTGAGCTGTATTATTTGATCGGATTCTTTATGGATGTGTATCCCCCAGGTATTTGACAGATTTGTCACACCACACCAGTGAGAATTCAGTTATTTCTCTCAGCACTGGGCCAAGGTTCTCGTCCAGGTGTCATATGTAGAGAATAATGTCGTCATTGAAGATACTTGTGAGGGGCATCTTTTAAAAGATTTTTACCTAGAGATCGCCATTGTATAGGGCCAGAAAATTCAAAACCTCCAGAGGACTGGGCTGCTCCCAATGATAAGAGATATGGAGTTGAAAGCATCTTCTGAAATTCACAAGTGGCTCAACATTCAAGAAAAAATCAAGCTGTTCCAAAGGAGCATGTAACCACCATGATTTCATAAAATAACGCTATAACTTGATTTATTGTCTTGTAGGGGAGTGCTAAATACCGCCAAACTACCAGCTGCACAGCAGACAAGACTCTGGCTCATGTTAGCATCTTGCAGCTCTCTGGGTCAGAAACTACTTGAAATCTTGTAGATCTAGATCTGAACGCAGCACACTCCCTCTTTATTCAGTCACAAAAGATAGAGGCTCAACACTCCTTCCTACGATGAGGATCTGGAGCAGGTCGCATTGCTTACAGATGGAGAAGTCCTCACAACTTCAAAAGATGTTTTGTAGCTACCTTTGGGATCCCTCCATTTGTGAAGCAGGAGATAACACAAAGTCTGAACTATTTTTTTGCAGAAGATACTAGATCACCCGGTGTCTTTGGTGATAAAACTCTAATCGACTCACTGGCACTTGTGGACACTAACGCGCTACCATACAAATGTGTGAATTATCAGTATGCTAAAAAAAAAACTCAAGGAGTGTCTGCTGACAGCACTTGCAGGATTGATAAGACATTTGAGGCTAGAAATGAATACATATATAGCACTTCTAAAGTAGCTGTAACCACCTGTGAACCTCCAATTTCCATTCTTGCAATATCTCATCATGTGATGGAAAGAACAGATTTTTCCTAGCCACCTGAGAGTCTATACTGTGCATTGTACCTCTTGATGGAAGGTTGAAGCATGAAACAAAGCCAGGAAGCGCATGAACAATGCAGCATACATTGTGCAGGCTGGACTATTGATGGCATTTCTAATATGCAGTGTCAGCTTCAAAGACGCTCTACCTATGCTCAATATGGATCTCTATTTATGTGCTGCTTCTACTAAAAGGAGCTGCACATGTGTCAATCTTGCTCCATCGGTAGAGGTTATACCTAACCATTCACGCTGCACGATAAATAGACCTTTATGCCTTGGCTTTTCCTGTTCTTAGCAGCCTCAAGAAGTGCAAGGAAGGAGGATGGATAATTTCCTTTGCACCAAACTGCTGTCAATGAGGCGTACTGGCTCTTTAAAGGTCTGTTTGATCTGCTCCTTGGATCTTGGTCTGCACTCTGCCTAGCTACAAAAACCCAGAGCACATTTGGATTTCTCACTCATTTATCCCCTTAGAGATGCTTTATGCCTGATTAAGCTTGAGCATCTCAAATAATTGTTTCCTGAGGTCCATGAGATAGTGCAGGAACCCACAATGGTACCACAAACTATGGTAATGGCTTATATTTTTCGTTGAAGAACAGGTCAAGTACAAACTGTTTATTTTCTGGGGCAAGCTATGGTCAAACAAAGTGCCTTCCATTACAAGGATGCTTTGATTTAAACAATGAAAAAAGTGGGGAGTCAAGAATGGTTGGGTTAAATCACATCTTGAATCCTGGAACTAAACTGTGTCCAGATTGTTACTCACTAAACAGAATTGTTTCAGGTGGTGTTTCATTAATGAAAAAGAGTGAGGGAACGCTGCAGGGAAATGAGACTTGATTGGGCGGGTTCTAACTGGATAGCCCTGGTGTACTTTGAGGCCAACTAGGCATCCCCTTTTAAAAAATATTAGGATACCAGAACAAGGATTTCTGCCCGACTACAAGGTCATGATACCTACAATTAAAGTTAAATTAGTTCTGATAATTTAATCTCAACCCTGCATTCCATCTTCTTTCCCACTGAAATTTCTACCAGCTAGAATTCATGCTTTCTTCTGCTCTCGATTCACTTAGTCCAGTCTGGGTTAAATTCACTCCTTGCACCCACTCCTTCACTCTTGGTACTCTTCAGAGCTCACTCCAGCTAAACCTCACTGTAAACATCTCAGGAGGACCTGAAGCATGAGCTAATCTTCAAAGAACAGTATACTTTACAAATATGCCCTTAAGTCATATAAGAAAAAAATCAACGAGGATTGAGCCTCCTATTACTGTACAAAAATCAAGGAGGCCTAGAACTCCTCTCATGAAGTCTTTTAAAGTGTTTGCGAACTCATTCTACCTTCCTGCAAACACCTCTCCATTACTCCAGCCATCGAATTCTGAGTAGCCCTATCAGACCTTTTTCATAACAAAGTTCTGCCTGTTCCTCTCTTCTCTGCACCTATTTTCTCCTCTCCATTAAATCTGTCTCTCCTTTAGATCACAGTCTACCTTCTATTATGGTCAAAGCAACATCTTCCATTACTTACACTCATTGATTTTCAACAATTGATACAAATATGTTATATCAATGATAATATGCACAGTATTACACATGCGGTTACAAGAGCAGCTTTGGTGGGGTGCGAAGCCATAGTATAGACAGTGATCATAAACCAATATTGACATTTTATGCCGCACTCCATTACTTACTCTCTTATAGAACTCTATAGTTCTTCATTCACATCCGCTACAATACCTTATTCCTGCAATTCAGCACTTATAGTTCCCCAAATTAAAAAGCCTTCCGCTGACCCTACCACCTCACAAAAACGATCACCTCATTTCTCTCCTGCTCTCTTTCGTGTCTCTATGGGCGGGTGGAGCCTCAGCTCTGTGGGCAGCTTGGGGCATATTTACAAGCCCCTATCGCCACCACAACGTCACTTTTAGGGATGTTGTGGTGGCGATAGGGGCTTCGTCTTATTTACCAGGCAGACTTAAGCCACTTAACGTGGCTTAACGCGGTCTTGTAAATAAGGCACCCTTTCACGCTGTACTTAACGTAAAAGGGGAGGGCAATGGGTGTTGCGGTGGGCGTTCCACCACAACACCCATTGATTTTGATGCTGCACCCTATTTACAAGGGTGGTGTAAGTAGGAGGCAGCGCCAAAATGAGCACCACGGAAAACCTAGTCTTAAACAGGCAAAACGAGGAGAAATGCTTTATTTCTCCTCGTTTTTGCTGTTTCCATATTTGCTGCACACATAAAAGTTACTAAATGTCTTTTAAAAATTGTTTATGTGCAGAAAGGGAGTCCTTCCTGCACAGAAACAATGTTCCCCTCAACGCAAACACCCTTGCACTATGGTGCAAGGGTACCAGCGTTGGCGCTAGGCAGCTAAATTTAGCACCAGCGCATGGGGGAAACGCAGGACTGCACCATATTCTTGTAAATATGGTGCAGCCCTACATTTCTGAAGTGACGGAGTGTGTCATTAGCCTTTTTGGCTTAACGACACATTTGCCACTTTGTTGTAAATATGCCCCTGGTTTTGCTTGCCCTAGTAGTCAGCACCTACTGCAAGCTTGACATGCTCCAATCCTTTTTCTCAAGAAGGTCAGCCTACAGGTGGCTCAAGACAGGGACACAGCTCTTAATTCGAGGTTATACTCCAGGTGAAGTTCCCTTGCCTCTGAGAAGCTGGCTATCAGGCCGGCACCAGCCCTGATTGTATACTAGTCCTCTGGGCACTCTGCGGAGCACCTTCCTTTCCTTGATCAAAGATAACTTGGAAGTGGATCAAGAAGCGGGCAGATACTCTCATAGATCTCCATCAGTCTGGCGCACTGATAGACACAATGCATGCACCATGCAGGCTACACACAAACATGCATGAAAACATGCACCGAGATGTTAGGGCTAGAAACTGAGTTAGCTCATAGCAGCAGAACTTTACATGAGTGGGTCAGAAGACTCCTGTGACTCAGATAAAAAGGTCTGGTCACAACCTCTGACTCACAAAACACACTGTGCTGCCATCACCGCTCTACATGCTAAACCTGTGACATGGATTGTAGTTCACTGTCAAACAAGACCATGCTTTGGACACCTTTCAGGTCCAGGATAATTCCAGGACTTCACTTATGTCAAGTGGAAGGCCTGAGCCTTCAAACACGCACTAGATTAGCTGAGGCTGTGGCCAAAATCAACAAGCATTGAAAATGCAATAGGTCTCACCCTTGTTTAAGTTAAAGCAATTCTGTTTGTAATTAGGTTGCTTTTTAGCTTTGCTTTTATTAGTGTTTTTCAAGCTTTCATGTACATAACATGCATATGTATGCATATATGTATATGTATGCATGCATTTATATTTGTATTTATATAGATATGCAGATGTATATATATGTGATACACATACATATATATAAATGCATATGCATATACATGCATATATATACATTATATATATGTGCATATGTGTGCGCGTAGAGAGGTGCAGAGAGGTAGAGAGTTAGAGAGGTAGAGTGGTAGAGGTAGAGAGAGAGAGGTAGAGAGGTAGAGAGTGAGTAGTAGAGAGTGAGTAGTAGAGAGTAGAGATTAGAGAGTAGTAGAGAGTGAATAGTAGAGTGTATAGAGTGAGTAGTAGAGAGTAGATATTAGAGAGTAGTAGAGAGTAGTAGAGAGTGAGTAGAGAGTAGTAGAGAGTGAGTAGTAGAGAGTGAATAGTAGAGAGTGAGTAGAATACCAATGCCAAGTTACACGGCGCGCGTTTCAAGAAAATAAATACAAAGTCATCAAACTACGGCAAGCTCCGTACAGGAAACAGCACTCCCATTGCCACAACACCAAAATGCGGCAAGCTGCGTACTTTCAAACTCTTCAAACCCCGGCAAGCTGGGTACTTTCAAAGTCATCAAACCCCGGCAAGCTGTGTACTGAAAGCTGCCTTTTTAACAACAAAAACACACAAAAATGCACACCAAGTTACACGGCGCGCACTTCAACAAAATAAATACAAACTCAGTGTAAGAAACGTGCCGGTTAAGAATAAATAAATAATAACCATTTTCGTTGCTAGGACACCTTCCAGGCCGTACAGGAAACAGCATTTTTGTTGCTAGGACACCAAAATGCAAAATGGCATCGGGCTGTCCACAGTCCCTACGGACTACGGACGAGCACATGCTGGTTGCTATGGACAAATGGCAAGAGCAGCCATGTTTGTCCATGCAGACGCGTGCATGCAAGCCCTCGGCAGAATCGATTGCAAAAGGTACTCGCAATATGGAGTGCAGCGCATGCGCTGCTTTCGCTAGGCGAGACCTAAAAACGAGGATACAAGATACTTAAGGTTGGGCACTGAGGGCACAGAAATCCGAGTTTACACATTGCTCGGGACATTCCCGTACAAACAAGGACAGTGTCCTCTGCCTCAGCATCTTTGGTTTCTTTCAGTCTTTAATACCCACTCATACGTCAGTATTATCAGCATTAAACACAGACACAAGTTTACTGCACAACTGCTAGAAATTCATGTACTGAAATGGTAGAGAATTGGTCAATTACCTCCCAGAAATCAACTCAACACGTCTTGCTACTTGTAGTGCTTCAATTACTCTGAGTTGGAATTTCTATAACTAGGCACTGACACGAAAGTGGTGAAGACATTCTAAAACGCATCCTAGAAATACCTCTATGACTGGCTCATTTCAAATCTCGCCTTCCTTCTCATAAGCCACTAGGAGTTACAATCGAGCTATTCAAATATCTTCCGAAAACAACAGGCACCTCGACAGATAGTCTGGCAATCGCCACCCTGACGAATGCAGAATCAACAACTAAAACTCGCTTGTTGCTGGGATCCAAGAATCAGACATTCAGAAGCACAAACTGGTTCAAAATGCGGCAGCTTGAATCATTTGAGAAAAAAAGGTGATAGGGATGCTCCTCAGTCATAATAGGCCCAGTGCATCTCCATCAAATCCAGTTGAATTTTCCAATAGGTGTGCATTGTGTACAGAGGACTACACATAATGTGCTCATCCTAATTAATATGAATGTTCTATCATCATTGGATTTCATACTCCTTGTCAGCAGCTTCAGCCTACCAAAACAATTCTGACACAATGGGTAGAGACTTTTCCTCTCTCCTTTCCCACAAGCATTTTAAACTCCCTTTTAGCATCTGCCAGCACAATCTTAAACATTTCCAAGTTATGAAAACGTCTGAAAATCTCTCAGCTTCAAAAGAACCTTTACTCTTCTGCCTCACACCTGCAAAACAACAACCCCAACAAGCACTTCATAACAATGTGTAGACATGATACAGAAGAAGATTAAATGCTATTTGCAGGAAATGATGTTCAGTGCTGGGATGCCCCCGGGTAACCATGCGCTCTATGAATGTTCCTTCATTCATTCATGTTCAATTGGAAATACAGCAAGCAATCTTAGAATATAACAGTGTAATGGTGTTGGTACTGGCATGTATATAGTAGATTCCTAACACTGGTTGGAGTGATTGGAGAGCTGCAACACCTTGCGTAATTTGGCTGCAAGTTGGACAAAGCAAGGGGGTGTCTTGTCAGATTTGCTGCACACGGTTGCCTTGTCCAATTCAATGCAATCCTAAGCTTGCTTATGTAGTTAGATAGTTGTTTTGTGGGTTCTGTTGGAAGTGTGGTGTCATGAGTCAGATTTGGAAAGGTGTAACAATCTTGTTAGTACGACATGATGCTCTGTATGTGGTTCTTATCTCATAAAGAGGAGTGAAGATCCAAGAGCACTTTATTATTTATTAGGTTTAGACATATGTCCTCTTGCTTTGTTAGTTGCAATACATATGAATTTGTGCCCTCATTTTTAGTTCTCTCCTGCTGAAAGCACATACGCTGTCCGATGGGAGGGGTATTGTTTACCAAGAACGGCTTGGAGCCCGCCCATTGTTTACCATTTATTGGCACCATTGTCACTCTACTTTGCTACCTATAAATTGGCCAGCGTGTGCCAAACATCACTTCTTTACTTTGCGTGGAGCACTGACCAAGCTCAGATTGACTCATCTTTTTTAGTGTCAGTTTGCTGCTTGTGCTGTGATTCAGGTACTATTTCTGTCACTGCTGCACTTTTTATATACATCTTTTAAAATATTTTTATATTGCTTGCCACCATACATGTATGCATTTCAGCACACTTCCTCGGTTTCCTTCTGTTTTCAAATGTATTTTTGGACTGTACTACTGTATGCTACTCCACTCTGCGCCATTCTACTCTACACCACTCCACTCTACTCTATACCACTCCACTCTACTCTACGCTATGCCACTCCATGCCTTTCCACTCCACGCCACTCCACTCTATGCCAATCCAATCCACGACACTCAACACCAGGCCACTCCTATCTACTCTACATCACCCTACTCTACTCTATGCCACTCTATTCTACTCTGCACCACTCCATTCTACTCTGCACCACTCCATTCTACTCTACACCACTCCATGTCTCCCTACACCACTCCATGCCACTGTTTTCTACTCCAAGGTACTCTACACCACTCTAATCTATGCCATTTCACTTAAATCTACACCACTTAACTCTACACTACTCCACTCTATGCCACTGCACTCTACTGTATGCCACTCAACTCCACTCCTCTCTACTCCATTGTCCTCTAACTCACTCTCCTGTACACCAGTCTATACCACGCCAAAAACATTTATTCATGCTGAACAGCAGCCACTCTTCTGTCCAACATGGCTAAAAGGGATTATCAAAGCCAATAGCTCTTACATAGGAGAGACTTTTTAGCTTTGTCAGTGGTTGTTGGGGATTGCGACTTACTTTTCATCATTAGACTGACTCAGATTGATAAAGGGAAAAGCAGAAAAGGGGGATGGAAAGAGGAAGATTAAGATAGGAAAACAGTTGCAATGGGAGAGAGCAGGGATAAAGAAAAGAACATGCAAGAGAGAGATTAAGAGAAAAAAAGGCATGTTGGTAGAAGAAAGAGGCGAGAGGCAGAATCTAGATCAGGCAGTATTGGTATTCAGCAGCCTTGGCATTCAGCAGGCTCCTAAGAAAAACTCTGCGCCCCTGCCCAATTTTTACAAGTGAAGCATTTCCTATCAGTAACTTACACTCGCTTATAAATCATTGTTACATCCAATTGGGAAGCCTGCACTTCTTTATAGAATACAAAAGTAAAAATAACAATACTTTTAGAGGACAGCAATAAAGTGAGCTCCTCAAACTTAGAATAAGAACCGTCCCTCATAAGCTTATCAGTATTCTTAAGAAGAAAGGTATAGAGCTTTGTTAAATCTGTCTCTGGTCTTGAGCAACTACATTATGGCAATTAGTGTAAATAAAAGAAGGGAATCTTATTTGAAGAATTTCACATAGAAATTCATTGTCCAATAATGACTATCGAAAAAAGCTGCCATCACAAGATGGGGATGTTGTACCCAATAATGTTGGTTCGCAACCTGGAAGAGTGAACGCGAAGGCGGCCCCGAGCGAGCACAGAGATATAAAGCATCTGTCGGCCATGTCTGGTGGTTAAGCCATATCTTCTCCTTCTGGCCTGTCAACAAGAATTAAGGTATTGTTTTACTAGCTGATGACAGCTACAGGCAGGGCCACAGTAAATATGTGAACCAGTGACCGGAGCATGTTGCACATAATTATGCATGTGCCATATCTGGGACATCATTCATCTTCTGCTGCACAATTTGCAGAATTTAACAAAAATAAATTCTGACTCAAACAAATCAAAAGTTACTAAAAAAACTGCAACATTTTGCTACATGGCAGGATGCCCTAAGTGAAGCTTGAAGTCGCATTTCAGTAGCATATTACTGTATTTGAGTGTTGCGCTTGTACTGATGAGGTGAATCCTTTGCTAATAGTGTTAACATGGGTAAAAATGACAAAATAATATAGTAATACTGTCGCAAAATCTTTTGCATTAAGCCACATAATTTGCCTCTTCTTGTCACATAATTTAGTAAACACTGCCACATATTTGGACCCCTTCTGTTGCAAACATCCAGGGCCCTGGATAAAGGCATTACCCTAATAGTGAAGTGCATTAAAAAGGCTGCTAACTAAGGCACAGTGTGAAGTTTCCCAAGCCAAACACACCTCCCTTTGATCATAATTGCTGACCATGTACCAAATTTGCTCAAGTCTCACCAATAATGCTTGTGTGGAAGCTGAACATTTTTATGGAAATTTAGCTTCATAATAATATAGAAATGTGCTTTAACTTTAACATAGGAAATGCACGTCTATTTAGTGGTTAGACAAAAATAATTTTTATTAAATGTGCCACACAGAAATGCTGTCAGTTTTTCCTGCAGAAAGCTATAGGTATTTCACTACTAGGCCTCAAAATTATTTTTCTTCCTTAGTGTCCCTTTAATAATAATAAATGGCTTTCTTTAAATGATGACTTAACGTCATAATTGAACTGCAAAACGTGACATCTTCTTGAAATGTGCTGTTTACTGCAAAATGTATTTCTTTTCACCTCACACCATATGATTTCATCGTTTTTAGATATTTTTCTCTGCCACGTGCTTATAATGAACAAATATATTAATGGAAGAAAATGCTTGCTATAAGCTCTAATTTCCGTTATCAAGCCAGAACATGCTAGATATTAATGTTTCATTTAATCGAGTAGGCCATTGTTACACTATGGGACACTAAACAGCTGACAAAGTAGGCTTGCTGACGGTTCTCATGAGAACCTTCCTAAATGTACTTTTATAACATTTTGTAGCCGCTTCTCAAACAACAACATGTCAACATGGATGTTTACTGTGCTAATCGAGGAAGAAGACGGCAGACCATCCGAAGATCCTCTTCCATTGGCCAGGGATGAGTCAACCTTTCAAGTTTGCAACACGGTTTGGGCTTTTCGATATAGTAAGTGTTCCTAGCTAGAGTCAACTCATTCTATGCGCACTTTCTCTGCCATGCCCCATAACACATTACTGTGCTACTCTTGTCCAAGATTGTTGTAAGCTACTGCTAACTGTGATTTTTCTTGTTTTCCTTACCCTTTGTGAGGAGATTCCTATTTTTATGCAAATCATAGCTGCTTTGATTATTTCTTGTTACCTATTTTATAGTTGTTACAGCAGCTGTTAGGGAACTTGGCTGAGTTTCCGGAACTACTCTTTATGGGAAGTTCGACCACTCATAGCTATTGACCTTTTTCTAAATTTACTTTGCTCTTTTCCAAAGGTACTCTTTATGGATTCTTGCTAGAATAGGTTAGGTCCTTCAGATTAAGACAGGGACGAATTCCTTTATGGAGCACGCTGTTATTTTGTATACTGTCTTTAATAACAATTTTTTTATATTTCCGTAAACAGACGCATCTGACTAGCCTGAATAAAATAACAGAAATGCAAGCTAATCTCTTTAATAAGTAATAAAGCTTTTAAAACGTCATCAAACCTCTCCTCTTGACTGAACATTAAATGCTGTAAATTGATACTTATCTTAGCAATGTATTCGGGTTATGCTCCATTCTAATGTGGTGGCAAAGATTCGTCGACCAAGAAGAAATATGCGTGGAAATTGGAGTTTGACTTAGTAAATCTTAAAGTGGAGCTGGTTATAAAAATGTTAAGGGATTTCCGCACTTGCACTTGTTATCGGTCAGATCTTCGATACAAAAGTGTGATCAATGACGATATGTTGGAAACATTTTAATACTAATATCTTGCATGGTAACTCTGCCAAAAAAGCGGCGCTTGGTGACCAGAATACATTCCTTTACATGGAAGTATATTACCTTTCTTAGGTCTACCCTGCGGGAGCAGGCGCTAGTGCATGCGCTCTTGCATGCAAGACTGTTTTGTTTAGCAATTGGTTTGGAACCCATACATTGCTTACCATTTGTTGGTATCATTGTCGCTCTTCGTTCCTGCCTTCTAATTGGGCTGCGCTTGCAATGCGTCATTTTCTTTTCTTTCTATGGCGCATGGACGAAGCTCAGATTAATTATGCTTGATTAGTGTCCGGCCTCTAGCCATCAGCTGCTTGCGCTGTGACTCAGGTACTATTTCTTACACGCTATTTCCCTGTTCCTTCTCCCCCTACCACCTGCACCAGTCTCTGTTTATTCTCCCGACAGAATGACAAAAAAAACGAGTGAGCTTTTTTAAATCATCACATTAGCCAACCAGCCCCCTCTGTTACTCGTCCCACCACCTTACCCACACCCACCCGATTGCCAAAGCCAAAAGCCCGCCCATAGGCGAGACCTATTGGCTTTGCCAATGCCTGTTCGTGACCGCACTCTAGAGGCTCTCGAGTGCACAAAATGTGCACCCTTCATGAAGATTCCTTTTGTCATCAGTCTGGCGCGGATCTGGCGCGGACACCGAGCAGCGATGTCTCCTGGCTGGGGCTTGCTTACAAAGCAGACTTCCAGCCAGGGCTCTTCCGCCTGGAGAGAACGAGGCGCATCCGCGTTGACGCCCGGGGATTCGTTCTTCAAATCCTCTCAATGACGCTTAACGAGACCGATTATGCCACCGTCAGCAGGATAAAGGTCACGCTGGTTGCGTCGGGCGTGCGCGGGGGTGGGGCGTTGGTGAACGTTGGCGGGAGGACACGGATCCCAATGACTCGCAAAGAAAGGGCAACTTGATCTCTCCGCGAGCGAAATGTCAAGTCATTATCTTTTTACAGCCGTCGTTATTACACTACACTAATCACCTGTCTAGGGCAACCGCAAGGTGTGAGCGGGAACTGGCCGGGGTTCAAGCACCGCTCACTTACGGCTGAAGGCAGTTATCGTAAAGCTGCAGATGGGAGGCCTAATGGCAGGACGTAAATAGTTACTGTCTGTTTATAGCCCAATCTATATGCTATAATATTCTTTTCATTTAGGCGGGCTCTTCTTTGTACGAGATGGATAGGCCCCGAGGGTCGCTGCGGAGGTACCAGCACGTCTTTTTTAAAGGTGACCAGACACACCGCATTAGGCTCTGAAGCTAGACCCAATTAGACAAGAATTTCTGCAAATTAAAAAGAATGAACTAGGAAGCAATAAAGGTGCATGCAAAAATTAAGGACAACGTGTGCCTCATTAAAAAAAGACACAAAACAAAATAACTACAAAGAGTGCCTAAAGTCGTAGACAACAACTGCAAAACCAGGGTGATATGTTAGGAAGGAGCCACGGCAAGACCATGGTTTAGTAGATGCAGTCTAGTGGTTAAGTTATGGCACAAGAAGAACTGCATTCTACTTCCGGATTTCTAGATGACTCCACTGTGACTTTGAGCCAATCACTGCAATGGCATTAGTTCCACTGTGAACCAAAACTGGGACCTCTTACATACGTACTGATGCCAGGGGTTGGAGGTCAAAATATCGTATACAGAAATATTGTGTAAAATAAATATCCTGTATTGTGTAGGTGTGGTTTTTGGAATAATGATGACAGGGCTAGGGAATCGCACCAAAATATATATGTAGGCTTTAAATGTGGGCTACTCACTGAATGCTGCACACTAGATGCCCTATGCAGACTGGCATCATTCCCCGTTGCGCAGAAGCGAGCTGCGACACCAAGTCCCTGCTTCGGAGATCGCTCTCTTCTCCTGCTTGAGTGGACACTCGTCACATCTAGACTAATGATAATTCAGTTAACCCCCTGTGGAACCCTTGGGACTCCCATTCTTAGGCTACCACGCCACATAGTTTTGCTTACTGTTATTGAGCTGAAGGCTTAGTGCAGTTTCGCCAATCCCCGACCACCAGTAGTTCAGCTTTGTGGATCCTGGACCTACTATACACTAGCTACAAACCAGGGCTTATCCACATCAGGCCAGCATCACAGGCTCTATAACCACGCAATCTAGTTAGAGGTTCCATCATGGTGGCCGTTTGCAACCCAAGTGATTCTTTTTCCTTTCGGACTACCATTATTCTGAGTCCTGATGAGGATCCTGTATCCGTAAGGGATTGAAACGCCTTGACTGTTGTCATGGACCCGTGCAATCATTGTATTAATGCGCATGCAGGTTGTACTCTTTATAACTTACTGTGATATACACTTATCTTGTTATATAAATATTTGTGTCACTTTTTTTTGAGCAGCGAGCACGTTTGTTGTCCCTCTAATGTGTTCTCATTCTAATTTGAGTTGATATTATTCACCTTACTTTGCTATGATTTATTATTAGAATGTAATTTATTATTATTTTTTCATCCTCTTTGTAATGGGGCCACTGTTCTTTACACTACAAAACAAGCTTTCTTTCATCCAACAGGAGTTGACGATTATTTTTGTGATGGCATCACAGGGGACGAAGAAATAGAAATACTATAAACAAAATACAGCAGATCTCACGTTTCGTTTCGATGGAAAACATATTCTTTGACAATTTGTACTTATGATGATCCTCGGGCGGGAGGGGCTTAGACGCTGTATCACTAAAAATTTATTGAAAACTGGTTTGGATTGGATACAGGGCATGGGATTTAGGCACATAAACTAAGCCTAAGGAAGGCTTTCCATTGCACCTCAGTGCATATTAGGCGAGACACTGAGATTGTAGTAGATACTAAATAGAGAGACAAATAAAGAATTTAATTATCATACTACCTGAAGAGATAAGCCACGTTTTTGGGCTCGAGGGTCAAAGAGGACCTCAAGGTCAGGCAGAGCCAGGCGCCTGGCTCGAGCTTTTAGTGACTCGTCCACGTCTTAAGGAAACTGAAATAATTGTTCTTTTCACGAACATCGGCATTTGCCTTTATTTCTTTTTAAGGGCAAACTCTTCCTCCAGTTGGCGGTAGTCTGAGCACGCGAGACGCAGCATGAGCCACCCTATTCATATCTGAAGAATACACTCCATTATGGTAAGGCCCTGGAGCAGCTGCGAACTGAATGGAACCTTCCCAAGCTACCGCTTCCGGTGTTCCCTGATGAACATCCAGGTGATGGGGCTTTATTTCCTGAGTGTGTTTGACTACACCAGGCGATGCAAAGCTGTTGTGGCAGCTGCTCCTGGGGCGACAGCAGACCACGCAGCACCAACCTGCCTGCGTCTTGTGTGATGGGCCTGCGTTGTGGTTTTCTCAGAATCAGGGATATCTGTGGACTTGCCCAAGCACGAATTACGTTAACGCCCAGTGCAAAAAAATATATATTTGGAGTAGGGATCATGGAAGCTACACTGAATAAGGATGCCCCAAGTATACTTTCACCTTTGTGTATTACCGAGAAAAAGACCCGCTTTATTGGTTCATCGTTCTAAACAACAACTGATAATAAGGTCATAATCTAGTGTAAGCGGCACCTTGATGGTGAATTTGTCAGTCATGACAGACATCCCTCACAAATATTCAACTATCACAAACTTGTTTCATACAATTTAGAACATGTCAGTGTGACATAGTAGACATGCTTTGAGACCACTGGTTAATGCTACACACTGTCAAGTACCCAAATGCATTGGCAAAGCCAATTGTTTTGGTTCTTGTAAAGTGAAGTGTCTTTTACTAAGATTCACTAACCGACATCACAGGTTCAACATGGTCTGCAGCAATGCAAGATTTCATAGCACCCTGAGAACAGAGAACAACAGTGTAAGAGTTGTTTGCACATAGAACAGGCACAGCCCTTGCGTTAAAGCAGTGGAAGTGTCCTTTCTCTTCGTGTATGAAGTCCCCTCATTGGATTATCTCAATGTAAATACTGTGCCAAGGACATAGCAAAAGTAAACATCACTGACATGGCATCATCTTGGAGAACCTTCCTCGGTTCTCATTGCCTCACCTGGAATATTGGTCTAGTTTCTAATGTCTCATCTAGCTATTGTGTCAAATGGTTAAAGCCTCGGCTACAGTATCACCTCTGGTTCTTGATTCCTCACCTAGGGTACTGCAACTACATGCTATGCTTATATTTGCAGTACAGTGGGCCACTTCTGGAGTCAAATTCTAGAGCTCACCTTGTGGTACCTTGTGTCCAGTCTTGGAAACTACATCTGGATTGTTGTGCTCATTTATGGAGACAACCTCAAACATATTGTGTCAAGATCTGGACACCTTTGCTTTACTGGGTCCAGTTCTGGAGGACACATCTAAAAGGCTTTATCCAGTTATAGAGACCTAATCTGTAATGTTTTGTCCTGCTTTGGAGACACCAGCTGCAGTACTGATATTCTTAAGAAAAGTGTTTCGGGAACTTAGGGGGTGGCCAGAGCTACAAGCAGATAAAAGAGAGTCCCTACATGCAATGTAATGTAAAATGTAATGTAAAAAGAACTTATAGAGCGCAACTAACACCCAGCGGTTTCTTGGCGCTAAAGCATAAGGAAAACAAACAATCCGTGGGGCTGGAAGCGTTAATTGTAGGTATTACGAAACAGGTGAGTTTTTAGAAGGGACCTAAAGTGGGTGTGGGGGGAGGCTAGCCTTAGGCCTAAAGGGAGGGCGTTCCAGAAGGACGGGGCAAGGAATGAAAACCTCAGTCCTCCCTGTTTTTTGCGTTTGAAGGTCGGGATCTGGAGTAAAGCCAGATGGGAGGAACGGAGATTGCGAGAAGGGACGTATGGGTGCAGTAGTGAAGAGATAAACGAAGGACCTGTGCCAGCAAGGGATTTAAAAATAATGAAGCCCAGTTTGAACTTGCATCGCTCAGAAACAGGAAGCCAGTGGAGGGATTTTAAGAGAGGGCGTACGTGTTGATGTTTGAGCTGAAGATGAATAAGCCGTGCGGCCTGGTTCTGGATAAGTTGTAGCCTCTTTAGTTGGTATGCCGGTATGCCAACATAAAGGGAGTTGGCATAGTCTATCCTAGAGATGACTAAGGCCAATAGGACCAGGGTGAGGGCCTCGGTGGTCAAGAAGCGGGCAATCTTTCGAATTTTTCTCAACTGGAAGAAGCTGGAAGAAACTACTGCGTTAATCTGGGGTTTCATCGTGAGGTCATTGCTAATAATGACCCCAAGGCTTTTTACTGAACTGACAGGGTTGGGGGGAGGGCCCAACCTTGTGGGCCAAAAGGTGGATTTCCAGGGGTTGGCTACACCCCCGACAAGCACCAGCTCTGTCTTGTCGGGGTTGAGTTTCAGATGATTCACCCCCATCCAGTCACTGATATGGCAGAGGGTGGTTTGAAAGTTGTCGATGGATTGGTCCGTAGAGTTGATGTCGAAGACCAGCTGAATGTCATCCGCGTAATTGAACGCGGTGACACAGCTGCCTCGTAGGGACCGAATAAGGGGGGTGAGGTATAAATTAAAAAGAAGAGGGGATAGGGAGGAGCCCTGCGGGACGCCGCAGGTTAGCTCGACCTCGTCCGCAGAAAATTGAGAGCCGAACCGCCTGACGGCGGTTGCTCAGGAAGGAGCGGACCCAGTCCAGGGCAGTGTCCTGGATGCCAGCCTCCCTGACACGGCCGACCAGAATGTCATGGTCGACCGTATCAAAGGCGGCCGACAGATCCAGGAGCACCAGAACCTGGCTGATGTTGGAGTCCGCCCCTCTCCGCAGTTCCTCCATGACTGAGAGTATAACAGATTCAGTAGAATGATTGGGTCTAAAGCCGGCCTGTTGGGAGTCGAGAAAGTGAGAATCTTCGATAAAGGTACTCAGGATGTTAGTCACGTGGGACTCAAGAACTTTGCTGAGGTAGGGGAGGAGGGAAATGGGGCGGAAGTTGCTCATAATCGTAGGGTCTGCTGTGGGTTTTTTGAGAATGGGCATGACCTCGGCGCTTTTGAATGACCCGGGGACGATGGCAGAAGAAAGAAAATTATTCAGCAATGCCAGAGGGGGGAAGGACAGGCTATAAAGGCCTCACGGAGGATCAAGGGAGGACAACAGTCAGTGGGGGAACCAGAGGCCACCTTCTTTAGGAGGGCAGGAAGCTCTGTTTCCGAAGTTGGAGGAATCTGGGTCAAATGCATGGGGTTGGGAGAAGGCGAGGAGAAAACGGGCCCAGTGGGTGAGGCGGGGCTGAGGATAGAATACTGTTTTTGATATTGACTATCTTCTCGACGAAGAAAAGATTTAGGGAGTCACAAAGTGCGCGGGAGGGGAGAGGTTTAGTGGTAACCCTATCTGGATTTGACAGCTCCTCCACGATGGAAAAAATGTCTTTGGTTTTGGTGGCGGAGTCAGCGATCTTGTTTGAAAAATAAGTGGTCTTAGCTTGTAGGACCGCTATTTTGTAGTCTTTGAGCAGGGTAGTGAAGCGTAGTTTCATGTCTGGGGCGTAGCTACGCCGCCACTGGCGCTCGGCTTGCCTAAGGCCCAGCTTCAGGGCTTTGAGGTCCTCAGTGAACCATTTTTGGGCGTCGTGCAGGCGTTTAAGTTTAATCTGTCTGAATGGAGCCACGATATCACTGGCTGACTCCAGCCAGTGTGTGAGGGCAGAAGCTTGGGTGTCGATGGAGCCCAGATTAAAGGGGGTGGAGGTTCTAAGTAGGGTGACAAATTTGCTGAGATCGGCCTTGTTCCAATTCCGGGCCGAGAGGTTGCATTCCAAAGGTCTGCCAGGGTCGGGAGTGGCCGTAATAGAGAAGGAGATTATGAAATGGTCTGACCATAGGCAAGGTGAGATGAGAGGGGCAGATATGTCCAGGTTGGATGTCCAAACCTGGTCCAGAATGTGACCCTTAATGTGGGTGGCTGACTTTATGTGTGTCAGGCAGTTCATACTAAATAGGAGGTCAGTAAATGAGATAGAGCAGGCATTCTCCTTTACCTCAGAAGGCCATTAATTGAAATCGCCTAAGACTAAGATTTTTGAGTTATTAATGATAAGTTGGGAAAGCATGTCCCCAAACATCGTGGGAAAATCAGGCATAGATTGGGGAGGGCGGTAGACTAGGACACAGATAAATGGGGTAGCTAAGGATTCCAGTCTCAGCACAAGATAATCGACCGAGGGAATGCCGACTGAAGTCAGGGCGGAGAACTGGATGGAATTTTTGATAATCGCTGCTACCCCACCTCCCGGCCTGCCGGGAGCTCTGTTTGCCTGGAGGATGTAGTAGCCAGCGGGGATTGCAGCGAGTATATCGGGGGCAGATTCCTCATTAAGCCATGTCTCCGTTAACAGCAGTATATCCGGTTTCTCAGAGTCTAACAAAGCAAAGATTTCCAGCTGATGTTTTGCCAGTGAACGTGTGTTGAGATAGGTCACTGTAAGGTTGAGGTATGGAGTCCGTTTGTTAGATGGAGGATTGATAATTGAGGGGGGAGCTGAGGGTGGAAAGGTTGCTATCTCAGGAAATGTATCTCTAGTGCAGAGGAGCCCCAGCGGTTCAAAGCCCGACAGAGTCGCGGGGGGGTAGACCCATGAAGATGTAATCGGATCAGGTCTGTAGAAGTGTATTGGATGAAGTCGGCAGGGGGACATGCCCCGTGCCCCGGCCGGCCGCGGACGGGCGCAGACGGGCTTGCCTTAGGCGCGCCTTCGGCACGCAAACGGCGCACCCGCTGCGCTCATCTGCGCGTCCGGAAGATACACATTCTTTGTAGGCGGCTGAGGGTGTTGGGGGGGCGTGTCTAGCAGTAGTGGGCGTGTCTTGGGGAGTCCCAGGAATGGCAGCAAGATCGTAATCTTGGGCCCGCGCAGCGATAAATCCGCTGTGCGGGGGGTGCCTGGTGAGTACAAATAAACAATAAGTGCCCAGAGCGGGGATTTCAAAAAGTTTAAAACAAAAGCGCAGTTTTATGCAATTTTTAAAATCAGCGTGCTATCGGTCCTCCCGGCTTCCGCCTCAGGAGGTTGCATTCTATTGGCGGCGCTAGTATTCAGCGCACGTTATATGGCCTTGTGAGGGGGGCGTGGCCAGCAGTAGTGGGCGTGTCCTGGGGAGTCCCAGGAATGGCGGCAAGATCGTAATCTTGGGCCCGCGGCAGTGATAAATCCGCTGTGCGGGGGGTGCCTGGTGAGTACAAATAAACAATAAGTGCCCAGAACGGGGATTTCGGAAAGTTTAAAACAAAAGCGCAGTTTTATGCAATTTTTAAAATCAGCGTGCTATCGGTCCTCCCGGCTTCCGCCTCAGGAGGTTGCTTTCTATGCAATTTACCCTTTGATTGAACAGACAGCCAAATTCTTCTTGGTAGACACATGCAGGACTCAAACCTACACCACTTACTAATGTGGATGGCAAGAGTATGGAAAATTACTCTTTCCTTAAAGATGCTGTTTCCAAACATTATGACTACATCTATTATCTTTTAAGGTACTACACAAGGCCAGTGAATTCAGGGTTTGAAACTTATTGGCCACTGGAGAGAAGGTCTGACATCAGGTAAGGGGGTGGGGATGGGAGGATGTGTGTGCGTTTGTAGGCCTAGCACTTGAAACTGGCAGTTACAGGCTACTTTTTTTTCAGAAACAGCATGATTACTGCCTATCATGCCCTCCAACATGGTGACACTGCCACGAACCAAGTATCTCTCTAATGTGTGTCCAACCACTGTAAAATGGTGCCACCCTAGATTCACCACATAGAAAGGTCAGGATCAGGGCTTGTGTGCCATTCTCCAATATTTTCCATAGGCGACTGTGAATCTTCGTGGAGGGTTCCTTGATATATGTTAGAGATTGAGATTTCTAGCTCATGGCTATGGCCTTCATGACCCTGACATTATGAAGATTTCACCGAACTGTGTCACTAAATCATTTTTTTTGCCAGCTTTCCTATTTGTCTAGAATGAAACCACACAGTGGAAACTCTACTTTATGCTTCTAAAATCTCCAGCCTGACCAAATGTAGACCAACTAGAAGGCCGAGTAAGGCTCTTTTTAGGGGATATATCTTAATAACCTTTGCTGAGTAGCTATATAAGTGTAGGTGCATAGAACCTGGTTACATTTATTCGCTACAACAGACATCAACCAATTCCGTGTCTCTTACCTCGATGCAGCCAAAGTATATGAAAAATAAGCAGCAACTTCCAAATCACTTTGCATGGAAGATCTGACTAAACACGGACACCACTCACTCCGGTGCACAATCTTTTTCCCCCTAAAGCAAGCATGCTATCCGATAAGCCAAATTAAATAAGCTTTGGTGCTGGGAGTCAAGAAACGAAAAATAAGACTAGCTGCCGAGAGATGTAAAGAGCCTCTTTAAAACAATACCAGAGTATCTCGCACTCTGATTGGTTAGAATCTCGATACTCAAAGGCTTTATCTGCAAGGAAAATCTGTTACCCAGGCAACCAAGCTTGGTGCCGTCAAACAGCATCTATAAACAATCTTTATTTGTACTATTTTTCAAAATTCTATATAGCAGGGATGACCTGAGAGTCAGGCACTTGCTGTTTGCTTACTGTTTTGATGGGCTGGCATCCACTACCCAGAAATACCTTCCAATTCACTGTGATTGCTTGAACAAAACTAAGAAACTGACAACCTAATACATCATTATTTTGATGCACTAACCGATGCTGGGCTAGTGAAAACCGTAGACAATGTATAATGTTTTCCAATGTCTACCTTGTCCCCAACAAGCGGACGTATGCCGCTTTGTAGGGGATTTATACTTCCCACCCCTTTGCCAAATATGGCGGGCATCCATCGCACCTGGCTCTTTCGTTACATGATCTGTACGGTTTTATCCAGTGTCTAGCAGCCTGGTTTGGGGATCTGGATCACTTTCAGAGAAACTATTGTGAATTCAGAACACATTCATACCTACAATCTGTAGTAGCGCAGCCTATTCTGGAACCCTCACCTGGATTATTGCATACAGTTCATCAATTGCCACCTACATTATTGTGCCCAGTTCTGCCTTGTTTCCAATTATACTACACGAGCCTTAGAGTATGGTGTTCATTCCTGGAACCCTCACCTGCAGCATTTTGCCAATTTCTAGAACCTTAACCCTAGATTATCATTTACAGTTCTGGTCACGCCCCACAATGCACAGTGTTATCATTAATGATGTAATTTCTGATTTTCATCTAACTGGATACTAGAACTTTGTTTTTAACCTGTGTTTTTTCAGTGAAGTTCTAAGGTTTTTTTTAATGTAAAGTAATAAATATTTACAATTACTAACTATAACTTTGCTTTAACATTTGTTTTTTTCAGTGAATTTCTCAGTTTTTAAAATATAAATTAACATTTTATTACGATACTAAAACCAATCCCACACTGAGCAAACCCTTTAGCCATGTGCAGATTGGGGTTAGCCGCAGGGCCTCGCATGTGGCAAGGCCCTGCGCCCAACCCCACAGGCAGTCAACCCCCCACAGTGCATGTCCTTTGGCCGTGTGCACCGTGGAGTCGGATGCAGGGCCTGGAGTCTGGCCCTGCATCCAACTCTCATGGGAAACCAACCCACCACTGTGCACAGCCTTGGTCATGTGGGACTTAGGGTTGGCCACAATGCCTAGCCTGTGATCAGGCCCTGTATTCAACACCCACGGGAAGCCAGCCCCCTGCTGTGCATGGTTAAAGGGGTTGGACGCAGGGCCTGGTCACAGAACCTGCCTTTGTCAGCTATGCACGGTGTGGGGTTGGTGGCATTGCCTGGGTGCAGCCAACACGTGCTGCAGTCAACCCCAGCAGGCAGCTAACTCCCCATCTGCTGCACACAGCCGTCAACCGTGCATGGCATGGGTTTGGCCGCAGGGCCTGGCCTACCCCCATCATGCACAGCATTTTTAAAGTATATTGTTTTACTCCTATGGGTGTCCCATGAGAGAAGCACCCACAGGACTCCTATGTGAGTCCAGTGGGCCTCGCTGGCTCCATCAAGACACCCGTGGGATCGTGAATCCACCCCCAGATTGTTTTTTACAATTGGCCGCAGGGGGTCCCTCTAGGAGTCCCGTCCCATATGGTCAAGGGGGTTAGGGTACCCCTAACCTGCCGCCTCATACTTCATCTATTTCTTTGAAAAAAAATCAGGATATGGGGACCTAGTCCCCATGTCCTGAAACGGCAGCTGCAACATTTCTCTTCATGTTCAGTCAGAGCACAAGCTCCCGCAGGAACCACTTGCTCCAGTGGGCGCACAATCGCCGACAGTAAAAAAAAAAGCCCTCTCAACCAATCAGATGGCTCCATTTTTTAATTCACAAGAGTCTTGCACCCCCAACCTTCAAGCCAGATCTACAAATACTTTTGAACCTTGATTGCTCCAAAAAGTTATGAAGGTATTGCAGAGTGGTGGAGAAAGGGGGCGTGACCTCCAATGACCTCTCAGCAATCACACTGTGTGGGACTTACTCGAGGTAACAGGAGGGCTTGTTGGCCCCAAGGACCCTCTAGAGCAAAGGGGACTTCATCCCTCAACTGGCAGTACGCCAGGAGGTACGTTTGCAGAGTGGTGCAGAAGGGGACATGTCCTCTGGCGACTTGCTGATTTTTGTGTTCTTTTTTAGATATTTTTTTAAGGCAGGGCTGTGTGGCCCCCCGGACCCATTTTGGCCTCAGGAACCTCATCCCCGGGCCCAGCCTTTTCTTTTTTTATTTAAAAGGAGGGGGGCCAAGTGGCACCCACCCCAGGCCATTTTTGTGTTCAATTGATTTTATTCTTGTTGCCAATTACAAATATAAGCTCGTAAAAGCCTTGGCCACATCATAGGAGCCGCCATTTTGGTTGCATTTTATACAAGCTCGTCATAATTGGACGTTGCATTGTGTGTGTTAAGCACAGTAAAAATACTGCTATCAAATGTTAAAATCTCTGTGTGATCACATTGCATGTGTACATAATTGCTAGAAATACCGAAAATACTAATAATTCATTGCTGGGATTGAAATAAAAGCGGGGGTAACAATCTGCTTATAATTTAGCATCGCCACAATCAATCCCTACTGGGAAAATGCTACTCATGCAAAATTCATTTAAACAAAAGTGCCTGGGTGCAAATATGTAGCAGGAAGGACAATATGCTTCTACTTCACCATTGTCACAGTCAAGCCCTAGTGGCCAAACGCTACTCATGCGGAATTAATTTAAACTTAAATGCTTGGATGTAAATATTCAGTGCACAATTGGAATTATTGAAATGTAACATGTGAAAAATAATCACAGAACTAATACAATTCTTTAAGGTGATGTCTCTAACAGTTATACAGTCCATGTGGGCACAATCTGCTTTTGACACCTGCAAATCTCATATCATATAAAAATCAATGAAGACCATACAGAGACAATTAATTGTACTCTATATGACTCATGACGCATCCCATATCATCATAAGCGACTCGCTGCATCACAAAAAGCAGAAAATGATATTGGAGTAAAATGAGCACAAAAAGAAAATTGAACAGAAAGTAATGTTCATTGGACTGTCATTTTTTAACTAATCTACAAATGTGTGTATAGCTCCTCATCGGTGTTGAGCCCTCCTGGACTTTTACAATCGAATCTTAGGATATAGATAGATTTCAATTTTCTGAGGTCTTTTTTCCTATCTCCACCCCTGATTGTCCTGGGCACCGCATCTATAACAAAGTACCTGAGATGAGTTCCTCCCTGAATCTAACCGTCATTTCTCTAATGGCTAGGTCAAATTAGTATCATGACAAATTTCCAAGCTTTCTGAGTGCTTTACCATATGGAATACTGGCCACCAAATTGGTAGGGTGGAAGCTGCTGGCATGCAAAACTTTGTTCCATGAGGTGTGCTTTCTGTATATCTTAGTTTCTAACCTGTCCTTTTTTGCATACGCCACTAGATCCAGGAAGACACCTCAGACTTACTAATGAAGCTGGTGAAATGGAGCTTCAAGAGTGAAGCTACGTCCATTGAAATCAGGAGGAAACCCTCCTCCCATGGGATGTCGAATATACGTTTAAGGAAATCCCCAGTATTTAGGACATAAGTAAAAATAAACCCACAGTGTTTTTCATTAAACTGCCAATAGCAGAAATAATCTAACGTCCTGGCGTTTGCTTGAGATCTTTGTTCAACTCGGGAATTAGGCACATAATGGGTGTCTCTGGGTTGTAATTTTTTAGGAAATGCAGATTTTCTTGTGTCAACAATCCCTAGTTGCGCCATTCAATTAGTTCTTTATGACATTCAGCCTTGACCTGTTTGGCCTCTATGGTAGTGGCTTTCATGTAGCATTCCGTATCATTGAGTTGATGTATGGTTGCTTTCATGTATAAATGTTTTGGCCACAGTACAATGTTACCACCTTTATCAGCACTTCCTATCAATAAATTGGAATCTGACTGGAGTTTTTTATATCAATTTATTGTATGCAGTTCTGTTTGCATTATATTTGTCACGTCTTTTGCTTTTTTGTAATTTGCAAATTCTTTCTATCTTCAAATACAAGGTCACAGAAGATATCCAGACCATCTCTTGGTAGGTTAGGCACAAAGGTAGACAATGGTTTGAATGGTGTAGCTGCCTCATCGTCTACTTCCAACTCCACGGAGGAGATAATACTATCCTCAGTAATGATTTCAAGCATTCCTTAAATTTCATTCTCCAAATATTGAGTTCTATTAATATTTTCATGTAAGATACTTCAAGGTGAGAATCCTTATTATGAGTTGTAATGAATCTTTGAGGCTTTCACTTCACCTGTGTTGCATAAAATGTTTGGAGTTTAAGTTTTCTTACAAACTTATATACATCCACACGAGTTTGTGGAAAGTTGAAGAATTTTTCTGGGCAAAATGACAAGTCCAATTTTAAGATCTGTTTTTCTGCTTTGCTCACAGTTATATCTGACAAATTAATTATAGATGCACTGTCAAGGTTTATTTTCGGTTGTATTTGCGTTTGCCTACGGTATCCTTGGTTAGTTGCTTTGGAGGATCGATAGTGTCGTCTTTTTCTGTGCCTCCTTTTCTTTGCTGGTTTTGTTTCTTTGGTCTTAAATTTAAGGGCCCTGTCCACTTGTAAGAAATGAAGCTACTTTTGGCACATCCATGATTTTATCACTAGTGGATGGTTCACCAAGGTCTGTTTCTACTTCAGAGCTTGCTGCCAATGCTGTTTTACTCACACATTGCGCTCACTCTGTCGGTTACTCTCAGAAAGCCTCTGATGTCTAATGGCTCAAAAGAAAGGCAAAAGTGAAAATTTGTCCACGTTCATAGCCATTCTTATCTCTTTTGAACTTTTGTGCCTTGCGAATAATAATGATTTCTTCCTGCTTGCCAAGCCTGACTTTCATATCAACTCGTGCCCCAAGGTAACTATATCTTGTGCTCCCGCCATGCACAGCTTTCTCATCAATGTTGCAGTGATATATAAGAAGTCAGGACTGATGTGATTTGTGGGGTAATTAGCAGTTAATGGCAAGGGCACAAGTTATAGTTACCTTAGCGCAGGATCTATAGTTTCTTCAGATAAGATATAACTGCTGAATTTCTATGGTTTTGTGCATTTAAAATCTGAACCTAACTATAACGTCCCTGTAACCTTTGTTTTTTTTCAGTGAATATCTAGTTAAAAAAAAAAGTATAGTGCAATTTAATTACCTTACATTAATCTAACTCCGCCACATACAAGAAGGTCCGCAGGCACCCATCCCTGCATTGCGTACAGCCTTTGCCTGTCAGGAGCAATCCTGTACAGGTTCTAACAGACAGCACAACTGTCATGTGGTACTGCACAAGCAAGTTGGAGTGAAGGCTCCATATGCTTTGCCAATAGGCACTGAGACTCTGAAGATGGCTAGACCTTAAAGGTAATCCCCTTATGGTTTGGCTCCCTCAGCGCCAGGGTGGACAGGCTTAGCAGACGACACCTAGGGGACCATCTGTGTTGTCTACACCCAGAGTTGCCCTGAGTGGTGTTTTTTTCCCACTGTATAAAACAGCACTGTGCATTTTGTGCACTGAAGGTTTCCCTCGTGGCTCTTTAGGAGACTCGTCCCACCTTTAAAGGGTCTCTACTCTCCTGTCGACCTTCCAGTATCTACATGTCCTACCCTAGTTCTGAAGAATGTCAAGAGGGCTCAGCTCATCTTGATAGAACCAGATTCGGCTTGGAGCTTCTGCTACTCTTGTGATCTACATCTGCCATCCTCTATGCCTGCCTCTTAAGAAGGTAGTGCTGTCCCAATAACAGCAGAGTTCTTCATTCGAACCTCCGCAACCCACACCTCAATATGTTAAAATTGAATTGAACTATCTGAGTTGTTTTGACCTACCTGCAGAAGTGGTTTATGTGATTTTGGCCAGAGAATTTGGCAATGTGCCCCGCATACACTTTGTCGCTGTATTCTGGTTGTTGGATGAAGTTTGTAGCCTGGTGTGGGGACTGTTGTGTTGACCCACTTCAAGATAAGTTTTCTGATGTACTTCTGTTTGTTCTGTCCTTAGCCTACCAAGGTATTGCTGTGTGGCCCATTAAAGGTTACTTATCAGCAATTTCTGACATGTTTGCCTGATCAGCCCTACTAATGTTTTAGGTCACCAGTTGAGATTTATTTTTATTTATAGTAACATTTTATTGCCATTTTACGTGATGACAACAAAACATTTTCCTTGCTCAATATGGATACTAATACACATTGCTTCACTGTCGTCCTGCATACCCGGAACAGGGCAGCACAGTGCCCCCCCCCCATTGATACGAGTAGCTCCCTGGGTTACACCTAAATTGCCAGTCCGTGATTGTCCCACAATTTTTCCAGATTTTGTCATATTGGCGGAGACATCCCCAGGCTTCATAAACCATTTGCTCCAGTTTGCCACACTAGTCCATACCCCAATGTCCAGGCTTGGACCAAAGGGGCAGTTGGAGAGGTCCAATTGTGAGCTATGTCACTTTTGGCTATTAACGTGCCCAGACCCTCCAGTGTCATATTCCCCCTGCCCCCCCCCACCCCCATATCGTTTAGGATACCAAGCAGAGCAATCCTTGGGTCAGTGTCAAGAGTAAGGATGGCAGTCTGATAAACATATATCACTGGGCATTGCCTGAAAACAATCTCCCATAGGGTCTTTAAATGTGGCATGCTGAGGAGTCAGTGAGTCCCACTTTCCACTGATGGAGGGGAGTCATATAGGCTTGGTGTAAATACTTGAATTGTATAAAACGGAGTCTGGCATATATTGTTAATGTGGGATGGGCCATACAGGCATCTCTCCAGTCCACCTCATCCAGATCCCCCACCTGAACCTCCCACTTCTCCTTCAGAGGGGTCAGTAATATAGGTGAGTGCACCACTAGGGATTTGTAGATGTAGGCTACTCCTCCCTGCCTAGATGGCCCATAAGAATCTTGTTTTCCAAGGGGCTATACTCAGGAATGGCTTGTAGTGCATCATGGTGTATGTGTAGTGCGTGACGAAGTTGTAGGTAGCAATAGAATTGGGAGGTTGGCATTTGGAATTCTGGCTGGAGATCTTGGGATGATTCCATGTGGCATCCACCCAAGTGATATTCTAACAGAGTCCCATCCCTTAAACCAGTCTAGGGTTGACACCTGATCCATCCACCTGCCCTTCCTTAACTGGATTTCCTTTGTTAGTTTCTATTTTCATCCCAACCACTGGAGAGCTGACTCCATGCTCTAAATGCCACTTGGGTTACCTCTTGGATGCTGTAGGAAATGGGGGCACCTTAAATGATGTGGAGTACCTTCTCCAGTCCAAGTATGACTAATTCACCTGTGTAGGCAAGGTGATCCCACCATCCACGTGTCACCCACTAGTAGAGGCACATATCCACCATGGCTAGACCTCCATCGTACATCGCCCTGGTGCATTTTCTAAAGGCTAGTTTGGGAGTGCCACCAGCCCAAATAATGTTACGTCCTAGAGCCAAAACGGAGTCAAACCAGGCAAGTGGGATGTGTAAAGGGTAATTTTGTAAAACATAGAGTAATTATAGTGGGATCATTGTCTTGTACAATGTGATCCTAGCCATGGTATTCAAAGGAAGGTTATTCCAATGCAAGAGCTCCTCCTTGGTCCTGGGTGTCAACGGAGCAAGGTTCAAGCACCACACAAGGTCCGGCTCCCAGTATATGTGCACTCTGACCCAAGGATTGCTCTGCTTGGTATCCTAAACGATATGGGGGTGGGGGGGGGGCAGGGGGAATATGACACTGGAGGGTCTGGGCACGTTAATAGCCAAAAGTGACATAGCTCACAATTGGACCTCTCCAACTGCCCCTTTGGTCCAAGCCTGGACATTGGGGTATGGACTAGTGTGACTTGTGTTCCCCACCGCGGCTTCTGTGGGTCCCTCCCAGCGCGTCTCCCGTTCTCGGGGAACTTCGTCGCCATCTTGGGGGTAGGTAGGGGTCGTTGTTAGGACACCAGCACAAGTTGCGCTCTAGCAGTCAGGTTGACTCGCTAGAGCCCTATTTAGGCCGGACATGCAGGCGCGCAGCGTGTGCGCGCGGCGTGTGTGCCGCAGTGACGCCGGAGTCACGCCAGAGTCCAGCCCGTCTGCGCCCGTCAGCGTCCCGGAGGCGCTCGGGCGGCGGGACAGGCTCGGCCACCCAGCATGTGTCATACAGGTCCACTCGTGCTGCGCTATACTGCTGGGGAGCTTCGCGCTCTCCTCACTGCTTCCAGTGGCTGCTGTACTGTCTTTCCTGGGCGTCACCGTGGTAAGTCCATCTGCCCCGGTTGCGGATGGCGCCCCTCCCGTGCTTTGTCTTGTTCCCCTGGCAATAACCTCGCCAGTGTGGGATATCTCTGCATGCTACTAAACACCAGATCGGCGTGCAGACATGCACAAGACATCTTTGAGCTTCTTGACACGGCTAAGCCACTGTGTCTTATGCTTACCGAGACATGGTGGGGAGAACTTTCAAATCCAGACGTTGCCATGGCAATTCCGCCTGACTATAACGTCTTCAGGAAGGACAGAGCGAAGGGTAGGGGCGGTGGAGTGGCACTGGTGGTGAAGAAAGGCACGGCTTGTACTATCTTGCCAGTGGAGGATATTCGTGGCTCTGAGTCCCTTGCTTTTTCCATCGCTCTGGCTCCGCATCAATCAGTCAAGGGATTATTGGTCTACAGACCGCCTGGCCCACCCGGAACATTCTTTGAAGATCTTGACTCCGTTTTACTGGGACTGGCCCTGAAAGAAGAACATTGCATCGTGGCCGGAGATTTCAACTTCCGGATGGATGATCCATCCGATGCGGCCGCTATTAAAATCTCTGAGGCTATGGCACCGCTGGGTTTGCTCCCCTATTTGCAGGGGCCGACGCACGACAAGGGGCACACTCTTGACCAGGTTTTCTCGACTTCCCCTTTGGAGGTCTTAGTGATTATCCCGGTACTATGGTCAGACCATCTGCTGGCTAAATTTTCGATCATAGGCACAGGTAAATTGGCTGCTGCCGCCCCACAGCAGCTTGGTCGCACCCATAGGGCGTACCATCGAGTGACCCCTGAGATGCTGGCTCAGGCTGCCCTGGATCACCCCTGCCCCCTTTCTGGCGACCTGTCGAAGGATCTGGAGTCCTTGCAGGCATGGCTTTCTAACAGGCTTAACGATCTGGCCCCGGAATTGGCCCCCCGTCTTACTCCCAAACGAGTTTCCGCCCCTTGGTTTACCGCATCACTGTCGGCTAGGCGGCAGCAATGCAAGGTAGCTGAAAGAGCCTGGCGGGTAAAATATGACTCGGATGCTAAGCTGACCTATAAGAGCGTGGTTAAGGAGTATCACCGGGACATTCGCCTGGGTAAGAAAGCCTACTTGGCAGGGAGGATAGAGGCAGCCTCCAACTCCTGTAAGGAGATTTTCTCTATAGTTAGAGAATTTATTTCTCCACGGACTAACATCTTTGAGGAGAGACCCTCTGATTCTTGGGCCTCTGATCTTGCTAGTTTTTTTACTAGCAAGATCCAACTTATACAGGATTCTTTTCCATCGGTTGTATCCGTGGAGCAAATTAATTCTGTGGCCAATCGATCGCCCCCTGCTCCGCCAGGTATGACGCTGGGCGTATTTCCACCTTTATCTGCGCCCGCCTCGTTAGCACTTCTGGGCAATTTGAAATCGGGCTCGCCCTTGGACCCATGCCCTGCTAAAATTCTGGCAAAACTGGCCGAGGTGGTTAATCCATTGGTTAACCCGCTACTGAATCTCTCGCTGAGTCAGGGAGTGGTTCCGCAGGCTTGGAAGCAGGCAATGGTCATCCCGCTGCTCAAAAAGCCTGGTCTGGATCCAAAAGCCCCAGTCAACTACCGGCCTATCTCTCTGCTGCCGGCTCTTAAGAAAGTTGTTGAAAAGCACGTGCAGACGGTGCTGTCCACCTTTCTAGAGTCGAATGAGATTTTGCATGCCACTCAGTCGGGTTTTCGCCCAAATCTCAGTACGGAGACTGCGCTCCTCGAGGTCTCAGAAACCATTAAAGGGGTTCTGGATACTGGGGGCAAAGCCATGCTGGTGTTGCTGGACTTGTCGGCGGCTTTCGACACCGTCCCCCATGATGGTCTTCTCATAAGACTCTATGAGATTGGACTACGGGGGACGGTGTTTAGCTGGTTTTCCTCATTTCTAACGGGCCGCCGGCAAACGGTCTGGGCCTCGCCTGATTCCGCCGTGATGCCGCCTCTGGGAGTCGGGGTCCCTCAGGGCTCTATTTGGAGCCCGACCCTCTTTAATATCTTCATGACCCCTTTGGCGGCGTTGGCGGAGTCTTTGGGGCCCGAATCGTATCCTATGCAGACGACACCCAGCTCCTCTTCTCGTGTAAGAGAGGAGGAGACTTTGATGGGGAGAGTATCCGGGATTGCCTTGGGGCTGTGTTTCAATGGTTTCAACTGAACAGCCTCAAGTGCAATTCCGATAAGTCCGAGGTACTTTTCTTTGGGTGCAACACGGAGCCAGTCTGGCAGGCTTGGTGGCCTACCAATATGTTCCCCCCAACTTGTTCATCCCAAATGGCTAAGAACTTGGGGGTCAAGATGGACAAGGGGTTGACTATGAAGTCTCAGATCCTGGGGGTGTCGGGCACCTGCTTCGGCCTCCTGAGGATGCTACGGAGGTTTCTTCCCCTCTTATCGGAGGAGCACAGGAGGCTGACTGTGCAGGCTCTGATAGGCTCCAGGTTAGATTATTCTAACGTTCTGTACCTGGGCCTGCCAGAGTACCTGCTACAGCGGCTCCAAATTGTGCAGAATGCTGCGGCGAGAGCGATCTTTGGCTTGAACAGACGCGTCAGTGCGGCGGGCTTGCTCCAGACCCTGCACTGGCTTCCAATCCGCAAGCGGATCGCCTTTAAGGCTTTGACCTTGACATATAAGGCCCTCCATGCGACGGGAGCAAAATACCTCCAAAGGAGACTTGCTTTCTACCGACCGGCGCGTTCTCTGAGATCAGAATCCCTGTTTTTGGCGTCCGTCCCGCAAGTAAAGAGAGCGCGCTTGGGAGGTCGCTCTTTTGGACTTCTGGCGCCACAGCTGTGGAACTCTCTGCCTCTTACACTTCGGGGAGCCACTAGCTTACTAGCTTTTAGAAAGGATCTCAAATCCTGGTTGTTTACTCAGTAGGTCCTGTCTCGTTCGTTGTTTTTCTTTCTGTTTGTGTCACTTTCTCTTTTAATGTGTTATGTTAACATACTGTAGTCTACCTTAAATAAAAGCGCCGGGACATTCTTTTTGAGTAGCCGTGCGCTCTATAAAAGCCATCTTAACATAACATAACATAACATAACTCTGAGGTACTGAAAGCTAACCCAGCACACCGGGATTCAGGACTGCCAGGCCTCATCCCGGCGCACTTCCCTCACTGCAACCAGTGGGGATTTGCCTCAGTTGACCCGAAGCTCCGAGAGTAGCTTTTTTCATTTCTTTCATAGGGCTTACTTATATGTTCCTTCCTACACTTTTATGCTGCAGTGTGAATTTAACATGGTTCTTATATTTTTCAGGTACTGACCTTTAGAACCAAAGTCCAGCTGTTTTTTTAGGATGTTGACACTTAAGATTATGTTCCTCATCATGTTTTCTTTAGCTCATCCCATCAGTAAACTGCAGGTATGGTCAACAGAGCTGCCGTCCAAACCCTTCTTACTCGACAAGGCGGGGCACAGGACTAATTGGCTGCCAGAAACATGTAAAAAACATTGCTGGCAGGCATTACAGGACTCAGAGACTTAGGGGCCGATTCCGATCCTGGAAAAACCGGGTACGAACCGTCGGTCGGAGCGTTTTCTCCGTCCGACTCGTACCCAGGAAAAAAACCTTACAAACATGCGAGTACGATTCGCACGGAAACACCATTTCCGTACGAATCGTACAAAACACCGACCGACGAAAAAATACATACCAATGTGATCCGGAACAGCGCCGACGTGACGTCGGGACGCATTCAGGCTGCGTTTCACGAACCAGGAAGTACGATTCGAACCGACAGCAGTCCGGACGGCAATATTTTTACGGCACCCAAAAAGTGCCGGGAAAGCGAAGTACGCCGCGCTGCGAGCGGAATTGGGGGACCGGTACACGCCGTACCCCCCCAGCCCCCCGTATGTATGCGCCGTCCCCCCAGCCCCCTCCGCGGATGTACGGTGCGTACCCCCACCCGTGTATGAATGGAACGTACCAACACCCCACCAGTGTATGTACGGAGCGTACCCCCACCCCACCCCGTATGTACGGTGCATACCCCCATCCCCGTATGTACGGTGCATACCCCCACCCGTGTATGAATGGAGCGTACCAACACCCCACCAGTGTATGTACGGAGCGTACCCCCACCCCACCCCGTACTTGTACGATTCGGACAGAAAAAAATCCGGATACGATTCGTACGGGGAAAATTTTTCCAGGATCGGAATCGGCCCCTTAGTCTCCTGTACTGAAGTTAAAAAAATAAATCATATAAGGGAGCAGAGTAGGCACATCCTACTCCCCACTAGGCCCTAGGAGTCGATCCAGACGGACCTCCCTGGGGCCAAAATGAAAAAAAATATAGCAATTTTTGCCATGATCCCGCGGGATTCCCAGGGGATTGAAGCAAAAAAACAAAAGAAACCCAACAAAAGAAATATATGAGGAGGGGGTGTTAGTACGGCCCCACCCTGAGCCCATTCATGGTCCCGGGACCCCACCTGTGCCGGGTATATTTAATTAAGGAGATGGGGGCAAAGTCCCACTCCCTGAGCAGATGGTTGCCCCGAGACCCTAACCACTAGGGCTGAATTTGCATAAAAAATGGAAGGCCCCCCCACCCCCTCTGAGCCTCACGGGGCGATTTAAACAAAAAAAAGAGAGACAAGGTTGCATGGCTCCCATCTCTGAGCCTATAAAGGCTTTGGGCACTCCATACTCTGGGGCCAGCCCACTTATTGTGTCCCGTGGAGCCCACTCACCCAGACACAGGGAGCAGGGAACCGTGTTTGCTCCCGTCTGGAGGGATCATTTTTAAATCTTCCACCAAACATCAGCAAACACCAAGTCTGCTCCCGGCCCGTGGGAGATTTAAAAATGCTCCCATCAGCTGGTAGCTGACTTGTGCTCTGGTGGGCAGGGTAACAAAAACATATTGTACCCGCCCTCCAGGTGGCAGCATTGCTGTCTCCCACACTATGTGGAGAGCAGGTTGGGCCCGCAGGTGGCCCTGGGGCTCCCCCTGCAGCCACCAACATGGTGCTAGATGGGTGCCCTGTGTGGGCACCTGAGCATCCAACTATTATTAATGGAGGTTCCGGGGGATCAGGCCCCCAGAACCAGATTGGGGAGGGGGGCTGCATGTCCTTTCCACTTAATATATATGTTTTGGTCCCAGGGGTGGTGTCATGGTGTCCGAAGGCCAACCCTACGGCACGTATGCCAAAGGCTGTGCACAGCATAGGGTTCGCAGCCTACTTACGGGGTATTTTGCCACAGGGCCTGGCGCTAGGCCAAGCCCTGTGGCCAACTCTCTGCTGCGCATGGCAAAAGGCTGTGCGCAATGTGGGGTTGACTGCCTGATGGCAGACCAAGTCCTGTGGCCAACTGTGGGGATGGCTGCCTGTGGGTGCTTCGCTGCAGGCCCTGGCCGGAAACCAGGTTCTATGGCCAACCACCAGCCGCATCTGGCCCTCAGCCTAACAATCACAAGCTTCGATAATGTCATCAATGATGCCATTTGAGATGTCATCAGTGATGTCATTTTAGATATTATCATTCATGTCATTAATGATGTAATAGAACATGTAATGAGTGATGTAATATGTGAAGTCATAAGCAGTGCATGGTGGGGGCACAAGTTCTAGGTAGCTCAGCTAACTAAAAATTGCGAATTTCGGTGGTTTTCTTTTGAGACATTAATGCAATCTCTGACATATTCACCTAACTATAACCTCACTAACCATTGTGTTTTTTTCAGTTAATATATATGCCACACTTAAGAGCCACTCTAGAGCTACCCAGTGGACTGCCACAAATCTCTATGAGATTAAGCAGTTATGGATTCTACCTTTGTTAATGGGATTGTTAAGAAAGCCATCACTGTCTTTATATTGGTCTACTAGTCTCTTGATGGCAACTGCTATGTTTCCAACAACCATGATTCTAGACCGGTATTTGCTTCTGCAGCGGATGCTGCATTTTGTGAAGAATGCTATAGCAAATGCTTCATTTTGTGTATAACGCTACAGCATTGTCATGAGATCATCCTGATTGTACGTGATTTGGCCTAATCCTGACCATTTAGTAGATCGTTTCTCGAAGATTTGTGTTCCTGGGAAAGATATATCTATGGCTGAGCCTCTGGTCCTTTACAAAGGGCGTTTGGTTTTCAGACAATAAATTCGCAGTAAGAGTGCACGTTATGGCATCAAGATGTATATGTAGTTTGAAAGTACTGTGTATAATTTCAGGGTGTACACTAGTATGGATTCTTGAATTGACCCTCTGGTTGCCCTTCCACTATTTGAGTTAGTGAAAACATTGTGTGGGAACTTGCCAGAGGACGTTTTAATGAAGGTCACTATTTATACCTGGACAATTTTTACACAGGTGTGCAGTTACTTGGTGTTGGTAGGAATTGTTCAAGGTGGGCACAGTGGCCTGTGGCACAATACACTCTAACTGTAAAGGTTACCCAAAAGAGCTTGTGTGTAAAAACTTAAAAGAGGACTGAGTAGTGCCTTCGTAGTAGTGAACTTCTTGCTTAGAAATTTTAAGACAGAAGAGACGTCCACATGCTCACAACTATTCATGAAGAAAGCCCTTACTTGTTACTGTTTGGGGTCAGGTAGCAGAAGTACGCAAACCTGTGTGCATTTTAGACAATAACAAGCACATGAAAGGAGTAGCTAGGTTGGAGCTTTACATGCTGCTAGAAATGCCTATATTTGGTACAGGAAGCTGGCTGTTCCTTTGTTTCATTTGGGGTCCGTCAATGCTTACGTTGTTTAGTTTTGTACAGTTTCAGCAGTCTGTAATAGGTGGCCATGTTGCAGCTGAGCAGGCAAGAGTTCCTAGAGTCAGAGTGGAGGATGATGTGGCTAGATTCTGAATGCTTTCCTCCTACACCCAAAAAATACTTTCAATGTCGCAGAGGTAGAGTCTGTGTCTAAAAAGGAGTACAAAAGGAGAGCCATATGTACTGCCCCGAGGGTCCTTCTAATCATGGCGTATGTGTGCCCAAATGTTTTAAATCATACAATACCCAATTCAAGTATTGGGAGCAACCAGGACAATAAAAGGGAACTGAATGTGGTCTGTATTGCTATATATTTTCTACTTAGACGCCTGGTAGGCAGTAGTTTGATGTGTATAGTTACACCTGTTGTGTATGCAGCCATTGGTATTTCATCTTCTGCTAATAGATTATTCTTTCTATTTGAAAATAAATTGCTGTTTTTTGTTGGATGTTTTATTTTTTCCTGTCTGTGCGTCTGTTTATTGTGGGAGTGTTTTTGAAGTAAAAGTGGTGTACAGCTTCATGGTGATGTCTGAATGGAGTTTGGCTTGTGCTGTGACCAGCAACAACTCCAAAAAACACACACACACACACACACACATGCGCACGCACGCACATACGCACATACACACACACACACACAGTGAATGGTTTTGTGTGTGTGATGCATGAAAGGTGTGCTAATGGCCTGTAAAGCGGTTCATGCCTCATGAGCTGTGAGCGACTGGTTCAGTATTACATAAGCAACTTATTAACAATGATTTCTACGTTTTCATTTTGGTGAAATCTTTTGTTAATACAAGTTACATTGTGAACATTTCACTCACCTTTGTGCCAAATACAGCCAGTATGTGTGTGTATTTGAGTAGTAGATTGCTGTGAAGTAATATTTGTCTTTTCTGTGTTTCTCTGCCAGGGTGTACATTGTCTCTAGACAAAATCTACCAACCCCAGTTTTTTTCGTAAACTAGACACCAGGGGGACTCTAAAGTGGCGTGTCTTGTGTGGATCCCATTCTAACCCAGAAGCCCTTGCGAAACCTCAAACATAGGCTAAAAGCAAATTTTTCTGCATGTTATTGTGACTCAAAGTACTGAAATCTGCAGGGATCCACAATTTTACTGCCACCCAGGGTTCCCATATGTCTCCTAATAAAATGGTACCCCACCTGTGTGGGTGAGCCTAGCGCCCACAAAAGGCCAGGGTCCAAGAAGGAATGTGGCAACATCAACCAAACGGGTAGCTGCAGTTTTTGGGCCTGGGTTCAGAGGCCGGACAGAACCCAGGCATTTCTAAATACTAGACACCCAGGGGAGTACAGGGTGGTGTGCCTCTTGTGCATTCCACAACGTTTTCTTACCCACAATGCCATGCAAACCTCCTAATTTGCATAAAATAACATGTTTTGCTTGCATTTCTGTGACATATTCTTCCAGGTTTAGAAGCCATCCACAAAAATCCCACAGCCCAGCATTCCCCCACTTGTCCAAAAAATTATGCCCCGTGCTGCTGGGCCTAGTGCCGGGAACAGCAACAGATCAAACTAATGTCAGTGGGATCCCTCGCAAAGGGACACTCATTGACCTTAATTTGATCTGTTCCGGTCCAGAAGTTAACTTCACAGAAATGCAAGGAAAATACACAATATTAGACAAAGTTTGAGGTTGGCACGCCACCATGGACTCCCCTTGGTGTCTAGTTTTCAGACATGTCTGGGTTTGGTAGGTTATCCTCGGTGGCTGTCGATGAAGCCAAAAACACACTGCTACCCCCATCGCCAAATAAGATCATGTTTGTGACAAGAAATATTGATGTCTCCACATTGGATTTTGGGGCCTTTCCTGTTGCAGGTTCTAGGCCTACCCACTCAAGTGAAGTTCCATTTTTATCGGGAGACTTGGGGTAATGGTAGGTAGTAGGACATTAGTTGCTCCCTGCAGTTTCCAGAACTTTCCATCGCAGAAATGTGAGGAAAATTTGTTTTTTTGGTCAAAGTTTGAGGTTTGCATCGGCTTCTGGGTAAGAAAACCTGGTAGGAGCCACACAAGTCAGTCTACTGTGGATTCCCCCAGGTGTCTAGTTTTAAAAAATGTGCAGGTTTTCTAGATTTCCCTGGGTGCTGGATGAGCTAGGGCCCAAAACCCACAGTTAGGCACATTCCAAAAAAAAGGGTAAGTTTTCAGTAGAAAAAACTGAAGTGACTATGTTACCTTTTGGGGTATTGTCTGTCACGGGTATAGCCCTACCCACCCAAGTGAGGTACCATTTTTATTGGGAGACTTGGGGGGGGGGAGGGGGGTGGTAGTGAATACTTTGCTCCCTACAGATTACAGAACTTTACATCACAGAAATGTGAGGAAAATGTGTTTTTTTTAGTCAATGTTTGCCAGGGCCTCTGGGTAGGAAAACCTGGTGGGAGCCACACAAGTTACCCCATCCTGGATTCCCCTAGATGTCTAGTTTGAGAAATGTACAGGCTTTCTAGGTTTCCTTAGGCGCAAACTGAGTTAGCGTCGAAAGTTCATAGCTACCCACATTTAAAAAAGGGGGTCAGTATTCAGTGAAAAAATGTGAGCTGATTTTTATCGAGAAACGTGGTAATACAGTATAGTAGAACATTTGTTATTACGAATTGTATTTCTCTGCATTTGTGCCATCCAAATGTAAGCCAGTGTGTAAGAAAGAAGACATTTTGAAAAATACCCTTTAACTCGCACGCTAGTAAGGGCACCCACAAATTCGGACATGTACAAATAGCCACTAGTTCTAAACTCCATATCATGGGGCAGATTATGATGTAGGGTGAATCGCCAATGCCCGCATGGCAGCGGTGATCCGCCCTACATTTCCCCCCGCCATATTAGTATGGCGGGGGGACCCCGGCGGACGGAAAGACTGTCCGCCGGTTTTCGACCAGTCGACCGGGCGGAAAAGGAGCTAAATATGGTGGCACCAATGGCGGGCGGTCCCAGCACCGCTAGGGTGCCCCGCTATCCTAATCGGCCCCCTAGTGTCTATTTCAGAAATACAAAGATTTCCTTGATACACATTGTTTAGGCTTTATATTTGACCAGAAGAATTGCTCTATACCTGTTACTCAATGAAAAACTTTCTAAGGTGGTCAGTTACTGACTTTCGGTACTTTTGGTTCTTGGAAAACATACAAACTGTATAGATTTGTGCAACCAGAAGGGTCTAGAGGGCATAATTGTATATTGCATTTGCAAATCGGCCATTGTGACAAGAATTTACAAATTAAAACATTGTTCCAAATGGCAGTTTTTCCGACACCGTTTTAAATATTTTTTTATTTCAATAGTTAGGGTCTAGTTACGAAGTCGGGTTGGCCACACCGACCATCAGCCCTTCGGTCTGACTGCTGCATTATGATGCAGGCGGTCAGACCCTTGTGAGTTGGGGGAATAGACAGGATCTACTGATCCTAAAGGGGCGGCGGTTAAAATCGCAATCCCTAATGACAGTGGTGCCAAGGCAGGCACTGCCGTCGGGATTACGATGTCCCTTTCCAACATCCTTTTCATGTTAGTCGGATCGCCATGAAAAGGCTGTCGAAACAGACTTTGGGGGCCCCAAACAGGGCACGTACCTAGTGTTCCCTATGCACATCCATGCGCCACGCACCACATGGTGCATGGATGTGCACACAAAGTGCTCTTTTACACTGCGGCCCTTCTTCAGGGCCAGAGAACATGCCGCCGTGTTAAAGATCACTTTTCTAACTGCCAGCACGGTGGCCACATCATAATTGGGCAGTCGGACCGCTGCCTGCTTTTCTATCGGTCTTCTGACCGATGTGATAGCGGGCAGTGGTCCGACCACCCGTTATCATAATCAGGGCCTTAGTTTCTTTGGTAAAAACTTGATTGGACCTACACAACTGACCAATTGAAGAACTCAGAATTCTGTCTACTTTTAAGACATCTACAGCTTTCTAGAATTACCCATGGGTTTCACCCTGATTTCCACCATAAAGTGTAAGTAGGTTGAAAGCACAAAAAACTGTGTTAAATTTTTTTGGGGATTCAGCTCTGCATATTCCTTGGAGCCAGGAAAATGGTGATTTTAGCACAGCAAACATTTTGTAGATGCCATTTTTAGGAAAATAATTTTTTGCAGAGCACTTTTTTCCTAATTGTTGCAAAAAGCCCAAAATACAGCTATATTTTGGCTATTTTGTCATTCCCCTCCAGGGGAATCATCAAATTCTGGATAACTTTGAAATTCTCCGGATGCTGGAAAAAAGGACACAAATTTGCCATGGATTCCTTATGTGAAAAAAGTTATGGAAGCCTAAGCACGAACTACCCCAAATAGCCAAAAAAGAGTTTAGCATTCTAGGAGAAAAAGGCTTAGCAGACAAGTGGTTAATCTGATGTAATGTAATTCATTAATTTTAAAGTAAATGTAATAGAGAATTAATAATAAAATGTTATTAAATATATAAACTTTATATATGTGTGTGTGTGTAAGTAATTAGACATAAGAATATATTATTTAAAGCTATATATTTATATACACCATATAGGTATGTAATACCCAAAAGAGGAGAAATACGTAACTTAAAAAAAGAAAAGTGGGGTTTGGGAACTTTACCACTGAAGAAAATAATGTAATTAATAATTAATAAGGGGCGGCGGGTTGGGGGTTATGCCCAAAACAAAAGAATATTTTTTTTTCTTTTTAAAATGGGAGTCTCGGGGGTGTTTATCCTCTATGCAACTAACACTCAGACACACACACATATATATAACATGTAAAATTATATTTTCAATAAATTAAATAATTAATAAATTAACAAATAATATTTTTAAAATATAATGTAATTTACAAGGAAAACTCAAATAGTATATTAGTTTAACAACTAACGTATTTGAAAACGATAACAACTTTAAAATAAACATATAGATTTAAAAATAAAAACATAGGGCCTGATTACAAGGGTGTGGAGACCACCACAGACAGACTGTCGGTGGTGGTCTCCCCGCCATTGGTCACCAACTTTACCGCCCGCCATATTATGATGCTGAAATCTAAGATGATTTAAGATCAATATCTATAAAATTCTTAAACAACATTTTTTATTCAAGATCATTTAAAAATTCAAAACGTTTTAACTCATTTTCCCAGCTCGTCTGACTGAACCGAACTTATCAAGTTACCTCCATGTACCTATATATACACGATATTAGTTCTAGAACCATTTACAGCTCATGGAGTTAAACAATTGTCTCAGAAAGATTGGAAACCTAAATGTAACTTGCTATCTTTTTTATTCTCCACACTAGGTGGTATCGCTTATCGACCAATTCAAAACAGATTGCTGACTTACTTTTCTTAAATTAGTATATTGCTAATTTATCTGGTTCTTTGAGAATAGTTATTTTACATGGATATATAATTGATGTACAAACGTTAGACTGTTTTCATTTAGCTACTGAACATCTATTAAGTAAAGAATGTATGTGTTCATATTTAAAAAAATGTTTTTAATTCCTTTGGTTAGGTAGATTAAAAAAACACCTTTTCGACAGTGGGACACCACCATACATGTTAGCAAAGTCAGCAATATTCTTTAAGCATCTTTGTCTGGGTTGGATACATGAAGATTGGTGTGTGCATAGTAAATTCTAATAATACTCTGCATAGTGTGAGTCTTGAGCTGAGAGGCAATATTTCTATGTAAGATCTTAAATTTCAGACTAGAACTTCTGGCTGCCTACTAAGTGATTGCCCATATTTTGAGTGGGTGTGTTTGCCCACATGTCAAACTTTAAGATGAGTATTATAGACCTTTAGGAAGGATTTCATGACATATTATGTTGTCACACAAATACCAACCAGAATATATCTTTTTATGTTTGGACTATTTGATGATTTAAGATATTTGAGAACATAACCTAGATTTTCTATGTCTGGAAGATCTAGTTTATCATAATTTATTAGAAGTTCCTGAGTCACTCCAGAGTAGGGGTGGGCGGAATTTGCGAAATTAACTTTCGCAAATTATCGCGAAAATGTTTAAAATTATCGCAAACAAGCGGAAATATCGCGAAGATGCAGAAGTTTTTTTCCGGCATGTTCGCGAGATTTTCTGCATGGTTGCGGGTCGCCAACTTACCCATGTGGTTGCTTGCGGGCGCGGCCATCTTGTTTTGAGTTGTCTCGCGGTGCATGATCGTGAGAAGAAAGACGTGATCGCGCAACGGATGACATCACTGCGGGCGCGAACTGTCGCGAGACAGCGCAAATGGCTAAAAACAATACAACATCTCATGGAGAACGCGACCGGATCAAGAAAACTTGTCGGCGAACGCAGGGATTCAGGTAAGGCGATCGCGCGCGCGCGAGAATGTATTATTTTATAGCGCGACCAAGAAACAAATTATCACCAAGCTGCGGAAACCGAAATTTTTTACATTTTCGCGCTCTCCGCGGAACGCGAAAATGTCAAATTATCGCAATTTCCGCGAACGGAACGAAATTTTCGCCCAGGCCTACTCCAGAGTCCCCAGCTCGTTCAGAGCTCAATAAAAAACAATAATGGGTGAAATAAGGTCATGTAATACATTTTGATGAAAGTAAAAATTGTTTGTAAATGATTCAGGGAGATATATTCTTGAAATTATCCCAGCTCTCAGTGATAACCCCAGCTTTGGGAAAAGTTGTGTGGCCTAAAAATTAATTACGCTGAAACATAATAACAAACACATGATATATTATCTTCTGAATGGCTCTTTAGATCTCAGTGAGTACTTGGGAAATATTTTAAAAGAGACAAAATCTGAATTTTTGGGCAAATGATTTGGAGTCCTGATACATCTACAAAGAGTGGCAACTACTGTGTTAGATGCGAAATATAAAATATGGGGCTACTCAATACGCCACGAAACATGCGTATATAATCGAGAGAAAGAAAACAACAGTTCCACCAGACTTATTCTAAACAAAAAGCAAAAAAATTATTTGAAAGTGGCCATTTTAAATTCTGTTTGTATATTATAACAATCACATTCATCCATGTATATTAAAAATTGCTCTTGTGGACTGCCAACTTGATTCCTTTATTCGTAGAGTGACAATAGATGGCACTGACCCAGGGTTACTAGAGGCGTAAATGACACCGATGGTGAGTCTGCAAACCTAGGATGATCTAGGCACTCATATGCCTGTGTTCTGTTCTTAGGAGAGTTATAGAGTAACTAAGGGGCTGATTAGAATGGCGGGGAGACTGCCACCGACAGGCTGTCAGTCATGGTCTCCCCGCCATCCTAAGCAGCTTCTCTGCCCGCCAGATCTTGATGGTGGGCGGTGTGCAGGTTGGCGGAAAGCCCGACCGCCACACATCCAACGGGCTCCTTGAGCCCGGTGCTGCGGAGGGCCTCTCAATCCCTACAATGGTGGCGGTGCATACTAGGTACCGCCATAGGGAGTAGGATGGTCCCTCCCCACCAGCCTTTCCATGGCGGTACACACCCCCCAACAGATCCCTGTACCAAGTGACAGGTCAAGTAGTACAGGGATGTGTTACACATCCCTTTTTTTCATTGTGGCGGGTGCTGCAGCCAGCACCACCTGCCGCAATCCCATGGTAATTTGGCCGGTGGGACCCCTGACACTATGTTGGGCGGTCCACATCACCATTAAGGTCTGCCCGCCATCCTAATCAAGCCCTTAATTATGTTAACACCTTTTTTTTTTTTTTTTTTTTTTTCTTTTTTGAAACTTTTTATTGTGCAGAAAGAAGGTTACAAGCACGGGCCTACAACCACCTGGGCCGGCCGCTAGTAGGTAAAAGTTCAAACAGTGCAAACACAATGACTGGCCCACCGGGGCTCCGCACCCTACAGAAGATCAGACTGCACAGAAAGGAAATCAGGATACACCCTTTTAACATAAATAACAACTTAAAACAAAAGCGAGGCAAGAAAACATGAGATGGGCGTCGGGCCACAGCAGGGGCACTTCCATATCCGACCACCCGATGGCAGTCAAGAAGAAGGGGAACAAAGAGGTAGGGGGGGGGGGGAGAAACGGGAATACCAACACTATACTCAGATGTGCCAGATAAGGAAGGAACCATCAAGGATCAGGGGGACAAGGCTACCTCAGACGTTTCCACCAGGGGATGAGCACAAATACTTCCACGATACACATTCCACTGCCCCCAAATTCTGCTCCAAGCCCCGGGTTTACCACGAGCCACATACACAGTCTTTTCCCTGAACATGCACCAGTCCATGTTCTCCTTCCAGACAGACACGGTGGGGGGCCGCTGCGAACCCCAAAGCTGCGCTATGTCCCTCTTTGCTATCATGTTCCCCAGGGCCGCCCACCGAGTCTGGGCCGCGTTATAGTCATTGGGCTCCCACACATTCAGAACACAACGACGCACCTCCGGCAACAGCGTGACCCCGGTGACTCGCCTCATAACCTCATGCACCTGACGCCAGTATTCCACCACCTCGCGGCACTCCCACAGGATGTGGAGAAAGGTGGCACTGTGCCCACAGCCACGCTTACAGAGCCCGTCCTCAGAAAACCCCATCGAGACCAGTCGGGGACCCGTCACGTAAACGCGATGGAGGATCTTAAGCTGGACCAAACGGAGACGGGCCGGGATGGCAACCTCCTTAGGAGATGACAGCGCGGACTGCCAGTCCTCGTCGTCCAACTCAACCCCATCCCCCGTCCATGCCTCCCGTAGACGCACCAAGAGGTCAGCCCGATTATTTATCAATTTTTTATAGATCAAAGAGATAGTACTATCGGGAACGTGACCGTCGAGTATGCGGTCCTCGAGGGGCGAAGAAACAGGGACCGTGGTCCCTTCCCCAAAAACCGAGAGCAGGGCATGCCGAACCTGAGCGTAGCGGAAAAACTACCTCTCACTAAGCTCATACTCGCTCCGGAGCGCCGCGAAGGTCTTGACCGCGCCTTTAACCCACAGATCCCCCACTCTGCTAATGCCGATCGTGTCCCAGTGCTCAAAGCCTTTCGTCGTCCAGAGGCTCCCCAGGCGGTCTGAGGCAAACAAGGGAGTAGCACACGTTAAACGCTCACTCCAGCCCATCGCTACATTCGCCGCCTTCCACACCCGTACCGCAATCTTGGTAGGGCCCGTGAGGGTCCTACCAGCAGATCGGGAGTAAAGCGCTCTGTTATAATTACCGCCGGGAAGCAGGAATTTATCCATCTCATACGCCGGGTTCAGACCAGGAGCATACGTGGCATGGTTAATTGCCGACAGTTGGGAGGCCCAATAGTACCGTCTAATGTCAGGAAGCGCGATGCCCCCGTCATACCAGGGGAGAGTAAGCTTTGCCAGAGCGATACGCGCCCGCCCGTCCCAGACCAGTCTCCTCTGCAGACTCTCCACCTCCCGAAAGTAGGCCACCGGAATGACATCAAAGGAGTTCTGAAGTGCGTAAAGAAATCTGGGAAGGGACATCATTTTAAACAGGGCCGCGCGACCAAGCGGAGACAGGGGCAACCTACACCAACGAGCCGTATCCACCCTCAAACGTCGGAGTGGAGACAGGAGGTTCTGCTCATAGCGGACCGCCGGGTCCAACGAAACATATACCCCCAGGTACTTAAAGCCGGATGAGGACGTTTGGATAGGAAGTAGAGGCGGCAAAATGGGAGGGCCACCAGAGATAGGGTACACGCAAGATTTGGACCAGTTAATTATCAAACCCAAGTTTTTCCCAAAGGAAGTGAGGACATCAAATAGAACATTAAGCGACTGTCGCGGCGAGGTGAGGTACAGAAGAATATCATCCGCGTACAGCGAGACCCGATCCTCGAAGCCCGGGGCCCACCGGATCCCTCTGATAGAGGGCTCCCAGCGGAGCCAGGCGGCGAGCGGTTCCAAGGCAAGAGCAAAAAGCAGAGGGGACAACGGGCACCCCTGCCTAGTGCCCCTCCCGAGAGCAAAAGGCCGGGAAGCCCGCCCATTGACAACCACCTGAGCCATTGGTCCGGCATAAAGAAGCTTCACCCAGCTAAGAAATCCCTCCCCAAAGCCAAACTTCTCCAAGACCGCCCAGAGGAATGGCTACTCGATGGTATCAAAGGCCATGGTGGCGTCCAAGGAAACCAATACGGCTGGTTCAGAAAAGTATTTCGCCCTAGCTAGGACGCCGTGGAGACGCCGCAGATTAAGAGCGGTGTTACGGTGGGGGATGAAGCCGCATGAATCAGATCACAGATAACGCTCAGCAAGCGGTTGGCGAGGACTTTAGCCAGGATTTTGGGTTCTGCGTTTAAGAGGGAGATAGGCCTATATGAAGCACAGCGGTCACGTGGTTTACCCTCCTTAGGAATCACGACTATAGTCGCCAGACGCTGGTCGGCGGGAAGGGAACCCCTCTCGTTCGACTCCTGAAACATACGACGGAGGAAGGGCGCGATTTTATCCGGGCGTAGTTTGTATAGTTCGATCGGCAGGCCATTGAGGCCCATGGCTTTGCCCGAGCGAAGGGAGCTAATCGCAGTAGCAATCTCATCGACGGCCAAGGGGGCATCCAACCGCTCACGGTCCTCGACGGATAAGCCGGGCAGGACAATATCCCGTAGTAGAAGACGAGAGTCGTCTTCATCTCTATCAGACACCGGGGAATACACCGCCCGGAGGTGGTCAGCAAAGCACTCCACAATCTCACCAGGCTCAGTCATACACACTCCATCCGAAACCCGGAGCTCTGGGACCACACGATTCACTCTCTCCTTCCTATCCAGCCAAGCAATCAATTTACCAGCCTTGTCTCCAGCATCATACAACCTACCCTGCTGCTCCCTATACATGGTCCTGGCAGCGTCAGTGACAAGGGACTTATACTCGAACTGCTTCAGGCTGAGGGCATGTAGCCCATACGGAGTGACACCCGTCTCCAAGGCCGCCTCCAACCCCAAGATGTCGGTCTCCAGCTTCACCACCGCCTCCATCTTAACCTTCTTAGCCGCCCCAATCTGGGATAGGGCCTGCCCACGGAGTACTGCCTTAAAAGCTTCCCACAGGGACACTGCGGACATCACCGACCCATCATTCTCAAGGAAATATTGGTCAATCGACTTGACCAGGCTATAGCGGATCGTGGGGTTCCGCAGGTACCAAGGGTTAATAGGAGCGATCCGCCCAGCAGACCGCGTCCCAGTGTCAAAAAGCCACCACAGTGGGGAATGATCAGAAATACCCCGGGCCAGATGCTTAACCTCTCGAATCCGGGCAGTCTGGGCCGCGGGCATAAGAAAGTAATCCAATCTGGAGAGACTCCCATGCGCCCCAGAGTGAAAGGTGTACTGACACTGTGTAGGATGCATTAACCTCCAGCAATCGACCAGACCGAAGGTCTCCAAGAATCCGCCAAGCCACGCCTGCGCAGCAGGGAGGGCCCTGGGCGGGTGGCGATCCCGGTCGCCCGAGACTACCGAATTGAAATCCCCACCCATAAGCAGAAGACTGTCAGGAAGCTCAAGCAGCATTCGACCCAAGTCTGAAAAGGTGGAGTTCTGGAGGCCCGGGGGAACATAGACAGAGACCAAGGAAAGGGACTGCCCCTCCCACCGCCCAGTCAAAGCCACATAGCGCCCTCTCTCGTCCGGGACTACCCTGGTGATCTCCAGCGGAAGTGAAGAGCGCAGGAGAATGCCAACCCCTCTAGAGCCAGTGGTGAAACCAGAATGGGCAACGAGTCGGTACCCCCCCCTGTTCATGGCATGACAAACGTTACCCACCAGATGCGTCTCCTGTAAAAACACCACATCAGGAGACATACGTCGCAAATACTGCAGCACAACACCCCGTTTGATACGGTCCCCCAATCCATTGACGTTCCATGACATCAACCTCAACCCGTCCCCCCCCATCCCCTCCAATCGATCAAGGGTCCCCCAGCAGATAGCGCAACGCCCGAAACTGGAACAGAACAAAGACCTCGCATTAAAAACAAAACACACAAATCAAAACCCCCCAACCCCCCCCAACTTCCAACTCCCCCCACCCTGCACCCCTGCGACCCGAAAAACCACCCCAACTTGCAGTGTGCCTGTCGCCCCATAAACCCGAAAGACCCCGGAGGAGGAGAGGGACCCGTCCCCAACCGCCCCCCACATAGATCATAATGAAACAAAATGCAAAAGAGAAGTTGAACCCAGCCGAACAGTACAAAATGGCAAAGTCAAGGACCAAAGTCACTCCGAGGGAGACCCGCCACCCTCGGTACCAGCAGAGGGCCCAGGCCGGTCCCCGCGGCCCGGCAGCGAGTCAAGCCAGTCACTCACAGTCGCGGGAGAGTCAAAAAAGGTTGTCTGATCGTCGTGCTCCACTCGGAGCCTAGCAGGAAAAAGCATGGAGTACTTGAGACCCAGGTCGCGGAGGCGACGCTTCACCCCCTGGAAGCCCATCCTCTGTTTCTGGACAAGTTGGGTGAAGTCCGGGAAAAAGTTAATAGACGCATTCTCATGGCGGACCGGGCCATGGGCCCGCGAGGCCTGCAAAATCACATCTCGGTCTCTGTAGTAGAAAAGTTTGGCAACAATGGGCCTCGGGGGGGCCGCGGCCGACCGCCCGGAACTCGATGGGCCCGCTCCACGGCAAAGAACTTACTCAGGCCGGCGGGGGCAAGATGCTTGAGGATGAGCTCCTCCACCAAGAGATCCACCGGGTGGTTGTCGGAGGTCTCCGGGACGCCTATGACGCGGATGTTATTGCGGCGGGCCCGTCCCTCAAAGTCCTCCAGCCGCCGGGCCATCAGATCGTTGGCCGACTTGAGGTCGCCGAGAGTGGCCCGCTGGTCCGACACATCCGCAACCAGGGTGGACGTCCGCACGTCAAGCGATTGAACCCTCTCGTTGGTCTTGGAGAGATCCGCCCGAATCAGTGCGACATCAATAGCCACCGTGTCGATTTTACGGGCCAAGGCCTCGTATTGCGTAGCAATAGTCTCCTTGATGCCGTTAATGGCGCCCATAATGTCCTGCAGGGACGGATCCGAAGACATGGACGGGCCACCACCAGCTTCGTCCGAGGGGGCACCAGCCGCTCCAGGGGACCCTCTTCCTTGAGTATAGCGGTCCATGTTGTTCGTCTGGACCGGACCCCTACGGAGGGATGTCTTAGTCTTACGCCCCTCGGGGCCCCCCCTGCCACCCATGAGAACCACGCTCACCAACGGGGACCACCGGCCAAGCGTCAAGGGGGCACCGGCCACTCAGTCAGAAGCCGCACCAGATACCGTGATGCGGCCGGGCGAGGAAACCAAAGTCAACGGGCACACTGGCGGCAGACGGAGACAAGGGCATCCAGCAGAGATAAACACCCAGCCGCTCCAAGCAGTTACGATGTCCAGCCCCTCAGGGATCCAAAAGTGAAACCGAAAGTAATGGAGCGGCCACTGGCACAGATCCGCTGCCGCTGTTGTTCAATTACGCCCCGGCTCCACAGGTCACCCTCGCACCGGGCCCAGCCATCGATTGGGCCTCGAAAGTTCCAACCACCGTAGATCAGGATTCCCAGGTCCGATTCGGTTTCTGAAAGAAGGTCAACGTTCAGCCAGAGTTCGCCTTCCAGATTCCGTCAGCCAAGTCAGGATAATGTCAGGATAAATTCCGAGGAGCAGCGAGGGTCCGGGGAGCCCTGTGCTCACGCGACCATCTTGGATGCGCGCTAGGCTCCTCCTATGTTAACAGCTTTGACTTGATCTCAGTTTCTCATGCACAGGAAAGACTACTACAATTTTTGTTGGATTTGCAATAGCAAACATGTACCAACTGCAAGGCACTTTCTGAAACGCTGGAATGTTACGGTGTAGTTTGTCAGTCATGATGCTTCCCGTGAGGGGTGGCAGTCAGTTAAATTAACTTTATTCGATTTGACACAGCAAATCATAAAAGTTCAATAAAAACAATTACATTTTATCATTTAAAATCTGATCCAATTATTAAAATACAATTTCATGAATGAGAATGAAACACCCCCACTAAAAACCATGATACATTGTAAAAGAAACTTTAAAATTATCTAAAAATTGCAAATAAAAATAAAGCTGGTTTTGCTTGTATGAAACCCAAAGAAGAATACACTTGTGTCATAAGCTGGCCCATTTGGGACAGGTAAAAGTAATGTATAAAGTATCTAATGCAGCATCCATGTTACATGAGCAAGTCTGAGAATCCAAGAGTTTATGCCACCCCACTAATTCAACCAGAAACATGTTCAACGTCTTTTATGTAAAACCGGCATATCAAACATTAAACACGATTCTATCTTGCTCGAAGATTTCACCATAGCATAATGGGTGCACAGATTTTTGAACAATGAACATCGAGCCCTTTTCTCTTGCATGTATCCTATGAAAGACCCCTTTACCCAGACATGTCTGATTTGGAAATCGACCTTGGATCACTAAAAAGTTGTGGTTTTCCCAGTTCTCCCAGCATGGTTTTTATATAATTCAACCGTGGGATGTGATGACAATGATCCATGCCTAAACAGTCTCTTAAGATCTTCCTGTTAAACTCAAGGTAGCTTTATAGCCATACTGAGAACCACAGGAATAAGGGGTGAATCCACAATAAATCCAGCACCCAATTCATCGTGTACAACCTCGGAGGGTACTCTCTTGGGAATCCTCAATATCCTTCGAAAGAATATTCTGCTACCTGTTTTGGAGGACAGGGTTTACAACCCCAAATCTCTGCCCCAAATGACACAATTGATACATATTTTGCTTTGTAAAGGTGTAATAGAGACTTAATATGGCTATATCGTAGACTCCTAGAAAAAGCATTGATGCTGTGAGGTATCTAGTTAAAAGATTGGACATGTGATCTCATTAGGGCATCCCAGTTCATTTTGCTGTCCAAGAAAATACCCAGGTAGCAAAATGTATTTACATTACCAATGCAATGATCTTTAATTAATTATATTTTGGTGTTGACGTTTATTGAGCCTAGTGTCATCATGTAGGATTTAGCGTAATTAATTTTCAGTCCCAGATTTTCCCTAAAATTTAAAATAGTTCTAATAAAAGCTGCAGACCATACGCTGTATGCGTTATGAGGACAGCATCGTCCACGCACAGTAATGTTGGAACCAATCTGTTCCCTATCTTCGGTATGTATTTACAATAACCTCCTAAAAACTGCTCTAGCCGGTTAATATAAAGAATAAAAAGCAGAGGAGCCAATATGCAGCCCTGCAGGACCCCCCTCCCTAGTTGAAAATGGGAAGTGCATTCTCCATTTGGCCCAAATCTTACTGAGGCTTCTAGTCCCTTGTACAAATCATGCAAGAAGGCTATGAGAGCATCATCCACCCCCATGTCCCTCAGCACACCCTACAGTTTGATGTATCCACTGTGTTGAGCACTGTGCTGAGGTCCATGAATGCCAAATGAATGCTTCCACTTCTTGCTACGGTATATTTGGTGATTAATAAATAGAGGTTCAAATTCTGTTCCACCGTACCTCGTCCTGGTCTAAAACCGTATTCAATTTCCGACATGATTTCTTTACTATCTGCACATTCAATTAGCCAATTGTGCAGGACCCTACCCAGGACTTTCATTTCTGAGTCTTTCGAAGAAATTGGTTGATAGAACGATGGCCCCTAGGTTCCCTTTTTTAAAAATAGGAACAATAACGGATTGCTTCCAGGATGTAGGAATGTGGCCTTGAGCTACTGCATTCAAATGTTGGGTAATATATGGGGCCCAAAGGTCAACACATTAATCAAAAAGGTCCCCTGGGGAATGCCTTCTAGGTCCAGCACTTTACCTAATTCAAGGCCCACAATTCCTTCCCTCACCTGCGCCAGATCAAAATGTAGTGTTAACTCCCTGTCAAAAGATGCGATGGGGGTTAGGTATCTATTATTTACATAAATATGTTTGAAGTAGGCAACCCATTTCTGGGCAGGGATAGTTTGGTCCATGTCTGGTGCTGCTACCTCGTTGAAGAGTGGCTGGTTCACAACTTTTCAAAAGACTGAACTATCTCTAGAACTACAAACTTCCTTTAGCTCTTCCCACACTTCTCTTTTGAGGGCACGCTTTCGGTTCCTACGTGCTAGCGCATATAACCTTCAGGCCTCCTTTACTGCTTCTTTTGACCTTGGTTTAAGTTGCAGGGCTGACATTAGATCATAGTAGGCCTTTGAACAGCTCTTATAGAACCATTTAGGGCCGTAAGTGTCTAACCTTTTGCTTTTCCTAGTTAGGGCAGTCTGAACCTCTTTACAAATATTAGAGAATGAATCCACCATGGCTTGGTCAGAGGATACTAAATGCAGACACAATTCAATTTCAGAACTATACCTACGAACCAAATTCCTTGTGAATTCCTCTGGGATAATTTTGCCCCAACCAATTCACCGACCTTGCTCCTTAGTTAAAATTATTTCTTTTTATCTGTTAGTACTCTTATCTCTAAAGTCATACCAGTAGAACTCAGCTATGAGTGGGTTATGGTCACCATTGGAACTCCACTCTGTCTTGAACTTAATAAGAAAAGTAACTATGCAAGCATACACAAAGATAAAATCAATAGTGGAATTGATACCTCTACCCTTAAATGTGGGAGTACGTCCAGGGAATTCATACTCATCTTTAGTCAGGAGATTGGTGAGAATAAACTTAACATAAGATTTAAAATATCTCCCTGATAGGATGACGAAAACGAACTTGCTCTGAATCCTCACATTGGCCTTGAATCCATCAATTACTTCTACATAAGGAGAACGGGTGTATATTTAAATCCCCTACTAGCAAGATTATAGTCGAAGAAAAGCAAACCAGTAGGGTCTCTTCCCAAACTTTTCTTACCTCTCCTTCAAACAATAGGTCTGACAAGGGTGAGTTATACATGTTAATTACCGAATCCCTAACCTTTTGCGGGAAAGATAGGAGGACACCCAAAATGATTCCAGAATCGAAGGTTACTAGCTCCATGCCGCAATCTAACCCTAAACTCACAAATGTCGCCAAACCCCCCTTCTCTCTACAATGTATGAGGCTATTGCATTAACACAAAATTATATAAACCCATCGATGAAAGAGGCCTCCTCCACATTCCAGGCCTTTTGAAAGCACACTATCCCGAACAAATTGCATAACTCAAACTCCTCTTTATCAACCAGTATAGATCTTATCCCTGTTACATTACACCTGAGTACTCCCAAGTTGTTCTGAAGAATCCCCATAGAAGCCAGTTCCCCCTTAGGAGCCTCTTTTATGCTGGCTTCTTCCAATCTTACACTATCACCAGCATCTCCCTGTAGATGTAGAGAGCAGTCCTCTCCCCTATTAAGTCAGTCTATGTCTGCTAAAGCATCAAACCGACTATACGTGGGGATCCTGAATGAGCTAAGACAACTAATATTTGTCGCTGTTGGAGCTACCAACCACCCTCTCCCTGGTTGGTTGTAAACCCAAGCTGGGATCCAAGCAACTCGTGGATCTGGTTTATAAAAATAGCCCAAGGGCAGTTATACAATGTTACTAGGGTCAAGCTGGGTACTCATGTGCCCCAAAAGCAAACGTTTAGCCAGATATGATGAGTTAAAGTTGACAATAATGCAATCGCCTTGCCAATCCACAGGCCTGGTTTCAAAAGCATCCCACCCTCCTTGTTAGAAAAATATTGATGGCAAATGTGGGTGGGAAATTTCTGTGACGACCTAGCTGATTCACAGACTTATTGAGCAACTGTTTATGAGTCTTCTTTTGGCCCTTCTTTAAGCCAAGAACTCCAGCAAGGATTATTGCAAATGGGGAGGACATGGAAGGCAAGCCTATAACCGGCTATTTTTCCAATTGGACACCCCCCTCTGGCATTTTCTTTAGTACCTCAACCCTGTGTTGTGTTAGGAGGCTGCGCTTCAAGCTGAGCACTGCTGTGACCTACCGCGGTGCCCCCATGGTTGAGTGAGTTAGCATGAGTATTTGAGCCAACACATGGGGGATCAAGCGTAGGTCTTAAATTAGGGGTGGGAAATTGACAGGAGAGGGCTCCGATGAGTTAAAATGTTGTGATCTTTGAGACCCAGCCTTCAATGTAGCAGCCAAAGCTGAGGTGCAAGAGTCCCGTTCCGATACATCCCTTAGCTTCATAAGGTCCAGTAATGCACGGTCTATGATATTCATACATGAAAATATCGGGAGCCATTCCACCTGCAGAAGCTCCAGAAATCTGGCCAAATCCTCACCCTCCAAAATCCTTGACCCACCGGTGACCTGACCCAACTTAACCTTCTCATTCCCCACTGACAGAAGGATTAGGTCAGCTTCTGTTATAGTTTCTGTTATAGCCAATGCAGCAGTCGGTCACGTCGGGGCTGAGTGCACGGGGTAACCTTTTTGCTGGCTTTGGATCTAGTTAAAGGTTTGTTTTGCCTCCATACATGGTGTTGGGCTATCGGGGAGCGGGAGCTCGATGCCAGAGTTGGTGCATCTATGTTTGTTATGGGGAGACCAGGAGGGATTGCTCTAAGATATTCGACGGCGGAGCAGAAGAGCAAGGAGAGGTAGGAGGTACGTTTTTGAAACCCGGCCCAGCCTCTGCAGTGAGTTCCAGCCTCCTTTTCATATGATGCATTTCATTACTAATGGCGGTCATGGAATGTTGAATCATTTTGTCAAGTGAAGTAGGAAGAGTGGGGTGGGGGCGTTTCAGTCCTTAGTCCACCTCCAAATTTTCTCTTACCCATTGCGGTTCCGCACCAACGTTTTCCCCTTTCGCTTTAACAGTGACAAAACATGAACCTCAAACATGAAAGGAACGCGAACCAAGAGGTGTTGCCCAGCCCAGCCTCCTTTGGGTACAGACGAACCTGCCCTTGGCCCGGGCATGGCACAGGTGTGCCCGCGCACGTCTCGCACAGCGAGAGTCCCTTGGCCCTTATATAGTGTCTGCGCCTGACCCTTCCTATGCTATCAGGTTGAATGCTGAAGAACCGAATACCACGCCAGCAGGGCCGCAAACATAAACCACCAGGCAGGTAAGTGTTGCGGCCTCAGACAGACCGATATGAGTATCCTATGAAGGGTGTGCCTGCACATATCGTGACAGCCATATTGGTATCAGGATGCTTTGGTGCCTCGTCCAATGGCCTCAACAAGGTGGCGAGGCAGGGAAATGTGGGAAAGGAGCTTGGTATCAAGTCTTGCGCCACATGAATGTGCTACATGGGGCTGCCAGTCCCTTCAATACTGTGGCAGTGCTAGGGTAAGAGTGGAGGTTCACGTCCCAGTGCCCCACTGTAGAGCTTGATTCTGAAAACAGTCTGAAAAGGGAAAGTTTCAAGTCTTTATCAAACAGTGTCCATCTTCTTTCACCAACAGTGGGTATTTTGTTTCCTCTGCTGTAGGATCATTAGCATTCTACAGTAGGGACCCTGCAGATACAGGTGTATTCTTTTCGTTGTGTGTTCTATTTTAACTTAAATTAGTGAGTGTAGTGTGATCTGTTCCTCAAGATATCAAGTGTGCCTTGCAGATAAAAGTCTCGTATATAGGCACTGTGAGCCCGATTCACCAAAGAAAGCTGTAAATCTACAGACTCTGGGTGCATATTTATGACTATAGGAAATTGGCATTGGTTTCCAGAAGTATGAATGAAACCTGTGATGGTCACAAAATTCCTGGATTAGCCCTGGGAAACGTTTGTAAATTAGTATTGCAACTATTCAAAGGCACTTCCTGAGTTGCAATTCTAAATCTAAATTCTAAATTCCACATTTTGAAAGTGTGACTTATCACCCCTAAAGGTATCTAGGCACTGGGGGCCGTCTGGGAGATTAAGTGAGCTATTGCACAGAATCACATGATGCTGAGCTTAGCTGCCGCTGGCACCGTGGATCAAACAGTGAGTCCCGTGCTCCGAAGTCAGCCACTCTGGCTGCTGCACCACTCCTCTCTCTTACTAATTGTACATAGTGTGTGGGCGTGGCTAGGCGCACGGCAAGATGGCCGCACTGTAGTGTTGCTCTGCCGGCCGCCTTTATCATCCTTCATTATGCTGCTCCCCGGATGCCTACTGCCGTGCACTGTTGAGCACGTTCGATAGCCTCGGATTTGAGCTACCGGAGGCTGTCTTTGGTGGGAGGAAAAGTAGCTGCAGAAACTCGCGATGAGCGTTGACGAGCCCGCACGCCACGTCGTTGAAGGCTGGGATCTTGCAGAATGGAACGGCGGGCTAGGAGCCGCTCCTGTGGGCTGAAATCGGCGGCACACTCTGCCTGGTGCTGAGTCTGGGGACCGTCGGAAGGAGTGAGGAGCGGACGGCGGTGCTGACGCTGGGGCTCCCGTATCTGTGACCGCGCATGCTGGAAATCATCGGAGGTGAGCGCCTGCTGCGGGGATGGAGGACGCGGGGAGCTGAGGATACGTGAGCCGCCGGCCTTGACCACGTGAGTAGGCCCTGGCGGTTTGCAGCGTTTCCCTCTCTGCGGGAACGGGACGCATCGCCTGGCTGGTTGTGATCTTGGATGGGGCCTGCGCTATCCCACATAGATGTCCTTTGCTCAGAACACGAACGCTGCTGAAAAGAGGTGGGGGAGCTTCACTGGCGGTGTCATTTCACTGTAAACCGCTGGATCTGTATTCAGTCGGTTCCTGCCTGGTCTGCTGGCTCTGAATTTGTGTCTACACCCTATGCTGGATGCTGGAGCGTGGACATTTCTGGTCCTCCAGGTGGATTCAGCGGGGGTAGCTGATAGCTGCTGGGGCTGTGACAAGGACGCTGCTGTGGTGCTGGGGGGGCACCGCACTGGACTTCTTTAACTGCTGAGCCCGATTGACTCGTTGGTTCCTTTGAATTTGCCCACACACGGCTGCCTTGCTGATTTTGAGCCTGCGGGAAGGTACGGTGCTGGATATCGGCGGCTAAATATCTTTGGCCTACCAGGCTTGCACACAGCGCTTTCCCTGAGTTTACACACGTTGCGGCCACACTCCTTCTTCGGGGCGGTGTATGGCCGCGACACTACTGAACAGGGCCAGCCCTTCCTTCTGAGTGTGGTGGTGGTTGGAGTGCGCTGCTCATGCTCTGAATACGCATCTTTCTGTTGATCCTTAATCATTGGAAGGAGATTGTTGGACTCTTTTTGTCTGGCGCTCTACACCTTGTAAGCCGGAAACAGCGCACGCCTGGTGATATCAGGATTGCACATCGTAAGTTCCTCCGCCCCTTGTATATCCTACCGATTACCTCTGGTGAGGGACCAGTGGGGAGGCCATCGCCGACATGGGCATACCAGACAAGAATCAGCCACGTCTAACATTTGACTTACGTATAGGGGTAAAACCTCACACACTGCAGCATCGGACTCAGAGCTGGACTCTGCTGCACCAGCTCCCACTGCCTTGGAGAAAACGCTATCTGCCATTCAAGCCAGCCTGCAGTCTATTGACGGTAAAATAGAGGCTCTTAATGGCCGCATGGACTACATCTCATCGAAATTGGACAAGCAGGTGGTGCGGATTGGTGAGGCGGAGCAGCATATATCGGATACCGAAGATAGCTTGCAGCAGGTTGCCGCCAAAACCACAGACATCACACAACTGCTGGCGGTGATACAGGCGAAAAATGAGGACATTGAAGCTCGCTCTAGGCGCAAAAATGTACGTATCTTAGGCCTACCGGAGTCCACCAATGTGGGACGACTTGAAGACTATGTCGAAGTTATGATCAGAGACATTTGTGAGGCCGAGAATCTGTCAGCCATGTTTGCCATTGAGCGCGCCCATAGATCTTTGGCTGCGTGTCCTCCGCCTGGTGCCCCCCCGCGGCAGTATCAATTACCAGGGCAATGTCCTTTCCTTCTTTCCGGATTTTACTGCCACGGTCCAGGCGGCCCGCAAGGAGTTCCAGGGAGTCAAAAAACTCCTTATGAAAGAACGGATTCCATATGCAATGTTATATCCGGCCCGTCTCCGCATTGGTACTGATGATGACGCAAAGATATTCGTGAACCCGAAGCTGGCCTTGGACCTCGCCAAATCACTGCGACAGAAACAGCGTTCCTCCACTCAAGCTTCCGATGTTGATGACTGATTATAGCTCTTCCCCCAATATTGGGTATTTTTTGTTACGTTTGATGACCTCCTGCTCAGGATTGCACACAGTTGATGTTGTTCGTTTATTTGGTATTTGAACTAGGCCCACCATTGAGTTACTGACATGCACTAACAATGTCTCCTATCTAACATGTTTTATCTATTTCTGCATAACACTTTCGAGAAGTCTGAGCAGCATTGTTGCTGGAAACTGGTTAATAACAGTGATTATTCTCTTTGACTCATGCTTATGGGTGCGTTGACAAGGCTGAGGTGTGAAACTGTATGCCTTATTTGTAACTTCACGTTGATTTTTGTGCTGAGGTGGTCGACCTGCTCATTATGTTTATGCTGTTTGTCTAACATAGTGGGCCAAATGTTAGGAGCGCATGAAATTGAAAGGCGGCCCCCTTCCCACTCTCTTGGGAAGTGGTTGATGCCACTACTTCCCCTGTTGGGTGTACCCCACTACTATTTTATCACTGATCTGTTTTGATTTTAGTTTTTTTGGTTATGCTAATGGGGTCTGTCTTTGGCAAGATTGGGTTGCTAAAGTGGGTGGGGGGAGGGAGTTTGATACAGTTCTGAATGACTATGGGCAACAAGGTCAGAGTGTTAACCATGAATATGACGCTGGGCATACCATGTAGTGAGTACCAGGCAATGACACTGCAATGTATATTTGAACTTTTACACATAGATAATGGGTGAAGACTATAGGTGCCTGACATGGAATGTTCGCGGACTTAATACCCCCAAAAAGATATGGCAGGTATTGAATTATTTAGACAGGCACAATGTACAGATTGCTCTCTTGCAAGAGACACATCTGAATAAGCACACAGAAACTAAAATTGCTCAAAAATGGACGGGTTTTCGGCTTGCATCATCCTATTCCACTTACGTGTGGGGTGTGCTTGTTCTGATCAAAAGAGGTGTCCCATTCCTACCTACGCATACTTATACAGATACAGAGGGTCGTTGGCCTATGGTACAGGGAAAGCTGGGCATGACCTATCTAACGATAATTAATATGTATGGCCCTGTAGTAGATGACCCTACACCTTTTATACAGATGCTTGCTATTTTACGCTCATGGACAGAAACAGCTATCCTTTGGGGGGGGGGGTGATCTCAATACACTTCTCAACCCACAGGTCGATAAATCTAACGCAACAGGTGCCCGTACACTCAAAATTGCTCAATGTGTCCGCAAGGCCATGGAAGAACTAGGATTGGTGGATGTTTGGCGGTTGCGGAATGGGCAAGCACATGAAGGCACACATCACACCCTCCTACAACAGCTGGTCCCGTTTAGACTATTGGTTATTAAATGAAGACGCGAACAAGTGGGTGACCCATGTCAACAATTTGCCCCGCACCCTGTCAGACCATAACCCTGTGTACCCACACTGGCGAATCCCTACTAATCCCCATCGCTTCTTCACATGGCGCTTTCGAGCTGAGGCACTACACGACCCTATTTATAATGAAACCATTAGAACCACCATAATTCATTATTTCGCCGAAAATACGGGTTCAGTGGACAGTCAGGCATCCCTATGGGAGGCATTTAAAGTGACAATAATGGGGGTCTGCATTAGTACCACATCAGGTATTTTGAAGACATTAGGGGTCAGATTTCTAAAACTGAGACTGCTCTTGATAAGTTGGAAAAGGAATATTGTGCGTCACCGTCTAATGCCACGCTCGCTCACATACACGAACTACTAGCGGAATATGAAAAATTAGCAGAAACTGAGGCAAAATATAGGGGGAGAAGCTATTTGGCTAGAGCATATGGCGAGGGGGGTAGGCCTGGTAGGAACTTAGCCGCTAGGTTACAATTTCGAGCAAACCCTCATCAGATTGACAAGATCGTAGATGGTGACGGGACAGAACATTTCACTCCACAGGCCATAGTGGACCAATTCAGGGACTGTTATAAGACACTCTATACCACACAGGGCAATGCGGATGAAACTACCATGGCGGAATACTTGTCAGACATAGCATGTGCATGGCTATCAGATGCACATCGGGAATATTTATCTATGCCCATAGATGACACTGATGTCAAAGACGCTATTCTTTCCCTCCCCAACAATAAGGCACCGAGGCCGGATGGCTTAACGGCAGAATTTTATAAGACATATGCGGACCTTATTGTGCCTCACTTGCTGGAAATGTACGCTGAGGCGCACGAGGCTGGCACCCTTCCCCCCGTCTTTGAGAAAAGCCATGATCATAACCCTTCTCAAAAAGGACAAGACACCTTCCTTTTGTGAGTCCTACTGCCCCTTATCATTGATCAATCTAGATGCAAAAATGTTGGCGAAAATATTGGCCACAAAGATTCAACATATCAACACAAAAAGAATTGGGGACCGGGAGCAGCGTTAGGAAGTAAGAGGTCCAGTACCCATGCTCCCACACAGTTAAGTATATAAACCTAGGGGGTAGCTGTTCCTCGGAATGAGCAAAAGGGAAAACAGGTTGGTAGTTAAGGCTCACACGCAGAACAAGTCAATGTGAGTAATAGGGGAATTGCTCCTTAAGGATATCCTGCACCTCATATTAAACGTAACAGTTGGGTTCGTTTTGTTTTAAAAAATGGTTGAGTCAATTCGACCGGTATGTTGCAATAAAGATATAGGAAGCGGGGAAGGATAACCATTTTTATCACAGCAATACGATCCGCCAAAGATAACGGGGAGATGCAACCATCCATCCACCTGCCGAACCAGTGTGTCATAGGCACGACCATAATTTTCTCTTATTACAACTTCGGGATCACGATGCACCCATATACCAAGATATTTAACAGGGTCCGTCGTCCATAACAAGGGGTATTCCAGATGGGGCTGGGACGTAATCGTTGTCAGCGGTATAATGACCGACTTGTAAAATTGATCGTGAGTCCAGAGAACAACCCGAATCTAATGTATTCTCGGAGAACAGGGGATAAATGTTTTTGGGGATCTCTTATAAACAGGACCATGTCATCTGCATACATCGATATGCCGACTGGCCGATGGTTAAAGTTGAAGGCGGATGCTCTATGACACTGTCGGATCTTGCAAGCAAGTGGTTCAAGCACAATGGCAAAGAGGAGAGGGGACAATGGACTTCCCTGCCTTGTACCGCGTCCAATCCGGAACGGTACAGAAGTATGGCTGCCCACGCGCACTCTGGCTGATGTGTCAGTGTATAAGATCCGTATCCACTGTAGTATGACACCGGGAACCCCATTTTACGTAATATGTGAAACATATAGTGCCATTGTATGGAGTCAAATGCTTTAGCCGCATCAAGCATGACAGCGGCCGCCGGCAAATCAGGGTTAAGGATGTGGAACATGGAAAAAATAGTGCGCAAATTATGGGAAGTGGATCTTTCCAGCACAAACCCAGATTGATCAGGGAGCACGAGGCGGGGCATCAGAGGTTGAATCTTTGTGTATATAAACCTAGGGGGTAGCTGTTCCTCGGAATGAGCAAAAGGGAAAACAGGTTGGTAGTTAAGGCTCACACGCAGGACAAGTCAATGTGAGTAAAAGGGGAATTGCTCCTTAGCAATTCCCCTATTACTCACATTGACTTGTCCTGCGTGTGAGCCTTAACTACCAACCTGTTTTCCCTTTTGCTCATTCCGAGGAACAGCTACCCCCTAGGTTTATATACACAAAGATTCAACCTCTGATGCCCCGCCTCATGCTCCCTGATCAATCTGGGTTTGTGCTGGAAAGATCCACTTCCCATAATTTGCGCACTATTTTTTCCATGTTCCACATCCTTAACCCTGATTTGCCGGCGGCCGCTGTCATGCTTGATGCGGCTAAAGCATTTGACTCCATAGAATGGCACTATATGTTTCACATATTACGTAAAATGGGGTTCCCGGTGTCATACTACAGTGGATACGGATCTTATACACTGACACATCAGCCAGAGTGCGCGTGGGCAGCCATAATTCTGTACCGTTCCGGATTGGACGCGGTACAAGGCAGGGAAGTCCATTGTCCCCTCTCCTCTTTGCCATTGTGCTTGAACCACTTACTTGCAAGATCCGACAGTGTCATAGAGCATCCGCCTTCAACTTTAACCATCGGCCAGTCGGCATATCGATGTATGCAGATGACATGGTCCTGTTTATAAGAGATCCCCAAAAACATTTATCCCCTGTTCTCCGAGAATACATTAGATTCGGGTTGTTCTCTGGACTCACGATCAATTTTACAAGTCGGTCATTATACCGCTGACAACGATTACGTCCCAGCCCCATCTGGAATACCCCTTGTTATGGACGACGGACCCTGTTAAATATCTTGGTATATGGGTGCATCGTGATCCCGAAGTTGTAATAAGAGAAAATTATGGTCGTGCCTATGACACACTGGTTCGGCAGGTGGATGGATGGTTGCATCTCCCCGTTATCTTTGGCGGATCGTATTGCTGTGATAAAAATGGTTATCCTTCCCCGCTTCCTATATCTTTATTGCAACATACCGGTCAAATTGACTCAACCATTTTTTAAAACAAAACGAACACAACTGTTACGTTTAATATGAGGTACAGGATATCCCAGAATTAGCTGGCAAACACTAACACTATCATATGACAAAGGGGGATTTGCCGCACCAGAATTTTACGTATACTATCTCTGTGCTCAAGCCCAATATGCATACTACAGGTTCAGAACCCACGACTTTATAACACACGTAGTGGTGGAAGACGGAGATGCCCATCCTATTCCACTCGGAGGCATACTTACGCACATAGCTAGGCACACGCCAAAGACAGAAATTAACACACTGGACATGACTATTGCTGCGTGGCAGTCGATTGGCAGCCGAGCACACAAACTACCACTGTACGCGCCCGCACTGCCGTTAGCGCATCACGCTGCCCTGTCTGTCACCCAGGAGGCGGGTCCCCTAAAATCGTTAAAAGAAGCCGGCATTACTCCTATGCGGGACCTATACAATCATGGGCACTATCTTGAACAGAGTGATTTAGAATACATACAGAACCCACGTCTTTGTTTCTGTACACTTGTTACCGTCTAAAATGTGCCATACGAGACCATTACCCTATTTTCCTGCTGAACCTCCGACGCTATTGTCCTTACAGTTATTACTAGTGTCCCCAACTTAGAAAAAACAAATTACTAAATTATACAGGGCTGTGCAGGAGGAGACGGTTAGAGGTCCCGATAAAAGTTTCGCAAGATGGAACGATGTGTTGGACCCCCAGCTCACAGGGGAGGAGTGGGAGCGGATCTGCCAGCTGAGGGGCCACCTTACACCCAATGGGAATTTACGCATTATACATTTTAAATTCCTACATCAGATTTACTATACTCCATCCAAATTACACAGAATGGGTTTGAGAGTCAGATCAATGCAAACGCTGTAGACAGTTGCACGCAGATTTCTTGCACCTCGTCTGGCGCTGTGGCCCGGTATTCAAATATTGAGAAGCGGTGCTTGACTGTATTCACACCATGACGGGTGCTTTGCTTCCCTGTACGCCTACTGTATGTTTACTGAACTATGGGGCATATGTATCAAGCTAATTTTTACTCGCAAACGCTGCGAATCGCAAAATACAGCGTTTGCGAGTAAAAATTCGCAAAACGGGATGTATGAGGCCAGAATCCCATCGCAAAATTAAGGAATTGCTAATTTAGCGATTTCTTAATTTTGCGTAATCATTTAAGAAATCGCACATTGCGATTTCTTAAATGATATGTAAAAAGCACCCAAGTTGTGCGAATTATCCTTAAGAAATCGCAAATTACCACCAACTTCCAGTTGGTGGTAATTTGCGATTTCCTTTCAAAATGCACTATTTTTAATTTTGCAAAGTGCCACGTGACGCTCATACATGCCCTTAGGGCATGTATGTGCGCCATATGCACACACATGCTCATTTCAGGGGTGCATCAGGGTGTCATCATGACACCCTTGCACCTTTGAAATTATTCTCAAATAGCGATTAGCAAATTGCGAATTCGCTATTTGAGAATTACTTCCCATTCATTCCTATGGGTCTCCTGGCCCATAGAAATGAATGGCCAGGTATTCCTTAATTGCGATTTCGCAATTTGCTAATCGCAATTAAGGAATTTTAAGAAATCGCAAAAAGTTTGCGAATTTTTAAATACATCCCGTTTTGCAATTCTCAAATAGCGATTCCTTAACAATCGCTATTTGAGAATCGCAAATGGTGATGTTGATACATATGCCCCTAAGTCCCTCAGCTGAAAGGCACTGCGGGCAGGTTTGTAAGAGTTGCCCTTCTACTTGCCAAACGTCGCACTTTGTTTACGTGGGACAGTGCAGCTGCTCTGAAGTTGGAGGGGTGGATGAAGGATATGGTATATTGTAAGGAAAATTTGGAACTGTACACTGAAGAGTTGCCTATATCCTCCAGACCGAAAGATATCTGGGGTCCGCTCAAACAATTCCTTGCCAGGCCAACACCGGCTGATGCTGATTGACATTCTACACCATACATGTTGCTATTGATGATGTTATGTGACTGCACTCGCTATCTGAACACTGCAAGGCCTGCACTTTATCTATGTTGTACACTCTGATCACTGTGAATTTACTTGGGACTGTAATGTTGTAATGTTATGTTCACTGTGGTTACGCTGTCAGGGATGGCAGTGAGGTATGTTGCACCATAATCTAATAAAAAGATTTTTTTTAATTAAATTGTACATAGTGTACAAATGCACATAAGGAAACGCCACTGCTTTTTCGCTGTAGCACATAAAATAAAATCTCCACAGGATAATACATTTCCCATTAAGAAACTCCATCACTTACACACACACCAATTTCAGAAATGTTTACTTCTCATGCACATTATCAAGAGACTTAGTCCTGCTCAGTAAATCTGCGATCATATCAAGGATGCTAATGAGTCAAAGAAAAGCTCTGCCAAATTTTCCAGGGTATCCACATGATGGAAAAGCCTCTACTGTTAGCAGGAATATAACTCAACAGGATGTCTGACATAGTATCAGAACAACAAATATCGTGTCAAAAATATCGATGCCAAAAATAACGTCAACCTATACTTGTAATGGTAAGTACAAAAATATTAGAACAAAAATATCGTTCACACTAATATCACTAGCAATAATACAAAAATATCGATTTTCATTATATATATATTTTCATAGTATAAAATGGTAAATCAAAAATATTTTAACATCCCATTATAATAGTATAAAATAAAAATATTTTAATATTTAGAAAAATATATATGTGAATATATACTCATTTAAAAACACACAAACATATATCTATCTATATATCTATATATCTCTATATACACACATGTTAATATATACACATACATATAATGTGACACTATAAATAAAAATATGTATTTTAATTCATATTACATTTTTTAAATAATTGGATTTCATTTACTATTATAAAATGCATAAATATACACACATATATATATATATATAGATATAAATGAAACATTAAAAAAATTAACCCCTTCCACGCGGGGGTAATTCCCAAGCGGCGCGGGGGTGGGGGGGGGGGGGGGGGGGGGTTTGGCGGCGGTGGCGCTGTGCTTGTGACGAGCCCAGCTCGTCATGAGGCACAGTGGAGCTGTGCTTATGACGAGCTGAGCTCGTCACGACCCTGCCCACTGATTGATTCTCCTGCACAGGCTGGGAATCAACCGCGTGTGGGCGGGCCGCGACGATTATGACGAGCCCAGCTCGTCATGAGCACAGCTCCACTGTGCCTCATGACGAGCTGGGCTCGTCATGAGCACCGAAGCAGTATAAAACATTAAACTAAATTACTTAAATAATTAAATATAGAAATATTATAACATTTAAAACATTTTTAAACATATTACAAAAACAAAAAAATCAATATAAACAAATTATATACAATTACACAAACAAACAAATAATACTAATATATATTTAACAATTTAAAAATTAAGTATTTAGTAAGAAAATAAAAAATACACTATTCCCACACCAATCTGTGCAACAGTAGGGAACACATTGGAATTCAATTGGGTAAAATGTACTATCCTCCCCCCCCCCCCCACAGTAGGTGCAATAGTAGGAAAAGTGTTGGACTTCAGTGGGGTTAAATTGACTATTCACACTCCAATCCGTGCATCAGTAGGGAAAGCGTTGGACTTCTGAGGGGTTAAATTGACGATTCCCAATCCAGTCTGTGCAAAAGTAAGGGAAATACTTCACTACAAACAAATAGCATATTTTAATAACCTTATTAGTTGACCAGAAAAATAAAACTTTTGATATACAAATTATATATATAAAATGAAAAACACAAACAATGTGCATGATTATTAATAATTGTAACAATTAATTTTTATTATTAAAAAAGGTATTAATGTATTATTCAATTAAGATCCCACATTATACTCCCACAAAGCTAGCACTTAAAGTATGAGCGAACTAAAGAAATATAACACAATTAGCATATTTAATGATCAATTAAATATTTATTAATAAATGAATAATGAATTATTAACACATTTTAGCTTAAATAATTTCCCACCCTACGCCGCTACAAATACAACAGCACACACCTAATATATAACGTGCAAAATATATAATTATTAGCAATTTACATAATTATTAAAATAAATAATTAATAATAAATCAATAATTGTTAATGAATTATTACTTAATTAACTTTCCACCCTATACGCCTACAAACCCAACAACCCACACCTAAAATAAAACATAAAAAATATAAAATTTACACAATTGACATAATTAACAATCATTTAAATAATTAATATCAAATTAATAAGTAATTATTAATCAATTATTTCTTAATAAACTTCCCACGCTATACCTCTACAGTCTCAAGAACCCGCAACTAAAAAATAATTTAAAAAAATAATAATCACACAATTTAACTAATTAATTAATTAATACTAAATTAAAAATGTATTAATTAATTACACTTAATTAACTTAACACCTTGTACCTTTTCAAACCTCACAACCCACTACAACACTATACTAATTAAATCAAAAATTATAAATAACTTAAAATTACAAACTATATTTAAAAATATCGCCAACAATTATACAAACAATATTTAACATATAAAATTAATATATGAACTAAAACACCAAGATAATTTAAAAAACGATATTTTAAACAACTATATTATTGAAAACGATATTAAAAACACAGATGTTCTTGAAAACTATATTACTTACCTAACAAAATCGACATTCTTCTCAACAATATTTCTGCAATACGATATTTATGTGAAAAACTAGATATTTATAATTTAATATTTTGTCAAAATGCCCACTCAAAGGCAGGGTAATATTGTTCCTCAGTAAATGGCTTTACCCTTGTAAGGTCACCTCTTATGAACACCCTGCGCTTGAAAATTTTGTCAGTTGTGTGAATAAGTACATACAAGCAGAAATGTATATGCAAATAAACACCACTGTTGTGTTTTTAATGTGACTTTTGTTTCCCCGGGTGCCAGTGGAGTGATTGCGAGGCAGGTGTCAAGTGGTTATCTTTTTATGGTTAGACACATAATGGATCCCTGATTTTGTATCAATGCTCATTTAATTTATGTTTTTAGGTATCCCCTTGTATTTAAGGCTGCATAAGGGGAAACACTCAATAATCCATGATCAGCTTAGTATCATGCAATGACTGTAGATAGAGAATCTGTTCCTGAGCAAATGTAATCTAATATTTACTCACTTACCTATAGAGTTTATTTGTAAGGAGAATGATGGAGCTGAAAAGAATTAGACAACTAAAGTTTTCACATTTTGCAGATGGATTGTGATACTCCCAAAAATGAAGACAGTGTTAGGGGGTACTGGATTTTGACCACATACCACCTGTACCTCACTTAATTTCAGTTGACACAAAGGTATCCTATATTGGTCTTTAGGTATGTATTGAACATGCAGACTGGTTGTTGATCGTCTTATAGGACCATGGAACCGCTGAACCTGTGGTGGCAGTGTGGCAAGCACCGCACCGGCGGTCTGACTGGCCGATTTAGAGTTTGACGTTGGGATCGCAATAGGACCGCCGCAGCCACCGTGGGGGTTCATGGATACTGCGGTGGTGGTGCAGCAGTCAGAGGACACAATATGCTGGCAGTTCAGATGCAGCACCACCGAGCATATTACGAGTTGCCTCACTGCAACCCGATCAACGGCAGTGAGACCCACCTTGGAAAGGGTAGCGGTGAGGCAACTCAGGGGGCACTTGCAGGGCCCCCTGTCACCTCTATGCATGGAGATGCCCGCTGCGAGACCGCCAACTTATAATCAAGCCCAAGGTGTCTAAAGCAAGACAATCATATGTTTTACAGAGGCTTGGTGGGTAATCTGAGCATTATCAACATATATATGTTACTGCAGCTGGTGCTGTTTTATTACTTGGGTCAGAGACAAATGGATACATTAATTAGGAAGAAAGGGTGACTGGAATGATCCTTACTGTACATTGTGTGTAACGTTTTCATAGTGAGTGGAACCTGTCTGTTCTGATTGGCTGCCTGAGGTTAGTGCGGCGGCTCAGCTCAATGGCAGGATGGGTCGAGATGGTTGAAGCCACTCGAATTGGCATGTAAGCACTATTCTATGGTCTGTTGTGTCCACGCTGACTTGGACATTCTTGCCTACAGTGGACTATGGTATACCAGCACAGACATGGGTTAGGCCAATTGCATTTAAAGCCTGACTGACAATCGCTGAGCAGTTTGTAGGATCTCACATATCCCGCATGATGTCCCTTTCTAGAATCTTGCTAGACCTAGGGGATTACCACGAGTCTGGCGGGGGGTGCAGCAGTCTTCTGACCGCCCTATTATGACCAGGGCAGTTTGGGGTCGCACTGGGTCCACTGCAACCGCCAGGGATCAGAGATCCCTGGCAGTGTTGCTGCAGTCTTGAGGCCGCAATATGCTTGGCAGGGCCGCTGAAGCCCCGCCAAGCATATTATGAATTTTCTCATGCCACACTTTTCATGGTGGTGAGAGCGCCATGAAAAGTGTAGCGTGAGGAAACAAAGGGGTCTGCGCCATGTGGATGAACACAAGGGGGCAAAACATGTGGCCCCCCGTGGGCATGCACTCCAGTACTTGCACGGCATGGACTACAGTAGTTTATGTCATGCAGTTACTGATTTTGACATTCCCACTGCAGTGTCTATTTCATAGGCACTGCCGTGGGAACGCCAGAGAACCACCCGCCAGACAGGAGAGAACTCCTAATCTGGCAGGCGGTTCAAACATGGGTTTGGCGTGGTGGAGCGGGGCAGTCCCGCTCCTTCACCCCCAAACTCATAATAAGGCCTCTAAGTAAGGTCTAAGACTGGGCAGTATATTTTTTCAGGAGATCTTGTACTGTTGAGCATTTCAGGGGATAGGGGAAAGTGCCCTGCCAAGGAGATATCTTGAGATTGTTAATAGCAATGTTTTTTGCCGCTCCCGCCTGCCAGCTGCTCCTCCCTCCCGCTCCCACTCATATGGAGGCCGCGCGCAGCGGCCGCGCCGCTGGCGCGCCGAAGGCGCGCCTAAGGCAAGCCCGTCTGCGCCCGTCCGCGCCTGGCCCGCGCCCAGCGCCCGAACCCCTGGCCCCAGTGGACCCCAGCCCACCCGCCAGACGTACGACGCCGCCACCCTCAACGCACTCAACACCGACCGAACCCCGGGATGCTACCAAGCCACCCCGAGACGCACCCACGGACCCTTCAGCTGCCTCGCCTGCAAGTTCACCTGCATCCGGACCTGCCCCGTACCAGCACCCGCCAAGCCGAACACCAGCAGCAACCACCTCAAGTGCATCCTGATCAACACCCGCTCCGTCCACAGACACGCCATTGAACTCTGGAACCTCCTCGACACCACATCTCCAGACGTTGCCTTCCTCACGGAAACCTGGATGAACGACTCCTCAGCGCCCGACATCGCCATCGCCATCGCCATCGCCATCCCAGAGGGATACAAGATCACCCGGAGAGATCGCAACAACCAGACTGGAGGAGGCATCGCCATCGTCCACAAGAACACCATCCGCGTCACGACCAACACCGACGACACCCTGACTACCGCCGAACACCTACACTTCCAGATCCACACCGACCCCAAGACCACCCTCAGAGGCACCCTGATCTACCGATCCCCGGGACCACGCACACCATTCAGCGAGGACATCGCCGACTTCATCAGCCCACACGCCCTCCCCTCCGCTGACTACATCCTCCTGGGGGACATCAACTTCCACCTGGAGAACAACAACGACCGCAACACCACCACCTTGCTTGACAACCTCGCCAACCTCGGACTCAAGCAGCTGGTGTCCACCCCCACCCACCTCGCCGGACACACACTCCACGCCGTCTTCTCATCCAGCAAAGACATCACCTTCAGCCACGCCACTGGACTCCACTGGACGGACCACAGCTGCGTCCACTTCACCTTCAGAAGAACCACGATCCACCACCACCAGCAACAGGATGCTCGAAGAAGCTGGAACAAGATCACAGCCGACCAGCTCGCCGCATCCCTGAGCCAGCACCCTCCAGCCAGCTCAGCGAACCCTAGCCAGGCCGCCGACAACCTCACGAAGTGGATCAGCACCTGCGCGGACGAACTCGCCCCACTGAGGACCCCGCCCAGTAGACCCGGCAGCAAGAAGGCCCCATGGTTCACCTACGAACTCAAGAGCTCCAAGAAGAACTGCCGAGCCCTCGAGAAAGCCTGGAGAAGGGAGCCTACCCCGGACAACATGACCACCCTCAAGCTCGCCACCCGGAAGCACCATCAACTAATCCACGCCACCAAGAAAACTGCATTCAAGGACCGGCTGGACAACAACGCACACAACTGCAAGGAACTCTTCAACATCGTGAAAGAGCTCTCCAACCCCAACGCCGGAAACAACGACATCACCCCGTCGCAAGAACTCTGCAACTCCCTCGCCTCATACTTCCACAACAAGATCGCTGACATACACAACAGCTTCATCCCGCAAACAACGCCCCCCACGACCGAACCAACGCCGCCCCACCACCACCCTCAGCGCCTGGACTCCGATCAACACAGAAGCCACCATCCGCACGATGCACTCCATCCACTCCGGATCTCCGACCGACCCCTGCCCTCACCACGTATTCAACAAGGCCAACGCTGTCATCGCACCCCACCTGCGGGACATCATCAACACCTCCTTCGACACCGCCACCTTCCCCGAGAGCTGGAAGCACGCCGAACTCAGCGCTCTACTAAAGAAACCAACAGCGGACCCCACCGAACTCAAGAATTACCGCCCCATCTTGCTCCTCCCGTTTCCAGCCAAAGTCATCGAGAAGACCGTCAACAAGCAGCTGGCCGTCTTCCTCGAGACGAATGGATCCCTCGACCCCTCACAGTCTGGCTTCCGAGCCAACCACAGCACCGAGACCGCCCTCATCGCTGCCACCGATGACATCCGAGCCCTGATGGACAACGGAGAGACAGCGGCCCTCATCCTCCTAGACCTCTCCGCGGCATTCGACACTGTCTGCCACCGCACCCTAGTGCAGCGCCTCAGCAATGTCGGAATCCAGGAGAAGGCACTGGAATGGATCATCTCCTTCCTCGACGGAAGGACACAGAGAGTCCGCCTACCACCGTACAAGTCGGAGGCCACCGAAGTCATCTGCGGCGTACCCCAAGGATCCTCACTCAGCCCCACCCTCTTTAACGTCTACATGAGCCCCCTTGCGGCCATCGCACGCCAACACAACCTCAACATCATCTCCTACGCCGACGACACCCAGCTGATCCTCTCCCTGACCAACGACCCCGCCGCCGCCAGAGCCAACCTCCACGAAGGGATGAAAGACGTAGCCGAGTGGATGATGACCAGCCGCCTGAAACTGAACTCAGACAAGACGGAAGTCCTCATCCTGGGCTCCTCGCCCTCCGCCTGGGACGACTCCTGGTGGCCCCCCGCCCTGGGCACCGCACCCAAACCGACAGACCACGCACGAAACCTAGGCTTCATCCTGGACTCCTCCCTCTCCATGGCCAGACCAGTCAACGCCGTCTCCTCGTCCTGCTTCAACATCCTGCGCATGCTACGAAAGATCTTCCGGTGGATCCCCACCGAGACCAGGAAGACGGTCACCCAGGCCCTTGTCACCAGCCGACTGGACTACGGCAACGCCCTCTACGCCGGAACCACCGCCAAGCTCCAGAAGAGACTCCAGCGGGTCCAGAACGCCTCAGCCAGACTCATCCTCGACACCCCCCGAAGCAGCCACATCTCCGGACATCTGAGAGACCTGCACTGGCTCCCCGTCAACAAGAGAATCACCTTCCGTCTCCTCACCCACGCACACAAAGCCCTACATGACCAAGGCCCGAGCTACCTCAATGACCGCCTCAACTTCTACGCTCCCACGCGCTATCTCCGATCAACCAGCCACGCCCTCGCCGCGGTCCCCCGCATCCAAAGAGCGACAACTGGAGGAAGGTCCTTCTCCTACCTGGCCGCCATGACCTGGAACTCCCTCCCGACCGACCTGCGCCTGACCCAAGACCACCTCCCCTTCAGGAAGAAGCTCAAGACCTGGCTGTTCGAGCAGTAGCGGCACCCCCCCCCCCCCCCTCTAGCGCCTTGAGACCCTCCGGGTGAGTAGTGCGCTTTATAAATGGCTTGATTGATTGATTGATTGATGTGCAACCTGTTGGGTTTAGGTTTCTATTTGCAAGCTTGATTTTGCAGTTCTCTCTTCCCTGTACCACAACATGTCCCCTTGCCCCTCATTTGAAAAAAAATGAAGGACTTTCAGGTTAAAATGCCGCAGTCTTCCATTAATAAAAAGAGAGACGAGCAAAATATTGTTGTAAAAGGCATGTTGTTTGTAAGATGGGCTTAAAAGCTGAACACGATGTACCGTTCCATTTTTAACCCTACAATGAGAGAGCATCCAGAAAGTGGCACAACGCTGAGGTTCTGTTGAACACAATGCCCTCACGTTGCAAATAGTACAGGCTGTGCTGCGGCAGTAAGGTCACAAAGCAGCACTTTATCTGTACCCTGTTTGTGCGTCGCAAAACAGAGAGGGTTTTACAGAGGGAGAGTTTGAGGCAGTTAATGGAACAAAGCATAAGATTAGACTTTCAAGCAATGGAGGGTGAACAAAGAGTGCTGCAGAAATGTACGCACAAGGTAGGGGCTTTATGTACTTATAGGCACATCAGAACTAGCGAGAGCAAATTGTGCACCAACTGTTTGTGGCCTGTCTGCTATTTTTCAAGTGACCAATGTAATTAAAAGGTGATGCAGCAAAATGTCTAATCAGAAAGGGTTACAAAATGGACATGTTCAAGAAGAACAAGTTACTTACCTTCGGTAATGCATTATCTGGTAGAGACAATATTTATCTGCAAATTCCTTATAGATTCATCCAGGCCTCCCCGCTTTGCAGACTCATTTGTTGTGGATAAGGTTTTATAGGTTATAAGTTTGTAATAATCTGATAAAGACATCTAGCTGCAGGTTTTTTACCTTTGAATTCCCCAGGCATCAGGTTGGATCCAGTAACTTTTGCATCAGCAGTATTCCTGCACACCTTGGGGTGGTTTCGTTCGGTTCTGCGTGGCATCGTCTGCATCATTGGCACCGGAAGTGATGTTGCGGTCACCTACATAGGTGCCACCCAGGCACATAGACATCAGTTATTTTCCACGACTTTCCACGCCAGGAGCGCAGAGCCACGAAGTGAACTGACTAGTGTGTGTCCAAACTAGCACCCTGAAACGGGAACAACCCTAGCCCTAGAAATGTGTACGCAGAGGGGGGAGGCATAGGTGGGTCTGTAAAAAAAATCTGTAGCTAGATATTTTCTCTACCAGATAATGCATTACCAAAAATAAGTAACTTGTTCATCTTCTAGTTGCAGATTGCTTACCCTTTTGTATAGCTACCCAAGTCATACCATCCTGGCGGTTGGCTACAGACAAATTGACTATACTAAGAAGTGCTGCAGGATTGAACAGGCAAAATGCCCGTCCCTGTGGACCTGACTGTCCAGGCAGTACTGTTTGGCAAACGTGTGCAGGGACTCCCATGTTGCTGCCTGGCAGATGTCCAGCTTTTCCTCTGGTGGAATGGGCTAGTAAGCCCTCAGGAGGCTGCTTTTTAGCTAGGGCTTAGCAGACCTTGATACAGATAATGACCCAGCGTGAGATGGATCATTTCTGAACTGCCTGTCTTTTTTTAGCTCCTACATAGCCCACGAAGAGCTGATCATCCACATAGAACTCTTTTATGCTGCCAAGGTAGAACACCAATGCTGTTTTTGGGCTCAGATGGTGGAGCCACTCCTCCTCTTAAGAGGGATGTGGAGGAGCATTAAAGTCAGGCAGGGTGACAGATTGTCCCAAATGGAATGGGGTAACCACCTTAGGTAGGAAAGAGGCCCAGGTGCGAAGCAACACCTTGTCCGGGAATACCATAAGATAGGGTGGCTTGCATGAAAAAGCCTGCAGCTCATTCACCCTCCAGGCAGATGTTATTGCCATTAGAAAAGCTATTGTCATGGTAAGCAGCCAGAGGGGACAATTCTGTAGCGGCTCAATGGTAGCACACATGCGGTAAGTGAAAACCACTGAGGCATGATGAAGGGTGAAGGGGGAAGCATATGTACAAGCCCTTTCAGAAACCTATTTACAATAGGGGACTTAAATAAAGAGGATTGGTCAGGCAGCCGCGGGAAACCAGACAGAACATAGAAATAACGCTTGAGAGTGCCCAGAGAAGAGCCTTGCTGGGCAAGGGTAAGAATTTTGCCACTGGCAGGCATATACCATCTTGGTGGAGGGCCTTTTGGCCGCCAAGATAACTTTACAGACTTCGGGAGGAAGGTCAAAAGCTATCAACTGTCACCGCTCATTCGCAACGCAATGAGGCGGAGATTTGACAGTTTCGGGTGGAGGACCCTCCCCTGCTGCTGCAACAGAAGATCCTCCCAAAGGGGCAGCCTCATCCGAGGATCGATGCTTATTTGAAGAAGCTCGGGATACCAAACTCTCCGTGCCCAGTTCAGAGCCACAAGAATGACTTGGCCTCGGTCATTCTTGATCTTCTTGAGAACTCTAGGCAGAAGTGGCGTGGGCGGAAAAGCGTACAGGAAGCCTGAGCTCCACTCGTGATGAAAAGCGTCTCTAAGCAATAGGCATCTTGGAAACTCCAAAACGCAATACTGCTGACATTGCGTGTTCTCTTCGGAGGAAACAGATCCAACCAAGGCTCTCCTCACTGTTGAAAGAGTCCTTGTGCCACCTCCAAATGGAAACAACTTGTGATCCGCTAGGCATTGACAGCTGAGTTTGTTTGCCCTGGCATTCAAAGAACCTGCCGGATGTTGAACCACCAGGGTTATGCCCTGCTGTTCCAGCCATATCCAGAGATGCAGGGCCTCTTGACAAAGGGTTCATAAGCCCACCCCACTCTGCTTGTTGCAGTCTTACATGCCGGTAGTGTTGCCTGTGAACACTTGCACTAACTTCATCTTGACAGAGGGAATAAATGCTTTCAATGCTAGTCAGATCACCCGGAACTCCAGAAGGTTGATGTGGAGTCTGGATTCCACCAGAGATCTGAGTCCTCCGATCTCCACCTCGCCCAGATGGCCGCCCCATCCTAGGAGTGACGCATCTGTCACTACCATCAGGTCTGGTTGGGGAAGGGAGAGGAGTCTGCCTTTGATCCAACTGCAGTTTGCAAGCCACCACTGCAGGTCTTTTTCAGTTCCCTCTGAGATCTGGACCATGTTGCAGAGATTCCCCTGACGCTGCGCCCACTGGAACCTCAGATCCCGGTTATGCCAAACGACTCCATTTATCAAAAGGATGCAGGGGGCCATGAGGCCCAGCAGCCTCAGAGTCATTCTCCTGAAAATCCAGGATAGAGGCAAAAACATCGCTATCATAACCTGAATATCCTGGACTTGCTACTTGGGAGGATAAGCCCGCAACTGCACTGTGTCCAGAACAGCCCCGATGAAAGGGAGCATCTAAGGCGTCAGGTGTGACTTCGGCATGTTTATAGTGAACCCCAGTGAATGCAGGAGGTCTGCCATGGTCTGGAGGTGGGAGACGACATTCTGGGGTGAGGCCATCTTAAACAGCCATTCGTCGAGGTAGAGGAAGACTGAAGCCCTTAACCTGCGCAGATGAGCTGGGACCACTGCCATCACCTTGGTGAACACCCGAGGGGTGCTGGTAAACCAAAAGGGTAGCATGATGAGCTGAAAGTGCTTGTGGCCTACCTTGAACCGCAGGTAAAGCCTGTGGGCAGGCAGGATGGGGATGTGAAAATATGCTTCCTGCAAGTCCAACGCTACAAGCCAGTCTCCTTGGTCTAGGGCAGACAAGACCTGAGTGAGAATCTTGAATTTCTCTTTTTTGAGGAAGTCATTGATGGTTTGGAGGTCTAGAATAGGTCAAAGACCCTTGTTCTTTTTGGGTATCAGAAAGCAGCGGGAATAACAACCACTTCCTACTTCTGATATCCGAAACCTTTTTACAGCCCTCTTGGCAAGGAGATCTGTAACTTCCTCTCAGAGCAAGATCAGATGATCCTTCGCCAGCTGTTCTTGAGATTGCAGTAAAGGGGGCAGGGTTTTGCAAGGGAGGGAGTAACCACTCCAAATGATCTGCAAGACCCATTTGTCCCATGTTATGCAGTCCCAGTGGAGTTGTATTCTCCTTTAACTGGGCGCACCTGGTCCTGCAGAACCAAACTCGGAGGATTTAGAGGCTGAAGCTGCCGCCTCTGGGGTGGTGGTGGACGGCTTCTGCCTACCATTCCCACCGGGTCATGAGGCACTGTGTCCAAGTCGTAGCACAACTTGGGAAGCCACTGCAGGACGGTGGCTGGGATATGGTTGGCACAGTGGCACGCTCCATTCATCCAGCGCCGAATATGCCTTCTGTCCGAACAGACGAGTCCCATTGAAGGGCATGTCCATGAGGTTGGCCTGGATATCCCCCAAAACCCAGATGCTCTCAGCCAGGCGTGGCGCCACACGGCAACCGTTGACAAAACCGTTCTGCCCAGCGAGTCAGTCCTATCCAGACTAATGGTGAACTTTGCTACATCTCTCCCATCTTTTACTGCCTGAGAGAGGATGACCCAGGGCTTCTCAGGGACCTGCATCAGCACTTGAACAACCATTTCCAATAGGGTACGGGAGTAACGGCCCAAAAGGCATGCAGTGTTCACCAACCACAGTGCCAGGCTGGTGGAAGAAAACATCTTTTTCCCAAGTGCGTCCAGCCTCCTGGGTTCCCTGTCTGGGGGACTGGCAGAGGACACACCATGAGAATTCGAGGCTTGAACTACCAAGCTCTCAGGGGTGGGGTATTGGCTGAGGAAACTAGGATCACCCGGGCTGGGTGATGGCGACGGGTAATTGTCCTGTGCTAGGCTTGGACCAAGTTCCTAGAAGGACATCAGTCCGTGCTTCATTAAAGGGCAAAACTGGTTTGGATGTGGAAGCCACAGGTTCCAGAGGTTAGTCGTGACCACTGCAGGGGATGTTTGAGGTCAAGGACCTCCGCTGCCCTCTTCACCACCATTGCATAAGACTCCTCCATAGCCACGGTAGGTGGAGAGAGCATAACAGTATCGGGAGAGGTGTCTAGTCCACTGGCCTCTCCTAGTTCCTCATACTAGTCCAAAGTCTCACCAGGGGTGTAAAACTGGTGTTCAAAGGGTCAAGTGACCCCTCCCACTCTTCCCTCATGCCTGTATGCTCCTTAAAATGCTCTGGCAATGACCCCCAATGGCCTCTGTCGGTGCCGGATTCGACGTCTACTGAGGTCTACTGACGCCACTCCAACTCTGAGTCGTTAGGAGTAAGAACGAGGCTGGCACCGCTGGTGGGTACCAGTGGCACTGGGCGCATCGACGTCGGTTTCGACGCAAGAGAAGATCGCGTTGGTACAACCGGCGCAGATCCAGATGCAGGATCAGGTCCATGAGATCCCACCGGAGCTGAGGCTGGAGCCGATGGCACAGAACTTGATGGGGCCTCTTCCGACCCCGCGAGGCCAGAATGTGATCCGAAGGGGTCGGACCCATTAAATACTCGTCGAATGGCATCATGAAACTCCTCTATTTGAGCGGGAGTCACTCTGGCTCCCAGAAACGGGGGAAGGTGCGGAGTCAGACCTGCCAAAGGCTCTGCAGAACCATGTCTGGAACAGCAATTTTCCCCACTCGTCCTACGAGCTTTGGACAGACGAGGTGATGTCAAAGTCCGTCTAGGCTTCTTCTTCTTGTGCCTCTTCCCTGAGTGTTTCGAGGATCCCGAGTTCGAGGAAGAGGACGTGGGGCTCCTGCAGCAGTCCCGTAACCTTCTTCTTGATCAGGACCGAGACCACCTAGGAGTCGCACTAGATGGTGTCGACTGTCGAGTCGCAAGCAGCTTTAGGGAGCGCTCCCTCATAGCCTTCAGCGCAATGGCCTTGCAGTCTGAGCAAAACTTTGAGTCATGGTCACGCTCAAAACACCATAAGCACACAAGGTGCAGGTCAGTAACCCACATGACACGGTGACAGGTGCCACACAGTTTAATTCCTACCTTCCTAGAAGACATTCTGGGCACACAAGAAAAAATATTTGACAAAATGCTGAAAAAAGTCTGTCAAAAAGAGACAGAGGGGGTAGCTCTTCTCTGGATCAGCACTAAGTGCCGCGGAAAGAAAAGAACTGACATCCGTGTGCCTGGGTGGCACCTATATAGGTGACTGATGTCACATCTGCTGCCAACAATGCAGCGCAGAACCGAATGAAGCCACTCAACGGCGCGCATGTGTACTGCTCTCACAAACGTTTCTGCATCCAGTTGGACGGCTGGGAAATTCAAAGGTAAGGAATCTGCAGCTAGAAGTCTCTATCAGATGTAGGTGGTGTTGTTAGTAGTGAGTGCTATTGGTGGCTGTGTTGTATTGGTCGTAGTGTTGTTATTGGCCATGGTGTTGCGAGTGGCGGGCTTAGTAGTAATATAGAAGATGGTGAGGCATTGGTGATAGAATTGTAGTGGTGTGACATTTGTCGCTGTAGTATTGGTGATAGGGTTTTGTTTGTGGTGTGAAAAATAGTAATTCTGAGGCCATAATAGGATCATGCTTGCACCCAGATCATCACAAAGGAATTCATAGAATGCCTATTTCTATTTTTTTTAAACTGAGTGTACTTTTTAGATGTAAAATTACCCCTCCTGCATTGCATGGCAAGCAAGCCACAGGAGATGGGACGACACACCAAAGAGCCAACAACAATGCAGAGAAAGAGATACTCTTGTGGGCAGCACTAAGATGTTGTTGACAAGGTCTTAAATCAGCTGCTGAAAGAGTCTGATCCAGAAAAGCCAGTGATAGATGGGGTGACCCAACGCCCACTCTCGGTATAGTGTAAGCAATAGGTCTTGCTGACAGTTTTCAACTCAGACCTAAAAGAGATATTTGTGATAATGTTCAGGTTTTCTTAAAAGTGCTCTGAGGCAGCCTCCTGACTGTATGAGTGTAATATAAAAATACAACAGCCAATTGTAAAGACAAGCCAACAAAATGGATCAGTGTTTTAAATGCTTGCGGCTAAGATATGTGGTGATCTGCAGGTGATAAGTTTTAAAGTCCGCAAGGCTGACTCAATTCTTCACACATCAGTGAAGTGGGTAATAGAAGCACCTGCTATTTATAGCTCATAGAAGACAGACGTGTGTCATGAAGGCTATATAAAGTATAATGTACTATTATAAACATTAGCATGTTTATAAATACTTTTATAAGAGGACTTCCTTGGATGGAACAGTTTTGCCACCTTTAGCAAAACCCCCTCCCTTCCCCCCAACGTCCCACCCTGCAAATGTCTGACAGCACAGGTTAGAGACGACTCTGGGTTCATACATCCACAATGTACTCCACAGAGTCTAGTAAAGCATGCCACTGTGTAGTTCAGGTTCTTGGATAAGCAGAATCTTTAGCGAAATATTTTCATATATTCTGACATAGTATTGAAATGCATATCAAATTTGTCAATATAAGTGCTAAAGGTATTATCCAGTCCAAAGGTAAAAACCCAGTTCTAGTTACTCAATCGTTCCACAACAAAAATAAAGAATCCAGAAAGTCCCTGTTTATTTAAATCTGTTTGGGAGTATATACCTACTGTGGCATTACTCACGAGATTGCCCTTGAAATATTATTACATTTGTTAAGCAGGTCTAAGGGCCCAAATACAACCATCCTTTTAAAGATGGCGGGAAACGCCTGACCTGTATTAACATTGAAGACATTTTAGTCACATTTAGAAGATGTCCTGAGAAACTGGGCAAAAACCAGTGGCCATGTCTGAAATGTCTCTTCTAACAGGAAAATACTGCCAGAGAAGTTTCTGGAAAACAATGCGTGGTGTGTGGTCTTACCATCACACCTCACAGTATGTTCCTGAAGTCTTTGCAGTGGCTTTAAGAAGAAAAACGTCAGGTAACTTGATTACTGGGCATGTGTATTACTGCTCTGGAAAACTACCAGCAGTTTTAACTAAGTGAGTAAAAACTATCTGTTTTTTTGGTTAACTTCACTTTGACTTTCAGTTTTAGAATAAAGACCCAAGCATCTTTTTGGTTGCATAAAGTCAAGACATATTGGTGTTTTAAAGGTAGTTTTAAATAATTGCCAGCAGACAATAACCCTGACATTTTATGACTGTACTGCCCCAGAAGGGCAATGTACATTTCAGGGAGATGCCAGAGTGAAAAAAATATGTAATTTTATGTGATCAAACAGAAACCTACAGGGGAGACAATAATTGTAATGCATAAGAGAAAACGAACCGAGATGGCGAAACAGAAAATATTTGTCCTTGTGTAAAATGGCGGTTTTTATAATATAACCTGAAGGGGCTTATTTACAAGCCCCATGCGCCACACTTGCGTCACTTTTCCCATGTTAAAAGTGACGCAAAAGTGGCGCAAGGGGCTTGTAAATCTGCCCCGAAATGTTTAGGGTGTTATAAAGCAGTCAATGGCTGGCGTTTTTGCTCCAGAGTATGCTTCTTTGAACGCCGCCGAAGCCTGGAATGCGCCATCCAGATAAACACTTTCAAAGTTAAGGCACTTGCAAATCGTCTGGTTTACGAACCCCGGAGCGCAAGGCCTACAGATCATTAATGTGAAATTTCAGCGGTTAGGTTTTTTTTTCACCCTCGAATAAATGTCATCCGAGGTTATCCGTAACCATGCGATTTCTACACCATTCCCCCCTCGTTCTATATTCTTCCGATCCAATTTGTGAGAAATTGTTTGAAGCACCCAGTCCCCGCTGCAGCCAGCCAGATAATCAGGGTTCTGCAATTATCAGCACCTGCTCCGCGTGCCACGGATCTAAATTGCTATGGGGCCAGGACATGTACCATCCCACCGACCATAATTAGCATAAAACGCTCCACTGCTCAGAGCGGTGGGTGGGACTTACAAAAGGTTAGCAGACTAAACATTAAAAAAAAAATGTTTAGAGTTTAAAATCACTAGGCTGCGCAGCTAAATTCGGCCACTGTAATTTAACCGGCACGTGACTGCCGAGAGCAGCAGCGATCACTGCCGGCTTTCTGCGGTGTGCAAGGATAGAAAAATAAAACAAAACGGAAATTAGATTCAGGCGATTCACGCCTAAAGGCAGCCATTTTGAAGGCACTTGTTACTGAAGTTACAGGTAATGGGGAGATATCCTAATGGTTGGTCGCATTATATTCTACTGTATTGGAGCATTTACATAGTGCTTACTACCCTTATGTGGCTTACCTACATGAGGAACTAGCTATGCTGCACAGTGCGTGGTTGGAATGGTGCCTTTGTTTTTTGATCCTATTTGGTAAGTGTATCTATGTCATGCGTGAAGACCACTGAGGTGTGGGTATCGTGTCACCAAGGCTTTACCAACTCGGGAGAGCTGGTGATATGGCAGGAAGCCAGGGCCATCCTGAGGTTCGGGCACTCACTTTCTCGCAGCTAGGGCCTGAGGCCCCCAGATCGCCTGTCTTGCTGGGAACAGAGCGTGTCTCTGGATCCCAGCGAAGGAAATTGACCGCCTCTCTGCCCTTGGTGGCTGGATGCCCAGATGTGTGGCTCCTCTCTTGGGGCCCCTGAGAGTACACACAGTGGTGCTTGGGGCGGTGGACGGAGGATTGGCCCCACTGACATTGCCGACCACTGAGATACCTACTGTGCTGCTGGGTAAGGGCTGGTGCTCCGCTGGCCCACCGTGTGGTGTTGCGAGGGGGTCTGTGCCTAGGGACCCTCCTCTCATCAAACCTGGCGAGAGGTCCCCCTTCCTGCCTGATTATCAATATTCAGCCCCGCTAGGCGGTTTCTTATAGCCATCCTGCACATTGCCCTACCCTTGCATCCCCGGGCAGTTGAAGCTGTGACCTGGTGGGGTCTTTGAGGTAAAAATCCAAAAAGTGGGTTACTGTTCCTAAAGGGAAATCAAACAAATATATTAAAAAGCCTTTAGGGTATCCCCCAGCCAGTTTTAGTCATTCACTCACTCACACCCTCTCTCACGAACCCTTTCTCTCACAGAAAATCTCACACCCTCACTTATACAGCGTAACTAAGAGATTTCCACTAAAGTGACCCTTCAGGGGACTCGTAGGGCATTGCAGCGCCAGCCTGACTAGAGCAACGCCCAATGAGGAAGCATGACATCCCTTGGGATGTTTGAGGGCAACAAGAGACACAATCTGTGATTGCCTCTATTTTGTGAGGTCAGAACCTAGACTCCTCTGTTCTCTCCCATTCCTCTTCTATGTGGACAGTAATGGTGTCCCTATAAGAACAGTAACCCACTTTTTGGGTTTATACTACTACGTGGAGCACGGGTACTGAACCTCAACTAGCTCCTAGTGCCCCCCTCTTATTCGATTAATAGGGTCTTTGAGGTACCAGTGAGTCTGCCCAATCGTGGGATCAAATGTGGGGGGCCCACAACTTCAAGGGACAAAGGCCAAATTAGCTGAAACTGACTCTGCCCCACCTCCCGGACGCTACGGAGGTAATGCTTGTCAGAGAAACCATCCACAAGACATTGACCTTGACAAAAAGTGATCCCTCTGTCCCTATAAGCCTGCACTGGGAGATCACTTGTGCCCATGGCTAAAGACAAGGAATCTAAACAGCCACATCAAGGCAAACTCGACCGATATGTGAGAGTAGTCATGCCACCGACAGGACAAGAAGAGACCACTAACCCAGGCCCCAGTAATCCAGACTTATTACAGGCAATTCAATTCTCAAAGGTGACACTTGAAGGTAAGATAGGAGTGTATGATCGTAGGTATCTCTACTGCATCAAGATCTTTGCAACATCTCAGGCAGGATAATTGTTGTTGAGACGAAACTCTCTGAAGTTGATGTATTGGTCTAGAGCCTCAAGGAAGGAGTGGAAGAACCAGTCCTAGGATGCTTGTTTCCAGCCCAGGGAGGACCTGGCCTGGCAGTTCGGGCTGGGCTGTTCTCATTGGGAGCAGGGTCAAGACTGATTTACATCTGGCTGGGTTCAAACTGGAATGGCATGCGGACCAAAAAAACAATGACTTTAGGCCCAGATCTCTGTACCAGGGTCAATGTATGACATTGTTCTGCATTCTGTCCATCAATTTTTCGTTTTGCTTTTGTCACCCGAGTGGGACGGGTATGCCCAGACGCGGGTCCCGTGCTCTCCATGCCACTGGAGTCAAGCTAACCTAGCTGATGAGGGGTGAACACCCCAAAACCGTTCCTAGGATGCTTGCTTCCAGTCCAGGGAGGACCTGGCCTTGCAGTTTGGGCTGGACTATTCCCATTGGGCGCAGGGTCAAGACTGATTTGCATATGGCTGGGTTCAAACTGGAATGGCATGGGGAGCAAAAAAAACGATGGATTTAGGCCCAGATCTCTGTACTGGGGTGAATGTATGATATTGTTATGAATTCTATCCCTCAATTGTTCTTTTTGCTACAACAAAGAGCCAACACGGAAATCTTATGGCGCATCAAAGACGCACAAAACCGGGCCTGAAGGAATAACCTCCGCTTTGTGGGATTCCCAGAAGGAGTTGAGGGCACAGCCACCCAAGAGTTCCTCACCTCTTGGCTCAAAACCACTTTCCCGGCTGAACACTTCTCTTTATGCTCCATGGTTGAATGGGTCCACAGGGCATTAAGGGAACTCCCCCCCCCCCCCCAACCCCTTTGGGCTTCCTTTCAAACAGATCATTGCTAAATTCCTTAATTTCTTGGAAAGAGAGATGACCTTTCGAGAGGCATGTAAGATAGGAGATATCCGTAATGAGGGATCCAAGATCATGATTATTTCCAATTACAGCCTAGAGGTTCAATGTCAGAGGTGCGCATTTGAAAACAAAACTGCGCTCCTTGCAAATGCAATACATGTTGTTATTTCCAGAAAAAATAAAAGTTCTCTATCAGGGCAAATCCCTTTTCTTCCACTCCCCAGAGGGGGCCTGGTCGTGGCTAGAAGAATGGCCAATAATGCAGTCCGGTTCTGCAGGAGACGTGGAGCGCTGCACACCCCTCATTCTGGGCGCTAGCCCGAAGACTAATCCGTGGTCAACGGAGATGAATCCGTAATGCCACCTCATCAAGATGGAAGTCTCCATATCCAACCAAAGCACCATGGAGAAATAGACACTGGTAAACAGACACAGAAGGCAATGAATGCCGGGATATGGGATGTCCCCGAACTCGCCCCTCTCCAGGGTCTCTGTGGCCCCACTTGAGTCGATTGAACTCTTCATCAGAGACAGAAAGTACTCACCCTCTAGCGCAGGAAATCACAACACTGGTACAGGATTCAACAGAGACAACTTCATTTGTGAAAACCCAGACCCTAAACATAGAGCGTCAGCTATTGGAAGTGGCGACTGAATAACTAAAGAGAGCTGCAGCAGCCTGAATACGACACCTCACTCGCTCCCTTACGAGAGCAGACTCCACCTTGGACTTGACCACTCATTTGATGGTGTCGAGTATTTTTGCTCTTTCATTCTTTTCCTGTCTTTTCCCACTTTCCTCTGTTTATATCTCTCCCTTCCTATGCCCCCTTCCTGACACATTTCTCTTTCCTAAATTTTGTTTATATTCTCCATGCTTTTTATTCTCATAGAGTGACTTGATTCATTGCTGAACACTTGCTATGGGGAGGGTGACAGATCCCCCAGGTTGGGCCGGCAAAGTGTTCCCTTTGCCAGTTGCTGGAGGACATGGGTGCGGGGATGAATGATTGTAAAAGTATGTTTTAGATTATAGTTTTTGTTATTTGTTTGGTGAAAAGGATGCAATGACTATACAATTGGGAAGACCTGGGCGGGAAGATGGAGACCTATGACACTTGGTAGCCAGAAAGACTATTATTGACCAAGACCCTCAGCAAAACTCTATCCTTAACTGGAATGTGAACGGGATGGGCAGTCAGGTCAAAAGAGGACTAGTGGCTTCTTAAATCAGATATAGCCATATTACAGGAAACTCATCTCCCGGGTACCCTTTGCCACTTTTTGGCTCGAGGAGCATACACCACTCTAGCACATGCAGGCGTTACATCAGGATACCGTGCAGTAGCGGTCCTAATTCATAAATCCCCCCCTTTCAGGAACAGAAGTCCTTGCTAGATCCCCTGGGGACATATGCCACAGTAGAAGGAATTTGGGGGAGACTCAATATTACTTTTGGTAGCGTGTATGCCCCCACCGCCAACCATATACTCTAGTTAAACTGACATTTTCTACTTGAAGCTAAATCATCTCTACATATCCTAGTGGGGGACTTTAACGATGTGATGGCACTGAACCAAGGCAGCTCAGGAGGGACACCTAACCTGGGTAGGACGACACACCTAGCTTAATTCGCTGACACCTTAGGACTCACTCACTTATGGAGAAGACAACATCTACAAGGTCAAAGTTATTCCTATTATTCAGAATCTCATAAAGAATACTCCAGACTTGATTATATTTTCACACCTGCAGGGGAGGTGGGTAGCATATACAGGGCTGAGTACTTAGTGAGGGGCCTCTCCGACCACTCCCCGCTGTGAGTGACGATAGGGCAGAAACCCTACAGAGCCACTAATATATGTAGACTAAATGCCTGGGAATTAAAAGATACTACAGTATTAATGGAGGTTTGTAAAGAATCAGAGCTTTATTTTCTTGATAGTAAAAGCTCTGTTGACTCAGCTGTTACATTGTGGGAGGTATACAAGACAGTTATGCAAGACAGGGCACGGAACATAATTGCCTTTAAGAAAAAGAAGGCAAATCTGGAAGTGGAAAAACTAGAAAACCGACATCCAAGAGCCGAAGCTAAACACACTCTCCAACCGAGCTCCCTCCTACGAAGATGTATAGACACTCCACACACAGAATATACTGAATTCCCTACTAATGCAGTGCGCAGTCATATGTTAGCAACACAACATCGCCTCTACAAGGTGGGTGATAAGGTTGGGAAATTGTTAGCCTGGCTCAGCCGTTGAGACTTAGAGGCTAGATGGATCTCCCAATTACAGGATGTGGAGGGCACTCTCCATTCTACAGATGGAGAAATTGTGGGAGAATTTGCGAAATACTTTATGACGAAAAGCCCCTGGCCAATAAAGCCTACATTGCTAACTACCTTGCAGAGCTCCCTCTCCCCCTTATAGCTAGGGAAGACCAAGAGTCTCTTGATGCTGAAATCACCCTAGAAAAAATCCAAACTGCCATCGCTTGAATAAATCTGATAAGCCTCCTGGCTGAATTCTTTGAAAAACAAGTAGACATATCAACTCCCCACCTATTATAATTATACCTCAAAGCCTGAGAGGATGGTATCCTCCCACCTGACCTTCGTAGGGCCACAATAGTGGTTATACATAAAGTTGGTAAACCCCCAGACTCCTGTGGGTATATTAGACTAATTAACATTGAAACCAAAATTTTAGCTACTGTTTTGGCCACTAGACTCAGCATGTGATTACTATATTGATACGCCGCGATCAATCTGGCTTCATGCCAAGGCGCTCCACTAGGGGGAACTTGTGCAGGCTTCATAACTGGATGCAATGGTTCAATGTAGACAGGATCCCCATCTCTTCATGTCACTAGATGCTGAAAAGGCATTTGATGCAATTCATTGGCCTTTTATGCCTCGGACCCTGCTATAGCACGGTTTCGGGACACGCTTCAGAGAATGGATATATGCTTGCTTTACACAGAACCAATGGCCACTATCAGGGTGAATGGCAGACTGTCCCCTAATTTCCCCATTAGGAGAGGCACCCGACAACGCTGCTCCCTTTCCCGACTCCTCTTTGCCCTGACCCTAGAGCTCTTACCATGTCTGATCTGCGCCCATTCCGAGGTCAGGGGATTCCAGCTAAAGGGCTCTCTTATTTCAGAAGAAAAGATCTTGTTATATGCAGATGACATCCTGATATATATTCCCCAACCCCACGACTCAATTCCAGCAGCCCTACATACCTTTGAATGTTATTGTACCTACCCCGCATACACAGTAAATTGAGAGAAATCAGTACTGTAGCCCGCTGGAGGATATTTTGACCTGACAGACCTTCCTTGACAGCTTAAAACAACCAGGGAAGGTTTTCAATACCTGGGAATTTATGCCACAACAGATCCTGAGCGATGCATTGCCCACAACGTCAAGACAATACTTACTGACTTCCAAGCAGACGCCAACAGCTAGAAGTGACTCCGTTAACACTTTTGGGAAGATGATTACCCTCCCAAAATTTTTATACGCCCAACAGAATACATAGTACGGACTCCCGGACGATATCCTTGCCCGAATTGAGGCAGAACTCAGAAAACTATTGTAGAATGACCGCTATCCCAGGATGGCCCTCCGCAAATTGCAACGCAAACCCTATAATGGAGGCACCGTCCTCCCAGATCTCCGGGCCTATTAGTGGGCATCACACCTAATAGCTATTATTAACTGGAAATTCATGGACAGAGACCACCCAACTTATGCCTGAGAAAAAACCCAATTTCAATCACGCCCCCGCCAACATTACCTTTATGGCGGCAAGTGTAGATGTGACTTTTTACCAGCTACCCAATTAACCCTGGCGGTCTGGGACAATGCCAATTCCTATAGGAGATGGGGGAAAAAATCAGGAAGACTCCATTAAGGATGGGGAGATACTTAAAAGAAATAACCAAATTAACAGGTTTTACCCCCTGGGATCGAATAGGAATTTTCAAATTAGTTGATTTGTTAGAAAAAGGAGTTCGGATGCCCTTCTCCTCCCTTCAGAGGGAATTTCAGCTTCTTAACAGTCAATATTCCAAATACCTGCAACTCCAACACGCCTGGAAAGCTGAAAACATCCCCCAGATCTTCCTGAATTCGCACTCTTAGAAGGACGGCTTTTACTAGATGATATACGAGACAAGGGGATATCCTACACTTACAAAACTATTAATAACAATATTCCTGAAACCATCTTAAAATTAAAGGCGACCTGGGAGATCGATGTTGGTACATTTGAGGATCTTGCCTGGGAGGCGGCTTTGATATTTCCAAGAGAGAAGTAGCTATTAGAGCCCGACTGTGCCTTATCCAATTTAAGATCCTTCATGGGATCTACTACGATAGGGCCCATCTGCATAAAATAGGTAGAGGAGCCTCACCAAACTGCTTGCGGTGTGGAAGAGTATGGGCACTCTTCATCCATACACTATGGTCATGCCCGTATAGACACATATATACTGGTGCCGAGTGTTGTCCGAACTCGGAGCAATCTTGCAGGTTCAGGTACCAGAAGACCCCAAATATGTTCTTTTGGGAATACCTAATGATTTTGACGTATCGGGGATGAAACTACTGTATTGTAACTTTGGTTTAGTTGTGGCTAAACAAGACTTGGCTAGGCGATTGGGAGTTTCAGAAGTGCCCAAGCTTGCTGAATGGAAGAAGGGCATGGACGCATTTATGGCGGCCGAAGGGGTAACTTATAAGAGCAGGGGATATCCCTGCAAATTCTCCAAAATATGGGGGAGGTGGATTGAATATTATGGCCATGAGGATGATGTCGATATTGAAGCTGGATCTCCTTTGTGACTACATTGTATAACCAATGATAATCCATTTTTTGTTATTAAGGATTGTAATTGTGTTAATGTCTCCTCCCATGCTTGAACAGTCCCACTGTGCTGGCATACTGCTATATGGTCGCCCAATCACCATGTTTTCATGTTTTATAAGTGTACTTATCAGTACCTCTTTTGTTAGTCTGCAAAAAATCAAAATAAAAACATTATTATTAAAAGTCCCTAATTTGGGTCTAAAGCTACATTGGACCTCAGACAAAACATTTTTGGCCAGGGCCCAATCTATAAGACGAGACAGTAATATTCGCCCTAAGATCTTGGCGCTAGAATCTATCATGGAGGTCAGCTGATAACCGGTCGGCTGGGACCAATCCCCTTACTTGAATATAGGGACTGCGGTGGCAGTCTTCCTCGACTCAGAGAATGGCCCCTGGACTATTGATCTGAACACATTTGTAAGTGGTGGAGTCCACAGATGGATATTTGAATTCAAAATATCAGCTGGGACACCATACGGCCCCGGGGCTTTTCCTGAAATCCACTTGTTAATGGCTTTAGTTACCTCATTGATCTGAAACGGGGTTTGGAGCTCGCAGGGGATCAATAGATGGAGTGTGGGTTTGCCTTTGAAACATAGACATATTGGCTGGTGAGAAGATTTTAGTGGAATGAGAAACCCATGCATCCACTGATATTACAGTATCAATACTAGGGACATTAGACTCCTTGAATAAGGGCCTGTTTATCACTTCCCAAAAATTAGAGCCATCCCTCAATTTTCCAACCATTTAAAGATCTTCCCAGGCTTTAATTCTGATCTTGGATTTTCTTTCCTCTAGGACCTGTTAATAGCATTCCCAAGCCTCCTTAACCTCCTGTGCTACCCGTGGCAGCTTTTTCAGGGCAACCATCAGTTTCCTATGGACGGCTGAACATGCTACATTAATCCAACGAGAGGGTAGCTTCTCACGAGGGATAACAGGGGGCGTGAGGTTCCTCGAAATGGACCTGCAGATTGGAACAAATTCTGCTTGGATCACAGCTGACCCTAGGTCGTCGGTTAAGCAAGCCATATTAGAGGTACTAGAGTCTGTAACAATGGTTTGCTTGAATACAACTGGAACAACCTTCTCCCATTTTAGTAGGCTGTGTGGGAAGGACAAGGGTAAGTGGTTGAAGAATTAATCGAATGAATGAATGAATTTACATTTTTCTAAACCGCGTGAATACCGGAGGATGTTTTGGCGCTAGAATCCTGAGACCAACTAATAAGGAACTTTTGGGGTTAAAAAGATGAGGAAAACAGCTATGATTTTAGCTGGTTACAAAAGCTGGAAAGATTCAAAGACTCAAAATGGGGACGAATTACTAAAAAACGGGATGATATTCAGGAAAATTGAAGACTGGGGTTATTGGAAGGATATGCGAATACAAAGCATGCGCCCGAAGAGTAACACCACTGCAACTCGCAAGAACGGATTTAAATCTAATACAGGAGTATTACTGATAGCTTCAGGGACATAATGGCAAGTAGCATAGCAAGGATGCCGAGGATTTTTGTGTCAGGAAAGAAGCCCTCACGGCCTGTTGGGGGCTGTGACTGCTGTATTTCGATAGGCTTTAGCACTTGCTGCACCAATGGTAGCTACCCAATGTGAGATTACAATTTTGGTAAGTGACGACTGTTGATATACTGAGTTGGCAAATGGTGGGCACATTTTCTTCATCCGGCGTCAACAACGGTACTTTCAATTGTAATGATGTTTAATGTAGGGTATGTTCTGTGAGGGGCCGAGTTCCGATGTCAAGCGCTCCTCCTATCGGTCCAGCAAATTGTGTCTTCCGATATTGGAGCCTCTACCCAACAAAGCAGTAGAGACACTCACCCCCAGTCACTAATAGATCTGTGTTGAATCCATCATCGTTCTTTAGCTCACTTCACCACCCCAGATCAGACCCAGCCATATGCAAATCAGTCTTGACCCTGTTCCTCATGGGAACAGTCCAGCCTGAAATGCAAAGCCAGGTCTTCCCTGAACCTGAAACAAGCATCCTAGGACTGGTTTCGGGGTAACACCCCTCATCAGCCAGGCTAGTTTGAATCCAGTGGCAAAGTGAGCAAGGGACCCACGTCTGGGCATACCCTGCCAACTTAAGGCAAACAAAGCAAACACAAGGAGATGACGGCGGACAGAGTGCTGAAACTTTCCATGAGGAATAGGGTCAAGACTGATTTGCATATGGCTGGGTCCAAACTGGGGTGGCGAAGTGAGCTAAAGAATGATGAAGGATTCAACCCAGATCTAATAGTGACTGGGGGGAGTGTCTCAAAAGTTTCAGCGCTCCGTCCATCATTTCCTTGTGTTTGCTAACAAAGCAGATGATCAGCGAGTAGGCTAGTCTGAATGATGAATGCTCTTCAACCCGCTGCAGCATATTCCATTGTGTCTTCCAGTTTTAAAGAAACAGTTCACTTCAAGTTATTGCTGGTGGTGTCTACACCATATCCTAGAATATATACTTTCTTCAAGTTTGGATACTCTTCTAGGAGGGAGCAATGAGTTAAGTGTTTTTCTCAGGGTTATGTCCTTGGGATACTTTCAAGGTTTGCAAAGTTTTGCAAATAAGCTGTTATCATTAGGTGCAGGGACATAGGCTGGTTCATTTAGTTTAAGGCAGAGGGGTCGCATTAATGATGAGTATATAATGTCTCTAATGTTAATAGGATGATAGAGCATATCTTCTTGTTAATGCAAGTGGACTGATTCATGTATCTCTGCGCAATAGAGCCATATTTCGCAAAATTATACGTATTGCAGATTTCAGGAAATTACATGGGTCGGTGAATGGTTGTCTCCAAAGGTTTCCTTCTCTGCTAAGAAGCTAGATTATGAAGGTGGGACAAAAGCTTTCCAGGTGAAAGGGCACTGAGGGGCTGGCAGACAGTGGAGGGATGTAGCAAGGACTGCAGGTGCTTCATCATGGCCAGCTTTGAGGGGGTGTGCAGGTCAACAGCTGGAGCGTTGCCTGTTAGGGCCGCTTTCTCACTGGTGTTTCTATTGGGGCACTAAGGTTGGGGGAGTTTGTGGCAAGGAGCAGGAAGGACAGGAGTGGTGTTGTGTGCGCAGCAGGTATTCAAGTGTCAAATGGCTTGTTGGCGGTCACCATTACGCATTCTGAGAATGGCCACATACTGCATCACAGGGCCCCAGGGAATGAATGTTATCTGCTGAGGAACCGTGTGAGAATATCCAGGCCTTTATGGCACAACAGACACAAGGGTTGGTTCCGCACCCAGCCTTTTTCGGCCCATGAGGACGGCACGTCACTCACAAGGTCCAGTGTGCCAGGGTGCTCAGGAGGGCTCCGGTGTCAGCAGGGTTAGATCCTGCAGATTATACTTGCATTTATTTCAGATTGGCACAGCCACTGTGCTGGCAGGCAGGGGGCTGGCAGGACAAGCAGTTCCATAATCAGGCAGGGGGATATCGAACTGTTTTCAAGCACCATGTGAGATTGTGCATGGTATAAATGTCCAGCCATTCATTTTGTCCCATCCTTATGGTATTCCCCTGTCAACGTAGGTGGAGGACATGATAAGGTGACGCAGTGGCTGGATACTTCATTGGCCCTAGTCAACATGGGAGCAAGAGAAGCTACAGATGTGCTTCTGTTGGGACACTCTTACCTGAGGCATGCAAAGGTTTTGTGCGACAGGTGACTACGTGAAGCAGGCAAGGGAGGCCGGATATTGGCTGACATTCTGTGGTCAAGGAGGGCTGCGCTTGGCCAACGTGAAAACTGCATCGGGAAGAATGTGGCCCCAGAGGCTTACGCTTCCAGGGATGGTAAGTGTGCATTTAAGTGGAAATGTCTTGGCTGAGCTAGGAAAAAAAGACTTATTTGAATTGGTGGTCTCCGGAATGAGTTGGCTTTCAAAGAGGTGCCTGGAGGCCATAATAGCAGGGTCCAACATTGTTTGTGAGGGTGGACTGGAGATGTGGTAAGTCCGCTGGGCCCTAAATGGACTTGTGAAACAGTTGAGCAGGAAGGTTGGTAAGTGGTTGAACACAGCTAGTTATCATCTATTTAAAAAAAAAAATCTTTATTGAGTATTTCAAATAACAGCAAAGACGTATGCACATAAACAAAATAGGTAAATAAAGAAAAGAAGCATAACCACATTACCATCATATCAGGTATATATTATTCCGTATCTGAATAGTACCCCAGGATTACATATGTTGCAAGAGTAATACCCCAGCAGTCAGGGAGCCTACGGGTGTCTTGTACAGCAGAGAAATAGATAGATTGACATGTACAATAGACAGAGCTTCACTCTATATTTACCCATTCTATAGACAGTAGATAGGCACGGAAGAGGGTCCAGATATCCCTGGGGCACGAGGCAAGGGGCTGAAGGTGTGTATAATCATCGCCCACTCTCTCACAGTGACTCATACTCTCGAGCCAGTCTGATACAGCGCGTGTTTGGGTGCTCCCCCAGTGCAGTGGTATCTCCTTACACAGCAGAAGCGCCAATGAAACTAACCGCCAAGCGGTGCATGGTATATTGAGGGTATAACCTAATAATGCCATTAGGCAGTCAGATGCCAGCTCACTGTCTGTCATAGATGAGATGGGCTCAAACACCACTACCCAATAGATGTGTACAATTGGGCAGGTCCAAGTGAGATGTGCAAAGTCAGCTCCCGCTCAACGACATTTTGCAGGTCTAGTGTGGTCAAATGCTGCAATATCCGGTGGTGATAAATAGTAGCGATGCAAGAATTTGAAATGTAATAATTTATGGTGCTGGCAGATAGAGATGAGCTGCATCTGTGTGCAACAGTATGTCCACATTTTGTCAGTTATGATTACCCCGAGGTTTGTCGCCCAGATCTCCTGCACACGTGCAGTAGTGTCAGATAGCAGTGCGATACATGCACCATAAATTCTAGAAGTCATGTGACATCACTCCGCGTCTGACACAGTCAGAGTCAATGAAGTAAAGTCATCAGAGGAGAGTGAGTATGAAGGGAGAGCATTTGCAGCATATTGCGGAGTCTTCTGAAGATTAACTGATCCATGTAGGGCATGTCCCCACTCCACTGGCCCTCCAGTAGAAGTGCAACATGCCCATCCGGGAATAAATCCCCCATAGTATTTAAATAGTGTCTGTGTAATATGCGTTGTAATAGATTCTCTCGGGTGAGAGGGAGCCATGGGTTATCGTGTATCGGGATGGCGTTGGAGTAGAGGTTGCCGCCCCCCAATATGCAGCGCAGACAGCACTAAGCCCAACAAGTAGTGGACACAGTTTGTATGCCCTTAGCATCAAGTGGGATACCCTTAGGTAGTATCTGGACATGTAGGATTCTGTCTAATAACACTCGTTCAGGGCGTAGGTAGGGTATCCGGGCATCTGGGTGGTACCAGCGGTATGTGCATTGGCATTGAGCTGGTAAATAAGATGTGTAGATCAGGGACACCCAGGCCACCACACTCGTAGGGTAGTGTAAGTGTGTCCCATCGAATGTGGGGACGGGCCCCCCCCCATATCAACCGCAGGAAGTTGGCACTGAGTGAGCGGAAAAAGTGTTGCGTTAAGGGAATGGGGATGTTGGAAAAGAGGTACAAAATGCAGGGCAGGCCAACCATTTTTATGGCAACTCATCCCGCCATAGATAAGGGGAGCCTAACCCAGCGCTCTACCCACGCATTCAGGGCCGACATCGCCGGTCCATAATTTCGCTGCAGGATGTGCTCCTTGTCTTTATGGATGTGGATGCCCAGGTATTTTGTTCTATCCGAGGCCCACCTAATGGGGATCTCCATCAGGGGTGGGTGCGTCACGTCCATTAATGGAAACAATTCCGACTTTCCCCAGTTTATGCAAAGGCCAGATAGGTCGCCGAATCGGGCCACCTCTTGCATAAGTGGAGGGAGGTTGAGGTGAGGGTTGTGGATGAACCGCAGAATATCATCTGCGTATTATGATAACAGAAGGAGCCCATGGGTGAGCTGTAGCCCCCGGTGAAGGTGGCGTTCCTGCATAACCTGGACCAAAGGAACCATAGCTATTATAAATAAAAGAGGAGATAGTGGGCATCCCTGCCGGGTACCACACCCCTCCGATAGCATGCCGTTGACCCGTATACAGGCCGTTGGATAGGTATATAAAAGCATAATTAATGTAATGAATGGGGGAGGGATGCCCAGCTTGCTCAGGATAGCTCTAAGAAAAGGCCACTCAAGGCAGTCAAAGGCCTTCTCTGCATCCAGAAGGGCCACTGCAGCGTGGACGAAGGGGGATACCCTATTGAGCACAGCAAAGACGGTTCAGAGATTCAGGGAGGTGGACCTAGCTAGTTATCATCTATACCTCACAGATACATCAAGGGTGGGGGGGTTCATTACAGGATGGACACACTTATCAAAAAAGGTAATGCAAGGCTTTTGGAGAACTGGTTGGCGTGGCATGGCCAACATGAACGGTAAGTGGGGGGCAGATAGTAGGGGAACTATGCTGGCCTGTGGCGGGTGAGGTCGTGATTGGTGGGAACACTTCGGGTCTCTTTACGACATCCTTTTATACCAAAATAATATCGGCATCACTGGACCCTCTAAGGGGTGATAGCAGCAAGGTGAAAAAGAGGTTGCAGTGGTGCAGGGGTTTGGAGGCGTCGCTGACATGCGGTCCTTATCTGTCAACCACCAGCACAGGTGCAGTTGGCACGAGTTAGCACAGGCCCTTGGAGGGCAAGCAATTTGGGATAAGGGGTGATCGAGGTAGGTATCCTAAGGGCAGTCAGGCCCCCTGCACAACAGCTCCCAAGGCCAGAGAGCTCCTGATACAGGAGAGGGGAGGTGGGGTCCTGCCATAAAGAGGGACCACAAACTAGTTATGGTTGAGTGACTCCCATGTACTAGAGTCTCTGTTAAGGCTAGATCTCACTTGTAAAAAAATATGTAAATAATGTGGATACTTTACAAAAATGTTGATGTTTAAAAATGTTTGTGTATGTGTAAAATAAATACATCTGGGGGGCCTTACAAACCCTAGCCTAAAAGAGAGCTGGTCTCAGGCTTGGTCATAGACATTGATGGTTACGTGGGTGGGATGGGTATCCATGGGTCATCGGTGACTCCCTGGCCATATTATCAAAACTCTCCCATCTCAGGAGAGCCAGTGATATGGTGGGAAGCCGGGAGCCAATCTGAGTTTCAGGCACTTGCCCCAGGCATGGCGTTGGCAGAGGGAGAGGATTGGCCACCTGGCCGTTGTAGTGCCGGGGTCGCAGGGGCCAGGCCACACCCCTTAAAAGAAGCTGCGACGAAGCAGACATGTCTCATGGTTCCTTCTAACCACCGAGATCGCAATGCTGCTGGTTTCACTCTCCCCCCACATTCTGGATGGAGCAAGGACGCACCCATCCCTGACACTGAGGCTGCAACCCTGCCTATGGCATTACTACGCTCCGGCCATTCGGGAGTGGCACGGGTAGAGATCTGGTTTCTTTACTCACCATCCTCAAAGCAAGGTGCACGGAGGTGGGTATGCAGGGGTATTGCTGTGTTGAATTTGGTGCATGTATGCCTTTTCTATCTTTCCAGGAACCGGATCAGGATTGTCAGAAGTTATGCATTTGGTTAATGTCACGATTAATATTTTTTCTTTCTAGCACCAAATGTATGTTGTGATTAGATTTGTCGTATTTATGCAGGTTGGTGGGTGAGGTCATGATTGGTGGCGACACTTCGGTTCCCTTTACAGCATCCTTTTATACCAAAATAACATCGGGATCACTAGACCCTCCAAGGGGAAAAAGAGGTTGCAGTGAAGCAGGGGTTTGGGGGCGGTCGCTGACACATGGTCCTTACCTGTCAACCACCCGCACATGTGCAGTTAGTGTGAGCAAGCACAGACCCTTGGGAGGCAAGGAATTTATGTGTGGAGAGTGCCTGCGGTAGGCATCATAAGGGTAGCTGGGCCCCGTGCACAAGAGCTCCTTAGGCCGGAGAGCTCCCAGTACGGGAGAGGGGAGGTGGTGTCCCCCCATAAGGAGGGACCCAGCCTCTGGAGGACACAGAACCAGTCATGATCTCACTCAGAACAGTTATGTTTTATTGGTTGTACAGGAACAAACTATTTAGGGTTAGATGACTGTCATTTACTAGAATATCTGTTAAGACTAGGTCTCACTTGTAAACAAGATGTAAATAATGTGGTTACTGTGTCAAAATGTTCATGTCTAAAAATGTTTTGTATGTGTAAAATAAATACTGCTGGCAGTCTTACGACCTCTAACCTAAAAGAGAGCTGGTCTTGGTCATCAACATGGATGGTTTTGTGGATGGGATGAGTATCCATGGGCCATTAGCGACTTCTTGGGCATAGTTAGGGACGCAGCACTTGGCAGTGTGGTGGGTGAAGAGGTGTGAAAGATAGAGATGCACAGTTTTTGGGGTTCTGTAGACTGGCAGCTTTGAGCAGCTCTGTAGGTCCCTCTACAGTATTTCTTATGATCATAGTCAACGCAGCAGGTACCGGCACTGGGTTGCCCAATCTGATATTTGATTTAATATTTATAGTCCTCCGTAGGCATGGTTGGAGCGAGAAGTAGTGATGAGATCTGCAGGAACTGGATTTGCTACTATCAATTCATATCTGAAAGCCACTGTGAGATGTAAAGAAGAAATCAGTGTGTAGCTAGTTGGGAGCCGCAGTGGAGAACTACATTAGAGTCCTCCAGTTGAGCAGCAGTATGTGACAGGTCTCTTCAGTTAATCCGTGCCTGTTCAGTTGGTGATGGGTAGTTTATGGGCTGGTGCAATACTGGGTGATGGACATGACCATAAGCAGATATGTGTTATGTGAGTGTAAAAGGATTAAGCTACTGTGGGCCACGACTGCTGAATGTTGTGGTATTTGTCCTGGCCAGAAGGGGTTATTTAAAAAAAAAAAACATATTTTTATTGACATTTATATTTTAAGACATTTGCACACACATATATCTCAATTATTCACTTTACATTTCTTAGTCATTACTTAGACATTTCCACATATATTCTAGTATGGTAACACATCTTAGTACTGACCCTCGTTGTCCCGGGTTTACCTTCACACTTCCTGAATCATGTCTACCGGTCAGTTGTTCACTTTATCCATCGTTTCCCCAGACAATGCCCATCGCTAATTCCCGGTCATATTGCAGTGAGTGGCCTCCAGCCACAGACCAGGGCTCGGTAATGTCCTCATCAATTTCAACTCCTTATTTCGGAACTTAAACAGTTAACAAAACTTTGTGCAGAAGGGGGTCGTGGAGCATCTGACTCTGGGGATGCGTTATTGCTCTTAGGTACTAAGCTTTAAATGCCATACAGTGCGTGTCTCCTAGGGGGAGAGTATTCCTTCGCTTTCTGATCTCTATCGGAGTGTATAGCCGTTTCTCAACTAGAGGTATGTATTTTTCTTTTGGTGTTTGTCTGCGCACGCCAGTCCCGGACGAAAATTTGCCATCTATTATAGAAAAATATGAGTTACCCACTATCTCTCCCAGTCTCCTCTCCTGCATCCTGCTCTTGTTTTAAATTCTCCCAGACCGCCAAGGCTTCCTTCCAAAGGTCTGCTATAGGCCGCCTCCGTTGGCCCCTCGATTCCTCCCCGCTCAGGGCTCTACCCTCCGCTTCAGCCCAGCTAATGATGCTTCGGTTCCATCTGGCTGCCTGTGGCCCAGAAGAGGAATTACACTCTAGAGCTATCCTTCGCTTGGCCAGTCCCAAGGCCAGATCGATTAATTTGTTCCACACCTTCCGTTTAGTTGGTCGTGGGAAAAGTCCTAGTAGGCAGGTCTTTATCGTGGGGGCTAGTTCCCTCCCCAGTGAGTCTTTGATCTTGGCTAGAATCCCCTCCCAGTATGTATGGATGATGCCGCAGCTCCAAGTCATGTGTATAAAGCCAGCGTCTGCATGTTTACACCTTGGGCAGTTTCTCACTTCTCCACCATATGTAACATTGAGTCGGTGAGGTGTCATATAGACCATGTGTATGTAGTTGAACTGTGTATATTTGAGTCTAGTCTTCCGTGGTATCTTCTTGGGGGACTGCAGGACATTACACCATTCTTCTCTATAAGTTCTCTCCCACCTCCCCCGGAGTTCCCCCAGCGAGACAATAAACGCAGAAACCAAGGCTTCATGGTGCCACTTCACTTGGTGCCTAGTGGTACCCAGAGTGATCAGCGTGTGGAGCACCAGGTGGGTCACCAGTTCCTCCCCACCCATGCCTCACAACTGTCCACGGTGCAGACCAAAGCCTCATACTCTAGGAACTGGCCTGGGGGAAGACCACAGCTGTCCATCAGGTCAGCGAACGGGACTAGAGAGCCATCCTGGTAACAGTCGCCCACGGTATCCAGACCTACCTCCGTCCATGGTATCAATTGCTCGGTCATGAACGTCGTCACAAGATCCCCATGGGGGAGCCCAACTATGTGCAGAATAGGAGTGTACCAGGTGGACCCCACCAGTCTGCGTACACAGCGTTTCCAAGTTTGCAGGGCTGTGAGTTGTAACGTCGACCGATAGGGGGTGACAAACGTCGGACTCAGCAACTTTGCTAACAATACTTCAATGCTAATGTTTGGTTTCATCAACCAGGTTCCCTCCTCATTCACGCCCTCCATCCACTGTGCTAGCCATTGCAGCTGGGCGGCCAGCATATACAGCTCAAAATCTGGCACTCCCAGGCGTCCTTCAGTAATGGGACACTGTAACGTCCTCAGGGATACTCTTCGTCGGCCATCCCCCCATATCAGATCTCGCACTAGGGAGTTCAATGGTCTGAACCATCCTCGGGGCATCAAGGTCGGTTAGTTCACAAAGAAGTATAATAACCGCGCAGCATCACCATCTTAGTCAAAGAGATCCGTGCCAGAATGGACAGCTGCAAAGTGGGCCAGAAAGACACACAAGTTCGGAGAAACCGCAGTGCACTACCCAAATTCCCTTCTTTCAAATCTTCCATGGTATGAAAGAAATGTATGACTAGGTATTTGAATGAGTGTGAGGCCCAGTTAATATCAGCCGGTAACACTGCCGGCCTAGGCGTCGGTCCCACCAGCGGGAAGAGGTAAGTCTTCCTCTTATTGACCCACAGGCCCGATAGGACCTCAAACTGCTCCAAGAGCGTAAGGGCAGCTGAAGTGCCTGTCACATCTGTCCCTAAATAAACCAGCAGGTCGTCAGCATACAAGGAGATAGTGTGTATCCTTCCATCCAGCCTGAGACCCATTTCCTCCCCACCCTTCCGAATCAGCTCTGCTAGGGCAAACAATAAAGGCGAGAGGGCGGCACCCTTGCCGGGTTTCTCGCAGTATAGAGCACTGGGAGGACACAGTCTTCCTCGTCTGAACCCTCGCCGTGGGGGATGAATAAAGAAGCTTTACCCATTTCACCCAACCCTCCCCCAGGCCCAGCCGTATCATTGCCTCAAAAAGGTAATCCCAGCCAACCGCGTCGAAGGCCTACTCTAAATCGACCGATAGTACAGCTGCCGAGGGCATAGATTTCATCTCGTCATGAAAAAGAACAGAGAACAACCTGCGTAGGTTATAGAATGTGTTACGGGAACGGATGAAACTGTTTTGTTCTGAGTGTATGATAGTGTGCATGTGCGGGAGCAATACTCTGTGACTTTGGTCTGAGTGTATGATGGTGTGCATGTGCGGTCTATACTCTGTGACTGGGGCACTGGTCTCTGTGGTCTTGGGGAGGGCATCACCAGTGCGCTCTGAGTGGATTCAGGGAGGCCCTGGGTGCAGGGATTCCAAGTACAGGGTCACTAGTCGTGGCACCAGTTGGTCCCCATATCTTGTATAAAATTCTGCCGGGAGGCCAGCCGCCCCCTGTGTTTTCACGGTCGCCATGTCTGCAATGGCCACCCAGGCTTCTTGCAGGGTCACTGGGCCCCCCAGGTCATCTAGCGTCTGGAGCGGCAGAGTGTCTAGAAAGTCCCTGATACTGGAGCGAGAGTGCGACGCAAGGGCAGTGTACAACTGCTCATAATATGTGTGAAACAGATTATTGATGGCATCAGGGTCATATACCAGCTCACCGGTATCCGTCTGGGTTTGCGTGATCGGTGACCCTCTACTCTCAGGTTTAATCAGCCACGCCAACAGGCGACCGGCCTTTCCTTCCTCCCTCTGCACTTTGTCTAGGTATTCCCTAGAGCTGTGGCACCTCAGCCTTTCCAGTGTATCATTATAGCTTGCATGGGCCTCCTGCAGCCGCGCTGCAGAGGTGGCATCACACCCCTGGATATTATCTAGTTGTCGGATCTTGGACTCCAGATCCAATTGCCTTATTTCCCGCTGTGCTCCAATCGACGGGCCAGGTGATGCCCCCTCACCACCACCTTAAATGCCTCCCACTCCACCAACACCGAGGATGCTGAATTGGCATTTATCGGGTAAAACGCATCTATAAGGGTACTCAAAGAATCTCGGAAGGGTGCTCCTCCAACATCAAGGGGTTCAATCTCCACAGTGGGATCGGGGGCGTCGGGCTGTTGCGTCATTAATAGGGGACTGTGGTCAGAAAGGGTCCTACCCAGATACTCTGTGTGTGTAACGGAGGCGCTAAAGTCTGGAGTGCACAGAAAGGTGTCTAACCTGGTGTGTACCTGGTGCATTGGGGAGAAGATTGAGTATTCTCTGTCAGTCGCGTGTTGCACCCTCCAGATATCGTCTAAGCCCCAATGTTCTATCCAACCCCGGAACCCTGCTGCCACGCGGTGGGCCTGTGCTCCCGGGAGAAGCGGGTGTGAACGGTCCGCCGTGGTGTCCGCAATGCAATTAAAGTCACCCCCGATCACAGAGTACGCCCCTACACAGCCCGCCATATGGGCTGAAAGGGCATTAAGAAACATCACCTGCTCTGTGTTGGGTGCATACACACCGCCCAGCATCACCTCCCTCCCCGCCAGTCTCCCGGTTGCCAAGAAGTACCTGCCCTCACTATCGATCTTGGTACAGATGTGGTCGAAGGGGACCCCAGGTCTCACCCATATCAATACCCCTCTGGCATACTCCGAGAAGGTAGTGGCATATATCTGACCCCTCCATCTCCTACATAGTTTTTCCACTTCACTAGCAATCAAATGGGCCTCCTGCAAGAGGGCTACGTGAACGTCCTTCCTCTTTAAGTATGCGTACACCTTGTATCTCTTAGTCATAGACCCCAACCCTCTTATCTTCCACATTATGAACTTTAGCGCGTTATGGGTAGGTGGTATTGTGTCCGGGCACCCCCCTCCTCGTCGGTCTCTTCTGTGCCCCCAGCTGTTAGTTCTCCCAGTCATACACTCACACCACCCTCCTCACATAAAACACAAAAAATCAACAACAAAAGCCCCCCGTAGGACAACTCCCCGATCCCAGGACGGTCTAGCAACCGCCATCCGCCCAAACTGCAGATAGAACTTCATCAACTAGTAAAGGTCCAAAGCAGCTAGCGCAAGGACCTGAAGGGAGCATGGCGATCACCACAAGTAACCAAGACAAGACAATAAGGTTTGCTTGTGGCGTTTCAGCCTTAACTGGCCAATCCAGCCGGCACCCAGGGTCCCACCCGGCTGTCCCCCCGCCTTCTCAGGAGCCCCGAGCCCAAGAGAGAGCGAGCAAGACAGGAAGAAAGAGGAGAGGGGGAAGTATTGGACAGCATTCTAGATAATCTCATAGGCTATGTTCGGGGGTCACCACCAGCAGTTTAACACTACCACTGCGGGCCGAGTCCGAGTCCGACCCATCAGTCCCTTTCCTTGATCCGGATCCCTTCTCCGACGATGAACTCCTGCCCTGCATCATGGCTGCCACAACCTGCAGCGCTTCAGCCCTTTCCTTCTCCATCTGCGAGGAGCTTGGCTTCTTGGGGATTCCTCGCCTCTATCTCTTCCAGAGTCTTTTCCCGGGTTCTCGTTCCCTAGGCGGTGCCACTGTCTTCTGCGCTGCAGGTAGGCCTTCCGTTCTATAGGCCTCAATCCAGTCCATGCTGCTTTGGGAACCTCACAAAAGTGAGTCTTCCCATCCAACCGGACTCGCAACCAGGCTGCAAACATCAATGAATACTGGATCCCATCCTCCTGCAGAGTTTCTTAACTTCCAGAAAGGAAGTACAACACCTCTGGACCTCCAAAGTGTTGTCCGGGAAGAGTGAAACTTTGCTTTTTCCGACCACATAGGGACCCTCAGTGCGTGCCTTTTGCAAAAGGGTGTCTCTGTCCTTGAAATGGAGGAGTCTGGCCACCACAGGGAGCGGGGTACTCCCCGGGGCCGTCGGCCTGGCTACGAGGTGCACCCTCTCCAATGTGTAGAAAGGTGACAAACCGTCCGGCGCAACCACCTCTCGGAGCCAGCCCTCCAGGTACTTAATCATATTGTCTCCCTCCAGTCCCACAGGCAGTCCCAGGACCCTCACATTATACCTTCTATTCCGCCCTTCTGCATCCTCTGCTCTCTGTTCCAACGGGCTGTTGTGCCAGTGCAATGTCCACCAGGAAGGATTCGGTCAGCTTCACCCTATCTGCCAGTTTGGCATGCTCCGCTCTCAGCAGGACCCACTGCCACTGTGCTTATGTCCTGGTGAAGTGTTGCCTTAATGTCAGCAATAGCTTCCAGTATTTTGGACAATTGCTGTTGGACAGGTTTTCTGAGGTCTCGTACCCCAGTTCCTTCTGCGCCTCCTCTTGAGCAGTTTCCTCGTGTTCCAGGGCAGGCCCCGGTTGCTTCCCTCTAGGCTTTCCAATCGCAAGGAGGGGATGGTGTCCAACCGAGAGTCTGGCCTGTACCCCCCTGGGCTTCCAATGTCTGGTCCTCCTGTTCCGGGCCTCAGTCTGCCTCTGAGCTTCGCCCCCCTTCAATTTGCTGTTGCCGCGATACACCCTGTGGTCCCACTCTCAGCGGCACTAAGCCTGAGTCCTGCGCCCCCGGGGCCATCCACTCTGGGGAACCAAGTTCTCTCCTTTGTAGGGTGCCCAGGCCCATCGGCCTCCTCCGGTCGTGCACTCCCCAAGCACCGTGCAGTTCTCAGCACGTGAATTCCGGCCTGGGGTAGACCCTCTTCTCACTAGGGCCAGCTAGGGTGTGCACACTGTCCCATTTACCCTCCGTGTCGCATCAGCGGGGTTTCCTGGCACCAGCCAGGGCCTCCTCTCTTGTACCTGTTTTGGGCTCAATGGGCCCAGTCAACGTCACTGCTAAACTCCAGGTCTGTTCCGCATGCACTGCGAGTCACTGACTCGCCCTTCAGGCGCCGCCTTCACCCAGGCCTACCGTTGGTCTTGTAGGCCGCCCCTCTCCCACGTGGCCACTCAACCAGCAGCACACGCCCAGAGCCCGACCGGAGTTGTAGTCCTCTGCTCCTATCCGGAGCCGCCGCCTCATTGCTAGGGTCACGGCCAGCCTCCGGACTCTCACCCCCACGGGGTACGCTGACCGGGACTTTGTCATTTCGAGCCTCCACCTGTGCCTCCCCCAGCCGGGGTACTTGCACTCCAGCCCTGTCGCAGCGCCTCCACTGTGTTGCCCGGTCTCTCATTCCACCCCTCTGCAGTCGACCTCCACTTTCCGCTCTGTTCACCCTGCCAATGGTCCTTCATCAGTGGAGCGCTTGCGGGTGCTTCGCAGCCCCGACCCTTCTCCGTGCTTCACTCGCCTCCTGGAGCTAGGCCGCCATCTTGCGTGTGCTCCGGTAGCACACTCGCCTCCGAGCCTCTGCTCTCCAGTCACTCCCGGACTTCGGGCATGTCAAAGTAATCGCCAGTGCTCTCCAGGCGGGTCAAGCCCTTACCGATGCGCCCCCGGCCCCCAGCCGTCGCCGATAAAACAGGATGATGTGGCCGGCTGGCACGGAGCTCTCTGCTCACGCGTCCGCCATCTTCGGCTACCAAGCCACACCCCGGCCAGAAGAGTAATATATTAATAGACATTACTATATAATACTCAGTCTAGCCTTAGGCCAACCCTATTTAGATTACCTATCATTTTCAGAAGCCATGCTCTGCCAGTTTCTAAACCTGAGGAGTTACGACAGAAACTCCTGTAAGCAGGCCCATTCAGCAAAGAAGGTGACAACCGCCACTTTCACACCGTATGTGAATTTTAAATGTGCACTGCTTTGGATAACGCTCTTTAATGGGCATTTTTTTGACACTGTTAAAAGTCTGTTAACGTGCAGTCCTGTCTCTGGTACAAGACTCAGTGGTTCAATGGCACCTGAGACACCATGTTTCAAAAGCAGCTTCTTCTTGTAGAAACTTTCTCACACGTTGATAGTTTTGAAGGCTATCTGCTCTCATTCTCAATACCTCTCAGACAAATGACTGAATTAAGGACAAGTGAATCAAAGGGTTTTACCAGTTCGGTGTCCAGGGGGAAATGCTTAGGTACTGAAGAGCTCTGGAATCCTCTGTAATTGAGTATAAATGCATGCTTCACCTCACGCCAGCGAGCTCAACTCCTTGGCTGATGCTGGGAAGTCCTCTCTCATTCTTTCTATATTTCAAAGCTTTTTAATAAACATATTTTTCAGGTTCAACCAGAACATGAAGCTTTCTTCCACATCAGTATGTTTGTTCCCCATTGTATTTTTGCACCTATGTACATAGCGGTAATATATTATCTGCAAAGTTTGTAGTGTGTAGCAAAAGCGGGGCTTGTGCCTACATCCAGCTAAGAAGAACATTGAGTGCAGGGAGACAAGAGAAGTATAAGCAGCAGGAAAATGCTGTGCTTGTGTTGCTAGTGAAGCATCACATATATAACTGTTTCAGGGAGGGGCCTTAAATTGTGTTATGCAGTGTTCTGAGACCCCCTTTGGTTTTGCTTTGTTCGCCCTAAGTTGGCAGGGTATGCCCAGACGTCGGTCCCTTGCTCACTTTGCCACTGGATTCAAGCTAGCCTGGCTGATGACGGCTGATTAGCCAGAAACCGGTCCCAGGATGCTGGTTTCCGGTCCAGGGAAGACATGGCTTGGCAGTTCGGGCTGGACTGTTCCCATGAGGCACAGGCTCAGACTGATTTGCATATGGCCATGTCTGAACTGGGGTGGCGGAGTGAGTTAAAGAATGTTGATGGATTAAACCCAGATCAGTTGACTGGGGGTGAGTGCTTGCATTGTTCAACACTCCGTCCATCATCCCATTTGGTTTTGCTGTGTTCTAAGAGCCACACCTGAAGTAATATGTCCATTTTGAAGGTGTAGTCTTTGTTTTATTTTATTGAAACAGTTGGACATACACACCCATTAATGATTTCAAACATAAAAGACTAGGATGGGAAACAGGGTATTCTGATGATATGGGACAGGTGGGCAAAGCTATACTCTTGTTTGCGCCTTTAACTTGGAGCTATGTGCCACTGTATATTTCTTGCCCGTTCTATATGGAGCTAGCTGGCAACCCTGTACTCTGTACCTTTAATAGAGAGCTACCTGTCAAACCTATACTAAGGGGCTCATTAGGATGTCGGCCAGAAAGCCTCCGACCACAAGTCCGACCGTCTAATTACAATGTAGGCGGTCAGAGTTTAAACCAGCCGGTCGGACCGACTGGCTTTCGACAGGCTCAAGGAGCCCGTCGATCTCTCAGAGGTCACACATATTCCCCTAGGGATGGCTTTTCTGGCATCGGGATTATGATGTCGGTTTCCAACAGGCTTTTCATTTTGGGCTTTCTGACATGAAAAGCCTGTCAGAGAGTGTCTTTGGGAGCAGGGCCCCCACGTATCTGCAGCCTCTGGTTGCCCCCCCCCCTTGTAAATCCCTGCACTGTGACTGAAGGTGCCTGCCATGCGGTGCAGGGATTTACACAAACGGCCCGCAGCACAAGCTCCCATAGAGAAATGGGAGTTTGCGACCACACCATGGGTGGTCGCATCATAATACGGTGTGCGTAACCGCCGACCTATGGTTGGTTGGTTCCCACACCGAAACGGTGTTGGACGATTGTAATAGGGCCCCAAGTCTTTCTCCCTTCAAAGGAGAGCTAGCTCAGATCTTAATCCTTGAATATGGAGCTATATGTCAAGTCTTTATTCTATGTTTGACCTCACTATATAACCTTGCTGGTAACCCTATACTCTAGTTTTGTCCCTTCAATATACAGCTAGCTGGCAACCCTGTCCTTTGTCCCTTCAATATAGAGCTACCTGTCAAACCTCTCCCTTCAAAGGAGAGCTAGCTCAGTCTTAATCTTTGAATATGGAGCTAGCTGTCAAGTGTTTATTCTGTGTTTGTCCTATCAATATGACCTTGCTGGTATCCCTATACTCTATCTTTGCCCCTTCAATATGGAGCTGGCTGGCAAGCCCTTACTCTGTGCTTGTCCCTTAAATGTGAAGCTTATTGCAATGCTATACTGAGCTTATTCCTGAACTTCTTCAAATTAAAAGCTAGTATTATGATGCCTCGGCCACGCCTCCACAAGCCTCTTACAGGTTAACCTTGTCCGTGCTGCACAGAAAAGACCTCAAAAGCATGGTGCTTGGATAAGCACACAGTTATAATCAACCTTGGTCAGAATTGTGGCATGGGGAAGAGTTACCTTTCCTCCTTTCTTGCATTAGTTCTTTAAATCAAAGTCCTGCATTTCTAAGCACTCTTCATGCCTCTGATGCCTGCACTTCCTCCTGGTAGTCCTGCCAGCCATTTCAAAGTAAATGGGCTGGCTGGGCCATTGTGCCCTTCACGGTACAGGTGGGGGTTTCACTTTTACTTTCTATAATTTAACATAAACCACCGTAGACCAGTCAGTCCTATCAAGAATCATCAATACATGTATGAACCTGCACTCCCTCACAGGGGAGGTAATAGTGAACACACTAGTGGCAGCTATGTCATATATCAGATGTCTTCAACCAGTTGATGCCGAGCTACCAGAATCGGTTGACTCCTTCAGAGTAGTTCACAGCCTTAAATTCATAAAAAAAAACACAGGGTCACATTTTTCTTTTAAAATTAAATGAAGGGGGGCGTGGCCAAGATGGCGGCTCGGTAGGACGTTTTACTCTGTCCCTCCGGCTCCGCCAATCATCAGCATTGTTTTTGCCCCATCCGCTGGTCTCTTACCGGCGAGTCTGAGCAGAGAATGGTTGGTGATCCTTCCGGTGCATGCGCGAGCTGCTCTTTTGCTGCGTTGGTGTCCTGGACGGAGAGATCCCCAGAGCTGAGCCGGACCTGCAGGAAGAGCCTCCGACTTTGCCAGCAGCCCCGGGACCAGACTGTGCAGCACCGGGGGCGTGGCGGCAGGCGGGCCGCGTGAACGCGATATCAGCCCAGAGCGAGGTACGTGGTACGCCCGCCATTTTGCCTCCTGGCCGGCCTGCCTGGCGCCCCCCTCCTCGCCGACGGCTTTGCACAGCGCCCTGAGGCTGCATTTGTTGAACTCTGGTGCAGTATGACAGATCCTCCTGCTTGGGAAAGCACATTCGCTACTCTCGCCCTCACTTTGAGCGCTGCACCGTCCTGGGGCGAGCTTGCTGCAGAGCCATCATTTTGCAGTTGGGCCTAGACTCCCTGGCCATCCACACCTCAGCATCCGAATCGCACCCGCCGGCGCTGTGTCCTACAGCCTGCTGTGCCCGCTAGCCAACCCCCCCGAAAGAAGTGCCCACTTTCCACCCTGTAGGAATCTGCCTGGCTCCTGATCAACGGCATGGCGGTGGAGGTCCCAGGGGCCTTTAGCGCTGCTCCTCTCTTCCGGGCTTCTGGCACCAGCCTGGTTTCCTGCAGGTGGAGCGTCGACTGTCCTTGCTTCAGAACCGGCATCCCATGTTTTTCTAAGAAGCCCCAGAGCACCGCTTGGGATGTCTTGCCCGGACAGCGGCCTAGCTCGTCTCTGTGCTGGCCCTGGTGCCTACCGGGGTAAGGATCGCCTGGCCCTCTCACCGCAACCTCACTGGCGCAGGCCGCCCGCAGCTCCATGCAGGCCTCGTAAGAGGTCACACCCCCCTACTGGGGAGAGAGCTGCACATTTATGGTCACCACTGCACGTGCAGACCCCCACTGTCACTCGAGCTCACTCCTCCCCATGGACTAACGGCTAGGACCACCTAGGGAGGGACGAGGACTCGGTAACCCTGGGGCTCGATTGACCACTTCTGAGGTTGGGTTAAACGAGGAAGCCAGCATGATTGCTACCCTCCTGCAGCCTCCAGCTCTGGCAGGAGAGTCGATCCTCCGGCACGGGTGGGAGATCTGACGCGGACTGGCATTGGGGTCTGGGGTGGCACAGTGCACTCTACACCTACGAAGCTCCCGACCTACAGCCTCCCATTTGCGTACAGTTTGGGCTCACTGGAAGGATATGGCGGCGGCCCGAGTGCGAAGAGAGAAGGCCCGAGTGCGAAGAGAGAAGACCCTCAAGGACCTCCTGCTGAAGCAATCTGGCACCTCTGAGACGGCTCAGGCAGGCTCCCAAGCTCCGGGTCATCCCGAATCATTGGAGGGCACGAATGAACCGGCCACGAAAGCCTTCATGATGGAGCTGTTTGCCGCCATTAAAGAGGACATCCTAGACCTTAAAGGACAGCTCACGGCAGACCTCAAAGAAGTCAGGCGGGATGTCGACGAAATGGGCGAAAGGGTGGCTGTTCTTGAAGACCATGAGCTAACCCGAGAGGAAGATCTTTATCAACTACAGCAGGAAGTGCTGAAGCTGTGGGATCAGAACCTAGATCTGCAGGCACATGCAGAAGATCTTGAAAACCACTCACGGAGGAATAATATTCGTATCCGTGCAGTACCGTGGAAAGAGGAAGGAGACGACTTGCGATCCTACGTCTTGGCCCTTTTTAGACTTGTGCTAGGAGATGACAGTCAGCAAGACATCCAGATGGACCGCGTTCATCATGTGGGCCTTCCCAGAGGCGAGAAAGCACCTCCGCCGGACATCCTCATGTGTGTGAACGATTTTTAGCTCAAAGAGCAGATCCTACGCAAAGCCCGAACGATGCAGCCGATACAGTTCCCCAGCCCTCTTCCAAGACCTTGCAGCCTCCACCATGGCCAAGCGACGGGCGTTCCGGGTGGTCACCTCCTATCTGCGTGTCAACGGCACCCCCTACTCCTGGGGCCAGCCCTTCCGCATAATTTTTAAACACCAGGGGAAGCTGAGACAAATACGCTCGCTGCAGGACGCTCTGGACCTTTTGGGTCTAGACCACGCTGACAATTCGACGAAGGGAGGCGACCCCAAGGTTAGGTCCCCGCGGCGTCCACCCCGCTGGCAGACTGTGGGGAAGAACTCAACCTCTCTGAAACTAGACCCGGCAGAAGTGGCGAAAGAACGAGAAGCGGTGCTCTCTTCCCTCTCCCAGTCCCAACAATGCTCGTGTTCCCCTTGAACGTTCCAGCACAGACCATGGGGATGGACTTCATGGAGCACAGCCGGAAGGGCACATGTGAAGACCACCTCTCCTGATCTAATTGAGTGCCTCTCCGCGGCTCTTGGATCTCCAGGTTCCCTATCCTACGGTCTTCCTCAGGACCATGTCCTCTTTAGGCTATGCCTACCAGACGAACTGTTGTCTACTGTTTCTTCTCGGGGTTAAGTTTTTTGCGGGTTGTTTTTTTTTACGTGTCTGTTGCCTTTCCCCTAGGGGTGGGTCCCCCGTACCAGTCTTTGCACTCCTTTCCTTCGCTCCCAGGCCTACGTTCCCTCTCGCCCACATATCGTGCTCCGTACCCTGCATCCACGATAGGTCCTCTCATGCTAACTCCCTCCTGCTATGACTAAACACCTAAAGATTGTCAGCCTCAATGTGAGGGGCCTTAATCACCCTACAAAATGAACAGCGATTCTCTCCTTATTGGAACAGTCAGACGGTGACATTTGTCTCCTTCAAGAGACTCACCTGCTTGCCAAATACCCTCTCCGTATGTGCTCACGGCACTTCCCCGTCAGTATTGGTCCTCTGATTCTACGAAGAAGAATGGGGTAGCTATCCTGCTTGGAACTAAATTTGAGGGTAAGGTGCTGTCTACTCTGTATGAGTTCAAAGGTAGAGTCCTAGCGCTTCGGATTCAATGGGGGTCAACTATTTTCACACTACTCAACATTTATGCACCCAATGCCCACCAGGAGGCTTTCCTCCGCCGACATATATCAGAGGGTCTTTCCTACCCAGACGCTTTAGTGATAGGCGGGGATCTCAATTTGGTCATGGATAGTGACAGGGACCGCTCAGGCCAACGATACTCTCAGGTGGGAGCTCTCTCTCCAGAAGGCAAACAATGGATGGCCAATAATGGTCTTCATGATATATGGCGCATCCAACATGCAGGCCTTCGTGATTACACATACTATTCTGCAGCACATAAATCCTATGCACTTTTAGATATGTTTTGGGTCTCTCCTGCGCTCCTCCCTAGGGTCAGCGATTCCACAATAACTCCACGCTCTCTATTGGATCATGCACACATCTCCATTTCCCTGAGCCCTGAAGAGGTTGAGCGTATAGCTGCCCGCTGGCGCCTGCGCGTAGGCCTCTTGCATTCCCCTCACATTGTGGAAACCGTGCGCACCAGGCTCTCAGAATATCTCCAGCGCAACCATAATGGGGAGGCGTCCCTGGCTACAGTCTGGGATGCTCTCAAGGCGGTGATTCCCGGGGAATTTCTTGCCATCTCTTCTGCGGATAATCGGAGACGTCGGGAGGCCTGCTCAGACCTCGAGAAGGAAGTAGCGCAGCTAGAAATGATACATAAACGCACAGGGGCTCAGAGGGTGTGGCATTCACTGGAAGAGAAGCGGCTGATCCTCCAACGCCTGGACCTGGATAAAGCGGAGTTTGCGCTGCTCCGCCTCCGACACAGATTTTATCTGGGAAGTGATAAGTGTGGGAAGATGTTGGCCCGCAAGTTCCGTGCCAGGACAATTGCGGGAAATATCTCTTTTCTGACACAGTCCAGTGGTGAGGAAGTCCATTTGGATTCCCAGATAGTAGAGGAATTCCGCCGCTTCTACCAGACACTCTACAGCGCAGAGCCTCGCGTACCCACTGATGCAAAGGCATACCTAGAACCTAGCAACTTCACTCCGGTGCAGGCAGAGCAGCTGGAAGACCTCATCCGGCTGGACGAAGTGATTTTCGCTATCTCCTGGCTGAAACCTGACAAATCACCAGGTGCCGATGGCTTCCCCGCCCTGTTTTATAAAACATTTTGCCACGAAGTAGCACCCCTCTTAACCCACCTTTACAACTCATTCTTCGAATATGGAGCTGTGACGGATTCTTTGTCGGAGGCGGCAATTTCTGTAATCCTCAAGCCTATTAAAGACCCTGGGCAATGCAGCTCCTGCCGCCCGATTTCGCTGCTCAATGTTGACGTAAAGCTTTTTGCAGGAATACTCGCAGCCCGTTTGATCCCCCTGATGGTGGGTCTGATAGACCCGGACCAGGCGGGATTCATCCCCACGCACCAGGGCAGTGACAACACCAAGCACCTCCTCCACCTAATAGATAGTGTCCATCGCTCTCAAAAGGCAGCGTTACTCTTTGCGGTTGATGCCGAAAAGGCGTTCGACAGAGTATGCTGGACATATCTCTTCGACATCCTGCGTAGCTTCGGATTTGGTCCCCGTTTTATCCAATGGGTGCAGTGCCTTTACCGTGCTCCCCGGGCTTTGGTTCGTGTTAATGGAATATCCACTTCTTCCTTTGCGATAGCCCAAGGCACAAGGCAAGGGTGTCCACTCTCGCCTCTTTTATTTGCACTGTACATGGAACCCTTTGCACAGATAATTCACAATCATCCTAGCATCCATGGCATCAGGTTTGGAGGTGATGCCCATAAAATAAGTCTCTACGCGAATGATGTCATCCTCTCCCTCGCTCAGCCCCTCACCTCGCTTCCTGCGCTGGTGGATGAACTCGAATCCTTTGGGCGGATTTCGGGCTATAAGGTTAACCATGGCAAGTCACAGGTCCTTAACCTTTCTCTACCACATACCCAAGCGGAAGCCCTTAAGCAGTCCCTCCCTTTATATTGGTCCAACGACCCTGTGCCTTACTTGGGCATCCTACTGACCCCCTCGATTCCACGCTATTCGCTCCTGGTGCCACAAACGAAGAGGGAACTGGATGGGTGGACTAAGCATAATCTGTCATGGCTTGGCCGCCTCGCAGCGGTCAAAATGACAACCTTACCGCGCAAGCTCTACCTCTTTCAGGCCCTCCCGCTGACACTGCCGCCTAAATCCCAGCACAACATCCAGCTCGCTCTAAACAAATTCATCTGGGATAATAAGGAAGCACGTCTATCTATAGCACAATTATCTCGTCCCAAAACTGATGGTGGGGTAAAGCTACCGATGGTCCTCAGAGACCTCCAGGCTGCACATCTATGCTACGTGCTGGAGTGGAATTGCCCCCTTTCGGAGAAGCACTGGACCTTCATGGACCAGGCCGTGGCTGGGGCGAATGTCTGGCGGGAAATATGGCTTTCTTGCCGCGCCTGCTCTTGGGGCTTATATTCCTCTCCCGTCACGGCGGCAACGATGAAAGTTTGGCATGCGGTGGCGCTGACAAGGGGCCTGACGACCCTTCCCTCTCCCATGAGGCCGCTGGTGGACAACCCGGATTTCCCTCCAGGATGTAAGAGTGCCATTGCCCAACACTGGAGAGAGGCTGGCTGTAAGTGCCTAGGCCACCTGTTTGAACTTGAGGGTATTATCCCATTTGATCGGATTCGTCGAGACCTCTCTTCTACCTCCAGCTCCGTCATTGGGTACTTCTCCGTCCCTCCTTCCCCACGTCTCTCGTAAGCTTACCCCCTTCGAGAAATGGATAGCACATAAGACAGACGACAAACACCTCATCTCAGAACTCTATACCCTCCTCACCCAACGCGCGACAGTGAGGCGCTTCTGCGGACAGGCTAGATGGGAGGCGGTATTGGGACAGGTCCTTACAGATAAGGAGTGGGACAATATTTACTATGGGGTTCACCACACGGCTTACAACACTGCGGGGACTGAATCCGCATTCAAGGTGGTATCCTATTGGTATCTGACGCCAGCAAGGATACACCAATGGGACAAGAACCACACTGAGGAATGCTGGCGGGGCTGTGGCCTGACGTGCTCCCTTTCACACTTTTTATGGCATTGCCCGCGGTTCGAGAGGTATTGGGACCAGGTGCTTAATGACATTGATGCTGCATTCGACACTGAAATTCCTTGCTTCCCGGCCTACACTTGACTAGGGCTGTCTAACCCACTCACCTTCCCGCTACGGTCACTTAGAAGCCGACAGATGGCACTAGCTCTGCTTGCGTCGCGCCAGTGGATTCTAATCCACTGGGGTACTGCTACGGTACCGGACCACTCAGCCTGGCTACATAGGCTCTGGATGATTCTAGCCATGGAGCGGCTAACAATGAGTCACGATCATGAATACAAGAAATATGTTGAACTCTGGTCCCCCTTTATAACAATGCTCTCGAAGGACTTGCGCAAGGTCACCTGCCCCAAACTCCTACAAGTGCTGCGACTCATTCCTCCTTCTCCGGATTCAGTGACCCCTACATGAGGGTGTAGCAAGGCTTGGGTGGTCTCCAACGGGCTTTGCGGGACATCGCACATTCCTTTAGTGTATTTGGTCCTTTTCCCCTTTTCTTCCCTTTTTCTTTTACGTTCTATTGAGGGGAGGGTGGGTTTTTATTATCTACTGTTTGTTTATTAGGGCGGGACTGCTCGCTATACTGTTTGTTGGTTCAGTTATTCCTGCCTAATATGTCCCATCTTGAGCACCACCTGCCTATCAAATGCTGGACTGCAAGCAGTAACGAGATACATATCTATATTGCATTCTTCTTTAGCCGCCGGCCCCTGTGGTTGTAGGCAAATGGCTGTGTTCAGGTGTAACAGCACCTCCCGACTAAGTCAATAAGAAAGATTTGTTCCATAAAATTAAATGAAGGCTGTATTTATTTTACATTATTTTCTTCAGGCTGCAGAGAGCAGGGCCTGATAATGAGCTGTGCTGGAGTCAAATTTATGACCCAGGGCACAGAGGTGAAAAACTGAAGAACTGAGGTATTTAGCTCTTAGATAAGTCCTTGTCAACTCAATATTGTTGTGTGAGAACGAAATTATGTTTCTGAATTCTTTTAAATGGTAGGAAATGTAATTGAAAAGTGACCTAATGATTTTAAGTTAACTCTTCATATTAATTTTCTCCCATTTCAAAGTGTAACATTGACAAACAGCAGGCCTCTTACTCCCAGTAGCCAGTAGATACTGTGCCATATTTCTAACTGAAAAACGCAGCTCTTTTTCAAATGGGAGAAATTTACAATGAAGAGAAATATTTCTATGAAACATTAAGTCCTAATATTTTTCACCACTCTCAAAATGTCTTAATGTTTTATGAAGCATTTTTATTCTCTTTAAATTCCTCCCATTCAAACAAATGACTGTATTTTTCTTTTATAAACATGGCACCTTGTTTACAGGGTACCGGGAGCATGATGCCTGGTGTTTGTAAATGTGACACTATATATAGGATTACATTTAAATGATGAGTTCTATGGTATCCATATAAACAAAAAGTTAACTCTTCTGTTTAATGTTCTCCCATTTCAAAGTATTGCCTTTACACACAGTAGGCATCTTCCTCCCATTGGCTGGTAAGCACTATGCTATGTTTATAACTGAAAAATACAGCCATTATTTTAAGTGGGAGAAATTTAAAGTACAGAAATATGGTCCATATCATGAACTATTTTGCAGAACGTTTTCTGCACTTTAAATATCTCTCATTTAACAAAGTTGTTATATGTTTCTATTACATGTAACAGTGCTGCATATGACAAATGGTATTCCAGTGCCACAAGTACATACAACATAGGCTCTCAGTCACCCATACACATTTATCCTATTCATATGAACACATGTACATACATCCCCAAAGACCACCTCAATGACAAACATGGCAGTCCTGTCATAGTGCCTCTAGTGAAAGTATTTTGTTCAAACCATAGTATTTGGTCCTTTGGACATTAGGCTTAAAGTTAATGGAGCTGGGCGTAAGGGTGTACGGTAACAATGCGAGTTGCTTAGTCTTCAGTAGCTCACGATGATTTTCACTGATAACAAGTAGCTCTTGCTACAGAAAAGATTGGAGACCCCTGTCATATATGAATGAATGACAGCGGCAAACTGCGTTCATAACCCATACAGTCCCATAAATACAGTGACATACTACACACAGATATTTCCAGGAGGTGAGTCCTCTCTTAAGAACCAGCTTCTGCTCCAGTTACCATAGAGGAGACTCTCTTGTGTTTAATACCCGAGAAATGTGATAGACTAAGGACACCTGAGGCTGTACTCCTCCATGGCCCTGAAAGTTCCTCACAATGCCTTTTCCTGGCACCAGGGTGGTTACATTGTCAATGTACACCGCGCATATCAAGTTGTAAAGCCTTGTTCTTCAAGCACCTGACAGCATTTGTCCATTTGCCACAAACTCATCATGCTGCATGCCCAGGTGCCTCAAGCTCGTCACACTCAATCTGCATGTCCCAAGCTCTGCACAGTCTGTCCCCCTAGGCCTCAACCTCCTCAGTCTGCTTGTGCATTCACCTCAAGCTCCTCACACCCTCTGTCAATATGCCTAGAACTAATTTTGCTTCCTACCTATGCACCTCAAGGTCCACACACCCTCTGTCCATGTGACCTACACATCTTACAGTCTGTCCATGTGCTCCACACATCTTATAGTATGACCATGAGCCCCACAGATCTCACATTGTATGTCCATGTGCCCCACACATCTCACAATGTCTATTTGTATGCCCCACACAACTAATATTGTTTGCCTATATGCACCACACCTCTCTCACTGTATGTCCATGTGCCCCCACACAACTTACAATGTATGTCCATGTGCCAACATAGCTTACATTGTCTAGACATGTGCCCCACACATCTCACATTAGTAGTCTGTCCTTGTGTCCCATACATCCCAGGATGTCCATGTGCCACATACATCTCACAGTTTGTCCAGGTGCCCCACATATCTTAGTTTTTTCGCCTTCGGCTGCCTTCCCAGCTCACTAGGTTAATACGAAATTAATACAGAAATGCACAAGCAAAAATTCTGATTAAATCAGAGCTAAGACGTTTGATGTTAAACATGGGACTGTGCAGAATTTCCCCCTATCCCCAATTAAATTTTCATTTTTCATCGAGCTTTTGCAGTACTATTTCAGGAAGATCAGCAAATGTCACCACCTCTAGATTATATATCCAAATTAAAATTATTTGGCAACGATCTTATGTTGTTGTTTATAAAGACTGGCAGGAATATACTTAATAGGGTTTTGAGCCTATTCACATTATTTCAAGCTTTAGGGCGCTATAAAATCAATCACTCCAAGAAAGAAACAGTGGCCTTTAATATGCTTTGGAAGATCTGACAGGCACAATTTGCAATGCCTGTAATAACAAACCAAAAGACTACTTAGGGATACATGTATCCATAGACATAGTAGATCTTTAATACCTGAACTATCTGCCTTTACTGAAGAAAGCAGAAGGCCTGTTGAGTCGTTGGTATACACTGCCACCTCTTATCCTAGGCCAGGGCGTGTTGATTAAAATATTGATTCTTCCACATGTTTTGTTTTTAATGTTCCATATGCTCTCGCTAAAAATGTTTTAGAGAACGCTGAAACCTTATTTCAGTTTATTTGGGGAAATAAAAACCATTGATTAGCATTATCAGCTTTAAATTTACCAAAACGAGGGTGTGGGGGAGGGGTGGTCATCTCTCGTAAGTATGAAACTGTACTAATTTTCTGCATGTGCTGCTCTATGCTCGAGATTAAAAAAATCACAGGAGGTTTTAGAAAATAATATCATAATTTTATGCTCAACGAAGATAAATTGAATAATTTTTTAAGAATGACCAAATACCAAAAAAGATGTGATACAAGACATTGGTGTGGCCTTTGAAAAGAAAGTAACAGTTTTTTTAAATACAGTTCTCTATTCCTTTACCAAGAAGACTTACACAACACAGAGTCCTACTTTCAAACATGTAATAAACATGCACTGGTCACATACACAAACACATTCGATGTATACATGGGATGCACATTGTATATCAATGTACGGTCAAAGAAACACTCGAGGTTTCGCGTCACAGTGGAACTTTACAGGAATGGGGCCAATAGGCCGCACCCACACTGGAAAAAAGGTCTGGTCATAATATAGATTCAAAAACACAGTATGCTGCTACTGCCACTTAATATGATATGCCCAGGATATTAACAGAAGTCAACTGCCTACTATGAGGGCACAACTATGCATTGTCAGGGATAGGCCTAGTATTCTGAGTACACGCTAGATTAGCATCAATCAATCAATCAAAACACTTGTATAGCGCGCTACTCACCCGGAAGGGTCTCAAGGCGCTTGGGGGAAGGGGTCCGCTACTGCTCGAACAGCCAGGTCTTGAGTTGTCTCCTGAAGGCGAGGTGGTCCTGGGCCAGCCGAAGGTGGACGGGGAGGGAGTTCCATGTCTTGGCCGCCAGGTAGGAGAAGGATCTGCCTCCGGCGGTGGTTCTTCGGATGCGTGTTACGGCGGCGAGGGCGAGGCTAGCAGACCGTAGCTGGCGGGTGGGCGTGTGGAAGGTCAGGCGGTCGTTGAGGTACTTAGGGCCCAGGTCGTGGAGAGACTTGTGTGCGTGGGTGAAGAGCCTGAACGTGATCCTCTTGTTGACGGGGAGCCAGTGTAGTTCCCTCAGGTGGCCGGAGATGTGGCTGCGTCTGGGGATGTCTAGGATGAGTCGGGCGGAGGCGTTCTGGATGCGTTGGAGTCTTTTCTGTAGCTTGGCTGTGGTTCCGGCGTAGAGGGTGTTTCCGTAGTCCAGTCGGCTGGTGACGAGGGCCTGGGTGACCGTCTTCCTGGTTTCGGTCGGGATCCAACGGAAGATCTTGCGGAGCATGCGGAGGGTGTGAAAGCATGAAGAGGAGACGGCGTTGACTTGTCTGGTCATCGAGAGGGAGGAGTCCAGGATGAAGCCCAGGTTGCGTGCGTGGTCTGTTGGTTTGGGGGCGGTACCCAGGGCTGGGGGCCACCAGGAGTCATCCCAGGCGGAGGGTGATGGTCCCAGGATGAGGACTTCCGTCTTGTCTGAGTTCAGTTTCAGGCGGCTGTTCTTCATCCACTCGGCGATGTCTTTCATCCCTTCGTGGAGGCTGGTTCTGGCGGTGTCGGGGTCTCTGGTGAGGGAGAGAATCAGCTGGGTGTCGTCGGCGTAGGAGATGATGTTGAGGTTGTGTTGGCGTGCGATGGTGGCGAGAGGTCTCATGTAGACGTTGAAGAGGGTGGGGCTGAGTGATGATCCTTGCAGAACGCCCAGATGACTTCGGTGGCCTCGGATCGAAACGGGGGGAGGCGGACTCTGTGTGTTCTTCCGGCGAGGAACGAGATGATCCACTTCTGACACTAGGGCCAATGTAAAAGTCAGGTTACCAATTTCACTTGTGTAGGGGACATTCCTGTCCCAACAGATGCCTCACCCAGAACCTTATTCCACCATTGGAGACTTCTAGCCACTGAATGGCCAAAACAGGTGGGAAAGTCCATCTGCATTTACATTTATCATTCCGACTTTGTGCTCCTCTGTGAAAGTTAGGCATTATAATGTTAAAGACCATTTTAGCAACTAGGGATTTCTACTCTTCCTTACCATCAGCCACTTGAGTGGTTTGTGATTTGGTTTGGACCACACATTTGTACCTAACAAGTAAGGCCAGAGCTTCCTCTAAGCTATCACAAAGCATTATTTTACAATGGTGTCCAGTTCTGTCCCCTAGGAAGCAGTCTGCAGCTAATAAAGGACTTGTCATCAGGTTGAGCCAGTCACACTCCAATTCCATTATGTGTGTTAGACTGTACAATAAAGGGCTTACCATAGTCATGTGCCTTACATAATGTTGCCTTCATTCCCTCAAAGGCCTCCTGACACTCCACAATCCAAATCCCTTTCTTAAACTTCTTCTTGGATGTCAGGACCATAAAGGACACAACTACCGTTCCATAGTTCACCACAAAATTTCTAAAATAGCCAGAGAGTTCTAAGAAGGCTCTCACTTCAGCCTGGCTGGTAGGAACCTCGCACTCCTAAAAACAAAAAATGGATCTTGGCATCCAACTGCTACATTTTTTAGCTGCCCACATGATGCCCAAGGTAGACTACAGAAGACTGCCCTACTTGGCACATGGTAGAGTTGCTTGGCACTTTCACTCCTAGAATCCTGACACACACCTGTTGTAAGTGTCTCAAGTAGTCCTCCGACAAACCGCTAAAAATGGCAATGTTGTCAAGGTAGGCAATGATTAACTCTTGCAGCCATGAGAGAATATGGTTTACCAAGCACTGAAAGATGAGAGAAGCACTCTTAAGTAATGACCCTAAACTGGTAAGATCCCCAAGGTACTAGTGCAATCTGCAAGTAACCACTGGTCAAATCAAAGGTAATTAGGTGGTGAGCAGCACACAGCCGGTCCATCTACTCATCAGCTTTACAAATCTGGTATGGAGCATCCTGGTCACCTCACTGAGTGCCTTTTAGCCCACATAAAAGTGCAAATCTGTGGATCCTTGCTTGGGTAGCAAAGCTACTGGACTGGCCCAAGCACAACACAAATGCTCAATTACCCAGAAGATCAGCATCTTTGCAAACTCTCCCTTGATGTGCTCCGGGACTCTGTCAGACATCCTATTAAACTTTCTCTTCACTGGCAAGCTATCCCCTGGTATGTATGTCATGTGCACAGAGGGGTGTCAAGACTGGGGCAAACAAACAGTGATGATCGGAAAATCAACCCAGAACCTCTCCTACACTCACTTTGCTGCTTAGGTGTTGGTTCAGTGGCAACTTGTACCCTATCCAACGAACCATTCTTCACTTCACTGTTAACACATAACAGTCAGGAATTGGTTCACTAGCTTTCTCAACCTCCTCTATCATGATTCTTACTTTGAAATTTACGGTTTGAGCCGGTTCACATGAACACCCTCCTTGGGTTCCTTGTGGCACAGGGTCCACAAAGTAGTTTACATCACAAACTTTCTGTAGCTACTTTTAAGCCCACATAACTCATCCACCAAAGCTATTGGACAAATGGGCTTCATCATTATCACTCCTGATCCTCCTTGTAGCCAATCAGCATTCGCTTCAGGTCATACCATTCCTTCATCAGTTCTTGGCTGGCCTGAAGGATTTCTTTGCCTCTCGCATATATTTTGCCATCACTTTCCTACGTTTTATATCAGATGCAAAGGCTGTCCATTTGATTACCCAGAAACAGGGGCAATATTAAGTATAATAAACAACGGTTGTTAGCAGAATCAGTAGGTGATATAGTCATTGGATGACTTACAATAGAAACAATTTGTTACATAATTGTCAAACGTCTTGAAATGCACACAATCCATGAATACACTTTGCAGTCAATGACATTGTTCTTCCAGTTAATGAAATAGAGGACAGTGGTCATCGTGTCAGCCAAAGTGTATAATATAGTGCTCAGTGCTCCGGTGATCACACAGTGCAGAGAAATAGGAATTTAAGAATGTGTGTAACAAAATAGAGAGAACCAATGGATTATGCGGTTAATTACTGTTTGTACAGGGCATCAGGATCAACATGAATCAATTTCATTAAGAGAGTGTAATTGCCCGAACGTCGAGGGCGATTTGACGAATAGTTAGTAATGAGTATTCATAAGGACTGAAGAATTTAGAGCCAAAGCAAAGTAAGGGACCATTTGTCACAGGGATTAAAAAGGCAGAAACTAGCGATAATTCAGGAATGTCAGTGTTTAAAAGATAGCCTTGACAGAAGAGGGAACTCTTAATAAACTGTAAGCGGAATCAGGAGAACACTGACAATGCGGGGTGTGAGCATGGTCAGAAAAAACAATGACGCCACCGGCGTGGTCAGTGCGCTCAAAGAGGGCATCGCTCTCGGCTCAGGGGTACAGCCAGGATTTTACAGTTTGCTGACTTAAAAAAAAGGTAATACGACACACACAAGGAAGCCTTTTCTACAAGTTCACAACAGAGGCCTACCGGTGTTTAATTTCATGCGGGCATTTACTGTACAATATAATAAACACGAGGCGATGTCACACAGTGTTACAACAGTTGCAAACTCAATTAATTTTGAGTCCACACTCTTTGTATACAGATGACCTGAAGGTTGACACTTGTATAGAGGAGAAGATGGATAGTACCAATATTAAAGAGTATGAAACTTAGGCAATGTCACCCTGCATTTCTAAATACTGACAGGGTGAGAGCCTGTATGTAACTGTGCACTGTTCACAAAGTGTCTAGTCTGACACTATACAGTCTTTGAAATCATATTGTGCTTTTAATTTGCAAAAAAGAAACATCACATTATCTGGAGCATTTCACGTTTTTTTAGGTGCAAGACAACAAATTAGTGTTTGCGATTTGTTTCAAAAAACAATTCATTCAATATTTACATGAAGAACGCGGTGTCATACAAAAATCATGTGTAACATTATGTCAATTGCATGTTACAAGCATATAATAATACATCAAAATTACATCACAACAGAAATGTAAATGCCCAATGCATTTCGGAACCAGCCGGTTCCTTCGTCAGGGGCCAATCTGAAAAATATAAGGTAAACCATATGCTAGTGAGTAAAATGTGTTTTTGGCTCAATCTCTAGTAATCTGGTGATGAGCAAACGTCACTCTAGGAGTTACCTGTTAGTGTGTTCAATTTGATATGCTCTGAAAGAGACAATAGTGTGGCAGTTTCAGCAGCAACTAGAGCAAAGAAGTATACGTAAGTGATAGCGGTGAGTGCCTAACAGACTCACGCTTACCTGTTTGAATGGGAACTCGTAACTCTGCAAGAATAAAATACCGGGCTGTATTGAGTAAATGGGACTAACGAGGGACTGATGAAACTTACAAGAATTGAGGATAATGCGTTTCAAAAGGGATAGAGATCTTGCCTCTAAAAGGAGGTGCTTGAGAAGCTGGGGAAAGAGGTAAACAGAACGAGGTATTAAAGAGAGACGTGACCGAAATGAACAAACGTATCGGCCAACAGCGAAAACTCGTAACATGACCCTTACCTGAAAAGTAACTAAGGGAGAGAGTAACCGACAAGCTCCACACAAGATAAGCGGGTAAGAGAAAACGAGCCGAGGGTGCTATTTCATGAGTGAAACCCGGAAACAAACCGGAGGTGCTCGACAGAAACAACGGACTAATGGAAACCAAATGCAACCAGCTAGGTGTCGCGTAACTAGTAAACTCACAAAGGCGCCATCTTGAAATGGAGTCATATAACCTTACAGATAGATCTGTGAATGCGCAAAGTTCACTAAATACTATCATAAGAGTAATGGAAAGCCAAGCAGAAAAAGAGAAAGACAATATCTACGAGATAACGTGCGTTACGAGAGGCATGAATGCTGTAAGCGAAATAAACAAAATGCCCGAAGGCTGTGATGCGTGCCAAGGAGGCTTAAAACAGATAATCAAATCTCAGCTGAGAAAAGAGGAGATAGACCAGGGGAAGGGCTTGGGAAGCAGACTGTACGAAGAGAATAAAAATGAACCACTTTTTAGAGAGGTTAAGCCCTTCCCCTGGTCTATCTCCTCTTTTCTCAGCTGAGATTTAATGATCTGTTTTAAGCCTCCTTGGCACGCATCACAGCCTTCGGGCATTTTGTTTATTTCGCTTACAGCATTCATGCCTCTTGTAACGCACGTTATCTCGTATATATTGTCTTTCTCTTTTTCTGCTTGGCTTTCCATTACTCTTATGATAGTATTTAGTGAACTTTGCGCATTCACAGATCTATCTGTAAGGTTATATGACTCCATTTCAAGATGGCGCCTTTGTGAGTTTACTAGTTACGCGACACCTAGCTGGTTGCATTTGGTTTCCATTAGTCCGTTGTTTCTGTCGAGCACCTCCGGTTTGTTTCCGGGTTTCACTCTTGAAATAGCACCCTCGGCTCGTTTTCTCTTACCCGCTTATCTTGTGTGGAGCTTGTCGGTTACTCTCTCCCTTAGTTACTTTTCAGGTAAGGGTCCTGTTACGAGTTTTCGCTGTTGGCCGATACGTTTGTTCATTTCGGTTACGTCTCTCTTTAATACCTCGTTCTGTTTACCTCTTTCCCCAGCTTCTCAAGCACCTCCTTTTAGAGGCAAGATCTCCATCCCTTTTGAAACGCATTATCCTCAATTCTTGTAAGTTTCATCAGTCCCTCGTTAGTCCCATTTACTCAATACAGCCCGGTATTTTATTCTTGCAGAGTTACGAGTTCCCATTCAAACAGGTAAGCGTGAGTCTGTTAGGCACTCACCGCTATCACTTACGTATACTTCTTTGCTCTAGTTGCTGCTGACACTGCCACACTATTGTCTCTTTCAGAGCATATCAAATTGAACACACTAACAGGTAACTCCTAGAGTGACGTTTGCTCATCACCAGATTACTAGAGATTGAGACAAAAACACATTTTACTCACTAGCATATGGTTTACCTTATATTTTTCAGATTGGCCCCTGACGAAGGAACCGGCTGGTTCCGAAATGCATTGGGCATTTACATTTCTGTTGTGATGTAATTTTGATGTATTATTATATGCTTGTAACATGCAATTGACATAATGTTACACATGATTTTTGTATGACACCGCGTTCTTCATGTAAATATTGAATGAATTGTTTTTTGAAACAAATCGCAAACACTAATTTGTTGTCTTGCACCTAAAAAAACGTGAAATGCTCCACATAATGTGATGTTTCTTTTTTGCAAATTAAAAGCACAATATGATTTCAAAGACTGTATAGTGTCAGACTAGACACTTTGTGAACAGTGCACAGTTACATACAGGCTCTCACCCTGTCAGTATTTGGTTTTTCGCACAGTAGGAGAGGACAAACTCCTACATAACTGTAGCACCGCTGTTCTAAAAAATTCCGTCAGAACTTAGTATAAAATTGGTGTATCACCGGAGTGCTCTCCCTACATAACCGTTGTTTACCCTGCATTTCTAGCCATTCAGAAACTAGACAATATATTTACTGTTGCATCTGTTTCCGCTTTTTAAAAAAATGTTTTTAAATCACGGAAATCAATTCATGCATGAAAATGTTATTGTTCATTTTAACGAGGTTTGATTTCTTCCTTTTTATTACTTTTTAATATATATTATAAATGTGCTTATCAAATTGTACTTTTATGGTTATCTTCTGTATAATAACCGAATAAAGTTATTTGATTGATTGATTGATTGATTGAGTCCACGCTCTTTGTATACAGATGACCTTAAGGTTGACACTTGGATAGATGTATTTTTATGATCAACTACAGATAACAGATAGATTGTAATATGTTTTAATCCTGATACAATTTTATAAACTGTTCTCTCTCTCTCAGAGACGTTTTAAAGGATGGACATTTTCTTTAGTGAGGACACTTTCCAGAGAACCCATGGTATAGTGACTGAGAGAGTCAAATGGCCCGTCATATATTAATGGCATATACGGAAAACAGATTATTTAGCTTAATCTACAGCTGGACAGACTTAAGAAAAGCATAGTGCTCATGCCTGACCTTCCAACTTTAAGCCTCGCATTTTCAGGCGGTTGCTGGCAATTAAATCAGATATTATCTTTCTCTGTCCTTTCTTACTTTAATTCACACCTTTCTTTACCTCTCACTCTCTGTATAGTGCTGTATACTCAACCCCACCCCAATTATGTCTGCCAACATTCACTCTCAATATGGCACTCTCTTCTCCACCCTCTCTACTTCATTATCTCACCTCTCACTCTCTACCAGTACATGTGCCTTCCTCTAAATCTCTTCTTCTGTACCCCCAACCTCAACGTTTTCTGTACCTCACCTCTCTGCACCTCGCTGCTGTTTGCATCCCTCCTCCATCTACTTCAACCCCCCAAACCTAGCTTCTCTTTACCCCACCTCTCTATCTCTTTTAGCACTTTCCCTAGCTTATAACGTTCTACCTCACCTCCTTCTAATCATTTTATTTCTCTCACTACTTTACCTCTTCGTATCACACCATTCTCTCTCTCTTACAGCCTAATGTCTCAATTTACCTTTCAATTTGTTTGTTACCTCACCTCTCTGACTTTCCTCTCTCTCTACCGCTGTTACCTCCCCTCCCCTATCTCACTACCTTAGTCATTGTTCGCTAGCTATAGTTCAGTACTTCTTCTCTCGACATCTCATCACTTTTTTTACCATTCACCCCTCTTTCTCGACCTTTTTCTCTGCTTCACTATTCTCTATACCTGGCCCATCTTTCCATGCCTCTTCTCGTTTTGCCCCTCTTTCTAACTTGTGCCACTGTGTGTTTCTATCACTACCTCATGTGTTTCTACCTGTCCAGGTCTGCTTTCACTCTTCTTATTTTTTTTATTAGAGTTTTAGATAACATGCAAAACAGGCATGCAATTTCGAACATTGCACGTTGGAAAGGTACATTCCAGTTATACTCAATTATTCAACTAAGAGGGAAAGGGAAATACACAGGTGTAATGGAAGACATGCTATCACACAAGTGCAATGGAGGGGTGGTTGGCAAATGAGATATATCAGACAGACAAGCTAATATAAGCCAACTCCATCCTGGGCACCATGCGGAATCCCCCTGGCCACCTCTCTGGCCACTCTATCCACTGAGAGCAGTAGAGTCCAGCAGGTAAGTTTGTAAGGGACACCATATATCATGTGGCCTGCAGGCCTGTGGGAGTGTAGAGTTGTATGAGGGTAAAGTAGTATATCTCCAGTCAGGGCCGGATTGGGAGCCCAAAGCAGCCCTGACCATTTTGTCAGACCAGCCCCCCCCCCCCCCGAGGTGCGGGGGGTGAGGCACTGCTGATTTTGCTATTGGGGTCCGATATTGCAGTACCGCTGCAAAACCGGTCCCCAGTAACAATACCAGCTCCACCACTGAAAACCCCACCACTGGAAAATTGTCCCCTAACCTCCCAGCCTCCCGGTGAAACGCCCAATGCCCCTACGGCCAGTCCAGCCCGGTCTCCAGTTGTTCCTGACAATGCCCCATGTCTAATAGCTGCTGGGTGGCAGTGGGGGTGTTATTATCTCTGCCACAGGAGCAGGCCATCCTCCTCTTAGCCATTAATGATGCATACATTTCCATGTGGTAGGGGGATGTCTGATGTGTGCCCCAGGAGAGCCAGCTTTGGAGCAGATCCAGCAGATCAAGTCGATTACATAGGGCTTTACAAACCCCGTTCTGTTTAGCCATGAGACCTTCATATAGGCCTTAAAGTCCTCCTATAGAATTCCCACATTGTCAACCGACCCCTCGTTAGTTTGAAAGTAAGTCAGGATTTCAGACAGAATCTCTTTTTCAAAGGCGTCATATTTGAGCGCCATCGGGAATAGGTGCCAAGAAAATGCTCGGTGTGTCGGGCTGGGGAAGCCTAATACAAGTTTAACTGGGGCATCGTCCAACAGTGGGCTTGGAAGGTGGACCACCTGCTTTACCCACATGCATATGTCACCCGTGCCCAACCAACAGTCTAAGTGGGCCCAGGATACATGTGTCGTGGACACCGGAGTGCCTTTCTTAGTGGGTGGTTGCTGCAGGCGCCAGATGTCCACCAGGTTACCATCAGCCATGACAGCAGCCAATGTCTTTGTGGCTTTTTGGTGTACGTGGAGACTAGGGTTCAAACAGTCCACTTTCAGGTTCAGCAGTCCAAGGACCAGATTAAAGACACCACCCCACAACAAAGCCTGGGGGGCTAAGGAGATACACTTCAACCAGATCTGTTCCAGGAAGCCTTTATTGTCAGTGTTCGGGCCATATGTGTTTAAGATTGTTCTATGCAGACCACTCATCATTTTTTGTAGCAAGTTTTACCTGCCCTGTGAATCATTTAGCTCAAGGAGGAGTTTAAACGAGAGACCCCTTCTGACCAACAGTGTATGAGGAATTATGTTTCAATCGCTGTGTAAGTGCACCTTTTATTCATTAGACTGTTTGCCCTTTTCAGCTATGTGCATTTCCTGAAGCAGTGTAATGTCTACATGATGTCTATCTAGATATGTGAGGACCTGTCTAATCTTGTGCAGAATACTATGGCCTCGCACACTCCAGGTCAAAAAGTCAGCTGTATCATAGTATCGCTACTCATGACATCTGACCTCCTGGTCAGAGACCTGCTCTCTGCCTCAGCAGCTCTGCCGCTGCGCCACTACTATCGTCAAGCCGCTGCCCTGCTGTAGGAGGGTTCGAGCCCACTGTCTGCCCTGGTACTGTGCCCCACTGTTGTTGTGCCCTTAACTTAATTCTGCACGGTGGTTTTATCTGTTGCGACCTTACTGTCTCGTTGTACCGTCTACTTAAATCTGCTCGATTGCGTTTTATTGCTGTGACCTTACTGTTGCCTGTGCCCTTTACTTAAATCTGCTCTATTGTGTTTTGTTTTGCTGTGACCTTACTGTTGCCCTTGCACCCCGTGCCCACCTCGTCGGCCCTTTCCTGCCGCTGCTGCCCCCGCTGCCCCGCCCCCTGCCATTCCTTGCTCCTGCCTCCCAGCTGCGCTTTTCTCCCCCTACCCTACTTAATGGCGGCCCCTGTGAGGGCGAGCGCAGTGGGCGCACTGCTGGCACGCCGCTGTTGCGCCAAAGGCAAGCCCGTCTGTGCCCATCCATGACCTGACCGCAACCAGCGCCACGGACCCTGGTTCTCCAGCCATCCACCGCTATGACTCAGCTGCCCTCCTCGCACTCAACCCTGGAAGGAACAACAACTGTCAGCTGTCCACGCCAAGCACCACCCACGGTCAGTTCTCCTGCCATCACTGTCGCCAGACCTTCACCACCGTTCGCACCCCCACTCCAAACGCCAACACCTCCGAAGCCCTGAGGTGCATCCTCCTCAGTGTGCGCTCCCTGCACAGACACGCTGTAGAGATCTGGGGCCTCCTCGACACCCTCTTACCAGATGTTGCTTTCTTCAGAGAAACTTGGACCAACTCCACCTCCGCCTCCGACATCGCCACCGCCATCCCCGACGGATACAAGAGCTCCCTCCAACTCACCCACCTTCAAAACTGGCACCTTTCCCTACGACTGGAAACGCGCAGAATTCAGACCCCTACTCAAGAACCCATCAGCAGATTCCACGCACCTCAAAAACTACCGACCCATCTCCCTCCTCCCTTTTGCGGCCAAAGTCACAGAGAAGACCGTCAACGCCCAGCTAACGAAATTAATTGAAGAAAACTCCATCCTCGACCCCTCCCAATCCGGATTCCGCAGCAACCACAGCACGGAGCCCGCTCTGCTTGCCGCCACAGACGACATTCGCACCGTCCTCGACCAAGGACACACCGCAACCTTCAACACCGTCTGCCATTGCACACTCACCTCCAGACTCCACGAAGCCGGCATTCAGGGAACCACCATGGACTGGCTCCGCTCCTTCCTAGCTGGCAGAACCCAAAGAATCAGACTCCCACCCTCCTCTGAACCCATGGAAATCACCTGCGGAGTACCCCAAGGTTCGTCACTCAGCCCCACGCTCTTGAACATCTACATGGCCCCCCTCGCCACCATTGTCAGACAGCACGGACTCAGCATAGTATCCTATGTCGACGACACCAAGCTCGTCCTCTCCCTCACCAAGGCCCCCATCACCACCAGACTCAACTTCCAAGAAGGAATGAAAGACGTTGCATCCTGGATGAGCAGCAGCTGCTTGAAGCTCAACTCGGAGAAGACAGAGGTCCTCGTCCTCGGACCCTCCCCGTCTGCATGGGACATCTCCTGGTGTTCTACGACCCTGGGTAGCCCCCCCCAACCCCCACGGACCACGCCTGAAACATCAGCATCATACTAGACTCCTCCCTCTCCTTGACCCAACAGGTCAACGCCGTCGCCTCCACCTCCTTCAACACCCTCCGCATCCTCTGAAAGACCTTCAAATGGATCCCCCCCGAATCAAGGAAGACCGTCACACACACACTAAAAACCAGAAGACTGGACTACGGAAACGCCCTCTACGCTGGGATCAAAAAGTCTCTGCTCCGCAAACTCTAGAACGTACAGAACACTGCAGCCAGACTCGTCCTCGGCATCCCTCGACACAAACACATCACCCAGCACCTACGTAACCTACACTGGCTCCCCGTCGAGAAAAGAATAATCTTCAAGATACTCATCCACGCCTACAAAAGCCTCCACAATACCGGACCCCAATATCTCAATAAAAGAATCTCTTTCCACAAACCCAAAAGGAACCTCTGATCCGCCGACATCGCCCTGGCCGAACCCCCGTGCATCCGCAGAGCAAGAATATGTGGAAAAACCTTTTCCTACATCGTGGCCAAGACTTGGAACGAGCTGCCGATCAACATCTGGCACGCCCCCACCCTGCACATCTTCAGGAAGACCCTCAAGACCTGGCTCTTCGACTGACCGGAGCTGCTTCCTCCCGCTTCCGGCCCCCCCACCCCAGCGCCTTGAGACCCTCACGAGCGAGTAGCACGCTTATAATCTCCCTGATTGATTGATTGATGCTCATGGCCTTTGCATGTTAAGTGTTACCAGGAGGGGCCCGTGCAGGTAAGAGCAGTGGGGCCGTGTTGGGGGGGATTCAACAGATGACCACGAGGGAAAATTAAAGAAATAATTAATATTCCTCTTGTCGGTGTCTGTCAAAATCCCCCTCCCCCCCACCCAGCCCCACCGCTCTTACCTGCACGGGCCACGGCTGAGTGTTACGTACATCCAGCAGCCACATGGGCGTCAGGCAACCCCACAGTTCTCCGAGCAGCCAAATGCTGCTGTTACCTTTGTTAGGTATGAATCATTTGTGCTGAGAATCAAACAAAACAGTATATTCCCTCCCTCCTCCCACAATAGCCACCCCACCGAGCCAGCGAATCCCATCCCGCCCCACTCTCTCGACTCTTGCCAACAAGGCAAGAACTCAAGTAAAAACATATCTCAATTCTATGGGGGATTACCAAGCCTACAGCTTGTGTATAAGGAGTCTGCCTGGGAATGAATGTAGTAGGTTGCAGACCACAGTCATGTTCACTTGCAGCCCAGCACTGCTGTAGCAGATCACCAGTGGCCACCAATCTGACCAATGAGGCAGGCCCATCAAGGCTGCAGGGGGCTGAGACACTTTTTGAGTCATGTTCGCTTTTGACAACAAGTGTGTGTAATGGTGACATTGAGCTATTCAGAGGGAAGCCAACCACAAGGATTCCTATTTGACAGCTTACTCTACATCACTCAGCAATCCATCCCGTGAAGTGTCTTGTTCCTTGCACTGTGCATGAAGCTCTATATGGGTCCTGGAGTAAGGAATGCCCGCTTGCTGTAGTTTGTGTTGCAGCAGAAGGTATGCCCATCTCGCCAGTTGGACTGCCAGGTTGATGTCTGGGAATACGGAGAGAACATTACCATCATGCACTATATCCCGCTTCACTCGTGCAAGTCATAGAATCTTGTTTGGTCCCTGGAATTGAGAAGTCTTGCAATGATGGGTCTTGGAGGTGTGCCTGGGGAAGACCAGGGACCCAGGGGGCAATGTGCTTTCTCCAAAGCAAACCAGGGCGACAAGCGCTCAGTTCTGAACAGTGTCCGAAGTAGGTTTTCAATGTAGTCAGCCATGTTGCAAATGTTGGCGTATTCCAGTTGGGCTATGAATCAGAGGTTGTTGCCTTCAAGTACTTCATTTTAATTCTAGATTACCTTCAGTATCTTTTTCATATCAGTCAGCTTGCTGTCATGGCCTGTCGTGTTATCTTCCAGTGACAAGATTATACTCTCAGCATCAGAGATACGCTTTTCCTGTTTATCCAGCTTAGCCATGATCTTGTCAACTCTGGTTGTGAGTGCATCCAGATTGCCATCAAAGGAGGAGAATCTTTTTTGGAGGTTGGATAGTAGGGATCTAATGTCTGGCTCCTCACCATCTCCCCCATGAGCCTGCAGCAGACTGATCATTCGGTAGGTCTCCTATGGCCCTTTTAGGTGCGTAGGACAATTTGGGCTGTCTTTGATCTCCTTTGCTCATGTTTGCCAATGATGAAAGCAGTGTTCACTCTTGCCTTGAGCAGCAAGGAATCTTGCAAAGGAGAGGAGGCATCGGATCAGCCACCAACTTCAGTCCCTTCACCAGTACCAGCCTTAAAATTGAGAATGGAGTTGCATCAGGTTGCGAAGATAGAGGTTTGTATGCAACCACAACTCAAGTTTTTGAGAGTCACCTCGTGCTAGCGGCCTCATACAAAAGTCCAGAGCCTCCCAACCACTCTACGTTCATCAATATTAGTTAGTTGGGGCCTATGATCGGGTCCAGGTCGACGCAGAGAGAAGTGGTTAGTGCAATGTGGGGGCCCACAGAAGAATCATCCAGCAGATCCCCCAGCCTCCAGTTCGCCACCCCTCACCTCCAACTGTCAGCAGTCTGCAGATGACTGACCAGTGCAAAAGGTAGCAACCCCCAGGAAGGGGATGGCAGCAGTACGAGGCCAGGGGATCCACAAGCCCAGACCTACGAGGCAGATGGCGCACCCGCTATACTGTGGCTTGAGGCACCTCCGAGCTGGGTCTCTGCACAGCGCAACTAGTCTTCAGGTAGTCGGCCAGGGTGAGCAACCAGTGGTACTAGTCTTTATTGCCTGCAAGCAGAGCGGGGAAGCCATTGCAGGCAGTGGCTCCAAATCCACTCTCAGCGCTCACCCAACCACTCTCAAAGTGCGGAAGCTGCCATGTTGCAGGTGGTTCAGATGCCGATTAGGCCAGAGCTCACAGTCATGACAAACCCCCGCGGGACACCCCAGACCCAGTCAGACAGCGGGAGTGGGTGAGACCCCAGTCAGACAGAGGGAGGGGGTGACCAACAGCCATCAAATTTTCTCGCTGCTTAGTCTCCGATGAGTACTTAGGTCGTGGGAGCCGCCATTTTGCCGGAGCAGCAGCCGCAGCTTCAGCTCCAGTTGTTCAGGCAAAGCAGTCCTCACTCAGTCCCCAAATCGCCTTTGTCTGTGCAATGCCACATCAGAAGCAGGAGAAGTCTCTTACCAGGCGTCCTGCAGACTATTGTCTGCCAGGATGGCACACCAGGCACAAAGAGCCTCACAGCAGTGCAGCCATCTTGGTGCCCGGCACTGTAGCACCCACTGTCTTCACTCTTTAACTCACCTTTCTTTCTACCATACCACTCTCTTCCTCACTCCTCAGTATAATGAATGAAATGAAATGAAAATGTGACTTGTAAAGCGCTGCAGCTGCCCTGAGGCGTCCAGGCGCTAAAACAGAAGAAGCACTCTTGAGGTTACTTTTACGCATTGAATAGCAGGGTTTTTAGCTGTTTCCGGAACGTAGTCAGGATAGGGTTGTTCCTCAGCTGCAGAGGTAGGGAGTTCCAGAGTTTGGAAACATTATACGAGAAGGAGCGTCCTCCTGCTCTGGCTCTGCGTATTCTGGGGATTTCGGCCAAAAATGCTGTTGAAGAGCGAAGGGATTTGTTGGGCCTGTAGGGAGAAATCAGGGGGCGATTGATGTCTGGGCCCGTTTCCCAGAATGTCTGATGGGCGATACAGAGTGATTTACATTTTACTCTGTCCCTGACAGGTAACCAGTGCAGGGTCTTTAAACCAGTTCTTACTGAAGTCCTCCGGGGGATTCCCAGCAGCGCTCTGGCAGCACAATTCTGGGTGCGTTGGAGCTTCTGTAGGGTATAGTCTGGTGCTCCCAAATAAAGGGCGTTATTAAAGTCCAAACGAGATTGGATGAGGCCCTGTATAATTATCTGTTTGGCCTCAGAACAGAGGAGGGGAAGGACTTTCTTAATCACCCTAAGGAGGCCAAAACAGGTAGCTGAGATCTTAGTGGCCTGTGTGTTAAGGCTCAGGGACTTGTCGAGCCAGACGCCCAAGCTTTTAATGTTGTCTCTGGGGGGTGGGGCCATTCCCATGCTTGATGGCCAGATCAGCTCTATGGAGGCGGGGGAGGCTGGGCCCAGGATCATCAGCTCAGTTTTATCGTCGTTTAGCTTTAGGCATGAGCTCATCATCCACTTTTTTACATCCTCCAAACAGGCCGCTAGGTCTGGTGGCGACTGGAGGCCGCTCTTCTCAGCAAGGGAGACCACCAGCTGGGTGTCGTCCGCATAGGAGATGATCTTAACACCATGCGGACGAACTACCTCAGCCAGTGGCTTCATGTATGCGTTGAAGAGCGTAGGACTTAAAGAGGAGCCCTGGGGAACTCCGCATCCCAGGGGGCGAGTTGATGAGCGGGATGTGCCGTCGAAGACCTGAAAGGTTCTGTCAGATAAAAACGAGTTGAACCATGTCAGGGCGTCTCCGGTCACTCCTAAGTCGGCAAGGCGGGTTAGCAAGATTTTGTGATGTACCGTGTCAAATGCGGCACTTAGATCGAGGAGGATCACTGCCACTGATCCTCCTCGATCCAGGAGCCGTCTTGCCTCCTCGGTCACTGCCAATAAAGCGGTCTCTGTCCCATGTTTGGTACAAAAACCTGTTTGGGAGGGGTCGAGGAGGTGGTTTTCCTCAAAAAATGTTGTCAGAGTGGTGTTGACATGTTTCTCCAGAATTTTCGACGCCCAGGGGAGTAACGAGATCGGGCGATAATTACTGGGGTTGGCCGGATCAAGGGAAGGTTTCTTCAATAGAGCCCGTACCATGGCGTGCTTCCATGTTGAGGGGACCGTCCTACTGGTTATAGAGGAGTTCATGAGATCCAGGAGCGTAGGGAAAATAGCAACGCTGGCAAGATTTAGTGAGCCTGGGGGGGCAGGGTCACACGGGGAGCCGGATTTTATTCGTTGTGCCAGTTTCTGTACTGTTTCCAATGTTATCAGGGGGAGAGATTCCAACCACTTGGTCGGATTTACTGTCAAGTGCGGGTTTTGACCAGGGGAATCAGTAGATGGATTAGGGAAGGAGAGATAAATTTTATTAATTTTTTGGAAGAAGAATTCCGCCAGGTCATTGCACTTGGTCGGTGAGTTATTGTTGTCTGTGACCGGAGATGGGGGTTTGATCAGGGAGTTGACTATGCGAAAAATTTCTTTAGATTTGGATTTTGCCATGGTGATTTTCAAATTGTAAAAGGCAGCTTGCGAGGATTTAATTGCAAGCTTATAGTTCCTGATCATTTCCCTGTAGGTGGCTTTTTCTTACTCTGTCCCTGACAGGTAACCAGTGCAGGGTCTTTAAACCAGTTCTTACTGAAGTCCTCCGGGGGATTCCCAGCTGCGCTCTGGCAGCACAATTCTGGGTGCGTTGGAGCTTCTGTAGGGTATAGTCTGGTGCTCCCAAATAAAGGGCGTTATTAAAGTCCAAACGAGATTGGATGAGGCCCTGTATAATTATCTGTTTGGCCTCAGAACAGAGGAGGGGAAGGACTTTCTTAATCACCCTAAGGAGGCCAAAACAGGTAGCTGAGATCTTAGTGGCCTGTGTGTTAAGGCTCAGGGACTTGTCGAGCCAGACGCCCAAGCTTTTAATGTTGTCTCTGGGGGGTGGGGCCATTCCCATGCTTGATGGCCAGATCAGCTCTATGGAGGCGGGGGAGGCTGGGCCCAGGATCATCAGCTCAGTTTTATCGTCGTTTAGCTTTAGGCATGAGTTCATCATCCACTTTTTTACATCCTCCAAACAGGCCGCTAGGTCTGGCAGTATACCCCTGCCTCTCATTGCAGATACATTTCCTTCTCCCTATGTCTAGCTCGCTCTACCTCACTTCAAAACATTACCTAGCTCTTTATTTTTCTACCTACTCCTTCCTCTTTCTACCGCTTGGTATTCTTCCTTCTGGCTACCCCACCTTTCTCTCTTTACGTCACTCCTCTCACTACACAGCTTATCTCTCTACTTCATCTCTATCTTACCCTCCCTTTCCCTTTACTTAAGCTCTGTTACAATACTGTTATCTGCCTTTCTGTCCTACTCCTGTTTATCATCTACTCCCACTTTTTACTCCGTATAGGCGGAGGTAACTTTCTAGCCAGAGAAGTGTCCGGGCTGAAAGAGGGACAAGCAAGGGAAACAAGAACAAAATATTCAGATTTCGACCAATGGAAAGGTTAGAATCCTCAGAGCAGTACTTTAATTTCCACTGCTGTGGAAATAGTGCTAGTAGTGAAGGGTATTTATTTGTAATTAGGAATATCCAGCAACTAAGCTACAATTGCAAGCACAACGGGCTTATGTTTTATTTTAATATAATGCTACAGTAGGAGGAACAGGCTGGTTAGACACTGATATCAAAGTCAAATCTGGTTGCATGTCCAATAAAATGTAGATCCAAGTACCAAAAGTGTCTTTATCAACACTTCTTCAAGCTTTCTTTTGGATGGTGGAAAGCTGAGAGTTTGAGCTTTCTGACGTCTTTGCTTGCCCCTGTTTGTTATAGGTTAAGGTATAATTCAATATTGTTCTGCATTAATGGGCTTGAATTAGAAGAAAAATGGTAATAAATTCAAATGTATTTCAAATATGTCCCGCCTATGCCCAAACAAATCCTTAATATGTGTTTCCTAGTCTCTCTCCCTCTTACTGTTTACATTATTTTCAGATGACATGTCAAAATGTTTCTATTATTTAAATACATTAATCATCATGCTGTGGTGAATGTATTTATAATAGGTGTTCTGGGACCTTCTTTTAATAATTATTCGTAAAAAGGGATAATAGTAAGCACAGTTTTTTTTTCTTTTTGTTTACAAATTCTTAATTAGAAATTTAGCAAGAATCACTTTTAACGAATGTGTTACCTGGTGATTACAAAATGTGAATTTCGTGTCTCAAATCCGCCATTCAAAGGGTGCATAGTGGCAATAAGATCTTCCAACCTAAACTGTTGTAATCACCTTGACAACAACGCTTGGTTGGCAGCATGTATAATTTCTCTTCAGTCTCCTGATGCTTTTGTCATTTTGGAATAAAAGCCATGAATACGATGCCAGCCTGTTGTGGGCCATATTTTGAGTCTTCCATTTAGCATGATTTGCAAGTCTTCTCTGGAAGAGAATTTGATAAGTAGACATCCTAGACTGAAAAAAAGAACTAACGACAATCAGACTTACCTAACATTAGGTGCACGCGAAAGTATCGTTGAGGCAGATCATCGAGTCCCACTTGGTTGGCACAGTGATAACTTTTGACCAAGAATGAGGGAAAAGACTAATGCCTGATGTATTATACGAGAGATGTCCATTTGGGTAGGCCCTGCATAGGCGAGCTGCCCAAGGAAGCCAAAAAGAACTTGTGCCTGACTTAAGAAGTAGAGTTGGTAGAAACAGATTCTGGACACAGACTTGGCATGACAGATAAGTCTTAACTTAGAATCAGTTTTAACTCCCAGGTTTTGCTTTGTGGCTACCTGAACCAGGATTGTGGTGCGGAGAGGGTGGGGCAGTGGTTTGCAAAAAAAAAGTGAGTAGAGGAGCTGTGCTGTAAGCCAAAATGTGTTCGGCCCCAGCACCGTCAACCCGCACCTGTGCATAAAGAAATAGACCCGTGCTAGAACGAGCACCTAATTTAAGAAAGAATTCTCAGGTCACCTTGTTGCCATCCACGGTGGTACTGAACGGTGATTCAAGGAAAATCCGAGCAGAGGGGCTACATTTATAAATGGTAAAACTGCCTCTTGGTAGAAATCTGGCCACCTTAGATTAGTGAATGTCCCCTCACTCATCCTAACCACCAACGCGCGACCCTCCAGGAGCGAGCAGTGGAATCTGTTCTGCATTCAATACTCCTAAAATAACAGGAAATTCTGAGAGAAATGAGGATAGGCTCTCTGTAAAAGCCAATCTGTCCTTAAAAACCATGGAGGCTTGGCACTCATTTCTACCCACGTCCAAGGTTCTGAATGTCACTTAGCTTTGAGATCACCAAAACACCTGCGCCTGACACCGCATCGCCTAATTTATCTGTCAGACGGCAGCGGCCAGCACAGCATTCTTAAAAGGGCCGGAACTCAGATGCTGACAGACAGAAATACACTTTAATTATCAGCAATTATGCTGCCCTGTTCCCTCATGTTTCATGGAACATCTGACGTTACCAATTAGCTGCTTCGTGGCCGTCACAGATGAAGTCCGGGCTGCAGACCATGTTTGTGGAAGAACTGCTCTTATACTCTCCAAGGGGATCCCGTATGTGTTCAGTATTCAGCAGCCTGACCTAAGCATTTGCTAGGTTTTGCACTCCCTTTCACTGTGTCTGGGTACATATACATATAGATGTATAAAGGGCACACACTGAGAATATGGGATGGTGTTGTAAGCTTCCTTCACATGATTGAAGGATTTTGCAGACCATCCATTTTTCTCCTACACAAGGATCTGCTACATCTCCGTCCACTACCTTCTCACAAATGCCGAAAGCTTGGAGGGAGCAATCTGCAAGCATCATGCCCACTATGAGGAACCCCAATTGTGAACCTCTGACCTCCCCTTGACCTCTTATATCATTTTTTTTAATTCTGAAGATGATATTCACCTGGGAATTAGAAAGTTTGCTAATCTACTAAATTGACACCATCAGACCTTCTTCTTGTAAGCTCAGATCATATACAAACAATCCCTCAGACTCCAACCTGTGCTTGAGATGATACTCCTTATCACTCTGTCATAGGATAGAACTGGTGAAGGCGGTAGCCTTAGACGTGGTAATGCCTAACCGGACTTAAGGCGTGAGTTTAGTGCTTCTGTCAGCTGCCTGGCAGAGCACTGGAGGCTTAAATCCTCCATAACAGTGTAAGGATCCCATACTGTCTGTACCTGAGCATCTTTACTGCCCTCACAAGTATGGGAGAGGCTTCAGACTAAATGCCTAATGGCAGGCAGCAATGTGTGGCAATGGTTACAGTGGTTTCATAGGGAAAAAGAGAACATTGTAGAGAGTTCAAAATAGAGTCAGTGAACAAATGGAAAGAGAAAGTAGCTCTACGGAGCTTGGAGAGAAATGCAAGAGAACGTTATCAGGAGTCTGCAAAGTGAGAGACTCATACGCTTGTAGAATTCAGTTCTTAAACTAGAACCCCAATGTACACATGTAGTTCCCTAAATCTGGACTGTCACCCAGAACAGTGCCATCCTAAGGATTTTGGGGGCCCGAGCAAAACATTCAGGGGATCCCTGTTGGGAACAACTTTGAATCTTATTACCCATTTCCTGTAAATTCAGGCCAGCAAGTTGCCAAACAATAATAAATCATATGTCAATTGTTCATAAGGTCACAAAAAACACAGTTCAAATATGCCTTGCCCGGGACCCAAAAAATCCTAACGTTGACACTGTGCAGTCAGACGGAGTCAGAGGTAGAGGTAGGCAGAGTGGGAGAGATGTTTAGATAGAAATAAAGAGAATGTTCCTTTTCCCTTTGGGCCCCTTGGAGGGCAGGGGGCCCTGGGCAATTGCCCACTTTGACCACAGCCGCGGCCTGTGCAGGTAAGAGCGGTGGGGCTGGGTTGAGGGGCCGCGGGGGTTTAACAGACGACAACGAGGGAAAATTAAATAAATAATTAATTTTCCCTCGTCGGCGGTCGAAATCCCCCCCCCCACTCTTACCTGCACGGGCCGTGGCAGTTTGTCCATGCCTTAAAACATCTCTGACCGAAAATGTTACATTCTATACATTTACTCCTGCGCCCCTTCCTGGTCTGTGAACTGATGCCACAAACTATTCGGTTGGGGATCTGCATGGGGTCTGGATGGCTGAGACACACACGGTGTGACCACAACATAATAAGGACCAGTTCCCTCCTGCCTCCCTCCTGCCTTCTTCCTTCATGTCATGATCTTCCTGTTGGGCTGATGCTTTTTTGGTACTCAATGAGAGAGCGGAGTGAGGAGGAGGCTGCATCCACAGCACTTAGATATTCTCACCACTACTTTGTGTAGCACAATGTGGGATTCACGCTCTTTGAAGTAACATTGGTTACCAAGGATACACTTATAAACTAGAATGATTTGAATATGGTATTATATCTACATACCTCAACATAGGATAATTGTTGTAAATCATACATCCCAAGGCGGTCATTATAGCAAATTAAAATAGTTTGCCCATTTCAATGTAAGCAAGACACCTAGACCAAGCAAACCGCATCATAGTGCAGCGGCAGCTACGCCTCTGTGCCTGTTCTTTTGTGGCGGGCGCCATACAGTGCTCAGCTCTGCCAGAACTTAGCTTTGCCTTACCCCCCTTAATTTCAACACTACCCTTCCTCCTTCCCCACCCCATACAGAGACCACAGCATTCTGTTACCGCTTACTCAGAGCAGGTGGTAAATATATACGTGACTAGGAATCTATATGGTTTACGATTGGTAAAACCTGTTCCACGTCTTAATTCCTCATTCTATTGGGTTTAACTTGTAATTGCGCTGAGCAGGCACGATGTTACCGCATTAGTGTTGTTTTCATATGGGTATTTACCACCCGCCAATACACAACTCTTCATTTCAGCCACTATGTAATAAGCGTAGCTTCTCTACTACCTAGATCACAAGTTGCTAAACAACGGGGACATGGCATCCAGTTTTGAATTGTGGTAGAAACATCTACGTTGTGTAATAAACATGGAATTATCAGCTGCAACAAGCCACGTAAGTGGAAATAAAGGACTATGGGTCCAGATCGAAGTTATGATCTCAGAAACCGAAATGCAGCGGAACGTAATGAGCAGCGGTTACACCAACAAATGTTGTCAATGTTTTAAGTTGTTAGGGGAAAACTTGAAGGGTGAAATTGTATTATAATCACTGTCATTGCCATGTCAGTCCCTGCTTACCAGCAGTCTTTACTAACCAACATTTGCTTTGCGTCATTATTTTTGGATGCAATAATACCAATTTTACTAATTCATTAATGATCTTAAAACATTTTTTGTATGAGGGTGTTGTCATAAAAACAGTTATATCTGCAAGTTACACTTGGATGCCCTATGTGCTCAATCAAAGTTGGGGTTTTCCCGCAGGATTCTTCAGTGACTTCTTTGTAGCTATAACGTACAAAAACAAGCCGAGGCTCCATGGCTGATTCCATGCGACACTGGTGGAAAAACGTTGTTCTCAGCCTACATCTCATTTTGTAGCACTTTTTTTAGATCACTATTTTCAGTTCTATTATCTGTTGGATATAAGCATGTTGTACATGCGTCTGAATACACTCAATCAATTTTGAAAGACTATGGGTCTGATTATAAGTAGGCCAATAGTTAGCCCGTCCAATAAAAATCCAGAGTTGTTTGGAATTTACTGATTGTGATAATTATAGTCTATTACGACTTTCTGGGGAGTGCCAAATAATTTTGGTACTTACTGAACTAAAATCTACATGCTCCAGCAAATGGCAGACCTTTTCCCCTCGTTAAATACCAGCAGGTCTGATCTGCTGGAGCATAACAAAGGGTGCGATCTTGATCACTGCGATCACCAACTCAGGACTTAAAATTGCAATACCTGCACCAAAAGGTGTTCGCACGGGGAATCACAATTTATCGGACACCTTGTAATCCGGTTCTATGTTGTTGCTTGGTCTAGGTGTCTCGCTCATATCGTAAAAGAACAAACTATTATCACTTGCATTAACTTCGTCCTTGGGGTACTTGATATACATTTCTCCTGTGCAGAGGTATGTGGATATAATGCCATATACAATAGTTATTTAATTATTGTTTATTAACACTGTTCTTCCAATTTCCTCACCTAACCAGATTGCAGTGGGAATAATGGGCTTCCCAATTTCACCTATACAGAGTGGCAGTTCTTGGCATAGCAGCACTGCTTGAGCCTGGCTTGAATGGAGACTTCAAGGACTTCAGAGTGGCCGAGGCTTGGTGGAAGCCCAACATATTTTCTTGGATTTCTAGATGGGCCAGGAAAGGCACAGAGTTTGTGGAAAAACCAAATAGATTTTGTATCCATAGGCACGCTTAGGGAAGACTGACCTGCATGAAACCCTATTGTCTTCCATCTACAGGAACTGTATGCAGGCAAAGCTTGTTAGAAAAAAACAATTTTTTTTTATATCTGTAGGTAGGTCCAGGCAATGTTTCCACAAAAGTGCCTGAACTATAATTAAGAACAACTTTAGTTGCCACTAGTGAGACATACCTCTGGTAGCTGAGTAGCCAAAATGTCAATGGTAGCGAAGTGACATCACAAACCAGATTGACTCCTTGACCAACTCAATTCCCTGCAACAGTGTCCTGTTTGCTGTTGACAGACCAGGGCAAGAACAAAAATGGAAAGTGCAGAAAGCAAATATGATTCTTACAGACTTATTTGATTTCTGATTCTGCCACCACCATCAGGACCCCCAGACCAGGGTACGCAAACAAGAGCACTGCTTGAGGTACCAAAGGGCCTGCCAGCGGCTGCAGCTAATGCCCCGTCGGCCGAGCTCAGAGGAGAGCGCCAGAGAGGGCACTGTTGTTGTTTGGTGGAGACAGCCAACCCCATACTGAGCACACAATTCATTACGAGGGCCAACCAACTCGAGCCTATGTGAGCCTGTTATCTGAACATCCCACCTAGCGGGAGGGAGGGCTTTTTTTTTGCGACGCCAGAAATGAGGTAATTCCACAACCTGACAGAACAGTAGGGCTTCTCCACCGCGAGAGTCTAATTCCGATGCGATGGCTCATTAAACAGAGTTAATGGGGATGTGCTTTCGACACACCGAGACCCATTTTATCACAATTAGTGCCACATCCCCGGCGCCCCCCGTTAGTCTAATAGAATCAGCAGGCTCGGGACTAGCCCAGGGTTTTTAATTGCAGAATCTGCAAACACATTAATCATCACTTTTCATCACTGTTGTTCTGTGGGGAAGTGAGACTGCAGAAGAAGAAAAGGGGTCACAGACAGGGTATCTCTCAGAAGCATATTTCGAGTCTGGGTTTGAACCACGTTAAGACGGGAGATAAATGTTGCGGAGTCTCGTCTGTCCGTTTTAGAATGTCTGTGTGCGTCACGCCGCCGGTTATGGCGCGCGACAGGTGGGCTTAGCGCTGTGCCAAATGTCGGCGTTCAGTCAGAGAGCAGGGTTTTATCGCATACCGACTTCACGGCGTTATGACACGGAACTGAAAAGGGTCTGTAAAATACAAATGAAAGTTGACCCATAACCTTCAAATGGCGCCTCCAGATAATACACAGGATTTCTACACAATGGTGTGCTGCCTCAGAACTATAGTAATACTTGCTCCTCCTATCCGCCTGCCCTTCTTCAACTCCAAAAGGGCTTTGGCCTCCACTTAGAGTACCATTCACAATTAAGGGGAGAGGGGTGGCATGGGAAGGTGGAAACAAGAACTCACTTCAAAGGCTGCCATCCTGCCTCAATGCAGAGAACGGGAGTCTGTGGCGGTCCTAGGGGAGACCCACGTTTGCGCTCTCTCACCTGCCTCTGCTTTACTTGACACTTTTAGGTTGAGGGGTGTTGAATCAAAGGGCCAACAAGAGTTGGTATAAGATGGATTTATTAAGTATAAGTTAATGATAAGGCCCACACGCAGGTGGAACAAGAGGAGGAGTTCAATAAAGAGTCAAGGGGTGAAATGGTGAACATTCGAATGCATCATATTTCAACAAGGGGCGAGCACACCAAATGGTAATAACTGAACCATAGGACACTCATTCTTACCGCAAAGTGCCTTCACGGGATTTAGTTCACATAACAACTGTAAAGATGAAACCACCTACCAACCGCCTCATACTGTCATCCCCCCCCCGTTCCCTCACCACCCGGCGGTTCCAACATTATTTAGATGTGTCCTCGTGACTCCAACTCAAAGGAACCATCCAATCACACAGTCACGTGGTCCTTAGGTTGCAGTTATTTAAGGTTGCCCAAACTGAAAATTGCTTTAGTCCGTTATCCTTACAACACAGGAACTAGAATTTTTTTTGGTGCGATCAGTAAATCATGTGGTATTGGTCCTGTTATCCTACAGTCGCTCTTTATCCCAGTCGCGAGCTATCAGGTGAAGCTTTTACCAAGTGGATGCTAAAATAGTTTGACTGAGGCAGTATGAAGTTGAAGAACTGCCCTTCACCAATTTTGCATTGACTTCAAGGGGCTTCACCTTGTTTCACAAAATCAGTTAAAATGAGTCTCCATTTCTGAGAGAGGCTGAAAGTGCCTTCCTCCATGGGTACCCAAAGACTTCGAATCTTGTCCCCGGGGATGCTACTTAAAATTCAGTATTAAAGACATTGACCTCTATGCACAGCTTTGTAGCTGTCCATGGTGCTGAACTATAATAGAATAACATTAACTCACAGTTTTCAATGAGAAGTGTTTCGCCAAAACAAATTGATGATCTGGACCTATCCTGGTCTGTGAACCGCAGTTGGCCCTGCCTCTAAAGCTATACTCTTTGATTTCTCTATGACAGTTAAGGCTAGAGGCTACCACCATTCTTTATGTTTACTATGCTATAATTCCAAAGTGTTCTGTCAATCACTCTTTTGTAAGCAGTAACCTTGAACGGGATCTAATTATTGTGTGTCTATCCTCTGCAGAATACAATATCTGACTCTAAATTTACACAATTTCATGTGAACCATCCTTATCAACATGGGTCCTTTTGTGTTTTAACATTTAGAGCTGGTCTACATCTGCCAAGGCAGCACATTTTACCCAGTCAGGGGTGCTGAAAGGTCTTATTACTATTACTTAAGAACACTAACGCATATAAGGACCAACTTGGTTAATTTATTCTGTTAATGAGTGAGATTTCATCAGATGCCTTAGAGGTTTGTAATATGTAGCACTAAACAGCGGTTAATCTTAAAGGGCCAGATGTATGACCATAATAATTTGCAACTCACAAATTGCGCTCGATTGAGAGTCGCAATTTGCAAGTCGCAAAATGCCATGTACAACAGTGTATGAGACATTGTTTGCGATTCCCAATGGGGTCGCAAATTGCATGCCTCATGAATATTCATGAGGCACTCGCAATTTGCGACCCCATTGGGAACGGCTGGCCCTCCCAGGGATGGTGGCCTGCTGGGCTGCTGGTGGCTGGTGGCCTGCTGGGCTCAGTAGGCATTTTGTTTTTCTAACGCTCCTCCAGTTTACCACCTGAGGTTGTGAGACGCTCTTTCCTTACAGAAAAATGTTCGTTTGGCATCATATTGGCAATTGTTTTCTTTTTTGGCCGTCATTTACTCATTTTGACCACTACTTCTTATGCAGCTGCGTCCTGACTAACGTTTATTCATTTTTCACCTCATTCATTAACCAATGTGACTTTAATCATTATTTCAGAACCCTGTGTGATTCCATTATTACAGTTTATCCTCCAAATTCATTAAGGAGATCTTCCTCTCACCGCCTTCCATGGCAATGCCCCGCACTAATCGTAGTGGTGTACATCACTCCAACGAGGCTGTTTTAGATGACCATAATCCTTTTAATGTCTTGCAAGAAAACATGGAGGATAGTATCAGTGACTCTGTTGGCGCCAAGGGCTCTGCTCCTCCTACACCTCGTCTAGGCACCAAACAGGGTTCCAAAATACCCTCAATGTCGACTTCCTCATCAGGCAAACAAGTGAAAGAGAACCCACCTTCTCCTGCTAACTCGTCATCTTCGATGTCCATGGAGCTCCTTCTTGAAGAAATTATTGCTCTTAAACTGCATATGGAGGAAACCAACACCCGCCTACAGAACCTGGAAGCCAACTGGTCTTTTACTGAGCAAAGAGTTGGAGACCTAGAGAAACAAGTTGATTCTGTTCAACAAATCACGGGTCAAGTTCCTCACATATACAAAGAGATTGAGCAACTTAAGCAACAGGTTGAAAATTTGGAAATTCGTAACAGGCGCAATAACCTGCACATTTATGGCTTGGCCGAAGGCCTCGAAGGATCTAATCCAATCTCCTTTTTTCAATCCTTCTTGCCAACTCTTCTGGGTCTTCCTGATAGTCCATCACTGAATATCCAACGTGTGCATCGCTTGGGTCAGAGCTCTCATTCTTCATCTACCTCTACGAAACCTTGGGGAATTATTTTGTATTTTCTGGAGTACACAGATTTGTTTAAAGTCCTCCACGCTGCCAAACAACACGGAAAAATCTCTTGGAATGGCTCTAACCTCTTTGGAGACCTAGAGAAACGAGTTGATTCTGTTCAACAAATCACGGGTCAAGTTCCTCACATACACAAAGAGATAGAGCAACTTAAGCAACAGGTTGAAAATTTGGAAAATCGTAACAGGCGCAATAACCTGCGCATTTATGGCTTGGCCGAAGGCCTCGAAGGATCTAATCCAATCTCCTTTTTTCAATCCTTCTTGCCAACTCTTCTGGGTCTTCCTGATAGTCCATCACTGAATATCCAACGTGCGCATCGCTTGGGTCAGAGCTCTCGTTCTTCATCTACCTCTACGAAACCTAGGGGAATTATTTTGTATTTTCTGAAGTACACAGATTTGCTTAAAGTCCTCCACGCTGCCAAACAACGCGGAAAAATCTCTTGGAATGGCTCTAACCTCTTTTTCGCCCAAAAAAGACTGTGCCAAAGTGACTGCTGAATGTCATAAAAGGTTCTTGGATATGAGGCCCGTGCTGCGCAACCTGAATGCTAGATATGGCCTGTTCCACCCATGCCTCTTCAAAGTGACTTATAATAACAAAACAACAAATTATGAAGATCCTGCACTCCTTCAGCAATTTTTGAACAGCTGTAGGTAGGAATCCATGGACATTCCTAGGCCATAAAGGACTGCCTATCTCAATATTTTTTGCTTGTTATCTGTTTGTTCTTATTTGTGATTCGCCTCATTCCTGATGTATTCTGTGGTATTTTGTTGTATTGTTATGTTCCTTTTTAATTTTCTCTTTTTCCTCCTCACCAGGTTGCGGTTTTGTGGTCCCTCGCTTTTTGTTCTCTTCATTCTTCCTGTAAGATGTTCCCCTTGCCGTTTTCGTCCTGCGGTCTTCTGTTCGGCGTCCTACCTCCCTTATGTGGCTCCACCAACCCCGTTTTTATTGTCTTTTTGTGGTATGTCTTTTTGTAACAGTACTTTTTCATCAAAGGTTTGATCTGTTTTGTCCCTTTGTTTTCTGTTGTGTTTATACCTTTTTTCTTTCTCCCCATAATTTCTTGCTTCACTTTCATTCACTGGTCTTTTTTCTACCTTTTGTATTCTTCCTATCTCTTATCTCATTTTACTTCTTTTCCTATTTCATAATTTTCTGGTTTTTTATCTTTACTATTTCTCTATAACAATTCCTCAAATTCACAATTTGTCATATGATGTATTATTCTTTACACATGTATATAAATGCTCTCCTCTGATTTTTCGGTTTAAAGTATACATTTAGAGGTTCTTAAATATCTTATCCTGGAATGTTAAAGGTTTGGGTTCTCCAATTAAACGTCAACGAGTTTTGTCCCATATTGCAAATTTAAAAGGAGACATTGCTTTACTGCAAGAAATTCATGTAAAAGATACTGAGATAACTAAATTATGTCGTCATTGGGTAGGCCATGTTTTTGCGTCACCTGGTTCAGGGAAGCGTAATGCTGTTGCTATTCTCTGCCATAAACGTTAAGATGTCCAACTCATAAGTCAAGATAATGATTCTGAAGGCAGATGGGTTGCGGTGCCTTTATTGATTAACAAGATTCCTTTAACCATTTTTAATATATACGCTCCCATTCCTCTTTGATGCAATATACTGATGACTATTTAATTTTGGGTGGTGACTGCAACATGATTATGGATCCTTTTATAGATAGAAGGTCTAACTCTAGATTCTCACCTTCTCCCATGCATGCTCAATTTACTTCCACCAGCTCTCTTGTAGACTCCGGGAGACCTTGTCGTCCTACGTTACAGGAATACACATATTACTCACCTGCTCACTCCTCTCAATTCCGGATAGATTATCTCTTTATTTCCAAAGCCCTGACTCAGCACATTACCCACTTTGACATAGGCTCTATTTTAATCTCCGATCATGCCCCAGTCTCCTTAAGTCTAGATTTGCTCCCTCCCATCAAAGGTACTAGGAGGTGGAGGTTCAATAACTCTCTCCTATTTGATTCCAAATTTACATCAGCCTTCCTTGATTTTGCAATCTTATTTTTTGCGGACAATGAATCCCTGCAGTTATCCCCTCAACTTATCTGGGGTTGACGCGCCAGTCTCTCTGCTGCCGGGTGCACATAAAAGGTGCGCTGGGGCATCCGCGCAGCGGGCGCGCCGGCGGCGCGCTCAAGGTGCGCCAAAGGCAAGCCCGTCTGTGCCCGTCGGCGCACGGAGCGCGCCCAGCGCCAGGACCCCTACCCCTTCTGAGGTAACTACTTATACTAGGGAACAGCTGATGGATCTAGACAGGACTCTGTGTAAAGCCCATAAGTTGGTTCTACCTAACAGACGTATAGAAAGGTGGGCCTGTATTAAATGTGCCTACCAGATCAGACGGGACAGAAAGGGCGGCACAGATTCGGATGGTAAACAGAATACTATAGGGACAGATATTTCCTTAGATAAGGTGGGTGTAGCCTGCGCAGAAGACACCTCTAGACATAACTCTCAGACGAATAGTAAGATGGGCCAGTCCCAAACCCTATGCTGTATTCTCTTGGATGTTCGGTCGTTACATAAAAACAAGTATCAGATTGCGGATATGTTTGAAGATACCTCCCCAGACTTAATTTTTTTGACCGAGACCTGGACCGATACTACTTCCGGCCGAGACTGGAATACAGCTCTACCTAATGGCTATGTGGTTTCCGCACAAGATAGAATAGGCAAGAGGGGTGGAGGGATAGCGATCGTGCATCAAGCCCACCTAAAGTTACGAGTTGAAACTTATTTAGACTTACCGGCAGAAGCACTCTATTTCACCATCTATTTAGGGAACTTCTTTAAGTTTGAAGGCCTATTAGTCTATCGTCCACCTGTGCCCAAGACTTCTTTTTCACAAGCACTAATGAATCACCTAGAGTCCCGTTTGGACCCCCACCCTTTCATTCTTCTTGGTGATTTCAACTACTATATGGAACTTGTGAATCATCTAGACTCAGTCAAGCTGCTTGAGAATTTGGCAGCTTTAGGCTTTAACCAAGTAGTCAACGGTTCCACTCATCGGGCGGGCCATACCTTGGATGGTATTTGTGTCAACAATATAGAGCTGGAATTGGTCAATATTGTTGCTCTTCCCTGGTCTGATCATAGCGCAATGAATTTTAATATTAAATCTGGATTACCAATACCTCCACTCTGTCCAAAGCCGGCAAGAATAAAGATTAGACAATGGCCTAAGGTTTGTGCTGATACGTTAATTACTGTACTTGGTCATTCTCATCCTACTTTTAGTAAGGATAATTCGGAGGTGGCTCAGGTCTTCAACGAATGGCTGGCGACAGCAGTCGACGAAGTAGCACCTGAAAAGCTGCTATCCGTTAGAAGATCCAAGCCGTCTGCCCCCTGGTATAGTAGGGAACTTAAGGCCCTAAAGATTGACTGCAGAAGGGCTGAGCGCCTCTGGAGGGTAGACTACAGTGCCGAGAATAAAGCCAGCTATAATGGTGCCCTTTCACTATATAGAAATGCAATAATTGCAGCAAAAAGTCTATTCTATGCAACAAGGATTAGGGAAGCAGGGAATTCAACTAAAGTGCTTTTTAAAACAATAACGGCACTCTCAAAACCTCCTCGGGACAATACATTTGCCCCTGATCAAGTGATGTGCGAAAAACTTGCCTCCTTTTTTCAGGAAAAGGTTCAGCTAATCTACAAAGAATTTATAAATTCGCACCCGGAGCTAGAAAAGCACGGGCAGCTACTGATAAATAGAAGTGAGAGTCACCCTGGTCTAAGGACATTTCCATCAATAACAAGAGAAGAAACTCGTAGACTGATTACCTTAACCAAATCAGGCTCCCCTAGAGACCCCTGCCCCCACTCAATCCTGCACCTCGCTGCCGATGCAATCGCAGGTGAATTATCACCTTTAATTAATCAAGTATTGGAGTCTGGTAGCTACCCTTCAAGTTGGAAGATAGCTACGATTAGACCACTATTGAAGAAACCTACACTGGATCCCCATGTACCAAAGAACTACCGCCCTATTGCGGCATTACCCATTGCAGCCAAAATTCTAGAGAGAGCAGTAAACAGATCTTTGATGGACTATCTAGACTCTCATAATCTGTTAGACTCTACTCAGCATGGTTTTCGTGCACAACATTCGACGGAGTCAGCACTGCTTATGGCAGCAGAGGAGATCCGCAGCATAGTCGATAAGGGAGGCAGGGCGATTCTTGTTTTGTTAGATCTGTCGGCTGCCTTCGACACCGTTAACCATACGGTGTTGATACGAAGGTTACAGGAGATTGGCATTGAGGGTCTAGCGCTGTCCCTTCTCTCTTCTTTTTTGGAAGGAAGGGAGCAAGTGGGATGGCCTGCAGTCTGACAGCTTTCATCTTCCATGTGGGGTTCCGCAGGGCTCAGCGTTGTCACCTATGTTATTTAATATCTACGTGACTCCTCTGGCCAGACTCATCAGGAAGCATGGCTTTGCCTTAGTCTCATATGCGGATGATTCCCAGCTCATAATTTCCACTGTTAAGCAATCCAGCGATACGGCCCTTAAATTTCACAGCTGCCTATCAGAAATTATGACCTGGATGCATGAGAACTTCCTGAAGATTAACACTGAAAATACAGAGATCATTGAGTTCGGCCCGGGGAGTCCCCTGTGGAACAACTCCTGGTGGCCTTCGAGGGCCGGTGAGTGTCCCCGTCCTGTGACTAAGGTGAGAAACCTGGGCGTGCTGTTTGACTGTCAGTTAAACTTCTCGGCCCATGTCAACAGCCTTGTATCATCCTGTTTTTTTCTAATAAAGACCGTGCGCAAGATATTTCCCTTTATTACGCCTGAGTTGCGCAAGACTGTCGTGGTGGCGCTTGTGCTATCCAAGTTGGATTACTGTAATGCCTTACTGTTAGGCATAAATAAGGCGCAGCTTAAGAGGTTGCAGGCTTTGCAAAATGCCGCGGCGAGATTACTTCTGGACATTCCCAGAGATCAATCGATCTCTGCGGGAATCAAAACCCTGCATTGGCTCCCCGTCCAACAACGGATAGATTTTAAGGCCATATGTTTGGTCCATAAGGCTGTCTTTGGAGGTGGAGCCAAGGATATCCAGAAAATACTGATCCCCTACACTCCTAGCCGTGTGCTAAGATCCAGCACTCGTAGCCTCATCCAGGTTAGCAGGATTAGGAAAGCGAGATGGGGAGGTAGAGCCTTTTCAGTCCGTGCTGCTGGACTTTGGAACAGGCTTCCTTGTTCGTTAAAACTAGTAGATAACCATCTACGCTTCAGGAAAGCTTTAAAAACCAGGCTTTTCCAAGGAGCCCTTATCTGAAGACTGTGTTCCCTCTCCGTACTTACCAGCGCCAAGACGCTTTGGCATTCGAGCGCTATATAAGACCTATATCCTATCCTATACCTTTAAAGCTGCCTCTAGAGACTTCATTATTGCATTCGTTGCTCAAAAACGATGCACAGCCTCTCAATCCATACAACTACTTAATACACAAATTAAACAATTGGAACACTCTTATTACTTAACTAAAAATCAATCTGACTTGAATAAACTTATTAAGGCCAAATTCTCCTTTAATAAACTTTCCACTGATTCTGCAAATTTATGTCTGCTTAAATCTAGTGCTAAATATTATAGTGCGCAAAATAAGGCTGGCAATCTTCTTGTCAATTATCTCAAGATTAAAACCGAACACACTAAAATTGAATCTATTATAACTTCCTCTAATATTACAGCCCATAAAGACGAAGATATTCTAGCAGAATTCACCAACTTTTATCAAAAACGTTATACGCCTGAATCCCCCCTCAGCTGACTGACATTACTCATTATTTGTCCTCCATCGCCCCACCCGCCTTTCCGGATGTAGATTTCTCCTCCCTGGAAACTGATATACAAGCTCAAGACATTCTTGAGGCCATTCAGGTACTTAAAAAAGGAAAAGCTCCTGGACCGGATGGCTTTACCGTAGACTTTTACTCACATTTTTCCAACATACTCATTCCCAAATTGCATCAATTATTTTTATTTTTCATAGCATCCCAGAAATCTGAAGGCTCTTTTCAAGAAGCTTTGATTTGTCTTCTCCCAAAGGAAAATAAAGATCACACTTTGTGTAAGAATTATAGACCCATTTCTTTAATTAACTTGGACTATAAAATATTTGCGAAAATTCTAGCACTTTGTTTGGACAACATTTTACCAAAATTAATTGGTAAAGAACAATGCGGTTTTATCAAGGGCCGTCACTTATCCGATAATACCCGTCTCTTCTTGACTGTTCTTAGTAAATCCCATTCTCATAAACAATCATTAGCAGCTGTTGCGCTAGATGCTGAAAAAGCATTCGATAGGGTTAATTGGCAATTTATTTTCTCAACTCTTGCTTGGTTTGGTTTTGGTCCTAAATTTCTTTCTTATATTTCACTACTTTATTCTTTCCCTAGATCCTTTATTCTAGCTAATGGTCTTGTTTCTTCCTCGTTTCCTCTCTTCAGAGGTGTCCGACAAGGATGTCCACTTTCTCCACTTTTATTTATTTTAGCATTAGAAACCTTTCTAACAAAAATTTGTATGAATAATAATATTACTGGTTTTCCATATGGAGATAAACATCTGTAACTTTCTGCATATGCAGACGACATTCTTTTATTTATTTCCAACCCTCAGACTTCTATACCGACCTTTCTATCAGAAGTATCAGATTTTGCGTTGGTTTCTGGATTCAAACTTAATGTGGATAAATGTGAAATCCTCCCTTTAAATAAACACTGTTTCCATGCTGACTTCTTGTCTTCCTCTTTTCATTGGAGTCCAACTAAGATCAAATACTTAGGCTTATGGTTCACACCTTCTATTAAAGATACTGTGTCACTAAATTTAAAAAACCTACAATGAAATCTAACTAATTCTACAACACGTTGGCATCCCTTGTTTTTATCTTGGTGGGGTAGATTGGACTCTATTAAAATGATGTAAGTCCCAATAATTCTATTTTTCTTATCTAATCTCCCAGTCAATATCCCTAAATCCTGTTACAAGAAATCTACTCGATTCTTTCAAAATATTTATGGCAAAACAAAAAGTCTAGGATGTATTTGTCCATGCTTAAACAACCCAAACATTTGGGTGGAGTCAATTTTCCTGATTTCTCCTTATATCATACTTCATTTTTTCTTACTCATTCTTCTTCTCTGTTATCTGAATGTATGACTGATTCCATCTCCCAGCCCTTATGGGTAGCGATTGAATTCTCCTTTTTTCATCCTTTCTCTTTTGAAGAATTTGCATCTTTATCCCATGCTCCAAAGAAATTTTCTCTCCCCATCCTTAAAAATACCTGCAAAGTCTTTCTTCCTCTTATCTTGGATGGTCTGGATGATCGCACACAATTTTTACAATCCCCAATTTGGTATAACCAACACATTAAAATTAGAAATAAAACTCTTTTTTGGAAAGATTGGATTGATCTCGGTCTTAAATGGACTCATCAACTTTTTCAAGATGGAACTTGTATCCCCTTCTCTGTACTTCAATCCTGCTTTTCTCTACCCCTTTCCTTTCATCTCAAATATATGTTACTAAGTACAGCCGCTCAAAATTCTTATGATGCCTTTACACCCTCCTCAATACCTATCAAACCCTCTCTTATCACACTCCCATTTTTACACTCTTCATCCTCTGCATCTCAAACTTATAAGAAATTAAGGGATACCACTAATATTCGTGATAAATCGAAAGTAGAATGTGACTGGGAATCGGACTTGGATGAATCTTTTTCTATTTTAACTTGGAACAAAATTTGGAACAAAATAAGGAGGTCTTCTAGAGCAGGAAATACGACTCAAACTTTGTTTTTTATATATAACAGACTTTTGATCACTCATGCTAAATTACATCATATTGATCCCACTATCCCCTCTACCTGCTGGTCTTGCTCGGCCTCGGTAGCAGACCTTAAACATATGCTATTTACTTGTCCATTTTTGGATCAGAGTGTGGCAACAAATTAACAAAATTTTCCTTTCACATTTTCCTTTTTCTCTTTCCCATATTTTTCTAGGCAGCATCTTAGAGATATGGTCCTCCTCCACTATTAACACATCCATTGTTGATTTACTCATAGCTGTAGCATTCCAACAAATCACTAAGTCATGGAAAAACACTTCAAATGTTTCTTTCCAAGCCTGGTGGTATGGAATTTGTTATAACCACAGATTAGATAGAGCTTATGTTCACCCAATTACACTTGCTATTAGGCGAGATTTATTATGGTCACCTATTACTAATTTCCTGAACGCATCTGCTCAGTCCTTACCTTTACATACTCCTTGCAATGAAGAAGTATCCAAACCCCCTTGAAGCTTGAAATTAAAAATAATTGTTTGTTAACTACTGTGTTTTATATCTTGGTTATATCATAAGTTACTATTTGAGGAATTAATATAAGCTAACTGTTACATTTCGAATACAAGATCAGTTTTATCATTTGCTATTCCCTTCCTCCTCCCTTTCTACCCCCTCCCCCTTCTCTGTTTCTTTCTCCTGTATGAAATATTTACACTATATTATATTTACATACTGTATTCTATTGCTATTATGTTTTATTTTTATATCCAATAAACTCTCTTTTAAAACTTTTTTAAAAAGTCTACAAAGATAAATTTAGAGCACACACAAGGCCATTGATGTAGGTAAGGAAGGTAAGGAAACTGAGGAAGGGATTGGAACATGACAATACAATAATAAAGGTGCGTAAATAGATGGGGAGGAGCCTAGCGCGCAACCAAGATGGCCGCGTAGGTGCGAGGCTCCCGAGGACCTCCGCGACCTCCTGAATAAATCCTGGAAATATCCTGTCCTTGTTAAGGGGACTGTGTCGGGGAACCCGAGCGGAGGCATTACCCGTTTTTTGGGCTCGAATCGGACCCGGAACACCGGTGGGAACATCGACTGAAGGTTGCGGCCTTCTCCTCGCCGGCCCCCCGGATTGGAGTAGTGGCGCGATCCGGGGACAAGGTGAATAACAGCGGCGAGCGGGGCTGGGCGACTCGCGTGCCCCGCACTTTCACTTTCGCTTTTGCGCCCTCCTTGCTCTCCGGCGAGGTCGGGCTGCGGAGCGGGGTGCGGTGGTGTGGCCTTGTCCTGGTGCCCAGCTGACCCGCCGACGGTGGGTCGACCCGCAGCTTTGTGGTCGCCCCCTTGACACCCGTGATCTGGTGTGACGGCCCGTTTGGAGATCTTGGCACGACGGTGGAAGGGCCAGCATGGCCACCAAACAAGATGGCGACCGGGCGAAGGTGAAGACGACCCGCCGTGGTACGGCGCACCAGGCCAATAGTATGGACCGCTACACGCTCCAAAAGGGTTCTCCGGAGACAGCGCGGTCATCCCCGGTGGGCCCGACGGAGGCACCCGCCCATCCAGTGGATCTAACCCTCCGGGACGTCATGGGCGCCATCGCTGAACTGAAGGCCTCAGTGGACCAGCGTTTTGACACCTTGTCGCAAAAAATTGACTCGGTCCTGGTGGATGTGGGACTTGTGAGGGCGGACTTGTCAAAAACGAACGACCGAGTCGACTCCCTGACCCACACCACTACGAGCCTCACGACTGACGTGGTGGCCCTCCAGGAGGAGGTGCGCCGGCTTGGCCAGGCGAGTGCCCTGATGGACCGGCGACTGGAGGATTCCGAGGGTCGCGCCCGGAGGAATAATATCCGCATTATTGGTGTGCCGGAGGGACGTGAGGCGGAGGCGGCGGACCTCTTCGTGGAAGACTTGATCCTGACCCACCTCCAGCCCCGGGGGCTGAGTAAGTTTTTTGCGGTGGAACGTGCCCACCGGGTCCCCGGGGGCCGCCCTAAGACCGGTGCCCCGCCACGGCCCCTTATTGCCCGAATCTTTAATTTTCGGGACCGAGATGCCATCCTCCAGACCTCCAGGCAACAGGGACCGGTCAGGTTGGACAACATGGACGTAAACTTCTACCCAGACTTTACCCCGGCGGTCCAGAAGCAGCGGCAGAGCTTTATTGGCGTCAAACGTCGCTTAAGGGACCTAAATCTTAAGTACTCAATGCTCTTCCCGGCAAAGCTGCGGGTGGAGGTGGATGGTCGCACGCACTTCTTCGACCGGCCCGAGGCGGCTGGGGACTGGTTGGACACCTTGCCTGGGGACCGGGGCCGGGGGGGTGGGGGGAGCGCGGCTGGCGAGGAGGGCCCGCTGGATCAGAATTGAGGGATGACTGTATTGCCTTGCTCGGGACATTGTTCCTTCACCACATACTGCCCCTGTAGGTTCCCCTCCCATGGAGGTCATGTGGGGCCTGCTGGGGGCTTCCCTCCTCCTCTGGGGGACTAGTTAGTATTTAGCTATGGGGCGACAGGCACACTGCACTTTGGGGGGGCTGTCTGGGCTCATGCAGGGGTGCAGGGAGGGGGGAGTTTTGTTGGGACCGGGGGGTGGGGGGGGTGTGTTGTTTGTTTGTACCGCAAGGCAATCCTGCAGCTGTTTTGTTGTCTTTAGACTGCTCGGTGGGGGACGACCGATTGTTTCGACGTATGATGGGGGGTAGGGACTTGACGGTGTTGTCATGGAATGTTAACGGTCTGGGGGATAGGATTAAGCGTGGTGTGGTCCTGCAGTATTTAAAACGTATTTCACCAGATGTTGTCTTTCTGCAAGAGACGCACCTTATAGGTAACACCTTTCATGCAATGAATCGGAGGGGATATCGTTTGGCGGCCCACTCTGGCTTCACCTCGGGCTCGCGGGGGGTGGGTATTATGGTTAGGAACTCGCTCCCGCTGGAGATTGATGAGGTGCACCACGATGAGAGGGGACGTTACACAGCTCTGGCGGGACGTATGGAGGGTAGAGTGTTCAGTTTTGTGTCGGTGTACGTCCCGCCTGGGCTACAGGCCACTACATTTGCGGACCTGGGGCGCCTCCTTCTGGAACTTCCGAGTGGCCTCTTGGTGGTGGGAGGGGACTTTAATGCGGTTGTTTCTGGATCTATGGATCGCCATCCCCCTAGGGACCTCCCCCGGGCACAGGCGTGGCTGCCTGGCCTTTTAGATACACTGGGCCTGGTGGATTGTTGGCGCCTAAAGCATCCCGTATTGCAACAATACACCTTCCACTCGGGGGCCCACGGTAGTCTCTCGCGGCTTGATTACATCCTTGTCCCAGCAGCCCATGCGGGGAGGGTGGGAGAGGTGCGCCATCTGGCACGGGGTATTTCAGACCACTCCCCATTGTTGTTGCATTTCGATGTCATCCCGAGGGGGGATGGCAGGGTGGCCCCGATTAACGCCTGGTATCTGCGCGACCCCACCATTCGTGCCGACTTGATCACATCCTTGCAGCGCTATTTTGAGGAGAATGTGGGGTCGGTCCCATCTGCCCTCTCCCTATGGGAGGCTTTTAAAGTGGTTCTTAGAGGGGAGGCCCTCTCCTTTATTGCCAACGCCCGGCGGCGCGAGCGGGAGGAGGTGACCCGGGTGGAGGCCGAGATTGCGGAATTGGAGGGTGACATGGGGAACGGGGTAACGGACGCCAAGTTACATGTTCTGCAGTTAAAGCAGGCGGCCTACCGGGCCCTCGTTACGGAGGCGGCCAGGGGCCTTGGTAGAGAGCAGCAGGGGCGCTTGTACGATGTGGGTGATAAGGCCGGTAAATTGATTGCGTGGTTGGATAAGAGAGAGAGAGCGAGCCGCGTGGTGCCTTTGATTGAGAGCGTGGATGGTGCGTGTGCCACGGAGCCGGAAGCCATTGTCTCCTGTTTCGCGGATTATTTCCGCGGAGTCTACTCCCCTGTTTCTCCCTGTTCGGAGGCGGACTCCTGTGCCCTGCTTCGGGATATTGCACTCCCCTCCCTTACGGCGGAAGACAGAGACTCGCTGGACGTTCCTCCCACCTCGGACGAAATTGCCTCAGCTATTCGCTCGATTTCATCTGGCAAGGCCATGGGCCCCAATGGCATTCCCATTGAGCTATATAAGCTACGCCCGGATGTGCTGGCGCCCCACCTGCGTGCGATGTTCCTCGCGGCTCACTCGCAGGGCTCCCTCCCGCCGGACCAGCGTCTGGCTACAATTGTGGTAATCCATAAGGAGGGAAAGCCCCGTGAACGGGTCACATCCTATCGGCCGATTTCGCTTTTGAACGCGGAGCCCAAAATCCTCGCCAAGGTGTTGGCTAACCGGTTGGTTGGCGTGGTGGGCGATTTGGTCCACCAAGACCAATCGGGCTTTATCCCGCACCGCAACACGGCGCTTAATCTACGGCGCTTGCACGGCGTGCTTGCGCGTGTTCCATTTGTGCGGGAGCCAGCCATCTTGGCGTCCTTGGACGCCACCATGGCGTTTGATACGCTCGAATGGCCATATCTCTGGGCGATGCTCGCGAAGTTTGGGTTCGGCCCGGGTTTCATCAGCTGGGTCAAATTACTATATTCGGGCCCAATGGCGCAGGTAGTGGTGAACGGGCGTGTGTCGACCCCGTTCGCGCTGGGACGGGGCACGCGACAGGGTTGTCCCCTGTCGCCTCTTCTGTTCGCCCTGGCCCTGGAGCCCCTGGCGGAGTGGCTGCGGTGGCACCCTTCCATCCGTGGTCTCCGCTGGACCCCCGAGCACGAGGACCGTGTGTCCCTCTACGCGGACGATATCCTTTTGTATCTCGCCTCCCCGCGCAAGTCCCTGATCGTCCTAGTTGATGTGTTGCGCTCCTTCGGTCGCAACTCAGGCCTAGTCATTAACTGGGCGAAATCCTGTGTCTACGTACTTTCCGGGGAGGCTCCGGTCCTGCCGCGGGACTGCCCGATCCAGATTGCCTCCCAGGGTTTCCGGTACTTGGGTATATATATCACTCTTGACCCGGAGGCCCGCTATGAGCGGAATCTGCTGCCCCCTCTCCAGCGTTTGAAGGAGGATGTGGTGCGCTGGCGGCGTCTCCCGCTCTCGCCGCTCGGTCGAGCGGCCTTGTTTAAAATGATGTCCTTGCCGCGCTTCCTCTATGCCCTCCAGAACACTATGGACATGGTCCCGGCAAGCTACTTTCGTGAGGTGGAGGGCCTTCAGCGGCGCCTGTTCTGGGACGGGAGGCCGCGTATTGCTCTTGCTAAACTGACGCTCCCGTGGTACGATGGAGGGGTCGCCCTCCCGGACATTAAACGGTATTACTGGGCCTCCCAGCTAGCTGCAATTAATCATGGCCTTTACGGGCCCGCCCTGAACCCGGCATTCGAGATGGACAAGATGCTCCTTCCCGGTGGCGATTACAATCGAGCACTGTACTCTGGCGCGCCCGACTCCCGTCTGACGGGACCGACGCGTGTCATGGTGCGGGTTTGGCACGCGGCTAATGCAGCTATGGGGTGGAAGGACCGTTTGACCCGGGCGTCTCCACTGTATGCCTCCGAGAGGCTGGGCTCCCTGTGGACATCAAAGGGCTTCGAGAAGTGGGACACGATCGGAATCAGCACAGTGGGGGATCTCTGGACGAGGGGGGGATTCAAAACTTTTGAGACGCTGCAGGCGGAGTTCCAGCTGCAGGGCAGTGAGTACTTTCGGTACCTACAGGTCCGCCATGCGCTGGGCTCCGTCTTCCCGGATGTTGCATCCATTCCGGAGTCTTCCCCCCTGGAGGACAGAGTGCTGGATGGCCATGTCCCGGACAGCACGATCTCCCTCATATATAAGAAGCTGATTAATGATAGATCGTGCCTGTTAACTAGTTTACGCGAGGCTTGGGTGGCCGACGGGCTGGAGCTGGACGACGAGGATTGGATGTCCGCGGTGGCCTCTCCAAAAGAGGTGGCCATCCCGGCTCGCCTTCGTTTCGTCCAGCTCAAGATCCTTCACCGGGTCTACGTGACGGGGCCACGGCTTCTACGTATGGGTTTTGCCGTGGACGGACTGTGTAGGCGTGGCTGTGGTGCGTTGGCGACTTTTATGCATATACTGTGGGAGTGCCCGAAGGTGGAGCGATTCTGGCGAGGTGTGCATGAGGTCCTGCGTGTGGTCACGCGTGTAGCGCTGCTGCCTGAAGCGAGGAGGTGCTTGTTGAATGTATGGGAACCGAATGACTATTCGGCTCCGCAGACGCGGTGGGTGACTCTGGGATACATGATAGCGAAACGTGATATTGCTCAATTGTGGGGATCCCAGAGGCCCCCTGCGGTGTCGGCCTGGAAAGAGCACATGGATTGGTGTATGTTCCGTGAAAAGGTGGTGTATGTGGCGAGGGGTAAGCCTGGGGCGTGGGTGAAAATCTGGGGCCCCTGGAACGCCTACCGTGGGGGCATTTGTGAGCCGCCACAGCTGCCGGCTGCCTCGCCTGCTCCGTCTCCCTAGCTGGACCCCCTTGCTTGGCCGCGGGCACGCGGCCCCCCAGTCCTTGATCTCCTCCCATCCCCCTCTTCAGATCTTTCCTGCCAATCTGGATCCCCCACTATGGAGCAAGTGTTGTCACCTTGAATCTTGGGTTGCCTTGCGGTTGTGGTTTTTGTTGTCGTTGTTAGTCTTTAAAATGAAACCGTACTCTGTGGCAGGACGCCGTGAGGCCTGCACCGTTGATTACTCCTGTGTTTCTACTGTGCACCGCTGAGAGACTTTTACTGTCTGTATGTACTATATTTGTGATGCTCTAGCGGCCGGCCGTGCGGTTGTAGGCCCATAACTGTAACCTTTTTATGGATGTAATAAACGGTTTCAAAAAAAAAAAAAAAAAAAAAAAAAAAAAAGGTGCGTAAATATAACATACGGCTTAATTATGTTACATATTTATTCATTTAGGAATGCAAACCAAAGAGACTGAAGAGGCCTTTACAGGGTAGAAGGAGCAGAGGTGATACATGGAGAAATAATATGCAATTTTCTTATTTTTATGGTCCCAACACAAACATGATTAATACGAATATATCATAGAGCATCTATCTATCTATCTATCTATCTATCTATCTATCTATCTATCTATCTATCTATCTATCTATCTATCTATCTATCTATCTATCTATCTATCTATCTATCTATCTATCTATCTATCTATCTATCTATCTATCTATCTGTGTGACAGAGACGTAAATATACATAGGTATATGTGTCATTTATAGCATATATGTTTATATATGAGACAAAGAGATTTGCATAGAACAATTTAATGTTCACTAAAAATTACAGAATCGAAATGAGAATTCAGTTTATCAACCATAGGTTGATGAAAAGTTTAGACAACGTGCTCTGCGTATAAAATATATACATGCGATCAATACCTAATTGTTGTTTAGACTCACGTTATCAACGCCAATGAGATCAAAAGCTGAATCAACCGTGCATGGATTTGAACCTGTGACCGGCAGATCCATCTTATTCCATAGAGCTGTGTAGCCAGCCTTATTTGTGTAGCAATTACCAGGGGCACTCAGAATGGTCTGTCTGTGACTAACGGGAAGAGATGTGCAAACTTTCCAGTAAAAGTGTGGTATCCCCCGATGAGTGACGATTCTGTACGATAAAAATATGGTAGCCCTGCCAATAAGTGATGGGAATGGGCCTAAAGCACTGTAGCCAAGCAGAGAAGTATCGTTATTTTCCACATAAGCCCACGGAAAAGACAGAGTAGTGATTCTCCAATAATTGTATGGTAGTAACCCATGATAAATACAGTCGTCCCACTGAAAAGTATTCGGTCATGTTGACAATTTGGGAGTCCCCTCGAAGTGCTTTGGGTTTTAACAGCATTTCACCGCTTAGCACCAGAGGGTGCTGGCCATGCGGTTCATCCAAATGTACCATCACAGCTGATTCTAGTTCTGTTTAGGGGTGCTAGCATTATCTCAAGCACTTTTGGGTTAGTGGCCCACCTTTCGCAAATTTCATCAGGCCCTCATAATGGGGTATCTTTAATCCCACTCTATTCACACAACTCCACTCCACCCCGCGTCTTATGTTACATGTGTGTTGTGTGACTGGGAATCCATGTGAGTGTTGTCCACAGTGAATGCTGCACAAAAGACAGATCCTCCTCAGGTTGTATTAATTCTCTGTGTGGATGGGACAACACACATGTTGCTGTCCCTGGGGCCTGTATCTCGCAGATCTCCTAGATGTCATGATGGTTGGGGAATACGCATCTTTGTGTCTCAAAAGAAGAAAATGGCTCGCCATATTACTTGAGCTACCCTTGCCCGTGTGTTGTACTGAGTGTTGTCTAACAATGGAGAAAAAAGGAAAGAAGACTGGTGTAAGGTGCTTCGCCAACCTCATCATGGTAAACACAAATTGACCATTTGATGCCAACCACCTTCCTACAACATGTGCCCTGCAAATGTCACATGAAGAAATACCGTAAACATGCACTAGTCTGTGGTTGATTAGCTTCCTAGCAGTGCTCCTAAAGTAGGATAAATACTAGACCCAGTGAGCCAAAAGGGGCACTTCATCTGGACTTCAAAGAGCACCTCTGATTTACCAGCACAGAGGCACGTTTACCAGCAGCAGGACTGTTGCTGTTTTTCCCCATGGCTAAGACCTAGCATGGGACCTCGGGAGAGCTTACAATCATGACTGGCCTCAGATGAAAAGGCTTATATTTTTCGACTATTCCCTTACAAAGTCCAGCTATATTTTCTATTATATTGTAGCTAAGGGACCCTTAATTTAAGAGACCAGTGCATCCTAGCCTAGCAGTAGTCTGCTGCTGGGAAGAGGTGATCCAGGAAGGTTCATGCTGCACTGTCCTCTCAGGGATATCCTACTATACAACATTTTGCTGAAAGTTGGAGTTTCTTGGGGTACAGTGTGGGCGAGATCTACCTTCTCACCTCAATCCCCTGCTCTAGGATGTCATACTTTCAACCAAACATACTGAGGCAGATGTCCAGACATTGCCACAAAGGATATTGTATGCCATATTAGAAATAGTGAATTAGAATGCAAATGACAAAATACTAAAAGAGTTATTTCTTGTAGGCTTCTACAGTGCAGCTTAATGCCAGGAGGTAGAGCAGGCAGAGTGAGGATACCCAGCATCTCTGGTTCGCTCTCTTTTGTTCCATTCCCATGGCCCCAGGTATCCTTCGCATGGTTGTCCGTGGGTTCAGGGAAGTGTGAATATTAGCTTTACTCCTGTTGGAAATGATTACCAGATCAGTGCAAACATGGCACTCCTCCACTTTCAGTCGAACAACTACAAACACCTCAACCTAGACAGTATCTCTACGAAACTACAGCTAAAGCAAAGGCAGAAGGAAAAGCCTCATGTGGTTGGCCTTTCTCTTGTTTGGCTTGGATATGGAATACACACTGAAGATCCACACCAATCCTGCTTCTTACCATCTACAGCTGTGCTCTCAAGTATCCCAGATGCACGAGTGAGAATCCCATGCAGTGAAGGAACTTTCTATGCATTTTGAGAAAGAAAATTCAATTGGATAAGTTACACAAGTAGGAACTGGGAAATTTGGGATCTTTGCTCTACAGTGGGAAAATATCTAAAAGGTAACAGCTGAGCTGAGCTGTTGGTGAAAAACCTTGAAGACTCAATGTGACTGGTAGTGATCTGCAAGCTCGGTTGCCAGGGACCAATGGCATGATGTGTGGTAGCACTCTAGCACTTTAAAGATTCTTACCAACAATGACCTGAGTGGAAATGCATTCCTCTAGGAGTGTCTCACTGGCATTCCTCTAGGAGTTTCTCACTGAGGCTGGAAGCAACTCCTGGGTGCTGCCAGTGGCCCTGTGTCTATCTTCCATCTCCTGCCTGTAAGTGATTTCCAACCAGCTCAAAATGATTGGAGGGAAAAAAACACACTTCATTTGGGCCATCCAGACACCATCACCAGAGATAGTGAAGCGTTTCAGCAATCACAATGAGATAGAGTGATACCTGCTATAAAGCGCTTCAACACCTCATAAGGAGTAGTAAGCATTATATAAATGCAATTACAGTACATTAAAAATCAGAAAATACTGTAATTGTCACTCACAAATCTATGGAGAAGGGCTCAGGGGAGCTGTGCTTTGATATCGCCCCCAAGTGTCACAACATCTTTGATAGAAAAACCCTCTGCAAGTGTTATGTGGACATGAACCTGATCCCTCTGTTAATGTTTCAGGATGATGTGCATTAAATACGCATATCGTTGTTTAACAACAACTGCACATAATTTGTGTGATTGTTGGTTTTCAATTATTTCAGTGTTTTACCTACATTTTAATGAGTCCACACCCTCTCTCTTCCAGGTTTACATTTCTTCTTTTTTTTTTTTTTTTTTTTAATTGTTTTATTTGAATACAGGCTGAAGGATATAGCGTACATTAATACATGTATTTATTTTTACAATCAATAGGTTATTTTGATAAATGGGAAAAAAAAAAAAAAAACAATCCAAAACAGAGGAGAAAGACCACACTATTCCATAAACATACCCCAGTTCTTTTTATATTTCATCAGAGAGCGTGCCCCCCTAAGATTAGCTAATGCTAACTCCATCGAGTGAATCTCGGTTACCAGCGCCCACCAATCCCACACCGTTGGTGGGTCAGGGCGAATCCAAGCTCTGGCAAGAGTTAATTTAGCACAGGACATAAGAATTGAGGCCAGAGCAGGCTGTGAGAGAGAAGTAGGATATATATCTAATAGGACCGAGGCAGCAGAAAATGAAGGCAACTGAATATGTTTAATTTCAAGAACCTTCTGAATATCCCTCCAGTAATCTATAAAAGCGGGGCAAGAAAACAACATATGATCCAAGTCTACTGCATGAACGGAGCATTTAGGGCATTTTGTACGATCATTTAAAGAATTATTAGAGGACCACCTAGAAATAATTTTTGGAGTGTAATATAACATACAGCTCGTTCTAAGTTGTTGTAACCTTAAACTTGAGGATCGTACATTTTCATTAATATTTGAAAAAGATCGTTCTATGTCCTTCGGTGTAATATTAGAGCCTAGTAACCTGCTCCATTTGTCAGCTAGTTTGGAGCAGTCGTTTAATTTAAAACTAGCTAAAAGACTGTAAGTGTTGCTTATTACGGATTTAGTTTCTGTGGAATATAAATGGTTCCATATATCGCTATCAGAGTTCTCCGCGAGATGTTTTTTATTGATCAAATAGTCATGTATCTGTCGATGTTTATATCGCATAGTTTCAGGGAGATCATAAAGCCGTTTTAAGGCATTAAAATCTAGAAACCCTTGCGTGCCATATAGGTCCCCTAATACTCTGATGCCCAGCCTTGCCCAACCGTTATCGCTTTGTTCATAGAAAATTGCTGGAAGCCCAGGGTTACCCCATAGAGGTAATTTTGAGTGAAAAAAAGTGGTTTTACAGTAGGTTAGTATATTGTCCCAAATTTTTTTTAAGTCTCTTGCGGTCTTAAATTTGACTCTTTTAAAGTAGTTGGGGTCGTTAGCTCATAGTAGAAACATATTTGAATCTTGTTTTAGCATAAAGGAATGAAAGAAAAGAGCGCCTCCTCTGTTTAGTAAAGAACGTATGCGTAAAACAAATGTGGACCAAAAATATAACTTGAAATCGGGGAAGTTAAGTCCACCAATGTTCGTGTTATTTTTTTAAAGATTCAACGACCTTCTAGGTTTTTTATAGCCCCAGATGAAACTGCTGAGTACCCCATCAAGTCTTTTAAAGAAGGCGTTGTTTAGGATTAGTGGAATAGAACGAAATAAGTATACAAATTTAGGCAGAACCTTCATTTTAATTAAATTAATTCTTCCGATTATATTCAGAGGAAGCCTATGCCATTTTTTAAGTGTAAGTGTAGTAGATTTAATTAATTCATTATAGTTTATATTATTAATTTCTTGGAGTTTGGCCGTTAATTTGACTCCTAAGTAAGTTAAATTTTTACATATCTCAGGGACCGCAACAGCTGGGATGTAGTTAGCTATGATTTGAGTCTTTTGAATATTAAGCTTGTATCCGGAGACTGTCCCAAATTTCCCGGCCTCAAAAGCAATGCCTTGCAGTGCCTCCACTATGTCTTGTGAATAGACCGCGATGTCATCGGCATATGCTGTTATTTTTAGCTCTTGTGTACCTGATCTAAAGGGAAGGATTTGAGTTTGAAGTTGAAGGGCGGACAAAAATGGTTCAAGCGTGAGAGCAAAAAGGAGGGGAGAGAGGGGGCAACCCTGACGGGTTCCACGTGAGATTGGAAAGTCTGTAGAGGTCAGACCCCCGTAACAGGTACAAGCCGTAGGGTTATCATACAAAGCCTGTATACCTCGTAAGAATTGCCCCCCAAACCCCATTTTGGAGAGGACACACCAAAGATAATCCCATCCCACACGGTCAAAAGCCTTCTCGGCGTCCAGTAAGATCATTCCGAGTGGGGTGGATTCTGTTTCTGCTACATCGAAAGCTGTAATAGCCGTGTTCACGTGTGTGGTTGTGTCCCTCCCGATTAAAAACCCCGTGTTGTTGGGGATTAATTATTTGGGGCAGAATAGGTGATATTCTTAAAGCCAAAATTTTTGCGAATATTTTGGCGTCAGTATTAATTAGAGATATAGGTCGGTATGACCCTCTCTCCTCCTTTGGTTTATCTTTTTTTAAAAAGAAAATTATTTTTGCTTTATTCCATGATTTTGGAGCTTTACCATTATGCCCGACATATTGCATTACCTTCAAAAGAAGGGGGGCCAGTTCACCTAAACATGCTTTGTACAGTTCCAGAGGTATTGTATCTTCCCCCGCCGATTTCCCTATCGGTAGAAGGTCTATTGCTTGACATAATTCTGCCCTGGTTATAACATCCGAGAGTGAATCCATTCTTAAATCAGTCGGCAAATTTGTTGAATATTTGTCCAGATAGTCCCGTATTATTTCTAAATTTGGTGTGCTTTCTGGAGTATATAGAGTTCTATAGTAGTCTGCGAATTGTTCCACTATATCCGTCGGTTGATTATACATTTTGTTGCCACTGCCCCGAATGTTGGTAATCAGTGTTCGAGCTCTATCCTCAGCAGCTTTATAGGCCAGGATTTTGCCAATTTTATCCCCACCTTTGTGTTATTTTAAATTTATGGATATTTGCGCTGGTCTTTTGAATAAATTTAGTTTTGGCTTTGTTTTTGAGTGAGGTAAGTTTGAGACCTATTTCTGTAAATGTTGATGATTTTGATCGCAGTGCAGAAACCAGCAATTCTTCTTGGGTCATTATTTCGGAAACTATCTGGGCGCTGTATTTTTTGCTTTCGGAGTTTTGTCTAATCAGATATGCTTGGGTGAAACCCCTCATGCTAGCCTTGCAGGTGTCCCAAACCGTGATACATGTAGCTGTGTTGATATTGGTTTCCAAAAATTCCGTCAGATGTAATTTGAGCTGAGTCAGATATTGTACGTCTGTGACTAAATACCTAGGGAAGGAGAATGGTCTGGGCGGGGGCCTCCTATGTGATATGGCAATGGCCAGGATTATTGCATTATGGTCTGATGAGATTCGGGGGCATATCTCCATAGTGCTATGTTTTAATAGATTATCACTAGCCAATGCCATGTCCAATCTTGAACAAGATTTATGAGGTGCGGAATAATATGTGTATCCTGGTAGGTTTGGATTTAAATACCGCCAAGCATCTTTAATATTATGGATGCGGCATATTTCAAGAATAGAGGACCTAGTTTTATGCATCCTTTTAAAGCTGCCGAAGCTGGTTGCGTCTATTTTATAATTCATGATGCAGTTGAAATCACCCATAATAATGAGTTCTCCCTCCCAATCCAAAAGTTTAGTGCTCAGCTGATCAAAAATTATCGGTTCGTCTGTGTTGGAACCATACACAACACATAGTACAAATTTGTAGTTCTCATAACTAAACTGAGCGGCTGCCCATCTGCCATTTTTGCAGGAGAAGGTCTGCAATATATCGATTTTAAATCGTTTATCCTTTAGAATCGCAACCCCTCTTATGGGATGATCGAATGTGGAGCAAACCACAGTGTCATAGCCTAGTTGGTTAATTATTTTTTTGTCCTTCCCGACAATGTGTGTTTCTGAAAGAAGGGCGATATGGGGATTATGCAGTTTTAGTTCTGCTGAGATCAATAACGTTTTATTTCTGCTATTCAGCCCGGCTACATTCCAGGCCAAGAGCTTTATCTCATGCATTTGTAAGTAATTGAGAGCTTAGCCGTATTACCGAATGGCTTTATACATTCCCAGTTGCTTATAAATATGGATTGAAAAATAAAACTAATATGTGTACAATGAAATTTATTTGATCAGCCTGTAAACATTTTTTTAATGATTTTAACCCTCCCCAAAACCCCCCACCATCCCCTCCCCCATCCACCCAGGTTCTGCCCCCGAACCGGGGAAGAACCACCCTTGAGTTAAAGCTGCCGCTGGAAAGGGCAGCGCATATAGCGGGTCATCCAGAGGGGCCCCCCAGCTCCACCCTCCCGTAAGTAATAAGTCGGCATCTGTATGTTATATGCCAAAGCTAAGTCTTATCTGTGCCTGTGCTGAAGCTAGAAATATATGCTTCCGCTTCCTTGATATCATTGAAGTAATGAGTGCGGCCGTTCTTAATAACCTTGAGGCAGGCCGGCTCCTGCAAGTATGCCTGGCCACCGCTAGATTTAATGGGATCAATCAATTTGCGAAACTGCCATCGTTTATTCATTGTTTCTTTGCTAAGATCAGATCGAACAAAGAAAGAAAGCTCGCCTAAGGTTATTGGGGCATTGGGTCTTGCTCTCTGCCATACTGCTTGGCGAAGTAAAAAATTTCCAAAACAAATTATAAAAGGACGTGGGTACTGATTATCCCTCTTTCTCATAATCAGAGGGAGACGGTGCGCCCGTTGAATTTGAGAGTCCCAGTCCCAGTCTACAAGGTCCGGAAAATCTTTCTGCAGTAATCCAACAAGATAGGCCCTCGGGTCAGCACCCTCACGACCCTCTGGTATCCCAAAGAGTCTCAAATTGGAGCGTCTTTGCCGATTCTCCAAATCTTCTATCTTTGAGCACAATATCTGCAGTTGAGTATCATGCTTCTCGACAACAGTGGTTATATTTGTATTTGATTCTTCGATCACTACAACTCGTTCTTGGAGTCCAGCAATATCTTGAGATATCCCCCCCAATTTAGCTGCAAGTTCTTCCAGCGAGTTTCGCATTTTGTTGTTATCTTCCCTCAGTTGGATATAATGTTCTTTAGCTTCAACTCGTTGATCGTTCGATAGCCGGAGGATAGTATCTACTGAGGAAGAATCAGACAGCGCCTGGCCTTGTCTCTTTTTGGGGGTATATACGGGGTCCATTTGAGATAGATAAAGAGTACTTGCAGTTGAGATAGGATCCTTGATAGGAGGGGGAAGAGTATGACATATTGGTGTAGGGGTTGTAGTAACGATAGGCTGCAGGATTGTATCTGTCCCCGTTGATGGATTGACCACATATACTTGAGACAATAGCGGTTCTTGTGAAATGGAGCCATCTAATGAAAAATTAAGCGAGACATCATTTTCTGCTATTGATGTAGCAGGGTTATCTGGGGAGGACAGAGTTTCTGTTGTGAAAATAGGTTCGATCGTGCTTGCCCCTGATAGTCTTTGCGTCATGTTTTTAACTATGCTTTTGGCTTCCATCCATTTTCTTAATGGACTTTTGTCCCCGCGTGTCTTCTTTAAGTTCTGAGTATTATTTGTAAGTGATTGATTTGATATAGTGGTTTTAGATCCTTTTTTAGCCCGAAGCTTACTTTTGAGTTTTCGGCCTCTTACTACTCGAGGTTTTATCTTGAGATCCGTGTCCGTATCCGTATAATGGCCATCCATTAGATTCTTACCAACCTCGTCTTCTGATTTGGTCTTATCTTCTACTCCGAGCGCGGTATCCAGGCTCGCAGGAGAACCTAACTCCGTGTCGTTACGGGGTTTAATGGTTTCAGTGACAAGTGCTTCTGCCACGGATGTCCCTGTGTCTTGCGGGAGGCCTTGCGGGCTATCAATGAGCTCTGTAGTGAGTGGTACATCCGAGTGGACGAGGGATACCCCCAGAGAGAGCGGTATCGGGGCTAAGTTTGGATCAGTGTCGGGAGAGGAGATTTCTAGACCATCCGTTGTGGCAACCTCTGTATGTTCACTTATAGAATCAATAGAGATCGTTTGATGTCCTATGGGGGTAATACATGTAAAGGTTTCTGTCTTTTCTTGTTGTTTGGCCCCCTGTGGGTTGTCAGTTTTTACCCCCTCCCCGCTATTCGTAGTTGTAATAGCGGCATTCTGAGTTATAATCTCTAGATTTTGTGGAGAGCTGCTTGTCTTACCTCCTGACTGTGCTCCCACGACCCCTCTTACCGGAGATTTCATTGTTTTTGTGGTGGTTAAGCCTCCATCAGGCCCTTTTCGGAATGATTCAACTAGCAGGGTCGGCGGTCTCAGTAGTACTTGTTTACTTGCACTCCCTTTCGCCTGTAAGGGCTCCGTTACAGCCTTTCTTGTCTCCATGGGAGGGCGTCTGTTGCTTTTTGACGCAGGTTCATCGGCGCTGATTGAGACGTTAGAGAGCTCAGCTGTTGATGTTCCGTTCGTTCCGTTCGCTCATGCATTTGCTGCCGCGGGTCTTGTCGGCTGTTTGTTGTGCCGTGTCGCTCTCTGTGGGTTCTTCGGGGACATCCTCAGCTGCCAGGTAAGAGAAATGAATATAGAGGCGGTATAAGTGCAGTTACTTAGCCGGTCACCTCCCGGGCTCTTTGAAAGTCCTTTTGAAGTTTGTCAGAAGAACCGAGTAACCCTCGGGGAGTTTTGCATTAGCGAGAGCTATCGCCGGCTTCTTCCGCCTCAGCCTCCAGCGCTGTGTCTTTGTGTTGATGTATCCCACTGCGAGTCTGGTTAGATTCTTTTCGTCGAGGAGCCTCGTAGTCTGCTCGTAGTTGGCAAAAGTCTTTAAAATTCGTTATACCCATGAAAAAACGCCGACCATTAATATCGTTAATGTCATTTTCGCCGGGGAGGGTAGAATGGGGGAGAAGCCTCCGGACGAGCTGCTCAGCTCAGATCCTCACTCCGCCATCTTGGCAACCGATACCTTGAACATGAACCATCTGATTACAGGTTTACATTTCTTCTTAACGCTAACCTAGCCTTGTTTCCTAAATATTTACAACTCCTTTTATCACTATTGCAAATATGAAAAGGATCGAACACTCCCCTTGAAAATACACCCTAAAACCTCATTGTTTACAAAGATTGGACATCTAACATGCACTGGCAACGCCAATAAGTCTCACTTTAATGTGCTAATGTAGGCAAACACAGCCATGATATAATATTGAAGAAATGGTTTCCTAATAGTTTACAGAATTCTTCTATAGAGGTTCTGCAACTGCTTCATTTTTTGAAGTCATTCCAGAATCAAGAACACATCTTACGTTGCCCCACATTTTTGCTCTTCCCCTGTAGTCAACAATCAAATTCATTAGGTTTTAGGTACGGGTTGGTATGTCCCAGGAGGATTGTTATTAGGTGGGGCACCTTTTAGTGAACATCAATAGGAAATTACACACCAGGGAATTAACTACTCCACAATCAAGAGAGAGTGTCTAGCCATCACGTGGGTGGTGGATCCTTAAATAATACATGCTGGGCAATTCATTCATGCTGTACACTGACCATGCGCTTCTCACTTGGATGGCTCAGAATAAAGATATGAATCTCTGGATACTAAGGTAGGCCCTTGCCTTGCAGCCTTTAACATTCAAACCCTTCATCATCCTGGATCTCTCTTGACTAAAAATGACTTTCTGTCCAGATTTCAATCAGTAGAGATGCTTACGGGCCAGGTAGGTAGCCAAGAGCCCACATATCGACTAGAAGAGAGAACAGACTTGCCACAAAGGAGATTCACCCCTTTAAAACTGGCAACATGCAGAGCCGAGACACATAGCCTGGTTCTGAGCCTTCCTCTGTAACATTTCCACAGAAGAGGAAGGCTCTTAGGAAAATAATCAATATTCTATTACACCAAACTTGTAAGAAAGGCAGTCCCCAGAAGACTAGCTGAGCACCGCCGAATAGGGAATCTGGGGAGGGTATTTGACTTAACTTATGTAGGGAGCACCAACAGATGGTGAATGGATGTGGAAAAAACACTAGTGTGCTATATTCTCTTCCTTGCACTTAATGGTTGTACTACGTTTACAGGAAGTGAGAAAAACAGTGGTGAACAGTAAACCCTTCCTTAGGGTGGAACAGTAGCACTGCTTTAAGTAGGGTGACCAACTGGCATTGGTGCAAATTCAGGACGGTGAGTGTAAAAATTCAGGACAAAGGGTCAAAATTCAGGACACAAATTCAGGACAGGAGGTCAAAATTCAGGGCAAACCTTCAGGACAATAGGTAAGTTTTACAGACACATCAGAGGAGGTCGCACAATAGTATATAAGTAAGCCCAGCCATATCAAAACATATTCAACCATTTGCAAACCTATCCATCATGTATCCTTCCATCTATCATTTCACTCATCCATCCTTTCACTCATCTATCCATTATCCATCCATCCACCTTTTCACCCTATCCATCCGTACACTCATCCATCCACTCTTCTACCCATCCATCCATTCACTCATCCATCCAGCCATTTACCCCTACACCCATTCAGCCATCCTTTAACTTACTCATCCGTCCATCCACCCAGTCACTCATCCTTCCACCCATCCACCCTTTCAGTCATCCATCCATCCTCCCTTTCTCTCTCCATCGACCCTTTCACTTAGCCATCCTTCCTTCCATCCACCCACCCATCCATCTACTCATCCACTCATGAATCCATCTATTGACCCTATCACTCATCCATCCTTTCTCTCTTCCATTTATACTTTCACCCGTTCACTCATCTATTCATCCTTTTGTCCATCTACCCTCCCTTTCACTCACTCATCCATCCTTACATCCACCCTTTCACTCATCCGTCCATCCATTCACCCTTGCACTTATCAATTCATCAATCCAATCATCCTTTCACTCATCCATCCACCCTTTTACCCATCCAGCTACCCTTCCACCCATACATCCAGCTATTTACCTTTTCTCTCATCCATCCTTCCACTCACTCATCAATCCATCCATCCTCTCTCATTATCCATCTATTCAATCTTTCATTCATCCATTCACCCTTTCACTAATTCATCCAGCCATCCAGCCATCCACCCATCCCTTCACTTACTCACTCGCCCACCTTTTCATATTAATTTTGAGCTGAGCCTTTTTGAGAAGAGGCCCATCAAGAACTTCACCCTCGCTGCAGGAGCCATTCCAGGACTGGGACAGAAGCCACTCATGGCGGAGACAGGATCCACCACAGGGGGGACAGGAGCCATCACAGCCGGTGGGGACAGGAGCCACCACATGGGGGGACATGAGCCATCACTGGGGGGGGGGCAGGACCCATCACAGGAGGGGGAACAGGATCCACCACGGTGGGCACAGGGGTGGGCATGCAGTATTCTAGTATCATCTTGGTCTCTTCCAGGGTTGGGTAGGGCTCCTCACCCCCTCCTGGACAAGACAACGAGAAGACAGGCTCTCTTTCCAAAATGTTAGTTTTGCCATCCCCCACTGTGATGTACAGTACTTAAAGGAGATACTCCAAGAGAACTGATTTAACTGATTATCCTCCATACTTTGTTAATCAGTGTGGGTGCGATTGTGCCATTTCTTTATTTTATTACATTATAGACTGCATGTTTGAACAACCGAGGTATGCTTACAATTTATTGACAGTAATTAAGCTCTGTGAAGAGAACCACGTGCTGCCTGGGGTAATCAGGGCTGGTTCTAGGATGTTTTGGACCCTGGGCAGAAAGGGAATGTGTGAGTCCCCTCTAAATTGCAGAGACATGACGCATTCAGGGCTGTTTGCATCTGAATATATGCCCCTGCTCTGGAAGCTGCAGCCCCTCCCTCTCAGTCACCTTCAAGCACCTCTTAACAGCTCATCAAGGGTGGAAGGTGTGAGGGTTGCCATCCCGCTGTGCCTCTCCAATGCTGCTGGGTATCTGAGATTTGGTATTGCATGGAGTCTGTTACACTCGACCTCAACATCATCGGAGTCAAGAAGGGAGGTGGGTGGAAGCTGTGCCTGCTTTAGGGTGGTGCAACCGGTGCTCGGTTAAAATTACGGACAAATGGCGGCCGTTAAAGAATCTTTCACGGACAACGGACAGATGGCCGAAATTACAGACTGTCCGTGAAATTTACGGACGGTTGGTCACCCTAGCTTTAAGATGACTGGAAATGAGGACTATCAATAGCCTAACTAGTACTTATACTGGCAAGGTTTCCCAAAGGGTGATTCGCCTATAAGAGTTCTGGAGACCTGAGAAATTAGGAGACAATACCAACAAGGAAGAAAAGAATTCACTGCCATTACCCGCAGCGTTATTAATCATATATGCCCCATAAATCAATACACCCATGTCCACTGTATATTAACCTTGTCCAACCCTTCTTACACTACTAGATATATGTTGTTATTAAGCGTTCCAAGATTTAACAGGAGCAGCATCAAAGTAACAGTGGTATAAGTTTGAACATATTTAATGAATCATGCAGCACTTATATTAATGCAACTGGTTTCATAGTTTCTACAAAAGAACTGCATTTAAGAAGGACCACAATGGAACATATATGAAGCAACATAGAGGAAGGACTTCAGCGGCCAGCAATATTGCAGAGGAGACAGATACAAGCAGTCACAATTGTTTACAGAACCAGTGACAGATGAAGACTCAAGTGACACATAAAACCAGAAACAACGAAGAAGGACCATAATGTCACATACATCAGTGATATAGAAGAAGGAACACAATGGTACATAAATCATTGTGAAAAGAAGCCGGCAGATCCAAACCAGGAAATGAAGTGAGGCCTGAGGAAAGAAATGACAATGCTCACCAAGAAAATAATGTAACTGCTGGTTAATATTTCAAAAGTTGTATTTTTAAGGAGCAGTTCTCTGTGACTATTCCCCAGGCATCAGATTGGGCACAGAAAAATCTACAGAAGTACATCTGCACTTCTATAGGTGCCACAGTGAGGCTCCACACTGGTTTTGTTCTGCTCTGGAACTGACAAATGAAGCCACATATAAGCACCTCTTATGCACTCTAACGACGCAAAGCCCTTCAGCAAAATGGTGCATATCTCTAGATTGAGACCTTTTTAGATGTAAATCAATCCATTACTAACAGCATGGAGGTGGGAGGGCAGTGAGGAACCTTTGGTTAGATAGAGTGGCATCCAGAAAGAACATTAACAAATGTTAAGTGACTTGTTCTGATGGATACTTTGAACCACAGGCTACTCACCTTATGAATAGATACCAAAGCTTTACCTCTAAAAGTAGTGGGTCTATAGAATGGCTGAAAGCCCAAAAAGTCCTGCAAGGCCGAATGGTAAAAATGCACGTCCCTACAGACCTGTCTGTCAAGACAGTAGTGCTTTGTGAATGTGTGAACTGATGACCAAGTAGCAGCCTAACAGTTATCCAGAATGGACCCTCTGAATGCCAATAAAGAAGTAGCAGCCTTTGATCAACTGGGTTGGGCCCGTAATGCTTGGGAGGGTTGATTTATAGCTAGTGCGTAGCAGATTTTCCACTTAGAGATGGTGCTTGTCTGCACTGCCTTGCTCCTCTTTGCCCCCGAGAAACGCAATAAAAGCTGATCGTCCACCTTATGGTCACTGGTACCATCAATGAAAAAACTGATGGCTCTTTTGAGATCCAATTGGTGCAGTACCTCCTCTTTTAAGGGATGAGATGGAGCAAAGAATGCTGGCTGGGTGATACGTAAAGGTGTTATTACTTTTGGCAGATAGGAGCTTGAGTTGTCAATATAAGTTTGTCTGTAAAACACGTTGTACAAGGCAGCTGGACTGAAAGTGCATGCGGCACACTTGAGCAACGAGATGATATTTTTGTGACTAACAGTTTTCGGAATCAATCAAGAGGCAAAGTGGACAACTGTGCTTTGGCTAAAAAGGGGTGCACATCAGAAAAGTGAGAACCAAATTGAAGCCCCACAGTGGCCTCACAAAGGGTTTTAGTGGTAACCTTTGTTGTAAACAATTAAGAAATCTCCTCACAGAGGATTATTTGAGTATAGAAGGCTGATCCATAAAATGCAAAAGAGCCAAAAGAGGCAAAAAGTACCCTTTAACAGGGCCCAGCACAAGTCCTCACTGGGACAAAAGATGAAGTAAACAACAAAACATCCAACAGTTTGGACTGTAATGGTTCCATTTGGAGGTTGCTGCACTAATTTACAAACTGTTTCCAGCACCAGGCATCGTCTGACTTCATGGATAGACATCTAGCTACCAAGATAACATCAACAACGTGAGGAGGGAGCTCAAATGGAATCAACTACCGTCGTTCAATCTCCACTTATGGAGGGCAGGTTGTGCAGCCCTGAGTGTAAGTACCTGCCCTGCTACTGCAACAGAAGATCCTACCAAGGTGACAGCTTTATCGGAGGAGCTCATTCCAAGGAGTTCTGGATATCACACTCTCCTGGCCCAATATAGAGCCACTAAGATGACTTGGGCCTTGTTGGTTCCGTTATTCTTCAGAAATTAAGCCATGGGAGGCACCGGCAGGAAGACATACTGGAGTCCCAAGCTCCACTCTGGGTGGATTGCGTCTCTAAGTGAGAGCCTTCTTGGGAAATCCAGAGCACAATAGTGATGACACTGCACATTCTCAGCAGTGGCAAAAAGGTGGAGATAGGGTTCTCCCATTTGCTGGAAGATACTCCTCAAGTTTAACTGCCATTCATGATATGCTAATTGCCGGTGGCTGAGATTGTCTGCCCTGGCATTTAAAAATCCCGCTAGGCGGTTCACAATCAGGGAAATGTCTAAAGATTCAGGAAGTTCCAGAAAAGTAGAGCCTCATGGCACAGGTCCCAAGACCTCACCCTGCCCTGCCTGTTGCAGTACCACATGGTGGGGGTGTTTTTTGTGAGAACCTGTACCACCCTTCCTTTGACAGCTGGCAGGAAAGCCTTCATCGCCAACCAGATTGCCTTCAACTCAGACTGGTGTGGAATTGGGTTTGCACTGGAGACCAGAGTCCTCTGATCTCCATCTCTCTCAGATGCCCTCCCCAACCTGCAGCAATGCATCCATCACCACTGTCAGCTCTGGTTGGGGTAAGGAGAGGCATCTGCCACTGGCCTAATCACAGTTGAGCAGCCACTAGTGCAGATACTTTGCTGTCTTCTCCAAAACCTGGATGGATTCTGTAAGGTTCCCCTGGTGCTGCACCCACATGGGACTTGAGATGCCACTACAGAGCGCCATATGCCATCTGACATGTTCAATCAGCAGGATGCAGGAGGGCAACAGTCCCTCCAAGTCATTCTCACTGAGATCAAGGGCAGAGGCTGAAACACTCCGTCATAGCGCTAATGTCCTGGACTGTCCACTTCACATGGGAAACCTCCCCATATTTAGGATGTCTTCGATGAACAGGAGCATCGGAGAAGGAGTTAGGTGTGACTTTGTCACATTAATAGTGAACCCTAATGATGTTAGAAGGTTTGCCACTGTTTGGCGGTGGTCCACTACTGCCTGGGGTGAGCCTACCTTCAACAGCGGCGAAGAGTTGGCCTAACGGCTAGGGCGGTCGACCTTGAGTCTGGGGAACTGGGTTCGAGTCTCGGCAATGACGCTGAACATCCTGTGATTCTGGGCAAATCACTTAATATCTGCATGCCTAACAATTTTTTTTATTTTTTTAAGTGTCCTCTTGTAATGCAACTGGTGCTATGTGAAGCGCTCTGATACCCGATCCGGGTCTAGTTCGCGCTATATAAAACTCTGTGTAAAAAAGAAAAACAGCCCGTTATCAAGGTAGGGGAAGACTGGAACACCCGTCCCCACATCTCTGAACGTGTGCTGTGACCACTGCCATCACTTTCATGAACACCCAATGAGCACTGGTGGGCCAAAAGGAGCAGCATAAAATGAAAATGCTCCTGGGCCACTGTGAAGTGCAGATAATGTTTGTAGACCTGCAGGACAGGAATATGGAAATAAGCATCCTGCAAGTCCAATGCTACTTTCCAGTCTCCAGGACCATGGGCAGACAGAACCTGGGCTTGTGTAAGCATCTTGAATTGGTCCTTTTCCAGGAAGGAGTTGAGAGGGTCAAGATCTAAAATAGAATGAAGGTCTCTGTTTTTCTTCAGCAGAAGGAAGTAGTGGGAGTAACAACCAGTTCCTACTTCAGAGGGTGAAAGCCTCTCTATGGCCACTTTGGCCAAAAGAGCTTGCTCTTTCTGCTGCAAATTGGGTATGTGGTCTCCATCAGTCGCTCTGATGGGGGTGGAAGGTGTGTCAGTGTGGAAAGAAATGGAAGGGCATTGCACATTATACAATTTGGAGGAGTAATCTGCCAAAAGTAATATATTGCCACCCCTGGAAAATATGGCGGATCCTGCTTCCAACAGGGTGGCGATGTGCTGGAAAGCACACATTAAAGCAGTTTTGAAGCTGTAGTTTGTGGAGGGGTGGGGGACAGAGATGTACATTGTTTCTAATGTCTTTAGCATTGTCTTTGAGAGTTGCTGCCTCAACCTGGAAAGGAATGAGGAGCTTACTGTGCTGGTGACAGGGTTTGGATTTGTCAATATTCCAAAACCCTGGCAAAAATGCGAAAGGGGGGGAATTGCTGAGGAAACTGTCAAGCGGGTGTGAAGAGACCCAGTGAGCAAGATGTGGCACAACTATCTTTGAATCACTCTAGGGCTGAATCGCCTTCTCACTGAAGGGGAAGGAATCATCAAATAGCATATACATAAAGAATGCCTGGACATCCCCTGATGAGCGTGTGCATCCTATCCAAGTGTGGCACCAAAGTATCACACTTGTGCCAATTGACAGAACAAAGCGATCAGGTGTGTAAAATTTTGCTCCAACCCTGCCATCCTGAAAAATTAAGGCTACATATGCCCGTAGTTAATCTGCGAGCACTAGTAACATCTGATCAGTCCTGCCCCATTGTGCATGGGTGTATCGACTAAGTAAATATCTAGCATTTACTGAATGTAGGGCAAAGCTGGTGGAAGATAAAATGCCCTGGCCAAATGCTTCTATACATTTGGATTCACGGTCAGGACAGGTCTTAGGAAAGGCGGTTGACCTTACGGGTGGATACTTGAACCACCAAGCTCTCGGGCATTGGATGCTGCGTAAGAAGTTCAGGGTGCCCTGGAGCTAGTCTGTAGCGAAAATCAACCTGTCTGTTGACTACAGGGCCAGAATAAGGCTTTGCCTCAGTACCCAAGAGCATATCTGTAAGACCTCCATTAAATGTCAGGAGAGGTTCAGTATGCACCTGGCCAGGCTGTAGCACCTATGTAAGGACATTGGTTTTAACCTTCAAAGTCAGGAGTTGCAGGTCACGGACCTCTGTAGTACTTCTGATCACTACTGCAAAACATGTACTCTGTTCTGTGGCAGGACCAGCAGAAGAAACTAACACTGCATCTGGTGAATGGTCCAGACCACTGGCATCCTTTAGGTCTTTGCTCTATTTGTCCTCATCATATTGTGGGACAAATTTGTCCCCATTGTCTCCGAAATTCTGTCTGTCACTTGAATCAGAGCCACAGATTTGGTGTATCGTCTGAGTGTGACTGCGTGGTAAATGCACTGTGTCAGAGTTGGAAGATTGCCAAAATCTGTGCCCCTATGGATTTGGAGCGTGGCATGGATTCGGCTTGGAGTCGGAAAGCACTATAGGTTGTGGATCCTCCTCTGGAGCAGGCGTTGATGTAGAAGGAACCGGCACAGAATGTGGCAATGGGACCGAAGCTGGTGTGGTTCCTGAGGCAGATTCAAGAGGCACAGATGGTGCTGAGGGTAAAATTGCCAGCAGGAGTCTGACTAAAGGACCAGCCGAATCCCTGGGGCCAGAGGGAACTGGAAGCATGGTGAAAATGCACAGCATCGCCTCCCTAAATGCTGCGACAATACCAACGGACCCAGAATGTCATGGAGCATTGGGACCTGGTTCAGGATCATCTCCTTACGAGTTCAGGTGTCAAGCTGATGCCCTTGCGCCTTCTCTGAAGATTGAAAATGACAGGTAAGGGACAGATTCCCGTTTGGACTTCTTGTGCTTCTTCTTTGACATACCGAACACTTTGAACACAACCAAGATCTGCTACAGGAACGGGATCTTTCTATCGGCTTCGTATGGTCATGGAAAGAAGACTTATGGTGTTTAATGATGTAGAGCTTCAGTTCGCTATACTTCCGGTTAATATAAGTGCTGTTATTGCAGGTTCTGGAGTCATGTTCTGACCGCGAGCACCAAAAGCATACCTGTCACTTTAGTAGTGGCCATTTCCTTGCAGACTGTTAAAATATTCAGGAGAAAAAAAATCTGGTTGCAGACAAACGGAGTGGCACTCCACATCTGCGTCAGAAGGCACAGAAAGAATGGAACCGACGTCAGCGCGCATGGTTGGCGCTTATATGTGGCTCTGTTAGAAAAGGAGCAGAATCTATGGTTAGAAGTATCCATCTGATTAGCATATACAGCCAGCAGCACCATAGAAAGGCCACAATCCCACATACAATCTGCAATATAGGAAAAGGACAACAATGGCACAACTGTACCAGAGAAGAAGGCTCACAGTGGCAGACACAATGGGAGACATACCCATCAACATAGAAGGTGGGGTGGGCAGAATTGGTGGAATTTCATTCCACAGAATTATATTAGAACTCCATGAGATTCCACAGAATTTTGCAAAGGGGCAGAGTGGGCATCGCTTTGTGCAGTACATACCCCTCGGTTCCCTTACATAAGTATGCAAGAGCAACAAGGTGTATCCACTCCAGTGCATACCACTCAGCACCCTTACATATTTATGTAAGGGCACCAAGGGGTATGCACTGAAGTGCAGTGCACTGCCTACCCCTAGGTGCCTTTACGTAAGTATGTAAGGCCACACCGAGAGGTATCCACTCCAGTGCATACTACTCAGTGCCCTTATATACTTATGTAAGGGCACCGAGGGGTATCCACTTCAGTGCATACCACTCAGCACCCATACATTGCGGTGCAGTGGTTTAAAGAGGGCTGGAATGGGGAGCAGTCCCTCAATGTTTAAAAACCACTGCAAATTAAACTTTATTTTCAGTGGTTGTTTTTAAACACAAAGGGACTGCACCCTCTTTCAGCCCTGTTATAATAAAAACCACTGTAGATGAATTTCACCCGCGGATTGGCAGAATTTAATCAGTAACTCCACATTGCAAGACTAATAAGGAACTACTAAATTCCTCCAATTCCGCAGACGGAACGAAAATTCTGCCTACCCTAATGGAAGAACTAAATGGGCACATACAGCCACCAACACTAAAAAACATGATAATGGCACATATAGCTAGCAATATAAAAGAAGGACTACAATGCCATATACAATCTTTGTGAGGTGCACACTCACAAGGGAATGATGTTGAAGCCTTCTTTTCATACTTGCTTAGTCTTCACTAAGTGGTCTCTGTCACATACTGAAAACAAAGCACCTGATGAGCTGCAGTGGAAGCACTTACGAGGAAGTGGTATGATACGCCACGCAGCAATACCATGAGGTGAGGAAGGTTTACTTCTCTGAAGCCCACTGTATTTATATTTTAGAATAAAAAGCACTGGGATAGAGCTGCGATGTCAAGCCAGACCTAAAAAATGGGCATCTTGTCAAATGAGGAAGACAATGGGCTTCTTAAGCTTACAACACTAATACATGGCTGAAGGTCCACCACTACGGTGGAGAACTCTACATCCATTCTTTAGCACAGCACCCACCAGCTAAAGTGAACAAACTCTGGATCAATGACTCAGCACACAGTTCCATTCCCAGAGCAGGCTTTGAAATAATATTTTCCAACACAACACAACTTCAAGGAACCCCCCTGCATAAAGCATTCTGTGTTTGTCCATGCAATCACCCACAGAACCTTGACACCGATCGGGTTCACGGTCCTGGTGAATGTTATGGATTTTATGTCCGGACCGGAGGCTAGCATTGTGTATGGCCTCCTTAATACCACAAACTCAAAGCATGCTTTATGAAGAGCATAACAGGACAAGGATTGGCCACAACTGTATAATAACCAACTGCATTCTAGAGGCGCCCTTTCTGACTGCTGCTACTCAAACATCTTAGTATCCTATTGCTGGCCTTTATTTTAAACAAGTAAGACAATAGTCTCTGTAATTCTGAATGCTATGGTAACGTATTGGATTCTTGGTTACTACAGAAGAAGAAATCATTTAAAGTGTATAATATGTATTTGAGATATATTTCAAATGCCCGTTAGTAAATTCACTAGATATGAGGCAAAGAATCTATTTTGGTACTCAGAGGTTATTACTTTGGATCAGTTCTTTTTCTTTGCAGTTATCAGCTGTTACTTTTAAATATTTTGCATCATCGTGAAAGTGTCGTAGCATACCATGTACCATATGGGGGGTGCATGCCAAATGGCTTCCACGGGTTTAGGAGGGCCATACGACAGCAGCGCCACAGATTTCTAGGAGATCTTCACTCATGCCAAGTGCTCGTGGGCTTTGCCAGTTGCAGGAGGGTCATACACATGCAGTGGTTAATTTGTAAAAAAACAAGTTAAGGGGCTCTCATCGGGAGGCAGATAGTACCAGCCCTTTCTCCTGTAGGCATTAGCCTAAAACAGAACCAAATACTAACCATTAAAGTGGGGAGAGGATGTGGTGTAATGGCCAGAGCTGCCGACTTTGGAGCTGGGAAACTAGGTTTGAGCCTCGATGTCGGCTCAACATCCTGTGTTTCTAGGCAAATCACTTAATCTCTTCGTAAATGGATGTGTCAGTGTTGCTGAGTACTGGAAGCCACCAGCTCAAATTAAGCACTGCATACAAGTGCTGCTTCTTGCTGACACAGAAGAGGTATATGCATATCTTTTTCTTCTCTTTAGCATATGCATTAACTCTGAATTCTCCGAATTAGCGCATGGTTTAGTGACAGCAGAGCTCTGAAAACAGGGAAGTAATTGCTTTTTTATGTTTCCGAGCTATATTGTCAGCAGCACATGCACTAACACAGAGCTTATTCGAGTTAATGTATGTGCTGTAGATGGGAAAAAGAAATGCGCAGAGGCCTTCTGTGTCGATGCAGTGCAAATAGGGGGATCATGATACAGCCTAGCCTTTGATGCATGCAGGCCTTGTATTGCACCTTAGGAAAGCCGCAAATCATCACACTGCCACACGCAACATTAATGTTTGTTTACACGTGCATGAGATCTCACTTTTAGGCACGAGCACCACAAATTAAAGAAACTATTTGCTTTTAATACCTGCATACAATCTTAACTTCTTCTTAGTGTACCCCATAAATTCAAACAATGTATTTCCATTTAGCAATATACTGTGATGTGCTGTACTTAATGTTTGTACCGGTTAATGATCAGTGCAGACTGTCAGTTAGCAGGCGGCGAATCAACAATATATTTCTAAAATATTTGTGGCAGGAGTAAACTTAATAATTTTTACCATATTGTAGTGCCATTTTGCCCCTAAAAAGTTGCCAAATGGGACTCAATGATGACACCTAGGAGAAGGGCAGTAATATTGGTACTGCCCTCCTCCCACATCTTGAAGGTTTCACAATAAAATTATTTTGATTGTACACATGTATGTATGCATGTATGTGGTATTTCTATAGCCCAAACCTAGCCAAAAGGCGGTGGAATGCTCTACTGGGCCAAAGGCAAGCAAATAAAGAATAGGTAATAGGAGAGGTAGCTGGTTTGTGGACTGTAAATGCATTGAGTGTTCATTAAGGAGACACGTCTTCAACTTTTATTCTAAATTGGAACAGCAATGAGGGGTCCTGATGGATATGGGGATTTTTTCGAGATCATGGGTGCAAACATGTCAATAGGCCTGCTGCCTTGATTTTTCTTTTTTACACTTGTTAGTCTGCAGTCTGAGGGTATCCTAGCTGCAGGTGTGCCTAGAAGCACTAGGCATGCTAATATTGTCTCCAAGATCAGCGGCGATGTTGGTTGTGGAGGATTTGTAAATAAGCGGCTGGTGTTGAAGATATTGCACTCTAGCAGGGGGAGCCCAGAGAGTTCCATCAGGATGAGTGGATGTGATCATATTTCTTCAGGCCCTGGATGATACATGCTCGGCAGGGATGCTCTTATGCTCTTAAGGGTTGATAGTGTGGTGTCTGGGAGGCCATGGACTAGAGTGTCATCGCCAACATCAAGCGATAACACTGTAGCTATTAACTCGTCTTTGGAGAGGAGTGAGAGCATTTTCGCACACATGGAAAACCGGTCGCAATAAAGGACAGGAAGTAACAGGGTTTACTTACGCTGCGAGTGGCAGGTAGGGAGGCTAGCATTCTGAGAACAGTGGGCATTAGGAAGCCATATCTGGATAGAGGAAACTGGGAGCACGGCTATTCTTCGCATAAGACAGAAATAAGTTGAAAAACTGGACGAATATCATAAGATTTGAAATACAGTGACAGGACTGTAAACTAGCAGGTGCCGGCTCCCCTGTAATATTCTATTTCTCAGAAGAAGCAAATATATTCAGTGGAATTTTCCTGAGATATGAATTCCATTGATTATTATTATGGGAGGGGGCATTGTGAGTGATGGAGTGATTATGATACCCCCCCATTGTCTAGCTGGGTGGATAGGAAGTCATATATATATATGCGTGTTTGGTCCTGAAGAAGGTGGTACAAAGTATGAAAACCCACTGAAACGTGCAGTGACAATTTTAACCCAGTTTGGGACACCATAACGGAAGGCGAAGGAAGAACGGACCCTGTTGTATTGGTGTACAGGTAGCTCCGAACTGTGAGTTTTGTAGTATGCTTGAGGTATGGTATGCATTGGTTGGCAGGTATGAGTGGGAGACAGGTATGAGTGGGGGTGCAATATTTTAAATATTGTTGACATTGTACAGTTTTCTGCAAATTCTGTAAAATGTTTGTATGAGTTCTAATAATTAAGAAAATACGTCCAAACATGCTGTGTATGTGCTAATGTTTTTTGATATAATGAGCAGATGGAGAAAAAAATCACAATATGAATTTTTGGTGAAAAGTCAATAGTGTAACTTTAAAATAAACCTTTTATAAAAAAGATGTAAGTTTGTCGTTTGGGTGTGTCCACTTGAGATTTATTTCCATTGAAAGATAGATATAGGTTTAGTAGGATTGTTTGTATTCTTTATATTGGTATTTGCCCCGATCACGAACCTAAATTATATTGTTTCTCGGTGGGGTACTCCTTTTTCTTAATAGCTAAAGTGTTTTCGCCACTTCTGAAGTCATTTTTTGGCAAAATGCTTTCACTTTCTTAATTGGACCCATAGAGCATGTGTTATGTAGAATGCTCCAGAATTTCTCCAATGGAGAAACATTTGGGTGTGGGATGGTTGAACTAATAACTCTTGCTGCTACTATCAGTAGGACCTAATGAGACTTAGGACTTAATTTTGACCCCTGCCCAAGCTGCAGAGGGCAGGAATATAGGAAGGACCAGCAGCTTCCTACTACTGGCGGTGAATTTCTGACAGAAGAGCTTTCAGAACATGACTAGGGGACTGTCATCAGAAATATAATGCCAGGTGGCCACCATGTGGTAGTGGCCCACGCAGCTCTAAGCAGCAGATTCTGTCTCATAAACCAAAACATCATTGACCTCTGTGCGCAAGGAGTTTGCTCTCCATACATGGAAGGCACTGAGTACATTTCCTGCTTGGTGCTAACAAGCCTTTCGTGGCAGTACCAAGCAAGGCCACCCTTATTGAAACTTGGAGAGTGCAGGTAGTCTCCTATGTAGATGACATGCAACTGCTGTTCTCGCTCCTAGAACATTCAGAAGCAGCTTTCCTCAAATTCAAAGAATGGTTAAAAAGTGTAGCCAATTGGATGGAATCTAATTTTTTTAAACTAAATGCGGATAAAACAGAGGTTCTTTTTTTCAGCCAGAAGCCCCCGTGAACCTCTGTTGTTCGGTAGAACTGAATCCGCCCCAAGTGCCGTCTTCATCAGTCAGAAACCTGGGCATCCTGTTTGATTGCGGCCTCTTCTTTGCTGCCAACATCAAGCAGATCTTTTCAATCTCTTCCTGAAGCTTAGATCTGCTAGAAAGCTGCTACAAGTGATCCCGGAAGAGACCTGAAAAACTGTATTTCATGCTCTGGTGAAATCACGCCAGGAATATGCCAACAGCCTCGACCTGAGTCTTTCTGCTTTTCTGACACATAGACTCCAGATCATACAGAATGTGGCTGCTAGGATGATCCAGCGGGTCCTTTATTGACAACACATTTTATCTCCTTTAAATCAGCTACACTGGCTCACTGTGGCAAAAAGGATCACATTTAAAGGGCTCACCTTGGCTTTCAGAGCCCTTGAGGGTGAAGGCCCTCTCTACTCAGTGACGGCTGCTCCAGCAAATCCGTAGTAGGGTGGAGAGGGGGGGGAGAAAATAAAAATAAATCACTTACCTGCTGGATGGCTGCCTCCTCTCTTCTGTCCTCTTCCTGGCTTCATTGGAGCAGGAAGCAGGATAGGCTCCCCTAAGCCAATCACAACTCTGCGATGCAGAGTTGTGATTGTTAAGCACCCAGGATCCCCAAAGCCAATCATAACGCTTCAATGCAGGGTTGTGATTGGTCTGAGCGCCGTAGTTCAGCGCTCAGATGGGGAATGGAGGCCTGGGCCTGCAAAACAATCATGCAGACTTAGGGGGGGTCACCACTCTTCGCCCCTGAAAAGCCTAGCCACGCCCCACAAAACTGACCCAGCACAGAAAAATAAAATGATAATAACATCTATTTATTATCATTTTATTTTTCCTTTTTTGCCGGGTTGTAAGGCAGTGGGGCGACACTTCTTCGCCTTAATGCAGGAGCTACTTGAGAAACAGATTTTGGCCGGTACCAACAAGTGAGATCCTTGAGATCTAACTATCTCAGAGTTCTGCTTGTCCCCAGATATGCTAGAGACCATCGTTCGCAATACTTACAGCGAAGCTCTGGAACACCTTGCCAATCAACCTTTGAATGACCGAGTATGAGCACTGCTTTAGAAAATAACTAAATACATGGTACTTCGACCAAAATTAGACATGATAGTCAGGCCTTGTCCTCAGTTTCTGCTTTTGAGAGCTGGGACGCTTCTTGCTTGATTGAAGGAAATTATGAGGCAGCAATATTGAAATAAATATCACAAGCCTTCTGACGCATAGCTGTGGATTTGGTGGGGTTGTAGACCTGTAGATTTACAGCAGGAGCCCACTCCGCCAAACTCTAAATGACCCTCTACGAGTTTTCGGAAAATGTACTTTTTTTTGCTGCAATTCAATGTAGGATGACCATTTGACTGACGTACCTCGTTCCTCCTCCTGGGTGAGGCATCAGTACAGAAAGTATTGTCAATTACCTTAAAAATCAATGGTACACATGAAAGTGTTTATTTGCATACTAGTACTTATGCACACATTTTTACTGCAACCCTAACCTCTTTACTCCACGGTTGCATTTGCTCTAAAGACTGACTTGGCAGGCCTTCTGCGCTGAATAAGTACAACTCTGAAAGGTTGACTTCTTCATTTTTGCAAAGATGCAAAGAAAAGAAAATCGCCGCCGCAAATGTGCCAATAATCCTTAATTTTGGCACAGACTGAACATCTGCAAACGAGCGTCCTGTACAGCAGAGGAGGCGCGGGACTTCATGCAACTTTGCCAGGTGAAGTCATTACATTTCCAAAATAAGCTCTGGCAATAACACACTGATCACAGCACGGCTCCTGGATGGGATAATGTACTTGCATCACATTCCCATCTCCATTACATCTAACATTTTTTTCAAATTAGCAGTTTTGGGCAAACAAGCACATCAAAGAGTAGTGTGTACGTGGGATGAATATGAAACAGGGAACTATCAGATTTAGTGTGCAACAAAGACAAGGATCCGTGTTTCTGTCTTTTGTGGTTAAGGATGAATCCACAACCGAGTGTAAAGTTTAATCGTGAACGGCTTGACTTCCGGAGGCCGGGGGTTGTTCAGGAGAAATAAGTTTTGCAGAAGTTCGGTTCAAAGGGCCATCTGGCTTTGGCAGAGCCGTAGGCCCCTGCTGCAGGGCTGGACTGGCCGTACCGGGCATCAGGCATTTTTACCGGGAGGCTGGAAGGGTGGGGGGACGATTTTGTTATTAGGGGCCGGTTTTGCAGCAGGTGACTCAATATCATCTCCCAGTAAGAAAAGCAGCAAGCAAGCACAATTCACTCACTTTTGTTTCCAGCCTCCAGGGGCCCCTCAGTGCTTCACACTTGCACCCTCTCCCCCTCCAAACTCCACTTTTAGTGGCCAGACTCGCTCACGGGGGCTGATCCCACAAAACTGCCAAGTCCGGCCCAGCCCTGCTGACTGGCCCTACTATCTTGTTGGGAAGGTACACCACTGAAATCCAGGGGTTTAGCTGCCATTGGTGCAGCAGGTGCAGTGCACCAGGGCCCATTGAACCCTGATAATTGCTATATTTTACTACCCCAAAAGTATTCAAAGGGGCCATTTTCCTTGCTGGCACTAGAGCTCATGGCATCCTTTCTACACTACTGCTGGAGTAGATTGGATGCCCTCGCTCAGCCGACACGTTTTTAGCTATCTTTCGAACTGAAGAAGCTGAGTGAGTCACCTTACCTCAGTGAGATTTAAGGCCATTCTTGAGTTGAGTGAGAATGACGGAGTTAAGTATGTCTGCATAAAAGATATTTTAATCAAAATGTTTGTGCTTATCCTCCCCCATTCATAAAAAAAAAACTACATTTGTGAGTGAGAGCCAAAGAGGAGCTTTGATGAAAGGTTCCAAAACAGTTCCCTGTACAAATCAACGTTATAGATTAAGACCTATGGATGGGAGATGTAAACTGAAGGAGAAAGACTAAGGGCTTTTAAATGTAGTGCTTCTAGACTCCAGATAAGAACTAATTGATAAAGACACAGTTGTATAGAGTTAGCTTCATGGTGACTTTCTAACTTCTATTCCAAGGTTCTTTCTTGTTCGCAATGAATCAGCAAATTAAGACTTAGGCCCTCATTGGAAGTGGGCAGGTAAATGAGTCGGATACTATGGATACTCCAATCCTCCAGATTTGACAACACCAGGGTAGTGGTAACTCCAGGGGTGGGGAAAATCCAGCCAACTGTGAGTTGGACCAGAGGGTCCATTATGAAATGGGGAATTTAGCAAGAGAATCGGTAATTCCAGGCCCAATTCCCCAGTAATTTCTTATATTGTGCCTGATTCTTACTGAAAAAATGCCGGCTTTTAGCAACCAAAATCTTGGGGTGAGAGATCTGCGGTTTTTGCACACATCTCATAATTCTGATGGGACAGTTGAGTGTTGTTACTGGACCCATCAGAATTAAGAGACCAAGAGTAACGGTGGTTATAGTGGCAAGACCAAAAACTGTTTCTCGAAGCAATCACAATAAGAGTTGTGCCTGACTGGTATTACACGTCTATATACAGAGTATGCAGTTTTGCGGCTTACGTCACTGGGTCATGCACATTCACTAGTTCTCTCATATGAAGAGCCTATAGATCTAAATGATATGGTCAAGGCGAGAGGATATGTTTAAGGGTATTGGAACTAAAGGGTATCACTGGACTGAGAGTAATAGTCTTCATAAATTTAACTCTCTCCTGCTCCTCCACACATTTGTTCTATTCACAACCAAAAGGTAGACTATCAGCAAGAAGCAAACCACATGGGAGAACAAGAAGGCCAGCACTGTGCAACAATTGTCCAACCAAATAGATGTTGCAAGACATCCTGGCAGAATGAAAACACATTTTATGAGGAAACATCGAATATAGTAGGTGAAATCAAAACAATTAAGGAGCGTTGAGAATACTAATACAGACCAAAAAAGCATACACAATATTCAATATATACACCAATAGGTACAAACATTTGTATTTTTATTCTTATTTTATACAATAATCATATTTTAATGAAATTAAACAACAGAAACAGAAGTACTAGAGGTAATGATGACCTTGGTATATAAAAGATGTACACGATATTCAGACTTTAAGTTTCATTGGTCGTTCTAGACAAAGAATACAATGATTTTTTTTGAATCCAAAATTCATTAAACATATGTCAAAATATTGCACCAATTCCTATTTAATTGTTGAAATAGAATACATATTCATTTAGGCATGGCTCTGGAATTTTAAAATCCTTTTTAGATCCTACGCACATTTCGGCTTGAAGCCTTCATCAGGACGCCATGTATATATATCATATAAATGTAAAAACAACAGTTGATAGACAGAATGCAGAACAATGTCATACATTCACCCCAGTACAGACATCTGGGCCTTAATCCATCGTTTTTTTGCTCACCATGCCGTTCCAGTTTGAACCCAGCATATGCAAATCAGTCTTGACCCTGTTCTTCATGGGTACAGTCCAGCCCGAACTGCCAAGCCAGGTCCTCCCTGGACTGGAAACAAGCATCCTAGGACCGGTTTTGGGGTTTCACCCCTATTCAGCCAGGATAGCTTGATTCCAGTGGCATGAAGAGCACAGGACCCACGTCTGGGCATACCCTTCCCACTCTGGGTGACAAATACAAAAACAACAGTTGATGGACAGAATGCAGAACAATGTCATACATTCACCCCAGTACAGAGAGCTGGGCCTAAATCCAGTTCGGGCTGGACTGTTCCCATGAGGCACAGGGTCAAGACGGATTTGCATATGGCCAGGTCTAAACTGGGGTGGCATGGTGAGCAAAAGCATGATGGATTTAACCCAGATCTCTTGACTGGGGGTGAATGTTTTGATTTGTTCTGCATTCTGTCCATCAATTGTGTGTCTTTTGCTTTCTCGCCCTACGTGCGCCAGGTATGCCCAGACGTGGGTCCCGGGCTCACTATGCCACTGGAATCAAGCTATCCTGGCTGAAGAGGGGTGAAACCCAAAAACCAGTCCTAGCATGCTTGTTTCCGGTCCAGGGAGGACCTGGCTTGGCAGTTCGGGCTGGACTGTTCCCATGAGGCACAGGGTCAAGACTGATATGCATATGGCCAGGTCCAACCTGGGGTGGCATGGTGAGAAAATGAATGATGGATTTAACCCAGATCTCTTGACTGGGGGTGAATGTTTTGATTTGTTCTGCATTCCGTCCGTCAACTGTGTGTCTTTTGCTTTCTCTCCCTAAGTGCGCCGAGTATGCCCAGACGTGGGCCCCGGGCTCACTGTGCCAAGGACTCAAGCTATCCTGGCTGAAGAGGGGTGAAACCCCGAAACTGGTCCTAGCATGCTTGTTTCTGGTCCAGGGAGGACCTGGCTTGGCAGTTCGGGCTGGACTGTTCCCATGAGGCACAGGGTCAAGACTGATTTGCATATGGCCAGGACTAAGCTGAAGTGGCATTCTGAGCAAAAGAATGATGGATTTAACCCAGATCTCTTGACTGAGGGTGAATGTTTTGATTTGTTCTGCATTCCGTCCATCAATTGTGTGTCTTTTGCTTTCTCGCCCTAAGTGCGCCGGGTATGCCCAGACGTGGGTACCGGGCTCACTGTGCCACTGGAATCAAGCTATCCTGGCTGAAGAGGGATGTAACCCCGAAACCGGTCCTAGCATGCTTGTTTCCGGTCCAGGGAGGACCTGGCTTGGCAGTTCGGGCTGGACTGTTCCCATGAGGCACAGGGTCAAGACTGATTTACATATGGCCAGGACTAAACTGGGGTGGCATGGTGAGCAAAAGAATGATGGATTTAATCCAGATCTCTTGACTGGGGGTGAATGTTTTGATTTGTTCTGCATTCCGTCCATCAATTGTGTGTCTTTTGCTTTCTCGTTTCAAGTGCGCCGGGTATGCCCAGACGTGGGTCCCAGGCTCACTGTGCCACTGGAATCAAGCTATCCTAGCTGAAGAAGGGTGAAACCCCGAAACCGGTCCTAGCATGCTTGTTTCTAGTCCAGGGAGGACCTGGCTTGGCATTTCGGGCTGGACTGTTCCCATGAGGCACAGGGTCAAGACTGATTTGCATATGGCCAGGTCTAAACTGGGGTGGCATGGTGAGCAAAAGAATGATGGATTTAACCCAGATCTCTTGACTGGGGGTGAATGTTTTGATTTGTTCTGCATTCCGTCCATCAATTTTGTGTCTTTTGTATATCATATAAAACCTTTTGTTGCGAAATTAGGTACTTTTATCCTCTTGCGGACTTCAGATACAGTGAAAATCTAATGCATGAGAATCTTGAATTGATTTCTAGTATCAAAAACGTAGCTTAAAAGTTGTCTGTTGCGATGTCCGTGATCTCCTGCCTGTACATTTTACTCAGCAGGTCACAATATATCCACCGATGTGTCATGCACCAATATCGATAATAGCATTGTCTGATACGGAAGAAGCTTCTATTTCGATTGATGGCGTCCACCAGGCGAGACGACACCATGCTTGAACGACATATTTAGAGAGAATCCCTCGGTCTCCGTGACATCGGATTACCTCCGTTGGTCCAAACCTTTCCATTACAAAGCTGCGGAATGAGTAGTCTTGCCCTCCCCTCCTTCTTGGAAATGAAGCCTAGACACGCAACTGTGGACAGAACATAATGTTCTCTCGCTAGATTTCTATAGCGGCATCTGTTTTGGACCGCATATAATATCCCACTTCTTCCGTATCAGACAATGCTATTATCGATATTGGTGCATGACACATCTGTGGATATATTGTGACCTGCTGAGTAAAATATACAGGCAGGAGGTCACGGACATCGCAACAGACAACTTTCAAACTACGTTTTTGATACTAGTAATCAATTCAAGATTCTCATGCATTAAATTTTCACTGTATCTGAAGGCTGCCAGAGGACAAAAGTACATGGCGTCCTGATGAATCTTCAAGCCGAAACGCGCGTAGGATCTAAAAAGGATTTTAAAATTCCAGAGCCATGCCTAAATGAATACGTATTCTATTTCAGCAATTGAATAAGAATTGGTGCAATATTTTGACATATGTTTAATGAATTTTGGATTCAAAAGAAATCATTGTATTCTTTGTCTAGAAGGACCAATTAAACTAAAAGTCTGAATATCGTATACATCTTTTATATACCGAGGTCATCATTACCTCTAGTACTTTTTTCTGTGTCTGTTCTTTAATTACATTAAAATATGATTATTGTATAAAATAAGAATACAAAATACATATTTTTGTACCTATTGGTGTATGTATTGAATATTGTGTATGCTTTTCTGGTCTGTATTTGTATTTTCAACGTTCCTAAATTGTTTTGATTTCAACTGCTTGATGCACCTTGATTTAGGAACTCAGTCAGGGGTACCCTTATTTTTTCAAACAGCATCGAGTATAGTGTCTGCAAAATGCATGTGCAGTATTTCAGACATGTAAAGAACAAGTTACATACCTTCAGTAATGCCTAATCTGGTAGAGACTCTATCTAGCTGCAGATTCCTTACCTTAGAATATTTCCCAGGGGTCAGATTGGGTCTGGAAATTTTAGAGCAACCCCCTTGCACAATGGTAGGTGGCATTGTTTGGCTCTGCATGATGTCCTTGGCGTTGTTTGTGCTAGAAATGATGTGCGCAGTGCCTATATAAGGCCTATCCCATTGTACTGACCTCAGTTTGTGACAATTCTTTCGCACCAGAAGCACAAAGTCAACCTGAGGTGGAATGACCAGTGTGCCAAGGTGAGGTCCTGAAGGATCTTTTTGATGTGAGATACAGTTGGCAGAACAGGAAGGATGGGAGGGTCGGTAAGGAATATGCAGCCATAAAGGGTTACAGAAGGTAAGTTACTTGTTCATCTGATAGAGACTCCTGGTCATAGATGTCATACCTTAGAATAGATACCAAAGCAATCTCTACCCGGAGAAGGGTCTGCTGGCTGTTTACGCTAAAAAGTCCCAGATGGAGAAACGGGCGAAATGCCCATCACACCAGACCTGAATGTTCAGGCAGTAGTGTTTGGCACACATGTGCAGATGTGCCCACGTAGCTGCCTGACAGATGCCCAGAACAGAGGGACTCCTCCTGATAGCAGAGTGGTCACAGTGGAATGAGCTCTCAAGCCCTCAGGGGATTGCTTCTTGGCCATCGCAAAGCAGATTTTTATACAGAGGAAAATTCACATGGAGATAGTTCTCGGTTGAAATGCCTTTCCTTTCTTCACACCCACATATCCAACAAAGAGCTGATCTTCTACCCAGAAGTCTTTGGTACGAATGATGTAAAACAACAACTCTCTTCTTGGATCCTGGAGGTGGAGTCTTTCTTCATCCTTGGTAGGGTGAGGGAGGGGGAGAAAGTAGGCCGTTTGATGTTCTGCAGGATCACCTTTGGTGAGAAGGAGGCATGGGTTTGAAGGACCAATTTATCAGGACAAATGCTGTGTAAGGTGTGTTGACAGAAAATGCCTGCAATTCGCTAATCCTCCTGGTAGATGTTATAGCCACAAGGATGTCTGTTTTGATGGTCAGCAGTCTCAAAGGGCAGTTGTGCATGGGCTAAAATGGTGAACGCTTTGAGAAGATGAGAACTAAATTTAGATCCCATTGAGGCATAATAAAAGGTGTAAGGGGAAACATGTGCTATAAACCTTTCAAGAAGTGAGGCACAACAGTTGACTTGAACAGGGAGGGTTGATCCGCCACCCGCAAGAAAGCTGAATTGGCAGAAAGGTACCATTTACTATGCCTAAGGCAAGCCCTTGCTGGGCTACGGATAAGGCACACAAAAGAAACTTCAGACAAGGGTGGAGAAAGAGGATCAACAGATTTGGCAGCACACTAAGCCACAAATCTGTCCCATCAGCAGGCATAAATTGTTTTTGTGGCAAGATGCCTGGCTTCAAGAATGACATCACACACTTCAGGAGGGAGGTCAAATAGCAGCAACTGTAGCCGCCCAATCTCCACGCATATAAATGGAGTGTGTGCAGGTTTGGGTACAGGACCCTGCCCTGCGACTGGAGATCCTCCATAAGAGGCAGTCTGATTGGAGGACAGATGCTCATACTCAGGGGTTCGGGTTACCAGACTCTACTTGCACAATCCGAGCCACTAGGATGACTTGGGCCTGATAGTTCCTGATCGTCTTGAGAATTCTGGGCAGAGATGGTATTTGCAGAAAGGAGTACAGTAGTCTTGAGTTCCACTTGAGATGAAATACATCATCTTGGAAATTCCAGCGAGAAGAAGTCCTGACATTGCGTGTTCTTGTCAATGACAAATAGAGCTCCCCATTCTCTGAAGAGACCTTGCACCACCTCCAAATGGAGACGCCATTCAATAATCATGAGACTTTGATAGCTGAATTTGTCTGCTCTGGTGTTCAGAGAGCCTGCTAGATATTGAATCAACAGCAAAATGCCATTATTTTCCAGCCAATTCCAGAGACAAAGGGTCTCTTGACACAGGGTCCACAACCTCACCCCACTCTTCTAGTTGCAATAATACATGGTGGTAGTTTTGTCTGTGAACCCCTGAACCAGCCTTCCCTTAATGGCAGGAAGAAAGGCTTTCAATACCAAGTGACGTGGGCATCCATCTTCTGTGTGCTACAGAGGCCTTCCTGCAACTCACTGTGCCTGCGACCAGAGGGTCATCCTGGGGTCCTCATCAATTCCTGCTGGCTCTCCTGTTTGCTGAGGGCCAGTACTGACTTACCCTTGCTGGGTGAGTTCCTCAGAACTTGCTGGTCTGCAACACAGCATCTCTTCGTGCAACACACCTATTGCGTTTGCCAAGGCTTGTTAGTGGTATGCCGACCACTGACCTTCCTGCATCTTAACAACCGACATGGGGCAGCTTGTGGATGTCTCCTGTGCTTCTGCACAGTTGTGTGGGCTCCAGAACTGCATCTTCAAGACCTCCATGCCACAGCAAAGTACCTCCTACAAGGGCTGGCATAATTGCTCCTGCTCCTCCTGGACATCACAGGGTGGTTTGGGCTCTTTCCCCTCTTTTTGCAGGTACTTCTCGTCTGGAATCCACGTCTGAGTTTCACCGACCTGGTCCACGAGACTCTGTATCAGCTGGACATCCAAGGTTCCCCACTGACGACAATGGGTGGTTCTGATAACACTTTGTACCTATGCACCCGGGCTCCCTGGTGCAGATATCCTGGTTCTCTGAGTATTCATGAGTGGGGGTGTCCTCCAACCTTCCTGTTTGCAAATGGTTTCCCCAGGGTCTTCTGGGAAGGGTCCGGAATCTGTAAAACACCAACCACTACTTACCAATGTTATCCTATAGACACTGCACCGGGGTAGCACCTCTGCACACGGGTGCCTAGCAACATTTAGTTACTTTTGTGTAGTGGTTCCGTGCTTTCCCTAGCTCCTTGTGTGTTAGTCTTGATTTGATACTCACCTCGCATTCCATTTTCTTATTATATGGTTTGGCTCCTCTATAGGGGTCCGTGTGTTTCCTTTGCTTTACTTACCTGTTTTGAAGTCTATTACTAGGTGTATTGATATCTCAGGGTAGGAGATATACCAAAGTAGTTTTAGTGTTGGTGTATAATAAATACAAGATATTTTTCTAACATTGGTGTGGTTCTTTATTCTGTGTAAGCTTCACTGACTGACTGTGTGGTAATGTACCCGCTTTACACCCAACTGAATAAGTCTTAGCTCCTCTCTACAGCTACCCCTTGACAGCTTTGGTTATCATGGACCACTACAAATATCACTGGGGGTTGCCTGGACTCAGTGCAGGGTGCCTCACCAATAGGATTACGCCATATACTGAGCAGCAGCCTCCTACAAACACAAGAATGGACTATTCCTTATAACCAAGGACTCTTGGAAATCAAAAGTCAAACATGAGGCTCGCCCTATTTACACTCACAAATGCAAGTGCACAAAATCCCTTCTGTTAAATGTTCATGTTGTTACACAGATATTTGTCTTGTACATGTCAATACTATAATGTTGAAAATCTTTATTGAAAATATGACTTGGGCTGATAATTAAATGTTTCTAGATGTAAGAAAAGAAAGGTGACATGATGAATAAAGTCCGAATGTTGCCAAAATGCATTAAGTAAACGATAATTGGTGGTAAATGAGGGAACTCCCTCCTCCTGCTGCTTATAGTTAAAAGTACGCCTACCCTCATCCTTCAGAACAGGGTCAAACCCTTAGCCACTCACACCTGCTAAAAAGACTTAAAAGTAATTCACATACAGCATCTCAATCATAATGCAGCTAAGATTAAGAATGTGTGCTTTACTCAGTGAGACGCCCTATTGAAAAAAAACAGATAAACGAACCGTGACATTAAAGCTGTCTGCCAAACTGAGCAAATAAAGAGGCTTTCTCTGACTAAAGCCGAAAAAATGTTTCGACACAGACAATAGGGATTTATTCAGGCCCACCTTGTTCAGAACACTTTGAGTAATGCATTCGTCAGATAAATGCAGTTTCCAGAAAAAAATGAAGTGATTGATCAGAGGGGTGAACTCGACTAAAGGGCAATCTGGAGCTGTGAGCAAGTTACATGTCAGGATATGGCCTTTTGGGAGGGGAGGGGAGGGGAGGAAGTGGACACGAGCGAGAGAGAGAAAGGGGCATATGTATCATAGGATACATTTGCGATTCTCAAATAGCGATTTTTAGAGAATCGCTATTTGAGAATCGCAAAACGCTATGCAATTTTGCGAATACTACATATTCCTTAATTACGAAACGCTAATTGCGATTCGCAATTAAGGACACCATAGGAATGAATGGGAAGACATTCTCGATTTGCGATTCTCAATTAGAGAATCGCAAATTGAGAATGCAATTTCAAGGGTGCCAGGGTGTCAAAAGGACACCCTGTTGCACCCCTAAAATGTGCATGTGTGCACATGCAGCACACATACATGCCCTAAGGGCATGTATGTGCGCCACTTGGCACCTTGAAAAATGCAAAAAAGTGCATTTTTCAAAGAAATCGCAAATTAGTACCAACTTGAAGTTGGTGGTAATTTGCGATTTCTTAAGGAAAAATTGCACAACTTGGGTGCTTTTTACATCACATTTAAGGAATCGCAATTTGCGATGCCTTAAATGCTTTCGCAAAATAAGGAATCGCAAATTTTGTGATTCCCTATTTTGCGAGGGCCTTTTGGGATGATACATCCCAAAAGGCTTTTTCCCGTTTGCAAATGGGCCGATTCTGAGAATCGGCCCGGTTGCGAACGGGAAATGGGCTTCATACATATGCCCCAAAGTGAAAGAGATAAAGTGTGTGTGGGGGGAGGAAGGGGACAGAGAGGGTGAATCTGCTAGTGTGTATGGCCCATATGCACAAAGCCATTTAGCATTTCTTAACGGACTGAATCACAATTTCGGGGCGTTAGGAAATGCTAAATAGGCTTCCCATATGTACAAAAGTGAAAATGCAGCCGTAAAATGTGATATTTACAAAGTAGAAACTGCATTTAGCGATTCCTAAAATAAGAAATCGCAAACAGGAATTTCCTATTTGCGATTTCCTAACCCTATGTACATAGCATTTCCTAAATGCGAAACAGGCATGCGAAAATTGGATCCAATCCAATGGTAACAAGGTGCAATTTGTATAAATGCACTTAAAATGCATTTATATATAGTGCCTCAGCTGTCCTTGGCATGCTCCTGTCCCTCGGCATGGCCAGCAACATTTCCAAGCAATGTACTGAGACAGGTCGGAGGCGTGCCTGCACCTTGAGCACCCATGCCAAGGACAGCTGAGGCACTACAACTGACTATTGTAGGCACCACCAGTGAATCCACCATCCTGCTAACCTTGGATCACAGGTTTTGTATACAGTTTTTTCACACTTTCTTTTGTGGCAGAAAGTGCTAGCGCTAGGTATTGCTGCAAAGAAGATATTAGCAAATAATGTTACCTTATCTACAGTGTGCAACAGACAGAGAACTTTCAATAGTCAATTTCCTGACACTTTATCCTCTTATGTAACTGGGAGTGGGACATAAACATTGCATGTTTTACCATCTCTTGTACTTTAAAAACAGTTATTGTAGTGCCCCTGCAGCACTCAAAACAGTAACTCAATGTGCTTTTGCACTACAGGTATGTATGCAGGTACGAGTATGTAACACATGGATGATCAAAAGGGCACAATGTTGTGTGCAGATCCGCAATTACAGGCGATTTCTGATGTCAAGTGGCACCTTTATTAATAAAAGGACTCCAACCTGGTCAGAAACTAAGCAAGTATTCAGCACTCAATGCTCAGCCACATGGGATGCCAGTCGCTGCTCCGCCCAGTTAAGAAGTGACGATACTGTTCTACGCAAGATGTCGCCTAGTGCATTGACATCAGATCTTTACTTTTTTCCACGCTCACCCGAGGCGGAGAGGAACCGGATGAGCTTAATGACAGCAGACAATAAAATATCAAAAGTAAGACGTTGGATACCTTGGAACCTTATAATGGTCGGCATTATATCAGAAAAGAAGGAGGAAGGGCAGTTAAGTATCTGCGGGAAGACATAATATCCATCAGAAATGTCATTACCTAAGAAAAGTTGTTTTTTCTTGTGATGGAAATTTCTTCCCTTAGTTTCCTCACCTTATGAATGAAAACAATGGCAATAGGGACAGTGTTGATGAACTAAGGAAATAGTGCAACACAGCCCCCGGTGGAGTATCAATAGCTGAGCAACTCAGCAGCCAGGCAATAATGCTTTCCTAGTGGACACATGGCCACTAGTTAAGGCAGTAGAAGCTGCCATGGCCCTCCTTGATTGCTTATGAATACTGGCGCAAAGGTTTTTCTTGGCAAACTGCAGCAAATCTTAATGCCAAGAGAAATCAAATACAAAATAGTATGCTTAATCACCACTTTGCCTTTCTTAGCCGCACTGAAGCCTACGAAAAGCTAGGAATCCACATGTCCTAGGACTCAAAGTACAAAGCCATTTTGCATAAACCCTGCAATTCATAGGACCACTTGATAGCAACCCCAAAAGGAATTAATACAATGTACAAAAGCCAGATTACCATTCAGAAAAGTCTTTTAGAGTCATAACAGAGTTTTTGAGACCCTTTTCAAATCATAGACAGGAGGGAGTGAGTGTGTATGATTGTCCCTCTCCTATTTATGAGTTGAAAAGGTTTGTATCCGCAACTATGGTCGCAATTCATTGATCAGTTACCAGTCTCTGAGTTGGAATGATAATTGAATTTCTTTAGGAATCCTGTGGTAGCAGGCAGTGAGCCAGAAGATCTCTTCTTGCTTGCCCAATGAAGTCCAAATCGGAAAAAAAATGATATTAAAAAAAAAAAACTCCTGTCACCTAAATTGACAAAGCCTACCCTAAAATAAAATTTCCATTTGGGAATGCAAATGCAATGACTGAAGTCTACTGTCGCTTGCAGGACTCCAACCCTGCATCCACAGTCAATCACAGGGGGTTGCAAATTGCAACCTACCTAACTAATATTCATTAGGCAGGTCGTTTTGTATTCCTCGCAAATGTACAATTTGAGATTCGGCCAATTAGTACATAGGTCACATTGCAAATTGCACAGTGATTCTCAAAACAATCAGTGTGCAAATTGCACATCCTGGTTTGCACATGGGATTGGTAAATCCAGCTTCTGATCTCTTCCAATCAGTGTAGCAGGAGACCAGGGTCCAGTCATTACAGCCGCTCCTCTTCCTTGGAAGAATGATGAGGGTGAAAGAAAAATGGAACAGGGATCAAATGGCCAATGTGAAAGGGGACACCACCTTTGGCAAAAAGGAGCAGCAAGTATGTAGGGCCAGCTTGTCTGGACAGAAGACAGTAAGCAGTGGCCAGATCGACATGGCTTCAAACAATCCAATCTAGCAGGCAAAAGTCATTAGGAAGACAGTGTTAGTGACAACAAAATGACGTGCACCAGATCGAACACTAGTTTCCAGAGTAAAAACACAAGTAACAAAGGGTGTGAAACAGCAAAGGGTGGGAGCAGGCACATATACAGCAAAACGCCAAAGAATTAAACCACTATGGAGAAGCCTGAGCAAGGTAGTTTGCAGGGGAGGCATATAAAGCAGACAGCTAATTATCTCTTCTTGGTAGAACCATCTAAGCCATATAAAGCGAGTGACAGTACCAGTTGCTGAAGAGCAGACGGGCAAGCCTCAAAAGGGTTTGAGCCAGAGGCCTGGCACCAAGAGAATAACTCGTTACACCAAGTACCACAGATATACTTGTTGGTTGATTATAAGGCAGAAACAATAAAATCTGCTTTTTTAACTCAAAGCCTCTAAATGGCATGGCCCAATCGCCACAAATGAGGGTAAATATCTGAGGATTAGGGTGGAGGACACACGCATTCTGCTGTGAAAACAGATCTACTCTGTCTGGGAGAGGATGGAGAGGCCTAACACTGATTTACAACAGACCTGAGCCCATATTCTCCTTGTCTGACTTGGGCCGATGAGAATCAGCTTACACCATGTTCTCGCACTTTCTACAGAAACCTTGAGAGCAGTGGAATCATAGGGAATGCATTAAGGAGGCCCTGTGACCAGCTCAGTAGGAAGGAGTTTCAAAGACAAATTAAGGTGGGAGCCCTGACAAAGAGGTTGATGTAGGGAAGCACCAGCTCATAAAAGATCACCTCTTTCACATCAGAGTGGAGCTTCTATTTATCATCCTCCCTTTTTTGTGTGTAGTTTTATATAGCGCAAACTGAAGGTATCAGAGCGCTCTACATGAGCACCAGTTACCTTACAGATGGACACATTCATTTCTGTTAGGCATGGTGAGATTAAGTGATTTGCCCAGAATCACAGAATGTTGAGCGTCCCTGCCAAGACTCGAACCCGGTTCCCCAGCTCTGGGGTCGACCGCCCTAGCAGTTAGGCCACATTCTCTCTCCTGGTGACTCAAGACCTTCTCCTTCACATTCAGTGTACCTGCCAATTGAGCTGCCACCAAACATTTCACGTTTTAGAACTCAATGCCTCTAGTGCAAGGCCTCCAAGGTCCAGAAACACACTCTGCTGAGGTAATGGACTGCAGTGGGAGTTGTGTGAAGGAACCTGCACAGCATAGCCCAAGATGGAATGAAAAAACACCTTCAAAGCTAGGCAAATGGCTCCAAACTCCAGCACACTTGTGTGGATTCGACTTATGGTTTATAGAAAGAGCCATGTATACTTTCTGTTTCTTGTGTTGCCTTTCAGCTGTCAGGACACAGGATGCTGTAAACACAAGGGCATAGGGTCCACTGCACATTAGGGCAAGGGAACACCAGAAGAATGGTCATGGCATGGTGAGGTGGACGCATCAGATCTGGGAACATCAAGGACACAACCAATGCACACACTCTATTGGCAGATGTCAGGTACAACTATGGGATCACTGTGGCCCCCAAACTAGCGAATATCTATTGAAAAATACAATATGAATAACCCTACAAAACCAAAATGTCAGTATGGCATCATTAAATAGACAATGTTCTTTGCATTTGAAATGGCTCAGTTGAAACTTTTCTAAATTTTGCTTGTAGCTTTATACTTATGACGTTATTTGTGTTCACTTCGTCACATGGCAATGATAAGTTCATTTTTTGACCGTGAAATAAAACAATAGGGAAGCAGACGTTAGAGCACTATTTTCAAAATGCACTCACAAATTCTCACTGAAACAATCTGACTTGGTTAAAGCATAGTGCACTTTTTGGTAGCTTTTCCATGTCAAGGAGGCTGGTTAGACAAGATTATGCCTTATCCCTGTGAGAATTTGTCTAAACACAGCACCCTGCACTTTGTATGATTTTGTGCACGTTCTAAAAAAGTAAGAGCAATATTCTTTGCTCCCTTTATTGAGAGAGCAACGTCCCTGTTCTTATAGAGATGGTATTAGGTATTTGTATTTATTGGACTCTATTCATATCTGTACTGCTGTTGTAAATTTCATAAGGGGCGCCCTTTTAATAAGAAAGCGGTAAGGGTAAATGTTGTTATAGTGTGAAACGTACTGAAATTGTTATATCAGTTGTGACAAATATTTTTTAAAGGGATGAATTGTATTTCTAGGTTGGCAATGTTTTTTTTATGGTACATAGACGTCTTTGGTATCTGTCTTAATATTTTCGGAATATTGTATTTAATTATGTTCGATAATAGAATATTTTTATTGAGTGTACCTCCTTTTTAAATTGCTGTGTATTTGATGATGTGCTTTTCTGATTTGCCTGATGAATCCAATAAAACTTGATGGTGACTTGTTTCACCCAAGAGCCCAAATCTACCTGTAAGGCAGATTTCAAAGTATAGAAAAAAGTTTCAAAACTGCGAAATGTGTCAAGGACTTCTACGTCCTGCAGTCTAGATTGGATGAGAGAGTTTACTCCTGAGCAACGGTGAGACAGGCTTTCAATAGGTCACTGAATACCCCATATGAACCCCTATTAGAGATTAAATTACCTGCTGATGAAGAAAGTGTCACTATTATTATCACTTTTGACCCCTTGCCCAACAGAATCAGAAACTCAGTGGCAAAAAGTGACAATTGGGTCTCCATCGCATACCCACCCTATGTTTGCATGTAAGAGAGAAACATGCAAGAGCTTTTCCTGTCCACTCATAGACTAAGAAAAAAGACTATCCTGTTAATATATTGACCAGAGTTGTGCATAGGCCACTATATCTGTGGCATTGCTTATATTTGCCCTCTGTCTTCTGTGAGCAAAAAGGTCTGGAATGTAGCTTTGGGGGTAGGGTATATGGGGTGCATCACCCCACTAATAATTTCTCAGTTGAGTCATGACCTGGCAGTGCAGGAGGATCGCAGTCTGGAGCAATAATGACCTTACGTCACTGTTGCTGCAGAGTAGAGGTGGATGAGACAACAAATTAACAGGGAGAGCTGTGCCAGACCGAGGCAAGGGTCTTGCTTAACACTAAGAGCCTGTGTACGAGCTACAATGAAAATAGTTGCCATGTGAAATATGCAACACATATCATATAAACATATGGTAAAGTCTCTTTAAAATTAAGAAAAAGCATATTTCTTTAATATGCTAAAGTGTTTCACCATAGTACTTCAGATTAACAGAACAGAGAAGAATTTATTGAAATTAATAGTTTTGAAGCATGAGCTTACAAGTATTCATGTCTCCCCACACTTTGATGACAATGCCACTACCGAGCATAAAGCCAAGTCAGTTGTCATGTGTACCCTACCTTGTGTGGCCAGCATTTTTATTACAGATGGAGCAACATTATGGTCTGTTAAATCAAACAGGAGGTTTCTTTACAGCACACGTCCCGAACTCTTGTATTTGAAGGTACTCTTGCATGTGATAATGCAGAAAAGCAGGTTCAGTTAAATAACATATTTGCCTAGGATCACACAATTTGTTTAAACTGGCAACTGGGATTTATCCCAGGTATTCTGGTTTCACATTGTGCAATACAGCTGCTAGATGGGTATCTCTTTCTTTCTTGCGTATTTACATCACAAGTCACTGCTTTGTGATTAATTCTTGTCATATGAAGTTAGAAGGTGAGGAAAGGCGGGAGACACAGGAAAGCTCCGCTCATTGTGGGCGTGAGGGTCTAGGAGACCTCGAGATGAGCCAGGCATCTTGCTCAAGCTTCCAATGGCTCGCCCATCTCTAAGACTGGGTCTGGGATGACAGATTGAGCTACGAAAATGTGTGTGTGAAATGTCGGCGTGGCCTAGGGCACGGATCTGATTGGGTCTCTGCCTTCTGTCACTCCACAGTAGTTTGCTGTCTGCAAGGCACTCAGTGGGTCGGGTCCTGCCAGGTCTCAGACGCAGCAGTGATTACAAAATTTGAAATAGGTCCCTCTTGTGTCCTAAATTCTCGTTCTTTACATAACAAAACAATGCCTGGTTTCCCAACAGCAACTGTTCAAAGCCTTGGGGTAATCCATAACAGCGATGCAGTCCTTGTTTACATTTCACTTTCATCTAGTAATCCCTCAGAGTATTTGTTTTTTCTATCTGTTGTATTTCTGTTGTTTTTTTATCCAACATATGACTCTTAAGTGAACTGAGTTACCTCTAGGCATCTAGATGGGTTTCGGATGTGGGTGAGCGCTTATGACAGGGAATGAATGAGAGCACTGGGGATGAGTCGAAGGGTGAATGTATTGGAGTGCCTGTCAGTGGGTCATACAAGTGTTCTGATTTCATTTACATGCAATCCTTGGCCTCTCCACAGAGCTCACAGAGTGATGGTCACTTATGTGTCAACTGTAATTGTGCTTTTATGGAAAAGTGTGTGAAGAGGGTATACAGCTGTTAGAATATTGACAGTGCCAAAGGAAAATAAAATACAGTTTGTAAAGCTGAATTGGGTGAGTTGTGTGTGTGAAGAGATGGCAAAGTGCAGAGATGAAAAGAAGTACATGTAGAAGAAAAGAATGGCAAGACAGCCTGAAAGGACAATTATGATGTGTGGGCTATGCAGATGGAGGGTTCTGAAAGATGTGGGGGGGAGGTAAGTGTCTAACGGAGGGGGAGATGGCAGAGGAAATTGACATGGAGGGGGAGAGAAGTGATTGAGACACTATGAAGACCATCTGCACTTCTACAGATCTTAACAATGTTTAATTCACTCTCCAATTTTCAGAATCAGACAGGGTTGTCCCTTTAGAGGTGGGGGTGTGGCCAATGCCAGAGCACAACACCCACATCACTTTTTTTTGCCCAAAGTCAAAATCCCTATTGTCAGATAGACTTTCTGCCCCCAGAAGGGCAAGTTTGGGGCAACATCCTCAATTGGGACAAACCTCCTATCTGCCCCGAGTCCAATTTTGAAGCTCGGAGGGAATTCTCTGCTGCGCTGATCAGTAGCGGCAGAGAATTCCCTCCGAGCTTCAAAATTGGCAACTTTGTTTCTCATGGAGTGAGCTGTTTAAACACCTTCCAACTTTGTATCATAATCAGGCGTTTTAAAGAAATAATGAGGCTTTCAGCTAACAAGCGCATATTGCCACTATTCCTCCTCCTTGCCTTGAAATAACTGGAATAAATTTATTCTGGTCGCAAACAAGACTTGAACTTAAAAACTCAGATTTTCCAGTCACAAGCCCTGAAGAGAACCCTCAAATTGTGATAGGGACTCAAAACGCGTCGGCGTTTAACCCCTACTGAGTTGTTCAAGTGATATATGTCTATGTTGAGCATTGTGTTCTAAATGTCTCATGCCCGCTAGACATTTAAATGTATGGCCAGTAGGCCCACAGCCTTTGTAGTTTTTGGAGAAAAAAATGATGTATTTATATTGACACAATTGGCTGTTCATGTTTTGAATTGTTCTGGTTATAATTTAGTCATTTGTCTGTATTGTGTCTAAAATGAATATTTTATGTTTAAAAAAATGATTATAGTTATTTCCTAAACATCTTATATTTTGAGGAGACATGGTTATACAATGTTTCATTGATGAGAATGGTTTTCCTGACCCTTGTGGACCAAGCCCCCCTTTTTGGATAAACTTTCTAAAAGTGGCAATTTCAGAGCTGCAAGTTAAAAACCGCCTTCACTAAAAGCTGTGTTTTTAAATTGTGAGTTCAGAAACACCAAACTCCAATTTTCTACCTGCTCCCAATTGGAAGTTACACGTGTAATGTGTTACAAGGCAGCTCCAATGCTAACCTATGAGAGAGATACGCCTTGCTTTAGTGTAAACTGAATTTAGCAGTTTTTCACTACCAGGACATGTAAAACTCATATGTATATGTCCTACCTTTAAAAATACACTGCAACCTGCCCAAGAGGCTACCTAGGGCCTACCTTAGGGGTGCCGTACATGTAATAAAAGGGAAGGTTTGGACCTGGCAAGTAGACGTACTTGCCAGGTTGACATGGCAGTTTAAAACTTCACCCACAGGCTCTGCAGTGGCAGGCCTGAGACATGTGTGAAGGGCTACTCATGTTTGTGGCACAATCAGTGCTACAGGCCCACTAGTAGCATGTGATTTAGAGGCCCTGGACACATGTAGTGCACTGTACTAGGGACTTACCAGTAAATCAAATATGTAATTCATGGAGAAACCAAATGCCATTACATTTTAGACACAGAGCACATGCAGGTTAGCACTGGTTAGCAGTGGTAAAGTGCCCAGAGTCCTTAAGCCAACAAAATGAGGGTCAGAAAAATCGGAGGAAGAAAGCAAAAGGTTTGGGACAACCCTGCAAAAAAGGCCAGGTCCAGCAGCATATTTACATTGGTTTAGTCAGAACAACACAGTTCTTTTATTTAGGACTACCAGTACAGTATACCGTTATGGCTAGTATACCCTTTGTATTCCCAGACACTACTGAGGATACACCAATGGTGAGCAGCCTCAGTGGTTTCCCAAACTGGATGTTCGATGCCCACTGATGTTTGTGTGAGGTGTTTCCTTCACATTTTTTAGGCACACAACATGTGCATTGTTTGATATGGCCTTGTACGAATTTGTTCTCACTGACACCTTTGATACTGCACAGTTAGAATTTCCCTGAGGTTTTCTTTCTTTTCAATAGAGAGAAATCTAGGCACAGATGCACTTGGTTGAACATTTGCTTACTGTAGGGTGTAGTTTTACCAGGATCTTATTTTCGTACTGGAGAGTAGAAGCCCCATTTCTTCGAGGTGGAATGGTAGAGGAGAAAGCTGTCCAGAAATGGTATCACAACCTGCAAACTGAGGAAGCTGTGTAGGGGATTCAAGAAAGCAATCTACCACAACACTCAAGGCCCAGTAGGAGGAGCTGCTGTAACAACTGGGCTAAGGACTGCTCTGTCCCTGCCAGCAGCCCTAGTGTGTTGCCCAAGTTGCCGCCAGTGGACCTTTGAGCTTACTGGGTCTGCATCGTGGTCTTGGGAGTTGTTGTGGGTTTTTAGTAAAGCCTAAGAGGCCCATTAGGATGGCGGGCAGACTTCCGCAGACACCCTAGGACCGGCCGCCAGTGGTGCGGCGGTCCCGCACCGGCAATGAGGATGCCACCGCGGTGGTGGCATCCTCAATTCCCAGCATTGTGGCGGGTGGTGCTGTAAGCACCGCCCGCCACAATGCAGGGAATGCACTGCATGAATTGTTATGCAAAAAGTGACAGGCACCGTGAGGTGCCTGCCACCATGTCCATGACAATGCGGGGGGGGGTACCATAGGTACCCCCCGTGCACCTCCCACGCCCCCAATACCCTGGGGGCCCGCAACGGGCCCCCGGAAGAGAATTCCGCATGCCCTTCCGTGGCGGCGAAAGGCATGTTTCCGCACCCATGCTAATATGCTAATATGGATGGCGGTGTCTAGCAGACACCACCACCATATTAAGCCCTTTTCTGCCCGGTCGACTTGTTGACCGGGTGGAAAAGTGGCGGGTGGTCTTCCCGTCCGCCGCGGTACCCCCACCATACTAATATGGTGGGGGGTAAATGGGTGGCGGGCGAGGAAGGATGTAGGGCGGATCGCCTCTGCCATTCGGGCGGAGGCGATCCGCACTACATCCTAATGGTCCTCTAAGTATTCATATTCTTTGTTTAACGGTTGTGAAAATATTCATTTCTAAGCAAAAAATCATAGAACCTCAGCATGTCGAGCCATAGCCTGTGTAAATATGTGTGCCTGGGGGATAGAAGAAAAAAACAGACCACATTTGCAGATGACATAATATTGATTCCTGAAGTGTGCATCTCCCAAAGAAGGTTCTTGCAATCTGGTAGGTCCTCCTGCTCCACCAAACTCTGAAAGACCTCCTACGTCCCAAATTTCTGTCCCTCAATCTCTACAAAAATGTTTCTGATTTTCTCTTATATGATTATGTTAAGCCAACACCCTTCTTGAATTTTCTAGTGCCTTTAATGACATATTAATCCTGGCCTGTATTGGCAATGGTTTCATTGTTAACTGGCTCAAAGGCCTCTGGGTCTTTGTTCCAATTTGCTGCCCAACATTAGCACTGTGCCGTTTTAAGGGACAGTGCATTGGACGGGCATGTACCTATAATGCGCTGTACCGTCCGGCACAACTGCCATACTATTCCTTAACAAACCATCTTCCCACAGATACATGGCACTCCATTTTTAGGTCTCGCGTGGCGTGGCAGCGCATGGGCTGCTCGCTTCACGAGATTTATTGCTAACAAGGACTTTCAGAAGATGGTTTTAAGCCCCGCCCCTCATTTCCATTGGCTGGCGTCACCGTTTATGCTAAACTGTGGCCTGCCATTGGAAATTAGGGTTTTCTGTAAACGCCCTTTGGCCTCCGAGCCGGACTCGGTGGACTGCTTTGCGTCTGTCGCAATGCACTTTCTTATCTTTATGGAGCCATGTGTTAGAAACACATGGCCTCATAAAGACAAGAGATCGATGCTTGTTTTAACATCACGCTTTCACTTAAAGTGAAAGTGCGATGCTAAAATAAACACACTGCTGTGTGCGTAATGGCGCAGCTTGTTCTTTTTTGCTGATGCCTTCTTTGTGTCATTTTGCACTGTATTTTGTTTCAATCGGCCTGATTTTCGTTTCCTTACTGTGCGGCTGTAAGTTGGTTCTCCTGCAACAACGCTGTCGACGTGTTTCCCACAGCTCCATGCGCAGGCCTAATGAGCAACACTTGCACTCTGGTGTATGGCAGTCCTCCTAGATGGCTAATGGTATTATTTCGTTGTGTGTACCTTTGCCCTTACTTCCTGTCTGCACTCCCTTTCCCTGTTCCAGGGAACATGGGTTTGCTCATCATCTGTAAGCCTCACTGACGGTGACTCACTGTCTGTCCTGAAGGTTACCGTACTTGGAAAAAAAAACTCTCACGCAACTTGCCAAAATTGGCAGCCTCTGCTGTACGCTTCCTGCTGCTTCAGAAGAGCGCGTCATTGCTTGCTTCACCCCGTGTGGATTAGCACCAATGTTTAAATTCTGCTTAACATTTGGTGCTTATGGAAGACAATGTAGTATAAACGGTTGCACTTTCTGATGGCGTGTTTTTCGAACTTTATCCTTCCTTTTCGGATGGACACTTTACCTCTCAACACATCTCCTGCTACCCTGGGGAAGATAATGGTCAGCTCCTGCCACAATGCATAACACACACTTTTCCGTGTTCAATGATGCCTTTTTTTTTTTATCTCAATTCTTTATTAATTTTTCAAAATAAGACAAATAATGATCAGTAGTCAAATATCATCACGGAAACATAAAACAATGATGATACATAAAAGTATAAGCAGAATAATTGCAGAAGAATAACAGAAGAAATGTTTTACAAGTACCACATGTACATAAATGATCAGTCGTCTCAACAATATATAATGTATGCAGCAAAATAGTTTATGTAAACGTCAGTGTATTTTTTAAAGTCTTTCCTAAGGCAGCTCATGCAAGACATTTGTTGGTATGCAGTGTATGTTCAGAGGCCGCCCATTGCGTGCCATTAGTTGGCTTAATTGTCATTCGCATTTGCTTGCACCTCATTTGTCAACGTATGTGGACTTCAACTAACGCATCTTACATTTGTTCCGTCCCTGGAGGATGGATGAACTACTCGATTTTCCAATGTTCCCTTTTTTGGTGCTACTTTTTAGGTCTCACCTGGCGAAAGCAGCGCATGCGCTGCTTTTGCCATGAGAGTACCTTTTGCGATCGATTCAGCCAAAGCTGAATGCACGCGCGTACAGATGGACAAAGATGGCTGCTCTCGCCATCCCCAAAAGCTAAACATGCACGCATACGGACAAAAACATTTACGTGCATGTGGACAACCCGACGCCATCTCCGTTTACTTTAATCAGCGTAGAGACGTGCACACGCGCGTGCATTTTTTTGTCCCTACGCGTGCATGGAGGCGTGCTTTCGCTTTCCCTCCCTCCCTCTCCCCGTCGGAGATTGGAACTGTTCCCAGACGGGCTAAAGGGTCTGGCGGCAGTGCTGAGGAATCCGCCGCAGCGCTATTCAGTGAGTGATGTGCTTCTGAACTTCACGTCTTTCATAAAATTACAACTTTCCTTTAAGCAGGCTTTAGGCACATTCTCATCCACGCTGAAACCAGTTCAAAGGTTGGCTTTGCCTGCGGTATCATGGTCTCACGGGAACAGCCCGTGCTCTCTATTTGTGTGTGGAATCTTGCACTTGTGCTGCCTGTGTGGTGTGAGAGAGAGAGAAGCTACTGCTGCCGTTTGGTGTGTGTGAGAGAAGCTTGTACTATTCCCACCTGTTTTCTGTGTTGTGGGCGAGCGAAGTTTTCACTGCTGGTGCGGTGAGCGTGTGTGTTGTGTGTATGTATGTAAGATCAAGCTCGCAGTGCTGTTGTTCGTTCTCCGTGTTGTGTAGGGGAGGCTTGCACTGCTGCTACATCTCTGTATGTGTGCATGTGTGTAAGAGAGCAGTTTGAATTGCTCTCTGTTATTTTGTTGCTGCTTAGTAGGTGTATGTTAAACAGAAGCCTGTGTTGCTGCTGTCCTTCACGCGCGAAAGGGAGAGAGGCTTACACTAGCTGCTGCTACTTGTACGTGTGACAGAATTTTGAATTGGATCTGTTATGAACACCTCGTCAGAAGTAGTAAATGCTAAATAAATGCGATTAGATGTAATAAAGTACAGCCTTTGTTGAGTTTGTGAAGGAATTTGCTGCCCGTTGGCGGACAGTGTGTATGTGGTGAGGGAGTTCACTTTGCTGCGAGTTTTACACTATTACCGTAGCTGGAAGGGATAACACATGTGTGTGCGTGTGTCTGACACATAGTTCTACTGTCAGCTCTCTATCTGTTGTATGTTCTGCTTCTGACACTACCTATATCTCTATTGTATAGTTTTTATGTGAAGTAAGTGCTTTAGCTGCTGCTCCATCCCAAACATTTATTTTGGCATACTTCTCTTCCCAAGGTGTTCCACCTCACACTCGTTGTCTCCTCCTTTGTGGCCTTTTACCCCTCTAGAGGTGCAAGCTACAGTGGCATTCTGACGAGGGCACTAGTACTTTTTACAAACTAAGCACTGCTTAGCAGAGCAGTAGAGTAGCGACATAATATAATCAGAAGTAACCCCCTCCGTTTCGACTCAATAGGCATGCGGCAGAACCAAAACTGCACCACTCGCTGCTGCTGGAGCTCGACTGGTCCTGACTGACAATCCTAAAAGTGATTCTGGGCCTATCAACCAACGTTTTCAAGTGATGATTTTTTTTAGTCAGTCTGCCATAGTTCTCTTGCTGTTTAAAGCCAAAGGTCTGCAAAGTGAGGGGATGTAAATGCGTGTGCCGCAGCCATGCACCACTGGTCTGCACAACCACCTCGGTTCTTCGTTTTTCTTTCTACATGAGACACTGAACTTCATGGTCCATTTTGTGAAAACTAAACAATGTGAGAGCGACAGCTAGGTGTAGGGCTGGACTAAGACCCCTGTTTAGGGGGAGAGGAGACCCTCAGTAATGACCCTACATCAAAAATGGGCACTGGGGATGCACCCTCTCCCACTTATATGTGGGGCAAAGGGTACAGGAATGAATGTTGCAAAGCACACAGTGATTTCTAGCTCTTTTTACTTTATTGGTATAAATCTATTTGAAGGAATAACTGGATTGTTGTGTATGAAATAGCACATATTAAATCACACTCAATCAACTTTCCACAACCCAACTTTAAATTGCATCCATTAGACTGAATTTAAAATAGGGATAATTAAAGTTGCCGAGTCCGCTGACTTGTAAAGTTGAGTATATTCTATACTTTTCAAGCTTCATTAAAAGGAAAGCTTGTAAACTTAAAAAAAAGCATTAAAAATGCAATAGGTCTCGCCTTTCATTCAGGTAAAGCCATTTGCTTTGCTATACAATACCATTAGCAAAGCATATGGCTTTAACTTAACCAAAGGCGAGACCTATTGCATTTTCAATGCTTGTTTTTTAAACACTCATCTAGAGGACATGTATTTTCGTAATTCCAGCAGTCTCCTTTGTGTACTCCTTGCCCTGGGTGCATGCTTCTATCCTTCCTCCTGCATGTTGCCTTCCCATCTGTGCGGTTCTCCCTCCTTGGCCCTCAGTTCAGGAGCGTCAACGCCCACTCTTTATCAGCTACAGCGTGGATGGCGTCCTCGATGGGCCTCGGCAGACAAAAGCTCATAATTAATGTGAGGAGGTGTAAGGATGGATGGTGTGAGTGAAAGGATGGATGAGTCAAAGGGAAGAAGAGTGGAAGAGTGAAAGGGTGAATGGTTGGATGTGTGAAAGGCTGGATGTGTGAAATTATGAATGAAAGAGTGAAAGGGAGTGTAGATGGATGTTTGGCTGGATGATGGGTATACAGATGGGTGAGTGAAAGGGTGAATGGATGGACAAATGAGTGAAAGGGGTATGTTTGGGTGAGTGAAAGGGGTATGCATGGCTGAGTGAAATGATGGCTGGATGAGTGAAAGGGTAAATAGATGGATGTATGAGTAAAATAGTTGATGGGTGAGTGAAAGGTTGGATGGATAGATGCATGGTTTAACAAGTGACAGGATGGATGTAAGGATAAATGGATGAAAGGGAAGAATTGTAGATGGATGAGTGAAAACGGTAAATGGATGAGTGGTAGGATGGGTTGAAGAGTGGATGGGTGTACAAGAGCTTCCCTTTGCAAGGCCGCCTGCGCTAACCTATTTATTTACATCGTGTACTTATTATCACACTTGCTCCCTTCACAGAGAACCAGGCTCCTCTTGTGAGCAGAGCACAAACTCGTCCTGGCTGCTGCTCTTACTCAACACATACAATTGTATTTTATTTCATGTTTAATTGTTCAGCACTGCTGGTGCTGATTTATAATTGGCTATCGAGCTCTCCTTGTGCTTCCACCTATGGACAGTGCTGTTGTTTTATTGATCGCTGCTTTCATTATCTCAAAGTGTTAGCACGTAAAGCAGTAAGTAGTTTGAGTGCCCTCCATGAGTCTGTGTGTGTGCAAGTGGGTGTGTCAGCGTATGTGTAAGCATGAGTCAGTGTGTGTGAAGTTTTGGGTGCATGCATGAGCGTGTTGGTGTGTGTGTATGTGAGAGCGTAAGTTAGCTTGTGTAAGTATGGGTGTGGGCATGAGTGTATCAGATCAGCGTGTGATTAAGTGGTGGGTGTGAGTGCCGCCTGTGTGCAAGTTGTGTGTGTGTCCGTAAGTTGTGTGTGTCAGCGTGCTGTAAGCACTAGTCAGTGTGTGCACAAGTTATGGTGTGTGTGTGCCAGCGTGTGTGCAAGTTGTGTGTGTGTGGAAGTATGAGTGTGTGCATGAGTGTGCCAGTGTGTGCGCAAGTTATGGTGAGCTTGTGTCAGCATGTTGTGTGTGGGAGGTGTCAGCGTGTGTGCAAGTTGTGTGTGAGTGTCAGTGTGTGTGTAAGCACGAGTCAGCGTGTGTGCAAGGTATGGTGTGTGTGTGTGCCAGCCTGCTGCGTAGTGAGTCTGTCGGCCTCGGCAGGACCCCGGCTCTTCCCCGGTCTAGGCGAGGAATGCGCTCTCCTCCCACATCCTCAGCCAGCCTCCTCCGGCACTCCCTCCAACTCCCTCCTCCTGCAGCCTCTTCCTCCCCAAGGACAGCGGCCCTCCTCTAGCCCATCCACAGCCTGCCCCACATCCTCACCCAGCCTCCCCCGTCACTGCTCTCCCTGCCCAGGTACACCGGCCCTCCCCCAGCACGCCCCAATCCGTCCATCACTGCTCTGCAGCGCCTACCCTGGCACCCAAGGCGCAGGAGGTGGGGGTGCTGCACCTACCCTGGCACCCAAGGCGCAGGAGGCGGGGGTGCTGCACCTACCCTGGCACCCAAGATGCTGCAGGCGGGGGTGCTGTGCCTACCACGGCACCCAAGGCACTGGAGGTGGGGGTGCTGCGCTTACCCTAGCCCCCAAGGTGCTGGAGGTGGGGGTGCTGCACTGGAGGTGGGGGTGCTGCGCCTACCCTGGCCCCAAAGGCGCTGGGGGTGGTGGTGCTGCGCCTACCCTGGCTCCCAAGGCGCTGGAGGTGGGGGTGCTGCACTGGAGGTGGGGGTGCTGCGCCTACCCTGGCCCCCAAGGCGCTGGAGGTGGGGGTGCTGCACTGGAGGTGGGGGTGCTGCGCCTACCCTGGCCCCCAAGGCGCTGGGGGTGGTGGTGCTGCGCCTACTCTGGCACCCATGGCGCTGGAAGTGGGGGTACTGCATGCTCACCATCTATACATTCCATCTTGCATTTTGTGGTGATTGGGCCCTCAGGCCCGCATGCAGATAAGGGATGGACACGGACACAGGATTACTGGTGCGGTAAACTGGCCACGAGCACGTGCGCTCGGCCCCTTTTATTGTCAGGGTCACCTGACTGGTGACGCCTGTGGTGGGTGGGTGTTCAGTGTGGGTTACAGGCACAATGGAACACTAGACTGTATCCAGCCGGATACTACATCCCTCCCAAAGTTTAATGAAAGTTCAACCAAATGAAAGTCCGAACCTGTGGGAGTAAACACCAGTTACAAATAAACCATAAATTGGTGATCAGGACTTCCACATAGTCTTTTTGCTGATGGTCAACTGCCGGCGAGGGTGTTCTGACAGCCGGGACCACTCTGTCTCCTTGGCACGATGTCCAAGTGCTCTACGGATGTGTTCTTTTGGACTTACACCATGGAAGTGCGCTTCACAGTCTCTTTCCTGTACTGCCGTCGGTGGAAGTGTGGGTGGAATGATGGTGGACCATCGTTATTCAACTTTCCGCTGTATGCCCTGGTAGAGGTGTTTCCTCCAACTAGTAGCTGTCTTCGTACAGGACTCACCGTTGCAGGATATCCCTCTCACGGATACCCCTCTCTCGTGGGTGTCCCCTCTCACTGGACGACCCGGAGGCCCTTTGTTACCAGGTTTCCACTGGACCGGTGGACCGCCGCCTTGTCGCTCCACTCGCGTTGGGGGAGTCACTACGGGTCCTCTTTCCATGTCCGAAGTTCCGCCTGAAAGGGTGCTGTTGGCACTTCGCGCTCTGCCTTTGTTCTCCCAGGAGCTCCAGAGCCAGCTTCAACAGTCCATCTCTCGTCTTGGGGATCCGCTGCCACCGGTGTCCCTGAGGCCTCTGCCCCTTGGATGTCCACGGTCCTGTTTCCGTGACGTCCCAGAGGTGGTTGTTACCAACGGACCGGCCTGCTCGTGTCTGTCGTCCCCGGGTGACCTTCGGGTTTACGCATCGACGTATACTCCCAGTGGGGCTGATGTTGTTTTCCAGGTACTGGGTCTGGGTGTCCATGCACCTTCTCACTTCCCTCTTCGGGTACTCCCCTTCCGGTGTGTGTTGTGTTGATCTGTCACGCACACCTCTTTGCTCTTCTCCTTTCCTCTTCGGGTGTTCCCCTTCTGGTGTGTGTGTTGATCTGTCCCGCACACCTCTTAGCACTTCTCCTTTCCTCTTCTCTTCCTCCGTCGTGGCGTCATGCCACTCAGGATCTGTCTTCCTTTTCCTTTCTTTGCGGCGTGATCCAGTCTTCCTGCCTCCTTGCTCGTCCTTACCAGGCTTCTTCGTGTAGCGTGCACTCTAGGCGTTTCCCTCTGGTCTTGTCCCGCCACTAGGACACTGTCTTCCTTTTACTCTGTGACTGGACCGGTCGTCGCGACCTTCTGTCTCGTAGTTGCTTCTGATTTCGAGTGATGTTGATGTTGCCGGACCTCTTGTCCTTCTCCTCCTGGTCCTCTTTGTGGACCTCTCATGGGGTCCTCTTCATTGACGTCCCCTCTGACTTGCTCTTCTCTCCGGCTCTGACCCATGGCAGGTCAGTGTGCTCTCCGACCTCTTGTAGGCCTGCATCCTCCTTGCGACCAACTGGTGGTCAGCGTCGTCCTCCTTGCGACCATCTGCGTGGTCGGCTTCTTCTGTGCGACCATCTGGGTGGTCGGCTTCCTCCTTGCGACCATCTGGGTGGTCGGCTTCTTCCGTGCGACCATCTGGGTCGTCGGCTTCAGTCTTCCGTGCCACCATCTGGGTGGTCGGCTTCCTCCGTGCGACCATCTGGGTCGTCCGCTTCCGTCTTCCGTGCCACCATCTGGGTGGTCGGCTTCCTCCGTGCGACCATCGGCCGGTCGGCGTCTTCCGTGCCTCTGCTGTGGACGCTCTCCTGTTGCGTCCACAGGCACTGAAACTACGGTAGGTGGTTTTGTTTACTAGACTTGCAGAGCCTTTGAAATCATACATGGGGCACTGTGCATATGGGCCTGGCAGCTCTCTCTCCTTTGCTGTTGCACGGGTCTCTTGGGACCTTCCCGCTAATTTTAAATTTGCGCTTCAATGCGCGCTGGACACCCGCTGACTCCCTTTTCCCTCCCGCCCGCAGCAGCTCCTTAGTTCATCCGCTGTCGGGGCGGGGATGGTGGGCTATGCTGCCTTTACTTTACTCATGGGGGTGGGGGGGGCTGAGTGTCCTTGCTGTGCAGTTACCTTTAGTGCTCTGCCCCTCGCATCAAGCTCACGGACTGCGCGGGGGCTGGAACTGCTACCGGTGTGGTGTCTCTGTTATCTCCGGGCTGCATCGGGACTTAGCAGGCAGGCGCGGTCGGGTCTCACGGGCCTGCCAGTCGCGCGCATATTCGTCCGGCGGGCGGGCACTGACACAGAGACTGCCTCCTTGCCCGTATCTCGCTGGAGGACCTTCTCATGCTCCCATGCAGCCCCTCACACGGCCGCTTCCGAGGGCACACACACAGGCTGCCGGATCTCGCCGAAGGACTCCGTGAGGCACTTCCCGTTTGCCGCCTCCGATCCGCCGCTTTCGCCTTTGTTTTCTCACGGATTCACCCCTACCGCAGAATCCGCACGCAGTTCACTTCTCTGGGGGGGGGGTAGGGGTTGTAGCTGGCGCCGGAGGCCTCTTGCTCAGTAGTGGGGGAGTGCGTAGTTGCTCCACTCTCCGGCCTCCCTCGTAAGTCCACTTTGCTGCGCCCGCTGGGCTCACCGTCTGCCCGATGACGACTCGGGCCTCTTCTACAGCGGCGTCGACATCTTGGCCGTCCTGCCTTCCATGCCGTTACCTTCGCCCTCCCCGGGCCTTGCATCCCCGGGTTCGCCGGTACCAGGCTCTTCCGACGCGGGGTAGGCTCCCGCTCGGCTTCCTTCTATCGAGGTCACTATGTCGCGGCCAACACGGGTGGGCTCCGGTTGGTCCGCCTTTCTCCCACGGTACTTCCACGCCGGGGGTCACAACGGCAAGCGCGACGGGGTCGGGGTGGGCACCCGACTTCCTCTCTTCACTCTGGGGTGGCTTGCACGCCCGCCGGTCTTCGCGGCGGTGCGGGGTGGGCTCCCGGTCACCGCTCACGCCCGGGGCTCTTCACACGCCCGGCAGGCGATCAGGCGCTGTTCTCGCCTGCTGGGGGGTCTCCACGCAGGCAGCTCTCTCTCCCCCTTCATTTAAGCTGAGCTGCTGCACGCCAGGGCACAGCCCCCTCGTCGCCAATGTGGTGATTGGGCCCTCAGGCCCGCATGCAGATAATGACTGACACAGGACACAGGATTACTGGTACGGTAAACTGGCCACGAGCACGTGCGCTCGGCCCCTTTTATTGTCAGGGTCACCTGACTGGTGACGCCTGTGGTGGGTGGGTGTTCAGTGTGGGTTACAGGCACAATGGAACACTAGACTGTATCCAGCCGGATACTACACATTTTAAAATCCTTTTTTCATATTTGTATTCATCCATTTACACCCCTTTACGTTAACATAGCCTTAGCTTTACTGTGCTGTTGCTGTAGAAGCTCATAGTATGGTATAGTGTGCACTTTTTTTTTTTAATTATCACTCTGCTTAAAAAACATACCTAAACAACATTGCCATTTACAATGTCAATAGCTCCAACTCCAACAAATGCGAGACCTATTGCATTGCAAATGCTTGTTTTTTCTATCACAGAGTTTCCTCACTCTTCCCTAACAGGCCTAGATACTGAAGTCTTAGCATGTATATATAAACTACCTTGCCTCAACCCCCAATGTTCTCTCTCCTGGTCCTCCTACTCTGTCTATCTTTTTACCAATACAGGTAGAACTAATATAATTTAAGAAAGATATTGCTCCACAGAGTATTGGAATACAACAAGAAAGCGGATGCACCTTGTCATAGGAGGGCCACCTTCAGATGCTGAAACATCTGAGCCAAGCGTATGAGGAGATGCGTTTGTACCGCACACCTCTCCCAATGTGATATAGTATTATTGAGAAGTGTCAGAGACAACAGAATTCCAAACTCGTGGCTGCCAATATTCTGTGACCAAAAAGGGCATGATTTCTCTTCTAACTAATAAGCATAAAGTATATTACAGAACCTTTCACCCGACGATGACATCACAGTACAGGCCATGGGGCCCATATCGCAGAAAAGGACGGGTTCAGGCCCAGATAATATAATGAGAACTGATTGGCGCGACATAGAAGGGGAACCCTTTGCGCGCGCACGCCCAATCTAACCTCGTTACCACAGCTTGTAAACCAGTAGAACCCCCCCCCTCCAGCAGTAAGGTAGACAGCTAATTCCAACAGCAGAGGAAAGGCGTGCATTTCTCTACACAACACACCTTGCAGACAACTTCCTTCCTACTCCGGGAGCAGGTCCCTCCCTGCAGCCCGTGCGTGGCACGAGGGAGGCCCAGCCCTGTAGAGGACTCCATTCAGCCCAAGGCAGTAAATATCTGTGAGGTATGGAGCGCTCGAGGGAGCCTCACATTCTGCAAGAGGGTCGAGAGGAGGCATCATTTCCCGTTAGGCTACAGGGAGCAGGATTTCACCTCTTATCAAGTCCAATAGCCAGATTCCCTCAAGTGTCTGAACCCCTTCCTGTAGCCTGAGGGCGCGTCGGAGGCGGGGGCTGCCCTCCGGCTGAAACAGCGCCCCCCCCCCCAACCGCATTGTTGGCCTCTAAGGAACCGTCGCACAAAAATCGACTGCTTCCCGCGCTTGACGAGGACTCTGAAGACACCGAGTTTACAATTAGAGCTTCCTCGAGTCGTTCATACATAGAAAACAACCCGCCAGGGGACTCGGCAGCTAAATACATTTTTTCCAGCAACGTTTCTTTGGAGGAAGGGGAGTCAGATGCCTTCAAAGTAGCCTTTCATGATCCCCGGCAAACAAGGCCCGTGATGTCAAGAAACAGCGCACTCCGACACAGAAGCCGAAAGTGCTGACGGGGAGCTGTGCTTTGATACCAGCACGGAGGACCTTCAAAGATATGCGAGAAAACAAGCGCGGCCCTGACTCTCCACACTACGCACCACCAAGAAAAACAATTATTTTCTTTTGGAAGCTCATGGATAGGTTTTCACTTTTTTTTTTTTTTTTTAAATCTCTGCTGAATTTTGCCTCTGATTTTTAAAGGGTCACTTGTTATCTCTGACCAGTGTGCATAGAGCAGCTCTTTCATGCAGATAATCGCAGTGGCGGCTCCTCCACTAAGGTGGGGGCGGCGCCAACTGCTTTTCAGCAGTGTAAATTGAGAAAAAAATAAAATGATAAGACCAATGTTATTATCATTTTATATTTCCTGCTGCAGCAGCTTTGCAGTGTTGCTCTATTCACAGAGCAGGGGTAAGAGCGGTGGATACTACGCAAGTGCGCATGAATGTTTGGCCGGCGCACTTTGCATGTTCTGCACCCAGGCTGTGTTACTACAACCTGGGTGCAGAACATGCCCAGGTTTCCAGTCCCAGTCTGAGCGCCAAAGCATGACACTCAGACCAATGACAACGCTGCAAATGCAGTGTTCCGATTGGCTTAAGGGAGCCTGGGTGCATCCTGTTCCGGCCTAACGCGGAGGAGAGACAGAGGAGAGACACGGCAATAAGGTAATATTTTTCCTTTTTTTACACCCCCGCCACTCCCGGTCCGTGCCCATTGACTTCTACTGACTATATTTACAAATCACCAAGCGTGAGATCTATTTCTGAAAGTTTACAAGCCAGGTGCTTTTTCTAGCCTTCAACAGTGCTTCACGTACAGTGTGACCGGGGCCCAGCGGTGCAAGGGGCCCACTGCACACACATGATCACAGTCTTTCACTGCCGAAACAGTAGAAGCACTGCCTCTTCTCTTTGCTTGCATGCAGGGCCGGACTGGGAACCCAAGCAGCCCTGGCAATTTTCTCACACCAGCTGCTGGGGAGGCACTGCCTGGCCCCGGGAGGCTAGAAATGCTTGCTTGCTGCTTTTGCGACTAGGGGGCTATATTGCAGCACTGCTGCAGAACTGGCCCCCAGTAACAAAACTAGCCCCCTCCCTCCCAGCTCCGGGGGAAATGCCTGATTCCCGTTACGGCCAGTCCGGCTCTGCTTGCATGAGGTCCCATGGCATCTTTACTTGCACAGGGGATCCCTCCCCACAAAGTATTATTTCTTATACACACTCACACGGATTTGGAGACAATTCAGAGCAAATACATGCAACTGAAAGCCAGCCTTATGAACAGTTCTTCAGAGCGGCGGGACCATATGTAACTGTGAAGAGAGCACACCTAAATGAGCCGTTCTCTGGTGTCAGTTCGTAGGTTCGTTGTGACTTCTCTAGACAGTGGTAAACTGGTGGGTTTTCCACCCTACACAACATCTCAGGAAGCGTTTCACGAGTCTGAGGTAAAGAGGGTGGAGTCTCAGAGATGGAGCCGTGAGCCTGGAGAGCCTACCACTAAATCGTCTGCACTTAGCTAGTTGGTGTCTTTCTGTAAATAGTAATTAGTGGAAGTACCTTGAAGTGGAATCTTTCCTTGACCAGTATTCAGTGCAAGTATCTTGAAGTGGGGTCTTTCTTTGAACAGCAGTCATTTGAGTATCTTTAATCATAGATATCACATACAGTACTTCCTAAAGGTGGAGGCTCTGGTGAGCGGATTCAGATTAAGAAATATTGCAGGACCGAGCAGAAAAAATGGCCCTTCCATCGGACCTGGCAATCAAGGCAGTACTGGTTCGTGAATCTGTGCACCATTGCCCATATTGCAGCCTTGCAGGTGTGCTGAACTGGGTCATCCCTTGTCAATATCGTTGCAGCCACCTATCAGGGCCAGACTGGCCATAGCGGGCACAGGGTGTTTCCCCTGTGGGCCAGAGTGGTGGGGGTAGGTTTTGTGGCTGTGGGGGCCGCTTTTGTCCCTGGGGGGCTGGCTTTGCAGCAGTGCAGCAATATTGGCCCCCTGACACCCTTCCTCGCCCGCCCCCAGGTCGAGTGGAATTGCCAGGGCTGGTTCCTTTTCCCAGTCTGGCCGTGCCACGTATGCCTTGGTGGAATGGGCCCATAGGGTGTCAGGGTGTTGCTTCTTGGCCAGCACATAGCAGAATGTGATGGAGCGGTCTATCCATATTGACAGGGTTCTTTTGTTCTTGTCCAAATTGAATTTAGCAGTTGTGTACAGACTAATATTTTCACTTTATGCATGTCTTGATTTTCCAAAGAATGGAAAAAGCACAGCATATGTATATTTGTTTATCCTTCTGTAAATATTTGTGTTTGTAACTGTAACAATACAGATATCTCCCACTCCTTTCTAAAACCATACATATACACATCTACACTACATTTACGTGCCTACATAACTCATATACCTCCACACAATTGTTTCTAAAACATATAACATTGTGAATTCATTTTTAATCATAATAAAAGTTCCTGTGCAACTCTGTTTCTCAGATGTCATATTACAGTCTGTCACAGTCTTATCAGGTTGGGCCACATTTCGGGGCTGGAATCAGGTTGTAAAGCACCTTCTTCAAGACCAAATCTCATTCAAGCATGGCAGAGATACACCCTTGAATGAAGGATAAATGGCTCTTTTGGGTGCTGAATTTCAGCTATGGTTTTATATTTTCTTTGTTCTTTTCTCCAGCTTTATTCTTTGCAATTTACAGTAAAGTGGAAATAAATCCATCATATTGTGCTTATTTCAGCATCAGCAAGGGATATGGTGGTCTTCTAGGAGCTACATTTCTTCAGCTGCGTCTTCCAGCAACTTTTTAGGAGTTTTATGTTTTTAAGGAACCCAAGTCAATATGGAAAGCAGCACTGAGACACGACACAGAGAACATTGCGCTCTAAACTCTGGATAAAGTAAGATGTGACTGGTCGACTAAAGCTACAACAGAAAAATCATGTAAACCAAGAGAGTCGTGGGTAACCACTGCATGCAATATCATCCAAGGTGCTGGGACAGGAAGGAGGAATGACAGAATCAAACACTTACACTGGCCAACACTCCACACCTGGGCAAGGGTCTGGGGTAAAGGTGCAAGACCCACTCTGTGTTGTGATTAGTGTTCTACGGGTATCTAACATAATGGTAGAATCTCCCACGACACAGAGGTGTGGGCCATTTTTACATTGGACTGTGCAAAATGAAAGAAGATTAGACATATTTGACCCAGGAAAAGATGGCTAGACAGGTCTGTACTGTAACTAGGCCTGGGCCGTAAATTTTGATCCGCTCGCGGAATTTGCGATATTTTGACATTTTCGCATTCCACGGAGAGCGCGAAAATGTCAAAACTTTCGCAACCTGCCGCGAAACGGAAGTATTTTTCTTGTTCGCGCTTTAAAAAAGCATTCTTGCGCACGCGGTCGCGACTTACCGGGTCCCTGCGTTCGCCGACGAGTTTTCCTATCCGTTCGCGCGCGCCACAAGATGCTGGATTGTTGGTAGCCGGTCGCGCATTCCCGCGAGAGTTTGCAATCGCAAACACGTCATTGCGATCGCGAACAGGAAATAAGCATCGCGAGGAAGATGGCCGCGCCCATTAGTGACCGCATGGGCAAGTTGGAGATATATTTCCCCGCGAGCACACAAAAACACATCGCGAACGGGCGGGAAAAGCAATCTTTGCGAAAGTTTTGCATGCTCGCGGAGATTTTGCGCAGTTTCGCGATAATTTGCGAAAGTCAATTTTGCAAATTCGGCCCACCCTTAACTGTAACGCAGACTCTGGTGTGAAGACAGGGGGGATTTGGCATACTTCACTTTGAAAACATACACCGGGGCCTTCGGTAACATACCACACACGGGCTACATACACCCCATCACATTTTATCATGACATATCAAAGCGCGAGACTGTAACGCCATCTGTGCAGGGTAATTGTGAGATAAAACTTGCACCTGTAAATGTTCAGCTCTGTTACTTGACGAAAAAAGCACCTTTTCAGAGAAAGCATATCAGTGGGGAACCTAATAAATACATGTAAAATACAACTGCAAATTGTGCCTTAAATGGATGTTAATATGATGTGATGTACGTGAAAAAGAAGAAAAATACTTCAAACTGGAATAGAATAACCCTTCAATGATGCTCTACAATGTGCCCATCTCTGATCGAGACACTCCTTGGCACTCAAGACACAGATTTTGCAAACCTGCTTTCTTGGCGGAAGTGCTATATGTTCTTGTTACTTGTGAAGCAGAGGCGGCTGATGATATTTGAAAGTGGTGGGGCATAATACTGGCCCTGAATTCCAGCGAGCACGCAAAGCGAACAAGTCTGGCTTCTTCTAGGAAGCATATAAAGGAGTTCTTCTCCCCCAAAAAATGTGAAAATAACGGGGATAAAATAGTGCATTTTTAGGCACAACTTCAGTAGAAGTATGCTCAAAAGCCACTTGAGTGCCTAGTCAATAAAGCTTGGTGCTCCCTAGGAGGTAACTTCTTTTTATTTAAAAATGAGCATTAGGTGGCCCTGTATGTCAGTAATTACTTCTATGGTGCCCTTGCCAGTAATTTCCTTTGGTACCTCATATGGTGAGAATTACCCCAAGTATACTAACGCCAGCATTTTGCCAGGGTGTCCCATCTGCCGAGCATTACCTATAGTATGCCAGCCTGAGCCTGCAATTTGCCATGAGCACCTCATATGCCAAAAAAGTAATTTAAGAATGCTAGCATGAGCATTTTGCCACATATGCATCTGTAAGCCAAGAATTATATCCAGTATGCCAGGGCCAATTGCAGACTCACAGGCACAACACACACGCTCTCACGTATTCATGCTCGCTCACATTCACTCATTTGCACTCATTCTCATTCATTCTCACTTACTCTTTTGAACTCACTTTTACTCCTTGACACTGAGTTTTACCTAGTCATTCTCAGTCATTCATGCACACTCACACTTATTCTTTCTCATTTACACTGACTCACTCATTCTCACCCAGTTATATTCACTCACTGTCATTCACTCTTGCTCATTCTCGCTCATGTATTCTCTCTAACTCACTTGCACCCACTCCTACTCCCACTAACTCATTCTAACTGCGTCTCACATATTCTCACTCATACTCACACGTGATCACACAAACAAACAGGTACTCACGCTCAGACACACACGCTCTCTCTCATGCAACATACATCTGGGAGCATGTTTCTCATTTACCTGAGTGCCTTTGCAGGTCCCACTCCAGCTACAGGTGTTCCACTGACCCTTGTGGCACACACACAACTGAAACAGAAAAGTGAAAGCAAAAACCAGAGCATAGCATGTCCCAGTTTTCTGCCTCTTAATTTTTCACTCCACCCTTTCTTAATTCTCTGATAAGTTTGGAAATGGTGGTTTGACAGATTGATTGGTGTGCAGCTTGCGGACTTCATGACTCTAACCTAAAGTGCCCAGGGCTCCTTTACAAGTGATGCTGCAGAGTGTAAGAAATCAGGTGACTATGAAGTGGCACTGATCACCGAGGCTATGGCTGAGGCTTCCCCATCCACGGACAATCTGTTTGATGGCTGGTGCAAGTGTGTTCATGCGCCTGCACTAGCATCAGCCATTAGGTAAATGCCACAGCCTGCTTGACCATCACACGCAGCAAGGGTCAGCATTTCTTAACTATACTAACACTGAATAATAGCTAATTATTCACTGTTAGAATAATAAACAAGCATTTGCAATGCAATCGATCTCGCCTTTGGGACCTTATATGTATTTAGCTATACAGCACATTAGCCTGCGTGCTGAAACATCTACTGTTCTTTTTTTTTTTCAAATTTGTTTATTCAGGTCAGCAAATTCAGAACATTACAGTTAAAGATATGCAGAGCCATGGCAAAAGCAGGCAATTTCTGATCCAATCTACCACTGTAACGTAGCATGTATATAACAATCAGTTTTCATTTACACCCAAATTCACCGTTACATAAACCATAACCAAAACAAACAATGGTACAGATGGAAGGCATTAGTAACCACACAGTTCGCACTATCGATTGAGGAGCGACACCTGCAGAGGGAGTAGCACATTCGGAGAAGCACACAGCAATAGTAATCAAGTTTGGACACTCAACCCAGCTCAACGGGACCCAAGTGGGCCTCCTCCCTGCCTCTTACAGACCCAGGGACACATCCACCCTGGCGCTCCACCCCACAAACGGCGAGGCTCAGCCTCACCTCCCCTTCACCCGGCCGGCCGCCACCACCTACAATGTCGTCCAGAGCCCAGCTGCGCATGTGAACTCCTCCACACCCCCGATCAGTCTTAACCCATATCATCAGAAATCTCACCAGACAGTGAACCTATGGATCGTGGGGAGTCCGCCCTCTCTCGGGCCCACTGCAAAAAGGGCTCCCAGATGTCCCTGGGACGGGAAGTGACCGGCATTGTTTCCCAATAGCATTCAAGTTGTGTGTTGCCATACGTCACGTCTTTCACCCAGTCCACAAATTTAGGCAAGGATCTGCGTCCCCAACGTACCGCCACCTGCCGCTTAGCATAAAGGAGCAACAGCGCATGTAGTTTCCTAGACTTTGGTGGGGTATTTTTGACATAACCTAGTAGCCCCAGGTGTGGAGTCGGCGTTTCGGTTCTACGGAGGATTTGATTAATAGCAACAAAAATGCTCGACCAGTATTCCTCCAGGTGTGGACAGCTCCACGCCACATGCAGAAAAGTAGCATTTTCGGCCCCACACTTCCAACAAGTATCGTCTTCCCTGAGGCCCATACGGTGCAGCAACCGAGGTGTACGATAGTATCTGTGTAGGAACTTAAAATGCACGAGGCGCAACCTATAGTTAGGCGACAGTTCCTTCAATTGCCCACAACAAAAGATCCACTGTTCTTCCGAAAGAGGGGACTCTAATTCCGCATTCCACGCATGCATCGAGGGCGGCACCATAATGGGAGCTTGCTCCTGCATACAGTTGTATAACCGGGACACAAGTTTTTTGGGGGAAGCCCTCGACAGTAAGTTTTGCAGCGCCTGGAAATGCGGGGGCTCATCCGGGAATAAAGGCCATAACGCCTTACAGGATTCTTTAAGCTTATGGAGCGCGAACATATCAGCAAAAGTCTCCGGTGTTTCAGTTTCCCCCTCTACAGGAACCCCAAAGATGCCATCAGGGTAAATGTCTGCGAAAGTGCGTAGAACTTTCCCTCTAATCACAACATCTCCCCCCCTGTCCTGCAGGCAGGGAATCAGTGGATTGCCCCTCAGGGGCACAGCCGGCGCATACAGGAGAGGGAGACGTGCCCTCCTCTGCAGCTCTCGCCACGACCAGCGGAGCAAGGCCACCGTGTCAACGTCTCCAGACGGGCGGGGCGCCCTCTCGTATAATGCCACACTAAGGGGCAAGGGAGCCGCCACTGCCCTCTCCACCGCCACATGCGGCTGGTAGGGGGTGGGGAAAACCCAGAAGTGCAGAAATTGTGCTTGCGCACATAGCGCGTACAGCGCCATGTCTGGGGCCCCCAGTCCACCCTGTCTCAACGGGAGGGTGAGCAGCGCCCAGGACGATCTCGCCTGGCCTCCGGCCCAGACCAGCGTCAACAGCAGTGACCGCACCCGAGCATGGAACTGCGCAGTCAAGGGCACCGGTAGATTTACAAAGAGGTATAGGAACTTCGGGAGGACCACCATCTTCGCTAGGGCTATCCTCGCAACTAAAGACAGGGGGAGCTTGTTCCAGATCTCGATTTCCCCTCCAGCCAGTCCACCGCCCTCCCATAGTTCAGTGTCCACAGATCACTCAGGTTGCGACTAATCCAGACCCCCAGGTATTTGACCGAGTCCGTTTCCCAGCGCAAGGGATAATCCGAAGTCACCTCCGGGGTGGCATCCGTCAAAGGGAACGCAACAGACTTGGACCAATTTATAGCTATTCCTGCCAGTCCCTCGAATCTGACGAACTCCCTCAGCAGTGGGTCCAGGTTTTCGGCGGGGTCAGCAACGTATAACGTTACATCATCCGCGTACAAGGATATCAGCAGGCTGCGAGAGCTGAAGCCAATACCCCGGGCAGTGTGGTGCTGGCGGACCCGAGCCGCTAGGGGCTCCATGGCAATGGCAAATAGCAGCGGGGACAGGGGGCACCCCTGCCTGGTCCCGCGAGAGATGCCAAATGGCTTGGAGATCAGCCCGTTCACCCGCACTCTCGCCCTGGGAGCTGCGTATAGGGGCCGTATTAAGTTTATGAAGAGGGGGCTGAATCCCATTCTGCCTAGAATCCGAAACAGGTAGGGCCATTCCAGCGAATCAAACGCTTTTGTAGCGTCAAGGAAGATGACCGCCGCCCGGATGGAGGGGTGTAGGTAGTGCAGTACTGAGAATATCGTTCTTAGATTGTGCGACGTGGCGCGGCCGGGTACAAATCCCGATTGATCGGGCAGTGCCACCATCGGCAATAGGGGCTGAAGCCTGTCTGCGATCAGTTTAGCGTAGATTTTAACGTCTACGTTGATGAGGGATAGTGGACGATACGAGTCGAGCAGCTGGCAATCTTTGTCCGGCTTTAGCAATGTGATTATCAGTGCCTCCCGCATCGAGTCCGGCAGGGAGCCCGTCTCCTGGGCCTCAGCGAAGACCGAGAGGAGCCTAGGGGCCAGTTCGTCAACATAAGTCTTATAAAAATTAGTGGTCAACCCATCGGGGCCGGGAGCTTTGTGCGCCGGCATGCTCTTTATCACCTGCGCGACATCCCGAACAGTGAACGGGACATCCATATATCGACGGTGGTGGTCATTAAACCAAACAATGGCTCTTTAACATGGAGGGAAAGTAAGCACCAAACTGCGTGACATGCCAGGTATGGGAATACATGGAGGGTAATATTGCCTTTCAGCGAGAAATGGTATAGTCCAAAGCTCTGTTTTTAATATAAAATCAGGGCCTTTGGTGGTCGTATCAGTGAAAATTCAAGATTTGGAAAAAAAATATTATTGTCTACGGGTGCTCGTGGAAGACAATTTCGATGGACTGCAATCTAGAGAGTGCTAAAGAGATTCTGGTAATTTACTGACCTCTGCTGGTCGTTTTCTATCAAGACAGTTAAATAGAGGCAGTGGAACAGAAAAAAATTTCCCTTAAAGGAAGCAGACAAGTCCTAGGGCTGATTTCCAGAGCCCACAAAGTACATACACATATAAGTATAAACTAAAGTATATACAAGAGGTCACAAATGCTCGACCTAAAAAGGGGTACTAAATTACAAAGGGAAACCCTGGACACCCATAAGAGTAAACTGCCACTGTTGTGATGACCATGCACTAGCTCCAATGAGCCCTGCTCATATTCTTGTTGAGAATTTAGTCACATGATTGATACTAGAAACCACCTGTATTACAACATAAATTTGTATATTGCATTTGCTTTTGCTCAGGGAGCTTGCTTCCATTTACCGGTTAGGGGGACCTCCTTGCTGATGTGCTCTGTGACACACATGCTGCATTTGTTTGCAATGAAAACTGTACAGACTCCACCCTAATGCAAGACAGAGATTTCTTCACCAGAACTTGGTTTGTTTGGCTGGGGATTGAAACAACCTGACCTAACCAAAGACAGCAACCGGAGCTGGACTGGAACGCCACACAACAAACGAAAGCGCCAAAGTTAAGACTGAAATTTTTCTGTGGAGGACTTGGGTGGCCAACTAAGTCAGACAGTCTTACAAGATTCCAATTTTGAAACATGAGTCGATTTTGTATTTTTTAATTAAACTCTTTTTTGTTACTTTGATTTTGTGAAACAATTGTCAGGGTAGGAATCTCAAACGTTGCCTGTCCTGGATTGCCATTGAACCTGGTTTGATCTGTGCCTGTCAAGAGTGCTATGCCTTGGCTCACAAGTGGAGTAGCCTTTTTATTGGGACAAGTTGGGGAACACTGGATGGTAGGATGTTGGAGATTTTTGTAGATTCCGGAAGTTTCTGTCACAGAAAGCAGGCAAAATGCAAAATTTTTAGGCAAAGGTTGATTTTCCTAGGTGGACGCCGAGCCTGGGCTCACATACCACAGCTAATCTCACTGTCAAATCAGGTAATTTTTCAACATGAAATGTTGATGCCTCCACATTCCGTTATGGGTCCTTTCCACCCACACAAGTGAGGTACCATTTTTATCGTAAGACGTGGAGTAACAATGGGTGGTAGAACATTTGTGTCTTCCTGCATTTTCCAGAACGTTCCCTTACAGAAATTTATGGAAAATGTAGGATTTTAGCCAAGGGTTGAGGTTTGGAACGGGCTTCTGGGTAAGAAAACCTGGAGACAGCCACACAAGTCATGCCACCCTAGGCTCTACCAGGTGTCTAGTTTTTAGAAATAGTTGAGTTTGGTAGATTTCTTCAGCTGCCAACATTGCAAAAAAGGGTTGCTTTTGAGTGAAAAAATTTGATCTGTCCATGTTGCATTTTGGGTCCTTTTCCTGTTGCTAGTGGTGGGCCCACTTACCCAAATGAGGTGCCATTTTTATCGGAGATGTGGAGGAATGCTGTTGATCACTGTAGATCCCAGAACTTTCCTTCACAGAAATTTGAGAAAAATGTGAGTTTTAGCCAGTCTGAGGTTTGCAAAGGCTTCTGGGTACGACAACCATGTCTAGTTTTCACACTGTAAGCAAGCAATGGTAAAGCCAATAGGTTTCGCCTATGCGAATTATATTGATTTTGTCAATGTTGTATTTTTACTTTTTGCAGAGCAGTTGAGCTGCTGTGCAATATAACACACAGTAAAAAAAAAAACTCCATGACACGGACAATAGGCAAAACCTATTAGCTTTGATAATGCTTGTGTTTCCACACCGTCGCATGGAGGTGTTTTACTATTTGCCTCCTTCCCCTCGAGCTACTCTCAACAAATAACAATCACATCCCAAAGACAAAAAATGAATAGGGTGAAATTTGCCAGTCATTAATAAACATCTTTGAGAGTTGTATAACTTTGTTGACATAGTCACATTTAAAGTGGCACGGCCTATAAAATTATTTACATTACCCGAAGATTTTGTTAGAGGATACTGACTTGTTTTAATGACAAGCATTAGGAAATCCAGTAGGTCTCTGCAATGCCCGAGCTATTGGGCTTGTCAATGTGAATATCTTTTAGCCATGTTGTGTAGCAGCTGTTCAGTAAGGCTGCAAGTCACTGAGAGCCCAGAATCACAGGATATTGAGTCAACGCGGAGTCTCTTCGCCCCCCCATGTTGAGTTTATTGTCCTGCCACTCTTAACACAAAAAAATGATATGATGTGGCCTGCTGGCCACATCACATCACTTGTTTCAGTGACTTTCAGCGATGCTGAACAGCAGATGTGCTGGCAGATAATATGGTCTAAAGACATTCATATTGACAAGGCCAATAGCTCAGGCATTGCAAGATCTTTTGGCTTTGCCAATGCTTGTTAGGTGTTGACGGGGTCTTGCTGAACAAATGTGGAAGTGATAGTGAGAAACAGTTGAGGAGCATTGAAGCAAAGCAAGGATTTGGCGTAGCGGCCAGAGCTGCAGGCAGGGAAGCTGCAGAATCGGGTTCGACTGAACAGTTTGTGATTCTGGGGAAATTACTTACGCTTCCCCCTGCATATGACAACAAATATGTCATTGTGCAATGTAACTGGTGAGCACTTAAAGCGCTCCAATACCATTGACTGGTGTTGGCACTATGGGAAGATGGAGGACGGAACAAGTGCTCCAATATCATTGAATCTTGCAAAAAAAAAAAAAAAAAAAGCAGCAGTGACGAGGGAGGTAGTGGGGGGACGGGTCAAGCAAGAAAGCAGAAGGCGATGGTAGATGGGCAAGCAACGATGGGAGAGGGTGGGAGAAAGCCAAAATGAAGGCGTCAAAAACAAAATCTTAATAGAAGCAGGATCAGCGACAAAAAATAATGCGTCATTGGGGAATGTAACTAGTGAGCACTTAAAGCACTCCAATACTATTGGCTCGTGTTCACGATATGACAAGATGGAGGACGGAGCAGGCACTCCAATACCATCGGATCATGCAGAAATTCTTTTAATAAACAAGTGTTGTATGTGTTTTAACAACTTTTTAAGAAATGTATGTGTTTATGTACACGCACATGCATTTTAGTGGTATGTTTGTATGTGTACTGAAAACACAAGTACTCCTAAGGAGTGCTTGAAAACAAAGAAAAAAAACAACGGCGCAAACTAGGAGCAGTGTAAGGAAACATGTACTTGGTCCATGCGCAATGGGAGGGCAAAACACAAGAAGAGGGCATGACGCCCACATGCCATGACGTATGGCATCAAAGAAAATGAGAACGACACTGAAGTTTACCAATTGTAGGGGATAGCCCACAGATAAAACACAACACATCTCTTCAAAACAGCGCATGCACTGTCTAGCCGAGGAGCGCATGCGCTGTGTACCCAAGACCTAAATACAATATATTTCGTACAGGGGAAACCAACTGGCTTTGCCAATGCTTGTTGTATTTAGAGACGAGGATATTAATTGATTTACCCATGATCACAAAATGTGGAACTGAGGCAGTGGCTAGGGAGATGATAAGGCGTCCTTTCCGAAGAGGATGTGGGGACTACGGAGCTGGTAACCAGGTTTGAGTTTTGGCATCGGCTTAACATCCTTGATTTTGGGCAACTCACTTAATTCGCTGTGCCTACAAAAAATGAATGTGTCCTTGTGTGAAGGAACTGATTTGGCACTATCTAAAACAGCACAAAAAAGTAACCGGTGCTTTTGGAAAGTGCTCTAATACCGTGGGTGGCATTGGCGTTACATAAAACTGCACCAAAAAAAATGTGAAAAGCAGAGTCGGGGGGAGGAGGGGATGGGGGGGAAGAGTGCATCTGTGCAACAGAGTTCAGCGTGGGCAAGCAGCAAGGGTGGGAGGATAATGGGCAACAAAAAGCAAATGCGGGCTGCCACGGAGAGATTAAGTGATTTGCCTACGTTTAGGGTGTCCTCGTGAAAAGTAACTGATGTTAATTTAAAGGGTTCCAATACCTTTGGCTGGTGTTGGTACTATAGAACACTTCACAAAAAAAGTAACTGGTGCTATTGTAAAGTGCTCAATTACCTTCGGTGGTGTTGGAGCTATTTAAACTGCACAGAAAAATGTGAAAAGCAGAATCGAGGGAGGAAGGAATCTGTGCAACTGAGTACATTGGGGCAAGCAGCGACGAGCGGGAGGTGGACGGGCAGCCAAAAGAAAATGCGAGCTGACACAGGGAGATTAAGTGATTTGGCTGTAATCCCAAAATGTGGAACTGAAGCAGAAGCTAGGGCGACAATGTGGTGGCCTCTTTGGAGAGAATGCGGAGTGAGAGCCATAGCTGCTGACTATGGAGCTGAGAAACCGGGTTTGAGTTTCGGCATCGGTTTAACATCCTTGATTCTAGGCAAATCACTTAATCTTCCCGTGCCTGCAAAAATTAATATGTCCTTGTGTAAAGGAACTGGTGCTAATGTAAAGCGCTTCAATACCTTCGGTGGTGCAGTTGCCAAACACACCTAATCACAAAGAAAAAAGTAGTGCCTTGAAAGGAGGAGGAAAAGTTCAAAGAGAGTACTTGGTCCAAGCTCCACTGGTAAGAAAACACACAAAGAGAAGGACAACACACAACAGGAAATAGCATGCTGCAATCAACAGCAAGCAAGGAAAACAGAGTGACAAGCATTCAAACAAGTTGAAAGTAAGGGTTGGCTGTACACCCCTTTTAAAGATTTTTTTTTAAATACAAAAGACTTTGCAAGCTCAGCACAAAGCAAAAGCAATGTGCAGGCGAAAGCTAAAAAAGCGTCAATTCTGCTGGGTGAAATATGGTGCCTCCAGGTCATAATGTGGAGCGTTTTGTGTCACAAGTGCAAGGTCCAGCCACACAAATGGGATACCGGTTTTATTGGGAGATGTGTGGGAACACAGAATTGTAGAACACTTGTTATTACCACTTGGATTATTCTGTATTAGTAAGCTCCCAAATGTAAGCTAGTGTGCAAGAAAGAAGATATTTTTCAAAACGCCCTCTGAATCACATGATAATATTAGTAACACTGAATTCAGAGGGGTACATATAACCAGTGGTCCTAAATTCAGCATCTTGTGTTCATTTCAGAAACATAGGTTACCTTCATACCTATTTTATATTCTTTATATTTTACCATATGAACTGCTGTATAGTCGGTACACAAAGAAAAATGATTGTAAAGTGCTACTCAGTTATTGGCTATGGATAGTGCATGTTTTAGGGAACCTACAAACCCGTGCAGGGTCTGTCAGAAGTAACTGCATATTGCTTTTGTAAATTGGCAATTGTGGCAACAAGTTACAGATGAAAACATTGTCTCAAATGGCAGATTTTTTCTACTCGTATTCATTTTTTTTATTTGAACAGTTTCTTTTGGATAACCTTGAGGTATCTACATAAATGGCCCCTTGCAGAATTCAGAATGTTATCTACTTTTCAAAAATTTAAAGCTTTCAAGGAGCATTCATAGGTTGCACACACTCATTCCCACCAGAAACTGCAAGTGGGTTTAAACCAAAGAAGTTAGGAAAAAAGGACTCCCTTCTAGGACAATGCAAAAAATGTCGCTAAAAGTTGTTTTAAAGTTGCAACTGTGCTTGTTCCTTAATGCTGGGAAAATGGTGGTTCTAAAACAGTAAACCTTTTATTGTTGCAATTTTTACAAACAAAACATGCTTTCATGTGCAGCAGCTCCCCTCCCCAAATTAAACAAATTTTTTTTTTTTTTTACTATTCTCAGCCTTCTCCAGAGGAATCCACAAACCACAGGTACCTTTACAATTCCCAGAATGTTGGAAAAAAAGACACACATTTAGTGTGAATACCTGATGTGGGAAAAAAAGTTATGACGGTGTAAGCGCAAAGCTCCTCAAATACCAAAAAAACGGCTTTCTCGAAGGAAAGGCTTAGCGGCCAAGGAGTTTAAAGTACAAACAATAGGGTATTTACACTTGATATGGTTGCTAATGTTAAAAATCAATGATGTTTGATCACATCATGTTGGCACTTTTATGTGTCAGCAAGACTGTGCAAGATGAATCTTTCAAAAGTTTAATAAATAAAATGACTACCCGAGTAGACATGCATTAATTCTCCAAAAAGATGTAAGTGCTGGTGTATCTGTTGTTGAAAGTGTAAACTGTAACAGGCATGAACATTAGATATAAGGAGTATGGCATTTAATAGCCTTGTCAACCTTTACAAATTTTTCAATAGTACAACTAATCTGTTATAGAATATGAGGCTTAAACCAGTATGTGAAACACTTATTTCTTAAGAAATGTGTACGCGGCTTGCCAGAAGCCTTATAACAGTAGCATCCAATCATATAATGTCCATTAAAGCATAAAAGATCTGGGGGTAGTCCTCTCCATAGTCATGCTCTCTCCTCTGGAAGACCCTCCCACAACCACTGAGAAAGGAAATACACTTTGTAAAGTTGCTAAGAGGCCTAAATGTGTATCTGTTTCTCTCTCCTGATATGGAGTGGTCTGCATAGACTCCACAGACTTCAATAGGCTTGCCTACTTCATCAATAAAACATGTATTTATTTTATTTAGGAGATTTGTAGAGTGTGTAGCTACCCGAGGGCTTTCCAGAGCTAAGAGACTGATGCTAAGCGAAGGCTAGAGGTCGGTTAGTGATACTGATTGAACGGCCACGTTTTTATCGACTTCCTGAATGCTGCTTCCTTTGTCAGGATTCGAGATTTGCATGGTAATGAGTTCCATAATTTGGGTGGTAGGTGAATGAAGGATCTGCCTCCCCACCTGGCTCTCCTGGTTCTTGTATTTTTTATCAGTCGTTCGGAGCCAGATCTCAGGCTCCTTTTTCGGACATAAAGGGTCAGCAGGTTTCTGACTTTTCTTGGACCCATGTTGTGTAGAGCTCTGTGAGTCATGATGAGTGCCTTGAATTTGATACTGGCCTCCACCAGGAGCCAGTGGAGTGCTTTGTAATGCTTCCTGGCTGATTCCTGGATTGGGGCCTTGCACAGTAGCCTTGCTGCTGCGTTCTGGCCCACATGAAGTCTGTTGATCCCGTATTTGGGAGCCCCTAGGAAAAATGAATTTCTGTAGTCCAGGCGTGATGTGACAAGGGAATGGACTACTGTCTTTCTAAGCTGTACGGGAGTATGCTCTGGAACTTGGCGGAGCATTCTAAGTAGTCCAAAACATGTACTTAGTAGTTTCTTGGCTTGGGTCACCTTTGTTAGATCCTTTTCGATCCAGAAACCCAGATTTTTAATCGATTCCTTTGGAGTGGGAGGACTACCTAGGCAGTTGGGCCAACGGATTGAAGGCCTAGGTACTGCCTTATTCCAGAGGACCATTGGCTCCGTTTTATCCCCATTGAATTTTAAACAGCTGTCTATCATCCAACCCATCACTCTCTCCATACAGGGAACTAGACTATCGGAGTACCCGTTGGCTCTGAGGTCTAAGGAAATCACCAACTAGGTGTCGTCAGCTTAAGAAGTCATGAAAACATTAAACTCTTGGGCTATCCGTGAAAGAGGCTCCATATAGACAACATGCTAATAATATAATAGAAAGTTCTAGATATAAAAGAACTGAAATTTCTCAAGTTACGCACTGAGGGTAGTGAATGAATTGGTTATATTTAATTGACTTACTTGGATAAAAGTGAGGCTTTTATTTCACAGAATGCTTTAAAAGAGAACATCAGTGAATTATGTTACAATAGTTTTCAAATGTTCGGCAGACATTATCAAACAAAGGGACAGTACAGTTACTTATTGTTAGTGTTTTAAGAATAACCTGTATTGGTGTACTTTCACTGGATTGCCCCTACACTGTGATTAGTGGGGCAATAGGCACCCATTGAAGGACTTTCAGCTCTGGCCTGATATGACACCATCAATTGTTTATTCAGGGTCTTGCTCGGTAGAACTGCATATGCCACATTAGCATCATCAGTGACTGACAGGATTATGACGCTCTCTGTTAGGTGATCATATATGCTGTAATACTCCACAGAGTCTGCTGATGAAATATTGAACACTGTCGACATATGCTATTGACATATCAAAGACTGATCCAACAATATGGAAAACTTCAGTGCTTTATAAGAGGTCAGGTGCAGACCAGAGAAAGCCATGCCAAGAACATTGACCGTTGCATATCCTTACATGCTAGCCCAAAGACTGTTTGCATCATTCTCCAGACCAACCATCAGATGATTGTCTTTTCTGAAAAGGTCGAAACTGCTCTGGGGTTGCTTCTGTTCCCATCTCCAAGAGGCCAGGCAATTTGGGATGGACTGCTCTTACTGAAGCAGGATCAAGCCTCATTTGCATATGGCTTGTCTCTTTTCAGACTGTCATAGTGGGCAAAACCTGATAGACTGGAAAGCGGCCTGAGTAAATATTAGCGGCTGAGAAAAATGTAAGCATTCCACCCATTACCTTTTTGTTTGTCTCATACAGATGGCGTTCTATGCCATACTGCTTGATAAACTTAGCTAGTTCCCAGGCACAAATATTTTAGAGTAAGAGTTCAGAAAGACGAGGCTTGAGGCACCCTCATTCATTGTGCTCCAAGTCTCATTTATCAATAACTCCTCTTTCTTTGATACTTTTTTCACAATACATTGAACCTCTGGCCCTCAACACATCTTACATCCCCGAAACTGCTCCATGATCTACAATATATATTTTTTTTTTGCGGGCATAGCCAGCCAACGCAGCCTAAATGGCAGACGTTTCTTAGACCAGCTCCTCCGGACCACCACAAAATTTGAATTCAGATAATAGTAACAATATTTGTTGGGCGTATAGAATAATCCAAAATGCATCAGTAAGGTTCACTCCTTTCTATTTGAAATAAAGAACTCTTATGTTTAGACTAGAGGAAGAGGTGTGGCGTCGCGGCCAGAGCGACAGACTTAGGAATCTGGGGATCACGATTCGATCCCCGGCGCCGGTGGCAGATTAGCCCAGCACCATGTGACTCTGGGCAATAGCTTGCTTAATCTTCCCGACGGCCCCCAGCGCCTAGAGACCCTCACGGGTGATTGATCGCGCTTTCAAATGTGTATTATTATTATATTATTATTACTATAGACACTTATCATTAAAATATTCATTCATTCTGGTATTAAAACAGGTACTAAATACCCATGTTTACAACATAAAGATAACTTAGTATCAATCTATTACATTGACAACTTTCAGCCAACTGTTTTTTGCAGCAGACTTTGCCGCTTCTTCAGAGCTGTAAAGAAAGAATAAACTTATTTTCATTTTAGAATTGAACTAAACAGTTGACAAAATTATACCTGGACATCCTTGATCTATGTTAAAGGTGAAAAACATTTCTTGAAGACAATAAAATATATTACAGCCACTTTGTCCAAAAAGCTGTCAGCAAAATATAATCACAATTATCTTGGGCCTTTCTAGTTACATATGTCTATAATGTACCATACAAAAAGGTTTCCCAATAAATTCCTGCAGGAATTCTTTACAGTACATATCTCGAGTCTAGTATTTAAATAGAACTTTTTGTGTTTTATTGATACAGAGTATCTGGAAAACCACTTTGAACTCTACATACAATCCAAGTATCCACACACAACATATTACTTGGTGTTTATTAGGAAACCTTTTCGTATGATACACTACAGATATATGTAACTAGGTGAATGAAATCGCCAATAGATTATATTCAGTGATTTCAATGAGAGAGTTGTGTCTATTGCATTTCTACTGTTCCAATGTTCATTTTAATTCGTCTCAAGAAATGGCCAAGATGATTGTAATTTATAATTTGTCTGAAGATGTTTTGGGCAAAGTGGCTGTAATACATTTTATTGTCTTCTGCGAAGCGTTAGGCGGCCCTTACCCTGACGAAACATTCATTACATATGAACAGGCGTATGGGAACTTTGAGTTGGGTCACGGCCACTACTAACACTATGCTGGACTGACGGAAAAAGTTAAAGCGACCAGGCCCGCATACTCCACAGACAACCCACACGCTAGATATATTACTCACCTGTGGCTGTGGGCACAGATTGATCTCTCTCCTATTTAACGCAATGAGGTCAGATTCAACTGGCCCCCTTCCTAGGGCAAGGGCAGCGAGGGACGCTGACTTAGCAGAGCCCCTGGATGACAAGGTGTGGACAACCATAAGTGCGCTTACCCATACAGTATCCTGTAATCCACGTTTTAAACTGGTACATTGCAATTTTCGACATCTTACCTATATGACGACAGTGAAAGTTCACAATATTACCCCAGCGGTGTCCGGTGGTTGCCCACGGTGTGGAGAGACTGGTGTTGATTTCTTACACTTAGCATGGAGGTGTCCTAGGGTGAGCCAGTTCTGGACCCATGTGGTAGAGATTGTGTAGAGGGGCATGGGCTTTCGGGTTGAGGGATCACCACTGAACTGTTTTTGGGACACATTAGGAAAACTAAGAGGCGCTAGATACCTTACAAACTGTTGCAGTTACTTTTAGTGGTGGCGAAGCATAGGGTCACTATATCATGTCCCAGATGTGGATGCATGGTATAAGGACGTGCGTGAATGGACTCTGCTGGAAGAAGCCCATATGAAGTCACACCGTAGAGATGATAAATCAATCCCAGGAGGATGCTTAGAGTCGACCGCCAAGGCCTCAAACGTCTTGAAATAAATCTGGCCTGACAGCCCGAGTCTTGCAGCAGTCTTCATACTGACATGTATCCTTCCATAGTGGAGGTCCCCCTCCAATAACCAGAAGTGACTGTTCGTTTTTGTTTTATGGGGATTTTGTGTGACTGGTGCTTTGGGGAGGGAAGTTTGGGGGTAGAGTTGAGGGAAAAGGGGACTATTTTGTTTTGGTTGGTTTCCAAGTTTTTTAGTAAAATGTTTAGCATACATACCATCACAATACACCATGCTGTTATTCATTCATATCAAGCCAAACAACATGTCACCACAGCCGTCCCAACATGATGGTTCACAGACGCTTGAGCACCTGTTGTTGGTCCTGAAGCCCCTTGACTCGCCGTCCCTAACTTCACAATCATAACCTGGAATGTAAGCGGTCTCCTAGATCGCATTAAGTGCACAGCTGTACTGCAACACGCCAAAAGACATCTCCTCCCAGTGCTTATGCTCCATGAAATCCACCGCTTGGGCATGTGATGCCCTTTCCTGGGCCGTTATGGGTACAATAGGGTGTTCCATGCGGGCTTCTCCAGGAGAACGAGAGGGGTGCCCATACTCCTACACAGAAGCTTCCCCTTTGTAGTATCTTTCACAAGCTTAGACTCCACTGTGCAAATATGTGGGTATAGAGTGAACGTTGAAAGGAACTCACTACAACCTCCTCAGTATATATGTTCCGCCACAGAATATGCAAGCGGCCATGGAGACTTGCAGACTGCTGGTTCTGTGCTTTCCTCTGGGTCTTACCGTTATATGGTGTGACTTTAATGCCATCCCTGACCCCCTTCGGGATTCCACTGTCATCCTCATGATGCACCGGAAGGGAACCTCGAAATCCTTAACCACTTTGATGTGCTCCCTGGGACTGTGCAACATAGAGAGTCTGGCATCCCCAGGGAAAGGAATTCACACATGCCTCTGCAGTACATAAGACACTCTCCTGATGTGACCTCTTTCTACTGTTGGCCAGATGCACTCCACAGTAGTAGGCACCCTCCCGCATGGCATCTCTTACCACTTAACAGTTCTAATGCATATAGGGATCCCAGAGGTCACACGATGCCCTATCCGGTGCTTCAATGCATGGCACCTTTCTGAACCCCAATATGCTCTGGAGGCAAAAATCAAAGCATATTTCAAAACTAACCAGGACTCAGTTTTGTCCACCCCTTTGGAAAACAGGCAAAGCCACAATTACAGTTGTGGTCAAATCTTTTTACACCAAGCAGAGAAAAAGAAACAAGCCTATATGGTCGACCCAGAGTAGCGTATTCTTCAACTCAAAATATGACGCATTATTAACCCCCTTCCCACACTGCAGAGGCAGCTCTATCTCAATAAGACTTCCCTACGACAAATAGCATTAGAAAAAGCTTGTCAGTGCTGCAGAGCCTCAATGCAATGTGTTTAAGAACATGGTGACAAACCCAGTAAATGACTCTGCTGGCTGGCCACCAGACACAGAACCTTGAGGGTGGTCCCAGAAATTGTGGATCACATGAGTGTACGGAGACACACGGCTTCCGCCATAGTCATTCTTCGCAGATGGAAAAACATCCTTTACCACACAGTCATTACCACGATCTGCCTTTATAACGCAGTCACTACCCTGACTGCGAGGTTACCAAATGTTCCATTACCACGCAAGTCGTTACAATGACTTGCTTTAGGGAGCGTATTGGTGTACTGGTGTTGGATTTTAAGTCCAACACCTTCCCTACTGTTGCGTACACAGGAGCTGGAATAGTAAATCATACTATTCTAAAGTCCAGCGCCCCCCTAAGGCTAGTCGTTGTAACGACTTGTGTGGTACAAGAACGTGTGGTAACGTCGCAGTCAGGGGAGAGACTGCATTGGAAAGGCATGCGTGGTAAATGCATGCAGGATTTTATCATACATCCTTTGCAGACTACTATTGCAACTTGTATGCAGCGGGCCCTCTGTTATCATCGGTTTTGTCTAACTCCACCTTACCAGATATTCCATTTCCATCCTTATCTTACTCTCAAAGGGAAGATCTTGACTCCCTACTTCCATTGGAGGACATCAGGAACTTGACTGATTTGAATGCAGGCAAGATCCTTGGCCCAGATGGATACCCAACTGAATACTATCAGAGTTTCTGTGAGCTGCTTACGCCCCGATTCCTGGACCTGATCCTAGAAGCCGAAGCTAACAAATCATCGTTGATACTTCAGGGCTACCATGCTGAGATCGGACGCTACCTGTGAAGGTTAATACCTATCATCCTCTGTCCATCTCGTCACCTTTCATGTGTACCACCATCGGGACTACATGAGGGCCCTTTCTTGTATATATATTTATATACAAATAATAATACGCAAGGAATATAATATTCTTCCTATGGCCCTTTCTTTCCTGAGACGAAACGAGCTCTAAAGGACTACATAAACCTTTTTTCGGATATTTTACTTGCCTTTCACATAGCCCTGATGAAGTTCCCGCATGGAACGAAACGCGTTGGCGGTGTACTGTTCGTGTTAAAACCATCAGAATAAAGAAAAAAACATTACTTTTTTTGGACTACTTGATCTTGTGTTTAATTTCAATGAGTGCACCTTCCACCTTTGGATTTACTGAATACTATCAGAGTTTCTGTGAGCTGCTTACCCCCCGATTCCTGGACCTGATCCTAGAAGCCGAAGCTAACAAATCATTCCCTAGAGGCCATGGATCTAGTGACCATCCTAGTTATTCACAAAGCGGACACTTCCCTGACGGATACGCCTCATACAGGCCTATCTCCCTAATTAACACTGAACTCAAGATATTTGCCTAGGCCCTAGCCCGACGACTCTCTTGGGTACTCACAGATCTTGTCCAGCCCAATTAGTATGGCTTCATGCCAGGACGTAGCACTCATCATTGTATCAGGCACCTCCATCTCTCGTTGGCACATAGGTCATAAATATCCGACACATGCGCTCTACTTCTCGTAGACTTTAAAAAAGTGTTTGAATCCATCAATTGGTCCTTCTAGGATGCTCTCCTGCACCGTCTGGCTTCGGCCCTAGATTCTGTAGATAATTCCACCTTCTCTACTCGACACCAGAGGCACAACTTTGCATAAATGAAATGCTATCAGAGCCCTTTCCAATGAGATGAGGCACCAGGCAGCGATGCCCCCATCGGCCCTTCTCTTTGCCATGGCAATTTAACCTTTAGCCTGACTCATTTGCTTCGATGCTCAGATACAGGGATAGGGATGGAGCCCAGAAATGGAGGATTGCATCTCCCTTTATGCGGATGATGTGCTTCTCTACATCCATAATCCCTTAGTTACAGGGCCTGGGTTATTGCAGATTCTGTCACTGTGCGAGGAAGTCACTGGTTTGCTGGGCTAAATTCCTTTCAGTCCCCATATCGAGAAACCTGGACGTAGGCACCTGACAGGTGCGGATTCCAGTCCGTTGGCTCAGTTTCAAATATCAAGGTATATATATATATTTCGGTGCTCTCAAAACTTTCCTGGTCCCATAACATAACACGATTAGAGGTACGCATTAAACAGGGCCTCCAAAGTTGGAGTACGCTACCACTGAATATCCTAAGTAAAGTGGCACTGTTTAAGATGATCCTACCGCACTTTCTTTACGTCATTCAAAAATTTCCATCAGTAATTCCAGAAATGCTGCCAACAGTCTTATGATTGCGGCATGGGATGGTAGACAAATGTCTTTGTTATTGGGCCTCCCAGTTCCTTGTGATCAATGACTGGCTGACAGAAGGCTGGGGAGAATCAGCATATAACCTAAAACTGAATCAACTGGGTCTAGACACCATCCAATATGTCCTCTACGGGGGTCCACTTCGTCTGGGCCTTTGAGAGTCCACCAGAGTGGTTGTCCAGACCTGGCAGGGAGGCACTGGGGATGATGCAGCCCATGGGAAATTTACACAGCAGACCCTACTGTGATCTGGCTGCTGGCTTTGCCAGGTTTCACAACTGGAAGGTTTTGCCACATAGGACAAATAAGGAATCACACTTTTGGGAGATGACTGGCAAGGTTCAATCAGAAGTCGTTGCATGACCTGCAAGCCCAGTATTCCCTTTCCTCTACACAATTCCATAGCTACATACAGCTGAGGCACGCACTCTTGTGCTACCGAAGGAACATGGAAGACCTCCCAGAATTTAGCTCACTCAAAGCCAAACTGCTCCAGGGCCACATTTGGGGGGTGGGGCTCCCAAATTTACAGAACACTTATCAATTATTCCCCCACTGCCCTTGACTTGTTTAAAAAAAAATGGGAATCCTGGGTGGGTACCCTTGAGGAGGCCGACTGAAGAGATGCTTGTATGGCTCCCTGCACCCTAGTTATTCTGGCCCGCCTACAATTGATTCAACTTAATTATCTACATGTAACTTACATCACACCCCTATAGCTCGGGAGAGACAGCAAGCAAACCTTACCCAACTGTCCCAATGCCCCTCACCGGAAGCAAATTTATTTTATATGGTGTGGCCCTGCCCCATGATAGACACATTGCGGACAACATAGCAGCAATAATGTCTGACGTTACGGGGCGACCAGTGGCATTTACCCAGAGGGTGACAATGTTAGGTATACTGGAGGAACTGGATCTCCCCCGCCAAGAATGGAAACTAGTAGGCATTGCTACACTTGTTACAAAACGTCATATCGCACATTACTGGAGAACTTCCACAGCCCCTAGCATGGTGAAATTAGACCTCTGCCATTGACTAGTGTGCTGCAATAGAAGAACCCATGTACAGGGCCAGAGGAAACACAATAAGATATGCAGGTAGTGGCGGATTTATTAGGGTATGGCAAACAAGCATTGAAGGGGGGGCTCGGCGTGGTGTGCCGGGGCGAGAGCTTAGGGTTAGTAAAAGAAACAATAGATGTGGTACCTTGTAAACATGTGATGTCATGGTGTACTTTAAACTGAATAAGGTTGGTTATGAAAAAAGATATTGCCATAATGTGCAAGTTGACATTTTTCTCTAGGATTTCTGAGATTTTCAAACTCTTGTATCTAATGCAGATTTAGCTGTTTCAAGTCATTAGCATGATGATTTTTCCTAAACATCTATTCTCAATCTGCTGTATTGCAATATTGGTTATGCTAGTCTATGAAATAAAATAGAACTTTGATCCGTCTCAAAATAGGAGTCATGAGAATATCAGAATCTCCAGAAACAAATATGGCCTCACCTACCCCAATTTAGCAGAATCTCCAGAAACAAATGTTATCATCTACCCCACGTTGGAACAGTAGCTCTGGGCTCCACAGTTCCACCACTTCCAGGTCCTAATATTTCCTGGCAATGGTAGGATACCACCATAACCTTTATTTACCCTCTGCTGTCCTTCAAATGTTTTCTGTTTATGTCCCCAATATGTTTTAAGAAAGTCCAAGTAAAAATCAGTCATAATATTTATTTTATAGGGTTAGAGATCAAGTGTATATTTCACTTATATTGAGGTCTCTGGGAGTCGCTAATCTGGAATAATTCAGGAACAATTCAATCGTTTCCTCAACAGGGTCAACTCTGAACTCCTTATTTTATTGGAAAACTGTTTGCTTGCTAGGGAGTTTTTCTCCAACCAAACACATTTAAAAATGTGTCCACAATTTCTTAGAAATAAGACCCTAGGGCTCTTGACAATAAAAAATTCAATAATCAAAAAATTTCTAATATTACTACTTTCTACTACTGAATCAACTTTATCAAATTCATCTCGCAATGGAGGAAATGAAAGCCAGATGATCTACAATAACATATGGAAAAAAACACTAGACTACAAAATTGTATGCCACCGGATGGAAATTGCTTAAACCCTAAAATATTTCTATAACAGCCAAACAGGTCCTGAGAAATTGTTCCCTCAGTCTAAGTGTCAAGTCAACAGATCATGCATGGTGTTTACAGATATATGTGGATTTCTCAGTTCATGCCCAAAATGTTTTAAGAGTTTTTTTTAACTTCTATTGATGACAAAATCTCTACTTAATCTAGCTCTCCACTACATATGTTTCACAAACGCCAATCCTGTAAGAGTATCATTAAATGATAAAATGATAATACTATCATCACTTATGATTTATCACTTGACGATCTACCTATTGATCAGTGGATAACTGAAATTCTGCATTGTGTGTTCTTTGAGATATAGCTTGTTAATATCAACTAACAGGATAATCTTCCAACTTTTCTTTTAAAGAGAATCTCAGAAATTGTACCTCAACAAAATAATCCTGACACCCAATCTCTTTTGACCTACTAAAAAGACAAAAAACATAAATTTACCTACTATAACTTATTTATCACTACGTATATGACTAACTGTCCTTTTGTGCATCACGATTCATAGTGGTTGTGATTACTTTGACTTATACCACCTCTGAACACTCCATACACCAATATGGATCCAAAGAAAAGCTGAAAGATGGTTCGCTACATGTTTCTAAATCCTTGATAATTACCATGAATAGAGTGAAGTTTCTCCAAATATTTTCTATATGCTCAGATGTAGATATATAGTCTTACCAGAGTTTTTGGTTTATTAATATTCTTTAGGCAACTAATGTCTTGTCATTGCAAAACTATATGCTTCTGTAAATAAATGTGTCACATTTACAAGTGACGCTTTGACTAAAAAAGGTGTTATGAACTAAAATCTCATCACAAGTCTTTCGAAATTCTGATAAAGAGATTGGTCGCTTAAATGCTACATTGCATCGATCATCACCAATTCCATCAACTAAATGCAAAAAAATAAGTCCATATCAGTCAGCAATCAGTTGCAATCACGGAGTCTTTCCACCATTTATTGTTTACTGGGACAATGAGCAATAACACCTAGGTTTGAAAATGTGGAAACAACCAGTGCAATTTCAGAATTTTCTACATTTAGATAATGCAAAAATGATAACTGCAAGTAATGTTTAAACAAAATCAATCTTATAAAAGAACTATAGAGTACCACAGGCTCATATAAAACATGTGTTCAGGAGTTTTCAATTACTGTGCATCCCACTGCAAAAAAGCATGTGAAAGGACTAACAACCCACCTTGCCGCTAAACCTGTCAAAGTGAGGGGACTCAAAAGCAGTTTACTTAACAGAATTTTAGCAAACAGAGCAAGAATTTCTTTATAAATGTCTCTCCGCATATTATTACTAACACCAGGGTGGAGAGAGGAGAACTAGCCCATCAGCAAATCTTTGGTTTATGAGTTTGTTGTGCAGCACACAAGCAATAATTGGCCTGGATACCAAGAGTAGTAGATCATATCCTTAAAAGAAATGGAAAGATCTGCAATTGCTTTTCAAAGATATCTGAAATGTTAACACTGCAAAATGTATTTGCATTATCAGTCACTTATACCACAGGTTTGATTTTATAGTGCTCTGTATATTCAACTGCTTCTTCTGTTGCCTAATTTTACTCCACCAGGTCACATCCAGGTAATCCTCTACTATGGATTGTTTCCTTTGTTTGGTGAATAGACGTTTTGTACCAACATTTATTTGATTCAATAAAAAAGTAGCTAGCAATGTCCACATACATTGAACAATGCTCTATACAATAAATCTGTCTTGTCCAAGCATTGCCTTTTAAATTCATGTGGACATCCTGTCAGATACAAGTTCATGTTATGGTGTTGAATTGGAGGCTTAAGCTGCACAGTTGTTATCTTACAATTGTGTTCACTTTGCAAGAAAAAATGTATATTTCTAACAACACCAAATGAAAATCTCTTGCATTTAAAAACATAAGAATTTTCATCGATATGTGTGAAACACATGGCTACCACTGACGCGATCTTGAAGTGCAGTTGCCTTGTTCAATGGATTGCTTGCTGCAACTTACATTCATGGTAGGAAGCTGCATAGGTGAAGCATGTCATAAATGAGAAGATATGTCTTAAGGATAGTTTTCTGGCCCCCAAATTGACAAGGAGCAGTAGTTTGGTAATCTTCCCACACTAACCCATGCAAAACTAGCAACTGTGTCTGCCTGATTGAGGATGAAGGGCCTTGCCCCAACAACTAAGGCCACATGAAATGACAAATTGTAACTTTCATGGGAGAAAGCACAGATATTGGATAACACTCTATAAAATGTATCAGTCCACTCTAAGCACTGGCTTTTAAATCCATGTGGACATACTGTTTTATTGATAGTTTTGATCTTACGAGGGGTACGAGGAGTGTACATGTGATAATCTGTCTGCCAGTCTATAAGTCGATTTTATCCGATACAGTTCTGGCTTCTGCCAGTCCCGTAAATGTAAGGTGAGCATTGTTTCTCATATGAATTTAAAAAATCTGGGCAATGTTCGGCCACATGACCTCTTTTGGAAAAGATTCTGGTTTGTGTGCGGGATCAGAATGAAGTCAGATTGATTATGAGGCTGATCATGTGTTGAATGTTGGGGCCCATTCTTTAAGGGTCATTCAAGAGACAGACCCAATATTGTCACCAACACTATTAAACACTGTAGGTTCTATCACACTATTCATTGAATCTCAGCCCATAAAGCAAACATCAGGACTGGGCTACAACTCAAGAATGCACGTAGATCACTCTCTTGTTGCCCATACACTTCTGACTTGCTTCAATAAAATGTTATATTTCTTTCGCCTACCTCGATGCACACAAAATCAATCATTTGCTTGAAATTTTCTAGTCTTGCTCCTAGAAGTATGTGTATTTCTTTCATTCATGCATGCACTCATCTATCATTTTTCTAGTGTTGTCACCGTCTAATCCTAAACAACGGATTCACTATCCCCAAAATCCATTGAGCAAGATGTCTTCCCATTTGTGATGTAATAAAATAATATAAGACACCATGAGGCACTCGGTTTGTGAAGACCCGAGTACCCAGGATAGGAGTGTGGCAACTTTTGGCTCCCACAGAACAAGTTACTTACCTTCGGTAACACTTTTTCTGGTGGATACAATATCTACCTGCAAATTTCTCACTTTTCGAATATCCCAATGAGCCAGCATACCACAGAAACATTTCTTTACTGCTCTCCCACATCGACGAGGACATCATAATGACACAAGTCTGCGTGACGTCTTCAGAGCCATAAGAAGCCCTCGTCGGCATGCTGGCGTCAGTTTCCACCTATTTTTCTCATGCCTTTGAGGAGAAATAAACCGAACCCAAGTGGAAGCACATGGTAAGTATTCAATTAAAGACATCTATCTATCTATCTATCTATCTATCTATCTATCTATCTATCTATCTATCTATCTATCTATCTATCTATCTATCTATCTATCTATCTATCTTATATATCTATATATATACACATATATATATATCTATATATAAATAAAAATATACATATATATATAAATAAATAAATAAATATATATATATGCGTCTGGCAATTCCATTACGGAGCGGCTTCTACAAGCGGATCTTCGTCCCTGCCTATCATAAATAAAGCTGCTGATCGAGGGCTACTCACCTGGTGGACTACCTTTGGAGCAGGAGATATATATTATCTACTGTCGGTCGCCAGTAGATAGTTATAGTTAGGACCGAGTTGCCATAGGAAAACTAAAAATTCTATTTTGAATAACTTTGGCGCCGGTTGACTTATCTTCGTGAAATTTTCAAAACTAATGGGGCGCTCCGCTCCTACCCTGAAAGTCTCGGGGGGATTCGTCAAGCGGGGGCTGTGAAAAAAGGGGGGTCCCAAAACGCGTTTTCCCCATGCATTTTCCCATAGGACCTTTAGTCGAAGGTACAGCCCGAACGGCTGAACAGTATTACTTGAAATTTGGCAAAGAGGTAGTCCTCAGGTCAGGCATGTGCCTTTTGCATATATGGTGTCAATCTGTTCAGTAGTTCCTGAGAAAATTGCAGTTAAATGTACATAAATATCTATATGCGCGCACAGTGCGCGCACCGTGCGCGCACGGTGCTCGCACCAAATGTCCGCGAGCGTAATTCTGATTGATCGAATCGGTCGAAATCAGGAAGTGTCGGACGCCATTTTGTGTGTGACAGTGAAAAAGAAAGGGGGAGAACGTGAAAAGGGAGCAGGGTAGAGAGTTCCTGACCCCCTAGCCTTTGTCAGGGGGTCCCTGAAGGACCCCGAAGGGTGAAAAAACATTTTATTTTTTTTCAAAAAATCGCGGGGTGCGCGCACCCCCCAGCCGCCATTTTGAGTTTTAGAGGCAGATGAGAGCTAAAAACACAAGTGGAGAACGTGAAAAGGGGGCAGGGTAGAGAGTCCCTGACCCCCTAGGCCTTCTCAGGGGGACCATGAAAGACCCCTAAGGTCCCAAAAAAAAAAAATTCTAAATTTTGCGCGGTGCATGCATGGTGCGCGCACAGTGCGCGCACGGTGCGCTCACCGTGAGAAACCCTTAAAAAAAAAAACATTTTAAACTGTTTATAGGTTTGTAGAAGATATTAACTATGCTGTTCAACTTTATCCAAATAAAAAAAAAAAGAGCTGAGCCATTCCATATTACAGGATACAGTCACTCTATAACTATATACATAGGTAGTTTATTGTAAAATAAATATATAAAAAATATAATAATACATACATAAATTAGCATTTAAAAAAACCTTACAAATTCACTAAAAGAACCATAGGTTTCACACACGTTATAGTTAGAAATTAGCATTTAGAAAACCTTGCAAATTCACTTAAAAAACCATAGGTTTCACACACGTTATAGTTAGGAATTAGCATTTAAAAAACCTTGCAAATTCACTGAAAAAACCATAGGTTTCACACATGTTATAGTTAGCTGGACATTTCACTCGTAAAAAACCATTGAAATTCCCCCGTTATAGTTAGTTCAGCTAACTATAACTCGCGCGACCGCAATCCACTGCTGATGACGTCACATATGGATCTGGCTTGGCAGTTCGGGCTGTACTGTTCCCATGAGGCGCAGGGTCAAGACTGATTTGCATATGGCTGGGTTCAAACTGGAATGGCATGGTGAGCAAAAAAACGATGGATTTAGGCCCAGATCTCTGTACTGGGATGAATGTATGACATTGTTCTGCATTCTGTCCATCAACTGTTGTTTTTGCAATTGTCACCCCGAGTGGGACGGGTATGCTCAGACGTGAGTCCTGTGCTCTCCATGCCGCTGGAATCAAGCTATCCTGGCTGAAGAGGGGTGAAACCCCGATACCGTTCCTAGGATGCTTGGTTCCAGTCCAGGGAGGATCTGGCTTGGCAGTTCGGGCTGGACTGTTCCCATGAGGCACAGGGTCAAGACTGATTTGCATATGGCTCGGTTCAAACTGGAATGGCTTGGTGAGAAAAAAAACGATGGATTTAGGCCCAGATCTCTGTACTGGGATGAATGTATGACATTGTTCTGCATTCTGTCCATCAAATGTTGTTTTTGCAATTGTCAAATATTACATCACTCATGACATGGTCAGTGACATCACTCATGACATCACTGATGACATCTCAAATGACATCACTGATGACATCACTGATGACATCATCCTTGTGATAGAGTGGCGGTCGCACAAGTTATAGTTAGCTGAACTAACTATAACGGGGGAATTTCAATGGTTTTTTACGAGTGAAATGTCCAGCTAACTATAACATGTGTGAAACCTATGGTTTTTTCAGTGAATATATAATCCGTGGAAGTTATTCCTGCAAAACGGATTTCGCAGCATATGTCCTTCGCTGTACCTGTAATAAGATGTATGTAGGCAGCACGATACATCCAGTACATGTCCGGATACTGCAACATCTAAGGGCCATTACCAACGATGACCAGACATACCCGGTAGCGAGACATATCAATACACATCATGAAGGCAGAATAGATGAAATCTCCTATTTTGTAATTGACAGCATTGTTAAAAACGTAAGGGGAGGGAACAGACAACTGAATCTGAGGAGACTCGAATCCAGATATATCATCCTTCTGGATAGCAAGATCCCTAATGGGATGAATGCTGACGAAGCGTTAAATGTACATCTCTGAAAAATCTTGCAGGTGTCTACTAGCTGTGTGCTTATCTCATCTCCTGAATTCCGATCCAAAAACATGTGGATCTTTCTCCTTTATTATGACATTTTTTAATCTTATTCTTTTGGGCACACACCGCTCTAAGTCTTTGTTTCTTTATGACAAGTTGTATCTGCCCACTTGGGCTTTAAAAATGTGAACGCCAATCCAGCTGACATATTAGAACTTTTTATTTGGTTTTATATTTGTTAACCTGCTTGGATATACCCAAGTACAAAATTACTTTTGTATGTACATTGTAGAATATTTACACACTGGTGTATTATTCTTCTATTCCACATGGATTCAAATTGACATGGTATATCTAATAGCGATAAAATGTATTGGTGTTTTTTCATACAGAATGTATGCAAAGCGTATCTTATTTAATTTTTGGAAAATTGTTTAGACATACCTGATATTCCCTTTATGTCTATGATGAGAGTTGCTGTGACAACCATGGTGGTTAGTGCCCCACATTTTAAATATAAGTAAACACTATAGAGGGACCAGATGTAGTGAACAAGGCGGTTTTACCCGTCGAAACGCGTCTGGGCGTCCTTTCGAAATAAACATTTCTTTGATGCATTGTCCCACGGTGTCAGCGCCTGTCTTTATACGCCAAGAATTCAGGACTGGTAGAATATATATATTCGTGTGGAGCTGACATATATATATATACACACAGACAAGCCACGGGGAGGCAGTTGGATCAGTGAGGAATACACAAGTAGATACTGTATCCATCAGAAAAAGCCTTACTGAAGGTAAGTAACTTGTTTTCACAATGGACACATCTACCTGTGGATTTCTCACCTTTTGAATAGAATCCCTAAGCAGTCCCGCGCATGGAGGTGGGTGCCTGCCTGCTTATACCAAATAATCCTGCAACACTGAGCGGGCAAAGGGACCGTCCTGAGAAATGCGCATGCGCGGGCGCCCGCGCATTCGTGAGGAAGAAGCTATCCAGGAAGCAGCAAGATGGAGCCCCGGGACGCGGCAGCTCAGGTAAGTAATTTTCTTTATGTATTGTTTATAAGTAATTGTAAAATGAGGGCGGGAGGGAGGCGGGTGGCGCGTAGTGGGGCTACGCAAAGTGTGCGGGTGGGCATAGATTTGCCCCCACTCCGTAATGCTTCACGTAGCCTCACTACGCCCAGGGCTGGTTCCTTAACAGCCAAGGCAGAGCAGATCTTGATGCACAGGATAATCCATTGGACAATGTCTTCTTATGCTCCGCTTTTCCTTTCATCCTACCTACATAGCCAACAACAACTGATCATCCAACCTGATATCATGAGTTCGGGCCACATAAAAGCTCACAGCTCTTTTAGGAACAGTGATAGGGTCACATGTTTTCCAAGTGGAAGGGAGTAACCACCTTTGACAGGATAGCAGCCCTGGTTCTCCATACCAACCTATCTGCATAAAATGTCATGAAGAGGGGTTTCACAATTAATGCCTGCAATTTACTAACACATCTAGCTGACGTTTCTGGCAACCAGAAAAATCGTTTTGAAAATAAGAAACCTTAAGGGACAACTATGCAAGGGCTCAAACGGAGTACCCATAAGAAAGGTTAACACCAAATTAAGATTTTACTGAGGCCTGATAAAAGAAGTGGGAGGGAACTTGTAAGTCCCTTAATAAACCTTAACACCATAGGAGACTTAAAAAGGGAAGGTTGTTCCGGTAAGCAGAGGAATGCCGAAAGGGCAGACAAATACCCTTTAACTGTTGCAACCGCACAACCCTGCTGTGCTAGGAACAGCACAAAGCGTAAAATGTCAGATAAATATACTTTTAAAGGGTCAATGGAATTTTCTTAACACCACTTTACAAATTTCCACCATCTGCCGGATAAATCGTCTTGGTGGAGTACGTTCTGACCGATAGTATAACATCCATTACATCAGAAGGAAGAGAAAAAGAACTCACGTTGCCCCGTTCAATCTCCAGGCATGTAGGTGCAGGCTCTGGAGGTGTGGGTGTGGAATGTACCCGTGCGACTGCGATAGGAGGTCTGCCCTGTGAGGGAGACAGAGCGAGAGCACAGAGAGAGGTGAGGAAGGTCTGTATACCATATCCTCCATGGTCAATGTGGGGCAATTAATATGACATGGACCCGGTCCTCGCGAATCTTCCTCAGAACCAGAGGAGTCAAGGGTATGGGGGGGATATGCGTAAAACAGCTAGGCACCCCAGTCCAATTGAAACGTGTCCCCCAGAGCTCCCTGCAACCGATAATGAAGGCTGCAGAACAGCGGGTAGTATGCTTTCTCTCGAGTGGCAAATAGGTCTATTTGAGGGGTCCCCAAAACCCAGAAAATGTGTTGTACCACTTCTGGATGGAGACGCCACTCGTGAGCAGCAAAGAAATGCCAACTGAGACTGTCCACATGCACGTTCAGAACTCCGTTCAAGTGATTTGCCCAGATGCAGATCTGATGGTCCTGAGCCCAGGACCAGAGTCACAGAGCCTCTCTGCAGAGAGGATACAACCCTACTCCTCCTTGTTTGTTTATGTACCATATCACTGTAGCATTGTCTGTTAAGACTTGAACTGACTGACTGCGAAGGGTAAAGAGGAAGGCCTTGAGAGCCAGACGTATTGCCCCACAATTCCAGAAGATTGATATGCAATAATCTTTTCTCTGGAGACCAAAGAGCTTTGATCTCCAGATCCCCCAGATGAGCTCCCCACCCTAGAGTGGAGACTTCTGTTATTACTGTGGCCACCAGAGATGAAGGGTTGAACGGCTTCCCTTGAGACAGATTGGGACACACCTCACCATTGTAGCTACACTGCAGTGTCTCTGGAGATCTTGATTGACTCTTTGAGATCCCCGGTGTGTTGAAACTACTGCATGTGGAGGCACCACTGAAGGGCCCTGATGTGCCAGCAAGAAAAGGAAACCAATAGAATGCAGGAGGCCATCAGACCTAGCAGGAGCAAAACCATTACGATTGGAACCATAGCTCCATTGTGGAACATCTGAATCATAGCCTTAATGTTCAGAATCCTCTGAGGAGGCAGGTAGCCTTGATTCACCGTAGTGTCCAGCACTGCCCCTATGAACAGTGTGCGCTGAGAGGGCTCTAGGTGAGATTTGGGTACATTGCTAGTAAAACCCAGGTTGAACAATAACTGCGTTGGCAACTGCAAATAATGCAGCACTAACTCTGGAGTCTTGGCCTTGATTAGCCAATTGCCCAGGGAAGGGAATCCCCACCTTCTGAGATGTGCCACGACCACTGCCATCACTTTTGTGAGGACCTGAGGTGTGGAAGTAAGACCAAACGGTAGGACTGCAAACTGATAATGCTGAGACCCCACCGTAAAAAGGAGGTACTTCCTGTGCAATTTCAGAATGGGTATGTGAAAAAACACATCCCGCCAATTGATTGAAACCATCCAGTCTTCCTTTTTACCGCGCAATAGGCACTTGTGCAAGGGTCAGCATCTTGAACTTTTCCTGCTTGAGGAACCAGTTCTGAGGTCGAGGATCATACCTTTTTGGGAATCAGGAAATATCGGGCATATCATCCCTGATCCTGTTCCCTCTCTGCAACCAACTATATTGAATCCTTCTGAAGCAGAATTTGAACCTCCTGTTGGAGGAGCAGAAGATGCTCTTCTGAAAAAAAAACCCTGGGGCTTATTTGCAAGCCCCTTGTGCAACTTTTGCGTAATTTTTAACATGGGAAAAGTGACGTATGGGTGGCGTAAGGGGCTTGCAAATAAGGCCCCCGGTTGGGGAGGAAAAGGTGGGGGAAACTCTTGGAAGGGTAGGGAGTATCCATTCTCAACAATGTCCAAAATCCAAAGAACTGTTGTCACAGATCTCAATCGAGGAAGAAAATAGGCCATTAGCCCTCCCACTGGACAAGCATGCTCCAAGATGGCGGAACTATGGCTGCTTTCCTGTGATATTGGCCGGGGAGGAAAAGGAAGAAGGTTGATGGGCAGCTCCACGTTGCCTGCCTCTGCACCGCCCTTTATAACATCTGTAGAGGGGATTGGATGGCTGCTGCTACTGCTGTGGCTGATATTGGCTTCTGCCTCAAAAGCAAAGTTTCAACCAAACCCCTGGAATGTACAAATTGCCTATAATCTTTAGGCTGCGACTGAAGGCCCAAAGATCTCACCATTGCTTTGCTGTCCTTGAATCTCTCCACTGCAGAATCCACCTTGGCAACAAATAGCCTTGAACTATTGAAAGGCAGGTCCATTAAAGTTGCTTGCACATCCGTGTGAGTAGCAATTAAAGATCCCATCACCCTGGTGACTTAATCAGCAGTATCCAAACCTGACTGAATTACTTGGCGGGCAGCTGTTTCACTGTCGTTGAGTAACTCTGAAAAATGTCCCTGAACATCATCAGGCAACTTAGGGACCACTGTCTTGGCTGATTCCATCAACGCATGGCTGTATCGCCCCAACAAATAGGTTGCATTAGTCAACTTCAAAGCCATGCTACCAGAAGAAAACACTTTCTTTGAAGACTGCTCCATTCTCTTGGACTCCCTATCCACAGGAGTTGTTGGAAATGATCCTGACATTAGCTTTTGAGGAACGGGAAGCTTGTACCACCAAACTTTCAGGTGTAGGATGAGAAGACAAGAATGGCGGATCACCAGGAGCAGGCTTCTACCTTCTTGCAATAGACCTAGACACTGCTGCCGATGTCACAGGTTTTTACCAGATTTCAAGAATCGGCTCAGTGAGAGCGTCATTGAAAGGCAGCAAGGGCTCTGTAGAGAATGATGAAGAATGCAACACCTCTGTAAGGAAATTACTTCTAAGTTTGGTAGAAGGTAAATGTCACTGCAGCATCTCGGCAGCCTTTTTAATCACAGAGTGATATGTTGTGACCTCAGCAGTGCTGGTCCATGCAGATAAGCATGGTGGGGTGGGGCTGGGTTGGAAGTGACAAACAATGGAATAGGGAAAATAAAAAATAATAATAAATAAAAACCACTTACCTTGCACTCGCTGCATCGCCGATTTAGCGATGTGGTGAGCGCAAGGTAAGTGTTTTTATTTATTTATTTATTTTTCCTATTACATCGTTGGTCACTAAATGCCCCACCACTGCCCCGCCTCACCACGCTTACCTGCATGAGTCGCCACTGGACTTCAGGTGGTGGAATCCATTTAGGAGACAGCAACTCACATTCTGGGGAGGTATCCAAACCACTTGCTACCTCCAGGCCTTCAAACTCCAGATCTAAAGAAACTAATTTACCCTCTTCCATCCAGATCCATTCTGCTCATAAAAATACTGCTCCTCCTCAATAAGCCTCTGGACCTCTCTTTGAGACCTATGCTTGACCATCAGCATCATTGAAGGCAATGCTGGTGATTTCTGCAACAGCGCCACCGGATCAGCAGATGTCAGTGACACCGAAGTGGAGCGGCATGACGCCGACACGGGCCCATTCAATGCCAGAGGTTTAACCAGCGCCGGGGACTCTCGACGAACCTCTTCAACTGGCGATGGCGTAGCCTTTCTCAGTGCCGGAGGAAGCGAGGACACCTGGACCATCGTCATAAAAGTAGAAACAGCGCCTCCTGAGAGTGTGCCAGAAAACCACTTAAAAACATAAGACAGTGGACCCATGAGGCCCACAGGCGCACCAAATGGAGCCATCGCCCTACTAAAAATGCTATACAAAGGACTCGGAAAATTCGACGGGTTTGGCCCCGGAGTCAGAAACACCAGGTACTCCTACACCTGTCTAGGAGGCCCAAAGATAGTCATTGTGAGGGTCGTTGATCGACATTTGACCCTCACATTCTCTACAAGGCTTAAAACCAGACTTCCTCGGAGGCAACATTCTTCCCTTGCAACAACGTTGCCATTTTCTGGAAACAATTTTGCAAGAGCATCTAATACTATGGAGAGCCTAGAAAAAAAATTTTATGAGTCGAAGGCATGGCAAAAAAGGAACTGACATTAGCACGCGACAAGGGCTTCTTATAGCACCAATGACGTCAACCAGAGTCGCATGCTGAGCCATGGCAGTATGACGTCCTTGTCGACATGAGAAAAGTTTCTGTGGAATGCCGATGCATTGGGATATTCAAAAGGTGAGGAATCCACTGGTAGATGTATCCATCAGAAACGCTACTCATTGCATCTCTGTCCCTGAAACCAAACAAACAAGACTGTTCTATGACTGAAGCATGCACGTAGTCCACTATCATGTTTTCCTTACACTTCTGCCTTGCTGCAATGAAATGTTAACTTTCTTCCTCCTAACACTGTGTGTTCCACATAAAATCAGTTCTTCCCTGGAAATCTTCTAGTCTTGCTCCTAGAGGTATGCATATTCCACTCGACAGAAATCCACAGGGACTAGCAACATCACAGCTTGAAGCACATCGACAAACGTAGTACTGACTGAGATGTGGGTGTGATCTCGGAGGTCGGTGTCTATGTATGGGTGCATTAATATCAAGCAAAGTTGTACAAAACCGCTGCTGCACAGTGGAACGTGACAACCACAACAAAGTGGCACACAACCGCCATGTCATAATGTCAGAGTGGAACAGGACCAGTCTACACTGGGGTGGCATGGTGAGCAAAAGAATGATGGATTTTACCCAGATCTCTTGACTGGGGGTGAATGTTTTGATTTGTTCTGCATTCCGTCCATCAATTGTGTGTCTTTTGGAACAGGACCACCGCCACAAAGTGGCAGGAGACCACCACCAACAAGACAGACAAAGAATATTTACTGTGCTAAGCATGCTTTATTGGCGAATTCACGTAATGCTGCTGCAGGTGTAAAAAGGCAATGGCTCGGTTTTATAGTAATTGTTTACTCTGAACATTTGGGGCGAACATAACGAAAGACGGTTACAACAAAATTTACTGTTGTGAAAGATCCCCGTCACACAACCTGTGCCTAATAAAAACAAGCTCTGTTCCCTCCTAGGACAGATGTTGTTTGTTTTGGTTCTTGTACCAACTCATCACCGTCCCCAGCTCAGTTACCGCCTTTACATATTAAGCTGGGACTCATGTATATGCAGCGGATCAAGTTATACGGGGGGGATTTGATGTTACTCTTCACAATAAACTGCAGTGATTAAACTTTGATTCAACTCCCAAGTTTCCGCGGCAGGCAACCATGAATAATTCCACGGATAATAGGAGCCGTGAAAGCCCATCCACGCATACTGAGAAGAGAGCTGCTGTTGTATTTAAAACAAAAAACGATATTTTTATATAGCCGTGCGCCCCAGCGTTTCTGATCCTACACACAGGCAATCCAAACCGTGCCAAATACAAGAAATGGCACAAAACCAAAGCGTGCTGAATGTTGGAGCTGTTGTTAATCACTGCTTCGTTTATATTTTTTCGGGGTTTCGTTGCGGTGCAAATAAAACATTTTTCATTTGAGTAACTCAGCTTTTATCATTCTCTGAGCTGCTGCAGAATGGAGAAGGGACAGCTTATCGACTACACAAACTTTAATATTGTCAAACCACCACAAAGTCCTCGCACACTTTTCTCACATTTTCACCTGTAAAATACCAAAAGGTGCTTTTCCTTACCCATTCTGTCCTCCATCACACTTGCCTTTCACGTTGTAGTAAATTAATTAGAATAGTTTTTGCCAAAACGTGGAAACTTATATTTTTTACACTATTTTGTTTTTATTCCAAATTGGTTTGCAAGGAGACGCTCTGGCGACATGGTCCAGGTTTTTGCAGTGACCCCACTCTCTCGACTAGAGAATAACTACTGTGTCCAGATTGTGATAGCAAGTATGAATTTTTAAATAGAGATCTTTTCACATATTTGTTGGCACTAAGAAGCCGTTTTAACAATAAAAGCAACTGTTCATGCTTTATATTGTCTTTTTAGTGTTCTTCTGAAATTTCTGCTCTGAATTGGTGGTTCTTCCACGCTCTGTCTTCTATAGCACAAGTCTTTCTTCACTCTTCAATTGTCATATTTCTCCTTCCACACTCCTTGCACAGTAGAGTGGGTCCTTCCACATTCTCTTCACCTCTCCCTCTCCTGTAGTGTGCTGTGTGGGTACTTCCACACTACAGATGACCGGTCGATCAAAGGTTTTGTCCTGGCAGGGGGATATCACGAGCCAGCTCCAGCTGGGAGGACCACTAACACATGCGTTACTACACGCTCAGGGACCTTAGGCTCACTGTAAAGGAGACCATTCGCCCAGTAAATGAGGTGAACACCAGAGGTGTCACCAGCTGCCTGGGCTTCGGCCTATTACCCTTGGTTGTAGGTCCTGAAAGGTATGCCACTCTATCTAGGTCCAGTCCTCTCCCCTCCTCTGTAATTCCTGTCCTTTCACATCCCCTCTTCTGCACTGTGAGTTGCTCCATGCTCCCTCCTCTGTAGTATTTGTCATTCCACCCCCCTTTTCTGTAGCAGATGTCTTTACACACTCTCTTCTCTTTAGTGTAAGCCCCCTCTGTAGCGTAAGTCCACCAAATTCCCTATTCTGAAGTGTACATCCTTCAACACACTTCTTCTGCACAGAAGATGCTTCCACACTCCCTCCTCTGCAGGGTGGGTCTTTCTAGACTCTCTATGGTAGGTCCTTCCACACTCCCTCCTCTTTAGCGGGCCCTCCCACATTCCATATTCTGTAGTGGGGTCCCTCCTCTGTAGAATTTGTTGTTGAACACTTAATTCTCTGAAGTGCAATTCCATTCACATTAGGTCCTTCCTCGCTCCTTTCCATGTACAGTGTACCATTACTGAGCACTCCTTCCATGCAGCCTTCCTTCATCAATCTCCATCAGGGTGGTCTCTTCATACAAGAAAAAAGTTCCAATCCCCTCTATTCAGAAGTGTATTTAATCACTGCTAAAATACCTCCTGCCTTCTTCAGGCTTTCTTAAATTACAAAATCATGGTTCTTTGTTGGGGGACTGACCAACCACTTACAGCCCCTTTCTATACAGCTCACTCTGAAATTATTTGAACTGATTTTCCTGCACTGAAGAAAAAACCTGAATAGGTAATACAGACAGTGCACCTCATCTGCCGAGTATCATGTGTCTAGAGAACAAATCAAAAATTTAAATCTGGAATCAGCTCAAATATACTCAATGGCAACACTTGAGGAATGTTGTTACACCAATGATGGAGGTAACACAATGTTTAAGACATGAAAACGTTCTGTATATTTGTAAAGGAATAAAGAGATAACTTGAGCAATGCAAAGAAATGCAAGGCCTAAGTCTATCTGGTTACGTCAACTCACCATCAGTGAAAAAGGGATCACGTTTTGATTCCTGGAGGATGTTCGATATTGAATCGGCCTTTGTTTCCAATGGAGCATTTGGTTTAGTAACCGTTGTCAATGAAGATTGGCTAATAACGCCGTCCTCAGCTTTGGGTTCTCGGCTTCTAACCCTAGCAGACATCATGGGATAGCTGATACATTCGAAGCCACTGTGAAAGAGAATCATGTTGACATTTTGTATTACTCCGGTTACGTTAACCATTAATCCAGGTATTTACACAGCAATGATTATCGCAGTAAAGCAACCCTGCAATATGAATGCGGCACAAACATACTGAGTAATCGGATACTTATTTTGTATCTATGATAATGTTTGAGACAGCCCCTATCTTCAGGCGGGACAAGGTTGGCAATTCAAGACTTGCTGGATTAGAGGTGAGGCGATGCCTGCTAATAGACACAGAACCACCTTGCGTGTCCTTGCCAGCAAAATAATAGTAGGATTTAGTTACAGAAGGTCAATGTGACCACAGAAGTGCAAATGAGGAGATACAGAGAGAGACACCTGTTGAGCTCAAGTTTTTTTTAAAACATACGTAAGGCGCCTGGTACTAGATTTCAAGGTATATTTTGGTGACAGTTCTCTTAAAAGTTTACAGAAGGACTTGTGCTCGTTTTGCACAAGTTAAACGTGCTTGGCTATCTTGGAATCTTTTTAGCTGAACCTCTTGGTCATTCTTCCTGCATATATTTATGTAGCTAAAGAGGCAACTGTGTGAAAAAATTGTATTAGGAGTCCTTGAGGAAGATCCAGAAAGGAATTCATTTTTTTACTGCTACATGAACAACTGGTGAGCATTACACAGAACACAAGATATTCAACAATGGTACCATGCGCTGTGAAGATTTCTGGTTACCTTTTATGCCTTTGCTGTATATCCTCCTATTCAGGGGAATCTGCAAGACTGTTCAAAGGTTTTCATTTTATAACAGGCCTTAACAAGCATAGGAATTGAGTTATGTACATTCAATTGCATCAGGAATGAACTGGTATTCGATGGTGTTTTATAATTTCAGGTGCTTTTAAACTGGAGTACACTGGCTTCCTGACCTCTTTTGACAAACCTATACCTGGAGACAAAAAAAATCTATAGGTTGGCTGGGTCTCTCAAGCTCCTTGTTAGCTGTGTTGTAAATGTTGAGAGTGGCCATCAGAGCAAGCAGAGAAATCCCTCCTCTTTGGTTTCCTATTTCGTGTCAGAATGGCAGTTCCAGTTCTAGGCTGAAGAGGAGGTCACCCAAGGGATATGACCGGCACTGGAAGAGAAAAGCGGCAGAGTGCTCTTGGCCAACAGGCATTGGGATAGTGTGGTTGCAATGTGCAAAGAAGAAAAAAAAAGAATAATACAGAGAGGAAGGAGAAAAAATAGGTATCAAACAAGGGACCAAGGTGGGCACCCAACCAATCTAAAGGGAGAGATAGAAAATTACTTCAGTGCAAACAAATCTTCTGAATTAACAAATGGGTAAAAAATAAAACTGCAAACTTTTGAAGCCACTCTATTGGCTCCTGTGCTATCAAAAACCAGTTTGATGTTGATAATATTATGCGTATAGAGTCACCGATTGAACAGAATCAATATATGGTCATGTATTCGCTAAATCAAGCTCCTGGTGCTTTTCTCTAAAAGATGATGTAAGCTGCAGTCTTGGAGGCAGATGTTTACCACAAAAGCAGTGTTGCAATATCTAGATACTATGTAGCGCAGACAATAGGCTGCATGACTTAGATTCTTAACCAATTAAACAGTGATGAGAAGAAAGCTAAATGTGTCACTGTTCAAAGGCACACGGCAGCAATTTCAGTGAACAAAGAACATCAAGTGGCATAAAGTTTCATACAAATGTGGGTGCTCACAATGAGAAAGGCTATTTGTAATGAATGGAATCTAGTAACAGGTATAGAAGCACAACAAATGTTGTGGCTATGGGAATTGAGGGTGGTGTCTACTGGCTAAATAGGGCCTATTGACAGAGACTGCTCCAGGGGCCACTCTCTCTGCTAACACTGCCAAGTCTTCCAAAACTATGAATGCAGTGTGATCCTTCATGCCCCCTTGCAACCTTGCTGCTCACCCGGCTTCTTTAACCACAACATTGAACATCTCTACCAAGGGTTGGAGCTTGGACTCTGGTTTCATATGGAAAGAACTTACAAGGTGAACATCAAAGAAACATTTGCTCTATCAAGTGGATTTCAGTATTCCAATGAAAAGAAACAATTACATTTAATTACTTTTTTTCCTGACCATTCTGAGGAAGAGAACTATTTTTTTTGCGATATACTCAAATTGATTCGACAGGCAGCTATCATTAATGTATCAAAAAGCGTTTCTGCGGTATTTGAAATGTACAAAAAGAGAATGTGATAAGCACAATTCAAGTTTCAAAGGCAACAATATGCCTGCATGAACCACATCATACCGAATATGTCTTTCTTCTGGGTTTAACCCAGGAAATAACAAGCATTGAAAATGCAATAGGTCTCGCCTTTTATTAAGTTAAATCCATTTGCTTTGCTATACAATACCATTAGCAAAGCAAATGGCTTTAACTTAATCAAAGGCAAGACCTATTGCATTTTTAATGCTTGTTTTAGAAAGCAATAAGCTCTTTAAAAGGCCCTCTGTTGCCCGGAAGGAGCAAGCCGCAATAATGACTCCCTTTGGCAGGCCCTGGAGGGGCACAGCGAGAGGCAGTCTGTGGGTCACCACTGCTGCGCCTCCGAAGCGCTTCTGCTGGAAAAACAAGGCTTCTCTGTCACGGCTTGTATTCTTTACAGCCCCGGAGATGTCAGAACACATGTCGGGTTTATTCAGTAATGGGCTTTTTTAATTGTCTCATTTCGATGGAGCGTGACCATGCAGCAGGGTGATTGGTTCTAAGGATCGAGGACCGAGGGGTGCTGAGGGTTGTTATGTCTTATCATGTTCAGCGCTTTTAGAACGTCCGTGGCACGCAAAGGCGCTTCAAAGCGCTGAGTGGGGAACGGCAGAGGAAAGGTCGAGACAAGAGAGGAAAGGAATGAACAAAAAAGGTGGATACAACATGGGGCCTGGGGAAAGGGAAGCGTTTTATTCAATTGGGGATGCGCATGGGCGCTAAACGCTTTCAATGGTACAACCCAAATACTGTCCTAAAGCAATATCAAATCAATATGTGGATATAGGGGTCGAAGAAGGGGAGACGTAGGGGATTAGAAAAAAAGGCATAGGGAGAGTAGGAAAAAAACATGGTTATGTCATGATGGCTGGCGGCACAGCGCTTATTCTGCATAAGGTCGGTTCTGAGCACATTTTGACGGACAGTTGCCCCTTGCAATATGACAAGGAAGATAACAAGGAACACACGATCGGGGGTGTGCAGCAGAAGAGACACGAACACGCATGCTGCTGTTATGAAGGCTTCATGCACAGCGCCCAATCTGCCCTTTGAGAACGAAGAGGGTAAGGTGGGGTCATGAGAAGGAAGAGGAGAAGAAGAGAAGGCGAGGGGGTTTGGGGGCGGCGGGGCGGAGGAGGGTGAAGGGAGAGAGTGAAGAAGTAGAACATATAATACCCTAATGGTTGCTTGCGTTAATGCTCACCATGTGCCGCTTCAAAGCGCTACATTTGAATGAAGGTCTCTGTTTTCCCATCACAACGCGACTCCAGCCACTGCTGAGGTCATTCGAAATTCAAGCCAGCGAGATAACAGATTGGTCAAGGGCACGCCAAATCTTCAGCCTTCACACAATGGAAGAAGGAGGGGCCCGACGTGGGGAGGGAGGGAAAGCAAAAGCACGCCGCCATGCACATGCGTGTGCACATCTCTTGTCCATACGCGTGCACATTTTGTTCACCGTATGCTAATTAAAGTAAACAAAGATGGCGTCCAGCTGTACACATGCGCGTGCATTTTTTTGTCCCTCCGTACGCGTGCACATCTTGAATCAATTACAAAAAGCTCTTGCATGGCAAGAGCAGCCCTGCGCGCTGCTAACGCCAGGCGAGACCTAAAAAAGAAGACTGCAGAAAAGTTGTACACGTTCCTTCTCACACCTACGACAGGAAAGCACCAGTGGCAACAGAATCTTGACTTGCCCTCATATAATTGGCTCTCCTTCATTGCAGCTCGTTTTTTAACCAGAAGTTAAAAAAAATGTGTCCGTATTGCCCCAATTCAGTGCACCTCTACAAAGAGATATGGAGTGAAAAGTACATTATACTGGTAGTAATGCTTACAAGAATGTAGATCGTAGTAACTTTTGAAGGGGGTGGAAGTGAGGGGGACAAAAATTGTAGTAGGAGTGAAAAAAGTAGGAGGTTCATGTCACCACTTCACAGTTCAACATATAAGACAGTTTATGAGCTCTTATCTCTGGTGTTGTTCTACGCCCCCAGTCTTAGTGGAAATAGCGTCCTATGTGTTTTTACAACAGGAGTACCACATTCTTTCAAAAATATGAACTGGATCATTCAGTTTGTAAACCACTCATTCATAAGTAGCGGTTGTCACCATGGATTCAGTCCATTTCTGAAAGGTCGGGGTGCCTTTGCTTTCCAGGGCATCAGTATACATAGTTTTGCCACTGCCAGGGTTGTGTCCAGCTTTGGCACGTCATCAGTATCATGAAGAATAGCAAGTTCGAGAGCCGGAGTTAGAGTTAAGCCATTTGTTGGTCGCGGTTGTGTCCAGATCACCTTCCAAAAAGCCTGAAACGCGGGACTGAACCACAGAATGTGTGGTGTATCCCCCAGCAATCATCATTTGTCCACCATCGAGGATTATGGGAGATTCCGGTCCTATGTAGTTTAAGAGGGGACCAATGCCAAATATAAAGAATTTTAAAATAGCCAGCTTAAAGATGTGCCTCTCTTAGACCTCTGTTGTGCTCTCAAAGTAGTTCCGCCCAGTTCTGTCCTGTGTATGTTTTATGCAACTTAGCTTGCCATTGGGTTTGAAACATCTTTCTAGTAGGTCGGGACAACAAAACGTCCACAATGATTTCATACAGGCTGGATATCAGCTTCTTATAGCTGCCCAATCATGAAAGGTAATTGTGCCAGGTAGGGTCAGTAAGATTGGCCAACTCTTTGCTAAGTTTACAAGTCAATCAGTGTTTGAATTGAGTGTGTCACCAGTATTTGGATTTCTCTATTGTATATTCTGTTTGTAAGTCCGTGAATGGCTTAAAAGTACAGTCTTTGATTATATGTTTGATGATGGTAATGCACTTACACTGCTAGAGAGGCCAGTTAATTCCTTTGCCATCAAGGTGGAAAGCATTGTTAAGACATATGGGTTCTTGCATGTGGGGGAAGCATTTTTAAGGTCTTATGGCTCTCAAAACAGCTTTTGAGGGAATTTAATAGAATCGGATAGGGTTGCTCTTCAGGTTTTGTCATTATACGTTGATAAATCACTTTAGCGGTGATTGCATCCCATTCTTTTCTGTTCTATCTTTACCCAGTCCAGGGTTTTCATTTTGTCACATAGATGCTACACTATTTGTGAGGGGTACTGTGCCACATGGTAGATTCCTGCTTTGGCAGTGTGAGTCCACCTGAGTGTGTAGCAGCATGAAGCTTTGATATAGCTAGTAGTCGAGTTTCAGCTTGCCAAATACAGTATTTGATTTGTTCATAAATGCTATGGAGTTGAGCAGGAGGTACACCTGAGAGTATCATGCCAAAGACATAGCTGAACCCTGGTAGGTCTATCATTTTGATGGTTTGGATCCTTTCCTATCATTTAGACCATTTCACTAGGTCGCTGTGCAGTTGCTCTTGTAATGGTTTAAGATTGCCTGTGGTTATCTTCAGTTTATTCCTACTGATTAAAATACCTAGGTATTTCATCCTTGTCCACAATCCATTTGAACGGATACTCTCCCAGACAATGTGCAGTCATACTTATGGACATGGACATGGCCTCGCTCTTTGACCAGTTTATTTTGTAGCCTGAGAACTTCGAGAATTCTGTAACCACTCATAGTAGAAGGGTACGGAAATGTTGGGGGTTGAGAGAGTCAAGATCAGCATATAGCATCAGTTTCAGACTGTCTGGTTTTGAGTCCTGTTATTTCATCGGTGCACTGAATAACGATGGCTAGAGGTTCTAAGACTAGAAGAAACAGCAAGGGGGACAGAGGGCATCTTTGATTTGTACTCCTGCTAATCAGTATTTTGTCAGATAGAAACCCATTAGTTAACCGCTGCTGTTGGCTGTTCGTATAGGCAGTGAGTCATGGTGAAAATTTCGATCCGCGGCCAACTCAAAGTATGTGGTGAAAAGCTAGCTCTGCTCCACTCTGTCAAACGCTTTCTCCGTGTCGTTGGAGAGAGCTACATGCTCGTCAAAATCATTCCTGGTTTTCCAGAGTAAGTGTAAGAGTGTATGTAAGTGGTTCTGGGAAGTTGTACAAGGTACAAAGCTTACATGGTTGTGATAGATTAGGAGTGGTAGGTCTCCTCCCAATTTGAAGGCCAGGACCTTCACCAGGATTTCCTTGTCACTATTAATCAGGGAAATGAGATGTAATTGTCACAGTATTGAGGGTACTTACCTATTGTAGCAATAAGAGAAATGTATGCCTTGTTGAAAGATGTATGCAACCTATGTGCCAAGTAAGCTTCGCGGAACACACTGCCCAGAAGTGGCACTGGAAGAAGGGCTGTCAATTTATAAAATTACAAGGGGGAATCCGTCTTCTCCAAGAGGTTTTCCTTTAGACATCTGCTTGATGGCTTCTATGATATCTTTATCTCTAATATCAATGTTCAACTGATTTCTCAGTTCAGTCTGACGAGGAACTTTTAATTGATCCAAGAAGAATTGTTCTTGAGGGGTGTCCAATGTAGGTTCAGAAGTGTATAATGCATAAGAGAATTTTGCAAATTCAGTGGTAATTTCCTTAGGGTCAATGAGTAAATTATTGTGAGTGTCATAAATGTATAGGATCGCTGCTCTTGTTGCTCGCTGTTTTATATGGAGGGCAAGGATTCTTCTCACTTTTTCACTTTGTTCTTAGAGTGTGGCTCTCATCTGGAATTGAGGTTTCTCAGCTATCGTGGTAAGAATTGAATTCAGTTCATACTTTTTTGCAGCCTGTTTGTTTAGAGTAGAGACCTTGGGAGAGTCTCAGTAATCTTTCTGCTGGTTAAGTAGGTCTACCCCCAGTATTCTCTGATGTTTGATTGCATGTTTTCTTGCTAGTGCAGGGTCCCTCGTGAATTGTCCTCACATATAAGCCTTGCCCATAGCATATTGGGTCTAAGCAAAGTACTCCTCATTGTTGTTATGGTGAAGATATTACCTATGGTGTGTGAGTAGTTTCTGTTTTTTTACAGACATTCAGAGTTTAGTGTGTCATTCACTAAGTCCTGGCTTTGATGTCAATAGTTGATGATCAAGGGTCATTAGCACATGGGCAAAATCCAATAAATAGCTTACATCTATTGTGCAGGAAATGACCATCAGGAGAATATTGGTGTCTGTTAGAAAGTAATCTATCCCAGTTTCAGTACCTGTGGGGCAGAATATAAAAGTATACCCCCGCTCCATGGGATTTAGGGACCTCCAGTGTTCAATAAGAAATTGGACCTCTAGTAGGCCTTGGAGACACCCCTATCACTATTGCTCTTAATGTCCGGGGTGCCGGACTGGTCTAGGAGAGGGTCTAGTGTCAGATTCCAGTCTCCGCCAATTATCACAGAGGTAAGTCCGCATTCGGTTAACAGTCTACTGAGGTTGGAAAATATACTCTGCTTTGAGTTATTTAGTGCATAGGTAGACCCTAGGTTAAAGTTAGAAGATTAGATACTCAGGTAAACAAACACATATCTGCCACCTGGGTCTCTCCAGGTTTTGAGGATTCTGACCAAGATATTCTTGTGAATGAGTATGGCAACCCCACTTTTTCGGAAGGGAAGCTAATGTTGGCTAGAAGTGTCTGTCTCCTGATTCAATCAAGAGGCAGCCAAATCATGACACACCCAGTGTATGGTGGAACATAAAATTCCCTGATTTGGTATATGACGGTTACTAGCATGATTGTAGGATCTAAAAGGCTTTATTTATGCCTTTTTGCTTAGGTAGAAGGAGTAGAGTCAAAAAAATAAATGCCATACTACACTAGTCTCATAGGAGAAATTAGCTGAGAATGAGACTCTATTGCCATTGTACAGATACGAGCCATGTTTTCTCATGGCCGGGAGGTTTTGCTGGACCTGATGGTGCCATAGAAGACACAAGATTATTGATCTAGGGGTGTCTACCGCAGCATTTTGTCTGATTTGGAGCCGATGCACTTCTGTAACACCAGAGGGAGGTAGAAGTTGATGCTCAGTTGATTCGGCAGAAGGGTGGAGTCGCACGGTGGCATGTTCTGTTTTTCTTCCAATTCTGTAATGTCATACAGTTGTAAGTTATCACAATAGCTGCGATCTTCAAGATCCATCACATTTGTTTTTGCAAATTCCAAAACTGTATTCCCAAGTCAAGGGTATCCTCTAGTTTTTTTCCAATTCTGTGACCCTGGTCCCTGAACATGCTGAGCCTTAAATGAGGTCCTCTCCATATGTATTGATTTCTGGTCTGGGTCCATGTCAACCGTAGAAGATTCCATGTTGTGACATACATTTTAATCTATTTGAGCTCCTGCTGAAGTGCATTGAGCGTTATCTTCTACATTGATAATGGTAAGGTGTTTAATTTTTTTGCTTCCCCCTAGTCAGAGCTTCAGAAAATAATAGCGGTCTTGATGTTTTGGGCTTGGCAAAGTATTGTGATGTTGTGCAGTTACATTAAAATGTTTTTGTTCCTCACCGATTTAAATTGGGTATTTGGGACTGGGGGACAGAGTTTTACATTATGTGTCTGGGACCATGAGGGCCAATTCTCAATTCTCAACCAATAGCAGCTCTTATGGTGAGAGCGCAGTTGATGGTGAAAATTATTTAAGCTGTAGCCTGTTACCCTTTTACTAAAGATATTTTCTCAGTGGTGGTAATCACCTTTGATGCAGTGCAGTGAGGGTTAAAACAAATGCATTCAATGAGAGTATAGCATTCATATCACCATTAGGAGTCAACAGTCATGGTACTGTGCGCATCAGCACGTGAAATGGCAGGTCCCAGAGAAACAGACTTTATCTGGTTTGTTGGGCCCCTTGGATGGCCGCCCGTTGGAGGATCTATGCGTTATTGAGGTAGGGGGTCTGGCTGGTAAAGGGAGAGGTGCCAGGGGGCCAAGGTGGAAGAGGGGACCCTCCTGCTTCCACTAACCTGATGTTGAGAACGGCTCACTCACAGTTAGTTTCAGGGCCCTCTAGGGGTTCATGGCGGAGTAGCAGCAGAGATGTAGAAATAGCCTGTTGGAGGGTCTTCAGAAGCACCAGCCCTTTCTTCGGGCTCAAAGCGATAGGGACAGCGGACACAGAGAAGGTAGGCCGTGGATGCAGTATCAGCGGCCGTCTCTGTTTGTTCTGGGTTTGGGTTCTCTGGGCAGAGGTGCTGTGTGTCTCTCAGGGGTACAAATGAAAGGCAAAATATGAACCTTACACCCTCCAAAGTGCAGTGGTGGCCATAGTAGTGTTAAAAGCAAAACGACAATCGTGAATATTGCCTGCGCCATCTTGTCTGCTGGAAATTTCTATGTGCACATAAGCTACAGTAATTTTAACCTATCAAAGCCATTTTGTACTTTGTTGGCCACCTTTGTTTCACCCTGCCCTTACTAGCATCCCTCTGACCCTCTGACCGACCTGGTATGTGTGCTGGGGGCTAGAAATTATATTGCCGCAACAAACCTCAGCGCCACTTGCTGCCACAAACTCGTTTTTCCTTTCATCTCTGTTTACAGACAAACCTTTGGACACTCTACCCCTCACTACACCTAGTTACACAAACAGTTTCCAAACACCAAAAAGACTCTTGCAACATGATTTATTGCACTGCAAACAGCAAGACTTGTTTTTACCAACAATGGGACCTGTTTTTATCAACAGAACGGACTCTTAGATCTGGCTGGTCTCACATGTTTTAGACCCTGAAGCAAGGTCCAGCTGCAAGATAAGATTGACTCCAAGCTTGTGTAACCATGTTGATGAAACAAATGTATTGTGTCAAACCTGTATAAAAGGAAGAGCCAAAGGAGTTATCAGCAGAACACCTCCCTCAGACATCCCGGTGTCTGCAGTTGACGTGATCTCCTCATGAGAAATAAACCTTTTTCTTGGCTTCCAGTTTCCAGCGCTTGCCTCATTATTTTGATAGCGAACCCAAAGTGAATTAGAGGTGGAACCCTGCACCAGGCAGCATTGAGGGTCTTAGAAGACTCGCTGTCTTTCACAATTGGCGCTCAAACGTGAGGCCCATCAGCGACACGTGGGTCCGGTAGAGAGGTCCTAACGACAGGGGAACGACTAAACGATTGGGGTATACCTGCCTGAGAAGACCCTCGTCTGGCTGCCGATCGCCTGAACTTCACCGGTTCCGAACGGACCTCTCTCGAGTGACCTGCGGTCCTGACTGGGACCTTAGAGGAATGCCGCATTGATTGTTGGAGAGGACAACCAGGCGCTGGAAGGGTAAGACGAAGAACTGTCCACACGGTCCGGGTAAGGTCGTGAAAAAACGACTTAAATTGATTGATTGAATAGTTTGATTGAAATACTAGTATTCCTTTTTTATTGAGTTATTTTAGACATTCCCTGCTTGCAACAATGAAGAATAGGAATATTCTCTCTCTTTGCAGACAGCGAAGGACAGGTAGTGCAGACTTTTTGTCTAAATTGATTGATTGAGATATTAATTTTGACCGATAAATACGTCATGCCTGTTTTCTCTAGATTGTTTGATTGCAATTGTTTTGGACCGGACCGTTTGTTAGAGGTCAGTCAGCCGGCGCCGCCGGAAGGCACCCCTAACAAGGGCACGTACGTAAAGTATGGATTAGCCACCGTAGTTTATAGCAAACTATGGCATAAATACACTAGGAAGGACCGGGTAAATCAGTGGCCACTGACGGGATCTTTTGATCCCGCTAAAATAGAAACATTAAAATTAGCTCTCCACAAAAAGAAAACTAGACCAGCCATGTTTGACAGTTTTGGTTTATGGCGAAAAGAGGCAGTACAAAGAAAGAAAAGAGACGAAGCTAGACAAGATAAAGAAACGTGAAAATCAACTTACCAAGCCTGTAAAAGGTTAGAAGAAAAACTAAAAGAAAAGGAAATGGATAAAAAGGAACAGGAATCAAAAATATCAGGTCAATGCCCTGTTAGAACACCCTCGACTCTTTACCCCGAGTTACCGGCAAAACAAAGGGTAGATGATGATTTATTGTTAGGTCCCCCAATCATATACATGCCACCCCCTTACGCCCCTACTCATCACGTAGTACAACGCCAGGACCCCCAAAGTATAGCCGGAGGTGACACGATCGCCTCGGTCTCCACCGCCTCTGCTCCCACCGAGTCACACACACCAAATGATTAATCAAAGGATACAGTAGTAGAGGGAGGATCAAAAGAAAAAGGAGCGCCCAGGGTCCCGCGATTAAGTACAAATGAGCGAGCAGGCATTGATAAAAAAGTTAAATCCCTCATAGATAGGAAGGAGACAGAAGAGCATGTAACTGACATATGCAACTCCTAAGTTGAAAATCACAAACGATACTTTATTGTACGTCTCTGTTACCACACTCTTACTGCATATGAAGAGAAGTACCAAGATGTAGGGCCTGAGCGACTAGTGGCTCTCTATAGGAAAGTAGACACCGGAGATGAAGGTGACAACGATGTTACCGAACTCTTTTCATCCACACTGTAAGTACGCCGTCACCTCGTGGAACAAGGACGGAGAGATAAGGACAGGACATCTAAGATAGCAGGACCCCCGGTGGAAAAACCAGATAGCATGATGCCGATAAAAGAAGCTGCCCCTTATTGGGTACCACCTAGAGGACAAGGGACTCATGACGATATGAACCATCAAGACGCTAGAGGAAGGGTGGTCTACAATTGGGTGTATTAGCCATGGGACAGACAGGACATTTTGACGTTCCGTAAATCTTTACCGGATTTATGAAAAAAAAACACCGCCTTTTACAACGAGCTAGGTACCGCTCTGGGATCAACAATAATGACACTTGCCGACATAGACTTGTTCTTCGGGTAATGTTTGACAGCAGATGTGTGGAAACAGATTAGGAAAATAGACCATACCGAACTGCTTGGTCATACCTGGGAACAACTCAACACACTAGATAAACAGTGGAACCCTGGTCAAAAACTGGTTAAAGCAATATTGGACCTCCCTGACAAAATAGTGCAGAAAGTGAAAACGCTGATCCCAGAGAAAAAGATAGACTGGTCCATAGTAACCGCGTGCCGCCAGAAACCACAAGAGGATGTCTCAGAGTATTTCTCCAGATTTGAAACTGTGTTCTCCGATTACAGTGGACAAGACATGTCCACCGCAAGCGGACACCACTTATTTGTGCAGAACTATGTCAAAGGACTACTGCCAGATGTATCCCAGAAATTACAAGCCAGTGAAAGTAGTTGGGCAGCATCTAAATTCTCCAAATGGCCCAGTACTATGAGCATCAGAGAAACAAAAATGACAGGGCTACAGAAAGGAAAAAGAAGGACTTGAAGGAAAGGATGATGATAGCACAACTCCAGGGGGCGAATACAGGAAGGGAGCAATAGAAGGGAGGAAACTCACGCCTGACAGGATCCAGACAATTCTAGACACCCCTGTCCCCAAAGATCAGAAGCAAGTCCGCTCTTTGATAGGTCTCACCTCATTTTGCCAACAGTGGTTACCGATCTTTAGCCTCATTGTCAAACCCCTTCTCTCCCTCCTAGCTAAAGACATCCCCTCGCCTCTCCCCTGGACCCCCGAATGCCAGTCAGCCTTTAAAGAACTACGCAGGGAGGAGCCTAGCGCGCAACCAAGATGGCCACGTAGGTGTGAGGCTCCCGAGGACCTCCGCAACCTCCTACGTTTATCCTGTCTTCATCCTGCATCGGTTGAGGGGACTGTGTCGGTGAGCCTGAGCTGAGGTGGTACCCGTTTCCCGTTTTCGAATCGGACCTCGGGTGCCGGAGTGAGCACCGATTGAAGTTTGCGGCCTACTTCTCTCCTGACCCCGGATTCGCGTTTGGGGGCGACCCAGTGGCAAAGTGAACAACAACGGCGGGCTGGGCCTGGCGAGTCGCGTACCCCACACTTTCACTTTCACTTTCGCGCCCCCTTGCCGTTTTCGCAAGTGGGATCGCGGCGCTCTTTGTGTTGGGGTGGCCTCGCTGGGAGACCCTGCCTGCCTGCCTGCTGGGGCCCGCTCTGCCGTCCTGGGGTGGCCCCCCGGAGCTCGTGGCCTTGATTGCTTGCCCTCCACGGCGTGGCTGGTGCGGGTGTGAGACCCGCGACGATGGCCACGAAACAGGATGGGGATCGGTTGAAGGCCAAGTCGACCCGGCGTGGCGCCGCACATCAGGCCAACATCATGGACCGCTACACCCTCCCGAAGGGGTCTCCCGGCGGACCGCACAAGTCCTTTGAGTGCCCCCCGGATGCCCCGGATTTGCCCACGGATCTGACTCTGCAGGACGTCATGGGCGCCATTGCTGAGATGAAGGCCTCGGTGGGCCAGCAGTTCGACACTTTAGCGCACAAAATCGACGCGGTCCTCGTTGATGTCAACCTTGTGAGAGCTGATCTCTCTAAGACTAACGACCGGGTCGATTCTTTGGCCCACACCGCGTCGGGCCTCACGACTGAGGTGGCGGCCCTTCAAACGGAGGTGCGCCGTCTCCGTCAGGCGAGTGCGCTCATGGATCGGCGCCTGGAGGACTCCGAGAGCCGGGCCCGGAGGAATAATATCCGCATCATCGGAGTACCCGAGGGACGGGAGGAGTCGGCGGCGGATCTCTTTGTGGAGGACCTAATCACTACCCATCTCCAGCCTCGGGGACTGAGTAAATTCTTTGCCGTGGAGAGGGCCCATAGAGTTCCCGGTGGAAGACCGAAGGTCGGAGCCCCTCCGCGGCCTCTTATTGCCCGTATTTTTAACTTTCGGGACAGGGATGCGATTTTGCAAGCATCCAGACTGCAAGGGCCGATTAAGCTGGAGAACATGAAGGTGAACTTTTATCCTGACTTCACCCAAGCGGTCCAGAAGCAGAGACTGAGCTTCCTGGGCGTCAAGCGGCGGCTTCGGGGCATGAACTTAAAATACGCCATGCTCTTCCCAGCCAGGCTGCGAGTGGAGGTGGATGGTCGCACTCACTTTTTTGACCGTCCTGAAACGGCCGGGGACTGGCTGGACACTTTGTCTGGGGGTCATGATCGGGATGGTGGGGGGGGGGCTGCGGGAGGAGACGGCCCACTGGACCGGGTCTGAGGTGCTGATGCTGGGACTCACTCCGGACGACGATGTTGACCACTTTCGGCCAAGCTTAGGGTCTTTCGTTTGTTGTACTCGTCTTCCCTCCTTTGGAGGCGGTGCGGGGTCTTGAGGGGGTACTCTTTCCTCCTCTAGGGGGTCCAACTAGTTCCAATTATATAGGGGGCGACAGGCACACTGCAAGTTGGGGGGGCTGTCTGGGCTCATGCAGGGGTGCAGGGAGGGGGAGTTTTGTTGGGGCGGTTGGGTTGGGGTGGGGTATTGTTCATTTGTACCACAAGGCAAAAGTATCGTTGTGCTATTCCTAAAGTGCTCCCGGGGGGACGATTGATCGCTTTCGGCTATGATGGGGGGTAGGGGACTGAGTCTTTTGTCCTGGAATGTTAATGGACTGGGGGACAGGATAAAACGGGGTGTGGTCCTGCAGTTCCTGAAACGAATTTCACCTGACATAGTTTTTCTGCAGGAGACACACCTCATTGGCAACTCCTTTCGTGCTATGAATCGACGGGGCTACCGCCTTCTGGCCCATTCGGGCTTCACGTCTGGTTCAAGGGGTGTGGGCATCATGGCCAGGGCCTCGCTCCCGTTGGAAGATGATGAGGTGCTCCATGATGACAGGGGACGTTACACGGTTCTGGTGGGTAGAATGGAGGGCAGAGTGATTGTTTTTGTTTCTGTCTATGTCCCGCCAGGGTTGCAGACAACCACCTTTGCGGATCTGGGGCGCCTCCTTCTTGGCCTTCCGGAGGGGATTCTAGTGATTGGGGGGGATTTTAACGCTGTGGTTTCCGGAACTGAGGACCGTCACCCCCCTAGGGATCTCCCCCGTGCCCAAGCGTGGTTGTCTGGCCTCTTGGATACCTTGGGGCTGGTGGATTGTTGGCGTTTGAAACATCCCACGCAGATACAGTACACCTTTCATTCCGGGGCCCATGGCAGTCTCTCAAGGCTAGATTATGTCCTGGTGCCGGCGGCGCATGCGGGGAGGATCGGGGAGGTGCGCCATTTGGCGCGGGGTATTTCAGACCACTCCCCGCTCTTGTTGCACTTCGACATTCTCCCGAGGGGAGAGGGTAGGGTGGTCCCGATTAATCCCTGGTACCTGCGTGACCCCACCATTCGCGCAGAGTTGGTTAAGTCCCTTAAGCGATATTTTGACGATAATGTGGGGTCTGTGTCATCTGCGGTCTCTCTGTGGGAGGCGTTTAAGACGGTACTTCGGGGGGAGGCCCTGTCCCTTATTTCCCATTCCCGGAGGCGCGAGCGGGAGGAGGTGACCCGTGTTGAAACTGAGATAACCGAGTTGGAGAGTGACCTAGAATGTGGGGTGACGGATGACAAATTACATGTTCTCCGACTCAAGCAGGCGGCCTATAAGGCCCTCGTCAAGGAGGCGGCCAGGGGCCTCAGTAGAGAGCAACAGGGGAGACTGTATGATGTGGGTGATAAGGCTGGGAAATTGATTGCGTGGCTGGATAAAAAGGAGAGAGCGAGTCGAGTTGTCCCGTCGATTGAGAAACTGGATGGTGTGTGTGTCACTGAACCGGAAGAAATTGTTGATTGCTTCGCAGAATATTTCCGTGGGGTGTATTCCCCGGTGTCCTCCCGCTCGGAAGAGGATTCCCATGCCCTGCTTAGGGACATCGCGCTGCCTTCCCTTTCGGAGGAGGACAGAGTGTCGTTGGACGCCGCCCCAACCTCTGAGGAAATTGCCCTCGCCATACGTTCGGTCGCTTCCGGCAAGGCCATGGGTCCTAATGGTCTTCCCATCGAATTGTACAAGCTGCGACCGGATACGCTGGCGCCGCATCTCCGTGCTATGTTCCTCGCGGCCCGCTCTGCCGGTTCCCTACCGCTAGACCAGCGTCTGGCTACTATCGTGGTTATTCATAAGGAGGGGAGGCCGCGGGACCGGGTCACGTCCTACCGGCCTATTTCGCTGCTGAATGCGGAACCCAAAATTCTCGCCAAGGTGTTGGCCAATCGGCTGGTTGGCGTGGTGTGCGATTTGATTCACCAGGATCAGTCCGGCTTTATCCCTCATCGCAACACTGCGCTTAACCTACGGTGCTTGCATGGGGTGCTCGCGCGTGTCCCGTTTATACGGGAGCCGGCCATTTTGGCGTCCCTGGACGCCACTATGGCGTTTGACACACTTGAGTGGCCATATATTTGGGCGACACTGGCGAAGTTTGGGTTTGGCCCGGGATTCATCGGTTGGGTGAAATTGTTGTATTCTGGACCGCTGGCGCAGGTGGCCGTAAACGGTAGAGTATCGGCTCCGTTTGAGCTGGGCAGGGGCACGCGGCAGGGCTGCCCGTTATCACCGCTCCTCTTCGCGCTTGCCTTGGAGCCCCTGGCGGAGTGGCTGCGGTGGCATCCTTCTATCCGTGGTCTCCGATGGACCCCCGAGTATGAGGACCGCGTATCTCTTTACGCTGATGATATTCTTCTGTACCTGGCTTCCCCACGTAAATCACTGCTAGTACTGGTTGATGTATTGCATTCATTTGGCCTCAACTCCGGCCTTGTCATCAATTGGGCTAAATCGTGTGTGTATGTTCTCTCTGGGGAGGTTCCTATCCTTCCGCGGGGTTGCCCTATCCAGATCGCCCCGCAGGGATTTAGGTACCTGGGTGTCTTCATTACCCTGGACGCGGAGGCCCGATATAAACAGAACTTACTCCCCCCCCTCCAGCGCCTGAAGGAGGACGTCGCGCGTTGGAGGCGCTTGCCGCTCTCGCCGCTCGGCCGGGCGGCATTGTTTAAGATGATGTCGCTGCCACGTTTCCTGTACGCTTTACAGAATACAATGGACGTTGTCCCGGCGCGCTACTTTCGCGAGGTGGAGAGTTTGCAGCGCCGCCTGTTCTGGGAGGGTAGACCGCGTATCGCCCTGGCGAAGCTGACGCTCCCGTGGTACGACGGGGGGGTTGCCCTCCCAGATATCAAGCGATATTACTGGGCCTCCCAGCTGGCTGCGATAAATCACGGCCTTTACGGGCCCGCTCTAAACCCGGCCTTTGCAATGGATAAAATGTTACTGCCGGGTGGTGACTATAATCGGGCGCTTTATTCTAGCTCGCATGACGCACGTCTGACGGGCCCCACGCGGGTCATGGTACGGGTGTGGCACGCGGCTAACGTGGCGATGGGGTGGAAGGATCGTTTGACCCGGGCGACGCCACTATACGCATCTGAGCGGCTGGGCTCCCTGTGGACCTCGAAGGGCTTTGAGAAGTGGGACATGATAGGCATCAGCAGGGTGGGCGATCTCTGGACGAGGGGGTGATTCAAAACGTTCGATGTGCTGCAGACGGAATTCCAGTTGCAGGACAGGGAGTACTTTTGATATATGCAGGTCCGTCATGCGTTGTGCTCCGTATTTCCGGACGTTGCCTCCATCCCGGAGTACTCCCCTCTGGAGGATAGAGTGCTAGATGGGCATGTACCGGACGGCACGATTTCATTAATTTACAAAAAACTCATCAATGATCGTTCGGGACTGCTGACTAGCCTTCGTGAGGCGTGGGGGGCTGATGGATTGGAGCTGGATGACGAGGACTGGGTGTCTGCGGTGGCCTCCCCGAAAGAGGTGGCCATACCGGCTCGCCTTCGCTTCGTCCAGCTCAAGATACTCCATAGGGTCTATGTTACGGGGCCGAGTCTGATGCGTATGGGCTATGCTGTGGACGGGTTGTGTAAGCGTGGGTGTGGTTCTTTGGGGACCTTTCTCCATATTTTGTGGGAATGCCCGGAGGTGGCGCGATTCTGGCGTGGTGTGCATGAGGTTTTGCAGGCAGTTACGCATGTGCCGCTGCTGCCCGAGGCGAGGAGATGTCTTCTGAATGTGTGGGAGCCAACCGACTACTCAGTGCCGCAGATATGGTGGGTGACTCTGGGATATATGGTGGCCAAACGTGACATTGCGCAACTGTGGGGTTCCCAGAGGTCACCGACTGTCTCGGCGTGGAAGGACAACATGGATTGGTGTATGTTTCGGGAAAAGGTGGTGTATGTTGCGAGAGGTAAGCCTGGGAAATGGGTGAAAGTGTGGGGCCCCTGGAACGCCTACCGTGGGGGAATCTGTACCCCGCCGCTGATGCCTGATCCGTCACCGGCCCCGTCTCCTTAGCCTGCTTGTCTTCCTGGTTCTGGGCACTGAGTCCACTTTGTCCCCGTCCCGACCTATCCCCCCCCTCGATATTCTTATGGATCGGTAGGGTCCCCCCCCTAGGGGAGCACATGCTGTTGTTTCCGATTGTGGGTTGCCTTGTGGACTTGTTTTTTGTTGTTACTTATATAAAAATGAAACCGTTGTGTGGGGTCCGGATGGTGTGGCTGCCAACGCTTCTTTCAACTCCTGTGATCTCTCTCCTGCCACAGCGTGTGTTCTACTGTTTGTATTATATGCTCCTTCTGTTTGCTAGCGGCCGGCCTGAAGGTTGTAGGCCCATCTTTGTATATCTTTTGGATTCTGTAATAAACGGTTTAAAAAAAAAAAAAAGAACTACGCAATGCCCTTTGTTCAGCGCCCGTCCTAGGAACCCCAGATTACTCCAAACCATTCTTCCTCTACACGCACGAGAGGGAGGGATGTGCATTGTCTGTCCTAACACAATCAATTGGTCACAAACAACGCCCTTGTGCATATTTCTCTGCCACCCTCGATCCAGTAGCCAGAGCGCTGCCAGCGTGCCTGCGCGCTGTGGCAGCTGCAGCAGTATCAATACACCAGAGCGAAGGAATAGTGCTCTCCAATCCAGTCACTGTTTTAGTACCCCATGCAGTCGACACACTACTAAACCAGACCAAAACCCAACACTTGACTAGCGCCCGACTGACCGGATATGAGTTGACCCTGCTAGCACCGCACATTACCCTGAAGCGATGCACCACCCTCAATCCAGCCACACTGTTACCCCTACCCGAAAATGATCCTAGCGTGACTCCACTACACGACTGTGTGACACTAACCAATGAACAAACAAAGAATAGGATAGATCTCAGAGACACCGTCTTTCTAGAACCAGAAGGAGAACTATGGGTGGATGGTTCGTGCATCAAACTCCCCGACGGCACCACCTCAGCTGCATAAGCTGTGACCACAGCCCGAACCGTTCTGGAAACAGCCCGTATTCCCCAACGTTCAGCCCAGGCTGCAGAACTCATTGCCCTCACACAAGCATGTATCCTAGCGACTGACACAACAGTTAACATATACACCGACAGCCAATATGCCTTCGGGTGGTTCACCATTTTGGGATCTTATGGAAAGAAAGAGGGTTTCTGACTTCACACGGTACACCCATCCTGCATGGAGATTTAGTCTCCGCCTTGACGCAAGCAGTCCTCCTCCCCAAGAAGTTAGCAGTGATAAAATGCCAAGCACATAGGAAAGTGACTGATCTCATTGGACAGGGAAATGCACTAGCAGACGTTACTGCCCGAGCCACGGCAGGAGACAGAACTATGACACGAATGTATGTGACCAGGTCACAAGCTGAACAATGGACTGACGCTAGGACCACTGTAAGGGACATACAGACTACATGCACACAAGACGAATTGACCGAATGGGAAAAGGTGGGACTAAAAGACGAGGAAGATTGCTGGAGAACTAAAGACGGAAATAAATGGCTGTTACCCAATGCCTACCTCATCCCCATATTGACCATGGCACATTTACCAGCACACATAGGCTTGACCCACATGATTCAACTATTCACCAGAGTATGGCATAATGTCAAGATAGCAGAATCTGCAAAACGCCTAGAACAACAATGTATAGTCTGCCTACAACACAACCCAGGGAAGGGGACAGAAGTACCACGGGGAGGGTTTGGAGTCCCTGACCACCCCTTTGAAATCATTCAAATGGATTACATCCAACTAGAGAGATGCCATGGTCTAAAATATGTCCTGGTGGTTGTGTGCGCTTTTAGAAAATGGGTAGAGGCATATCCCACCCGCGACAATACCGCCTTAGCCACTGCAAAAGTATTGCCGAAAGAATTCATCCCTCGATACGGCCTTTGCAGAATTTTATGGAGCGACAACGTCCCCTACTTCGTAGCCGAGGTGATACAGAACATACTGAGAGGGTTGGGGGTAAAACAAAAGTTCCATGCTGTCTTCCACCCCCAATCAGCGGGCCTGGTAGAGAGACACAATGCAACATTGAAATTAAAACTAGCCAAAATAGTTGCCACGACCGGGTTGAAATGGCCCGACGCCCTTCCATTGGCATTGCTATCAATGTGCTCCACCCCAACCAAACACAGACTGACCCCGTATGAGGTGGTCTTCGGCAGGCTTATGAGCATTTGGGCGGCACCAAGACCCACCTCCATTAACGATATTCCGAACATATTAATGTCGGATTATTTGCATAAATTGACAAACGAGCTAACAATTATCCACCAACAGGTGCAGCAAGCCTTGCCTGACATATCTAGGGGCCCGGGACATGAAATAAAGCCAGGCAACCAGGTATTGATTCGCAACTTCCAAAGAACGAAAAATTTGGAGCCTAGGTGGACGGGCCCCTGGCAAGTCCTGATCACCACCCGAACTGCCCTCCGAGTGGAAGGAAAACGAAACTGGCTGCACGCTCATCATTGCAAGCGAGTCCCTCCAACCCTGGCAACCTGTGAAGGGGTGAAGGTGCAAGAGGAAGTACTCGCGAAGAACCGACCAGCTCTGAGTTGCTACCCACAAGAAGACACCCTCAAACTATCAGAATTTCCCGAACCCACGGTGCCATCCAAGAAAGGGTACAACCTAAGATCGACGAAAAGGAGGGAGCTCCAACGACTAGGCCACTAACTGAGTCAAGGTCTCAGATCGGTAGCACAGTCAAACAACGCTACCAGGAAAGCACCAGACAAAAGTCTGTGGTCCTAACAGTTGTTGAGCTCCTCGAAGATGATGGAAGAAACTGAGCACCTGCAAAGCGACCGCAAAGACACCAAGACTGCTAACCTGCACAGCACAAAGACAATTGCACTTGCAGCCGCATTTCTCACCTGTCTCCTGCTAATGGTCGCACTCTGGATCATTGAAGAGAATGCACCTGCATACAGAACATTGTCACCCACCATGCAACCAATCACCAAGAAAGAACACTACCTGGTATCACTACCGCCACATCTCCGAGAACGACGCAAAGAATTCTGGAATAATTCTTTCGTGCAGATGTTGCACCAGCACAATCTTGCCACCAATACTACCAACTGTTGGGTCTGTGGGCTGTTACCACATGCCACTGAACTTTCCATCCCTTTCATCCCTTCGCCCTTTTCTATTCACAGATCTTGCCTTGCCTGGATGATACTCCTACAAGAAAGTTACAAAGACAATGCCACTTCCGACGGAACAATGGCCCAGTTCTACAACGAGTTCTGGCGAAACAAAACAGGAAGAACAGCCACCCCTTCTGCCCTCACACCTTCAATGCGACATTCCGGATGAATGTCCCCTCCAAAGAACGAGTGGAAATGCAAGTGTTCAATAATCCTAACAGAGCCACATTTTCCTACCTGAAGAAAAGAACTGCTGCAACACTGACTGTGGCCCTATCTGTGGTGAACGTCTCTGGCCTTGTATGCATTGAAGGCAGTGGGACTAAGAATGTGGGTCACAGCACCTGTAGCATTGTAAGGACTTTCAACACTACCAACCCTCCTGCGCTTGTCGCATCACCCAATATGTACTTTGTTTGCGGAACCAAAGCCTACACCTGGTTCCCAAGAAACTGGAGGGGCACGTGCTACTTCGCCTTTGTTTTGCCCCAACCTCCACAGCCCATGCAGAGCATCTTCGAGAGAAACGATCAAGCAGGCACTGCCTCATCACAGTTCCTCGACGCAGCAAAAGGGCTCATCCCGCTATGGGGTCCGATGGCAAACAGCCGAGCCATCAGACATCTATCCCAAGCGGTAGAGACCGCCCTGAACGTCACTGTTGGCATCCTCACCAACAACACTTCTGAGCTCCAAGCAGTCCGTCTGGTTATCCTGCAAAATCGCATGGTCCTGGACGTGGTACTAGCGGACCGTCGAGGAGCATGCCGCATCATCGGTGCCAGCTGCTGTATATACATTCCAGATAATTCAACTTCTGTCTATGAAGCAATCGAACATCTCCATAGACTATCTTCAGAAATGTATCAGGGATCAGAAACCTGGACAATTGGAAGTAGGCTTTGGGGCATCTTGAAGGAGTGGGGTTGGAAAATATCAATGATTCTCTTGGTCCCAGTATTGACAATATGTGGTTGTTGTTTGGGTATACACTGTATACCACCTTTGTGTTCTCTTTGTATAACTACCTTGCACCCTAAGACTATGGACACTCAGCTAACAAAAATGAGAGTAATGTATGATCAAGAGATACAGGACATTATGGACATCGAAACAGACTGACAAGCTGGCTAGTTATGTTCAAAGGGGCCACTGTTAAAAGCAAAACGACAATCGTGAACATTGCCTGCGCCATCTTGTCTGGTGGAAATTTCTATGTGCACATAAGCTACAGTCATTTTAATCTATCACAGCCATTTTGTACTCTGTTGGCCACCTTTGTTTCACCCTGCCCTTACTAGCATCCCTCTGACCGACCTGGTATGTGTGCTGGGGGCTAGAAACTCTATTGCCGCAACAAACCTCAGCACCATTTGCTGCCACAAACTCGTTTTTCCTCTCATCTCTGTTTACAGGCAAACCTTTGGACACCCTACCCCTCACTACACCTAGTTACACAAACAGGTTCCAAACACCAAAAAGACTCTTGCAACATGATGTATTGCACTGCAAACAGCAAGACTTGTTTTTACCAACAATGGGACCTGTTTTTATCAACAGAACAGACTCTTAGATCTGGCCGGTCTCACATGTTTTAGACCCTGAAGCAAGGTCCAGCCGCAAGATAAGATTGTCTGTTTGACCTGGGTGGGAAGAGAAATACTGTTGGGCTTGTGTGACAACCTTCCCGGGGCGGGGACTCCAAGCTTGTGTAACCATGTTGATGAAACAAATGTATTGTGTCAAACCTGTATAAAAGGAAGAGCCAAAGGAGTTATCAGCAGAACACCTCCCTCAGACATCCCGGTGTCTGCAGTTGACGTGATCTCCTCATGAGAAATAAACCTTTTTCTTGTCTTCCAGTTTCCAGCGCTTGCCTCATTATTTTGATAGCGAACCCAACGTGAATTAGAGGTGGAACCCTGCACCAGGCAGCATTGAGGGTCTTAGAAGACTCGCTGTCTATCACAGTAGCAGGCGCGAGCTTCAACATATTAGAGTTATGGTTAAGAAATCTGCTGCGGCGCTGTTTATAAGTTGTCCATCTTCCTTGTGGTAAGGCTCTGCCGACTACCTGACTTCATCTTGAAGGAGTTTTACCCTCCAGGTTTGCTGCATTGCCTATAAAGTCCTACACTACAACATCCAGCCTTTTGGAACACAAGGTATCAATAGCTGATGAATCAAAACAGAAGGTGGAAATCAAATCAAGGTTTATTATGAATAGCCTATGGGCAAACAAAGTTAAAAAACTGAAACATGCCTGGTCAGGCTTTACCCAAAGGACATTGAACAAGACACCAGAGAACATTCCCTCAATAAAAACCCTATTGTCCTTCTGTTGAGCAAGACATTCCTGTTCACCTTATCCAGATACTTAACTTCCACTCCTGTGTTCGGATTTTTATTTTATAGGTTACTGTGGCACTATTGTCATTTGGATATTTTTAAATAAACAGGTGTAAGAGTAATCGCTTAGGTGCTGAACTTTTCCCTACACTTACACTCTTTGGTTAGACAGACAGTAATAACCATAACACTTAGGGTCTAAGACTAGTCCCATTAAGCCACATTCTGTCTTTGAGGATTTTGACGAGGGCACCGTTGTTCACTGAAAATTGCTGAAAGATATAGGAGAATGAGAAGGGGTGAATTACAATGATGAAGGATGTGGAGGCAACAACCGCTATTTTCTAGGTGGCGTGCAGAACATAGATGATTTGCGAAAGCTCTACCCATATATCAGTAGCACTAGGGGGCATATGTATCAAACGATTTTTTAATCGCAAACGCTGCGATTCGCAAAATAACAGCGTTTGCGATTAAAAAATCGGTAATCGGGATGTATGAGCCAAATCCCATCGCAAAATTAAGGAGTTGCTAATTTCGCGATTTCTTAATTTTGCGTAAGCATTTAGGAAATCGCAAATTGCGATTTCCTAAATGATATGTAAAAAGCACCCAAGTTGTGCGAATTATCCTTAAGAAATCGCAAATTACCACCAACTTCCAGTTGGTGGTAATTTGCGATTTCCTTTCAAAATGCACTTTTTTTAATTTTACAAAGTGCCACGTGGCGCTCATACATGCCCTTAGGGCATGTATGTGCGCCATATGCACACACACGCTCATTTCAGGGGTGCATCAGGGTGTCATCATGACACCCTTGCACCTTTTAAATTATTCTCAAATTGCGATTAGCAAATTGCGATTCGCTATTTGAGAATTACTTCCCATTCATTCCTATGGGTCTCCTGGCCCATAGAAATGAATGGGCAGGTATTCCTTAATTGCCATTTCGCAATTTGCTAATCGCCATTAAGGAATTTTAAGAAATCGCAAAAAGTTTGCAATTTTTTAAATACATCCCGTTTTGCAATTCTCAAATTGCGATTCTTTAAAAATCGCTATTTGAGAATCGCAAATGGTGATGTTGATACATATGCCCCTTGGATACCAGCATTTTCTGCTAACTAGTATAAAAGTCGAATATTTTCGCTTTGTCAATTCTTAGTACTGGATCAGATACAATAACGCATGATGCATGGATAGAGGTGCTTGTAAGAGCCGTTTGGATATCTCAGTACTGCAATACCACGGTGAGCTGCACATCAGGGCAGAGACACACTGTGAGAGCGGATGACTCTGTAGTAGGGCACTAGTGTACAATGTAAGTTAGGTTTAAGGTGCATTGAAGAAGATACTTAGACTTAGTGCTGAAACACAAAGGTATAATGTGAGTTACGCAAGAGCAATTTTGAAAAACCTCTTCAGATGATACAGTGGATGAGAACCAGTGCTTGATAGGCGAATTATTATAAGTCAGTAGATGTCTAGTCCTGGTGTACTGGTGCATGTCACAAGTCAGGATTATAGTAGATCATAACAACTCCATGAATGTTTTCGTAGTTGAGTATTTTGGCCTGTCTTTGAAGTCAGAAAATGTGCACATTGTGAGAGTTTTCCAAATGTCTCAGACTGGGACACCAGAGCATGGTTCAAAAAAAGATACAGGGTATGGTGAGTGTTTTGAGGCTGTTTTGGTAGTGGTGTAGTAGTGCATGTTGTAGGTCAATATGTAGGCACATTGTGTGAGTCTAGTGAAGGTGTCAGTACTTAGATATCAGTGCAGGGTGAATGGTGTAAGTCACAGCACATTAGGAGAGCTTAAAAAATGTCTCAACACTGAGATATCACTCAATTTTGGGGATCAGCACTTATTTTCCTCATGAGATGTGTAGCAAGAGAGGGAAAAGCACACAAAGTGGAAAGACAGAGGAAAAGAAAAACTGAATATCTGGACCCTGCAAGAATTACATCAAATGGCAAGGAGAGTTTGGTGGTGATTTAATGAGGCTTGAGATGGATTCAAGACCTTGGAGGCTCGGTATTTAGCACGTGTACATTTAATTGACCGGCCACAGACTTCTGAGCAAAGAAAGCTTTGAGCACCCACTCCTTCTTTTACAAATTAGGTATTGGCTGGAGACCAATGGAGATGGCTACTGCAAATCTATTAGTTGGATTTCAGTTGTACAACGACAATAGTTGAAATAGTCTAAACGTTGGTATATTGAAATGTGCTAAATTCCATCTCTGTTCTGGTGGAGAGCACACAAACATTTAATCTGTTGCAGCTTTATACTGAACTTTGCATATGCAAATAAAACAATGATAGTCCTGACTTTGCTTTAGTGGTGATTTATGTTTTAACCCCTTCCCCGCTCATGACGGAACCGCTCCGTCATGAGCCACGGTTGCCGTGTGCTCATGACGGAGCGGTTCCGTCATGCCACGACCGTTGGCGGCCGCGCCGCCCACGCGGCGCTGATTCCCCGCCTGTGCGGGGGGCCAACGCAACTGGGCAGAGTCATGACGGAACCGCTCCGTCATGAGCACAGCTCAACCGTGGCTCATGACGGAGTGGCTCCGTCATGAGCACAGCTCCACCGCGCTGCTCCCCCGCACCCCCCAGCGCTGCGGCGGAATTCCCGCCGCAGCGAAAGGGTTAAACAAAAGTGCTACAAATATTGTTGTTGACTTTTGAGAACATGGCCCCCCCCCCCCTTTCCACTGGCACGAAGAACCATCCCCTCAAGTAAGTCCTCCTTCCAACTGCAGCTCCTCTGCTATGGTGGAGGAGCATCGCCCCACCTGCCAGCAGCAGAGCAGGGAAAGGCTCCCAGTCTGTGTGGGAGTGCAAATCACTGGAGCTCAGACCAATCCTGATGCTGCTTTCAGAAGCATAAAAGCAGCGTCAGGATTGGCCGCAGTGCACTCTGGGAGCTTATGCTTGGATAAGGGAGGAGCGTGATGCAGCGAGGACGTGAGTGTTATTTTTTGTTTTGTTTGTCCCCGTCCCCGTTCCGTAGCTCCCCCCACACCGCCACTTTGTCAACTCGCCGGCCGCTACTGCCTCCTTCCATTATTGCTGCTTGTCGCACCACCCATTTTAGTTGATCAGACAGCATTTCTAGTCAGTAAATCTAATATTCAGCAACCACATCTCTGTAGGATACGTCAAAGCAATCATCTCCCCCAAAAGGTCACCCCAGGCACGGCAATCGTGAGGGAAGTGCAGTGGGGACTACTGACTGCACAGACTTTGAACTCTAGGGCAGAAACTCACTGCAGAGAGGAGTCCAAGCAAGGGTAAACTGGCTAGCACTGAGCAGGCCCAAGCAAGAGTGAAAGAGAAATAAGGATTATTAACTAAGATTTTACTGAGACACCCTTGGACAACTCCTGATTTACTACTGAATTCCAGGAGTAAGCCAGGAGCTCGGGAGTAAGTTGGGAGAACTACAACAGTAAGTGACAACTACTCATAGCAAAATCTCTCTTAATGGGCCCCAGAGTGTAAGTGAAAGAATGTGAGAGAAAAATATGTGTTAGTGTCCGTGCCCTTGTAGGAGGTGAGTGGGCGCACTGAAGCAGCTCATGGATTAATGTGCAGCAGTTAGCAGATCCGAGCTCACACGCATGTTAAGTGAGGTGTCAGAACAAGACAATGCCAATGTTTTCACTTTGTGTGAAACAAAAGAGCTCTCACAAGTGATTTGATGATTCATGCAGCAATGTAGCTAAATGGAATTCTGAACAAAGGCAGCTAGGTTGAAGTATTAGCTAAGAATGCTAAAGGGAAATGTAGATAAATAGGGGAAACGTTGCTACCAAAAAGGGGGCAGTTCATGGAGAAATACTTTAAAAGCAATCTTCTATAAAAGCTGTGTATGACAGAATGTTAAAAGCAAAAGGTAGGCACCTATAAATAACACGAATTGGCAAAGCCAATAGGTCTGGAATTGGCTGCCAGCTATTTGGCTTTGTTAATAACACGTTCCTTTGTCACAGTTTCTGCAAAAGCGTATTTTTGAGGAGGTGCTAGGCCCTTACTAATATCAAAAATAAATATTGGCAAAAACAAAAAAATGTTTTTGGCTTCAAAAGCTCACTGTGCCATGTGGCTGACTTACTGCTTCATGCTGTAGGCGAAGGAAGAAAAAAGTGAACAACAGAACAATGTAAACACACACACCACACACACAAAGGAACAATATAGTTAGGTGTATATGTCAGATAAAACCTACTGTTTTAATTGAACAAAACCACTGAAACTCAATTCTAGTTATCTCAAGTAACTGTGACTCGAGCCCCAAAGTAACTAACTTGTGCCCTAGCCATGCACAGTCTTGTCATTAATGATGTCATTTCTGATGTTACAGTCATGTTATCAATGATGTCATAGAATATGTCATGAGTGATGTAATATGGTAGGTTATTAGCAGTGCATGGCAAGGGCACTTGTTATGCTTACTTTAAGGCTTGAGTAACAGTTACTTGAAATTACTATAACTGGTGTATTATAGTGGTTTTGTTAGTTTGAAATGGCATGTTTTAACTGACATTTTCACCTAACTATAAGGTCCTTTTAACCTTTGTTTTTTTCGGTGAATTTTAAACGTTTTTTTAAAATGTAAACTAAGATATTATTATTATACCTAACTATAATACCCTTTAACTTTTGGTTTATTTCAGTGAATGTATAAGTTTTTTTTATTATAAGGTAAGATAAGATATTATTGCACTTCCCAACTATAACGTCACTATAACCTTTTATTTCTGCGAATTTCATTATTTTTTTACGTAAAGTAAGGTGCCCATTGCTGTGCAGGACATGGGGTAGTGCCCAAGCCCTGAGCCCAACTCCCTGCGAGTGTCCTATCCTCACTGTAGATGGCCTTTGGCCGTGTGCAGCATGCAGTTGGGCGCAGCGCTTGTCCTGTGGCCAGAATCTGCACCCAACCCCCACAGGCTGACTATGTGATGTTACAATATAAAAGGTGCTATTTTAAGTCAGGCAGACTTACTGATTTTGTCAAAAGGTCACAACACCAAAATATAAAAAGCGGGCCTATTGGCTTTATCAAGAGATGAGCATATCAATACATATAAAGCCGATCTATCATCTTTTCCAAAAATAACCAGTAACTATAATCAGATTTATAATTAATAAATTCACACAATGGAATGTTAAATAAAAGTGAGTTTGATTAAATAATGTTTAAATAAGTCTGTGAGTCTGTCTTTTAACATTTTTCAACAAATGAAATGCAATCATAAAAAAATAACTACAAGAAGGCAAAAGCACTTCAGTTAACCCCTTCCCCGCTCATGACGGAGCCGCTCCGTCATGAGCCACGGTTGCCGTGTGCTCATGACGGAACGGTTCCGTCATGACACGCCCGTTGGCGGCCGCTCCGCCTACGCGGCGCTGTTTCCCCGCCTGTGCGGGGGGACAACGCAACTGGGCGGAGTCATGACGGAACCGTTCCGTCATGAGCACAGCCCAACCGTGGCTCATGACGGAGCGGCTCCGTCATGAGCACAGCGCCACCGCGCTGCCCCCCGCACCCCCCAGCACTGCAGCGGAATGTTCGCCTCAGCGAAGGGGTTAAAGAGCATAGAGCTTCAGATAGGAGTGCATCCAAAAATATGGTAAGCTTTCCAGGGGGGGTTATGGATTTAATTACCCAAGAGACTTAATGTTTTTTTTATGTAGCTGCACTTCATTGATTTGCTGCGTTTTCCAACACCCCCGCAGAACATAAAAAAATATGTTAGGGGGGGACCCTGCCTGTTCTAGGGGCGCTACCAGCAAGAATATAGTTAGTAAGAAAAAAAGCTCTAGGGCATTAGGAGGTGCTCCTTGCCGGAGCAGAGAATATTAAATGAGTGGCTATGGCATTTATTATTCACTTGTTATATATTTTTTTATTCGGTGAGTGTCTAGGTGCTTATCAAGAACAATCAAAACTTTAACTTTGGTTGGAAACGTTGGATGGGGGTAAGGCCAGTGTCCCCACAGGCTCAGGAGCCAGAACCTTCCATGGGTGCTGGCAGGAATTGGCATTTGTTTTATTAAATGGCTGCCCACCCAAGGCAGGGTCCCTGCAGCCAGCATCCCTGATGGAAGCCGTCCATTTATAACATTTTATGTGGGTGCCCTGATGTCCACCTGGGGCACCCACAATACTGGCCAAGTTGGGGGCTGCAGAGTGGGAGCCTTAAGTCCACCATGGCCCCAGCCGGCTCCCCGCCGGCTCCCCGGCTAGCTCCAAACTGGGTTTTAGTGGGAGCCAGCACCTTTCCTTTGCTCCCATCCAAGAGGGAGCAGCATTTTTTACTGCTCCAATTAGGTGGGGAGAAACTTCTGTTCCCTGACTCGGAGAGTGCAGGCAGGATATCCTGCACTCTCCTGGGCAGGAAACCACAGTGTCTGGGAGGTTGGCTCTTCGGAACAAGGTAAAGTATCGAGCCCCGGTGATGGGGTCTTCGGGGACAATGTCATCTCTGTGAGGTGGCCGCATGCCCCCTCCCATACATGTAAAAACAGCCCCCGGGTATAGAGTCCAAGGGGTCTGAAAAGGCTAGGGGAGGGGGCCAGCGCACCCTCTCCCATAATTAATTGAATAGGATGAGAAGGGTTGGGGTACCCGGGGCATGAAGAAGGCGCGGGGAGCTGGGCTGCATGCCCCTTTAAAATGCATTGCGCTCCCCTCAGCCGTGGCCCACTCCGGGGTTTTCTTTTTTTCAAACGAGCAGGAGCCCATATTTTGTTTTATTTTTCAAATTTGTCACGGATCAACCGCAAATTGGTGGCAGCATGTTCTTAAATAAATATATTTTTGGCCCTGTGGGCCAAACAAAAATAGCAGAATGGAATTACACCAAATTTGGCATAAAATTAGATCCAAAAAGCATGCTTGTTGTGATAAAGTGTATATCAGTTCAGCAGTTTTTGAGAAATTACAGCTTCAAATTTAAGAATATTTCCCATCGTGGTTCCAATCTGTTAAATCCCGAGCTTCAGCTTGCACTGTGATGAAGAAAAGTTGTTGGCTGCCATCTTGGAACTTGGGGACTCCGTCTGTGAGTCTGACAACAAAAAAAATTTAGATAAAAGGGGGCAAAGTAGGGGTACCCAGACACCTTGGGCCATGTTGGGGTTGGTCTCACAGGGACCTCTCTGTGGCCAATTTTTTTTTTTAAAGGCTTTTTGATGAGCGTCTGTGAATCCACAGCAAGCTTCAGTGCGGACCCTTGAAGAATCACAGCAGATCCGTGGCATAACAAAATGTAGAAAATTGGGTTCGGTGTCCGCGGGGTGGAGGTTGGATACAACAAAATATAAATAAAGGGGAGTTGGGCATCCAAAAGGGTTGGGTGCTGGACATGGCAGGAGAGCAGCTTCTATAGCCAACCGTGCACGGTTACGGGCATCTTACTTTATGTTTAAAAAAAGCATAGAAATTCACTCAAAAAATCAAAGGTTAAAGTGATGTTATAGTTAGGAATTGTAATTTTATCTTTGCTTACGTTAGAAAAAAAATATAGAAATTCACTGAAAAGAAAAAGATTAAAGGGATGTTAGGTGAAAAATTCAGTTAAAACATAACATTTTAAACTAACAGAAACACTAAAATTCAGCTCTTAGAGTTAAATATAGTTAGATTATATATTACCCTGGGTAATTATATGTAGGATCATATTTCCATAGGAAATGGCTTTCTGTGTTGCTAATAACTGTGGCGCTGTTTAGAGAATCTCCACAAAACCTTCCAAAACAGTGCTACCTTTTGACTAGTTTGCGCATGGAAAGTTTCGGGGGGTATCCGTCAAGCAGGGGCAGAGTAAACAGGGTATCCCAAAACAAATTTTTCCCATAAATTTTTCCATAAGAATTTTAGCCACAGCTACAGGCCATACCGCTTAATGAATTTACATAAAATTTGACAGAAAGCTGGATCTTGGTCCATAAAAAGTGCTTTTTGTGATTTGGTGTAAATCCATCCAGTAGTTTTTGAGCAAATAATGCTCAAAGCCTTTGTATATATCACGATGCAGAGGATCCACAGGACCAGCAGACCTCTTGGAGACATCTGATTGGCTACCCCCACATGAACAACAATGTGGTGGTAGCTATCTTAGGACTTGAGACTCATTTCGGAGCCTTACAACAATGCAAAAAATATATAAGGGGCAGTGTGGGGATACCCTGACCTTCTAAGCCTGGTGGGAGCCCAGGCTTAGCCCAGGCTTAGCCTCAAATTTATGTCGGAGCAACTAATCTGAGTTTTTTTTTTAAAGTGCAGGCACTTATATGACAAAATAAATACTCACGGGGTGGGCCCAGGCCCAGTACATATGTACTTTAGGGGGAGGGAGCCCATGCCTCCCCCACCTAATGCCTCTAGGAAGCCACAGGTACCCCATTTTCTGGGCACGATATTTTAAAGGAGGTCAGGGGGTCGCGTGGCCTCCCTCTCCAAGCCTAAAAAAACCCTGGGGGTCCCATCCCCTGGGGCCGATATGTTTATAAAGGGGAGGATGTGGCCCTCCTCCCTAAGCTTCTAAGAGGGGGCTGGACTTAAGTTGAAAGGAAGGAGGCCCGCGCACCCCCACTCGCTGAGACTCTCAAAGCCAGGATACCCCATCCCACCACATCTGGGCTCACAGACTGTGTTCCAGGAAGTCCACCCCGGTACACAGTAGTTTCCCTGGCCACACAAGAACAGGCAGGAAAACATATGTTTGCATCCGTGGCCGGCATAGCTCGCGGGTCGCGGTGGGGGGCGGGGGTTCGTGCAGGGAGAAGGAGGGTTAATTCAATTTAAAAAAACACATTTTAAAAACTTAACTTTGCCTCCGGTCCCGGACTCCCGCGTCACATCTCCTTCTCTCTCTCCGCTCACAGGAAGCAGAAGCAGGCAGCCTCCCTCTCCTCCCCTAAGCCAATCATGACACTGCAATGGCAGCGTTGTGATTTGCTAGGACGGCGACTGTACAGGCCTCTATGGGGAGGCCGTTTTCTCCATGTAGGCTGCATGCAGCATGCTGCATTTTTCTCAGTGTGAGAAGCAGAAATGTAAAATGGTATTTATACCTTTTTATGTTTCTGCTTCTCGCACTGCGAGAAAGCAGTGGGGTGATGCTCCGACGCCCACGTGGAGGAGCCGCCGCAGTATGTTTGCTTCCACCTGGCGAGAGCATTTTTACATCTCCCACCATGTGGGAGAAAACATGCCTTTCCTGCCTGGAGGAGCATCTCCCATCTGCTCTCACCCGACGGAAGATTAAAAAGTTCTCCCACTGGGTGGGAGCACAATTGTGTGTCCCTGCCTGTGCTCTTGCTGGCAGGAAAACAGATATTGCTTGTGCACGGTGGGAGCAAGTACAAGCAGCAGATTCCTCCGGGTGGGAGCAATGTCGACACCTGCATGTGCGGAGCTGCCTGGGTCCAAGGGGCCCAGGGGCTCCCCCTCCCTGTGGCCACCAACTAGTGGTTTGTATGTGACCCGGATAGACACCGGGACACCCACCACCTCAGGGAATGCACAGCTGCCCTCCCCTTTATGGTATTTGGCCCCTGGGGATGAGGTCCCTGGGGCGATACAGGCTTGGAGAGGGGGCTGCACGGCCCCCTCCCCTTTTCTATGAGATTTGGCTACTTTTGGTTTGGGGAGGGGAGGCCCATGCCCCCCTCTCCTTTACAAATATCCTTTGACCCTGGGGGATGGGGACAACGGGCCAAGGTTGTGTGCAGTATGTGAATGGCTGCCTGTGGGAGATTGGCCACAGGTTCTGACCACAGGCCAGACCCTGCGGCCAAACCCTTGCTGCACATGCTAAAAAATACCTAGAAATACACTGAAAAAAACAGTGCTTAAAGTAGCAATATTGTTAGTTTAGAATTTCAGCGACAACGTAATGTTTTAAAAGTACAAAAGCACTGAAATTCACCAGTTATACTTAGCTCTCCTCACTATAACTCATGCCCTAAGGTAACTATAACTCGTTCCCTCGCTATGCACTGCTAATTACCCCACATATTACATCACTCATGACATCTTATATGACATCATTGATAGTATCACTGCAACATTTGCAATTAAATTATTGGTACGAAAACTGCACGGCAGGGGTGCAGGTTATAGGTAACTTAGACCATGAGTTACAGTTACCAGAGCTAACCTTAAGTGCTGAATTTCAGTGATTTTGTACTTTTTAAATGTTACGTTGTCAGTGAAATTCTCACCTAACTATAGCGTTACTTTTACCTTTGTTTTTTCTGTTAGTATAACATGAAATTTCAACAAAAAAACACTGGAATTCACCAGGCATACATAACTCAATTAACTATAACATGTGCCCTCGCCATGCACAGTGATGTCATCAGTGATGTAATTTCAGTCATCAGTGAAGGTATCAATGATAAATGATGTCACAGAATAGGTCATGAGTGTTGTAATATGTGAGCTCATAAGCAGTACAGGGAGACAGCACAAGTTATGATTACTTGTAGCTCAATGCGAAAATGACCTGGGATGCTCTACCACACATGCACATAAACATACGCACACACAGCACACAAGAAAACACAATTCCATTTTCACTGTAAATCACACACATTTCTTCCATATTTAAATGATTAATTGAGTTTTGAACTCACACAAAGTGAAAACGTTTTATAAAACACAGAGGAAGGCACCTTGGTTAGTGGATCTGAAATATGCACTTTTCGCTATCAGTGACTGAATAAAAAGCATTCCTATTATTTTTTTTACGATAAAGTTTTGTGTGTTAAAATTTGAGGAATGCGGCAAATGGCCATTAATTGCGAAAAGTAGAAGGAGCACCTTTTACTCACTCAGTAGCTGATGGATGCTATTGAGGTGCATATATGTTTCAATATCAGCATTCAGCATGCTGATTATTTTTCACGTTCTTTTAGAAACAGATGGGATGGCAATGATCTGAGATGAAATGTTCTCTTTAGAGAATAATTTTGCCAGAGTATTCCAAGTTATAGGGCAAGCTCTGCAGTGCTTAATTTGTAAATAAAGAAAATAAGTGTCAGGGCCCTCATCAGGAGTCCACTGCAGCTTACACCACATATTGCCTATGCCAGCGTTGCCAATAACAGTGCCAACACAACTACTAAACATCACACTCCTACAAGTCTGACAATTCAGACTATTCTAGACCCAGAGCTATAAGAATGGCTTGGGCGGTAGGTATTAGTTATTTTAAAGTACATTATATTAATACTGAACCGTTTTTGTGATTATATCTAAGTTAGACAGACAGCGCTACCATGTGGCAGACTGCCATAAGTGCTGTGTTGACAATCAAGTGCCGGTGCTGAGAAGTGGACACCACCGGCTCAAATTAAGCACTGAAGCCATGTCTTACAGCCCTTTTCCTCACTACACTCGTGAAATCAGGGTCGGATTGGCAAGGTAGGCAATCGGCCATTGCCCGAGGGGCCTGTGGCAAAGGCAGCTGGTAGGCCATTTTGTTTTCAGCTGCAAATAAACTCCCAACATTTGCCAGGCCCACCATGGCCTCTTGTATACAACCCGAAAGGCTCCTGAAGGCCTAGAGCAGAGGTCAGACCTCAGAATGACCAAGTACAGATCCTTGCTGGCTCATTGTCATGCACAGTAGGACAATGGACCAAACTGAGCAGACACAGCATGTGGTGGGTCTCCTCCCATCCTAAGATACCGAGCGGGACAATGAGGTCTCAAGGAGTGGCGATGCTGTTTTTGAGCATCACATCTAGCACTAATGTTACGTCACGTGGGGTGGAGTGAAAGGGGGTGTGCAAAGAGTCAGATTACAAGTGGTGGTTTATTAAGAGCCTCTACTTTTGTCTCCAGCAGCAGGCAGATGCGCCTCAGGTGTCTTTTGCCACCTTCGAATCTTCAAAACTGCAAGGGTGGGCTCCCGTTTTCCAATTAGAAAAAATTAAAAAATAACTCTAACAACCAAGTTAAGCAAAAATAAACCTTTTTTGACTACTCAAAACAATGAGGGTATTGATGTACTCTGGGCACTTGTACCTACCTTTTCTAACCCACCACATATTGAGTGTAAGGAAGCTGCACATCACACGTCTAACAATGGGATTTAGTTTTATTCACAATACAATAAAAAAAATTAAAAAAACACCTATTAACCCACTCCACGTGAAAACATTAGAAAGGTAGGTTCACTTTTCCACACTTAGGACATTACTTATGCCTGATCATTTGAGATGTTCTTCAGGGTGGCAAGAGCATTCCGACATGTTTGGGAATATCCTGAAGCACCGCGGTGTGGATATTAATCCAGGTTATATTGTTTCCTTATTCACTTATGAGTGGCACTCCTCTGATTCCACCTACTTCGATGTCACTCAAGATTTATAAGTGTCTATTATATGTATTACATACATCACCGCATCTATGTATTGCTTTACAAACATGCAAACCATAAGAAATGCAGGCATAAATCTAACATGGTGAGCGGAAAAACAGCTCCAGACCAAATATAGGCTAATATAGTTGCCCAATCTGTGATCTCCACTGTTTGCAAATCAATAATAAAGTCGATTTTTTTCCCTGGAATTACCCACTACCCTGAGAGGACTTGTTTGTATAAATAACTAACATAGTATGGAACGTTAGTACATACAAGGGAGTTGTGACGGGTTTCTCCTCCTCCTCTAGGTCTTCCAACAATTCCAGGAAGTTGGCACTTTGAGTTGCAGGACGTTGAAAGTTCTTGATCCCGGCCCAGATTTTTAAAACTCGACCGTTCTCACCTTGCACATAAAAACAGAAACAGAAAAGAAGGCTTTTAAATTATAGCTTTTACAAGCCTATCACAATTCACAGATTAGGTTTAAAGTGCAACTGAGCAGTTATATGTGTAAAGGGTTCCATTGCTGTATGCACCCAGTCAGAATATAGAACCTTTTCTGCAAATTGCTCTAACAGCTCCAGTGCAGTTCACATACTCTGGTGTAGGATCCCATTGTGATGTAAGCAGAGGCTCTATCGTAAGGGATTCCGGCGAGTAGCGTGGGAGCAATTGGTAGCTAGCCAACATCCTGGAAGTAGCTTTCCAAAGAGCAGCTCAGCCCAGCACATCATTTAGAGGATGTATGCATATTAAGGAAGACAGCACTGCTTATCTCAAGACATATGGAGTGACTGCCAGCCAAACCAATTAAAGGGCCAAATGCTAAGACACAAACACATAGGGCATATGTACAAGGGGATTATGCCACCGGAACGTCACTTTTACCAACATTCCGGTGCCGCATTGCCCTGCTCCATATTGACAAAGTGGTGTTAAGCCACTTTCTAAATGATACCCTTTCACACAGGTATCTCAGTGAAAGCAGGGTGCGATGGGTGTTGCTTTGGGCATTCCACCGCAACATCCATTGCTTTTTGACGCTGCCCCAGATTTACAAGGATCTATAAATCTGAGGCAGCGCCAAAAACTATTGCCCTGCAAAAGTATGCATCAGAATGGCACAACGAGGAGAAATACTTGTATTACTCCTCGTTTTTGCTTTTTGCATATGTGCTGCACTGCAGCACACACAGGAAGAGCAAAATGCCATTAATGATTGTCTTTGTGCACGAAGGTGTCCCTTCCTGCACAGAAACAATTATTGAAGAATGGCGATTTGCTACTTCTATGTGTGCTGCACGAGGCACACATAGAACTAACAAATCACCATTATTGGTTGTTTATGTGCATGAAGGGACACCATCCTGCACATAAACAATCATCCCTACAATGCAGGCACCCTTCCACTGTGGCGTAAGGGTGTCTGCGTTGGCACTAGGCAGCTATTTTTAGCGCCAAAACCAGGGAAAACACTGGGGCGAGCAGTATTCTTGTAAATACGGCGCATCTCTGCATTTTGGAATTGGTGCAGTACGGTGCTGCAAACTTTGCCGCAGCGCTGAGCAATTTCCTTGTGCATATGCCCCATACTGTGTTGGCCTATGGGGCCTGCAACATGATCGTATTTATCCACTCTAATTTTAGCAAAGTCTCATGGAGATTGGGCATGCTGGCATAGGGGTGGCCCTTGCATAACAATTATCATATTTGACGAATTTTGAACATTCTCAGGCTAGTTGTGCAAAGCGGCAGCCATCACTGACATACTAAGGGCATCACTGACCTAGTTTTTGCCACAGGTGACATACAGTGGCTGCCCCTGGCATAACAATGCCCATGACTGATGTATTGTGAAAATCCTGGTTGTAATTGTTAATGTTAAGTGACATTTGTATAGCGCATAATCACCAACGGTCCCTTAGCGCTTAGGAGAGAATTACATAACCATACCAGCAGTTACCTATCACCGAGCCTACCCGGTCATAGCTCATCTTATCCCCAAGCCTGTGTGAACAACATTTTTATATTGTGTCACAGCCTGAGCACAGTGGTGGCTCTGGTAAAATGGAGAACATTATTGGCATATTATAGGTATTTGAGACATCATGGTGAGCATCGGTAGCATGCGACCTGAAAGCCTGCGTATTTACAGCAAATGTTCTTCATGTTGAAGCATTTGAACATCAGTAGTTTATGAAAATGACCACCTGGTGTTTAAGGACCACATATTTACTAAAAATGAAAAACAGTTTTTGTGAAGGCAAAAATTATGTTTCTTTATCAAAAGAAATATGGGAAAGTGTGTTTGTTTGCCAACATTTAGAAGTATTTGGTTTAAAGAAGAAAAAAAGTTGATCTTCAAAAACGGATATATTGATGAAGACAGAATGGCTGCAGCTCCAAAATGTATTTAAGCTGAAGTGGTGAAGCCTGTTGCTGTAGTTCTATCCTTGGTGCCAGGGGGCGCCCGCTGCTTCGGCTGGCGTTTCATTAATAATACTTTTCCTGACATTTCTGCTGGTAAGTTCATTTGAAATGTTTGGGGGGGGGGGTCCCTATTACCTTAGGCTTGTAATAAATGAGAACTCTTTTGGAAACGGAGAACTTTTCCAAACTTCATTCTTAATTTTTCTGTGTGTATTTCAAATTTTTGCCTTCAGTTGCGACTGCACGTGTGTTTGCATTTTCGCTGTTTAAAAGAAAATTTGAGACACTGTTCCTTTATTTCTTTTGGGCAGAAAGTGTGGTCGCTCGCACAAAAACAATCTTGAAACATACATTTTTTAAGAAATGTTGCAGAGAGAGATATGCACAGTGTGGTGGTCGGCCGGATTTCTGTTTCTTAGCCAATGTAGTATAAGGAGGAAGAGGGCTGACTGACCTCATGTCAGAAGAAACGACAGCGAGCATCAGTATAGTAAGCAAAGGAGTGTTAAAGATGCCAGCATTAAGGTTTCTGCCCTGGCATTGAGCTGCTGCCAGGACCACCCATTCTGAGCTGCGGTCACTCGAGAAGCCAGTTGTCAAGCAGAAGCAGTTTACAATGTCGCCTCTGGTGTACAAGCCACAGACTCACAGTAGGAACCTTTTATCATCAGTGGGGTCAACATCATGGTTTTCGATGTTAGTAGCTGCCAAACCCACTTGGTCTCAGACAGTGTTGATCCAGAAAGCAGAAGCTGCCATATAGGACTTCAGGAACAACTTTCAATATTTCCTTTGTGTTATTACTACAAGGTCCAGAGGAAAAGCGTTTAGAATCAGATTAGATAGGAAAAAGAGCATGTGTACTTTTTCTTCTAAGAGGAATTCCTTTTTTGTTCTGTCACTCTTTTGGGGTTTGCTGGTCTTTGATAAGTGATCCATGTAAATGTAGTTAGGACCCCTTACTTTTTATATAATTGACAGCACATCATGTTATTAAAAGTAATATACTTTACTATCAAATTTCTCTCTTTTCACCAGTCTGGCCCATTTTTAGGTCTCGCCTAGGACAGAGCATGGAGTGTTATTTGAGAGACATTTTGTTTAATTAAAGGGAACTTAGAGCCCACCCATTGCTTCCCACTGGTTGGCTTCCTCATCACTCTCATTTCCTTACTTCTCTTTGGTCAGCGTGTGCCTGTTTCACTTCCTCTTCTTGTGTTTCTCCATCCTCTAGGGCATGGTCCAAGTAACAGCTTCCTTGCCCAGTATCCTTCCACAACTCACGCTTTCGGGGCTACTTTTTTCTTTTAGCTGCAGCATCTCTTAAGACTGCATGTATTTTCAGGCCCTCTTCCCAACCTCCTGTCCCACTCTACGTGTTTGCTTTCCCCCTCCCATGTGTTGCTTGCCTAGAAGAGATTTGTAGGTACTTTTAAAGCTCCACTCCAACACACACAACCTCCAACCGCTCCCCGCCCCCCAACTCATCACACGGTACTTCTGTTGTGGGACGTAGGGTAGCTTAAGACTCGCTCTCAACTCAATAAAAAAAGTGTCAAGTACCATCATTCCCCCCCTCACGGCCCTGATCAATTCCTCTCTCTCAGAGGGTATTGTCCCCCCCAGCTGGAAAGCGGCAGCAGTCAAGGGTCTACTGAAAAAACCCTCTTTAGACCCGCAGGATTTCGCCAACTACAGGCCCATATCCCTTCTCCCTGGAAACAGCAAGATCGCAGAGAAGCTGGTAAATAAGCAACTATCGCTTTACCTAGAAAGTAACAACCTCTTAGCGGCCTCCCAGACAGGATTTCGTCCAGGCCAGGGCACGGACATCGCCCTCCTGACAGCAGTGGAGAAGGCCAGAAGCATTCTGGACATGGGAGGATCAGTGGCAGTGATCCTCCTAGATCTCAGTGCGGCCTTCGACACTGTAGACCATCCCACCCTAATCCACCGACTGGGAGAGATCGGATTAAAGGGTATGGCCCTGAAATGGCTAGAATCCTTTTTGACTGGACGCTCCTTCCAGGTGCGGGAAAACGACAGCTGCTCATCCACCATCCCCCTCCGGTGCGGAGTGCCACAGGGCTCATCTCTGAGCCCTACACTTTTCAACGTGTACATGGCCCCACTGGAGAAGAGGGTCAGCTCGTACGGCGTGTCAGTTATCAACTACGCCGACGACACTCAGCTGGTCGTTACCCTTTCTCACCCTCACCACGCCCCATCCGACCTCCACAGCTGCCTTTCCGAAGTCCACCGATGGATGAATCTCTTCTCACTAAAATTGAACGGGTCCAAGACTGAGATCCTCCTGATGGGCCACAATGGGCCCTCTATACCATCTCACCTTTGGCCTAAGTGCCTAGGGGACCCTCCCGCACCCAAGGAAGAGGTCAAGAGCCTTGGTGTGTGGATTGAGAAGGACATGAGTTTTAAAACCCAGGCAAAAAGAATCGCAGGGACATGCTTTGGGCTACTTAGAGCCTGCAGGAAGATCTTTCCCCTGCTCCCAGATACCGCAAGGAGGCTCCTCATTCAGGGTCTAATCCTGGCAAGATTAGACTACTGTAACGTTATATACTTGGGAGCCCCTGAAGCCACCCTGAACTCACTGCAAAAAGTCCAAAACGCCGCAGCCCGCCTACTTACGGGCACACCCGGAAGATCCTCCGCCAGGCCGGCCCTCAACTCTCTCCACTGGCTCCCAGTCAGAGAAAGGGTCGTTTTCAAAGCCCTCTGTCTGGCACATAAAACCCTCAACAACAACGGTCCCCCACTTCTGAGAGAACTTCTAATCCCATACAAAGCAGAGAGAAATCTCCGGTCCAATACAGAAAATCTCATTGCAGTCCCTAGAGTGAGGAAAGCCAAGACCGGTGGCCGTCGCTTTTCGGTTCACACGGCCAAACGATGGAACCATTTACCCCGAAAACTCAGGACAGAACCGGACTACCTCCAGTTCAGAAAAACCTTAAAGACCCTCCTTTTCGCGCAAATATAATCTCACTAGTTGGCTAAAACCCCTGGAGAAGCAGATCAGCGCTGGGATGCTCTTCGGAGTTACTACGCGCTTTACAAAAATCACTAAATAACTAAATAAATAATATATGTAGAGGTACAGTTTCCCTGTAGAGCGCAATCATACTTGCATTTAGGTGATTTATAAGAGCAACTGTAGGGGGATGGGAGCACACTGCTTCACCTTCCAGCACAGTTCACCCGTAGCATTATGGTAAATGCAGTTCACTTTAAATGCTTACTTGAGTTTTTGCTGAAGTGTTTCACCAACGTTGGTGCAAGGTTAGTGTTGTGAATCTCTGGACATGTATTTCTGGATATTTTCCTTCATCAGTAGAGATAAAAAACGAAATTCATCTGGGGTTGCTGAGAAAGCTGCCACAATCCTCTCGTCTAAGTACCTCTCTCTGGCGCACAGGTGCATCTCCACAAGCTCGTCAGCTCAATGGCTCAAGGGAGCCTTTTCAAACAGAAGGAGGATGGGAGCGCACTGCTTCACCTCCCAGCACAGTTCACCCCTTCGCATTATGGTAAATGCAGTTCACATTAAACGGTTACTTGAGTTTTTGCTGAAGTGTTTCACCAAAATTGGATTATAAGAGCAACTGTGTTTGCATCAATTGCATCAAGTATAAGAGTGCATGTTTTTTCAGGCCATCTCTTCAACCTCCCGCCCGTGTTGTTGCTTTCCCCCTCCCATGTGTTGCTTGCCCTAGAAGCGATCTTTAGGTACAGCAGCTGATTACATTAAGGCCAAGGTACATTAATTGGTCTGCCTGGGGTTACACATTGTGATTAAGATGGGAAAACAAAATTAATCATATAGCGCTACGGTAGCTCGTAGTAGAAGAACGCAACCGCCGTTTATATTCACCTGATTATGCCTTCTATTCTTCACTTTATTACTCAGCAGCCAATATTTAACAACAGACTACATTTCCCATCAAACCCAGGGAAACTGTAGTCAACAAAAAACAACCAATCAGCAATGTCCTTAGTCCATCAATCAGGGCCCTCTAGCACCCATGTAGTCTGCTCTCACTGGCCCTTCCTCCTCTTTCTTCGCTGCTCAGCAGCCGAGTTAGGTGCTTTCCTCATTCCTCATATTGTATTTGTACCTCTTATTGTGTTAATTTTGTGAGATTTACTTATTGCGCGTAAGCGCTGCGTGGTATAGCGTGTTCCGCTGTGTGTTTATATCCTTAACTGATTGTTTGCATTTGATTGTCCCAGAGCGTGTGATTCATCTGTCTACGTCCTTTACGGCCGTTCTCATAGCGCGCTCAGTGTTCGGTTATTGACGCGGCAGCACCCGCGTTGCATGGTGTTTCTGATATTTTTTTTTCTGAGGCGAATGCCCGCCTGTGTGTAGTGGAGCCACGGGAGCTTCTGCTCCTACGCAGCCCGTCTGGTGTGCTCTGCATTCCTCCACCCGTCAGGGGGCATGGCAGGAGTTCTGTATGCCACGCGCATTTTAAACCCTGACGGGTCTGTGCGACGCGCCATACTCGGGGGTTTCTCTGGCCTGTGGAGATTAAGCGAGCGGGCTGCCTTTCAAATGTGTTTCATTTCCAGCGACCCCTCGTTGTAAAAGCCACGCTCCATTAGGCATTTGGTAGAGCCCTGTACATTTTATTTACTCATGCCCTCTGGGTCCATATTGTGCGCACGTTTCTAGCGCTGATTGAGCACCTATACCCAGGCCAGTATTGAAGTGTGGTAAATGTTTTGTTTCTCACCAGACAGTGGTGCCGGGGTTCTTATTCACCCTTTTTGCATACTGATTTGCGAGGTTTGCTTGCCGTAGCACACGGCTGACACCCAGTCTTCTTTAATTGGAGCTTTGCCCTCCTTTCGTGTCTGACACCCAGACTTTAAAAGATATTCTATCTATTCCAACTGGGGTCATGGAGTATGAATATGACGACGATACCTATGGAGGGGATGACGCCCTGACCAACCTCCAATGTGATGAAGACTTTTATGGGGCGGTAGACACCTCTATATATCGGGATGTGGGGAAGCAATGGCCCCCTTAGATGACCGTCTCACACAGAGCATTGATCAAGCTTTGGCGTGCTTTGCGAACACCCGACGGCTCCTACTTTCCCGCCAGTGGCTGTTCCTGTGAAATCTCATCCACCGGCCAAGCGCCCGCGTGATGCTTTTGATAAGCTTAAATAAGCTTTTCTTGCTTCACAGCCCGCTTTGACACAGGGCCAGTCTCCTGTTCTTCAACCTCCTGCAAGTTCAGCTGACCAAGTCCCTGGGCCCTCCGTCCCTTCCGATGCCGCCCCACCGCCCGACGTTTCGGACATGTTTGATCCCAATGAAATTGTGCATCCTCGTTCCTCGGACTGGGCTCCAGCGGACAAGGTAGCGGAATCTGTGGCGTAACGCATCAGGAAGCCCCTAGATAAGGACACTCGTAACTGCCTGTGAGCAGAATGCCCCAGGCCCTCTTTGGAGGGCAAGGTCGCCCTAACGCCGGAAATCGACAACTGCATGGCAACCTTTCTACAAGTTTATGCGAGACCCCAAAAAGGGTATTGATAGATCCCGGCGGGCTTGCTAGGACAAGCTTTTGGATATTCTGGGCCCTCTGACCAAAATTTAGGACATGGCGGAGGAAGTTAAATCTTCGGGATCCCTCATCTCCCCGGAATCCCTGTCAGGATGGGCCCAGAGAGCTATAGTGTTCCTGGGAAACGCCAACTGCACATATCAACAGAGCGACGGCGCTCTCTCCTGATAAAAGTGGACCCAAAACTGGGGGACCTTGCGGACTCTGAAGCAGATGCGGTGGCCCAGGGCGGTTTGTTTGGTGAACCATTTGTGAAGGAACTCGGAAAGTTTGTGAATACCTTCACTTCTCTCGATAGAGCTCAAACTACCATCAGGAAGGTCTTTCCCCGGGTTTTCAGGGGGGCCATTCGAGGCAGGGGCCGCTCGGACGGGAGAGGCACCAACAACCAGCCACGTGGGCAAGGCTCCGCAAAAGGACAGTACCAGGATCAGTCACGATTCGGTAACTTCTACCCGACAAGAGGCAGAAGAGGCAAAGGTCAAGGCTTCAGAGCAGCTGCTTCCTCTTCCAACGGTGAGTCTACTCCCTTCTTCGCATCTAAAAATAGGGGATGCGGCTGGGGAATTTTTTCCAGACCTGGACTTCTGTCACGGGGATCAATGGGTCCTACAGACCATTCAGAGTTTTCACATAGAGTACCTGGGAGTTCCTTCGCAGCGCATCAGGCTGCACCCTCTGCAGTTCTCTCAACAAGAATCTTTGCTCGTGAACTCGAGGTTTCTTCTCTACTGTCCAAAGGGGCTATAGTTCCCTCAGAACTTCACCCGCAGGGTTTCTTGAGCAACATCTTTCTCATCGACAAAACAGACGGGGGCAAACGCCCGGTGATCAACCTGAGCAGTTTCAACGAGTGGCTGGTGTACCGCGACTTAAAGATGGAGGGCATCCATCTTCTCAGGGATGTGCTCCATCCGAATGACTGGATGGTCCGTCTCGACTTGAAGGACGCCTATCTAGTGATCCCGGTTTATCCGCCCCATCGCTGGTTCCTACAGTTCGTTTGGCAGGATCGGGTTTTCGAGTTTACAGCCCTCCCATTCGGTCTCTCTTCCGCCCCTTGGTGCTTTACCAAGGTCCTTCATCCAGTGGTGGAATGGCTGAGAGCTCGAGGCATTCAGATGATCGTCTATCTTGACGGCATCCTCCTCATGGAAACTGGTCCTCGCCGGCTGCTTCAACATCTTCAGATGACAGTAAATCTCCTTCAGAACCTGGAGTTTGTCCAAGTCCCTGCTAGTTCCTTCTCGAACTATGACATTTCTAGGCTTCATGATTGACTCGCGTGCCTCCACGTTCAGCCTCCCTCTTCGAAAGGTTACGAATATCAGACACGAGTTGCGCCACACCCTGTCCAGAGCTCGGATTTCCCTTCGAGACCTGGCTCACGTAGTGGGCTTGCTCTCTGCCTCCATCCAAGCAATCTTCCCGGGACCTCTGCATTATCGTGCCTTGCAGCGTCTCAAAGCGTCTTACAAAGGCTTTCCCTACTCTCACAATGTGGACCTCTCGGAGGAGGCTAAGGAAGAGATTCGGGGGTGGCTTCACCACATGGAAGCTTGGAACGGACGCGCCATTTTCGGCTCCGCTCCAGACTTAATTATAGAGTCCGATGCCAGCAATCAAGGCGGGGGTGCGAGGTGCGGCGAGTTTTCTACAGGAGGGCTGTGGTCACAAGCCGAACGCCGTTTGCATATCAACTGTTTGGAACTTCTAGCAGGTTCCTTAGCGGTCCGCTGTTGGACCTAAGACCACATTCAGACGTCCGTCCTCCTCAAGATGGACAACGTCTCAGGGGTCTGGTACATCAACCATTTGGGGGGTACCAGAGCCAAAGCTCTCTCTGATCTAGCCGCCAGTTTCTGGCACTAATGTCTGTACAATCATGTCTCGGTGACGGCGGAATACCTCCCGGGCAGCGAGAATCTTGTGGCGGACTTCCAATCCCGCAACTTCAGGTATTCCAGTCTCTGGAAGTTGGATTCAGGGGTGTTCTTACAGCTGAACGATCTCTGGGGTCCTTTCTCGATCGATTTTTTCGCCTCACAGTTGGACCATCAGTTGTCCTGGTATGTCAGTTGGAGGCCGGACCCTCTGGCGGTGTCCACGGATGCCTTTCTCCAGGATTGGGTTCCGGAGGTGGGCTATGCTTTCCCGCCCTTCGTTGACCAGAGTGACTGCCCAAGTCCGGCGCCAGAGTGCAGAGTTGATAGTCCTCTCTCCTCTGTGGCGATCTCAGGTTTGGTCTCCGGTTCTTCTGGAACTTTCCTGGGATTCTCCAATCCTACTCCCCCTATTTCCTCAGCTTCTTCTCAATCCCGACGGCGATCCCAATCCTCTTGTCTGGTCCCACTCGCTGCGGCTAGTAGCGTGGAGAATTACCGGAGACGGTGGAAAATCCCGGGCCTTTCGGCGATGGCAGAAGACCTCATGTCCAAAGCCTCGGCTGACTGCACCATCAAGCGCTATAGATCTGCTTGGGGCAGATGGTCCCGATGGTGTCTGCGAAGGGGTTTCAATCCCGTGGACACGAATGTAGTACATATTTTGAATTTCTTGGCACATTTGGCTTCCACCTGAATGCCTTACCACTCCATCAATACCTTTCGCTCAGCGATTTCGCCAGGCCACATCCTCATTGACAGATCCTCCGTGGGCAAGCATCCTTTGGACTGCAGCCTTCTCCGAGGAGTTTGGTTGTCCCTACTGCCGGAGCCCCGGTACTCTTCTCTGTGGGACGTAAATCATGTCCTAAATGTATTCCTTTCATGGTAACCAAATAGGTTCCTTTCCAGAAAAGAGCTTTCCGCAAAGTTGGCCATGTAACTGTGTTTGGTCTCTTGCAGACGATTCTCGGACGTTCGAGCTATGGACGTGTCCTCTAGGATATTCACTCCTTCGGGAGTGACTTTCACTATCCACCTGCAGACAAAGTGTCACACCCGAACGGTTTCCTACCCGGAGTTTCCGGACTCTCCAAAGCTCTGCGTTGTTCGCTATTTGAAAGCTGACGAGGAAATGACCGAGGAGTTCCGCCCCCCGGGAGAGAGTCAACTTCTCATATCTCTCTGCAAACCTTTCAAGGCGGTCTCTTCCCCGACCATCGCTAGATGGGTCCGGTGGGTCATGCAGGAGGCTGGAATTAGCCTCTGGAAATTTGGGGCCCACTCAGTCAGAGGGGCCATGGCTTCAAAGGCATTTGGCTTGGGCGCCCGCTTAGAGGATATTCTCAATACGGCTGATTGGTCTTCGGACTCGACCTTCAAAAGGTTTTATTTCAAGCCTGTGCTGTATAGGGCTCACCTTGTAGTGAGCAAGCTTTAAACTAGCCTCCAGTCCTGACAAAGAATGAAAAATTTCCTAGCTAACGTAACGGAAAGTTTCAATTCTATTAAGGACTCGGAGTCGAGGATTATCCCACCCTACAGACCATTTCAGGTTGACTGCCCGTATACCAGTAAGTAATGCATTTTGGAGGGTTGTTCTGTGTTAATGGGTGGACTTGTAATTTCATGCTGTGATAATGTTTCCCCATCCTGGGGTTGCGTACATATGTTTGCTACTCCTGAGATGTCCTGATTGCAATTTTAATTGTCTGCCATGTCATGCTTGTTTTGCTGACAACTGTTTTTCTTCGTGAATTGATGGCTCCTTTTGCCTCCGTAGGGTCAGACTCTAATAAACAGGATGCCTGAGGAGTTTTGGCTGGCTTACTTCGCGCTCAGAGAGAGGAGGGAGGGCGGGCCAGTGAGAGCGGACTACATGGGTGCTGGAGGGCCCTGATTGGTGGACTAAGGACATTGCTGATTGTTTGTTTTTTGTTGACTACAGTTTCCCTGGGTTTGATGGGAAATGTAGTCTGTTGTTAAATATTGGCTGCTGAGTAATAAAGTGAAGAATAGAAGGCATAATCCTCGCCTCCGAGTCCATAATAGAATTGAAACTTTCCGTTACGTTAGCTAGGAAATTTTTCATTATATATGAAAAATAAGACCAATGAAAAAAATATATTTAGGCTTAGATAATGGAAAGAAGAAATTAGTAAAAATGTTGCAAAGGAAGAATGACAGAAAAAGAGAACACAAGAAAACTAGAAGTAAACACAGAGATCTTCCAAGCATTTCCTGCCTCTTGGATACATTTATAATTTTGGAAAGTAGCCCACCATGGACTTTTGTGCCTCATAAAGTTTATGATGATTGGCTAACACATCCAAAAACCTTCCTTCTTAATTCTAATCCTACTTAGTCTGTGCTTTATGATAATGCTTTCTCAGCTTTGTTGCGATGCTCTATGCAGCGTGGTCTCAAGCAAAGCTTTGTGGCAATGCTGTATGCAGCTTTGTGGCAATGCTGTCTGTAGCATTGTGGCAATTCTGAATGCAGCGTTGTGGCAACTCTGAATGTAGCGTTGTGGCGATGATGTATGTATGTTTGTGGCAATGTTGTATGCAGCAATTTTGTGATGCTCTATGTAGCATTGTTGCAATGCAGTTTTGTGGCACTGGTCTATGCAGTGTTGTAATGCTGCATGCAGCATTGTGGAGATGATGTATGCAGCTTTGTGGCAATGCTCTATGAAGTCTTTTCACAAGGCTCTTTGCAACATTGTCTCAATGCTGTATGCAGTCTTGTGGCAATTCTGAATGCATTGTTGTGGCGATGCTGTATGTATGTTTGTGGCAATGCTGTATGTAACGCTGTTGTGATACTCTATGTAGCAATTTCGCAGTGCAGTTTTGTGGCACTGCTCTATGCAGAGTTGTGGCAGTTCTGAATGCAGCATTGTGGTGATGCTGTATGCAGTGTTGTGGCGATGCTGTTATGTATGTTTGTGGCAATGCTGTAGGCAGCGTTATCATGATGCTCCAAGTAGCATTGTCGAAATGCTGACTGCAGTTTTGTGGCAATGCCCTATGCAGCGTTGTTGTAATGCTGTGTGCAGCCTTGTGGAAATTATGTATTTGTGGCGGTGCTGTATGCAGTGTTGTCACAATGCTCTATGCAACGTTGTCGCAATGCAGTATGCAGCGTTGTGGCAATGCTGAATGAAGCTTTGTGGCAGAGCTATATGCAACTTATTTGTGATCCTCTATGCTGTTTTGTGGCAATCCTTTATACAGCTTTGTTGCGATCCGTGAAGCAGCTTTGTGGTGATGTTCTATGCAGCTTTTTTGTGATGTTCGATGCACCTTTGTGATGATGCTCTATGCAGCTTTGACTTAGTTGTGATATTCTGAACAGCTTTGTGATGATGTTCAATCTGATTGTGCAACTGGACCCGAACTTCAGGGAGGGCTAACACTTCTAGCCAGGACTGGTCCTAGCACTGGTCGCACATGGTGCAACAGTCTTTTTTGGTGCCCCTCCCCCATTTCCTCCTTCTCTATTAATTCCCTCACTACGACTCACCAACAATACACCTCATCTCTCTATAGCACCTTTCTGACAAACATTTAATTTTTTTACAGTGCAACTCATAGTTTACTCACACTCAGTTCTGTGCTCTGCATGGTACACATTCTTTGTAACAGGCACATTAACCCACTGCGCTGTATGGGTGGCAGAAGTGCCCAAGTGAGTGCATGGTGACCAATGCGACAGTATGAGAGTAGGGTAAGAGGAATGACTGCAGGGTGAGTGAGGTGACCATATGAATTTGGGTGCGGATGTAAGTGCAGAGTGGGAGGAATGAATACATGGTTAGTGATGGGCTTGTTTGAGTGAGATTGCAGATTGAGCAGTGAGTGGGACAGGTGACTGAAGTGTCACATGAGTGCACGGTCAGTAGCGTGCTCTTGTCTGCACGGTGAGGTACAGGGTGAACAGCACAAGTGCACTGTGAGTGCAGAGTGATCACTGTGAGTGCAGGGTGAGCGGGTGAATGGTGTGAGTGCATGGTGATCAGTGTGAGTGCATTGTGATTGCTGTGAGTGCAAGGTGAGCGTGAAAGTAAAGGACGAGAATGAGGAGTGAGTTGTCTGAATGCAGGGTGCATCGCCCAGACACTTGAAGTAACTCAGCATGTTATTGACTGCAGCGTAGGGTTTCAGATATAAGTTAAACTACTGCTATTATGGCATTAATCAGTGATCGAGTGTGGAGAAAATAAATAATGTTGCTGATCCTGCAACAAACTTTAAGTCTTATGATTAGGGTTGCCAGCTCATTATTTTGATGTCCCAGACAGTACCTAAAGCCATATTTTCAGCACTTATCTGTGCATACTTTGAACAGCAAATATAAATAGAAAGCACTTTTAATTGTGTTCTAGGGCTGCCTGAAAAATCCATGACTGATAATTAAAGGGATCAAAGACAGAAAAGTCACATTACAAAAGAATACATACTTTTTTATTTATAACCCTATTTAGTGTCAAGGCAAGGTCTTTGCAGGCTCTTTAAATAACACATGGCTGGCATTTTTCTTTTGGAAACCCTACTTTATATTCTTTTTCATGAAATGCATTTTCACACTAGGGCAGTAAATGTAAAAAACAAATGTAAGTAATAGGCAGAGTCGGGCCCAGGGGGTTCAGGAACCAGAAAAAAAGTAAGCCTCAGCAACTAGTTTACAAGGTAAGTAAATATGCAAATGGTCTTTAAAGACCTGTGAACAACTCGGGCCCACCTGAGATAGGACTCCAGACACTGCCCAGCCGAGTCCACAGCAGCTCGAGCTGCAGCAGCCGGGGCTGAGACACACAACGGGGAGGGGGAGGGGGGGGGGCTGAAGCCCTTTTAGCCCTATGGGCCTGTGCTCAATCCACCTTTGCAGTAAAATTTCTGTTTTGGTTAAGCCGGGAAAATATTTATTTACTATATGCTGCAGGTGATTTACAACTGTGAACAAAACCTTAGACTATTTTTGCGTTTCCCCTTTCTTGCACTTATAGTTACCACAAGCTGATAGTTGGTGGAAGTACACGTCCAAGGCACGCGTCGAAACTACGAGTGAGTGCAGTTTGAGTTCAGTTCTATATTGGTGCTTACGTTGATATGAGTCTCATCCGGTTTTGTTATTTTTAGCACTATTGCCAGGGTTCCAAGGCACGTGAAAATGCCATTTCTGTGAGGTACAATGCTAACCAATTTCATTTTTCTTGGAAATGTAGAAGTTGGGGTAAAACAAAAAATGTGTCAAACCAAATCTACCTGGTTTTATTCAGAACTGCAGGAGGGATAGTTTCAATTCCAAATTACAATGGCTTTAGTGTTCTGAATGACATGCTAAATTACTATATTTGGTAAGGATCTTATAGGTGTGTGCCCTAGAGCCAAGACCCATAAAGACAGAGAGCACAAGACGATGGTCTTGCAGACCAAGCTCGGGGCAGTAAAGTAGCCTACTGGGACTATCCTGACAGAAGGAACACTCCACTAAGCCCCTTCCGCTGCAATGGTCAAACTCTCAGACCCAAAGTAAAACAAACAAGGAGGTGAAATTGTATGAATTTAGGAAATCAATGCATTTGTAGATTATTCATTGTATTGTATTGTATTATATTGTAATTGCATTTATATAGTGCTTACTACCCCTGACAAGGAGTCAAAGCACTTTTTCGGCGAGTAGCACGTTACTTTGGCACCCATAAAGGATTAGTGGTGAATTAGTATAGTGAAGTATGAAAGTAATTTGAGTGGTGAATACGTTAGTCAGTTATTTGGATTGAGAACGATAGTGGAAGGATAGAAGAGGGAAAAAAGTTTTGCATTTATATAGCGCATGCTACCCCTGATGGGGTGTTGGAGCGATTATTTGATTTTTTGGGGCGCGTAGTATGCTACTCCGTAACCCATAAAGTATTAGTGGTGAATTAGTATAGTGAAAATATAAAAGTCATTTGAGTGGTGGATATGTTAGTTAGTCATTTGGATCTAACCAAGTGTGTGTTACTTATACTATGTGATTTGTGACCAAACACTAATGACAAATTCAATTTGCATTTTTAACGAGGTATTGCCCTCATTACGAGTGGCCATTTCTTTTCCAATCCCTGTGCAAACTAGTGTGTGCAAAAGGATCTGAATTACAAATTCTGTGGTAAGCACCACATCTCCAACAATTTTCCCCAGGTAAATTTCAGCAGGCGAAAGCCCTGAATTTTACTAGGAGGGCAATCTGCGATAAATATAGATACATGTGAATTTTCGGTGAGCATAGCATAGTATCCAAGTCACAGAGAGTGCGACGTTGTCAGGTAAATTTTTTGAGTTCAAGCCCTGTCCCCAGTATGAACCCTTCTGGGATGTTATATCCAAACCTGGAGATAGATGACTCTATTTTCAATTCCGGGTGGGCTCATTACCAGTGAATTCCTTCACATGCAAATGGCACATTTTAAAAGATAGTAAGTGCCAATTGTGTGTGGAATTTGAGGTGACCTACTCGCATATTTCATTTGTCTGCCCGGCCTATGAGGCACCGCGGAGCAAATGGTTGAAACCCTTATGTAGAACCATGGGTACCAGGTGTAGCTCCATTGCAATGAGAATATTACTGACCAATACAAACGAATCGTGTGTAATAGCCACTGCTAAATCCCTAAGCTGGATGTGGTTAATTTGTCGAGAAAATGATTAAGACCACTAAGTCCATCCAACCTAGTGAATAGCAAACTGAGCAAGCCGATGTACAAACGGTTTGGATAATTTTATATTGGCAGCCCGACGAGTACGTCTAATGCAAACTTCTGTTTGGTATAACTCCAGTCATAGGTATAGAATTTAATATTTTTTATACTTATATTAATGTTGCATATACTGATGCATCATTGACAGTCTTTATGTTGATCACTTTACGGCCATTTGAGGATACATAATCCCTTATTTTACCAATCATTCACTTTTATGATATTTTTATGGTAAGCGATATTTACTTTTAAGCATTTTAAGAATAATGTATGGGGGTTATTATTAAAAAAACAATGCTCTTACGCTTTTAGTGAACTTCTTAACTTTATACGGTTCTGGAAGCCTTGAATCGCAACGTTAAATAATTTTGTGTATATACGAACTGTTATGGTAACGGGTGTATCTACCCCCCAACGGAAATGCTGTGTGTATTGTGATCGTCTTTTGTGGTCTCAGTGATCGAAATAAAGCTTATGAAAATTGGCATGGTTTCAGTGTTTAAAGTCCAATCCTGATGGCATTCGATTTTTAATAGGAGTGATGCTATCCCCAGCCAGTCGACGTAAAATAAGGGCCTAACTGGCTCTGGGGATTTCAATCCGAAAAATACCTTCAGCTCATTTAACTCCATCAAGCTATGAGGTTGCCCTCTTCGGGGGTGCTCCTTTTGAGAGATAGCACACCGACAGTCCGGACACTTTGGTTGTAAGACAGCTGGGTTAAATCTGCGGTCTTCTCTATTTAGAGGCAAATTCATTACCATAAAATGAACGTTTGGTGATGGCAATAAAATATGTTTCAATCTATGTAAAGTAGATATTGTTCATTGAACACTGTAGTGCCGGAAATGACAGGTAGGACGCAGGATAGATAAGATGACAGCGTGTAGATTTATTGGTAATCAGATCTACATTTAAGTACAAATTCAGGGCCCACGAGGAGCGGCGATGTCAGCTCGCCGCCAGCGCTCTCCTTCCGAATGTCTCGTCCCCCTCCGCGTCACGGAGCCGCCCGTCCTGATAGGACGAGGCGTCACGTGACCCAGACGGCAACGAGACACCCGTCTCTATGGTTGAAGAACACTAGAACGTACAACATCTCCCCTTCAACAATATAAACAGCAAAACAATGTTCATGTCATGACAAAATCTTCAAAACGCTTGGGCGCCCTAACAAATCTGGTAGGCCTCCTGGGAGTCACAAACCGAGGTTGCTCCTCGGCGCATGGCGTGCTACTATATCTGGTACACTCCTGGACACCCTGGTTGCCTTCGCACTCTCGCACAGACTTCGTTCCACCCCGCCCACCGGCACCACATGTCTCAACTCGCACCTCCACACGACATGCTGATTTGCCTTTGCTAGCTCTATCAATAGGCGAGGTGTGCAACCATCCATTGTCCGCCCGTTCACTCCTGCCTGCAACCTCGTACTCTTGCCACTCAGGTACACTATCGTCATTCCTGGACTCACTCGCACGGCCTCCATTTATGATGATGTTTTCCTGGCCTGCTTTGAGCTTGACGATGTCGTCTTTGCTTCGCCATCCTCCACTTTCCAAACACACTGCCCCTTTCCTAACCTCCCGCACACGTACAGGAGTTTGGAAGACTGATTCCCCCCTTCATCACCTTATGCGGCTTCTTTACTAGCACCCAATCTCCCTGTTCCACGTCCTTTGCTTTGGCTCTATTCACGATATCAGCGTACCGTTTGGCACACTCTTGCTTAGCCATGATACGCTCCCTGACTCTCAGCGTCTTCTCTTGCACACCCTCCGTGTCTTCTCGTACATCATACCATTCGTTGTATTTGGGAGTAAGCTCACTGGTGCACCGTCTCCCCCTCATCAAATAGAAAGGTGTGTGGCCTGTAACAGCATTTGGAGTGTTATGGTAAGTATGCACCTTGTCCGCAAGAAACATCTTGACATCCAAATTGGACGCTATGGCTAGCTGAATTCCTTCTTTGAGGAACCTGTTCATTCTTTCCACCTGCCCGTTGCTCTTCGGGCTGTACAATGGGGTCTTCTCCTGCTTAATCCCTGAGTGGGTGAGAAAATCCATCATCTTCCTGGATACCAGTTGGGTGCCGTTATCCGAAACCATGACCTTCGGTTGCCCTTCCTGAGCGAAATTTTTTCGTAGAACTTGAATCACCCGGTCCGTGGTAACCTCTCAGACAAACTTGTACTGTATCCACTTGGAGTAGTAGTCGGTGAGCACGATGAGAAATCTGCAGTCCTCCGGCAGCAGCGAGAACGGACCCGCGAAGTCGATGGCAACCTTGCTCCATGGGCCAGCCGGAATCTCCACCCTCTGCAATTCCCCTCTGCTGGTCTTTCAATGCTTGTCCGCCTTCAGACACTGCTCGCACCTGTCTATGAAGTCGCAGACATCGCTGGACATCCCCGGCCACCAGTAGTACATTTTCAGTAGATTCTTGGTCGCGGTGCCGCCAGGGTGACCCTTGTGGGCAATCCTTATCAGCTTGCTCCTGAGGCCTTCCGGAGGAACGAACAGCTCGTGCCGTTTCAAGAAACCATTCTCGAGAGTGAGTTCCGCACTCACCTGCTGGAAGCTTCGGAGCGAACCGTGTAGATTCCGAACAGGAGGCCACTGGGATGTCATGTGGCCCATCACAGTGCGGAGAACCACGTCCTTCTCCTGAGAAGCGAGCCACTCCTCCTCTGATATGGAACCTTCGCACATCGTCGTGGCATCCACCAGAGCCACCACACACTCCGCATCGTCGAGGGACACACCATCGTCCCCTTTCACGGGCAAGCGGGACAGGCAATCCGCTCTGCAGTTGAGGCCACCCTTGATATGCCGGATCGTGAAGTGGTATTCCTGCAGCTTGGACAGTAGGCGCAGCAGCCGCAAACTGGCCTTCCCATTACCACGTCCCTCGCCGGCCATCATGTAGATCAGAGGTTTGTGATCAGTGACGATTTCGAACACCTTGCCCCACAAGTAGTTCTTCAGTTTCTCCACCGCCCAGACACAGGCGAGCGTCTCGCGCTCGATGGTGCTGTAGTGCTTCTCGGCGTCGCTCAAAGAGCGGGATATGAAGGCGATGGTGTTTTCTTTCTGCCCGTGGAACTGGCAGAAAACCGCCCCAATGCCCTTTGCACTGGCATCGACAGTGAGCACATTCCGCAAGTCCTTGTTGTAAGGCTGCAGCACCGGAGCCTCTGCGATACCCCTCTTGACGGCCTCGAACGCCGCGTCCTGCTCCGCTGCCCATGCATACTTGACATTCTTCCTCAGCAAAGCCCTCAGTGGCTCCACCGTGGTCGCGTACCCCTGCAGGAACTTCGAATAGTACTCACTGAGCCCCAGGAAGGACCGCAGTGCGTCCTTGTCACCAGGGCACGGCGCTTCTCTGATCGCCTTCACCAGGTCTTCCTTGGGAGCAATCCCGTCCGGGGTCAAGACATGCCCCAAGTATTCGATCTTGGTCTGCATAAATTTACATTTGTCTTTGGAGACTGTCATCCCCTTCTCACGCAAGACCTCCAACACCTTGCCCAACACCGCCAGGTGCTCCGCTTCGTCCTTGGTGTGAATCAAGATATCGTCCTGGAACACTTCGACCCCCTCCATGTCACAGAACAACAGATCCATCAACTTTTGGAACACCCCCAAAGCAGAGGCGAGTCCGAAAGGCAGCCAGACATACCTGTACGCCCCAAATGGAGTGACAAACGTGGTCAGCTTCTTGGAGCCGTCGGTGAGGCAGACCTGGTGGTACGCGGACTTCAGATCAATCAGGGAAAAGAGTCGGGACCCGGACGTCGACGCCACAATGTCCTGAATGTTGGGCAGAGGGTGACAATTGACCAGGATGTTGTTATTGAGGGAACGCAGGTCCACGCATAGACGGATGTCTCCAGACCTTTTCTTCTTCGAGACGACAATCGCGGACACCCATTCCGAAGCACCGGCACCTTCAATCACACCTTCATTCTCCAACTTGTTCAGCACAGCCTTGAGTTCCGCCCTGACAGATAGAGGCACAGTCCTGACCTTGTGCTTGATCGGCATAGCCCCCTCCTTCAGCTGTATGTCGTGCACGAAGCCTTTCACGCACCCTACTTCATTTGCGAAGACCGAACCATATTTTGCAAGGACTCCGGACAACCCATCCGGCTCATCGTCTGCCCGAATAGAATTGACCCAGTCAGCTCTGAGGACTATGGGATCCGCTGCCCCTGGGATTAGCATCACTCCCAACTTCGCCAGATCCTTCCATCCCACAAGGCTTCTCCCTTTCTCGGCCACGTAAATCTTGGTAGTGATTGTCCTCCCTTTGAAAGTGAGGGTATCGGAAAAATACCCTTTCATCACTATGTCCTGCTCCCCAAACGCTTTCGGATTCACATCCGTCACACGCAATTGCACATCTTGCCACTTCGCATCAAACGTAGTGTCGGAAATCAGAGTAATAGGGGAACCTGAATCAGCAGTAAACGGAAGCTCAACAGAGCCGATCATAACGGAGCCTATGGGCCCCTTCACTCGCCCATCCTCCGCATCAATAGAGAGTACTATATCCCCAAGCGCCTCGAGATCACTTTCGCTCACAGAACTCACTTTCACACTGCTAGCTGACTTCCTGGTCTTGCATACAGCAGCAAAGTGGCCCACCCTCTTGCACTTAGTACACTTCCTGCCAAGCGCAGGGCAAGCCTTACTGTCCGCCAAGTGATCCAGCGCTCCGCACCTGAAGCAAGCGAGCGGCTTCCTACCCGCCCCCTTATCATTCGCCCCTCTGTCAGGAGGCCTCTGGGCGGATTTGCTTCTGTCCTGCACATAAAACACATTGGCAGCGTGGCTAGTTTTAGCAAGTTCCTCTGCGGACACCAGGGATCTCTCGATGGCCTTCGCAATCGCCACCACCTCCAGCAGCGTAGGATCACGGCACGTCAGCAATCGTTCCTGCACTTTCTTGGAGCGGCAGTAAAACACCACCTGGTCCCTGATGTAAGTGTCCGTCATGCCCGCAAATTCACAGTCTTGGGCCAGAACGCGCAAGCAGGCAATATATTCCTCTATAGTCTCCCCTTCCTCCTGCTTCCGAAGAGCAAATTTGTGGCGCCCCACCATGATAGTCTCTTCAGCATACTGCAGCTCCAACCTCCTCACCGCCTCCCGGAACACATTGAGCTGAGTGGTAACACCAGGCGGATTCACGTACACGGGCAAACTGTCGAAGACCTCTTGCCCCGCTTTCCCCAGTAGTCCGAACAACAGCGCCTTCTTCCGCTCCGCCGAGTACCCTGTGCCATCAATGGAAACAATGTAGTTCTCGAAAGCCCTCAACCAGCTCTTCCACTTCATGCACGGCTTGCCGGGAACCTCCAAGAAGAGAGGCGGGACACAGATGTTGCCACCGTGCGCCATCGTGAGCACTCCCCACGGACGTGGCGCGGATGGCGGGCACCCCCATGCAGCGGCAGCACCCCAGGCCTGGCAGAACGTGAACACAAAGGAGGAGCACCAAGCAGGGCGCAAGCACCGCTAGGCGAGACCCCACCGCAACCGAAAGTACCTGGCACTCAGGACCGGAGACAGCAGCTTGCAGGAGGCCAGAGGGGGGGGGGGTGCGCCAGCACAGAACGTCCCGGGAACAGTGCCAGCAGGCAGGAGCACGTGGCCAAAAGACAGTCGAGGCATGCAGCAAAGCTGGAACTAGAGGCTTCAGGGAGGGGCTTCAGCAGCAGACGCCCACGTGGGAGGGCTCCGCTTCAACCGCCAAGGACAGCAAAGCATGGAGAGACACTCGTGGGCCCAGCTTCCAGAACCCTCGTCGCCATTTGTAGTGCCGGAAATGACAGGGAGGACGCAGGGTAGATAAGATGACAGCGTGTAGATTTATTGGTAATCAGATCTACATTTAAGTACAAATTCAGGGCCCACGAGGAGCGGCGATGTCAGCTCGCCGTCAGCGCTCTCCTTCCGAATGTCTCGTCCCCCTCCGCGTCACGGAGCCGCCCGTCCTGATAGGACGAGGCGTCACGTGACCCAGACGGCAACGAGACACCCGTCTCTATGGTTGAAGAACACTAGAACGTACAACAAACACTATCATCAAAACTGGCACTTTCGCCCTCTCTCTATGTGTCAGCAAACGTAAATTAAAACGACGTTCTTGCATCATTTTAATTTACATTTGCCGGCACTTAGCCAGCGCTGTTGGGAGGCACGAGGCCGAGGAATGGGAGGGAGGAGGAGGAGTGCTAGTGCACTCCACTCCCTAAGTGCGCATATGTGGTTTGGCCAGCCGTCTCAGGACGACTAAAACACACCTGCGCACTTAGATATTCTCCAGCCCAGCTGCATTGAGCAGCCGGGCTGAAAAAACCCCACAGACTTCCTGGTCTGAGCAGAGCGTCTTTTCTGCCTGATCAGACCAATCGGGGAGAGGAATGGGAGTTTGTCGCAGGGGCTGCTGGAACCAGCAGGCAGGAAGAGGAGACGCGGCGCGTGAGATGCGACACTGGTGTAGCCGGCGGCAAAAGGTACGTTTTAAATTTTTTTTTACATTCAATCCCCTGTGTGATCTCTCCCCACCCCCGCCAGCTCCTCCCACCCCACCACCCTTCGTTTATGGCGGCCGCCGATGCTTCATCAGGTTCAAGTCAAGGCCTATAGGGACGATGCAGGCACAAGAGAATAAGAAGCAACTGATCAGGTCTAAGTGACAGAAGGTCTAAGTAAGCACACATAAGCACACAACTCCTTGCTGCCAGTGGCATAACATCAATTCATGTGGATTCCCTGCAGAATGTTGTGGGGGCCCCCCGAGGTTCCTATAGCACACAGACACTCAAGAGGCCTCGGGATGTCCAGGGGGGCCATGAACGGTGAGCCCCACACAACGCAGCCTGCATGGGCCTATATTACGCCCCTGCACGCTGCCTCCCCAAGCCTCCAAAGAGATGGGCATGCAAGGGAGTTCTGTCATTCCTTCGAATGGAAGGCTATCTGCCTTTACTGTTATTTTGGTTTACCAGCCAGTGTCCTGCTAGCAAGCTGAAAGGCTGCACAGAAATCCTCTCCTCTCGATTTGTGATCAGTGGTGTGCGCACACCGGGAAAGAAATGACTCTAAATGGCCTAATGCAGCCCACAAACTATTTGGAGACAGACACATTGTTCAATCACCCATCACAGGAACAACCCTATCAATAATTTCCTCAGCTTGTTCTACTCTCCGTAAGGGAGTGTCCTGCAAATGGTCCATGCCTTCCTCAGTCCAATAGCTGAGAGATTCTTCTGAAGTCAAAGTGAACGTAAAGTACTGGATCCGGGTGGCAGCATATATCTGAATGCAAAAGAAACAATTGATGGACGGACTGCTGAACAATGCAAACATTCTCCCCCAGTCACAAGGATCTGAGTTTTAATCCATCATTCTTTTGCTCCAAAACCTGCAGGCTTTCCTCATCCCAGGAAATTGTTGCCTCAAGAAAAGTGTTTTGTGGGTGCTGTAGGCCGTTTTCTGTGGTGTTCATGAGGCTTTTTCCTTCCACAAAGGTTGTTTTGGGGTTCATTGGGCACTGTCTCGGGAGGGGGAGGAGAGGGCAGAGGGGAGAGAGAGGAGAGAGAGAGACAGACTGAATCTTGCACTGCGATAGCATCATAGAGGAAAACTAATTAGATAATTAAGATAGTGCGAACATGTTACTTAAACACTACCAGACGTGTTTTATAGGTCCAATGACCTACCTTAATATTGGCTCAGCAGGCTTTAAAAACATCATAGATATTTTAGTGGATTTGACACTTTATGTGCTTGTGGCTTCAGAACAGAAATAAAAGCATTGTTGTTATTATAATATATGCTATTAAGAGGCACAACTTATGTTTCTATTGGGATTACCTATTTTCGGGCCACTAGCCATCACCCACACATTCTGTATGTTCTTGCATGCTAAAGAAGGATTTGTAGCAAAGTTATCTAAAGGTAGCTTTTGCCAGTTCTCTAGGTTTGGCGGCTTCCTGCATGAATGCACCTCAATCATCTCATACGAAAATGCTCAATGTGAGGTGCTAAGAACAATTATTTTATTTTGATTCAGCTTTGTGCAGATTCCTGGCAGAGCAATTAGCATGCTGGAATGTTCTCAACTGACTGACACTCACTTATTCAATCTCAGGAGGAATGGAGGATGCATTCTGAATCGAACATGTGACTTTAAAAGTCAAACATCCTGAAATCAGGTGTGTTAACCCACTAAGAAGCTCAATAATCTGAGACCTGCAAATGTGTGTGGCCTCAACAAGCATATGTTGCAACATCCTGATGAGCAGACTGAAAACTTATCTTTGGGCAACAGTCAGGCAGGAGCGTCTTTTTGAAGATGGATTTGAGAAAATGGATTGTCATCTTGAAATAGCTTTGTTGAAAACTGGTTCTAAAGTGCTTTGTGTTGAAATCTGTTATAAATGCTTTTTACTTGTCAAATTTGAAGATCTTTGTCAATATCTTATTAACATTGTCAAATTCACTAAAACATGATTGTTGTAATCATATCGAATATGACCAACATTTTTTAAATGCAGAGTTGTGCAGTGTATTTTTTGTATTGGGGTTCTAAGGCTAGCTAGTCCCCATTGTTTGAAATGTTAGTCCCACCTTCATCGATTGACCTGTAAGGCCCCCTATTCCCCCTTGCGGAGAGCGGGTTTAGTAGTGCCCCTTAGAAGTACAATTTAAAAAGGTCCTCTCGAGTTTTGTGAACTTGTTCCAAGGATCGCTTGTGTATACTGGCACAGTAATGGTTCTGCTCTGCTGTTACGACTCCAGCCTCCTCTGCCCCAGGGTATCTTGTTGCTGCCTATTAGGGCTCCTCTGTCACGGCGCTGCCTTGTAGAACTTCTCCTGGAGGGTTGTATGTGAAAACATCTTGTCAGAAATATTGTCTGACATAAATATTGTGATTTTATTATCATTTACATAAATATGGTACCACTTGGTGTAGATTTTTTATGGATTCCAATGGTCCGATATTTTGGTAGACTGTATTTAGGACTCAATATTTAGGTTAGAAAATATTCTATTGTATTCTGTTACTAAATCCTTCAGGAGCTGTGCCTGCTCCTCCGTTTAATCTGGCCTCTTTACATCATTCCTTCGCCGACCGGGGTGGGTTCTTCTCAGAGGCACAATGGAGTCCAGGATTCCTTTATTGTGCTCATCTGGATACAGAGAGGTCCCATATTCAGGTGTGTGGTCCCATTTTTGCTTTGAGCTCTCCCCTTGCGTGGATATCTCTCCTCTGCTTCTCAAGGATTAGCTCCTTAATGTTGTGCTCTCAGATGCCAAGTCTGCTTACCAAGCAAGTGGTCCTAACCTCGAATTGAATTATACAAAAAAGTGATGAATGGAATGCTTGCATTAATCTCAGGCACTAGTAATTCCCCGGGCTGCATCCCAGTCCATTGTTATTTTGCACACCAACCACTTCAGTTGTGACCAAGCCATATGAAAATCATCCCTGACCTTGCTCGAGTCACAGTAGTCCAGCCGGAACTGTAAGGACAGATGTTCTCTGAACAAAACACAAGTAACCCAAGACTGTTTCGCCCTTTTTATGGCTCATCAGTCCAGTATTGCTAGGTTCCTGTGGCACAGTAAGCACGGGGCCCACATCTGGCCATACCTGTCCCTCTTAGGATGGCACACTGAAGTATACAAAAAAGTGATGGATGGATGAAATGCTTGAACTAATCTCAGCCACTGGCAATTACTCGGGAATGGATCACAGTCTATCAGTATTTTGCACACCATGCTACCTCAGTTTGGTCCCAGCCATATGCAAATCAGTTGACCCTGCTCCAATAGGAGCAGTCCACACTGAACTGCCAGGCCAGGTCCTACCTGAACTGGAACACAAGCAACCCAAGTCTAGCTTTTCCTATATTAGCGCTGGACTGGGAACCACAGAGAAGGCCCAGACAGGAAATGAAGGTGGAGAAAGGAGGGTGGAGGGGTGTTAGGGATGCACATTTTTCCCCATAAGGGAAATGAAATAAAATGAAACAAAAGGAAAAACATAAAAAAGCAAACACAGGGCTAAAAATGCAGGAAACACATAGGCAAACAAGCATTGGCAAACCCATTAGTACTGCCAGGTATATCTATTTGACTGATATTTTTTGTATTGCATGCTTATGCCACTAAATGAAAAATAAACTATACATGGTTGACACAAGCATGCATTAAAATATAAATTATAAAAACACATTCAATGATTGCAACTCTTTTACTAGTGATGCTTTTAAATAACTAGCCTGTCATCTGTGCCATGCATAATATTGTTATTACTATTATTATTTGTGAAGAAAACAAGAATGAATCACCACATCTCGAAGCACTCAAATACCAGGCAGCTACAAAGTTAAACACTTTACACCTTTAGAATGGAGGCAGAAAATAAAACACCTTCTAACTAGAAGTGCAGGCAAAATAAATAGCTGATATTTAAATATAAAGCATGAAATAAAAAGCACATGTTAAGTCAGCTTTGACACAGGAGAGATAGGAACTGTTTTTAGACGAATGTGAACAATGTGCACTGGTTTTGTGCAGTCATTTAAAGTGAAAGCAGCTAATGGGTGAAGTGGGGTGAAACATTGCCCCATGTGGGATGCTGTTGTAGGCAGAATCAAATTGTGAAGGACGGTTTAAAAGGTCAATGGATGAAGTCCTCTGACTTAAAGCCCCTCTAGGTATGTCTGGTAAGTATGAATTTTTGAAAAATAATAGTCTTGCGACACATCTAAAGCTTTTTTCTAGGGCCAGACCTGAAACATTAGTGGTTGGAAAACCAAAAAGCAAAGTTACAAATAAAAAAGACAGACAAAATAAGGTATGAGGGAACAGAGAATAAACATACTGAGAAGAAAAATATATTCGTGGTGGAGAGGAATACAAACAAAAGTGAGAAGTATTAACATTTTCAAATAAAAAAACTAATTAATACATAGAGCAACATTTGCACTGCTTGTTCTTGGTGCCGTCACTAAAGGGTAAAAGGCCCTAAGAAAATTAGCCCAATGACGCCATAAAAGAAGAAGTCCTACCTAAACTGCTGTGACATGCCCCATGTGCCAGATATAACCAGCAACCCCAGCTGCCAGCCTGCTTCGTTGGTAATGTGTGCCCTAATTGATAGAAAGAACAGAATTGAAAGGCCTGATTTAGGGTTTGATAGACAGGGTACTCCATCAAAAACTTGACAGAGTGCTCTATCCATCAAACCCACGGTCCATCTGGTCTGCATGGAGTCACAAGGTGTAGGAGAGTAGGATCTGCACCTTATGTTGCCCCCACTTTTTTCTGATATTTACACTGGTTTCTGTCTATAGTATAGCTGGGACCCTGCTAATCAGTGCCCCAGCCTCTCTGTTCTCTCTAAACAACTTGGAGTGCATATTAGATGCACTAGTGATTGGATATTGTGGTACCTTATGAGCCCCTAGTATATGGTACCTTAGGTACCAAGGGCATAGGTACTTCACAGGCCTACCAGGGGCTGAAGCATGTATTATGCCACCCCTGGGAAGCAGACTAAATCTGACACCACATGCCTGCTACTGCAGCCTGGGTGAGGTAGTGTTAGCACTCCTCACTGAGATATAGGATCCCTATATCTCTCCCTGCACACACATTTAAACCTATCAGTCACCCCTAAGACAGGCCCTATCAATCCTGCCTGCCATTTGAGTGCTTCGAGATGTGGTGATTCATTCTTGTTTTCTTCAGGGTGCTTGGTTTCCATGTGAGGGGGTGCCTCTGCCTGAGCAGGGCCCCTCTGCAGCTCTCAGAGTCTATTCTCTGGTGCTGTTTGTGAATGCGGTCAAACCATATACTCTTAAGTGCATTATAACCTCGCGGTAAATGCTAACTCTGGGATGGCTGCATCAAAACATGTCGTGTTTGGTGTCAAACGCTTTAGAATCATACCCCCACACCAGTAACTGGTGTGGGAGTATGATCCCATCCTTCTAGAGGGATAGACATGTACCTACTGTGGAAACACGGTAGAATCCTGAAGAGCCCTGGCATCACAAAATGGATGGCACCAGTCACAGACACTGGGCTGCCCTCCTGCTGATGACCGAAACTCGCAATGGAGGAGGCCCAACAATAGGCATCCTGTCACAGGGAGGTGTGGTCACCTCCCAGACAGGATTTAGTGTATTGGGGCTGGGTGGGTGCACTCCTAAAGTGCTTTGAAGTCCTGCACTGGGGGAGCAGTAGGCTCCTCTGTGCATATGCCAGCTCAAACCAGTTCAGGGGCTACCTGCCCCTGCTCTGGCGCGAAACTGGACAAAGGGAAGTGGGTGTAGACACCCACTCCCCTGACCCTCCCATAGGTGGGGTCATAGAGCTAGTCCCTCCCTTCCTTCTTGTATAAGTTAGGGAACCCTTGCCATTGCAAACTAGATATCCCTGGACTACGCTCTGAAGAAGAATCCTGGACCTTCGACGTTCCACTACCTCTGGAACACTGAAGAATCTCCCTTGGAGTCAAGGAGTGACTCCACTGCTTGGCAGGCACCCAATCTTGCAATCAACTGTCGCAAACTTTCCCGCTCCCGTCAGAGTTTAAAGTCCCTGCATCCTAGGAAGAGGGTTTCCTGACTTCTCCAAGGCCATTGTGAGTCCCCAGCGAGGCTGAGGCAAGTGGACCCCACGAGTGACGAGGAACCGCAATCCCTGGGTACCATGCACTATTTTCGAGTGCAACCCCTTCACAACGTTCTACAAACTTGTGCATTGGACCACGTATGGTCCAAGCCTCCAGCAGGATTTCCACCGACGATCAGAGGCCTACCCCATCCCGAGTGACCGTGGGCCACTGTTGAGTGAATCCACCCGAGGCGTCTTCGCGATCTCTTGCCAGTTGGCTTGTGGGTCCCCAGAAGACTTTTTTACCAAACCAAAGGGCTCCCCTGGTTGCTCCAGGCCTGCCCTGACTTACCCTCGCTGGGTGAGTCCCTCAGACCTTGCTGGTCTGCACCGCTGACTTTTTATACTTTCTACAAGACTTGCTGTTGCCAAGGCTTGTTGGCTCCAATCTGGTCGCCAATACAGCAGTAAGCTGCAGACTTCCTGGGATACGCCGAATCCAGCTCCTGGTCATCGTCGACACCTCCTGGACCTCATGGCTGAAGAGTCAAGACACCCGTGGATCACCTGAAATCCCCCGACGACTGTGGGCATCCATCTTCCTTGTCCCGGGTCTCTGCCAAGTGACTTTGAACACTGTCCCCTCTGCTTTCAGGTCTTCCTTATTCTGAATCCAGCCTTGGATTCCACCAAACACTTCTCCTGTCTTCACAAGCAGCAAGTCTTCTTTGGCTCCCATTGAAAACGACGCCGCGACTCGACACTAAAAGACACCTATGCACCCGGATTCCCTGGGTGAGGTAACTCCAGCACTAGAGTGCTCCTGTGGGTGTTGGTTCTAGAACTACTTACCCTGTAAGTGACTTGCTTGTAGACTCTACCGAAGTATCCTAAAACTCTAAATTTCCAATCGCGACTTGCTCCATTGAAGTCAATTGGGATCCGCGGCTGTGTTCTCACACTGCATGCGTCTCCCGTGGGTCCTTTACTTACCTGCCTTGGGTGGATTAGTGAGGCCCCAGCACTTCTGAAGGCCCTAGGACTTGTCCCCTTGCAAGTCCTTATCTCTAAGTCTCTTTTTTAGTATATGGTCTGGTACGCCCCTAGTGCCCCAGACATATTTGTGCTTAACTTGTGAAATGTTGATTTGTGCATATGTCTTTGACTTCTAATCTCATAAAAAGATTAGTAGAGTGTGTCTAGTAATAAATACATATATATTTTATATATATACCTGTGTGGTGTCCTTTCATTTAGTGATTCAAGAGATTATAAGGTAAAACAAGCTGCTTTACATTCCTCTAAAGACTTAGCCTGAAGGCTGCTCTCCACAGCTACCACTAGGATAGCTTTCTTTAAAAGGTTGTCTTAAACTTACTACCATAAGAGTCGAATTGTACTGGTGCAAGGTGTCCACGTTAACTAGTGAACAGCATATACCATGCCAACTTCTCACACAAGGATTGTCAGTTTTCTAATCACGATGTGCCGGCTGGCTTCGCCATAGGAAAAGTTTACTCCAATGGCCCAACTGAGATGGGGTAGTTGGAGTAAAGGCAACAGACTACCCACCCTATTTAGAGCGGACAGTCGGATATCCTTTTTTTCTGTCCGTCACCACCAGGTAAAACCTGATTGTCACAAACATAAAATAAAATAATGACCACCCCACAACCTTGGAGAAAACTTTCAGTGCGTGGAGCATTTGTTTTTTTCTTTTTCAGCAGAAACAAACTCTTGATTTAGGAGTTTGTTTCTAAAAAAAAATGTTTTGCATCTGGCTGCGCACTAACCTTTAAGTGCTTTTACAGGAGCCGCCATGGTGACGTCCCCTCCGAAGGCAAAGGCATCACCCTTAGGACCAGCGTTCATCTCGTAATTTGGCAGGTAATAGTCCAGTTGGGGTGGTGGGGAAGATTACCTCCAACACCATGACAGATGACAAGCAATCCGCCAAGGACTAAATCAAGCCCTGAGTTTGTACACATCTTCACCACCTAAGTAAACTTAACAGGGTACATGAAATTACTTGTTCTAGCACTTTCAAACAACTGCGACTACCTAGCTGTGGTAATTTTATATTTGTTTAGCTCCTCACATCCATCACAGAACAGGACCAACTTTATGCAGATCAGTCCATCACACCTCAAGAAGGAGCAGCCTGACTCAAAATACTGGGCCAGGTTTCAAATGCACTTTGTGGTAGCAGTGGACTGATTTCTATAACACTGACTTACTTTTGTAATGGCAAAGATTAGAAAAATGTAAATGTTGCCCCAAGTGTTCCCAGAGGGCTGAAAGCATTAGTTGAAATAATTATTTCATGTTGTTTAGTGCACAGTTTCTGTAAGTCTGCGGATTGGATTACATGTTATGTTGTAGGCATCTGAATAGCATATAATGTGGCATAGTTATGAGACCGCAATGCTTTTGGTAGTCCGAGATGACTTTCCAAACAGCTCTAAGGTCATGATGTGATACCACTAGTGTGTCTGTATCTTCTGGGAAGCATGAGGAGCAACACATGTCTTTACCACACATCATTTACCCCACAATGCCTTTACAACACAATGCCTTTACCACACATGACTTTACAACACAAGTTAAGTATATATATAATTCACTGAATAAAACAAAGATTACAGGGACGTTATAGTTAGGAAACAGAATTTAAAAACTTTGGATATTCACTGGAGAAAAACAAAGCTTACGGGGATGTTATAGTTAGATTCAGATATTACACACACAAAACCATAGAAATTCATCAGTCAAAGTTATAGTTATCTCAAGTAACTATAACCTGAACACTAAGGGAGTCCCCGCCATGCACAGCTATCTCATCAATAATTTTACAGCAAATGTTGCAGTGATATTATCAATGATGTCATAGAAGTTGTCATGAATTAAGTAATATATGGGGTAATTGGCAGTGCATGGCGAGGGCGCCAGTTATAGTTTCTTTAGGGCATGAGTTATAGTTACTTGAGATAATTCTAACTGTGAATGTCTAATCTCTATGGTTTTGTGTGTGTAAAATCTGAACCTAACTATAACGTCCCTGTAACCTTTGTTTTATTTAGCGAACACTTTGATTATTACATTTTCCATTATGCTCAACAGTACAAAACTTGATATCACAATCCTTATAGCAAAATACATACATTCCATTGGAAGGATCAGTTGCCGCTCCCCTAAGGATTGTCTGTTACAGAATGCGTTGGTGATCAATAGTACTGTTGGTGTACACAACTATAAAACTGTTTATCCCCCGTGCCCACCCTCCCCCACCCAACTACTCAATAAAAAAGGTGTACAAGGACAGCACCTATCATTTTTAAGAGAGATTAGTGTATGTAAATGATGTCACCTATAGGTCAGAGGTGTGTCAGGGAGTGTGATATTCCTCCCCCAAGGTCGGACCTAAGTGAAGTTCTTAAAATTGGAATAGATGAAGGGCTTGTGTTTGTGTTGGACAGGCACACAAAAGGGAGACCTCTGGAAAGGTATTTTACCAAAGGACCCCAGAGGTACTCAAAGTTTTTATACGAGTCAAAGAAAATGTCTGCCATGCAATTCATGGTGAAGGCCTACCATAGGCAGGAATGCCATTGTGTCATTGAGGGCACCTATTTTCGCTTCAAGCTGCTGCCACTGCTATTTTTGCAGCACCAAAGCATAGCCAAAGTATTGATCTATCCCCTATAGTCTGGCATTTAAGAATGTCGGCATGCAATCCCAAAAGTGCAAAGCCTGGATCCTCCAGTATTGGGTAGCCCAAAAGAATCTTTGATCTGTTCCAAGATTTTCGACCAAAATGAATGGATCATTGGGCAATCCCACAAGATGTGTCTGAAGTCCCCCAGCAGGCCACATCTCCCCTAACATAGATCTGAAGTATTGGGAAAGATTTTCCTCAATTTAGTGGGGTATAAGTACCAATCGTATTGTACTTTATAATGGGCCTCCCACATCCCCATCGAATAATTGAATTTAGGTATGCCTCTGTAGAGTCGGTCCCATTGTTTATCTAAGATTGTACTAATGAATGTCAGTTCCCAGATGGAACTATGCTGTGGCTGGTGGATGACGAGAGTAGAAAGCAGCAGGGAATACAGAAAAGAAATACTACCCTTGGAGCCACTCTCGCCTTTCACATATCGCTCAAGGGGTGTGAGATCCGTGGTGGCTGTTTTTCTCATCTCAGAGCTAAGTACCCAGTGTCATAGTTGGGTGTAATGACAATGTTCTGTTGCCGGTAGGTGGAAGTCCCCTTGACAGTGCTTGAAGTTAAGAATATCCCAATTGTGGAAGAGATCCAAAACAGTGAGGCATCCTCCCTCCCTCCCTCCATGCATCAAATGGTTTCAATTGCAGAGCTGGGGGAAATGCAGGATTATAATGAACTGGTGTAAATGGGGAGGGGAAAGTGGTCCACATAGACGACCCATTGACCTCATCCCCAACCTTAAGTGTCCCATATGTATCTCCCCTCCACTTCCCTATCCATATGGAGCCAATGTTTGTCAGACTCAGAGATCACTCGCAGTTGGGATGCCTTATAATGCCTTATAACAAAGATGAAAGTCTGGCATAGCTCCTCGGGAGTTGGAGTTATGAAATATGAAATGTGTGAGCCTGGATTTCAACATAGACAGGAACCCCCGTTCCAGGTCAATCGGTAAACCCTGAAACAGGTACAGAAGCCTCGGTAAAATGTTCATTTTAATGGCATGTACGTGGGCCAAGCCAAGAAATGTACATGGGCGCCCATCTTCTGAACTCTGCCCTTAATTGTTATAACAGCAAGGATAGTTAGCTTTAAAAAGATCTGAGATTCTGGGAGTAATCACTAGGCCTAGATATGTGATATCTTTTTTAGCCCATTGAAAGGGGGTGTATGCCACCAAGGACTCCATTTCCCTGTGTGCAGTGTTAGATTAAGCATGAAAGATTTGGTGAAATTGATACAAAAGCCTAACACTTGTTCGAAGTTTTGTAGTTCTACCTGCAATGCTTTCACCGAAGACCTTGGGGATGTGATAGTCAATAGTACGTAATCGGCAAAGAGGGAAATCATGTGCTCCTCTGTACCAAAGGGGATGCCGCGAATGGAGGGTGTCATATGTATGTTGGCCGCCAAGGCTGCAATACTAAGGGCAAATAATAGGGGTGAGAGTGGACACTTCTGTCGCATTCCCCTCCCCAAGTGAAAACCTTCAGAGCTCACTCAGTTTACCAGGACACAGGACCTAGGATGTGCATAATTAGCTTTAATCATAGCAATGAATCGCTCACAAAAGCCAAATCATCTTAGAGTTTGACATAAGCAAGGTCAGTCCACCCGGTCGAAAGCCTTCTTTGTGTCTGGTGCCAATAAGACTGCTGGGAGTGATTTTTTGTCACTTTCTCCACCAGGTGGAAGACCTTCCGTAAATTATCGTGTGTTTGTCAGCCTATAAAACCGGACAGGTCGGGATGTATCAAGTTTGGCATGAGACCCTCAAGTCTAGAGGGTATAATTTTCATGTATATTTTGGAGTCGAGGTTGAGAAGAGCTATTGTGCGGTAGGGGCTACAGTAATGGAGATTCTTGCCTGGCTTGGGGAGGACCTAGATGAGGGCCTCACTCATGGATGCAGTAACTGCTTTGGAGTCTACCATGGAATTAAAAAGGCTCACTAGATGTGATATGAGTTCCGAGCCAAATATCCAATAAAATTGTGCTGTGAGCCTGTCCAGGCCCGGTGATTTATGAAGCTTGAGACTCGCTATTGCCTTACGGACTTCCTCTTCATCTATTGGGTCTTCCAGTACTTTATTCTGGGCTACAATCACCTTTGGAAGCTCCACCTCATCTAGGTATTTAATTTGCGCTATCTCAACATGACCTTCAGACAAATAAAGGTTCTTATAGAAGCGACCAAAGGCCTGGGCTTTTTCTGTTTCTGTGACTGCCCTTCTCCAAATCATGTTCGATGCCCCCACATATTCCTTCTCCATCTTGATCTGCAATTACCTAGCTAGATGTGTGCCCACCTTATTTGCTTGCTCCTATGATGTAAGTTTAAGTCGTAAGAGAGTAAGTTCAGCTCTCCTATTGTAAATGGCATTGAGAATGACCTTTGAGTGCAGTTACCTTCTCCCGGAGGGAGAGAGTTGAGTTTTTCTTATGTGCCTGCTAAGCCATTTGGAGTTCTACCTCTAATGTTAGCCTCTCATGTGTTCTTTGCTTATTTAATGTTGAGTTCAATGCAATGCATTTACTACAAATCACTGCCTTAAAAGAGTCCCAGTTGTTAGCTGGGTTGATATCCTGTGGGCCATTCAGGAGATAGTAGTCTCTAATGGTTTTCCACAATTCCTCTCACAATTTTCACAGACTAGGGCAGCGGGAAAGAAATAGTACCTGTATTTCAAGACTGTTTTGTCCCAAATCAAGGTCAATGCGACTGGGGAATGATCCAATATAGTGATTGGGGGAATGAGGCTGTTTGAAGTGCTGGTGTAAGAGTCTTGCTAACAAACACATATTCCAATCTAGAATAAGTGCAATGTGAGTGTGAGAAAAAGGTATAATCTCAGGCAGTAGGATTGAGGGTACACCAGGCATCCACAAGACTCAGGGATTCAAACTCCTGTTTCAGTGTCTTGGGAAAGTTTTCTGTGGATGCTCTGTGTGCGTGTGTACTATCTATCCTGAATCCCAGCTGAGATTACAGTCTTCCATCAGGAAAAACTCCCCCTCTGTGAACCCCACTAGCATTAATAAAACAGAACTAGGAAATGGGGCCTCGTTAGAATTAGGGCATAAATAGAGGCAAATGTACATATGGGGCCATGTAGCCGACCTTTGACCATGACCACCCTCCCATCTTTGTTGATTTTACTTCCCTCAGGTTAAAATTATAGAGAAGAGTGGAAGAAAAGAGCAACCCCATTTTGTTTGGTCATGGCTAAAAGATTTGTACACTATTGGGTAGGCCTTTTGACGCAACCTTTGGTCTTCTGATCGTTTCATGTGGGGGTCCTGTAGTGCCACCACATTATGCCTTTGGTCAAGTAAGTGTTTCCAAAGCTTCTGGCGTTTGGCAGGCGAGTTAAGCCCTTTAATTTTCCAGGTAAGTGTGGTAATTACCAACACTAGGTACAGAGTGGCAGCGACTGCCGCAGTATCAACAGCAATACCTCAGTTCATAGACCAACTCCCCTCCGATACCCTCCTTCCCGAACATATGCTTGTGGAGTCTCACCTCCCCTGTCTCTCTGTGCTTTAGATGTAAAGGGTGAGTCTTGTACACCTATAACCAAATCAACACAATCCCTAAAAACACAAACATATGGGGTAATGGAACCCACAATTAAACTTCTTCTGACTAGAGAAGTAAAATCAGAACAGATTAATTGATCAGTGTCCACTAATGCAAGCTAAGTATAACCTAGGAAAGTCAAGGGTAGTTATGAGTTTCTAAAAACTTCATATTGACTTCTTGTAGAGGTGAGTATACTTCAGACAATCCCCTGAACGTCCCTAGGCATACCCTCTTCAGTAGAGGGATGATACAGCTGATCTAGTCAATGAGACCCGGTACATCATAGGGAAGAAATAAAAGGGAACTATTATGATTATCAGTTTCACTGTAATAATACCCATCCTGACGGCCAGCAATTGGAGGACTTCTTAAGGCCTACGAGTCATCTTTTCCATTGTTGCAGTGGGCCGTTGTGCGACAGTCATTGCCCCCGCTTCTGCCTTCCACAACTGCTTCTGTAGGTCCCCCCAATGCTACCCCGAGAAGTTGAACTGTGGGAAGCGGAAGGCCCAACACAGTTGCCGCTTCAGAAAGAGTGGTGCCATGATGGTTTTTGTTATGGAGGACAAAGGTGATGCCAAAAGGATAGGTCCACCGATATTTTATATTGTCATGCCTCCGTTTTCCAGTGATGGAGTGGAACTGTTGGCGGCACGCCAAAGTGGTGGGTGCCACATCTTGAAATAAAGAGCAAGTGGCACCTGAAAGAAGACCTCCTTCCTCTCCTTGCACCCTGGAGAATCTCCTCTTTCATTTTAAAGGAGTGAAGCTTTCCCAAGATGTCTAGTGGTTGTTTGCCTCCCCAGGGGTCTGGGGCCCACTATGTGGACTCTATCAATTTTGATCTTCATACCGGTGGATCCCAGCAGCTCAGAGAACATGCCTGTAACAAATGCCTCCAAATCTTGACCTTCCGCTCCCACCTCCAGGTTGCGAAGTCTAACATTATCTCTCCGAGATCTGTTGTCAAAGTCTTCACATTTCAGGATAGAAGCCTGGAGTTGTGTATGGAAGAGTTTCGTAGTGTCCTCCTTATGGCGGTCCAGCTCCTGAACCTTAGCTTTAAGATCCAATGTGCGCGTGCCCATCAAATCAACATCTTGCTGGAGCAATGTTAGTTTACCCTGGACATCGGATTGAAGAGCCTTCAGGGAAGTGTCCAGATCAGATGTGAGCTCCTCACGAAGATCCCGTTAGAAATCCCGCAAGGAGGCAAGGAAATCCTCCTTTGGGAATGCCATTTCGCTTTCTGAACCTCCCGCAGGGGGCGCCTCTGTGGGCGAAAAGTAGTTGGAGACTCTGCTAGCTTGGGGTTTTTTAGGTGGCATAAAGTCAACAAGCACAACTCTCAGTAGTGACAGTATGCTAATAATGGACTCTGTTGAAACAGCACAGGTACAGTGGACGTGGTTTCACACCACAATGTGAGGTCGAAATAAGATGGCGTCACATTGCACTGGGTTGGCTCCCTTATCATATAGTTCCACAAGGGCACAAGGATGTTCCAACATCGGAGACTACAAACTTTCCCCAACTGGTTCTATGAAGCAGTACTCGCTAGGTAAAGCAGGTGAAGCTGATGCTCAAGTCCCCTTGGAGCTATCACCATGCCCCAGGCAAAGAAGTGTTCATTCATGCTCCAGACTCTCTGCTGAAGCCAATGCAGGGTTCATCCCTACGAATGTGCCACCCGGGCCCATTATGTGCAGTCCGGGGGAGAGTCTCTCCATATTCCTGCACCTTCAACCACTCAGGGTGCTTCCTTCTCTCATCCATGCAGGGTCAAGCACTGGGCTGTTCACGTGGAAAAGCCTTGGTGCCCCTGGGATTCAATGAGCAGGAGAGGGCTATGTTAAGTACTAGGGGAATCAACTTGCAGGTGCCTTCATAAGTGTCCCCACGGGGGATGTCTGCAAGTCACTCAGCACCAGATGCCTACTTGAAGCAGTACCTGCCCCTAGCACCCATAAAGCCACTCATACAGTCACTCTCCAATACAGCTACTCCCACACCCACTCAGTTAACCAAACACTCACTCAAACAGCCACTCACTCATCCATACAACGACTTACACCCCCAGTCATTCACCCATATAGCCACTCACACAGCCACTCACTCACCCATACAGCTATTGATACACCCACTTATTCACCCATACAGCTACTCACACACCCACTTATTCACCCATACACCCACTCACACAACAACCCACAAACCCAGTCATTCATACACCCACTCACACACAGATGCACAGTCACAAAGCCACTCAGATAATATATGTTAGAAATAGTATCACTCATTAGTAATACACAAAGTATACTGATTTAACTTTGTTAATGCCTTAGTATATATGTTTAACTCATAAACATTTAAAAAACACTCACAATCATTGGATGATGTAATCAGTAATGTCATCATTCATATAATTTGAGATGTCACTGACCATGTCATGAGTGATGTAATATGGGACGCCCCTTTGTTGGGGCAGCTGTTGCGCTATATAAATTGTTATAACATAACATAACATATGTGAGGTCATAAGCGGTGAATTGCAGCGTCATAGGTTATAGTTAGCTCAAATAATTATAACTGCTGAATTTCACTGGTTTTATATGAGTGGAATGTCAGCCTAACTATAACGTCCATGTAACCTTTAGTTTCTTCATTAAATCATTAAATGTTTCTGATGTTGGAGCAGTCAGTTGTATATATATATACACAACTGACTGCTCCAACATCAGAAACATATAAATATATATATATATATATATGTTTGTAAAATGTGAGACACTCCACTGGAGGAGAGCAAATGAGCAACAAAACGGACGCCCACAAAACTCAAGAACAATCATTTATTGTAAATAACCATGATGTTGCAGGTTTAGATGAACTAATATAGTTCGTATTATGGACATATGTGGAAGTCGACCTGATAATGTTTGAATTGATTTGTTTCTCATTACCTTATCTCGGTTTTGAAATAGTTTGATTTGACATTGTTTCAATGTTTTTCCTTTAACTTTATGGATAAAATTGTTTAAACATACAAAATCATCGGACTACAACTCCCATAAATCAATGGAGTAAGTCCTGATGGGAACAGGAAATGAGGTAACTAGCATTTCCTTGATGGGGTTTTTTTACTTTATAAAACTAATCATGTAACACGTTACAATCGACCGTGACCAAGGTATTGTGAGAATACCGAAACGCGTTGGTTTGGAGACCTGTGTGTCTGGCACGATTACGATCACTGATGGAATATTGAAATAAAAATCTCGACAAACTGAGCAAACTGGAGTGCGACCCTGATTTCTCCCACGGAGAAGATTTTCGGCATTTATTAGCGGTTTCGGTTCGAACCGCGAGGACCACGCACCTTTACGCAGCACCACCTTTCCGGTTTTCGAACCAACTCTGAGAAAAAAAAATATATATATATATATATATATATATATATATATATACAGTAGCTCGTTTCTGCTCCAAACACACCTCCTGGAAAAACGAGCGTGGACCCAATTGATAGTGCAAATTTCAGTTTATTGCCACCACTTTAGTCCGCCATGACGCGTTTCGGCCGATTCACGGCCTTGATCACGTGACGCAGCCTAGACAGTGTTACCACTTTTTAAAATGCTAGTGCATACAACCTCACCATGGACATAGAAAACATATTGCATCATGATGTTCCTTTTACTGCCTAAATGCAGATAGTGACCCTGTAATAAAGATTGTTACAACACAAATTAAAGATGGAGCACCCAATGGTCTCGGTGTGGAAGGACAACATGGATTGGTGTATGTTTCGGGAGAAGGTAGTGTATGTGGCGAGAGGTAAGCCTGGGAAATGGGTGAAAGTGTGGGGCCCCTGGAACTCCTATCGTGGCGGGATTTGTACCCCGCCGCTGACGCCTGATTTGGCAGTGGCCCAGTCTCCCTAGTCTGCTTGTTTCCTTGGTTCTGGATATCGTGCTCACTTTGTTTCTGTCCCGGCCCGTCCCCCCCCCCCTATTCCTGTGGATCGATAGGGTCCTCCCCAGGGGAGCTCATAATGCTGCTTTGACTTTTGCTGCCTTGTGGATTTGTTCGTAGTTTCTCATAAAAAATGGAACCGCCATTTGGGGGGTCCGGACGGTGTGGCCGCCAACGCTTCCTCCGATTTCTGGGACCTTTATCACTTGCCGCTTGTGTTTAATAACTGTGTTTTATGCTCCCACTGCTTGCTAGCGGCCGGCCTGAAGGTTGTAGGCCCATCTTTGTATATCTTTTGCATTCTGTAATAAAGGTTTCAAAAAAAAAAAAAAAAAAAGATGGAGCACCATGATATATTATAATGATAATTATAATAATACTGACATTAATGAATGAATTACCTAAGGCTTCCCAGTCCAAATGTGTGGTTGAAGTTTCGTAGTGCCTACCCCTAATGACCAAAATGTGTATAACCTAATTGTGTGTGAATACAGTCACTTATCTCATAGCATAAAATTATATGCTGTATTTCTGTTCAAATGCTTTTGTAAATAATTGATGCACAATATATCCATGAGTGTAAGGTGCAAACTCTCCACTTGAGAATGTATTATATCTCTCCCTGTCATCCTTTGGCAATGGGAAAGATCTAGTGCAAAATATGCTTAAAGATAATAAAGTGACGGAGTGCTAAGGATTATAAATTAAAACTAAGAAGTGCCTAATGTGGTTAATAAAGTGCTAGTGCTTAGTATCCTTATGTCACGGCTGCCTTATATCTAAATCAAGATGTTTCTGAAAGTTAGCCGCCAACCATGAATTGTGTGCTGTACTGTATAGTACTAAATTTGAATGAACATTACCCTTACCATTGATGAAATATTCCTGTAGATAAATGCTAATTGTCACCGCATGGGTTTAGGTAATAAAGTGCAAACTAGAAGATAGTGCAAAGGTACAAAGGATCTATCATAAATATATCATAAATATCACATTTCACAGTTGATCCCTTATAGATTCATAAATGATGAATGGCCTGTTAAAATACATGTCCATATAAATATGATCCATAAAAACCAACTGTACATAGTAATAAATACATATATATATATACAGATGACTATCAGCCTCATGCATCAAGCCAAAATCCAGTCGGTAAAATACCGAATCGCTAATAACACCCGTTAGCGAGTAAATAAAACCTAATCCCAATGCATCAACCCAAATACAAAAATCGCTATTTAAGGAATCCTTAAATAGCGATTCCTTAAATTGCGATTGCATTTAAGGAATCCCAAATTGAGATTCCTTAAATGCAATGCATGAAAGTTAAAAAATTAGCGAATTCGCTAATAGGGGGAGCAAATTACCCTGAAGATGAACTGCATGGTAATTTGCTAAAAGTTTGAAAAATGCACTTTTGTGCATTTTTCACAGTTTCATGTTGCGCACACACATGCCCTTAGAGCATGTGTGTGTGCAACACATGTGCACATATCCATTTCAGGGGTGCAATAGGGTGTCATTTTGACACCCTTGCACCCTTGAAATTGCATGAGCAATTTGCGAGAACCTACTGGTACTCGCAATTTGCTAATGCAATCTCCAATTCATTCCTATGGGCCTGGAGGCCCATAGGAATGATTGGGACGGCATTCCTTAATTGCTACTCCCAATTTGCTAGTCGCAATTAAGGAAAGTTAAGGAATCGCTATTTGAATAGCGATTCCTACATGCATAGCCTTTTGCTATTCCTTATTAGCGATTCCTTATTTTTCGCTAATAAGGAATCGCAAATGGCATTGTTGATGCATGTGCCCCTAAAATTCTAAAACCTATTAAATCATTCAAAGTACTATGAATGCACAAAGTTAATTGCACAAGTGAATATATACGTTAGATATTGAGATGTGCAATGCCAGAGATACTCTAAAATCAATTCTGATATCTTGTTACATCTTGACCTCAGTTAGATACCAATGTATGGGCATCATCCAAACCAAATTTCATAAATTGCTTCCTATATCGCGGGAAGATGTTATCAACAAGTGTTTCATAGATATGTGTACAGGTCTTTGCTGGTGTTGAGGCCCCCTGGCTGTTTAGAATCAAACTGCAGAATATAACTTGTTTCCAGGTGTCTCAGTTTGGCTTCACAGTCACCACCTTTTTTCTGGGGTGGTATGGTCTCTATGACATAACATTTTTGGTACCTAAGATTGCTATTATGGCACATTTTAAAATGTCTTGCCATTGGATAGTTGGCATCATTGTTAGAGATGGCCCGTATATGCTGAAGTATTCTTTTATGTACAGCCAGTTTCTTACTACCAATGTACTTGAGGTTGCAACTGCATTCTAATATATAAACAGAATACTCTGTTTTGCAGGTTAGATGCTGTTTAATATCCTGCACTTTGGTGTTAAAAGCTCTTTTGTACAAAGTTGTGTTCATGCCATATTGGCATGCTTTACATGTGGAGCACTTAAAAAATCCCTTTCTAGCCGTGAGCCACATGTCTTTACCCTGATTCTCTAGGCTGCTCTTGACCAGCAGATTACCCATACTTGTAGTTTTTTCTAAATGTAATTGCTGGGTTGGATGGCAAAAGCTTGCCAATCACAGGGTCATCTCGAACTATGGGCCAATTGCGTCTGACTATTGCCCTGAGCTGCCTTTCCTGCCTGGAAAAGGATAAAATAAGCCTGGTCGGTTGTTGGGCCTCATCTTGTGCCTTGCTTGTCTCACTACTATTTCTTACCTTGTGTTGCAGTAAATCTTCTCATGCATGCTCTTTGGACCTACTTATTGCTGCGTCCACTATCTCTGACCGGTATCCTCTGGCCAGGAAGCGAGCCCGGCTTTCTGCTTGCTTGCTACTGGTATCCTCTTCGTTGCTACATATGCATCTAATGCGTAGCATTTCCCCGTAGGGGATGCTTTTAATAAGATGGGGAGGATGCGCACTTGAAGCATGCAACACTGTGTTGCCTGCTGTTGGTTTTCTGAACAGAGTAGTGGACAAACAATTGTTGATCACTTGAATCTGTACATTTAAAAATGTCACTGTGTCTTGGTTGAGCTGTAAAATGTCAATTGATTTCATTCTTGTTAATCTGAGCAATAAAATCCATGGCACTCTGTTTATCCCCATTCCACACTATAAATAAATCATCTATAAATCGCAGCCACTTTATGACATTAGTTGTGTATGTTTGCTCATATTGTTGCATGAGGACCAGCTCCTCCCACCAGCCCATAAATAAACAGGCATAGCTGGGGGAGAAGCTGGCCCCCATCGCCACTCCCTGTATTTGTGGATTCATTTGGCTATTGAACAGAAATAAGTTATTCTCTAGCCGCTAACTCATCAATACAGCTACTCACACAGCCACTCACTTACCCATACAGCTATTCATACACCCACTTATACACCCATACAGCTACTCACACACCCACTTATTCACTCATACACCCACTCACACACAGACTCAATCATTCATATACCCACACATACACAGATACACAATCACAAAGCCACTCACTTAATATATTTTAGAAATAGTATCACTCATTAGTAGTACACAAAGTATACTAATTTAACTTTGTTAATGCCTTAGTATATATGTTTAACACTCATAAACATTTTGAAAACACTCACAATCATTGGATGATGTAACCAGTAATGTCATCAATGATATAATTTGAGATGTCATCAATGATGTCACTGACCATGTCATGAGTGATGTAATATGTGAGGTCATAAGCAGTGAATTGTAGGGGCATAGGTTATAGTTAGCTCAAGTAATTATAACCGCTGAATTTCATTGGTTTTATATGAGTGGAGTGTGAGCCTAACTATAACGTCCATGTAACCTTTAGTTTTTTCATTGAATATTTATGTTTCTGATGTTGGAGCAGTCAGTTGTAGCAAGATATATATATATATTCACTGAAAAAACCATAGGTTTCAGGGGCGTTATAGTTAGTTGGACATTTCTCTCGTACAAAACCATAGAAATTCCCCCGTTATAGTTAGTTCAGCTAACTATAACTCGCGCACCCGCAATGCACTGCTGATGACGTCACATATTACATCACTCATGACATGGTCAGTGACATCACTCATGACATCACTGATGATATCTCAAATGACATCACTGATGACATCACTGATGACATCATCCTTGTTATAGGCACACTCAAAAATACAAACTAACATTTTCAAAACAATGGACATACCAATACCAGTTACAACACACCTATTCAGTAATTCCAAGATCTACACACACATCCACTCATTCATCAACAGTCCCTATACAATCACTCATACATGTACTCACTCATCATATGTATTCATACACCTATACATCCTGTTACACACTGCCACTCATCCATAGAGTTACTCACACACATAGTCACACATGCAAAGCAAGTATCAAACATCCATTTACTTGCATATACAGTTATACACACACTACCACACTTACTTATACAGAAACGTACACATACTTACTCTCTTAAACAATCACTTATAGAAACACCTACTTATTTGTACAGGAACTCTTCCAATCTCTCACTGTCACATATACTCACTTATATACACCAATACTCACATATACTAGTTTAAAACATGTAGTAACTCATAAAGACACTATTGAGACAGTCATTCACTCACTAACACATCCATAAACACACACATCCACCTATACAGTCCTGCATACATGCTGTCTTCAACACATACAAACAGTGAGTCACTCATTCATGCATCTATGCATTAAGTAATACCCCCACCGAACCATACAGACACTCAGACACTCATACTGATACTCAAAAAACCAACTATTAACCCATATAGACACTCCTGTAGCTACTCACCAACCCATGCAGCCACTTATACACAAAGTGAGAGACTGATACAGATATTTACATTTTTAAACATTACTCACTAACCCATGTATTCACTAAGATACACTTAATCTGTCAGTTATACAATCAATAAAAAAAATAATAATCATCCATTTAGACACTTATATACCCGTTTATTCTTCCATCGACCTTGAGATATACATATATAAAACTTATTTAATTTTCAGAAAAACACACATTCACTGGATGATGTCATCAGTGATGTCATTTGAGATGTCATCAGTGATGTCATGAGTGATGTCACTGACCATGTCGTGAGTGATGTAATATGTGACGTCATCAGCAGTGAATTGCGGGCGCGCGAGTTATAGTTAGCTGAACTAACTATAACGGGGAAAATTCTATGGTTTTGTACGAGTAAAATGTCCAACTAACTATAACGCCCCTGAAACCTATGGTTTTTTCAGTGAATCTCTAAGGTTTTTTAAATGCTAATTTCTAACTATAACGTGCCTGAAACCTATGTTTTTTTCAGTGAATATATATATATTTATTATACTATGTATACATGTGAAAATGTCTCGGTCGGCCTGTTTGCCTCGGTGGCACAAAAAAAATGGGTGGAACTGACGTCAGCACGCCAACGAGGTCCTCTTATGGCTCCGATGACGTCATACGGTGTTGCGAGTGGAGCCGTGCTATTATGACATCCTCGTCGACGTGGGAGAGCTAGGAAAGATTTCCGTGGAATTCTGTTGCAGGGGATATTCACCTAAGTGTTCAGGCTAGTCCTTTGGGAGCAACTGTTTATGTTGCCACTCCAGAAACCGAACCCAGTGATCTGAGGGCAGAGGCCCTGCAGATGGCACTCTAGGTGGGGTTCCCAGTCGTGTGCACTGACGAAGTGACAAGCACCACAACACACAAAAAAGTTAACGAGGACACTGAATAACACAGGATCTTCTCTTTGTATCTGGCAGGAACAACAAAGTTAATATGCCCTAGTACCAAAATGTAGAATTAGTGCTACAATGGTCTTCAAGAGGACCTGCGATGCCGCTTCTGCCTCCCGTACCCTGGAGGCGGCACATGGGTCCTGCGGTACGGTCATACTGCGGTGGGACGCACACTCGTTGACCTCTCATGGCACTGCTCCACAATTCAGGGAGGACGCTTTCCATTAGCTATGTTTTCTGATGAAGTGTCGCGCCAGCCCCGTCCAAAAACAGAACTCCTTTAGATCCAAACAGACTCTTCCACTTTCTCACATTCGTTCCTCCTAATTAATCAAATAAACATCTAACTGAAGAACAGGGGCCAGCTTTGATCGGTAAACAGCCGTTACAGCGACTTTTTTACTTCGTGATACCATTACAACGCATGCATTACCACGCATGCGTTGTACATCGCGAAGTCATTACTACACATTTTTTTAGAATGCATGGTCATTTACCACGCATGCCTTTACAACAAATTTTGTTGTAAAGGTATGTATGGTAAATGACCATGAGTTCTAAAAAACATGTATACGATCCACGTTGTTGTAAGGAAACAGAGGCTATTCCGTTTCCTCACAACGACGTGCACTGCCCCTCAGAGACGATGTGAAGCAGGAACCACGAGGAGAGAGGAACCACGAGGAGTGAGAGGTAAGGGGGATTGGGCATGGGGTGTTTTGTTTTCTAGGGTTTAGGGTAGTGTAGTGGTGTTTGGGTAGTGTAGGGGGTGGTGCTGGGGGTAGTGTTTTAGGGTAGTGCAGTGGTGTTTGGGTAGTGTAGGGGTCGTGCTGGGGTGGTGTTTTAGGGTTTAGGGTAGTGCAGTAATGTAGGGGGTCATGCTGGGGGTGGTGTTTAAGGGTTTAGGGTAGTGCAGTGGTGTATGGGTAGTGTAGGGGGTCGTGCTGGGGTAGTGTTTTAGGTTTAGGGTAGTGCAGTGGTGTTTGTGTAGTGTAGGGGGTCGTGCTGGGGGTAGTGTTTTATGGTTTAGGGTAGTGCAGTGGTGTTTGGGTAGTGTAGGGGTCGTGCTGGGGGTAGATTTAGGGTTTAGGGTAGTGCAGTGGTGTTTGGGTAGTGTAGGGAGTCATGCTGGGGGTAGTGTTTTAGGGTTTAGGGTAGTGCAGTGGTGTTTGTGTAGTGTAGGGGGTTGTGCTGGGGGTAGTGTTTTAGGGTTTATGGTAGTGCAGTGGTGTTTGGGTAGTGTAGGGGTAGTGTTTTAGGGTTTAGGGTAGTGCAGTGGTATTTGTATAGTGTAGCGGTAGTGCTGGGTGTAGTGCTTTAGGCTTTAGGGTAGTGCAGTGGTGTTTGTGTAGTGTAGGGGTAGTGTTTTAGGGTTTAGTGTAGTGCAGTGGTGTTTGTGTACTGTAGGGGGTCATGCTGTGTTCTAGTGTTTTAGGGTATAGGGTAGTGCAGTGCTGTTTGTGTAGTGTAGGGGGTCGTGTTTTAGGGTTTAGGGTTGTGCAGTGGTGTTTGGGTAGTGAAGGGGGTCGTGCTGGGGGTAGTGTTTTAGGGTTTAGGGTAGTGCAGTTGTGTTTAGGTAGTGAAGGGGGTCGTGCTGGCGGTAGTGTTTTAGGGTTTAGGGTAGTGCAGTGGTGTTTGTGTAGTGTAGGGTGTCGTGCTGGGGGTAGTGTTTTAGGGTTTAGGGTAGTGCAGTAGTGTTTGGGTAGTGGAGGGGGTAGTGTTTTAGGGTTTAAGGTAGTGCGCCCAACCAGCCACAATATCCGTGGACTAAGGCGATCCTGACTCTTTTGAACGCTCCGCCAATTGAATCATTTGGGTCAAGGGCCCTACCACGTCCAAGACCTATCAATTCCTTTCATGGGATCCCTCATATACTTGGAGAAAAAGGTACATAGTTTCTCATCAATTTCAGGCTTGTGTGTCACCTTCCCCTTCAGTGAGGGCCTGGGGCATTCTCCCCTCATCCTATTCCTGACCTCCCTTTCAAGGGGTTGATGTATTTTCCCCACCACACATTCTGCCACTTTGGTGTCAGGGGTCCACTCCGCCGACCTAGGATGGTAAATTTGGGTAGGCTCGAACATGTCCGAGTGGACCCAGTCCCCAACCCGGCACTGAGAGGAGTGGGACTCTGGATGCCAGGGATGACCAGAGTCCTTATCCTCATCGGAGGAGAAATCGTCCTCCGATACACCCTCTCCCTCTAAGGGAAACACGCCGTCGGGTTCTACAATAGTGGTGACAGCGTCGCAATTTTCTCGGGACTCCTTCTCCTCCCGGCAGGGTGCATGTTTTACCGTTCGCGCACTCTTGAGGAAGGTCTCCGTAAGTTTATCAAATCCTTCCAAGTGCCCCGCGTTATGCTTAACGGTCCTTTCATTCCCCATCTGGGAGCTACTCGGACCCGCCACCACCAGATCTGGGTCACTGAACACCCCAGGGATGCTTTTTGCCAGCTTATCAACCTGATCCCTAGAAATAGCCAGAGAGAGGGCTTGGTCCACTGCTGGAGGGAGACGTTGGGGGGCACACTTCTGTCATGATATTTGTGCTACATTTGGGCTCTTTTTTCTCTGGTGGCCATCTTGGGAGACTTATTTGTTATGAAGTTTCCTAATTTCCTCATTTACTGCAGTCTCCTCAGTAGGAAATGCTTTCAGTTTTTTACTTTGATTCCATCAAGAAAGCATTCAGATGTGTCACACATTTGCCATAAATTCAGAATGTTAGCACTCTAGTTGTTCATTAGATCACTGTAGTAAAGCTACTGCTTACCAGGGAGTTAACTGGAAGTCTACTGCTGGTATTGAAAGTGATTGTTTCAGTCTGCACGTCAGAATTTTCTAATGAAATAGAAGAGGATTTGCGATCTCACTTAAACATGCCCTAAATTTTCTTTCTGCAGCACTAACCATAATTTCTGTGGCAAAATGAACCCCCTCATTTTGTTCCTTTGTAAATTAAATGTTTTAAGTGTTACCAGTCTATTCCAATCAAGATGGCTTCAGGTGTGCCATACTTTGTCATAAGTAAGACTGTTAGCTCTCTAGTTCTTCTTTAGAACACTCTGGGAAGCTGCAGTAGAACACAAAGGCATCAACTGACAGGCTGCTCCTGTTGAAATATAACAGGAAGATATTTGAGATCTTACTTAAAACATGTCCTATTTTTTCTTTCTACAGCACTAACCATGATTTCTATGGCAAAATGAACCCCCTCATTTTGTTCCTTTTTAAATTAAATGTTTTAAGTGTTACCAGTTTATTCCAATCAAGATGGCTTCAGGTGTGCCATAATGTTGTCATAAGTAAGACTGTTAGTTCTCTAGTTGTTCTTTATAACGCTCTGGGAAGCTGCAGTAGAACACAAAGGCATTAACTGACAGGCTGCTCCTGTTGAAATATAACAGGAAGACATTTGAGATCAAACTTGAAACATATCCTCATTTTTCTTTCTACAGCACTAACCATAATTTAGATTACAAAATGAACCCCATAATTTTGTTCCTTTTTAAATTAAATGTTTAAAGTGTTACCAGTTTGTTTCAATCAAGATGACTTCAGGTGTGCCATACGTTTGTCATAAGTAAGGCTGTTAATGCTCTAGTTGTTCTTTAGAACACTCTGGGAAGCTGCAGTAGAAAACAAAGGACATGTTTCAGTCCCAAGGCTTGTTGGCTCCAATCCGGTTGCCGAGACCGGCATCAGCTGCAGACGTCGTGGGACACTCCGAATCCAGCTGCTAGTCATCGTCGAGCCCTCCTGGACCTCGTGAGCAAAGAGACAAATCACCATCGACGACCTGAAGCAACGCGACATCGATGGTCATCCATCCTGCTGGCCACCGGTCACTGGCAAGTGACTTTGAACACTGTCCCCTCAATTTTCAGGTCCTCTTCATCTTCAATCCACCTTCGGATTCCAGCGGACACCTCTTCAGTCGTCTCAAGCAGCAAGTCTTCATTGGTCTCCATTGAAAACAGCATTGTGACCCGACACCAAAAGACACCTATGCACCCGGCTTCCCTGGGTGAGGTAACTCGTGCACTCCGGTGCCCAAGTGTGTGTTGGCCCTCGAAATACTTACCCTGTAAGTGGCTTACTTGCTGACTTCTTCAAAGTGCCCTAAAACTTTAAAATACAAACCACGACTTTCTCCATTGTAACCTATAGGAAACCCGCGGCTGTGTTTAGACACTGCACGCGTCTCCCGTGGGCTTGTTACTTACCTGCTAACACTGCAGTAGTGAAGCCGCAGCAATTCCCAAGGCCCTAGGCTTTGTCATTTTGCAAGTCGACTTTGTTAACCCATTTTTTTAGTATATGGTCTGGTACGCCCCTAGGGCTCCAGCCATATTTGTGCTTAATTTATTGAGAACTGTTGACATTTGAATGTGTATCTGGGTTCTAATCTCATAAAGAGATTAGTAGAGTGTATCTAGAAATAAATACATATTTGATATATATACCTGTGTGGTGTCCTTTTCATTTGGTAATTCAAGAGATTATAAGGTAAAACAAGCTGCTTTACATTCCTCAGAGACTTAGCCTGAAGGCTGCTCTCCACAGCTACCACTAGGATAGCTTTCGTTAAAAGGTTGTCTTAAACCTATCTACCATAAGAGTCGAATTGGACTGGTGCAAGGTGGCCACTATAACTAGTGACCAGCATATGCCAGGCCAACTTCTCACATTGGTGGGCAGCGTGTGGGATTCCAGCTTGCCATTGTTTTACCAGAAAATCTCTATTTGAATTACTAACTGAAAACCACTAAAGGTACTCAAGGTACATATAGAGTCAAGCTAGTATCAATAAGTTCTACTGAACTTAGAGCTGTTTGTGAAAAGATAAGCACACCCTTGCTACAGCTCTAGCTAGGTTCAGTAGGCCTCAACTAGTGTAGGTAGTACAACACTGCACAACACTAGTATGTCTCACCAGGGTGGAAGGAGTGGGTCCACCCCATCTCAGTACAAAGACATAGCCTACACTGACCTGAAGGCCTTATGCTTTGAAAGACAACTGAGGGTGGGCAGAAGTCCCTCCTCACAACACCTGATAGATCTGTTAGTAGCAGATGATCTGAAACTGGCTCTAGGAGCTAGTGGGTCTGCATCAGGGAGTGGGTCAACCATAGTCTCTGGGTCTGATGATTAAAATCAAGATGACCTGGAGTCTGTGATTGAAGGGCCAGACCCAGAAAGGTCTGAACAGAACAGAGGAATTCTCCTTAAGAGAGCTGACAAAGTGGGAGAAAGGACCAGGTCCCCCTCAAGGGACTCTGACCATTCATACCACTCTGGAAGAGAATCTGTTCAACAGAGGAACTCATACTATCCCAGAGAGACCTCCTCTGACAGAAGGTTCAAGATGCTCCAGTATGAGGAAGCTAGGCTTGCCCTCAGAACCAAGCAATTGGCCTTAGATAGGGAAGCCTTCGAGCTCCAAAGAGCTTCTAAGAAGGAGGGGTTAGATACCCCTGGTGGTAGCAACAGTGTCCCTAGAGGCAGAGATTACATTCCAGACCATAGGAACCTGTCCAAGGTTGTTCCTCCCTACCAGAGTGGGGATGATATCCACAAATGGATAACTGCTATGGAGAGGGCCTGTAGAGTTCAACAGGTCCCCCAGACACAGTGGGCAGCAATCCTGTGGCTCTCCTTTTTAGATAAAGGTAGAGACAAGCTCCTCACTGTTAGAGAAGAGGATGCTAATGCTTATGAAGCCCTGAAGAGTGCTTTGATAGATGGGTTTGGCTTAACCACTGAAAAGTACAGGTTGAAGTTCAGAGACACCCAGAAAGCACAGACTCAGGATTGGACTGACTTTGTTGATTGTGCAACCAAGGCTCTAGAGGGTTGGCTGGTTGGTAGTAGAGTAACTGACTTTAAGGGATTGTATAATCTTATAATGAGAGAACAGATCCTTAATAATTGCCAGAACCAGTTGTTGCACCAGTACCTGGTGGGCTCTGATCTGACCTCTCTCCAAGAATTGGGAAAGAAGGCAGACAAATGGGTCAGAACCAGGGTGAGGCAGAAAAACCAGAACCAAGGTAGTGACACTAAGAAGCAAGATCCTAAAGGCTCAGATAAAGTTGGGGATAAATCTAAAGACCAGAAGTCTTCACAAGGGCCCCAAAAATCTGCATCTGGTGGGGAGTCACAATCTGCAAAGGGAAAAGGCCAAAAGAAGCCCTGGTGCAAATTCTGTAAACAGAAAGGGCACTGGACTTCTGATTGTACCAAGTCCAAAGACCAAACAACCACCACTCCAGCCCCTAAGGCAACTGTTCCCCCTAGTGCAGTCATTGGTGGAGGTAATACTCAGAATAAGGGTGTAGTAGGGTTGACCCTGGGTTCTGATGTGGACTCTGGCCTAGTCAGAGTACCAACACAGGCAATGCTAGTTTGTGAGGGAGACCTTGATATGTCCTTCCTAGTGAGCCCCAGTAATCTGGGCAAGAACAAACAGCAGCCTATCAGAAATGGCAAACAGGTTTGCCATTTAGGGACACAGGTGCTAGTGTCACCATGGTGGCAGAGGATCTAGTGGACCCTACACAGATCATCCTGGGTGAAATGTACCAGGTAACCAATGCAAGCAACACCAGGACCAACCATAGCCTGGCAGTTGTGAATTTCTCCTGGGGAGGGGTAACTGGCCTCAAAATGGTAGTAGTCAGTGCAGACCTCCCTGTCGAATGTTTGTTGGGCAATGATCTGGAGACTTCAGCCTGGTCTAAAGTAGAATTATGGACTCATGCTGAGATGTTGGGCATACCTGCAGAGGTATTTGCTGTGACCAGGTCACAAGCCAAAATGCATAAAGCTGAACCAGCTCTGGATCCTGAAACAATGGACCAGATGTTACCCAAGAGGAGGAGCAGTAGGGTTAAGGCTGGGCCTTCCCCTCTGTCTCAGATCTCAGATTCCCCTCCTGAGGGTGGAGAAGCAGATCCTGAAGAAGGAACTGCCCCAGAGGAACTTGAGCCTGGTCAGGTTGACATCAACAAAAGACTGGGGTAGTAATGTATCAGAGGATGCACATCATAGCAATCATTAACATCAAATTGGGTATATAGTAATACTTGCCGGAGAAACAGTGAAAACAGTAACTATTTGGATAAGTGGTGCCGCTCGGGATTAGAAAGCACCCTACTACCTGAGTGCTGAATTATACGTATCATGCAAAGCAATCCCCGTAATTAACAGATTTTGTACATAAATCAATCCCGGCACTCTGGAGTCATATATTAATCTTATTGGTTATTAGCCAAAAGAAGAGAAAGACACAATGACAATAAAGGAAAACTGGCTACGGAACAGATTAGGTCCTCACAAGAGTATATGTCAGAAAACAATTTAATACATAAGTTTTACAGAAAGGAAGAACACATTCATGAGCAAAAAATCAGAACTCCCTAGTGTATTTAGTTCTGGTTGTTATTTCGTGACAGGGAGATTTCAGTTTTCTAAATCTTGATACAGATGGATGACAGCCGACACGTGTTTCGTCACGTATAGTGACTTCCTCAGGGCTGTGAAAAAAATGTCAAGATCTTAGTTTGCAACAGACACCATCAGTGTGTCAATTTGCACATTAGTGATTTGGTTCTATCTGTTATTATCAGTTCTATTATGAAAAATACACAAAATATGGGAATTTTTGGGATGAAACGAATGGGAGAAAAGAGAGAGAGAAAAGCGTGAATTAGTTAGGGAAAGTGATAGTATGGAAACAAAAAAAGAAAAGTGAAGTGACCAGTAAGGTAATTGGATTAGAAGATTGGATTGTCCCCATCACCACATCCGGTGTGAAGAAAGTAGAACGTTAAGTCTCAAGGTGGAATATGAGTACTAACCTTTGGAAAGAGTCTATGGACGCTTTATATATCAAACATGTAATTGAGCTTCTGTTGATACACAATATTGAGTGTAGATAATTTCGAGAGAAAACTCCGACGTGTGAAATGGTTCTGTAGGAATATGTAATAGAGAACAGAGGTTTGGAAATAGACAATGAACAGAGACATATTAGTTAAATGTGACTATGGTCAAAATATAAGTTTGAACAATTAAGGGAAAAGGAAGTATAAATACCCCAGAATTTTAGAACCTAGTAACTAATTCACGCTTTTCTCTCTCTCTTTTCTCCCATTCGTTTCATCCCAAAAATTCCCATATTTTGTGTATTTTTCATAATAGAACTGATAATAACAGATAGAACCAAATCACTAATGTGCAAATTGACACACTGATGGTGTCTGTTGCAAACTAAGATCTTGACATTTTTTTCACAGCCCTGAGGAAGTCACTATACGTGACGAAACACGTGTCGGCTGTCATCCATCTGTATCAAGATTTAGAAAACTGAAATCTCCCTGTCACGAAATAACAACCAGAACTAAATACACTAGGGAGTTCTGATTTTTTGCTCATGAATGTGTTCTTCCTTTCTGTAAAACTTATGTATTAAATTGTTTTCTGACATATACTCTTGTGAGGACCTAATCTGTTCCGTAGCCAGTTTTCCTTTATTGTCATTGTGTCTTTCTCTTCTTTTGGCTAATAACCAATAAGATTAATATATGACTCCAGAGTGCCGGGATTGATTTATGTACAAAACCTGGTCAGGTTGAGTTCTTGGGGGCAGGGGGACCTTCCAGGGAAGATCTGAGCAAAGACCAACAGTGCTGCCCCACTCTTGAACCCCTCAGACAGCAGGCTGCTGCTGAGGCTGCTGGGAGTGCTAGTGGGTCCCGTAAGGTTTATTGGGATGAGGGGCTCCGATATTCTGAGGCTAGAGATCCTACCCCTGGAGACACCAGGAGGTTGGTAATACCTCAGAAGTTTAGAGGGTTCCTCTTGACCCTAGCACATGACATCCCATTAGCAGGACACTTGGGCCAAAACAAGACCTGGGACAGACTTGTACCACATTTTCATTGGCCACACATGTCTGAGGACACCAAGGAGTTTTGTCGCTCCTGTGTCACTTGCCAAGCCAGTGGCAAGACAGGTGGCACAACAAAGGCCCCCCTGATACCACTACCTGTGGTGGGGGTTCCCTTTGAAAGGGTAGGGATTGACATTGTTGGTCCCCTTGACCCACCAACTGCATCTGGGCACAGATTTATACTGGTGGTAGTGGATCATGCCACCAGGTAACCAGAAGCTATACACCTAAGGACTACCACAGCTCCTGTGGTAGCAAGAGCCCTCATTGGAGTTTTCTCCAGAGTGGGTTTCCCTAAGGAGGTCATTTCTGACAGAGGTTCTAACTTTATGTCAGGATATCTAACTGCAATGTGTAAGGAGTGTGGTGTCAACTACAAATTCACTACTCCCTATCACCCACAATGCAATGGGTTAGTTGAGAGATTCAACAAAACCCTAAAGGAAATGATTAAAGGCCTCCCAGAAAAGATTAGGTGAAAATGGGACCTTTTACTTCCCTGCCTTCTGTTTGCATACAGGGAGGTTCCACAGAAGGGGGTTGGCTACAGCCCTTTTGAACTTCTGTTTGGGCACCCTGTTAGAGGACCATTATGTTTGGTGAAGGAGGGATGGGAGTTACCTCTCAAACCTCCCAAACAGGATGTGATGGACTATGTACTTGGTCACCACTCCAGGATGGCAGAGTATATGAAGAAGGCCACTAAAAACCTTGAGGCAAGCCAAGAATTACAAAAAGCTTGGCATGACCAAAAGGCTGTCCTGACTGTTTACCAGCCAGGTCAGAAATTGTGGGTGTTGGAGCCTGTGGCCCCAGCAGCTCTCCAGGACAAATGGAGTGGCCCCCATACAATTGTTGAGAAAAAGGGAGAGGTCACCTACTTGGTAGATCTTGATACTCCCAGGAGCCCCCTTATGGTGCTCCATGTCAACAGACTTAAGGCATATGTGGACAGGCCTGACATGAGCTTGCTCATGGCAACTGATGAGGACCAGGAGGAGGAGAGTGACCCTCTCCCTGACCTGCTCTCACAGAACCCTGATGATGGATCAGTTGATGGTGTTGCTTTGGCAAGCAGCCTCACTGAACATCAACAAACTGAATGTAGACAAGTGCTACATCAGTTTAGACATATGTTTAGCCTGACCCCAAGTCAGAGTTCCTGGTGCACCCATGAGGTGGACACTGGAGACAGTCTGCCTGTAAAGAGTAAAATCTACAGGCAACCTGACCATGTCAGGGATTGTATCAGGACTGAAGTCCAGAAAATGTTGGAGCTAGGTGTTATTGAGCCCTCAGATAGCCCTTGGGCTAGCTCAGTAGTCCTTGTGCCAAAACCTCACACCCAGGGTGGTAAGAAAGAGATGAGGTTTTGTGTTGACTACAGGGGCCTCAATGCAGTCACCAGGACTGATGCCTACCCAATACCAAGGACAGATGAACTAATAGACACTTTGGCCTCAGCCAAGTATCTCAGTACATTTGACCTTACAGCTGGCTATTGGCAAATCAAGTTAGCTGATGATGCCAAGGCTAAAACAGCATTTTCGACCCCGTGGGCACTCTCACTTTGTGGTAATGCCCTTTGGTTTGAAAAATGCACCTGCCACATTTCAGAGGTTGGTGAATAAAGTTCTGACTGGTATGGAAACCTATTGCTCAGCTTACCTTGATGATATTGCTGTCTTTAGTTCTACCTGGCAGGATCACCTGGTCCACCTCAGGAATGTACTGGAGGCCCTGCAGAAAGCCGGCCTCACTATCAAGGCCGGGAAACAACCTTTACAACGCAACTTTTACAACGTAATGCTATTACAACGCATTTTTTACAACGCAAAAACTTTTACAACGCATGCATTTACAACGCATGCTGTTATATGGTAAGTACTTTTACAACGCATATACCATTACAACGCATTTTTTATAATTTTTTTAATTTAGGATGTTTGCAAAATAATTAATTAATATTTTATTATTTATATTAAATACTATAATAGATAAATATGAAAGAGTAATTATTGAGTATTTATTAAAAAAAATAATTAATATTTTATTATTTATATTAAATACTATAATAGAAAAATATGAAAGAGTAATTATTGAGTATTAATTATTTAATATTCAAGAAACATTAAAAAATATGAGTAGTACTTTAAAAGATTAATACTGGAGTACTTTTAAAATATGAAAGAGTATTTTAAAAAAGAAATTAAAAATGAGTAGTATTATGAGAGTTTAATACTTGAGTATTTTTATCTTTCTAAATAAAAATGAAAATTATATAATAAAATATAAAAAGAAGAAAAAAAGTACCTTTGGAGTATGTTAAAAATAATTAATTAATATTTTATAAATAATATTAAATACTATATTCTAAAAATAATTATTGTGTATATTTTTTTTAATTTCTTTTGAAATAATAAAATATATGATTAGAATTAAAAATGATTAATATTATGAATAATTAATACTTGAGTATTTTTAAACAAAAAAAATAAAAATAAATTAATGAAAAAAAGTATTTTAAAAAAGAAAAAGTACTTTTGGAGTATTAAAATAAGAAAAATGAGTAGTATTATGAATAATTAATACTTGAGTATTTTTACATAACAAAATTTAAAATAAATAAATGAAAAAAAGTATTTAAAAAAAGAAAAAGTACTTTTGGAGTATTAAGATATGAAATATAAAAAATGATTTAAAAAAATTATATTATATCTAAAATAATCAGAGTTAATAAAAATTTATTTAACATAATATTAATACGAAAAAAAAAGAAATAATAATATAGAACTTACTTTAAAAAAATTCCCACGCTTTTGCATTGAAGTCTATGTGCTAAATTGTCCTTCATTTATTTTGGCAGCTTAAGAATATACAACCCGCGGAACAAGAAAAGAAGGAGCGAAAAGAGAAGAAAAAGCAAGTTTGAAAGGAAAAAGAAAATAGAGTCGAGGTAAGGAACACATTTAGTAAATTTACAAATTATAATTAACATTTTACATGTTTAAATAACAATTTTATAAATAAATAACAGTAAACAAATAAGGTTTATTAAATATTTCTTTATTATAAAAAACATAGAAAAAACTTTTATCTTTTATTGTTTTTTATAACATAATGTACATTTATTACAAAACATATACATAATTTATTTATATTTATAAACATTTATTTACAGAAAAAGTAAATAAAATAGTCCTTTTTTAACATTGATGCACGCGATGACGTCATGACGTGAACGTAGACGTAAGGCGCCATTTTGAAGAGCATCGGAGGAGGAAGCAGCAGGAAGCTGATCTGCGTCCAGGTAGGAAACTTTTTCACTTTTATTTATAGATAAAACCTTTAAAAAAGATACATATATAGTAAAAAAAGAATAAGGAGAGGTTGCGGAGTAACTAATTGATGTTTAAAATGTTTTAAAACATGTCCACATTTATGTCATTAATGTATGCCTATGTCGGGTCGCGAAAAGGTATTGGTTCATTAAAAAATTTAAGTAAATGTAAAAGTAATTTAAGTTACTGTTAACAATGTTTATTTCATAACTTCGGAACCAATAATAATGATTTATATCTTCATTTTTTTAAAACAAAATATTTGCGTATTCTTAATTTTTGATAAAAAAGATTGTAATTAATTTGGTGTTTATGCAGCAATGTGCATTTTGGAAAATGGATTGACTTATGAATTTTTGAATAGTTGGTTTTTTTGTGGATTTTAAGGGTCGTAGTTACTTATGAAGTTTTCTAATAATTATTTTCTGGCCTTTGGTTTTGGAAAAGTTGGTCGAATATCATGGAAAAGTTGATTTGGTAACATTGGTTGGTTAGAAAAAAATGAAGATTGAAAAAAAAATACAATAATTAGGAGACCCGACTTTTACATTTGAAAAAATGTTTGAAAAATAATTGTATGCCAATTGTAATTAAAGGATATTTAAATTTGAAGCAAAGCAAGAAAGTAAGAACAAAACTAATTTTAGAAAGAAAGAATGTTAGAAAGATTTTCCAGGTAGTCTAGAGCCACACACAACGTAAATTGTTGTAATATAGCCAATAGTCTCTCTGACATTTCCTTAGTTTTGACAGTTACTCGTGGGTTTAGACTACCTGCAAGTGTTTGGGCTAGTCTCATTTCTTGAAAACTTTGCTCCTTCTTCAAAGTTTCCAAAAAAGAGTAGAAATTTGGATGAGGTTTGCCAATTGTATGGTTAAAGGAGTTATGCCATCCCTCAATGGCATTGTTTGTTTTTGCTTCTCCCTCTAAACAGCTCGTGTAGCAGTTCCACCACTCCACATAGAATCGTGGCTTCCTCCTGCGACCCGATCTGCTTAGGTGCCCAATCCATGTGTCCTCGAAATAATTTAGGATGGGTGCCAATTTCTCTTCATTACTTGTATAATAAACAGATTCTATAATAGCAGTGTAGTACTCGTCCACACTATCGGGAGGAACAAAACAAAGTGCTGTTAATTTTTTTAGTTCAAACTGTAGTTTGCTATCACGAGAATATTCTGCAACTAGGGATGTTTTTTGTAATTTACGCCAAAAAGCCTGGGAAAAATGGAAAAAACATCCCTGAATTTGGGTATCCGTGTACGTTTTATTGATCACATTGATCATGCTCAATTCAAAATCAATTATTATTTTCCTAGGACTTTGATATGTTTTACTTTTAATAACTGATAAAAGTTCAGAGTATGTTGCAGAAGTCTTATCAGGTAGCAAACTATATACTAAGGGAATTACATTATTGTTAATTTTGGCATGTATAGTGTAAATTTGAGTGAAAGGATGGGGTGTACTTTTAAACGTCCCATCCATCATCCAAATTTCACTATTTTCTAACTTTGCAAGGTTACGTGGGGTACTAAAAATAAGAATTCGTTTCTGAGGGTTTTCGTTGTCATGCAAAAGGAAAGGTTCATCAGAAAAAGAAATAGAAAGATCAAGTGGAATTCTAATATCTGAAAAAGTATGTGGTGTAGATAATTGGATGTTACTTGCCTGCTTTTGTCTTTGAATAATTCGTCTCAAATTAGGAATTATAGGCATGTTACTAGCAACATGACTGGGGACATGCTGTGCAACATCTCTTAAAATGGATCCTGTAGAATCATTGGAGGTGCTTGCAATAGCTTTCATTTCATTAACAGTTTCTCTTATTTCTACCTCCATTGCAGAGGCAGAGTGGTTATGTTCTGTTGTTTTCACAACTAAATTATCAAGAGTAACCGCTCTGCCACTGCAATGGGTAGTGTAGTATTGCACACACCTCCAATGATTTCTAGGAAAACTTATTCTTTCCTTCCTATATATGTATCCTCCATGGTTTAATAAATTTTTTCCTTTCCTCGATTTAATGTATTTAGCTGCTTCAAAACTTGACATTATCTGAAAAGAGAAGAAAAGAAAAAGAAATTAGGATGTAAAAGTAAATACAATACCTCTAATGTTACCCCTACACCATCTAACACTTTCCCTACTGCTGCACCTTCCTGGAGTTAGAATAGTAAATTGTACCCCTACACCATCCAACACTTTCCCTACTGCTGCACCTTCCTGGAGTTAGAATAGTAAATTGTACCCCTACACCATCCATCACTTTCCCTACTTCTGCACCTTCCTGGAGTTAGAATAGTAAATTGTACCCCTACACCATCCATCACTTTCCCTACTTCTGCACCTTCCTGGAGTTAGAATAGTAAATTGTACCCCTACACCATCCAACACTTTCCCTACTGCTGCACCTTCCTGGAGTTTGAATAGTAATTGTTACCCCTACACCATCCAACACTTTCCCTACTGCTGCACCTTCCTGGAGTTAGAACAGTAATTGTTACCCCTACACCATCCAACACTTTCCCTACTGCTGCACCTTCCTGGAGTTAGAATAGTAAATTGTACCCCTACACCATCCAACACTTTCCCTACTGCTGCACCTTCCTGGAGTTAGAATAGTAATTGTTACCCCTACACCATCCAACACTTTCCCTAGTGCTACACCTTCCTGGAGTTAGAATAGTAATTGTTACCCCTACACCATCCAACACTTTCCCTACTGCTGCACCTTCCTGGAGTTAGAATAGTACATTGTACCCCTACACCATCCAACACTTTCCCTACTGCTGCACCTTCCTGGAGTTAGAATAGTAATTGTTACCCCTACACCATCCAACACTTTCCCTAGTGCTGCACCTTCCTGGAGTTAGAATAGTAATTGTTACCCCTACACCATCCAACACTTTCCCTACTGCTGCACCTTCCTGGAGTTAGAATAGTAAATTGTACCCCTTCACCATCCAACACTTTCCCTACTGCTGCACCTTCCTGGAGTTAGAATAGTAAATTGTACCCCTACACTATCCAACACTTACCCTACTTCTACACCTTCCTGGAGTTAGAATAGTAATTGTTACCCCTACACCATCCAACACTTTCCCTACTGCTGCACCTTCCTGGAGTTAGAATAGTAAATTATACCCCTACACCATCCAACACTTTCCCTACTGCTGCACCTTCCTGGAGTTAGAATAGTAAATTATACCCCTACACCATCCAACACTTTCCCTACTGCTGCACCTTCCTGGAGTTAGAAAAATAAGTTATTCCAACTACAACCCTTATTTTATGCATTTTGGGATCTTATTAAAAATAATAAGTAAATGGTTTGACTAACACATTGATGGTTTTATAACAGTGTTGTTTAAAAATGCCTTGTTTTTTTTGGATTTGTTTCCTTGGTGAGGCTTCTGCTGTGGTATTGGCCTGCTGGCTGTAGTTTTCAGTTATGTGTTGAACAGAATTTTACAACAAAGTTGCAAACAATTGTCTGGAAAAATGAAAAAAAAAAATGAAAAAACTAAACACTTTCACAACGTTGGTGACAAATGCAAATTTTGATTACATTTTTTAAATTATGACATTGTATTTAACTATTACTACATAACACTTTCCCTACTGCTGCACCATCCTGGAGTTAGAATAGTAAATTGTACCCCTACACCATCCAACACTTTCCCTACTGCTGCACCTTCCTGGAGTTTGAATAGTAATTGTTACCCCTACACCATCCAACACTTTCCCTACTGCTGCACCTTCCTGGAGTTAGAATAGTAATTGTTACCCCTACACCATCCAACACTTTCCCTACTGCTGCACCTTCCTGGAGTTAGAATAGTAAATTCCACCCCTACACCATCCAACACTTTCCCTACTGCTGCACCTTCCTGGAGTTAGAATAGTAAATTATACCCCTACACCATCCAACACTTTCCCTACTGCTGCACCTTCCTGGAGTTAGAAAAATAAGTTATTCCAACTACAACCCTTATTTTATGCATTTTGGGATCTTATTAAAAATAATAAGTAAATGGTTTGACTAACATATTGATGGTTTTATAACAGTGTTGTTTAAAAATGCCTTGTTTTTTTTGGATTTGTTTCCTTGGTGAGGCTTCTGCTGTGGTATTGGCCTGCTGGCTGTAGTTTTCAGTTATGTGTTGAACAGAATTTTACAACAAAGTTGCAAACAATTGTCTGGAAAAATGAAAAAAAAAAATGAAAAAACTAAACACTTTCACAACGTTGGTGACAAATGCAAATTTTGATTACATTTTTTAAATTATGACATTGTATTTAACTATTACTACATAACACTTTCCCTACTGCTGCACCATCCTGGAGTTAGAATAGTAAATTGTACCCCTACACCATCCAACACTTTCCCTACTGCTGCACCTTCCTGGAGTTTGAATAGTAATTGTTACCCCTACACCATCCAACACTTTCCCTACTGCTGCACCTTCCTGGAGTTAGAATAGTAATTGTTACCCCTACACCATCCAACACTTTCCCTACTGCTGCACCTTCCTGGAGTTAGAATAGTAAATTCCACCCCTACACCATCCAACACTTTCCCTACTGCTGCACCTTCCTGGAGTTAGAATAGTAAATTGTACCCCTACACCATCCAACACTTTCCCTACTGCTGCACCTTCCTGGAGTTAGAATAGTAAATTGTACCCCTACACCATCCAACACTTTCCCTACTGCTGCACCTTCCTGGAGTTAGAATAGTAAATTGTACCCCTACACCATCCAACACTTTCCCTACTGCTGCACCTTCCTGGAGTTAGAATAGTAAATTCCACCCCTACACCCTCCAACACTTTCCCTACTGCTGCACCTTCCTGGAGTTAGAATAGTAAATTGTACCCCTACACCATCCAACACTTTCCCTACTGCTGCACCTTCCTGGAGTTAGAATAGTAAATTGTACCCCTACACCATCCAACACTTTCCCTACTGCTGCACCTTCCTGGAGTTACAATAGTAAATTGTACCCCTACACTATCCAACACTTACCCTACTTCTACACCTTCCTGGAGTTACAATAGTAATAGGTATGACTATTACATTGTTGGATTTATAACAGTGTAAATTTAAAATACCTATTTCTTTAGCTGATTCTTTTCTTGGTTTGGCTGCTGCTGTGGAATTGGACTGCTGGCTGGAAGTTTAAGTTATTTGTTTTACTGATTTTATACACAAAGTTGCAACCGATTGTCTGTGAAAATGAAAAAAAAATGTAAAAGTTAAAACAACTTTGACAACGTTGGTTTTAAAAAAAAAAAATGAGACAAATTGTTTATAAATCTGATATTTTATTTCACTGTAACTACATCACATATCATATTTTCCATGGTGCTGCATCACACTTGAGATTGAATAATAATTGGTACACCAAAACATACTACACTTTCAATACATTATGAACTTAGAGTAGTAATGGATACCCCTACACCATCACTCAATTTCCCTACTGCTGCACCTTCCGGGACTTAGAATAGTAATAGTTACCCCTGTACCATCAAACGCTTTCTCTACTGCTGTACCTAAGTGCAGTCATATTAGTTATTGTTACCCCTGCACCATCGCACAATTTCGTTTATGATGCAGCGTGAATGTTCAAAAATAATATTAACCTCTATACCATACAACACTTTTGCTAATGATAAAAATATATTTTTAAATTAAAAGAATTAAAAAAAAAATTAAATCATTTACCTTCACAATAGCAAAGGTGAGTCGATTACGTTGAGGTGATGGAAAAATAGGGAAACGATATCTCGCTTTTGATAGAAAAACAACTTTCTGTTTTAGGAAAAACAAGTAGATGTTTTAAGTTGGTATATCTTAAAGTTTCTTTGTTGAAAAAAAATTTAAAACAGTACATTTTATAAATTAATAAAAAAAAATTTAAAGCATATTTTGTAAGGGAATAAAACATGATTTTAGACAAAACAAGGTGTTAAAATATATTAGTGACTTACTAGTAGTTGCAAAGTAACAATGCTTCTCCAAAGGATTGCAGTGTTCTGTCAGTCGAGGTCACAGTCTAGGTGTCAGAGGGTCAGGTTTTTACGTCTGGTCTCTCTGGTAGTTGATAATCAACTGATTGCAAAATGGTGTCTTCCTGGTATTTATAAGTTTTAGTCAGTGTCACCATTAATTTTTTTTAAAACAGCGTTCGTTGTGTTTTTTAGTATATTTTATTTTGCTGTGGAAAATGATAATTTAAAAAATCATTAACAGATGTATAGTTTTCATTTGTTTGCTCCGTTTTGGCATCCATTTTGGCACATGTCTTTTGCTATTGTTTTCATAGAAAGTGTTGTAGGACAAGTTTTCAAAGTGAGATGGATAAAATGGCGACTATGTGTATGTGTCTTCTGTTTTCATCCGTTTTTTTTCTGATATAATCATGATTTAAATGTATATGAACTGTTGTTAAATTTTTCGTTATTTGTGTTAAACTTTAAAATGTGTGAAAACGGATTTTTGAGGGAAATAGGACTATTAATTTTAATACTCGAGTATTAATATTAATACTCGAGTATTAATTTTAATACTCGCGCATACATTTTGTAATGCATTTCAGTAGATTTACGTTCAGTTTTGCTCCACATTTTAATACACTTCCCCACCCTAAAACCCCTAATTTCCCTGCATCCAGTGCCAGATTTTATTGAACTTTTTAATAAAAAATATATTTATTTTGCGTTGTAATGGTATGCGTTGTAATGGTTTTCGTTGTAAAAGCACTTTTAAGTATTTTAATAAGTTTGGCGTTGTAAAAGTATTCGTTGTAAAGTATTGCGTTGTAGTAGTGTTTGCGTTGTAAAAAATGCGTTGTAAAGGTAGGCGTTGTAATAGCATGCGTTGTAACATCATACATCCATCAAGGCCACTAAGTGCCAGATAGGGCAGAGTCAGGTTGTGTACCTGGGCCACCTTGTAGGTGGAGGCCAGGTTCAACCATTGCAGAGCAAAATCCAGACCATAATGGAATGGGTAGCTCCAACCACCCAGACACAGGTGAGAGCCTTTTTGGGCCTGACTGGGTATTACAGGAGGTTTGTTAAGGGAGCTGGATCTATAGTGACCCCCTTAAATTATCTAACCTCCAAGAAAATACCAAAAAAGGTTCAGTGGACAGCTAGCTGTCAAAGGGCATTTGATGACCTCAAGCAGGCAATGTGCACTGCCCCCATCTTACAGAGTCCAGATTACAAAAAGAAGTTCATTGTCCAAACAGATGCTTCAGAGCTGGGTGTGGGAGCTGTACTGTCTCAACTTAATGATGAAGGTCAAGACCAGCCAGTAGCTTTCATAAGCAGAAGGCTGACCCCTAGAGAGAAACGTTGGTCAGCTATTGAGAGGGAAGCCTTTGCTGTGGTGTGGGCCCTGAAGAAGCTGAGGCCATACTTGTTTGGCACTCACTTCATAGTTCAGACTGACCATAAGCCCCTCCTATGGCTCAAACAGATGAAAGGTGAAAATCCTAAACTGCTCAGGTGGTCCATTTCCCTACAGGGGATGGACTATACAGTGGAACATAGACCTGGGACCCAACATGCCAATGCAGATGGACTCTCAAGGTATTTCCACTTAGAACATGAAGACTCAACTGGTCAAGGTTAGTTTAATGTCCCTGCGTTGGGGGGGGGGGTTGTGTAGGAGAGTAGGATCTGCACTTATGTTGCCCCCACTTTTTTTCTGATGTATACACTGGTTTCTGGCTATAGTCTGGCTGGGTCCCTGCTAATCAGGGCCCCAGTCTCACTGATCTCTCTAAACGACTTGGTGTGCATATTAGATTCACTAGTGATTGGATACTGTGGTACCTTATGAGCCCCTACTATATGGTGTCTTAGGTACCTAGGGCATTGGTACTTCACAGGCCTACTAGGGGCTGAAGCATGTATTATGCCACCCCTGGGAAGCATTCTCAATCTGACACCACAGGCCTGCTACTGCAGCCTGTGTGAGGTAGTGTTTGCACTCCTCACTCAGGTATAGGTTCCTATATCTCACCATACACACACATATAAACCTATCAGCCACCCCTATTGCAGGCCATATCTATCCTGAGGGCAGGGTGCTTGATTTACTATGTGAGGGGGTGCTTCTGCATGAGCAGGACCCTTCTGCAGCTGGCAGAGTCTATTCTCTGCTGCTGTTTGTGGATGCGGTTAAACCATATACTCTTAAGTGCATTATAACCTCGCGGTAAATGCTAACTTTGGAATGACTGCATCAAAACATGTCGTGTTTGGTGTCAAACAACTTGGAATCATACCCCCACACCAGTAACTGGTGTGGGAGTATGATCCCACCCTTCTAGAGGGGATGACATGTACCCACTGTACTAAACGGTAGAAATCTCCTAGAGCCCTGGCATCACAAAATGGATGCCACCAGCACAGACACTGGGCTGCCCTCCTGCTGCTGACCGAAACTTGCAGTGGAGGAAGCCCAACAAAAGGCATCCTGTCACAGGGAGGTGTCACCACCTCCCAGACAGGATTTAGTGTATTGGAGCTGGGTGGGTGCACTCTTAGAGTGCTTTGAAGTCCTGCACTGGGGGAGCAGTAGGCTCCTCTGTGCATATGCCAGCTCAAACCGGTTCAGGGGCTACCTGCCCCTGCTCTGGCACGAAACTGGACAAAGGGAAGTGGGTGTAACCACCCACTACCCTGACCCTCCTAGAGGAGTGGTCATATAGCTAGTCCCTCCCCTATCTTCACTATAAGATAGCAAGCATTGCCAATGCAATTCAGATTACCCTGGACGACGCTCTACAAAGAAGAATCCTGGCCCTTCGACGTTCCACTGTCTCTGGAAGGCTGAAGAATCTCCCTTGGAGTCAAGGAGTGACTCCCCTGCTTGGCAGGCACCAATAACTTCAATCAACGGTTGCAAACTTCACCGCTCCCGCCGGAGTCTGAAGTCCCTGCGGCCCCAGAAGTGGATTTCCTGACCTCTCGACGGCCATTTTGAGTCCCCAGCGAAGCTGTGTCATCTGGAACCCACGAGTGACGAGGAACAGCAATACCGGGGAACCGTGCACTGATTTCGAGTGCAAACCCTAAACAACGTTCTACGAACTTGTGCTTTGGACCATTTGTGGCCCAAGTCCCTAGCAGGTCTTGTCCCAAAAATCAGCAGCCTACCCCGTCCCGAGTGACCATGGGCTCCTGTGAAACTTTTCCTGTGAAGGCGTCTTCACGGTTGCTTGCCCATTGGCTAGTGACCCCCCCGAAGACTTTCTAACCAACTTAAAGGGCTCTCCTGGTTGCGCCAGGCCTGCCCTCACTTACCCTTGCAGGGTAAGTCCATCAGACCTTGCTGGTCTGCATCACCGACTATCTTCAGTCCACACGAGACTTGCAGTTGCCAAGGCTTGTTAGCTCCAATCCGGTTGCCAACACCGTCATCAGCTGCATACGTCGTAGTGCACTCCGAACCCAGCTGCTGGTCATCATCGAGCCCTCCTGGACCTCATGAGCGAAGAAACAAATCACCATCGACGACCTGAAGCGACGCGACATCGATGGTCATCCATCCTGCTGGCCACCGGTCACTGGCAAGTGACTTTGAACACTGTCCCCTCAATTTTCAGGTCCTCTTCATCTTCAATCCACCTTCGGATTCCAGCGGACACCTCTTCAGTCATCTCAAGCAGCAAGTCTTCATTGGTCTCCATTGAAAACAGCATCGCGACCCGACACCAAAAGACACCTATGCACCCGGCTTCCCTGGGTGAGATAACTCGTGCACTCCGGTGCCCAAGTGTGTGTTGGCCCTCGAAATACTTACCCTGTAAGTGGCTTGCTTGTTGACTTCTTCGAAGTGCCCTAAAAATTTAAAATACAAACCGCGACTTGCTCCATTGTAACATATAGGAAACCCGCGGCTGTGTTTAGACACTGCACGTGTCTCTTGTGGGCTTGTTACTTACCTGCTAATACTGCAGTAGTGAAGCCCCAGCGATTCCCAAGGCCCTAGGCTTTGTCATTTTGCAAGTCGACTTTGTTAACCCATTTTTTTAGTATATGGTCTGGTACGCCCCTAGGGCTCCAGCCATATTTGTGCTTAATTTATTGAGAACTGTTGACATTTGAATGTGTATCTGGGTTCTAATCTCATAAAGAGATTAGTAGAGTGTATCTAGAAATAAATACATATATATTTGATATATATACCTGTGTGGTGTCCTTTTCATTTGGTAATTCAAGAGATTATAAGGTAAAACAAGCTGCCTTACATTCCTCAGAGACTTAGCCTGAAGGCTGCTCTCCACAGCTACCACTAGGATAGCTTTCTTTAAAAGGTTGTCTTAAACCTATCTACCATAAGAGTCGAATTGGACTGGTGCAAGGTGGCCACTATAACTAGTGACCAGCATATGCCAGGCCAACTTCTCACAGGATGTACATGATTTACTGAGAATGACAGACTTCATTCTCACATGACTGAGAAAGATAATGTGAATTTTCAGAAAATATGCTCTAATTTTAGCTCCAGTTTTCTCTCAAACATGATATCCCAGCAGAAGGTTTTTCACAGGTTAAAATCACCTTAGAACACACCACAATTCCTGAAATTAGTATGGTACCATCAACAAATGAATTCTAATGTAACTAAAGTCTGTTATCACCCTTTATAGTTCTCCTTTTGTTAACCCTCAAAATCTTCAATTCACTACAATGTATTTAAATGGGGTACTATCATGTATTTTGGTCCCAAGATGGCTACCAGCAATTCCAGGATGAAGTGCTGACAGCCAATCAGATCTCATGATGAGATGTGTTGTTAGGCTCCGCCCAGATATTGAAACTTTTTCTTTTTCTAATTTCTCATGAACTACTAAACAGATTTAAACCATTTAACAAAAATGGATCTTTCTGAACCAAGGGCTACCTTTTCGCCAAATTTGGTGTAATTCCGTTCAGCAGTTCGGGCTGTAGCCGTGTCTAAAGTTTCCTATGTGAATTAACATAGAGAAAACACGTTTTGGGACCCCTCTTTTTTCTCGGCCCCTGCTTGCCAAATCACCCCGAAACTTTTAAGATATGAGCTGACCGGAGAGCCCCACGAGTTTTGAAAATTTCACGAAGAATGTTATGATTTTCCTATGGATAATAGGTCCTAACTATAACTACCTACTGGCGACCGCCAGTAGGTTATATATATATATATATATTCACTTTAAAAACCATAGGTTTCACACATGTTATAGTTAGGTGGATATTTCACTCGTAAAAAACCAATGAAATTCCCCCGTTATAGTTAGTTCAGATAACTATAACTCGCGCGCCCGCAATCCTGCTCATGACGTCACATATTACATCACTCATGACATGGTCAGTGGCATCACTCATGACATCACTGATGACATCATCCTTGTGATAGAGTGGCGGTTGCGCGAGTTATAGTTATCTGAACTAACTATATCGGGGGAATTTCATTGGTTTTTTACGAGTGAAATATCCACCTAACTATAACATGTGTGAAACCTATGCTTTTTTAAGTGAATTTGCAAGGTTTTTTAAATGCTAATTCCTAACTATAACGTGTGTGAAACCTATGGTTTTTTCAGTGAATTTGTACGTTTTTTTAAATGCTAAGTTATGTCTGTATTATGATTTTTGTTATATATTTATTTTACAATAAACTAAGTATAAAATGTTTTTTTTTTTTTTTTGGTTTTTCACCGTGCGCGCACCCCCGCGATTTTTTTTTTTTTTAAATTAAAAAATGTTGTTTCTGCCTTCGGGGTCCTTCAGGGACCCCCTGACAAAGGCTAGGGGGTCAGGAACTCTCTACCCTGCCCCCTTTACACGTTCGCCACCTTCCTTTTTCACTCTCGCACTGAAAACAAACAAAATGGCGGCCAACACTTCCTGATTTCGACCGATTCGAACGTTGACTAACATGTAACCACCAAAAAAAACACTCAATAAACACAATGGCTCTTTTTAGAGCCACCTAATATCTAAACACTTAGGGCCATATGTAGGAAGCCAAATACCGGTCGGTAACGGCCGATTTTCGGTAATTATCCCGTTACCGACCGGTATTTTGGCATTTGCTATGTAGGGGGCATATTTCAGGATTCGGTAATTTACCGAATCGGTAAAATTACCGAATCGGTAATTTTACCGATTCGGTAAATACCGAATCCTGAAATGAGATGTAGGTAACACTCTAATGAGTGTTGTGTGGGAATTGAAATTCGGTATTTAATACCAAATATAGGTTGGTGTTAAATACCGAATACATTGCAAAAAGCAATATTTTGCTGAAAAAAGAGTGCCATGTGGCAGACATACATGCCCTTAGGGCATGTATGTCCACCACATGTGCACACATGCAGGAATCACGGGTGCAACAGGGTGTCAATGTGACACCCTGCCACCCTTGAATGTGCTCCCCACATTACCGAATCGGTATTTACCGATTCGGTAATGAGGCATACCTTCCCATTGATTCCTATGGGCCTCCAGGCCTATAGGAATCAATGGGAAGGTATGCCTCATTACCGAATCGGTAAATACCGATTCGGTAATTACCGAATTTCTCCGATTCGGTAATATTTACCGAATGATTACCTACATACAAGTTACCACTTCTTAAATACCGAATCGGTAAAGTTCGGTATTTAAGAAGTGGTAAATTGTATGCTACCTACATATGGCCCCTAATCTTCTTTTTTAAATCTTTTTTTTTTTTTTTAATTTGCGGTGCGCGCACCCCGCGAATTTAAAAAAAATATTAACATCTTTTTTTGGCCCTTCGGGGTCCCACTGTGACCTCCTGACAAACGCTAGGGGGTCAGGAACTCCCTACCCTGCCCCCTTTTCACGTTCTCCACCTTTCCTTTTCAGTGTGACAGACAAAATGGCGGCCGTCACTTCCTGATTTCGACCGATTCGAATGTTTACAGACATTTAACAACCAATCAGAATTTCGCTCGCGCAAGTTATGGTGCGCGCACCGTGCGCTTACGGTGCGCGCACGGTACACGCTTATAGATATTTATATGCTTTTAAATGCTATTTTCTCAGGAACTACTGAACAGACTGACACCAAACCTGCAAAAGGCACTTCCCTGACCTGAGGATTACTTATCTGCCAAATTTCAAGTAATTCTGTTCAGCCGTTCGGGCTGTACCTTCGACTAAAGGTCCTATGGAAAAATGCATGGGGAAACACGTTTTGGGACCTCCTTTTTTCTCGGCCCCCGCTTGACGAATATATATATATATATATATATTCACTTAAAAAACCATAGGTTTCACACATGTTATAGTTAGCTGGACATTTCACTCGTAAAAAACCAATGAAATTCCCCCGTTATAGTTAGTGCAGGCAACTATAACTCACGCGACCGCAATCCTCTGCTGATGACGTCAGATATTACATCACTGTATTTAGACACTTATTTACCCATGTCTTCTACCATTAATCTTTAGCTATACATATATTACAAATATTTATTTTTCATAAAGACACATATGTCATCAGTGATGTAATATCTGATGTTATCAGCAGAGGATTGCGGTCGTGTGACTTATAGTTGCCTGCACTAACTATAACAGGGGAATTTCATTGTTTTTTTACAAGTGAAATGTCCAGCTAACTATAACATGTGTGAAACCTATGGTTTTTTAAGTGAATTTGCAAGGTTTTTTAAATGCTAATTCCTAACTATAACGTGTGTGAAACCTATGGTTTTTTCAGTGAATTTGTACGGTTTTTTAAATGCTAAGTTATGTATTTATTAATTTTATTTTTTTTTCAGGTTTTTCACCGTGCGCGCTCTGTGTGCGCTCGGAGCGCTTCGCGCACCTAGCACCCACAGATCGCAGTACGTGCCGTGCACGCGCGGTGCGCGCACCTCGCGATTTTTTACCAAAAAAAAGAGGTTTTTTCTCCCTTGGGGGTCCTTCTGTGACCCCCTGACCAAGGCTAGGGGGTCAGGAACTGTCCACTCTGCCCCCTTTTCACGTTCTCCACCTTTTTTTTTCACCCCCTCAGACTGCGAGAGACAAAGTGGCGTCCGACACTTCCTGGTTTCGACCGATTCGAATGTTTACCGACATCTAACAACCAATCAGAATAGCGGTCGCGCACGGTGCGCGCACAGTGCGCGCACGGTGCGCGCGTATAGATATTGATATGTTTTTAAATGCTATTTTCTCAGGAAATACTGAACAGATTTACACCAGACCTGCAAAAGGCACTTCCTTGACCTTATGGCTACCTCTCTGCCAAATTTCACGTAATTCTGTTCAGCCGTTCGGGCTGTAGCTGCGACTAAAGGTCCTATGGAAAAATGCATGGGGAAAACGCGTTTTGGGACCCCCCCTTTTTCTCGGTCCCCGCTTGACGAATCACCCCGAGACTTTCTGGGTAGGAGCTGAACGGGGCGCCCCATTAGTTTTAAAATTTTCGCGAAGATTCGTCAACCGGCGCCAAAGTTATTCAAAATAGAATTTTGAGATTTCCTATGGAAACACGGTCCTAACTATAACTATCTACTGGCGACCGCCAGTAGATAATATATATATATAGTTGTGATCAAGGCCACCTGGTGGCTGAAACGCGTAATGACATGTTATGCCGGTGCTGACTTCCAATAAATCTCCGTGAAGCACGATTGGTGTCCGTGTGCTTTCCTCCTCGCCTGCCAGGAAGTGGAAGAATGCGCTAGGGGCTTGTATATTATATATATATATATATATATATATATATATATATATATATATATATATATATATATATTTATATCCCAAATTGCTTCTGCAGCTTTAAAGAAGCACTCAGCAGACAGGTAAGTGAGTCCACTTTATTGCAAAGATGAAGGTGGTCTTTCACCCGTATTGTCAATCCTTAAGCCTACGCGTTTCGGAGCTTGACGTTCCTTCTTCTTGGGCTGATTGACGATTACAGGATCAGCAGTCATTGATGGCGTCCCATGATTCGCTTCGCTTTAGTAGTGAGCGGATCTCGTTCGGCTATAGTATCTTCTCATCCAGGGCGCATTGAAGTGCCTGCTTTCAGAGATATCGAACTAAGTCCTGAAACCTTTTAATTATTGAACAATTGCGGGACCCACTGTGGGTGATAATGCGGCAGATGGAAACTACGAGTCCCAGTGCACACCGCTACGAGAGCTGAAACGAGGTTTGCGCTACTATAGCCGAACGAGATCCGCTCACTACTAAAGCGAAGCGAATCATGGGACGCCATCAATGACTGCTGATCCTGTAATCGTCAATCAGCCCAAGAAGAAGGAACGTCAAGCTCCGAAACGCGTAGGCTTAAGGATTGACAATACGGGTGAAAGACCACCTTCATCTTTGCAATAAAGTGGACTCACTTACCTGTCTGCTGAGTGCTTCTTTAAAGCTGCAGAAGCAATTTGGGATATAAATATATATATATATATATATATCATCCGCAAAGTTTCACCCAATCGAAGGATTCCACACACGGGGTAAGTACAGCAAAGCATTTATTGGTGTTCAAGGCTGCAGTGTGGGGTGGGGGGACCTCAGCAAAACATGTCCATTCAGCCGACGCGTTTCGGGCTCCTGCCCTTTGTCACAGGCTATGTTCTTGGTGGGCTTGTAGCGTTGAGTGCATCTTTCTTCAAATTAAGTACCCCGCCTCAGTGGGCGTTGCCGTTTGCACAGCCTTATGGTACTCGAAGTCTTCCCAGTATTACTCAAGTGAGCCGCTTTGAAGTCCATCACTAATTTTCACAATTAAAACCACTGTGGGTCGCTTTGCCGGCCCCTGCCCTCACGTCTCCACCTCAGTGCCTTGAACCAGCAGCTCCCGTCCTGAACGGCGTACGCTTGATGGCGCGCCCAGGTCTGCAAAGCAGCGAGGATCCTTCACGGCTAGGCAACAGCCGTTAAACATCATCCGCAAAGTTTCACCCAATCGAAGGATTCCACACACGGGGTAAGTACAGCAAAGCATTTATTGGTGTTCAAGGCTGCAGCGTGGGGTGGGGGGGACCTCAGCAAAACATGTCCATTCAGCCGACGCGTTTCGGGCTCCTGCCCTTTGTCACAGGCTATGTTCTTGGTGGGCTTGTAGCGTTGAGTGCATCTTTCTTCAAATTAAGTACCCCGCCTCAGTGGGCGTTGCCGTTTGCACAGCCTTATGGTACTCGAAGTCTTCCCAGTATTACTCAAGTGAGCCGCTTTGAAGTCCATCACTAATTTTCACAATTAAAACCACTGTGGGTCGCTTTGCCGGCCCCTGCCCTCACGTCTCCACCTCAGTGCCTTGAACCAGCAGCTCCCGTCCTGAACGGCGTACGCTTGATGGCGCGCCCAGGTCTGCAAAGCAGCGAGGATCCTTCACGGCTAGGCAACAGCCGTTAAACATCATCCGCAAAGTTTCACCCAATCGAAGGATTCCACACACGGGGTAAGTACAGCAAAGCATTTATTGGTGTTCAAGGCTGCAGCGTGGGGTGGGGGGACCTCAGCAAAACATGTCCATTCAGCCGACGCGTTTCGGGCTCCTGCCCTTTGTCACAGGCTATGTTCTTGGTGGGCTTGTAGCGTTGAGTGCATCTTTCTTCAAATTAAGTACCCCGCCTCAGTGGGCGTTGCCGTTTGCACAGCCTTATGGTACTCGAAGTCTTCCCAGTATTACTCAAGTGAGCCGCTTTGAAGTCCATCACTAATTTTCACAATTAAAACCACTGTGGGTCGCTTTGCCGGCCCCTGCCCTCACGTCTCCACCTCAGTGCCTTGAACCAGCAGCTCCCGTCCTGAACGGCGTACGCTTGATGGCGCGCCCAGGTCTGCAAAGCAGCGAGGATCCTTCACGGCTAGGCAACAGCCGTTAAACATCATCCGCAAAGTTTCACCCAATCGAAGGATTCCACACACGGGGTAAGTACAGCAAAGCATTTATTGGTGTTCAAGGCTGCAGCGTGGGGTGGGGGGACCTCAGCAAAACATGTCCATTCAGCCGACGCGTTTCGGGCTCCTGCCCAATTAGTGATGGACTTCAAAGCGGCTCACTTGAGTAATACTGGGAAGACTTCGAGTACCATAAGGCTGTGCAAACGGCAACGCCCACTGAGGCGGGGTACTTAATTTGAAGAAAGATGCACTCAACGCTACAAGCCCACCAAGAACATAGCCTGTGACAAAGGGCAGGAGCCCGAAACGCGTCGGCTGAATGGACATGTTTTGCTGAGGTCCCCCCACCCCACGCTGAAGCCTTGAACACCAATAAATGCTTTGCTGTACTTACCCCGTGTGTGGAATCCTTCGATTGGGTGAAACTTTGCGGATGATGTTTAACGGCTGTTGCCTAGCCGTGAAGGATCCTCGCTGCTTTGCAGACCTGGGCGCGCCATCAAGCGTACGCCGTTCAGGACGGGAGCTGCTGGTTCAAGGCACTGAGGTGGAGACGTGAGGGCAGGGGCCGGCAAAGCGACCCACAGTGGTTTTAATTGTGAAAATTAGTGATGGACTTCAAAGCGGCTCACTTGAGTAATACTGGGAAGACTTCGAGTACCATAAGGCTGTGCAAACGGCAACGCCCACTGAGGCGGGGTACTTAATTTGAAGAAAGATGCACTCAACGCTACAAGCCCACCAAGAACATAGCCTGTGACAAAGGGCAGGAGCCCGAAACGCGTCGGCTGAATGGACATGTTTTGCTGAGGTCCCCCCACCCCACGCTGAAGCCTTGAACACCAATAAATGCTTTGCTGTACTTACCCCGTGTGTGGAATCCTTCGATTGGGTGAAACTTTGCGGATGATGTTTAACGGCTGTTGCCTAGCCGTGAAGGATCCTCGCTGCTTTGCAGACCTGGGCGCGCCATCAAGCGTACGCCGTTCAGGACGGGAGCTGCTGGTTCAAGGCACTGAGGTGGAGACGTGAGGGCAGGGGCCGGCAAAGCGACCCACAGTGGTTTTAATTGTGAAAATTAGTGATGGACTTCAAAGCGGCTCACTTGAGTAATACTGGGAAGACTTCGAGTACCATAAGGCTGTGCAAACGGCAACGCCCACTGAGGCGGGGTACTTAATTTGAAGAAAGATGCACTCAACGCTACAAGCCCACCAAGAACATAGCCTGTGACAAAGGGCAGGAGCCCGAAACGCGTCGGCTGAATGGACATGTTTTGCTGAGGTCCCCCCACCCCACGCTGCAGCCTTGAACACCAATAAATGCTTTGCTGTACTTACCCCGTGTGTGGAATCCTTCGATTGGGTGAAACTTTGCGGATGATGTTTAACGGCTGTTGCCTAGCCGTGAAGGATCCTCGCTGCTTTGCAGACCTGGGCGCTCCATCAAGCGTACGCCGTTCAGGATGGGAGCTGCTGGTTCAAGGCACTGAGGTGGAGACGTGAGGGCAGGGGCCGGCAAAGCGACCCACAGTGGTTTTAATTGTGAAAATTAGTGATGGACTTCAAAGCGGCTCACTTGAGTAATACTGGGAAGACTTCGAGTACCATAAGGCTGTGCAAACGGCAACGCCCACTGAGGCGGGGTACTTTATTTGAAGAAAGATGCACTCAACGCTACAAGCCCACCAAGAACATAGCCTGTGACAAAGGGCAGGAGCCCGAAACGCGTCGGCTGAATGGACATGTTTTGCTGAGGTCCCCCCACCCCACGCTGCAGCCTTGAACACCAATAAATGCTTTGCTGTACTTACCCCGTGTGTGGAATCCTTCGATTGGGTGAAACTTTGCGGATGATGTTTAACGGCTGTTGCCTAGCCGTGAAGGATCCTCGCTGCTTTGCAGACCTGGGCGCGCCATCAAGCGTACGCCGTTCAGGACGGGAGCTGCTGGTTCAAGGCACTGAGGTGGAGACGTGAGGGCAGGGGCCGGCAAAGCGACCCACAGTGGTTTTAATTGTGAAAATTAGTGATGGACTTCAAAGCAGCTCACTTGAGTAATACTGGGAAGACTTCGAGTACCATAAGGCTGTGCAAACGGCAACGCCCACTGAGGCGGGGTACTTAATTTGAAGAAAGATGCACTCAACGCTACAAGCCCACCAAGAACATAGCCTGTGACAAAGGGCAGGAGCCCGAAACGCGTCGGCTGAATGGACATGTTTTGCTGAGGTCCCCCCACCCCACGCTGCAGCCTTGAACACCAATAAATGCTTTGCTGTACTTACCCCGTGTGTGGAATCCTTCGATTGGGTGAAACTTTGTGGATGATATATATATATATATATATATTCCTCCTTTGTCCCCACCGGGATTCCTCGCGCACTCACGAGACCAGAGGCAGGTGTGCAGTGAATCAGTTATATTTTTATTTCATATTCAGCAAGCCAATGCTCAATAAAAACTCTACGCGTTTCGGTTTCCCTTGAAACCTTGCTCACGAGTTCTAACAGTTTTCAAACCGCATTTTTTTCTCTTTATAAACAAACACCAAAAAACACACCCATGTGATACATCGTGTCACTTCCTGTGCTGTCCAGCTAAGCATTATGGTACATATAGTTCGTTTTAATTTTCAATTAAAAGAGGTCACATTGTAATCTCGTGTTAACAATCTCAATTCATCTAAAGGATTAATCCTTAGCAATCTTTCCATTACAATCATTGATACAATTGCAAGAGGAGAACGACATTATCCTGCCAATATTTTCCAGGCAATGCCTGATTGTTACCAAATAACGCCCCCCCAGTGGGCAAACAATTCTATCTGAATCAATTTTGCAAGTTAGTCTGCTGTGGTATGTTAAAACCCTCTAGTGGGTCTGCCAATCATTAAAGGAGGTATATGTCGATATGTGAACACACATCCTCCTGATCACCTCATATAGCGTTCAAGCCCTCTAGTGGGCCTTCACCTCCCCTGTGGAAAAAAGATTTTTTTAAACCAAAGCTTTTTTTACTGTTTCATTTTTCTCGTGACTATCTATTGTCACTCATTTTACCATATATATATATATACCCATACTTACCTTGAATATACTTATCTTGCATTGTAAAAGGCAGTGCATGGTAAATGATGTGTGGTAATGGCATTGCATGGTAATGCCTGCATTGTAAAGGCTGGCTCCCATCTTCTGAGTTATTAGGCATGCCCATTGCCTGACAGATCTATGTGTTTACAGGAGACACTGCTAGGGAGTGTAGCTGGATAAAATCATTTCCAGTTCATAATATATTCAGGCTTGTTTTTTAGTAGGTTGCTGAGTGGTGTGGAGTGTTGTTGCTAATACGGTGATTCTGAACTATGGGCTGAAACAGCGTGGTTATGTATATTTACAGAATCAGCTTGGACAGAACATGTGCACAAACATCCATTATTTTAAGCGTCTCATTATTTTTTCAGTATAAAGAATTAGAGTTTCCTTCAGTCAGACTTAAACATGAGAACACCCATAATGCATAAAGCTAGACAACTGTATTATTTGACACAATATACCCATCCAGCAGACTTACCCAGATATTTTCGCAAGAGGCATAAACTTACTGCAGTGTAAGTATAAAATACCACAGGTCAACCCAACGATCAGCACATACTGTGTACTCTTAGCTATTTCTATCATCCATCGGCCTTTTGTGGTGAGACTGTTTATTTAGTTAGTGAAATGTGGCCAGTCATATAATTATGTGCATTCAGCGCTGGCTGGCACACAGCTTCTCACAAAAGAAACTTTCTATTCAGGCTAAAATAACTCCACGGAAGCTACTAAGTGCTGAGAATTTCCCAGTCCTGTGTGCCAAGCCCACCTCCCACGTCGTCCAATAAGGCGTCCTGGTCATAAATAATGGGATCACACAAATATATATATATGTGTATATCTGGATATATCTACATATATATCCATATATCAATATCACTATCTATCTATCTATCTATCTATCTATCTATCTATCTATCTATCTATCTATCTATCTATCTCTCTCTATATATATATAGCTCTCTCTCTCTCTACATATATAGGGGCGAGCATGTAAATAAAACCGGAAATAATGCAAATACGAGCCTCAGTGTGTCTTTGAAGTAGCCCTGGAAGAAGAGGCTTAAGGCCTTGGAACGCGTTGGCAGAAGTAAACAAGTTGGAGCAAAATGGCAGGCTGCATCATAATGCCGGTTGGCTGAGCATTGTCGAGTGCCATATCGAAGCTTTGGGTACTTTTGTTGGAAAAATATGCACGGCAGCCCTGTCGTGGGGATGGCACCATCTTCAGCTGGGGAAGCAGAATCTTCGCCAGCTGTTAGAGGCTTCGGTTTTGAACTGTTCTAGACCGGGAAGCACTCTGCTCAATATGCTAAATTAAGCCTGCAGAATTGCTCTGACACCTACTAAAGGACTTTAATATTGCTTTTAATGCGAAGAGACACTGAACTTACTAAAAGCTTTTATCGACGCTCGCATTTGGAACTTCTACGTCCATCATGCACTAATCTGTTTTGCTCTTTAGCACACGCCCACTAGGGGCGAGCATGTAAATAAAACCGAAAATAATGCAAATACGAGCCTCAGTGTGTCTTTGAAGCAGCCCTGGAAGAAGAGACTTATGGCCTTGAAACGCGTTGGCAGAGGTAAACAAGTTGGAGCAAAATGGCAGGCTGCATCATAATGCCGGTTGGCTGAGCATTGTCGAGTGCCATCTCGAAGCTTTGGGTACTTTTGTTGGAAACATATTATGTATATATATATATGGTACCAACAAGAAGGGTGCATGCAGTACTATCTGAAATGTGCATGCACATGCCTGCAGCACAACATCAGCCCCTGTTTTGACCCTCTAATACAAGTGTGCATGAAAACCGATGCACTAATATCGCACCCACGTGGTGCTGCAGCACTATGAGTTTTCACCTATGGAATGGGGAATAACAACAGAAACCTGTGCTTGTGCAACGGCTTCTGGAGGCTTTTTTCCACATTCCGGTGTTTTTTGCCAGGATATATGTGGCACAAGTATTTCAATGGAGAAATATGTCTGTGGTAAAACCCAAAGATGGGGTGTTTTGCCACACAACTTTTAATCACTATTCCGGAAGAGACCCAAATCAGGACTACCTCCACAGTTCTAATGAGAGCCTTAGTCTCTAGCAGTGTTTTCGCTCTTGTTCTGTTCCATGACAGTGCGGTGTAGGTATCAAAGCTGCTTCATCCGGCAACAGTTATGCTCTCATTATGAGTCACATGGATAGGATGCCCAGAGAAATCTCAGGCGTTTACCAGGTGGGAATCCATCCCACCACTAAGTACAGCACCCCAAGATAAGAGCACGTATCTGACCCTCATGCACACCCTCAAAATGCTTCCCACATAAGCAGATGTTTGTAGACAACGCTCTTTCATCCACACAATTCCATACATCGTAGCTTGCTACCCCATCTGGGAAGGCTTTAGGAGTCCTACATAGGAGTATGAAGCACAATACAAATACTACAATACAATACAAGTGTGTGGCCTATGAGGTTTAATCTAAATATCACCTCTGCCAAGCCAGCTCCAGCACAGAGCAGATTTCTGTAGTGCCGGCTCTGAGAAAGCCAGCAAATCTGACTTTATCTCTGTTCCTCCTGGGTGGAGTTCAGAAGACAGCAAATCCGCTGATTGGTGTTGGGTGCCTGCCAGAACTCGCCTCAGAGCTAAAAACATACTGAGCCCCTTTGTCAGGGAGGTTGAAAGCCCTTGGCCGGCAGGACTTGTGTGCTAGTGCACCTCAAAGCATGGAACATTGTGGCCTGCCTCTTTATCAGCTGGTACTAAACAGGGTGAAACTTCACAAAGCCACCTGGCTACCTGCCTGACTGCTTGCTAATGAGCAGTCTTGAGAAGCAAGCACAGGAAACTAGCCAAAAGGTCAGGTTGGCATGTCTGTTCTTCCAAGAAACCGATGATGCACCTTCCCAACCAACCCACAAAGACCCCATGCATCCCTGTGGTTCCGAACAACCTGTGTTGAAATGTGGGTTGTGAAGATCCGGGACCCTGAGGGCAATAGAAAACTGCAATTGTATTTGGACAGGTTGTGCGTCTGGCTCTTGACCAGTCCAACCCGTAGCTTCAACCATTGTCCTTGCACTGATATATGCCCTGGCGCCACAGTGTACTTTTGAAAACGATTATCTGGTGACCAGTTGTTAAAAAAAACTCTGTTTTCCATTCCGACCAAATGCCCATTTAAACCTAATGACATGCGTTAACGAGTCACCATAGTGTATTGGGAGGGTAATATGAGTGTGAATTAAGCATTTTATTTTTAAATTACTGTTTAGAAGTACCTGATCTGTATTATTATTGCCATTTTCCTTCTCTATTTATGGACATAGACGATTTGTCAACATGTACTACTGCACCTAGCTATAAAAGTTAATAAAGATGTTTATTTTTTTAACTCTATTTAAAACTTTTTTAACAGTTCAGAACCAAACTGGTCAATGTTCTGATGTTCAATGGCAGATGCCTTGGTCTAAAGAGACATTCAGACAAGAACAACGCCTTTGGTTACTGTGTTAAAGAACACATAGGAATATTAAGAGAGTCTCAGGTCATTGAGCAGGTATGGGAAAGCGAAACCCACAGAAATGCAGTGAGTCACATGGGTTATATTTTAGCCCACAGAAATGAATGCACAGAACAGGTTAAGAGGCATGACTTCTCAACTGCAAGCCCTAAGCATTTTTAGGTCAGACATAGTTTGTTCAGTCTCCTGCCCCAACATACTCCGGGTTCCCTGTCTTGTTTAGCGTTAGAGGAAGCGCCAAGTTTCCAATGGCGGTGCCTCACCTGGTTCCACTGTCAGACCAGTCACCACAGTACTGAAGGTCTATCCTGAAAACCCTGCCCTGCTTAGGATGGGTTGTTATGATATACATTTTTCCAGCTCGCGGTCCCCATTCGAGCTATGGCAGTCCCTGGCAAGACAAATTATCAAGAGCTCTTGCACTGCGAAAAAACTCCCTGTGCACCTGGGTCATATATATTCTTTCTCAGAAACACTCGCTTTAGGGATTCGTTTCTAAGAATCAAAAATAACGTAGAGCAGCGCGGAATGACATGGTGACCCTCTCAGCATTACATCCCTGGCATGGCAGAAGCGCCTTCATCAGATATGCTGTACTGGAGTGGCATATCGCTAAATTATGGTGGGCACCAAATCGTAAATGACACACTTTGAGTTTTCACTTCGGTGATCTGTATAATTTACATTATTTTACTAGTCTACAGGGGTGTAGCTTCCATTGGTGCAGCAGGTGCAGTAGCACCGCGGCCCAGGAACACCAAGAGGCCTGCTGAAGTCTGATTACTGTTGCATTTTATAATTCTGACACCAGCCGGGGTCCCATTTCCTACCTTGCACTATGATCTATGATACACTGGCTGTGCCTATGGTACTGTGCGTTTAAACATGTATTCCTTTTCATTTAAATGCCTATCACTGACACTTATTCAAGTGGAATGGGGGGGTGGGTGGTATGCATTTGTGTGCACGCAAACAATGAAAGAGGATAGGGCCTAACGGTCAGTGCTGCCGACTTTGGAGTTGGGGAACCAGGGAGGTCATTATGATGGCGGAAGGACCACCATCGCCGGGCCGGCGGTGGCGGACCTTCCGCCATCACATAGTGATTTACCCACCACCAAATTATGATGGTGGTGGGTACCGCAGCCGACGCAAAGTCTGCCTGTTTCATCACCGCCAAAGGCAACTGCACCGATTGCCTGGCGGACGGAGCAGGGCCACTAATATGGTGGCAGTGCCTAGCAGGCACCATCCACCAAATTAGGATGTGGGTTTAAAAAGGCCTTTCCATGGCGAAGGCTGGAAGGGATTGGGTTTGGGGGGGGGGGTCGGTGCACTGGGGGGTACCCATGGTACCCCACCCATGGTACCCCCCTGCATTTTCATGCACCAAGTGGCAGGCACCACGTGGTGCCTGCCGCGTAGTGCAGGGAAATGCAGTGCAAGCACTTTAAACATTCCAAGGGTGCTGCAGCCAGCAGAACCGCCCGCAATGTTAAAAGACCAGGATGTGCCCGCCAATATGGCGGGCACATCCTAATCGCAGTGGTGGGACCGCTGCCAGTGGCGTAACGAAAGTTTAAGGGGCCCTCCAGCCATGTACATGGAGGGGCCCCCGCTCCAGATTTAATCCGGAGCTCTCAGGCCTGAGTGCTGTGCTGAGGGGACCCCCCTGAAGCTGTCCCCCCCGCACCGCGGTGGATGCGGGGTCCTCTGTTACACCCCTGACCGCCACATGTCTGGCAGACAGTCCCATACACTGCTACGATGGCGAGCGGGTCAAGTCCACCCGCCATCGTAATCACCCCCCAGGTTCGAGTCTAGGCCTCAGTTCACAAAACATTCTGTGATTCTGGGCACATCACTTAATCTCCCTGTGCCTACCAAAAAATTAATGTGTCCTTGTAATGTAAGTGGTGCCCATGTAAAGCGTTCAAATACATTCGGTTCGAGTTCGAATTATTTAAAACGGCAACTAAATAAAGAGAGTGCATGTCTGCAAGGCGAGGAAGATGATCCAGCCAGGTCAAAACTAGAGCAAAATTAAACCCAGCAAGGCTTAGGGTCGGTAGTGGAGTCCTCAGCCAAGCGAGACATGAAGCTATGTATTTCTTTGCTATTTTGAGTCTTTTTGTTTCAATAGCAATCCAGTCATAACATTCTTGGAGCTCAGACTGACCTGGTGTGGAAATTACCGAAACCGCAGACGCTAAGCAAGTAGCACATCAAAACCTCGCGATGATAAGAGCGCCGGCGCTCGATCTATATTCGAGCTGGCTAGCATTCTTTTTTTTTTAATGTTGCTGCAGTTTTTATATAGGGCGAACTAGGCACAATGGCATGAGTGCTCTACATACGACCAGATTATATTTCACGAGGTCGGAAGCACGTTTTTTACTTTCTTTTAAATCACGAGGAGATTAAGTAATTTGTCCAGAATCACAAAATGGTAAACTGACTACGGGATTTGAATCCTCGGCCGGGGAGCTCCTGATAGAGTCCGGAGGGGCCCCCCTCCACGTACCTTGCAGGGGGGCCCCCTCAATTATCGTTACGCCACTGGTTCCCACAAGTCCATAGCTCTGATGGAGAATCGGGGCCTCAGCTCTGGCAGAGATATGGGTTGGGATGCGAAATGGGGAGACCAGCCCCTCTGGTCAACGGGGTCACTTGGCCAGTCTGCCTCGACTGGAACGGGGAAGCATTCTCCACACGCGCGCGCCTGAGGCGCTCCGGGGGAGTTATAACCACAAAGCCTGCCTGTCCAACACGGCTTCGCGCGCTGGCCAATTTTTCTGAAGAATATCTCGGTTCGGAACACAGCCTGTTCCCGAGGCAGCCCTAAATTATTCAAACACCCTCTACGCTCTTATGCTCTTTGTGAAGTGAATTTCTGAGCTGGCCTCCCTCCACAAATGAAAGGCACATGTGAGCTCCGTTCTCCAAGCGCCATGACAATTGAAGGAACAAATATGCCCGTTTGCTTGCGGCCAATTACTTGAATCACCAGCATGGCCCAGAAGGCCTTGAACATGTTTCTTTCTGCACTCTGCAGCATGGGGGCAGGGCCGGCCATCCTAACATCACTCTGCCCTGCCCTCCCTAACCATTCTTCTGAAAAATCCTGACTCACTGCCCTCCCAAAGCCACAAGCCAAGGCGGAAACAATTCATTTGTTCCAAAACTGACACCAGTCCTGTGACTAACACGGAGAATAGGGGAGGTCTTAATGTCTAAGAAAGTTCGGATAGAGATCATTTTTAAAGTATATCTGGCAGCATGGAGTTCCAAACACTGTGGGCTAGTGGTTCAGAAGGTTCTTCCCAGTGCCAGATTTACATGCATGCGTCAACAGGAAGGTCCTTTGAGGAGAGGGCAAGGTAGCCAGGCGTTTAACATTTCCTTTGTGTGTACAGCGACATTTATGAATGCTCCTGCAAGGTCCTGCTCTGAATGTCCTCTCCCTCTCTTCATATCAACCCCTCCAAGGCTGAATTCTTGTTCTTTCCTACCCCCACACCCTTGTTCTCCTTCTACATCTTTTCCTTTCTTGTCTGAATTCCTTCCTCTGTCCACCTCAGCATGTTTTGTGGAAACATTTGTACTTCTCCTTACACCTTTTATTCAGTGCTCCCTTCAACCATGAACAGCTCTACAACCTCTACACATTATGCCCTCCACTCACTTTCCATTCTAGTAGGACTTCACCATTATTCTTTCTTGCTGCGTTACTTCTATTCCCTCCTACTCTGACTGCCTACTTTCTTGCCCTATTCAATCCATTTTCAGTGGTTATGTATGACTTCTATGATCGCCCTCCCAATGCTTTCCTTTTTTTGCTCTCTTCACTGGCCGACCTTCCAGCTGCCCATCACGTTTTCTTTCCTTACTATCATCTTCAAGTGCATAGGTCTTTTTTCATGGTATTTTTCCTTTTCTTGTTTCTCTCTATGTTGCTATCTACTGTTTTCGTTCCTTTTCTCAGGTTCTGCGAACCACTCCTCACCTTCTAAGTGCTCAATCAATGTTCAGAGCATTATCCTTTTTTTGAAGATTTTATTTATCAGAATCATGACAAGCAATAAAAAGACAAGTATAGCACACAGTGTTATTGCATTGATTCTGCACATACACAGAACTATGCGCAGGAAACCAGGACCTCAGTGTGTAGTGGTGTACCAAAATACCCACCTCGGTACCCAGAACCCCCATCCGACTAGCTATAGTGTCTCATTCGTTCTCTGTGCTACAGCGAAGCTACCGATGATTAGACATCCTAGAACATGCTACTCTCAGGATACGTGGGAACAAGAACAGTCTTTCATTCAAATTCTCGTACTTGTCCACAACATGAGTCAAGGAATAGTTTAAAATGTTTATTTTAACTAACGTGCTCTATAATGCAGTACACAAGCCAATACTAGCAGCAATATGAATTAGATCAAACAAATCAGCATTGTTACAAGTCCATATAGAACAAAAGGGGAAATCATATTATAATGATGGTGGAAACAGGACTATAGCACCTTGCCACCCTCCCCGTGCTAGAAGCTATATTATTATAATTATATAGAAGACCTCAAGGCTTTGTCAGGGGGACCCCATACCTTCGAGTTCAGATGCAGGAATTTACATCACCGGGCGATCACAGCTCTTCTATCCTGGAAAGCGTTTCTCCAACTGTCTTAACATGCATACAAGGCAATATTAAAAGCACCAGATTTCCAGGTTTGCAGCTGTGTTCTATGTTATGGCTAGGGACGTGAGACTGACCAAAGCAAATCAACAGAGCTCATTGTTTTTCGACTTTGAACACACTGTACAGACGAGGAGCAGAGTGTTCAACTAAATATGTGAAATGCAGACAGTTCTCATGTAAAAGCGAGCAAGCAAAGTGTTTACGAGAATTGTGGCATGTAATAATGTGAGCAAAAGCGGTAAAATGGCGGCCAAGCATATACTAACTTATGCTAACTTAGCAATGTCCGCAGGTGTGTCTATATCTTCACTACAGTGTCATATACTGACACAGCAAAAGTATGGAGTTCGCATCATTAAAAATCACTCGTCTTCCCACCCTCCTGCCCCCCTGCGTCACAAACCATGGCATTTGAATAGGAATCATTAGAAAACAATGCAGAAGCACTGGCTGGAATGAGTGGAGTGCAGAGGCCCCTTGAATTCATCAATTTGCCCCAGATTTTCGCCTACTTTCCAGGACAGCCCTGACCCTCATATATCACCTTCTAAGCCAACATGCACCAGTTTATGTCCCACTTCAGACTCCTAGATGTGGTGCTTGTGCAACACCCCGTAAGCACGCAATATTGTTTGGCTATTGCAGACCAAAGGTCATCCAGGTCCACTCCATGCGGCTTAGGTCAGTTACTTCCCTAAAATTTAACAGGCAACATTTAGCGGAGGCCCCATACTGCTCTCGCATAGGTCATTCATGCAGGCAGGCAACCACTGACTCCCTTGAGTGTGTATGCCGTGGGCTGGCATAGATGGCACTAAGGTATCCCCTTAGTTGCATGACCTATCTATCCATATGAAACATTAATTCATGAGTAGGGAGATGAACCCAGGGATTAACAACAGTGAGTTGCACTGTCCAATATTGTTTTTTAATGTCGGGCAGGGCGTTCTCCCATCGTACCACTCCCTCGTCTGTTTGCCTAATTCTATTCGCAACGGAGCCCCATCCCATAGCAGCGGTCTGACTTCGCTCTCCATTGCTTAGAAGTAGGTCACAGGGACCTGATAGGGTGAATTATGTAGGGCATAGATGAATTGAGGTAAAGCCATCATTTTGAAAAGTGCAGCTCTGCCAAGCAGTGACAGTGGTAAGGACTTCCATTGTTGGACATCGCACTTTAATCGCGCACGCGTTAGCTGCAGGTTTTTAACATACAATAGGTCTGGATCAGCGGTGACATGGAGTCCGAGGTATCAGAACCCATCTGTAGCGATCTTTGCCTTGTATCTCCAGGGCAGTCATGGTGTCCACCAACTCAGGACCTGGATTAGGGATTTTGTCCAGTTAATGGTCTACCCCGAATAGCAACCAAACTGGGTGAGTATTTGCATTATCCTGTCAAGTGTAAGGACAGGATCTGTTACATAGAGCAGAATGTCTCCACATAGAGTGATATTCTGTCCTCCCAGTATTCAGTTCATCGCAGACCACGGACCAGAGGGTCTATCCTGATCTAAGAAGCCCATATGAGAGCACAGATGAGAGGCGAAAGCAGGCATCCTTGCCTGGTAACACATTGGAGATTGAATACCCGGGAAATTCCCCCATTGACAGTAACTTGCGTCAAAAGCTAGGTGTAGTGGAGCCATATCCGTGCTAGATAATGTGGGCCAAAGCCCATCCTGGCCAACACTTCAAAGAGATAAGGCCTTCGATCGTGTCAACGGCCATGAGGGCATCTAGCAAGAGAACTAAAGCCTCCTCTTGGAGCCTGACAGTATGGCCCAGCACACCATGGAGCTGTCGTAAATTGAGAGCGTTGCTGCGCCTCGGTATAAAACCAGATTGATCCGGATGAACGAGCTTGGAGATGATCTGGATTAGTAAGGAGGCCAATACATGAGCTAGGGTTTTAATTTCGGTGTTACGAAGCGAGATAGGCCCGCATGAAGCACAGCTTTCTGGTGGGTTGCCCTTCTTATGGATAACAGCAATGGAGGTCAACCTTTGGTCCCCAGGTCCTGACTCTCTTTGTACATCTGCAACAGATGTGGGGTGAATTTTGGGGCAGTGAGCTTATAAAGTTCAATTGGTACGTCGTTGGGGTCTACCGGTTATGTTATATCCAACCTATCCATACAAACTATGAAAAGGTTTTGTAATAGAGGTTTTATACATGATTGTAATGTATTTATTACCTAAAGTGTTTAACTGATCTATTTTTGTACCGTTGAGCTGCAAGATTGAGTATTTTCTCTAGCTCCACTATTGTTGTCACATGAGGTGTCAGGTGAGGTTTGCACTACCAATAAAAACTCAGCATGCAAGTAATGCGGCAAGTGACCAAGGGCCAGGAGACCCGAAACGCGTCATGAAGGAGCACTGCACTTTAACTTGAATTAAATAAAGTAATATTTGGCACTAGCTCAAGAAGTTGTCCGTACCTGTGTGTTTGTGCGTCAAGTGCACAAGGGAGCGTAATTGGATATATATATATTCGGACTACATTTAACAGCAAGGAGTGAAACATCATGACACAATAAGATTGTACTAATATTTAGATTCATGCAGTTGGACTTGTACAATATAACAGTGCAATAATGACAATGGTATTTAATCTTTTGATGCAATTTGGTAAAGTAATTGTTGGCATTTTTAGCTTTTTACAACTCCAACTTTGGTGTGTTTTAACAGATTTTAAATGCCTTTTCTACTGTTTTAAAACCATGCATTGTTTATACCATGAATTTTAATACCATGTCCGTTTTTTATATGCAAGCATTTTTTATTCACATATTTATACATTTATGTATTTATTACGATATTTATTTGAATGCATATTTGCACTTTGTGAACGTCTTGCTTAAACTGAGTAACTTTTCCATTCTTATGCATTGGTCACCTCAGCTGGTCACGCAACTTCCTGTACTGTCACTTTAAGTGTTAATCAGTTTCAAAGCAACGTGTCATATGATCAAGGCCCGAGTGGGGGTCGAAACGCGTTATGGCGGACATGCTAGGCATTTAATAAACACATACTGAATTGCACCAAGAACTTTGGGTCCGCTTTTCTTCTTTCCGTGAAGGATTGGGAGCAGCTGAACAGCTGTTGCTGAGGCGAATCCTACGATATATAAAATGAATTGTTTTAAAATACCCACTAAAACCCATATGTGTCCATTTCTATCCCTAAAACTAAACTTCCCCAACATTTTAAATAACCTATACCACCCCAATACCCATACCCACTTAAATCTTAAATTACCCTTGGCACCCCAAAACCACCCTTTACCCTAAAAATTACCCTGCGCACCCCAAAACCTAAATGCACCCTGAACCCTAAAAATACCCCCTGCACCCCTAAAAATACCCCAGCACTCCAAAACCTAAACGCACCCTGAACCCCCAAAAAACCCCAGCACCCCAAAACCTAAGCGCACCCTCAACCCTAAAAATACCCTCTACACCCCAAAACCCTATCCCACCCTGACCCCTAAAAATACCCCAGCACCTCAAAACCTAAACGCACCCTGAACCCCAAAAATACCCCAGAACCCTAAAAATACCCCCAAAACCCTATCCCACCCTGACCCCTAAAAATACCCCAGCACCCCTAAACCTAAACGCACCCTGAACACCAAAAATACCCCAGCACCCCAAAACCTAAACCCACCCTGAACCCTAAAAATACCCCCTGCACCCCAAAACCACCCTGACCCCTAAAAATACCCCAGCACCCCAAAACCCTAAACCCACCCTAAAAATTCCCCCTGCACCCCAAAACCCTAACCCACCCTGATCCCTTAAAATACCCCAGCACCACAAAACCCAAACATACACTTAACCCTTAAATTACCCCATAACCCCTAAAACATATACCCCTACACCCCAAACCAAAACCCTTTACTTACCTTATACTTACATATAAAACATATGCTTTTACCATTCATGCAACGAATTTCGTTGTAAAAGCATGCGTGGTAAAAGCATATCAAATGTAATGCCATGCGTTGTAATGGCATTTGCGTTGTCATGGTATGCGGGGTGAAAGAGTTGTTGTAATGGTTGTTTACCGTTTTGAAATGCCAGGTATTAAGTGTGATGTTGCAGCGCTCATGCCTGTTGCATAGACCATAGATGGCCCAGAGCGGGCAGTAATCAGTAATAGCCCTGGCTAAGTGACAGACCTCTCGGAACCGAGGGTGCTGATGTGCCAGGGTAAGGATATAATAGATCAGTGAAAGACTACTGTAGGCCCCTGAGTGGAATGTGTACTGCTGTGTAGTATGATTGAGGGCGTGTCATGTGTCTACAAGTCCCATAGCAGAAAGGAAGTCCCCAAGTAGATGTCGATGGAATAACATCTGTCTGGGGGGCCAGCCGTCTTTTACATCACAGAGTGCCATGCTTAAGTCACCTCCCATCAGCAGCTCCCTATCTGACAGACGGAGCAAGAGAGCACTTAAATCAGGGAGTGTGGTGTTGTGCAATCACGGCAGGAGATAAGTGGAAATTATATTGATGGTTGCACCCTCCCAAACCCATGAAAGGGCGGCATATCGTCCATGTGTATCAGACCAAGTGCATTGGATGGCGAGCGGTAGCGTAATTTACCAGCACCCTTACTCCTCTTGAAACAGTAGTGCAACCAGCGTGGGCAACCATTTTGTACCCTCACCTGTCCATTGCCAGACTGGAGTTCTCAAAAAGATGTGTCTCCTGAAAAAGAACAATGTCTGGGGAGTGCCATTTTATGTACTGCAGTGAATCCCTTGTTTAATTTTGTCCCCCAGGCCATTGGCATTCAAGGACATGAGTTGGATGTGTATATCATCTACCTTGGTGGCCATATGTGAGAGTGAGTCTCGGGTGCATCCCTCTTCCCCATGACGTTAGTGTAGTCTGGGGGTCGGGTAGGGAACCTATGTCGAGCGTCGTGAACCTGTGTCAGAGACAGTGTGATGTAAAGTGCTTACTGCAAACCAAACAGAACAAAAGAACAAACAAGGTGCCCAAACATACCACCCCACCCTGCCTCCCTGCATAGCGGACTTTGAACTGTCCGCCCCCCAACATTGCAAAGTGCCTGTCCCCCCAAATCAACATTCAACCTATAGGTGACAGTGGCAACCACCGAGAGGTCCCCCTCACCCCCAATTTCAAACGGTCATTTGTTGCCAAGGTCTCCCATCTTCCCTTAGAGGCAGCTCGCCCAGGACTACTATGTTCCTCAGTCTCAGATACATAGGGCAAGTTGTAGTTCACTGCAGAGGTTCGTAATGGACATAATGAATCACTTAGGCTCTGATCACACTCATGTCCTTCGAACCAGTCCCTGCAGGATTCCTATTCAGTAATTTCATGTTCTTGGCATTGTGGCGAAGTACACTGCTGGCGCGGATCGGCTGATCTGACCGGCGGTACGAGGCGTTTTTGTGCATCGTAGCTGGCAGGGCTTTGTCCCAACAACCGATCTCCAGTCATCCAGCGAGTCCCATGCCGCACCCGGGGACGCGAAGTGCCAGGTCTTTCTATTTGCTACTACTCGCAGTTGAGCAGGAAACATCATGAAGTATTTGATTTCTCGCTCCCTCAGGGCCCTCTTAACTTCAACGAAACTGCTGCGCAGCCGCTGGACTCTGAGCGTAATGTCCGGTAAGAAAGTGATGCTGGCATTGTCAAGTTTGACGAGTAGGACACTGCGTGCTGTTTGCAAGATTACATCCCGGTCTTGATAATTGAATATACTTGCAATAATTGGGCAAGGTAGTGCCCCCGGTTTCGGTGTTGGGGTGTCTGGAACTCAATGAGCTCGCTCGACAGAAAAATAGTTTGAAAGGCCCTTGGGTTGTAACTGTTTAAGTATGAGGTCTTCAACAAAAAGGTCCACTGGTGGGCCGTCCAACCTCTCTGGCACCCCAATTATTTGAACATTGTTCCTTCACCAGCAGCCCTCAAAGTCTTCAAGCTTCGCCCCTAGTATGTCCATGTTCATGCGCAGCTCCTGGACTTGCTTATTTAAGGTCACCATTTCGGCTTTGAGGGTGGCGAGTGAGTCTTCTGCTTCTTTAATACAGGCTCCCACATTGCGGAGATCCACCCTAACCATGTGGAGGCAGAAACAATATGGCCTTTTGGGAGCCACAAATGCCCTGTATGGCTGCCATATCTTTGAGGGTGAGTGTGTCGTCATCAGATGGCGCTTGGTCCATCAGGCTCTGCGGCCCTACCGTTGCTGCTGCCATAGCCTGGTGTTGGGCAGAGAATACTTGCCCAGCTTAGTTTGGAGTGCTCCATGTCCTCGTGTGCCTCCAGTCAATGCCACTAAATATAGGGGTTGCTGTGCCTCGCAGCAGAAATTAACAGGAGGGCAGAGGGGGTATTGCTTCTGTATTCGCCGCCGACAGCCAGGTGAGGCAAACTGGGTCAAGTGGCCTCCTGCAGCTGTCGGTGTTCCCTCTGCTGGGCTCCGTTAACTACTCAGTCACTACTAGTAGGCTGTTGTGGACCAGGAGCTGTGCAAGGCAAGGGGGAATGAGAGAACATGAGGCTCTCACTAGACTGCGACGGGTTACCCAAAAGCGGTTGCAGTCTAGGCTGCCGCATTCAGGAGGGAGGAGGGAGAGACCCACTCAGTTAATTATATTACAGTCTCTTGTATCCCCAAGGGAGCCTACGCTGTCCCATTGACACCCAGAAAGTCACGTCCGGGTGTAGGCAGTGAACCACAGAGCCAGTAAGCTTCTTGGAGGGGTTTCCTATCGGACCAATGGATCAAAGTGACAGAGGGGGCCACAAGTATGGGCAAGCTGTCCTACGGGCACCTTGGTGCAAGATGGGGTGCGCTGGCCTCACTCACCACTCCAGGCAGCCGCCGCAGCATACTCACATCTGCAGGTGTGGGCCAATCATTCCTGGGGTCGCTGCTAGTTCTGCGACGTCGCGACAAGCAGCGTGTCGTCAGCCTCAAAGATGGGGCACCTTGCAGTCATCAACTCATTGAAGGGCTTAAGGGGCAACCCGGTGCCATGATGAGGTTGTCGATATGATGTATGAGTGCCCTTCCGCCTCTCTGCAGCTCCCGGCCTTCTAGGTCAGAAGGCACGGCCGTGATGAATCTCCTCCAGATGAGCCGACAGGCATGCAGGATGCTGTAGGCAGGCCCGTGGGTCCCGACTCCCTCTGCTGTAGTTTGAGGCGGCCAACAATGCAAGACTCATCCAGTTCAGTTCTCTTCCTGCAGCCACTCTGAGCTGTCGTAACCCTAAAGTGCTCCGGATGCCAGATAGCAGCTGATACTGTAGCCGCAATCGAGGCCGTGGCTCACCTCTGTTCGCTAGGCCTCGCATTATGTTAGGGTGAAAATGCATCAGATGGCCAAAATGAAGAGAGCTCTTGTTTCCCCGCAGCCAGTAGCCCCCATATATCAGGCTTGCCTGGCACGGGGAATGGTAATTGTGGCAGATGTCAGGGGATATGGTTGGTGTATCGCAGGAGCCGCTCTAGCAAACAGCCATCTTGCTCAGCGGTTTGCCACACCCGTTCATTATCCTTTCTTGTTCCTAGGCACTGCCACTGGAATGCCCTACCTCCCCCTCCATGCACCCAGCCTCGAAATAACAAATGCACCAGGTCTTTTTAGTCTTGAGGCGAACCAGCACCCACACTGGGGCTACTAATTGAGTGAAAGATGGACCAGCTGTTGGAAGGCCATGGTTCACCTGTCACTGTGCAGCCAGCAACCGGTCTTACTTTCAAAGGGGAAGGGATTTTACTGCAAGCGGGTACAGGGAGTGATTGCATCTGACTCCAGTGGCATGCTGGGGGGAGCAGGAGGTTCCTGCAACCCACTTCTTCACTTCCTGCCCTTGCAAGGGGCACCCATGCAAGACGCACCCTCAGCAGGCACACTAACTGTGCAAAAAGTCCATCTGGCGGAAAGACAGTGTGCCTCCTGATGGCTTCTATGACTCTGCAGCTGCATCTGTATTACAATGCAGGTGGAAAGGCGTCCCTCATTTGCATGGGGACCCCTTACAATCGCGAGGGCACACTTTTAGAGCTGGTGCGAGCTGTATTACATAAAAGGCTGTGTAAGTATCTGAACAGTGCAGTGGGGCCTGGGGTTTGTACTTCTGATAATCCCTTCAGAAGGAATTCATGTTCTGCCCTTTAAAAAGCAGGATTTGGGGCATTTCCTAAAAGCCATAGTGGCATTGATAGCGCTGTTGTGTAAAGGAAGCCCATTCCAAGCCTTTTGAAATCACTTGGGAGAAGGCTCTAGATCAGCAAACAAGGAACCTGTAAGATACAGTCTTTATGATTTTGAGGAGTTTGGGTTGTATGAAAAGAAGGGTACAATATTGTGGGCAATCTAGGACAGCTTTGATTCTATTCTCGCGCAGATGGGAGGCCAATGGAGGGTACAGACTCAGGGAGAGGTGCTCTGTTCGCCTCAATCTCAGCAGGAGCAGAGTGGTCGCACTCGGCTCTGTTTTCAGTCTTGGAAGGAAATACGGTGGTATTCTAAAATAAGCTTCATTTGCATACTCTAAACATAATTATAGCAACCCTGTAAACCTTCATACATTGTTATGCTTTTAAGATAATCCAGATGCGAGAAGACAGTAAATGCCTGATTTCACAATTGCATTAATTTTGGGTTCAAATGTTAGTTTTCTTTACCAGATTCTTAGCTTAATTGGCCGCAGTAGAACAACAAGCACATTTGACAGCAACAGAAGGTTCCATGCGGACAAACATACTTGGAATTGTCTCTGCAAAATCCAACTTCTTCAAATAACTAATTTCCCCCCAAAAAACCTCCCACTCATTTGAACCCCCAAAAAGACCCTTCAGTGTCGAAATGCCGCTGGTTCCGCCAGCTCTGTATTCATTATTAACACTCGGAAGGGTTTTCGTGTTTATAGTACAATTGTGAACTAAAGACAGCACATATCTACAATTCATCTGCTACCATGGCAGTACTGGCAGGAGTTTAGAAGTACATTTTTTCTTTGGTATATGGCTGCCAAAAGTACATCTATTTGACGTATGCTACTTAAAGAGGTAAAATGTAAATGTTTCTTTTCAGCGGCGGCTCCTCCGCTATGGCCGAGGAGCGTTGCCCCACTGCTTTCTCGCAGTGCAAGAAGAAAAACATAAAATGCTAATAACTTTTAGTTATTATCATTTTATGTTTGCTTTGCAGATGAGCAGGGCTGCTCTGCCCACCGAGCAGGGGAGGAGTGGTGTGCCCACTCCTGAGTGCACAAAGACTGTTTGGTCGGCCCTCTGGGGCCACCCAAACCAGTCGTGCGCACCTTTCCCTTCTCCATGCAGGCTGCAAGAACATGCCCTCCCCTTTAGCCCCTGGCTGAGCACTGTGTCACGGCGCTCCTGACCAATTTGTGATTGGCTTAGGGGAGGGAGCCCGGCTGCCTGCTTACTGTTCCTGTCAGAGGCAGGAGAAGAGAAGAGCAAGAGCCGAGAAAAGACAGCACCCGGCCTCGGGGTAAGTTTAAAATGTTTTTTTTTTTTTTTTTTAATTATGACAAGACCCGCACGACCTCACCCCGTGCCCCCTGCGCCCCTCCCCCATGTGGCCGCCCCCCACGCGACCACCCCGTGCTCACCCCCCTCCCCCACTCGTGAGCCATGCCGGCCGCAACTGTTTTTTTCCCACAACTCCTATGTCGACATCACATTTGCATTCGCAGATGAGCTCTGGCTCTGTAATGACTGTTCTCGATGTTATTTAAGACACAATATTTGCAAAGTATCACCAGTATCGTGAGCCAGTGCTTTCATTGATGGCAGATGCCAGCTTTGCCAGACTATCTTGTAAGGTTGCCTACACTGATGAACCACTTAGCCAGGGAAGCCTTCAGGGTTATACCAAACTAGACTATTAGGTCACCGAAGATCTCCCCTCGGGCTCATTTATCATAAATCTCACAGATACTTCACACTCTCATATCTCTCACAAACCAGTCTCACTCATTTTTATTTTTAACAAACTTTATTAAGTACCACAGAGTGATTGCAAGTTGTCATATCTAGTACATTGTGGCATTTTTCTATTTTCTCACCGTTCACAAATGTTAACAATATGCATTCAGAGTTCTGCTTACATAAGCATGAGTAAAAATAAAGCATTCTATGTATCAATGACGACATGAATACGTACAAAGTGATAAAATAACATTTGCTTCGATATGCACTATATTTCCAAACAACCCCATCAACAAACAATAAACCCCCCCACCCTCCACCCCCCTCCTGGCCTGTCGGTTTCTTGTGTCATTCAACTTTGTGTGATTATATATACATCACTAAGTATGACCTACTGCTGACGTGCGGACGATGAAGGGATTTGGACATTTAACAGTTATAGAAATCTAGAAGCGCATATTACTGGTTACGCTGCGGGGTAGAATTAGTTGGCTGTAGGATAAGATCTAGTGTTTTGAAACCTTCCAGCATGAGACTCCATTCCATGGAGATGGGATGCTTTCGTTGTCCGCGCGCCTCTTCGCGTCTAATTGCCGCACTTTCGGCACCGCTCCAGCGTACCACCTCTTCCTGCCAAGTAGGTAAAGTAGGACCTCTAGGGGATTTCCACCTCATGGTGATAGCTCGTATGGCCAATATGAGGGCAAGATCAAGGAAGCGCAGCTGAACTTTCAGAGTGCTTGTGCGTTTGCGGAGACCCAATAGACACTCCATTAGATTATCCTCAATCTGCAATTGTGTGATCTCCCCAAATGTGGATCGGACCCCCCCCAATAATCACGTAGTTGAGGGCAAGCCCACAGCATGTGAATAAAGCCCGCCTCCTCGGACCTGCACCGTGGGCAGTAGTGCTGGGCGTCTGGGAACATGTGATGTAGTCTTTTCGGGGTTACATAGGATCTGTGTAGTACCATACATTGTATGAATTTAAGTTTGGCATTGTGGGATACTCACTTGGGGTGCTCTAGGATACTTGCCCATGCTTTATCAGTCAACGCAGCATCAGTTGCCTCCGTCCACTTAGTTCTAAGATTAGCGAGAGGGATGGAGGCCTGTGCCCAAATAGCAACATATAGCCATTTAATTAGATGGCTGCCTTCTCCCATGTAATATAGTGATCGGACCAGTTCGTGTTGTGGGGGCTCTTGTCGCTGAGGTGCCCATGTCATCTGAACATAATGAGATACTGCTGCATGAGTTAAGTAAAATTGATCCGGCACGCCAGTGGTCTGTACAAATGTGTCATGATCAAGGAGGGCTCCATCGCCAAACAGTGACACGACCTCGTCCACGTCAGCTTCCGAGCAAGCATGTAGCCGAGCCTTCGTGAGTCTGCCACTAGTGGTTGGCAGTCCCAATAATGGGATATTACCAGCATACGGGATCCCACCTGCGGTATAAAGCAGAGCCTTTTTTCAGCAGTGAAGTGCTGTCTTAAGTAGCGGTGGTGCAGTGAAGGGGATTTTTACTTTCGGCAACGGTAGAGAATGTAGAGATCCTCGCTCTAGATCTTGGATCATGTAACCTATTTCCTGCAAGTTCCTGCCTGCCGTCCAATAAGACAACCATTGAAGCTGACATACATAGTAGTAAGCCCTAAAGTCGGGTACCCCTAGTCCGCCCTTGTGAGATTCCAACTGCAGTTTCTTGAGGCTCTCCCTGCGGTGGCCAGTTCCCCAAATCAGCTCTAGTAGTAGTGTATCAAGTGTGTGAAAGGTGGACTGAGGAACGACTAGAGGTAAATTTGCAAAAAAATATAGGAGACCGGGGAGTACCACCATTTTAGAGCTGGCAACCCGCCCCATCACTGATAATGGCAGAGATGTCCAAAAGGATACACTTGAGTGTATTGCAGTAATTGCTCATTAGCAGAAGTTGGTCTGCTTGTGCTCTATATATCTGGATTCCTAGATACTTAAATGTATGGTGAGCGACTGGCAGGTTATATTTACCAAATTTGAGTATATTTGGATGGGGTCCATCAAGGAAATAGAAGGCGGTCGATTTCCCTTCATTAATAGTGAGACCAGAGATACATTCAAATTTAGAAAAAATGGTGGGGAGGGGCTCAGATCGGCAGAGAGGTCTCGCAGGTAGATGATTATGTCATCTGCGTAGATTGATATTAGGTGTGACGTACCGCCTATAGGTAACCCCAGGTGATCGGCAGCCTGCCTCAACGCTATTGTTAGTGGCTCTATGGTAAGAACAAATAACAGAGGGGAAAGGGGACATCCCTGTCGTGTGCCTCTGTGTACAGTGTATTCCCGTGAAATATGACTGCCCGTGCGGGCTCTTGCAGTGGGGCCAGTATACAATAAACGCACCCAGTTTAGATATTCAGGAGGAAGACCGAAGAGGCGTAGGGCCGCAAACATGTATCTCCATATAATGGAGTCGAAAGCTTGGCGTGGGTCTAACGCTATACAGCCAGCGTTGTGGTAAACCACTGGGGTAGCCAACATAATATGATGTAGGCGTCTGATATTTAGGGACGTGCTGCATGCGGGGAGGAAGCCACAATGGTCTTTATGTATTAGGGTATTTAAGTGGGGCAAGAGTCGGTTAGCTAGGACCTTACTTAGACTCTTGTATTCTGTTGCCAGTAGAGACAAGGGTCGGTAACTAGATAAATCAGTGCCATATCATCCCGGATTGGGGAGTGAAATGACTAATGCCTGCATGGTGGAATGTGGTAGATGGCCGGAGTCTAAGGCTGTCTTGTATAGGTCCTCTAATTTAGGAACAAGGGCGTCTGAGTAGGAGTCAAAGAATTCTACAGGCAGGCCGTCATGGCCTGGTGCCTTATTACGCGATAGACCTTTGATGGCAGCCCGTATTTCGAGTCTAGTGATGGGGCCTGAAACCGCCTCCTGATCATTCACAGTGAGGCGTGGGTATGTTAAGCCGTCTAGAAAGTTATCCGCTAAAGTGTCATTAATAGGTGCGGATTCGTTGTAAAGGTCACTGTAGTAGTTACAAAATGCATTGTTTATCTGATGTTGAGTGTGAATCGCACCTTTGTTTGATAAATTTATCCAGGTGAAAATGGGGGGAATTGGGCTGTCTCTCAATATCCGGCAAACAATGATCCAGCCTTATCGGCCTCGGCGTGCTTCAGTTGTGTGAATGCCCTGTAGTCGATGACCCGGAGAGTCCCAAGGAACTCAGCATGCTGTATGCTTGTGTCTCGCAGGGGAACCTGTTTGCCTGGGTCATTCGCCACTGCTTGGTCTTAGACTTTCTATTCTATTAGGATTTTTATCTACCTCTTGCCTAGCACCTACCGTGGACCCAACTGCAGCGACCCGCACAACTACCTTGAGTGCATCCTATTCTATTAAATTAGAAGAAGCTGTATTCCAATTCTCTGAAAAGTAATTTGTAATGGTTGTGGACAGCATGGTACGAAAGGGGGCTCCTTCCAACAGTTGGGGCCAAAGTTTCCAAGTGGGGACCGGGGTTGGCACCCTGCCCCATGTAATTGTGATCTCTAAAGGGTTGTGATCAGAGAAGGTCTTGGCTAGGTACGTGGAATGGTGAATCTGGGTAGCAATATTAAGGGAGCATAAAAATCTATCAATCCTAGTGTGAAGTTGGTGCACTGGTGACTAAAATGAATATTCCCTATGTGTAGGGTGTAGCATTCGCCAAACATCACTCAAACCCAAGCCAGATGTCCAGGTTCTCAGGGACTCAGCTTGTTTGTGGGTGCCTGCGCCATGTAGCAGGGGGTGTGACCTATCTAATTCTACGTCCATGACAGTCTTACAATCCCCACCCAATATCCAGGGATATGTGTCCCACCCAGTCAGAGCAGTGCCTAATTTATTAAAAAGCTTATCCTGGTCAAAATTCGGGGCGTATATGTTACCCAAAACCACAGGCAGCTCATCGAGGGTTCCCTTCAGCAATATGTATCTACCCTTTTCGTCAATGCGCCGGTCTCTTTCTGTAAATGGGACACCGTGACGGATCTATATCGACGCCCATCGTGCAAAAGCTGAATAATTAGTAGAGAAAATTTGGCCCCTCCATTTCTTACGAACTTTCAAAGCCTCCGAATCAGTAAGGTGTGATTCCTGAAAAAACACTATTTGCGCTTTACGCATAAGGAGGTGGGCATGGATTCGAAGTCTTTTATGCACGGCGCCAAGTCCCCGTACGTTCCAGGTCAGCAAGATGTATAAGCCTAGAGTTGTAGAGTAGCAAGGCATGATATATTAATGTAAGCGGTGCTCCCCCTAACTCGGAGCCAGTGAACTATCATAGGCCAGGAGTACCCCTCCCCTTTCAAACTAGTAATACTCGGCTCAGCTACGGAACTATGCTGGGCCAAACAGATAATACAAACATACAAGTAGCATAAAACACTGCGTTCGCTTTGTGGGGGGTCGTGCCAACATCCATCATGCTGCTTGTGCAATTACAAAGGTTCTAGAAGCTCAACGGGACACGGGGGGAGGAAATAAGAGTATCTACATCTAGCATAGCTAATCGCCTTTAAGGCGGGCATGCTGAATAGGAATATAATAATGACAAGTCGATTGACCCTGAAAAGGAAAACAATGTCAGACTGTGTGGGCAACAGGTACATGTATAATACCCAATGCAGGTAAATAGAGAACTAAGTACTTAAACAAATAGTTTAGCTAGCATACTATGACATGTACAATTTGACGAGTGGTATATAGGAAAAAGAAAAGGATACATGTAGACCTGTTGGCCTCACAATAGGGTTGCTATACCCCCATTACAGTGGGGGTCAAGGTTTTCGAGCAAGCCATGGCAGTCACCCCACCAGATCATCAGCAGTCTGAGGTGTCATCGAGGGCAACAAGGTGATGTTGTGGTCGTAATCAGACTGAATGGTGCTGTCCTCTGACGAGTCGGTCGCAATCTTAAGGTTATCATCTCGAAAGGAGTTAGCTATTGCCAGCGCCTCAGTCTTGCTATTCATCATCTTTTCCTGGGTGGGACCAGAGGCAGCAGATCTGTGCATACCCTTGGTGGTATGGCGAGGACCGCGGGCTTGAGTTCTCGCAGGGCTGCGGCGCACAAAGCCGGACAACAAACACAAGCTTGATTCTATGTTCATAACTTCCAGCCAGTCCTCCGCATCATTAGGGCTGTCGAAAAAGTAAATTTTCTGATCATGAATCAATTTTAATCGAGCCGGGAACAGTAACGCATATTTGAGCTGAACAGAATGTTGGAATTGCACCATCACCGTATAGTCCGGATAGAGCGAGATCCGATGATTCTCAAAGTGGATCTGCTTTTGTTCTCTCGCTTTTTGCAACAGCACATTGCGGTCCCTGTAGTTCAGTATCTTAACAATTAAGGGTCGCGGAGGTGTTCCGGCTTTCGGTGCTCCTGTAGGAATCCGATGGGCCCTTTCCACGCAGAAGTATGGCGACAGACCTTCCTGGGCTACATGTTCTCGAAACCAGGTTTCCATAGAGTCGGCAGCTTTAGAACCTTCGCAGCGCTCTGGGAGTCCTATGAAGCGGATATTATTCAGCGCTTCCTGCCCTCGGCATCTTCAATCCTGTCCTGCAGCCCATTGACCACTGTTGTAATTGATGTATATGTTTTGTTGTGTTCCGCTATTTAAGGTTCCACGCTGTTCAGGGTTTTCTCTTGTGCATGGACTGTGTCAACGAGTTTCTCGTGATCCGCCCGCAGGAGTATGAAGCCATTAGTAAGGGTCCCAATCTGCTGCTCTATTACTTTGCGGGAATGTCTGACTTATTGTAGAATCAGGTCGAGTTTATCAGAGGGGATCTCGGGGGACCTGGACGAAGAGGAGCACAGCGGCGAGGGTATGGTGGCAATTTCGAGTTCCCCTGATGAGCCCGCGGAAACAGAGTTATTATCTTGAGTTTTCCCCTTAAGTCTCCCCATTGTGCCTATGATCTCTTGCTGGGTGCGCAATATGTGAGCAGTGCGTTGAACAGAGGGGTGCTACACAGAACGCTACGGGCATGACAATGTGGACTTACAGAGTCACGGCTGTGGTAGGTATGTAGTCCTTCCACGCAGGGAGACGAGGTCACAGGCAATCCTGCCTGAGTAGTCAGAATTCCGATGGGGATGGAGTCAGCCCAGCTCAGTATATTGTTGAGGGTAACTGGCAGACAAGCCCTTGCGATCCGCTGAGCAGGTCGCTCCAGGCTAGGTAAGGGACCAGTTAGTTGAGAAGCGAGTCTGCCATGCACTCTGCACCGCACAATTCAGCCACGCAGGGGGAGGACGCCCAATAGGTCCAGCACGCAGCGAGAATCGCCCGCACTCACCGGAGGACTGGGGTCTGCATCTGCATATGCCGCTCGAAGTCTCCTGCGATCTTCAGTCACAGCCTCCTTTCACTGCGCAGTAGTTCCGATGTCAACAAAAAACCCCGGAGGCTGGGTGGGATCGGCCGCAGGGCTCGGCTATAGCCACAGGGAGTCCGCACCGCCGGAGGCAGGCAGGAACCAAGTTGTATCAGCGCTGGCGATCCCGGGGGCAGGCAGGCCACAGCTAACGTACCTCTCACCGTGCGCGGGTCTCCAGCAGCGACGCCGCTCCGATCTGGGGAGTCAGGAGGCCTACGTCATAGAAATATCACTGCAGTAGTGCTGCGGCCAGCTCCATTCCACCCCCACCAGGCCAGGCGAAGGGCAGGTTTATCGAGAGGCAAAGGTGAGAGGCCATACACTCTGCAGCACACAGTGGGATTGGGGAAGGGCACCCTTAAGGCTCAGCATTTGACGCAGAGAGCTCGTGATCACCAGAGGCCCGCAGCCCTTGTCCCCGCAGGCCGCCCCCTGCATCATTCGATCACAATCGCTCTCCACCGCTTCGTATCTCCTGCTCCAATATACCCCAGAAGCCAACCGGAGACCGCTGCCAGGCTCGGCTTGGGTCACAGGGGGCCAGAGCCGCCAGGAACGGCAGGAGACGCAGTGTAGCAGTGTCAAAGACGTCCGGGCGGGTAGGCCACAGTGTCCACAGCTCCCGGTAGGCGTGGCTCACCAGCAGAGTCGCCGCTCTGGTCGAGGCAAAATTAGCAGGCTTGCATCCCAGGCACTTAGCGGCAGCAGGACTGCAATGAGATTGTCGATAGCCATTCTATGCCCGGCGGTATATCAGGATTATTCCCACTGGGGTCCGGAGCCTCACCAAACCATGTCCGCCATCTTAGGCGGCTAGCCTCCCCCCCCTAACCAGTCTCTCTCATCACTTTATATTAACCCCCGGTTACACTAAGGTTCGATACCACTCCTATATATTATTGAAAATTCTTCAATAGTTTATTGATAAAATAAAATCATCATATCTGATCTTGAAACAGTTATTCAATTTCATATAGGTCACAAAATGAAACCCCGACAACAATTAAAAAATATATAAAAACAGTTAAAAAAAACATATAATAATGTTCCCACTCAAGGTGACCGTAAAAAAACACTTTTCCTCTTTTTTCCCATTTTACAATAAAAAAAAATCCATTAAATAAATACATAAGCACAAACAGGGAGAGTACAACAGGCAAGCACATATGTCTTTACAAACACTAATCTGTTTAGATCATTGCTCAATACACAGGGTAATTCCAGATGGTCAATATCTACTGTGTTTCAGTGCCCATCAGATTTAGTTCAACCTATGCATTGATGCGTTTCGTGGGTGCCCAATATTTAAAGCCGCCTTCTTCAGGACAAGTAGATTTCTCCCACAAACTTTTATAAAAATCTTTATCCTTTTGACAGTCTTCCAGTGTATTTTAGTGGGATACACACAGTTGTATTCACATATTATCCCAATAAATGTGGACCAAAAGAAATTACTATCAACGTTCTGTAATGGATCAAATAAAATAAATCCTTACAATGTGGGGTAGTTCAATCACCCAACGTTCCTTCTTCCCACTAGGTTCCGTCCTGTTTTTTTCATCAATAGGGGACAAGGCTCTTTCTATATGAAAAAGCTTTTCAACTGTAGGGACGCGTTTATAACCCAAGTCACAATTGTTATATGCAATCGTGTCAAGGGCTATAAAAGCGTCCCTACATACAGAAACTAGCACAAGGAGGCGCTAAGCTGGAAAAAAAGAAAGAAAGAACAGCGCCTAGGGTAGCAGCTGACAATGTACCCTAGGTCCAGAAGTTTTCCCTCTTCCTTGCGTTTGCTAGGAAGGAAGGGCACCATTTAAAGTGCAAAGAAAAGACCCCAAGCTAGAGTGGAGACTGCACTCAACAAAACAAGGGGGGGAAGGTTCGTGTCTTGGCAAGGATGCTGAACAGCCTGTGATTCTGGACAAATCACTTAATCTCCCTGTGCCTAACAAAATGAATGTGTCAGTAGGTAACACAATTGGTGCTCATGTAAAGCGCTCTGATACCTTCGGGCTGAGTATGCGCTATATAAAACTAAAAGAAATATTTTAAAGTGCGCCCCAATAACAAGGAGTATAACCAGCCATTGACTGTTCAGGAAGCAATCATAAATACCTGCAGGAATACAGGAGCAAAGAACCCAGTGGCACTCACAGGAAAGTGTTGGAAAGAAAAAAGTCAATAGTACCGTTCTGAAATGGCTCACATGTAAAGGAAAAACAAGGTGACCATTCCCCGTAAAAGCTTAGTACAGGGGAAAATGAGGAGCAGACGATATAGCAAGCAAGGCTCTAAGATTTCTCTCCACCCCAACTATCCAGAAAAAGGTGTGAAGCGGATTCAGAGTGTATGCCAAACAGATGGTATCTACCAATGCGGATTGAACGACCTCCGAAACGCCTGAGGTGCATAGCCAGGCACGGCAGCAAAGAGCTACCGAAAGAGCCATGGTTCGCCCAACAGAATCTGTGGTATCCCATGCCACAGAGAATCAGCAATTTAGCCACCTGATGAACATCTTGGAGTAGCTAAGTAAGAGTGCTCCGGGTGTCATCTGGGATGGAGGGGAGAAGGTGCGAAACCGAATACCACAACATGTGAGAAAAATGGCCCAGAACGCAAGCGGTATTAAGGGACCACAAAGCGGAAGTGGTGGTAGAAAAGATAAATCAACCAAGAGCATCTAGTTTCTTAGACTCCCTGTCTGGAGGGAAGTCAGGCAGGGCGCTGGTGTCGGGGAGGCTGTAGCAGCCTGAACCACAAAGCTGCGTAAAGTAGGCTGTCCGGAGAGGCAGATTGGGTCTCCAGGGGTAGGCCGGTGCCTATGAGCTATAGACAGGTCCGCAGTGGCCTTTGAAATGGGTTTAGCCGAAGAGCCCAACAGAATATCAAGGGGAGAACAAGCTCAGCCCCATCTGGCTCTGATGAAGCACACCAATTAGGGGATCAATGGCCACCTCCACAGAAGGAAGCTGCAGCTCCAGAACCACAGCAATCCTCATCAGAAGCTCAGGAAAAGCAGAGCTAGCCTCAGTAGTGAGGCTAGGATGAGAAAACAAGCCAGAAGAAGGGGAATAGTCAAGGCCACTACCCTCACCAAGGTTAAACACTCAATGAAACTCCAGAGGAGATTGAGTAGTGTCACTCACGTCATCACTGACTTCACCAAAATACTTGTCCCTGAGAGGAAAATAACAGGGGGCTCACCCAAAGATGGAAGAAGGTAGCCCGAAAAGAACAGTTCTGCTGACGGTGCCCCGACATCGACCGGAGTCAAAGAGGCAACACTGCAGTGTCGGGGAGGAGAGACATAGTAGTGGCGATCGGCGCCTCCGACATCGGAGCAGGCAGATACAGCTCTGGCATCCCAGGTGGGAACCCTGGAGGGCCGTGCACTGGAGCCGATATGGATTCGATCACAGATCCAGAGGGCATTACTGACACCGAGGGAGATCCCGCCAGCATTGGGGCCAAGATGTGCACCAGAGGGAAGAGAACCAAATATAGCATGAAGGGAGAGATAGTATTCCCTCAACTGATCCAGAGTCGCATCGGCGCTGGGGAGTACCGGAAGGTGCAGGGCAGACTCATGCTCCGACTCCACCACCAGAGGAATTGGAGGTGTGTCAGAGATACTGCACATACGCGGTAAAGCCGGGAAAGACCACGACTCCGACCACTGACAGCGTGACTTACCAGTTGACAGTGAAGACAAAGGACATCGGGAGCTGGCCCTCCAGCGGTCTTCTTAGGGAGAAGAAGACCGCGGCCAGCGAGGGTCCTGCGACCACTGCACTGCTAAAAGTGTCATACGGCGCTCCTGCAGCACTGACAACCAAAGCTGAAGACATGAGCTGCACCCTTCGGAGTCACAGTGCACGCCCAGACACCACATGCAAATAGAATGAGGATGCAGGGTCGACATCGTAGTCCCCAGGACCCCAAAAACATCCAGAAAAAGGCACACTGTGTTGTCGACAAACATTGAGATAGGCCAAAATGGCCAGAGGTACAGCTCTCCGGATCCACGTGGAACCGTGGAAAGGAAGAAACTGATGTCAGTGTGTCAGGTGGGGGCTTATATGGACTCTGTCGATGTCACTTCCTACGGATAATGCTGTTACGGGGTTGCTCGACGTCCCCTACTGATATGCAGCGGTACTGCTTTGGAAAATGTCCGGTTCCAGTCTGTCGCCTGGGGGATAATTCAACGGTAAGAAATCTGTGGCTAGATATCTCGATCAGATATCTGTATGTTATGCTCTATTTGAGAACAAAGCTTGATCGCACCTGATAAATTCTGTACACATCAGTGTCACTTTTTATTGGCTGCAGTAATTGTCGCACCATCCCATTTTTTACGAGGGTCATAACCTTACTAGAGACAAATAGAATAAATGGGCGCTTAAAAGTGTTAAAATTGTGGAAAGAACTGTAAATGTACCCAAGCTCAGCCACAGAGCAACTAAATGCTTTGGACTACTGGGTTGCTTCTAAGCGGCATCCACGTTTTGCCATGTTACCTGTCCAGGGTTATTTCTGTACAGTGTACGTTGTTCAAAATTCTGTACTGAAACTAATACCGCAGCTTTTCCTTACGCTGAAACCTTAGTCCCTTTTGCTTAAAGGTCTTGCCATTGAGTCTCTGCTCTCTTGTTTTTTTCTGCTTTCAATGACTTTCCTTGCTCTAAGGCGAGTCATATTTTCTACAGTGTCTCTGCCCTGTTCTTCTAGTCTACTATCATGCTGGCTGTACCTACTATTATCCTACTATGTGCTCAGCGTTCCGTTCAGGTATTTGTACATGCATGTGCATTTTATAGCACAAACCCACCTATAAAGTAATTCAGTATTGTACAGTAGTGAGCAGAGGGATATAGGGTAGAAATGGCTGGGCAGGAATACTTTGGACACTGGAGACTCATTGCAGATGGGGCTAAAGAGAGGCAATGATTGAAAGGAGGGATGAACAAGCGATGGTGCCTTACAGCATAGATAATGAAGGGGTGGTAGGATGGGGAATATGAGAGGTCGGCAGAGGATTAGACCCAAGGAAGGAGGACAGAAAAGAACACATGCCATCAGAGCAGGACAAGCAGATATGGAGGGAAGTGGAAGGTGAATATGTGACAACCTAATATAGCAGAGGACGATGGCAGGATTCAAGGGCAGCCTGGCAAGTAGAAGTGATGGGATCTGGTGGCTGGGTTTGCAGCTAGGAGAGGTCAGAGCAGAGGTGGGACAAATTAGCAAGTGAGGACGAGTACACTGTGATGACAAAGGAGGTACAAGTTGGCAGTATGAGAGAAGGTCTAGGGCAGTGGGATGGGGCATTAGGGTTTCATGTGAGACTTTGCCTGAAGGAATCTGGTATCCACTACATTACACAGTAACAAGGTGCTGCTTCGAGAGTAGGGTCTAGAGCTCCTTTCTGAAGTGGGGGAGTGGGTAGAGCTTGTTGGATTTCAGTTGGGATGGAGTTGCACACTCTATGAGCATAACTGGAGTCTAATACATTGTGTTGCTGCTTCTCTTTTGTATTCCTTCAGAAATCCTGATCTGACTCAGCATAGATAATGGGATGCTATCTTCAGCAGCCTTGTAGCTGATGAAGCAGCTATTGAAGATGATGCAGTTGGGTGGATACAGCTAGTCAAGTCTCTGCCGATTTGTAGATGTCCTATGAAACTTCCAAAGATATTTTATGAGGCGTGCCACCACAGGAAGGGCATTCTTCAGGAGTGTCATGTGGGTCTCTGTGATGACAGCCAAGAGAGCACTGCCTCTGTCGAGATGAGACAGTTACAGGGCTTGCATGCCTGTTCCAAAGTCATCATCGAGACGGGATGGCTACACTCTGACGAGGAGAGGCAGTTTATGCCAGGCAGTCTTGGTCTTGTGCATAATGTGTATCTTTATTCTGAAAATGATGTTGATGCGGAAGCCCAGGGACTTGGGCTGTTGAAGAATCATAGTTTCAAACCATCAATAATCCTCTTGCTAAATAATTGCTAAGCAATTGCTATTGCTACTTGCTTAGTGACACTGTCAAAAAGACTCCATCTATCAGGTTCAACTGGAAAAATAACTTGGATACCCACGCTTCAATGGCAGTGAGTCAGTACTTCAGGAAGTGGTTGTCAACATCCTTGTTGGACAACAGGACCTACAAAGGCTTTATGTGTAAGTTGAAAAATCATCTACGAGAGAATGGAGTCTTGGGGCACCGCATATCACTGGGATAGTCTCCGACCCACATGAGCTCATCTTGACCAACTGACAGCTCTTCGTTAGGTAGGATTCACTATTGAATGATGTAATTGAACCCCATTTAGAGAGCTGGTATGGTAACCAGGACTTAATGCTCAATGATGTCAAAGACTGCAGAGAGGAGTAAAGACTCCTTCCATTTGGAATGATGCAAACATTTTAAACACCATTAAGACACACACAGATCCATTGCTGGGGTGCAGCTGTTGCTTTAATTTCCAGAAGAAGTCAGATATGAAAATTGTTTAGGCAGTTTTGGGAAATACCCAAAAATTATCTCCATTTCACACAAGATTTAAATACTTAAAATACAGCAGTTATAATGGACTAAATGTATGTGAATTACTGATTATGTATTTATCTGTGGCTCCCCATGGAGCGTGGCTTGGCTGACGAAGATGGCAGATGCATGAGGCCCTCACTCTGCTCTGGCCTTTCTGAAACCCATAGCACACATGGCGATGTGCAGTAAAGGCAGCTGGTTGACCTCGGCATAACCCTCGATTAGAGGACCCCGAGCGAAGTGAACAGGCTGTGAGGGGCCGAACCCACAAACTGACTTGGCGGCTTTGGGGGAACTTTAACTGTGTGGCTGATACGGACTTAGACCGCCCTACGTGCCTTTGCCAGGGCCTCTACCCACAGGCTGGCAAGGGGACTCCGGGACTTGGTGGGGAGCTGGAGGATGTCGGGAGGGCACAACATGGTTTAGCAAGGGAATACTCATATTACTCCAGCCTGTATGCGTTGCATGTCCGCCTGGATACATTTCTTTGCTCAGGGCTACTGTCACAATTTGTACAGCACACTGAATATCTCGGTCACATTCTCCCTGATCATAGCTCACTGTTGATGCGCATCCACCTGGGGGAAGAACGTCTGGCAGTACCCATGTGGTGCCAGTGCCCCAGTGCTTTGGAGGACCCTACTTACTGGGAGGGCTTCCGGGAGGCCATTTTGAGTTATTTTGAGCATATCCAGGGTACGCTGTTGAATTTCCTCATGGAATGGGAGGCCTTATAGGTGGTGGCACTGGGCTACTGCTTGGGAGCATCAGTGGGGATCAGGAGAGCCCTAGAGTGGGATCTGATTAGGCTGGATGGGAATATCCATCACCTGGACAACCAACTGGGCCTTGATGATGAGGCGGGGGCACAAATGGCGGAGGCCAGACAGCAATATAGTGTTCTCTTGAGAAAGCTCTGGTGTCATAGCTATCGGAAATATATTTCCCTAGTACACAAGAACAAAGGTATGGCAGGGTGGCTGTTGGTGTGGCTGGCAAGGCCAGAGTGTAAGGGGTCCTCTCAGCTGCAAGTAATGGGTGGGGGCTGTATTCCCAGGTGGATATTAATACCGCCTTCAGAGACTATTATATGACCCTTTATGACAAGCAGGCTAAGGGTCCCTCAGAGGTTACGGAGACCTTTTTGAACCCCTTATGTTTACCTAGTGTTGACGTAGAGACTGCAGAGGCACTAGGGGGCCCCATCACATTGCAGGAAAATAAAATTGCCATATGAGACATGGCGCGAGGGAAGTCGCCTGGGCTGGATGGCCTCCTGGCCTAAATTTACTCTTCCTTTACTGGGCTGCTGGTGCCTAAACTGACAGCTGTCTATGCTGAGGCTCTGGAAAAACAAAAACTCCCGGCCTCCACCAGGGACACAATGGTTGTCTGGCTTCCCAAGACCCAGTTACAGGGGGCACCTGTCATGGAATACAGACCATTTTCCATGCTTTACATGGATTTTGAGCAAAATTCTAGCGATGCAGCTATTCTCACATATACAAAAGTTGGTACCCCCTGACCAGTGCAGATTTATACCACAAAGCAATACCTCCCCGAATCTGCACCGTCTGTATATGCTCCTGCACCCTCCATCTTTGCAGTGGGAGGTTCAGGCAGGGATAGAGTTGATCGACTTGAAAAAAGCGTTAGTTGCTCATACTTGGAGATGGCCAATGCTTAAAATGGGACTGGGAATCGCCTGAATGAAATGGGTGTGCCTGCTGTATGCAGGCCCTACCACTAGGGTGCGGATGGGACGTAAGGTTTCCAGTTCGTATGAGGACCATTGTAGAACCGGTAGGGGTGCCCGTTAGCTTCACTCCTGTTTGCGCTCGCCATTTAGCTGCTGGCAGAGCTGCACAGGGAACGAGGTCGGGGAAAAGGTGTGGTGTTATATGGGACTGACCATCTAATCTCTTTATATGCGCACGACTTGTTATTGTACATGTCAGATATGGAGACGGACATCCACTTCATGATGTACAGGCACATGCATCAAAGGAAAAACCGGTCGCAAACGGGCAGATTCTCAGAATCTGCCCCTTTGCGACCGGTATTTTTGCATTTGGGATGCATCATCCCAAATGCAAAAATCGCAATTTAAGGAATCTCTAAATTGCGATTACTTAAATTGCGATTGCATTTAAGGAATCCCAAATTGAGATTCCTTAAACGTAATGCATTAAAGTACAAAAATTAGCGATTTCGCTAATAAGGGGAGCAAATTACCATGAAGTTGAACTTCATGGTAATTTGCAAAAACTTTGAAAAATGCACTTTTGTGCATTTTTCAAAGTTTCATGTTGCGCACACACATGCCCTTAGGGCATGTGTGTGTGCAACATATATGCACAGATGAATTTCAGGGGTGCAAAAGGGTGTCATTTTGACAGCCTTGCACCCTTGAAATTGCATGAGCAATTTGCGAGTACCTAATGGTACACGCAAATTGCTCATGCAATCTCCAATTCATTTCTATGGGCCTGGAGGCCCATAGGAATGAATGGGACTGCATTCCTTAATTGCGACTCGCAATTTGCGAGTCGCAATTAAGGAATGTGTCGCACTAATGGTGTCTACTGCAACAAACAGCTAAGTGATTAAAGGAATGCTTGAATTATCTCAGCCATTGGTAACTACAAAAGCCTAAAGCCACACAAGGAAATCTGCAGGAGGGCCCTGGACTTGACCTTATCACGAAAATGGTGCGTGATGGTCATCTTTAAGCACTTGGTCTATGATGTTTTTTCAGTGAGCCGTGTACTCTCTGCATTAATTGTTTATCTGCATTACTTTGGGGGTGTTCAGGTGAAGTTGTATACAGTCTATGTCCCTGAAAAATCAATTGTACCTGAAACTCACAGCGGGCACCAATGTTCGTGGAAATCGGCGGGGAGACATGATGGAGAAGTCACTAACATGAAAAGATGTTATCAGTACTCAAGAAGTGATACGTTCTAGGGCCTAGCGCCATGGTAAAGCCACAACGCATGTATCACACCAGTGAGTGTCGCATTTGGTGTGTGCTCAGCCCGCACACCCTCTTCAATCACATACCCATTTGTATGCGTGCCATCCTTCCCCCAGAGTTTTCATCTGGGAAAAGAGAGGGTGATATCTATGAGGACACACCACAACCCGCAAGGAAAAGAGGTGCCTGCCTCCATGTTTTTTATTTTTATTTGAAGAGGTGCCTCTCAACCCCACCCCTGTGCAGGCTGCCTCTTGGTTCCTTTTTTCTGCACTACTAGGGGGTTAATATGGGATTAAAATATTGCACTTGAATGCTGTCCGAGTGAGAGGTTGTGCCTGATATGAAGTCCAAGAACGAACTGGAACCCCAGAGCTTGGAACTCGCTTGACCTTCAACCCCCACACCGAGGCTTCAGCCACTCATTGAGTGAAGAGACCTCACAGTCTCAAATCCTGAAGATTGTTTTTTTTCTCCTTCAAGGCATCATGGGAGAATATCAGATTGTAAGCTTATTTCGAAAATACAAGCTCAGGTGTGGATTCAGAGCATGAGCTTTTAAAGCGCAACACTGGCAGTATGGCCAGGAGCCATTTTGTACATAATTATTGCCATTGCAGCCCAGTTTCCAGAGCGACATGCATCACGGCTGACACGAGTGGGAAACGTGCATTCATGCAGTGGTGTTTTGGATGTCAAACTAGCAATAGGAAGCACAGCTCGTAGCATTTCATAAAAGCAAAGCACTTGTGTGGTTGGATGTAATTTTTTCCAGGAATGCATTACACTGAAAGCTGACTGCAGAATCAAAGCATGACTCACCCTGACAGATTTCAGCCTTTGCAGGGCATTTATCAGGGATATGGGTGGAGTTCTGACAAGTGCACTTTTATATGAAGAAATCAAATTATATAGGAAAGGAGGAAAATACCCCTTGCTGCCAATGCAATGACGGATAGCAAGATGAACTGCTGGAAATTGTGCGGCGTGTCATTTAATAATACATCAAATACTGGTATTGCGCCGCTTCTTCCTACAACAGTCACAAGCGAAACAAAAACATGGAGTGTCACAACACACATTCAGCGTATAAATCACACCAGCTACACAACGCGTTTCCACCGCCCACTGACGCAAGGCTTTGCTTGGTTCTCTCCAACCATGCTCGCCAACAAGAACGCGGTACGTCGGTCATGGAGGTTTTTGCAAAACAAGTCGCTGCGCATTACGACTGAAGGTCTTTAGAGAACACATGCTGAAGTGGTTTCAGCGAGTACAAAGGTTCAGGGGGTTTACTGGGAGTATGCTTCCTAGGGCCTGACAAAACAAAGACCAAGAGCCCTAGCGGCACATGAATTGAAAGAAGGATAATGGAACAGAAAGGACTGGCAGGTTACTGCGGTAATGCAGCAGACAAACTGCTTCTCCCTTTCTACCAGCCACAGCGTGGCAGTGTTTAAAGGAGAAAAAATTGGATAAGACAAGAAAAGCAGAACTATACGAGCTCTGTGACAAAGGCATGCCACCCCATGCAAGCTTAGGAGCGATTATGCTGACACTGTGGCCATATACAAAGCACAAGGTATGGGGCATGCAGCTGCTGACGGACGAACCTGCGTTTTCCCTATGAATCCCTTCCACTGCTGAGACCTGCTTTTAAGCAACTTAGCTTTAAATATAGAACTTTTTCAACAGAATCCACGTGCAGGTGGGAGGCTCAATTATTCTCTGCAGGCGATGATTTGGCTAAAGAGGGGCTCAGCGCTCACCTCATTCTGCAGACTTATGGCAGCGTGTTAGACTCCTTTCACCAGACAGATTTTCTTGTGGAGAGATCTGAGAGAGAGAGACATCTGCTGAGAGAGAGAGACATCTGCTGAGAGAGAGAGAGAGAGAGAGAGAGAGAGAGAGAGATGATCTGAGAGAGAGATCATATATAAATATAATATATATATATAATTATATATATGTACTTCAAGGAAAAGAAGGAATATGATTTGGCAATGTACTCTTGGCTTGTAATCAGTATATGGAGGTTGGTTAAAAATCAAGAAAGATGATTCAATCCCCTTTAAAAGGTAAATGTGATTTTAAGTAGGTGGTTGGTAACAGGGCGGTTGACCTTTAAATTGAGCACTCTGTACACCAACTCTATGACCCAGTTGAAGGCTACGGTTGAAACGCATAGGTCTGTTAATCCGACGCACATGCACTTTGATTACGGAAGGAAAAAAGAAAAAAGTATAAAATTGCTGTTGGATATCTTTAAACTCTCACATGCCGTCTTTCTGTGTCACCTGGATGGTAATTCAGAGGGGCGGTAATCAAAAACAATATAAAATAAATATATATATATATATATATATATATATATATATATATATATATATATATATATATATATATATATATATATATATATCCTGCATCTAGAGAAAATAATGCCAACATTAGCTGGATTGCACATACCAGAATCCAGTCCATACTATGTAGACAATTGTCTACAGATTTCACAAACCTCCATTATAGAACCCTGCGCGATAGTATTGGTTGCATTGGGTCTGACTGAGAAACTCTTAGAGACACTACGACCAGCGCATAACACAGAGAGGTGTATCAGCGAAATCACCGGAAAATCGGTTCTTTTGAAGAAGAAAAAAAAACCAGAAGCATCGAGAAGAAAGTCCATACACTGGTAATTCCTCAGATAGGTCTTCATTTCCAATTTGAAACGAGAGACCCTAATAACATCAAACTTTTCGCGCACTGTCTCCTCAATACAGTAGTAATAACAACAGTGTTGTTAGTAATGCACCACGGCAGACAAGGCTTTAGGAACAGTCTTCAGCACATACATATCTGGACGAAGAGCAATGTATTGATGGGCAATAAAAAGGCCTGGATCTCTCTTGCAGGAGTGTTAAAAGACCAGTACAAATTTCAAAACTTAACACACATTTAAAGGACACTGATTTTTTATCTTAAACTAAGAGGAAATTCAAATCTGCAAGATGTGGTTAGAACTGCAACTTAGATTAAACCGTCATAAAGTCAGTAACAGATAAAAAAAAAAGTTAAGGGATCATCCATAAAGTCAACACCTATAACCGGAGACCCGATTGAGTTATAAGTAAACTTAAAGCCCAAACTGAATAATATAATCAATAGAGTGAAATCTATAATTCTACTGGTTAGGGGATTTACAGATTTTCCTTTGCACCAAACCGATAATCATCAAGAGACATAGTTATACATTTTGCTGGCAGAGGGCTTTCTAATATCTCTGATCCTGTCCAAACAACCATCTGAAGCACGAGTTCCTTAACTTATAGCCGCTCAATGTGCAAGAAACCTAAATATAAGATGTACATGAGTCATCACATCTGCAATATGATGTGCCATGGCCAAACACAGTTTGGAAAGCTATAGCAAATGTTAACAAGTGTACGGGTTAGTAGGTACAATGAGACAACGGGTGGGGTTGTAGGTTCTTCCAGTCCTTTTGTAGACAGAAGCCTCTAAGGATGGGTTCTTCTGCAGGATGCTCTGGTTCTTTTAGTTAAAAATTGCATAAAATTCAGAGCAGGCTACTGAGCCTGGACTTTACCACCTTGATTAGACAGATCCACGGACCAGTGCGAAAGGCAAATTCACAACGTATTTTGTCTTTGGTGCTCTAACAGTGTCATTTGTAAATGCAAATGAAAGACATTGTGCCTGAGGTGGGAAGTACCACTGGAAAACTCAGCATATATGGCAGATTGTTTTCACTCATAAAGTTAGGGCTTTGGTAGGTTTCAGGATGCAAGTCATGCCATCATCTACAGCTACTTTCACTGCTATTTTCCCTTTATTCCAGAAATATCCTGTGAATTTTTGCTTATGTGCAAATCTGTGTTTTGCAGGTACACCAATTCGGTGTATGCTGAGAGGGAAGTCTTTCCATTGGTTTCCGTGCCATAAAGTGTCAAAGAGAGACCCACTTTCAACTCTTATTTGCACAAGCATCGGCTGATGGCAGCATACTTTAATTTTTGTAGTAAAGCAGCTTTGGATGTTAACAAATGTTATGAGGTAAGTTTGCACACTGGGCCTCATTACGGTTAAGGGTGGGCGTAGTGGGCGTAGTGGGGCTACGCGAAGCAGCACGTAGTGTGCCCAAATCTACGCACACTACGCGCTTCGCGTAGCCCCACTACGCGCCACCCGCCACCCACCCACCCTACTTTTAAAAGATTAAATTAATTTGTAATAAAGCAAATTAAAGCCGCACTTACCTGACGCGCGGCGTCTCCCGGGGCTCCCTCTTCCTGATTTTCAATTTTCCTGACAAATGCGCATGCGCGGACGCCCGCGCATGCGCATTTCTTGCGAGAAATGCGCATGCGCGGGCGTCCGCGCATGCGCATTAGTCAGGAAAATTGAAAAACAGGAAGAGGGAGCCCCGGGAGACGCCGCGCGTCAGGTAAGTGCCTAATTTCCTTTATTACAAATTAATTTTTTCTTTTAAAAGTACGGCGGGCGGGAGGCGGCAGGCAGCTACGCTTCGCCCACGTAGTGTGCGTAGGCGCTGCCTGCTTCGCCTACTTCGAAAACTGCGAAGCAGGCAGCGCTACGTACACTACGTGGGCGAAGCGTAGTGTCGCGCCCAGGGTTAATTACGATGTCGGTCTTAACGGCTCCAAATGGTATTCGTATTTTCCTAACCCGTGTCAGAACGCATGTTTCCGACCAACTCGGAAACATTTACGACCAACCGATTAGGATTGAACGTAACCGTTTGGTCATTCCGAATCGGTTCCGACCGGCATTCGGAGAATCCGAGTCGGTCTGAACCGAATAGAACAGCTCTATGGTCCGTGTTTCCGACCAGCATATTACGATGTCGGTTTCGGACGGCCTTTCCGAATCGGTCTGTCTGACACGGAATTGCTGTCGGAAACTGACTTTGGGGGCCTGTAGCAGGCCCCCTTTCACCCGGAGGCCTCTGGTTGGGGCCCGTGGGGGTACCCATGGATCTCCTCTTTACAACCATGCACAGTGTGGCAGGCACCATGTGGTACCTGCGACAGAGTGCAAGGTTTTCAGCAACCACCCCTTTTTTCAATGGGAGCCTGTGTTGTCATTTGGAACAAAGGCTCCCATTGAAGTCAATGGGAGTCCGACCGAACGGTGTTCAGAAACATCACAATCGGTTGGTCGGACTCTCCAAACCCGAGAGCTGATTCCAACAAGGAGTCGTCAGATTGCTTTCCGATCGACATCGCAGTGAGGTCCAATGTTATTTGCATCACCTCAAGATGTGCAAGCGATAAATGCTTTACAAACTTTAATGGTCAGCCTGTCATTAGGCATAATCATAGCTATTCACAAACATTTATTTTTGTATGTATGGTGATTGCAACATGGAGCAGGGCTGTACCCACACCAAAAATAATCCCGTCCCCCAAGTCTTCCTCTGCTGTTCTTTGTTTCCATGGCTGGCTGGTGGGAATACTTAGGGTTTCCCACCAGAGTATCCCTCCACCTGGTTATCTGCACATAGGCATTCAACACTGCAATGCATTCTGGGAAAACCACTTTCTCAGACTCTGTTAGTGGAACTCTGATTGGTTGGGTCCTTAGAATCTAGATGACGGACTAATTTGGATTGCCCTAGGGCCATGGTTAACCTGCCTCAATTTGAACATATAAGCTGGACCTTCCATGAAGTTAGTTGAACACATTTTGGATCTTGATCCACTTCAGCACTGCTGCTTCTAAAACATGGAGCTGAGTGCTGGTCATTTCTTCCTGGCATGAAAAGCGTGATGACCCCTACTGAAGCTGTGCTGCCCTGCGCTGCCCTGCTGCTGACATTACCAGTATGGACGCCCCAAGTCAGCCCAGTGAGTCCAGAGATGCAGCACTTTTAAGCCCTCTCTACCACTCACCCTGGACCAGTGGAGGCCGGCACCCACTAAGAACCGCTATAACCGCAGTTGAATTGAGTGGTAACCCTGCCTGGTGAGCACAGTACTTGATTGCAGCATCTTTTGCTATTTTGTATTCTTCATTGACCCTGCATTGTTGCATTGGTCCAGCACACAACTGGATTGCTACCTAGATGTATAAAAAGAGTTGTGAAAAGTAAATGCAAACAAGCCCCATATTGGTGGGAGGTTTATGAATTGTGGTCGGCTAGTGATCATGATCATTATATTTTTGTGACAATTGCTTAACCTTACCAACATTTCAGGAACTGCATTGTTGTGGTATGGTGCTTTTGTATTTGGCTTCTGTGGCAATGTGAACAATTATTTAGAGACTGCACACACTATATAGAGTATGTAGTCTAAGGCCCTATAGGATATGGCACTGACATGTTTATCGCGATGCTGATAATTGTGTTTTATTCAGGCACCCTTTGTGACCAACCTTGACTGCTTATCCATGTTTACCTGGAAAGTTAAGGAGGCTAACCTTCCATCACAGACCAAGTACCGCATACCTCTTTTGGCTGGTGGAAAATAAAATGAAAAAAACACCACTTACCGCTTCTCCAGCGAATCCTGGAAACTGAGAGCACCCATGCTCCCCTTAGCAAATCACAACGCTGCAATGCAGCATTGTGATTGGTCCGAGCACCGTGGATCGGCACTCAGATGGGAAGTGGGGGCCTGGGAATGTTTCCCACCAGGCTGTGTAATGCATCCTGGTGGGGAACATGGAAAGTGCACATGACTGTTTGGCCCGCCCGAGACGGCCGGCCAAGCAGACATGCACGCTTGGAGTGTGCAAACCACTCCTCCCCTTGTGCCATCAGACCCGCCCCACCCTACCCGAGCCACGAACCTCCGAAAAAAAAAATTATAATAACTAAGTTATTATGATTTTATTTTACCAGCTCAAAGAGCTGTGGGGCAACGCTGCTCCGACTTAGTAGAGGAACTGCCGCTGCTTGCAAAGTGCACTTTGGGACCAATAACAAATGGCAATGGAAAGGGGTCAGATACTACAAATCCACCTCTCTTTTGCAATTGGCTATACAGTGGATTAAAGCGTTTTGTTAACGCAACTGTGGTTTTAGTTCCATTGAATTGTTACAACTACTAAAAGGGGGTGGTAAGGCGTTTACATAGTGAACGTTTTCCTTAGGGGCAACTTTTCCGCTTCTGAATGGTGGCTGCCAGTATTGGCCGCGGTGGGCATGCTCCGTCCAAGTGCTGTTCACTAAATACCAACGTCTATGCTTAAACTAAACCCCACGCCCCTTTAAGGCCCGCTTCTTACAAAATAATGGTCAGGGTGTTGTAACATATATGCGATGACTAACCATGCCAAGCAAATAACTAGCTCAAAGCACATCACCAAAAGGGCTGCAGCAATTTACACAGTCTTTGAGTTGCCAAAAAACAAAATGTTCTCCCTCCACCACCCCAGGCTGAAGAGAAGTTTAGATGCACAGCTAAGATCCCACCACTATAAACAGAGCAAAGGGTAAACCCTGTCTTGTCTGTGAATACTAGGACAGAGATAAATGAGAAGCCAGGCTTGTGGTGGGACTGTAATGAGTTGTGGTCACACTGTCAGCTAAAAGGATGGATTGAATTAGGAGTACCAGCGAACGGATTGGTGTGTTGTTTGTCGAAGTAGACTGTGTAATTCCCCCAATGATTTGCAGAGTGATAAGTTCAATCATCAACATTTCCTCTGTTTTATTTTACTATACTTGTTGCTAATCTAATGATAAAACATCAAGCTAAGAGGGACACCTAGCTTCTAAAAACCAGAGACCAACAGAGAACAAACACTAAACAAGCACCCGGGGGTGTCATTCAGTGCTGAACGGATAGACAACATATAGGAAGGGTTCATTCTGATATGCCAGACCTTTTTACTATCTTCAGGCCAATTTGCACTTTTGTCAAAGTAGTGGTGAACTTCAATTGCACACAGTAGATCGTGCAAAGGAACTGGGAATAACAAACAAGCAGTAGCAAAGCAACACATCCCACCTAAGCAACTGCTATCAACTTTGTGAATGTCTTTTAGTCATGTTATACAGCAGTATGGCTGAAAGTTTAAAAAAAGCGCTATGACACAGGCATCACTTTTTTTTCAGGCAGGACATCGATGGTGCAAGCAACAATGAGGGAGAAGGGCGGGAGGGACAAGACAAGCAACAATGCTGGGGTAGGTGGGATGGGACAAGCAACAATGCGGAAAGCAGACAAGAGGGATGGGGCAAGCAACAATGGAGCACACAACAACAGCGGGGCAAGCAACAATTGGGCAAGCAAGCAACAACGCAGGAGGGGGCGGGTGGGATGACGAGGCAAACAACAACACGAGAAGGGGCAGGAGAGAGAGGGCAAGCAACAACCCTTGAGGGAGTGGGACAGATGGAGGCAAGAAACAACACCAAAGTGTAGCGGGAGGGACAGGGCAAACAACAATCATAGCACATTTTCCTTGCATTTCCTTAACGTAAACTCTCGGAATCAGCAGGAATCCACAAAATGCCTACCATCCAGCTTTTCCCCACTTGTCCTGATAAAAATGCTACCACACTTGTGTGACCTCGAAAGGCACAAATCAAACCAGGCTCAATGAGAGTCACTTCACGAGACTCCTATTGGCCTTGGTTTGATGCTTGCCTGTCGTGTGCACTAGGCCCAGCCACAAATGGAGGTAGCCTTTTTCTGAGAAGACTTAAGGAAATGCTGGGTGAAATGAATTTTGTGGCTCCCCGCAGATTCCAGAACTTTCCATCACAGAAATGTGATTACAAAGTGTTTTGTTTGGTCAAAGTTTGAGGTTTGCAAGGGATTCTGGGTAAAACAACCTGTTGTGAGCCACGCAAGTCCCCCCATCCTGGATTTCTCTAAGTATCTAGATTTCAAAAATAGACATGTTTGTTAGGTTTCCCTAGGCGTGGTCTGAGCTAGGGCCCAAAATCCACAGCTACCCACTTTGCAAAAAATGGGTCCGTTATGAGTGGAAAAATGTGATGTATCCATGTTACGTTTTGGGCCATTTCCTGTCGCTGGTACTAGGCCACAAGTGAGGTACCATTTTTATCCAAAGACATGTGGGAGCATAGAACAGTAGGATATTTATTATTACCAATAGGATTTTGCTGCATTTGTGCCTTAAAAATGTAAGCCAGTGTGTGAGAAAGAAGACATTTTGAAAAATACCATCTAAATCATAAGCTCGTACCCACAAATTCAGAGATGTACAAATCACCACTGCTCCTAAACTCTATATCTTGTGCCCATTTCAGAAATACATAGGTTACCTTGATAGCTATTTTTCACTCTACATATTTCACCATATGAATTGGCCACAACCCCTATAAATTCTCACAACCAAAAGGGTTGAGCGAACGTAATTGTGCATTGCTTTTGTTAATTGGCCATTGTGACAAAAAGATACAGATGAAAACATTGTCACAATTGGCTGTTTTTCCGACTTGATTTTTTATTTCAACAGGTAGGGCCTTATTACCATGGCGGCCAGACGAGCGTCAAGCCATCATTGTTGCAGGATAGTAACCGCCCGACTAGTAGTCGGCGGTTCCACCAGACATATTCTGATGCGACCACCCTTTAGGTGGTCATAAACATGCCCTTTTCTATTGCAGCTTGTGCTGCGGCCTGGAAAAGGGCTACAGCACAAGCTGCAAAAGAAAAGGGCATGTTTGCAAGCATCCATACACCCTGTGCCAGGCCTAATGTGGTGCATGGCACACTGTGCATGGATGTTTGGGGGGCACTTCATGTGCCCCTTCTGCCATAGCGGAGCCCCACGGGGGACAGAGGCCCTGCTAGGGGCCCCCAAATTCCCTTTCCGGCTGCCTGTTCATGGTGGTGGGACCACCGCCATGAACTGGCAGTCGGAAAGGGATATCCTAAACCCTATGCCGGCGTCGGTGTAGGCACCACCCCATTGTAGAGATTATGAATCTGACCGCCATCCCGACGGGCTCCTTGAGCCTGCCGGAGGCGCGGGCGGTCTTTTCCCCTGCCTAACTCGTTCTGACAGCCGGAATCGGAATCCAGTGGTTGGACTGATGGCATAGATGTCTGTGGGACCGCCACTTATTGCCTGTCGGTGGCGATCACACCGACATCGTAATGAGGCCCTTAGTTTCTTTGGGGAAACCTTGAGGGATCTACACATATGACCCCTTGCTCAATTCTGAATTCTGTCTATTTTTCAGAAATATATAGCTTTTCAGGATCACCCATGGGTTTCTCACTGGTTTGTACCAAAAACTGGAAGTAGGTTGAAAGCACAAAAAATAGGAAAAATGTGCCACATCTTTGAAAAATGCCAAAACTGTGGTAAAAAAATAGTTTTTTTGATTCAGCTCTGCATATTCCTGAAAGCAGGGAGGTGGCTTTAGCACATCAAACCGTTCGTTGATGCCGTTTTTATGAGAGAAAAAAACAGACACTTTTATCCTGAGCACGTTTTTTCCTATTTATAAAAAAAAACCTCACAATATAGCTATATTTTGCCTATTTTCCCTGCCCCCTCAAGGAGAATTCACAAACCCTGGATACTTGTAGAATCTCCATGATGTTTGAAAAAAAAAGACGCAAGATTGGCATAGATAGCTTATGTGGACAAAAAGTTATGGAGGCCTAAGCGCCAACTACCCCAAATATCCAAAAAAGGCTTAGCATGGAGCTTGCGGCCTAACAGCGAAAGGGTTAAAAATGACTAATCCCTGCCCACCAATCCAATGAGCTAGCTTTGGGGGTTTGGAATAGCTTGATTTGTCAAACTTGTAGGAGTGTGACAGTTAATAGTTGTGTTGGTGCTGTCATTGGTAGCAGTGCCAAGGGCAATGGGTGGTGCAAGACACTGTGGTGCCCTGAGGAGGGCCCCAAAACGCATTATTTATTTATTGACAAATTAAGCACTGGATATGGAAATATGCCGTTTGGTCTGAGAACCCCTTCTCATTTCCAGATCTTCGACCATCCAGCCGCCCAATGAGAATGGTTATTGTTCACTTTCGGCCTAAGCTACTGAACCAGTGATCAAGAGGCTAACAACTGTGTCAAACTGATGAGCCCCCCCTTTCCTTCCTGAAGACTACTGCCCAATCTCGCAAGGAGCCTACGGCAGTGCGCTAATGCCTAAGAAATGCCTGTTGCTCAGAGCAACCAGCAATTTTTCCATGAAAAACAGAGTCAGAGCGTTTTCGAAATCTATTATGTTTTTTGTGCTTCGAGTTGGACCACGTACAAGAACAACAATAACCTCTGTGGCAAAAAAAAATAATCTTACATCTACTGCCAGGGATCCAGCCACAAGGAAACACTTTCGCCATCAGTGACAAGTAGTTCATTAATCTAATGAAAAGAGATCCAGGAACGGTGGCTCGGTGAGCGCAAACTCTGGCATTTTCATTTCGATTCAAATAATGGCTCTGATTGCATTATGTGAAGGCCCCGTCCGCTCCGGAGTCCGAATCCTCGCCTCCGACTGCCCACCACCCCGCTGTAATTCTGCGTGGTGACGCCATATACGTAAATTATAAACTACTGCTGACATCTCTCCAAGAGAAATTGGCCCAACTAACCGTAGGCACGCAGGCACCATCTATTTAAAGTGCATTCCACCCCCAGCCAATCACAGGCACTTACACAACCCACCTCCTCTCCATGCAAAAGTCGCACAATGCCCGCCCATCTAATTCACTGGGTATTTTGGACTCTCCTCGTTAAAAGCTTTCCGTGGGCTGTCAGTTTTTTGGCTTGTTTCGTTGCCAGCAAAATTAAGAAGAAAAAAAACCCAGCATCTGCCACCTGGTTGAAAGTCTCTTGTTATAGCACAATATAAAACGTGGTTTTACTCAGAGATGGCGCGCAGAACATAAAATGAGGCCTTCTCCCATCCGCACAATTATTCTCTACCGTTTAGCTTGGCTCTGAAGCTGTTGTTTCAGGGTCTTTGAGGAACTGTGAGCGGCGTAGAGACCACACAGGGCCGGGAGGGGGCTCACAGAAGCAACCGGCAGTTCCCAGAGTCAGGCAGTGAGTGGCGTCATGTAAGATGATGCCCCCCTTGCAGAATGTGAAGAGGGTCCCCAGAGACCCCATATCTCACTGCTATTCATTGGCCTTGGGTGGAATGGGACCCCTCTTAAAGGGTTGCGGACACCTGAAGGATAGACATCCCCCCTCCTTCGCCGCAGGGGTCTACGTTACGCACCTGGAGGTAGTCTTTTTGAGCAAACTCATTTGGGGGTTACTTGGAAGTTTCTGGATTGCTTTAAACCCAGTGCCCTCAGTTTATTCCTGCTCAATGCACTGACACGCTTGGGAACAGGGTAGGCAATATAACAGCATTCATCATCTCTCTTTTACACTCCTTATATCTTTCCCTCCTACTCCTTTGATTCTTCCCCAGCTTTTTCAATAGACTTTAGGGCAGAGGTCTTCAAACTTTTGTCTGTCGAGCCCCCCTATCTAAACCTTTTTACATGTCGAGCCCCCCCACCCACCGCCACCACCTGACAAAAAAGTTCTGAAAGCTGGTACTCTGCAACATTGATGGCCATTCCCTCCTGCAGAGACCAGGTCGTATAGGGCAAATAATATTAAATAAAGTAAGAGTGTTTAGTAAACTGAAGTTTTTGTAGTGCATGTGCTTATTCTAAAGTTCAAATGCAAAGTCTCCAAGAAAGAAATTAGAACAAAAAATTACATTGGTGCTTTATTTTTCACATAAAACACAAAATTTAGGATAGATGAGCAAAAACACTCCCAAAACATAGGTGTGGGAGTGCATGTTTTTCTCCACAGACAATGTGTGGAATAATTCTTGCTTCTGCCATCCTTAGGTTGTGCTCCACTTCCAGTCTTGAGCAGTGTCTGGAAACGGGAGTGCTCACAAAATTTTGTAATATATTTTATGCAGTTTTATATAGCGCGAACATGACCCAAAGGTATCGGAGCGCTTTACAGGAGCATCTTTTACATTACACAAGCACACGTTCATTTGTTTGTAAGCCCAGGGACATTGAGTGATTTGCCCAGAATCACAGGATGTTGAGCAGACATCAAGAATTGAACCTGGTTTCCCAGCTCTACAGTCATCAGCTCTGGCTGTTGTGCCACATCCTTGCCCCTAAACAAGATATCAGAAAAAGAAGTTCCACAAAACATGCTTTCTGACACAATTGAAAAATCCATGATTATGTGGAGTATGGCCAGGTGTTGCCATTTCAGTAGGAGGCCAGCCACAGTTTTCCAAGAAGGCCTAGGGGACATTTTCATCATACACATGTGATATAAGTGACTCAAGAGGATATATACATCTTTATTCTCTAGCAGCATCAAGAGTCAATGTGTTAGCATTGTTGGCTTATAAAGAAGATCGCCTTCCAAAGCTTCAGAAATAGCTGCACAAGAAAATATGTAAATTTGGTCTACGAAAGAAACAAGGACAGATGGTAGGCATACTTCACAATATTTGTTATATTAGGCTTGTGGACTCAGCTCTAGGGATTGGAACATGTTAAACAAGCACCAGCGACTTTAATCAAGGTCAAATTAATTTTTCATAAGTCACTGGTAAATTAAGTGATTTTGTCCAGAATCACAAGATGTTGAGCCGATACCAGGACTCGAACCCGGGTCCCCAGAACCAAAGTCAGCACCTATGGCATTAATGCCAAATCCGCTCCTCCTTGAAACATCCAACGTTCCCTCTAGTAGTGGGACGAAGGGGAAAGGAAAGGCATTAAAAAAATAATACAAAAAGCTCTTCACTCTTACCTGCCGGAGAATGGAATCTTCAGGAAGGATACAACCGTTGTAAATTCCTTACAGTGAAACGTACTTCCGACGTGGGAAGCAACATGGGGCGCGACTAGACCCAAACTTGGGGGTGGGGGGGGGCTAAGACTCCCAGCCAGGGCTGGCCCTAACACTGATTGCACACGTGAGAGGGACAAGTGAGCGAAGTGTTGCATGAGCAGGGTGAGTAGTGTGCTCATGTGACTGCAGGGTGAGGTACAGGGTGAACTCGTGTGACTGCAGGGTGAGGTACAGGGTAAACAGCGCAAGAGCATTGAGGGGCACGCACACAGACAGTTTTTGAGCTGCTGTGGACTGGCTGGTCTGGCGTTCGTCTTATCGCAAGTGCACCCAAGTACTTCACAGGTCTTTAAAAGACCATTTATTTGTTAACGAGGCTTAGTTGTTTTTTCACCCCTGAATTAGCCCCTTCCCCAAATAAATGTTTGCCTCTAGTTGCGCCGCTTGTGTGGATCATTTGTGTTTTTAAGTTTTCCAATTTACTTTTAGAAAAATATTTTTTTACTTTGAACGCCACTTTGTCTGCAATTTGCAACTTTTTAACTAGATAGCCTTTCCTTAAGTTTCTATGACTTTGACACAGGCTCGGATTAGACTTTACTTTCTTGGAATTCACAGCCGCAAGTAAAAACGACAATACCCAGCATTCCAGTGTGATAGTTACAACAAACGTGATCAAAGTAAACAAACGAACATCCATAAAGAAGCAGATGGGGACATTGTCATCATTCTCTAGTCCTCTTTCTTTGCTGCTTGTGTTAGCCGACATAAGTGCCATTCCTTGTTTTCTTAGTTTAAAGTTTCAGTGATAAATGTACTATTATTTATCTTTGATTCTGGAATAAAATCTGTTGGCATCTCATTCTGGGCAGTGTGCAACACCCGCTTTGACGTGGAGCCAGTGTGGGTGCGACTGTGGTTTGCTACAGTGATGCTGCGACAGGTGTCAGGTGCCACCGCCTCAGCACATGTTGCAGCAGAAGGTCACACTTCCGGTTTTAGACGTCACATGGATCAAGTAGAGCTCCAGTGGGCAGTCTTCCCTGTGAGCTGTCTCATTTCAATCTCTGCCCTCCCTGCAAGTTTCAACAGCAGCAAGGGCCTTGGGGTCTGATTGCATTGCTGAACACTGATAATCCGTAGTCCCCCTTTGTCACTCACCTCCACGCAGACATGGCTGAAGAGCATGGGTACGTGAGGCAGGACACAACAGTGAGATATGTTATGGACACGGATTTTATCATCATGTGAGAATTGATAGTATCTCAATCGGTGGCGGCAGCCATGTCAAAGGCCTTAAAAACATACAGGACCTCCTTTCTGACCAGTTTAGACTTGCAAAGGGTTGCAGTTCGAACACACCCTGTGGGTGCAGGAGGGTCCCTAAAGTGTGGCTCAGAGATAAGAGAAATCCTGAACAAAGGCATACTCTTTTGACAAGTTGCAGTTGCGAAGACTAGAGGGATGAGATAGCTGCTGGGCCCAGTGGTGTATTTTGACCAGATAAGGGTGCTGCCCATAAAGGGGCTTCTGACTAGGACCTGGGGGATGCAAATGCCTTCACATCAGGCGCGCAACGCCCATAGGGCTCAAAGGGCTTTGTCGTGTGTGTCAGCCCGGGCTGAGGCAGCTTCCTGGGCACACACAGAGACAGTTTTGGAGCTGCCAGCCGCACCCGAGTACGCCACAGGTCTTTAAAAGACCATTTACGCGTTAACAAGGCTTTGTTGTTTTTTCACCCCTTCTTAGAGCCCCTGCATCTCCACTCTTCCTATTGCTGAAAGAATTAGCCCCCCACCCAGAAATTGTTGTACCTCTGACCTTTAAAGACCTGAGACTCCAGACACTCTCAGCCGAGCCCCCAGCAGCTGGAGCTGCAGCAGCCCGGCTCGCGCCTGGAAGCAACAATAGAAGGTGAAGTGGTGGGGTGAAGTGCGCGGCCCCCCTGAAGGGCCCCACAGTTTGAAGACCTATGCCTTAGGGTGATGTAGCCTCATAAAAGAGACAAACGTCGTATGAAATTCTCATTACTGTCTCATCCCATTAATGTCAATAGACCTGTTTCAGGCCAGAGTCTCTTGGCTAGACCTGTTTCAGGACAGAGGCTCTCAGCTGAAATCGCCTCTGCTCCAATAGAAGTCAAAGGAAGAAATACATTCTCCCGATGAATTTTTTTAAAACCTCCCACTTTTCTCTTCTAAAATGTTGGCAAATGTGAGAAGTTGGCCTGGCATATGCTGGTCACTAGTTATAGTGGCCACCTTGCACCAGTCCAATTCGACTCTTATGGTAGATAGGTTTAAGATAACCTTTTAAAGAAAGCTATCTTAGTGGTAGCTATGGAGAGCAGCCTTCACGCTAAGTCTCAGAGGAATGTAAAGCAGCTTGTTTTACCTTATAATCTCTTGAATTACCAAATGAAAGGACACCACACAGGTATATATATGAAATATATATGTATTTATTTCTAGACACACTCTACTAATCTCTTTATGAGATTAGAAGTCAGGAACACATGCAAATAGCAACGTTTCACAATAAGTTAAGCACAAATATGGCTGGGGCCCTAGGAGCGTACCAGACCATACACTAAAAAAGAGGTTTAGGAAAGTCGACTTGCAAGGGGACAAGGCCTAGGGCCTGTAGAATCGCTGGGGCTTCACTAATCCACCCAAGGCAGGTAAGTAAAAGACCCACGGGAGACGCGTGCAGTGTGAGAACACAGCCGTCGGTTCCCTATTGATTTCAATGGAGCAAGTCGCGGTTGGATTTTTAAAGTTTTAGGGTACTTCGAGGAAGTCTACAAGAAAGCCACTTACAAGGTAAGTAATTCGAGGGCCAACACACACTAGGGCACCGGAGTGCACGAGTTACCTCACCCAGGGAAGCCGGGGCATAGGTGTCTTTTGGTGTCGGGTAGCGTCGCTGTTTTCTATGGAAGCCAAAGAAGATTTGCTGCTTGCGAAGACTGAAGAAGTGTCCGGTGGAATCCAAGGCTGGATTCAAGATGAAGAAGACCTGAAAGCAGAAGGGACAGTGTTCACAGTCACTTGCCAGTGACCCGGGGCCAGGAAGACGGATGCCCACGGATGTCGGGTGATTTCAGGTGATCAAGGGTGTTTTGACTCTTCGCTCACGAGGTCCAGGAGAGATCGACGATGACCAGCAGCTGGATTCGGAGTGTCCCACAACGTCTGCAGCTGACTGCGGTGTCGGCAACCGGATTGGAGCCAACAAGCCTTGGCAACAGCAAGTCTTGTGAAAAGGGAATAAAGTCAATGGTGCAGACCAGCAAGGTCTGAGGGACTCACCCAGCGAGGATAAGTGAGGGCAGGCCTGGAGCAACCAGGGGAGCCCTTTGGTTTGATCAGAAAGTCTTCAGGAGACCCACAAGCCAATGGGCAAGTGGTCACGAAGACGCCTCATGAGGAAATGCTTTACAGGAGCCCACTGTCACTCGGGACGGGGTAGGACACTGATTTTCGGTGCAAAACCTGCTGGAGGCTTGGGCCACAAATGGTCCAAAGCACAAGTTCTTAGAACCTCGTGAAGGGGTTGCACTCGACAATAGTGCACAGTTCCCAGGTAATGCGGTTACTCATCACTCGTGGGGTCCATGACGCCTCAGCTTTGCTGGGGACTCACAATAGCCGTCGAGAAGTCAGGAAATCCACTTCCGGGGCTGCAGGGACTTCGGACTCCGGCGGGAGTGGGAAAGTTTGAGACCGTTGATGCAAGTTTTTGGTGCCTGCCAAGCAGGGGAGTCACTCCTTGACTCCAAGGGAGATTCTTCCATCTTCCAAAGCTAGTGGAACGTCGAAGGGCCAGGATTCTTCTTGTAAAGCGTCGTCCAGGGATATCTGATTTGCAATGGCAAGGTTTCCCTATCTTATACTAAAACGAAGGGAGGGGCTAGCTTTATGACCACTCCTCTGGGAGGGTCAGGGGAGTGGGTGGTTACACCCACTTCCTTTTGTCCAGTTTCGCGCCAGAGCAGGGGCAGGTAACCCTTGAACTGGTTTGAGCTGGCATATGTACAGAGGAGCCTACTGCTCCCCCAGTGCAGGACTTCAAAGCAATCTAGGAGTGCACCCACCCAGCCCCAATACACTAAATCCTGTCTGGAAGATGGTGACACCTCCCTGTGACAGGATGCCTATTGTTGGGCCTCCTCCACTGCGAGTTTCAGTCAGCAGCAGGAGGGCAGCCCAGTGTCTGTGCTGGTGGCATCCATTTTGTGATGCCAGGGCTCTTTCAGATTTCTACCGTGTTTCCACAGTGGGTACATGTCGTCCCCTCTAGAAGGGTAGGTTCATACTCCCACACCAGTTACTGGTGTGGGGGTATGATTCCAAGTTGTTTGACACCAAACACGACATGTTTTGATGCAGTCATTCCAAAGTTAGCATTTACCGGTAGGTTATAATGCACTTAAGAGTATATGGTTTAACTGCATCCACAAACAGCCACAGAGAATAGACTCGGCCAGCTGCAGAGGGGCCCTGCTCATGTAGAGGCACCCCCTCACATTGTAAACCAAGCACCCTGCCCTCAGGATTGATAGGGCCTGCATTAGGGGTGACTGATAGGTGTATATGTGTGTGTATGGTGAGATGTAGGAACCTATACCTCAGTGAGGAGTGCTAACACTACCTCACTCAGGCTGCAGTAGCAGGCCTGTGGTGTCAGATATAGTCTGCTTCCCAGGAGTGGCATAATACATGCTTCAGCCCCTGGTAGGCCTGTGAAGTACCTATGCCCCTGGTACCTAGGTACCATATACTAGGGGCTCCTAAGGTACCACAGCATCCAATCACTAGTGCATCTAATATGCACACCAGTCTTTTAAGGGAGTAAGCAGATAGGCTGGGGTCCTGGATAGCAGGATCCCAGCCAGACTAGTCAAAAACCATTCAAACACCAGGAAAAAAATGGGGGCAACCATGCAGTCAGATTCCACCTTCCTACAGCAAGTATGTCATCCTGCCCCATTTCCTTCCAGCTCCTAAGGTTCCTCTTTAGCACTGTTGATCTGCCCTACAGAGGCAAAATAGGCATGCTAGCAACCAATGTGATGTAACACGGTACTCTTCGTCTCCTGTACCCGTCTCACTACACACGGTTTTACTCTCCCTCTTGTGACATTCAATCAATCAATCAATCAGGGGGTTGAAAGCGCACTGCTCACCCGTGAAGGTCTCAAGGCGCAGGGGGGAGGGGTTGTGGGGGGTGCAGCTCCGGTTCAGCCGAAGAGCCAGGTCTTGAGGCTCTTTCTGAAAGTGTGCAGAGTAGGGGAGCATCTGATGATGACTGGGAGATGGTTCCAGGCTTTGGTTGCAATGTAGGAGAAGGCTCTTCCACCTGCTCTGGTTCTGCGGATGCACGGGGTTTCTCCTAGGGCGAGGTCGGCTGAGCGAGGGTCCTTTTGGGTACGTGGTAGGAGACTCTTTCGTTGAGGTATTTGGGTCTGATGTTGTGGAGGGATTTGTAGGCTTGGGTGAGTAGCTTGAAGCTTACTCTCTTGGCGACGGGGAGCCAGTGGAAGTCTTGCAGGTGTTTGGTGATGTGCTCATGCCGTGGGAGCCGAGGACAAGTCGGGCCGCAGTGTTCTGGATGGTCTGGAGTTTGCATAGCAGGGATTTGTTGATTCCAGCATAGAGGGCGTTTCCCTAGTCCAGTCTGCTTGTTATGAGTGCGTGGGTGACTGTCTTTCTGGCTTCGGGGGGGATCCACTTGAAGGTCTTGCAGAGGATGCAGAGGGTGTTGAAGCAGGTGGAGGCGATGGCATTGATCTGTCGGGTCATGGTGAGGGAGGAGTCGAATATGATGCCGAGGTTCCCAGCATGGTCCGTGGGGGTGGGAGGGTGCTGAGGGCGGAGGGCAACCAGGAGTTTTCCCACACAGAGGGGGCGGATCCGAGGACTAGGACTTCTGTCTTCTCCAAGTTGTGACGTCTTTCATTCCTTCTTGAAAGCTGAGTCTGATGGTTTCGGGGTCCTTCGTGAGGGAGAGGGTGAGCTGGGTGTCATCGGCGTAAGATACAATGCTGAGTCCATGTTGTCTGACGATGGCATTTAGGGGGCCATGTAGATGTTGAAGAGCGTGGGACTGACCGATGATCCTTGTGGTACTCCACAGTTGATCACTGTGGGTTCGGAGAGGAAAGGCGGGAGTCTGATTCTTTGGGTTCTGCCGGTGAGGAAGGAGCAGAGACAGTGGAGGGCGGTTCCCTGTATGCCGGCGTCATGGAGTCTGGTTGTGAGAGTTTGGTGGGAGATGGTTTTGAAGGCTGCGGAGAGGTCGAGTAGGATGAGGGCTGCAGAGTGGCCTTGATCGAGGAGCGTGCAGATGTCACCACTGGCGGTGAGGAGGGCGGTCTTGGTGCTGTTGTTGCTGCGGAATCTGGATTAGGAGAAGTCGAGGATGGAGTTCTCTTCAATGAAGTTTGTCAGCTGGGTGTTGACAATCTTATTGGTGACTTTGGCTGCAAAGGGAAGGAGTGAAATGGGTCTGTAGTGCTTCAGGTCTGTCGGGTCTGCAGAGGGTTACTTGAGGAGGGGCTTCACATCTGCGCGTTTCCAGTCGTCGAGGTCAGTGAAGGTGTGTCGTTGCTGGGGCCCTATAGCGGCAGCGACTCTGTGGAAGATGTGCGGAGGGCAGGGGTCCATGGGGGCTCCTGAGTGGGTGCTCTTCATGGTCGTGGTGGTGCCATCGGTGGTGATTGGGGTTTAGGCGGTGATAGTGGGCCAGCTGTCGTCACTGGGTGGAAGGGTGGTTTCTGGAGTCTGTTTGCTGAAGTTGTTGTAGAGAGCTTTGATTTTCAGGTGGAAGTAGGAGCCGAGCTTGTTGCAGAGGTCTTGAGAGGGGGTGACGTCTGTGGCTTCGCTGTGGGGCTTGGTGAGTTGCTGGATGATGTTGAAGATTTCCTTTGAGTTGCTGAAGTTGGTGTTACAGTAAGCATTGGCACTGAAGGTAGGGATGCTGAGGTGGGAGGGGGGGGGTTGCAGCAGCACCCCTCACCCCCATAACCGTGCTGAAGTTCAGAAGACAAATAAAAAAAATCATGGTTCTACACTATGTGTTTACGTTGTCACATTTCCTGTGGTTCAAAGACAGAGGTCAATCAATCAAGCAATCACGCCATCTGCATTTTTAAAGCTTGACACTGTCATACCTAGGGGTGTCTGGGTGCTGTGTCTCTGTCGAAGAGCCAGGTCTTGAGTCTCTGTGCGGAGCTGGAGGTCGTTCCAGGTCTTGGCAGTGATGTTGCAGAAGGAGCCGCCAATGCTGCGGCTGCGATGCATGTGGGCGTGTGTGCAAGGTCGAATGAAGAGTGCAGGTGTCTAGCGGTGGAAGTTCAGTCGATGGTTGAGATAGGCAGGTTCTAGGCCATGGAGGGCTTTGTAGGCGTGCGTGATGATTCTGAACTGGAATCCCTTCTGGATGGGGAGCCAGTGGAGGTCTCTCAGGTGGCGGGTGATGTGTGTTTGCTTGGAGAGGTCCAGAATGAGCCTGGCTGTGGCGTTCTGTATGGTCTGGAGTCTACTGAGGAGCTGGGTGGAGATGCCGGAGTAGAGGGCATTGCCGTTGTCGATGAGGCTGGTGACATGGGCCAGGGTGACGGTCTTTCTCGTATTGGTTGAGATCCATCTGAACATTCTTCTGAGCATGCGAAGTGTGTGGAAGCAGGAGGCGACTGCGTTGACTTGTCGCTTCATGGCCAGTTAGTTGTCGAGGATGATGCAGAGGTTGCAAGCATGGTCGGTCAGTGTCGGTGTGGTTCAGAGTTCTGCAGGCCACCCAGCTTTGGTCCCATGCAGAGGTGTTCTTCCTAAAAATCAGTACTTCAGTGTTGTCAGAGTTGAGTTGGAGGCAGTTGTCTCTCATCCATTTGGCTATGTTGTTCATGGTGTTGCAGAGGTTGGTTTTGGTGTTGGAGAGGCCTTCAGTGAGCGAGAGGATCAGTTGAGTGTTGTCTGCATAGGAGATTATGTTGAGTCCATGGGATCTGACGAAATCTACAAGGAGGTCATGTAGATGTTGAACAGGGTGGGGCTGAGGGATGATCCTTGTGTTACTCTCCATATGACGTCTTTGGGTGCGGAAGTGAAGAGAGGGAGTCAGATGCTCTGTGTGCGCCCTGTAAGGAAGGAAGCAATCCATTTGAGGGTGTCTTGCTGTATGCCTGTGTTGTAGAGTCTATTGATGAGAGTGTTGTTGGAGACTATGTCGAACGCCATGGAGAGGTCAAGGAGGATCAAGGTCAGAGTTTCTCCATGGTCCCCCAGCCCTATAACCATGTTGAAGTTCAGAAGAAGAATAAACAAAAATCATTGTTCTACACTTTGGGGACGATTACGATGTAGGTCAGAAAGCCTTCGACCACTAGTCGGAAGCTTTCCGACCGTGGTCAGAGGTTTTCCGAACGACACAATCTGTTTGCGTTCCGACTGCCCGATGATGATGTCGGCAGTCGGAACGTAAACCAGCCAGGCCTTCCGACTCGGTTTCGACCGTCTCTCGGGGTCATCCATCGGTCAGAACCGAGTCGGAATCCCCTATGGAGGGCGTTTCTGCCGTCGGAATTACAATGTCGGTTTCCCACAGCCTTTCCGTGCTAGCCTTTCTGTCACGGAAAGGCTGTCAGAAAGTGACTCCGCGGCCTTCGGTTGGTGGCGAGGGAGTACCTAGGGTGCCCCCCTAAAAAGCCATGCACTGTGGGATGCAGGGTTTTACACACACACCCATTTCTCTATCGGAGCCTGTAGTACAGCCGGTTCACGGCCGCAACACAAGCTCCCATTGAGAAAAGTGACTACATCATAATCAGGCGGTCGTAACTGCCGACCTGAGGTTGGTCGGTCCCGCGTCTGAGACGGTGTCGGTCAGAGACAACTCCAACCGACACCGTAATAAGTCCCTTTGTGTTTACATTGTCACATGTCCTGTGCTTCAAAGACAAAGGTCAAATATGAGGCTATGTCTTCTGGCAAATTGCTGCTAATTCTGTTAACATGGAGATTGGTGTTTACATTTTTGTCACTTGACTGGAAGTGAGAGGATTTCGAAAGGTGAACTATATGTCAATCTTTTTATTTTATTTTATTTTTTAAACTCTTTTTATTGATTTTGTACTAACAGTTACAGTGTTCATCATATTGCAAAGTATACATCCTGTACTGGCAATTATATTTACAGTGACACTTGTGGCAGCACACCCCATCTCCCCATCTCATCCCTCTGTATCTCTTGACTGAAGGGTGCTTGCAAACCAACCTCCATCGCTGACCAGGACACCCACATCGGCAACAGCCCTTCCCTGCTCTTATCCCGTACATGGAAACAATCTCTCAACTTTCCCCAGCTCCTCAGCTCCCAGGCAATTCCATCGCTTGGCAGCAGTGGGCAGTAAGACACCTTCCCCCCGCAGCCACATTCCAGTTTCTCTTTGCTTATTAACTCCCCGTCTCAGGGCCCGTTCCCGCCTCCCTCCCAGTAACATCCCTCTCTCCTCCTGGCTTCGAACCCTCCGGCGGGTGCTCCAGCAAATAGCAGGTCAATGGGGCCCAGATATTCCGCGGCCTGGAAGCGCTGGCCAGCAGCTCCGAATACAGAGCCAGCTGTTCCTGGCACATCACCAGATCCGCTATCCAGTCCTTAAACTTCGGGGCTCTCCCCCTACCCCACCTACAGGCCACCCTTCGCTTTGCCATTAGGAGCACCAGTGCAACATATTTCTGATGCGCCGCTTGTACCGGTTTGACATACTCCATCAGTGCCATCACAGGCTCGGGTTCAATGAGCGTGTGTGTCATACTGGAAATAGCCTCAAACACCTGCCGCCAATAGTCGTTCGCTCCCGGGCAGTCCCACGCCAAATGTAAAAAATCCGCCCCGGGCGCTCCAGATCGGTCGCAGCTGTCTGAGTCCCTCAATTTAAAGCGAAGCATCTTTGCTGGTGTATAGTATAATCGGTGCAAATACTTGTAATGGATCATGCGGAGTCTACTGCTGGCCGCCACCCTCTCAGTTTCTAGACAGCAGTATTCCCACTGCTCATCGGAAAGTGTCATGCCAAGTTCCCCATCCCAGCGCTCCCGTGAGTTTGGGTCGACTAGGTCTCTCTGTGTGTGCACCGGTCTATATATGAGTGATACTAGTCGTGTAGCTGTTGTGCATTTAAGCATTACCTGCAGTGGGGCCAGTGCACCCGGTTCCTCCGGGAAATTTTGAGTGATTTTACGTATACCCTGCCGTAGTCTGAGATATAAGAAGACGTCGAGCGATGTCTGCTGCTGTCCCTGTAGCAATTGCTCCATCGTGCGGAAGCTTCCCCCTAGATACAAGTCCCCCCACGTCGCAATCCTCGCCCGTTTCCTGAACTGGTGAAACACTGCCTCTTGTAACAAGGGCATATCTGGGTGGTACGTAAGGGGCAATGAGGCTGCATACTGCATGGGGGCACCCAGTATATGCCTAATCCGATTCCATGCGTGAATTGTACAGGAGACTGTAGTCGGACTCCTGTCTCTAGGTGGCACCCGCTCAAATAGTGCACCCTCTAGTGGCAGCGGTTGAGCCAGCCAGTGCTCCGCCGCTACCTGCGGCATATATCTGGGCTGCGTTATCCAGTACCAAGCATAATGGGCCTGCGCACTAAGGTAATAGATCTCAAAATCAGGCACTCCAAAGCCCCCCTGCGCATATGGTCTGGTGAGCACTTCCCACTGTAACCGCGGCAGTCGGCCCCCCCAGACCAATCTCGTTAGTTCCGACCTGAGCGTCGCGAAGAAGTGTCTCCCCGGATGAAATGGGATATTAAGGAACAAATAGAGCAGTTGAGGGAGTATCACCATTTTAATCAAGGACACACGGCCCGCCATGGACAGGGACAGTGCAATCCAACGAGTCACACTTACCTCAATACGTATTATCATAGTGCCATAATTCTGGCGCATAAGCTCATCTCTGTCCCTAGTCACCCTTATCCCCAAATAGCGCACTTCCTCATCACACCATGCCAGGGGGAAGTCAGGGTCAAACCTAATGGTCGCTGATGTCAGCGGGAAGATGCATGATTTTCCCCAGTTGATATGGATCCCGGACAGTTTCCCAAAGAGTATAAACTCCCTCAGAATCGGGTTCAAATTTTCTTGCGGATCCCGAACATACAGTGTGATATCATCCGCATACATGGATATTAGAATTTGCCGCATATTACATCTCAGTGCCTTGTCTTTATGATGCTGGCGCAGTTTCGCCGCCAGCAGCTCCATCGCTATTGCAAAAAGCAACGGGGAGAGCGGGTAGCCCTGCCGAGTGCCTCTCGTGATGGACAGTGACCCAGACATGCGCCCATTTATCAGTAGCTTAGCCTCAGGCTCTGTGTACAATAATCGAATCCATGACAAAAACAAGGGGGGGAAGCCCATTCTCAGCAGTACACCAAAGACATAGTCCCACTCAACCGAATCAAACGCCTTAGTGGCATAAAGAAAAATCGTAGCTAGAGGCAGCTCCGGTGCGACATTATTAAGTATCGTAAAAAGTGTCCGCAAATTATGGGACGTGGCCCTACCGGGGACAAATCCTGACTGATCAGGTAGTATCAGATTTTCCAGCAAAAGGCTCAGGCGGGTGGCAATCAATTTGGCCAGGATTTTAGCGTCACAATTCAGGAGGGACAGCGGCCTATAAGAGTCACACACGCTCGGCGGCTTACCAGGTTTTAACAGTGAGATCAGAAGTGCTTCCCTCATGGAGGCCGGGAGGCAGCCAACCTCCAGCGATTCCTCATACACTTCACGTAGCACTGGGGCCATTATATCTATGTATGTTTTATAAAATTCAATAGGGATACCATCCGTCCCAGCAGCTTTCCCCGACTGCATGCTCATGATTGCCTCACGTACTTCGTCCAGTTCGAATGGGGCGCATAAGAACTCCCTCTGTCCATCGCTGAGCCACCCCAGCGCCACGTCCTCCAGAAACTCTTCCAGATTCAAGGCATCGCGTCTGGTGGAGGTGTATAACTGTTCGTAGTGTCGCAGGAAAGCCTGAAGTATACCCTCCGAGTCACGATAAACCCCTCCCTCTAGATCCTCAATTTCTAAGATGTAATTTGCACAGCGAGGCTTTCGAAATAGGGGTCGCTAGCATCTTCCCCGGTCTTTCCCCCTCTCCATAGCTGCGGGCCTTCCAGTTCTTACTCTGGAAGCTCTCCTCTCTCCACGCCGTGGCCTGGTAGTCCGTTAGTTTATCGCGAAACCTGATCTGGGCCTCTGCAAACGGCTTTCGAGCCAGCTCCGCCTCAATCCCTTTCAGCTCCCTCTCTAGCGTCTGCAAGGAGCGGACTATGTCTCTGAGCACCCCAAACCCCTTGGATATACGAAACCCCCGTATTGTCACTTTGAAGGCTTCCCATATGGTTTCCACATGTTTCACCGAGCCCTTATTCCGAGCGAAGAAGTCATATACCTCCTCACGCAGTTCCTCCTGAAATACCGCGTCCAGCAGCATGGCAGCGTTCATATGCCAGCCACACCGCGGCATCTCCAATTCCGATGATGCCAGCGTGAGCCGCACCGCAGCATGATCCGAATACGTTCGGGCCAGGTGTTGCACTTGAACTATCGCTGGCCCCAGTCCCCGAGACACCAACCAATAGTCGAGTCTCACCCAGGAAGCCGCACGTGCTGTGAAATGTGTCCCCTCACTAGCGCCAGGGTGGACATGCCTCCAGGCATCCACAAGTTGATATTCCTCAATAGTGTCCCTAAGTATTCCCGCAGCCTTTGTATAATGATGCGGGGCCGGGTGCGATCTATCGTAGTTCGGGCTGTAAGTAGCATTAAAATCCCCACCCCAAATAATATGTTGTGAACTCACCTCAAAAATCTTAGCCCACAGCGTGGAGAAAAAGAGCGTGTCATCAACGTTTGGCACATAACAGCAGGCCAGTGTGACAGATCCCCCCCCCAGCCGTCCCCACATGAGGCAGTATCGGCCTTGCTCATCCTCCAGTACCCCCCCGAAGTGGAATGGTACCTGCCGTTTTATAAGTATTGCCGTCCCTCGAGCATATGAGGAGTAAGAAGAGAACACCCTGTGGTCTGCCCATCTGCTCACAAATCGATGACTCCCCTGCGGTGAAAAGTGCGTTTCTTGTAACATTGCAATGTGCGTATGCTGTCTATCCAGGTAGGACAACACCTGTCGTCTTTTCCTCGCATCTCCCAGCCCCCGAACATTCCACGTGAGGATATTCAGTTTGTTCGCCTCCCAATCAGCCATAGCCCTTTGCTTCCTTTTTAACTGGTGCCCCACCCAATCGATGCCAATCAGTCCCAATAATGTCAAAAAGCCTAGTACAGTAGCCAACTCAGAAATCACATTGCTTGAGTCCACCTTTTTATCCTCCGGTGCGCTCCCATGAGCCCCCATCTGGCGGAGTAACATAGAGCAACCAACCAACACCCCTGTAACCTCCACCCCCTCCCACTGAAGCAACCCCAACTTGCCAGCGACATCTCCCCTCCCCTCCCCAGCCCTCCCCACCCCAACAGATACTCGAGCGGCACTCCCACACCCAGCCAGGGTGTAGAGCGCCTCACCCCTGGGTAATAGCCGCTGGGGGCATCTCCCAGGTGGTCACACAGCATCCTCCTGCCCTGCTAGCCTCCCCCAGGTAGCGCCGTCAGAGGACTAGAGGGCCAGAGGTTGCCCGAGACAACTATAGGTTGCTCAGCGCGGCAGTCCAATTCCACCCTCCCTCTGCCAGCGGCCCAAGCCACAGGCGTATAACATGGCAGTCACATTTCCCGAATCCAAATGAGCCCATCTGGGCCCTCCCAAAGCCGATCAGTCCAAGCCCTCTTCATCTCCCTTCGCTTCCAGGGATTGCGGCATCGACCGACCTCCGCCGCCTCGAGTCGCAGTTTTTATTTGTTTGAGGAAGTCCTCCACTTGGTTCGGTTTGGTGAAAAAATTTTGTTTACCTTGGTGTGTCACTCTCAAGCGTGCCGGGTAGAGCAGTGCGTAATCGATTTGCGCCTTTCGCAGTTTTGCTCTCACCTAAAGGAACTTACGTCTCTCCTCTTGCACCATAGGGGTGAAATCCGGATAGATGGAGAGGGTATTCCCTTCGTACACCAGTGCCTGTTTCTATCTGGCGGCCCGCAGGACCACATCCCGATCCCTATAATTCAGCAGTCTTGCAATAATTGGGCGCGGTTTAGCTCCCGGCGGTGGTCGGGGACCCAGCGATCTGTGAGCACGCTCTACAATAAATTGGCTTGACAGTTCCTCTGCTCCGATAGTGGCCATCAGCAATTTTTCCACATACACCTCCAGCCTCCCTACATTGGTAGTCTCCGGGATTCCCAAAACGCGGATATTATTGCGCCGACTGCGTGCTTCCAAATCCTCATTCTTTGCAGCTATCACCCGTAAGAGGTTATCCATTCTCGCTAGCTGCGTGCTAGGGCCGGAGGTCGCATCTTCAGTTTCCGACAGGCGTCGTTCCGCCTCTTGGAGCCACTCCTCATGGCCTTCCATTTTGTGGACCAGCGTGTCCATTCTAGTCGAAATGTGGTCCACCTTTTCAACCACAGTGGCAAACCCATGGCGAATTTCTTGTAGGATATTCTGGGTGTCCACGGTCCCACCTACAGCACCCTCCTGGGCCTCACTCCGCCCCTACTGTTGTTGACCACTCTGTTGAGACTGTGCCCCCCGATGCGCCCCCTCGAAGTGCAGCTTTGACTGCTTGGCGTCTGGCTTGCCCATATTGCCGCCGCAGACTGGGCCGACAGCTCCGGCTAGGCCTCCGCCCCCTCCGCAGATGGCCCTCTGCTCCTCTCTGCCTCCACTCACGTCTGTATCCGTGAGTCCGGTTTTACACCAGCCTGTCCCGCTGATTTCTTCCACTAGGACAAGGGGGCCTCCCACCGCCGCAGTTTCCCGGTAGGATCCCCAGCATCTCCCCACTTCTAATACTCTCCTCGCATTCCTGGCGCAGTGCAGTGTAGCGAGTGTCCAACCACCTCTCCAGCGCTGTACGTGGGGCGCAACACCTGCCCACTGCGTTTCACGGGGCCTCTACTCACCCAGCTCCGTACTGCGTTTCGCTTCCAGCTCCCAGACAGAGCACACAGCGCACTCTCAGTTTCCAGCTGAGCTCTCAGGCCTCACAGCAGCTCCCCCGTGGCAGACAGTGTTCACGGGCGCAGCGCCTACGAGCTTCAGCCCACAACCCCAGCCTGGATTGCACTCTCCTCAGTAATGGCCGCTGCGTCCACGCTGCTACTCTTTATGGGTTCCTCGCAGGCATGCTATCTCTTCACTACAAGGGCATGGTCTAGCGTCTCTCACCCACTATTCCGCCGCCTCTCTAGCGCTGCAGCTCCGTGCCGTCCTCCGGCAGACAACGTTGTCCCATCGGTGTTCAAGGTGCCTCCGCTCCTCCACACAGGCGCGCCCTGCGGCCTGCTCCCTCGTGTGCAGCCGCGGCCTCAGGTGCCCTCCACAGCCGTCTCACCTCACACCAGCGCTTCTCCGCCACGTCCCGGTCACAGCTTCTTCACCGCATATCTCTGGTTGGAGCAGAGCATTCCGCCACAAACTTTCAGCGAGTGCGCTGTCAATGCCCCTCTCACTTTCTGTGCGGGCAGAACTGCCGTCCGCAGCACGGAGCAGGATCGTAGAAGGATAACAGTCTCGGGCTGCGGGAGCCTCACCTCGGTGCGGCCATTCCGCGTGTGCGCCACCTAGCGCCCCCCAACTATATGTCAATCTTGCTGGGGTACAGAGACTGTGAAAGGAAAGGTCAGTAGTATATCTTTTTTTTCTAACACACAACTTTCAAACACCTGTAAATGAACTTTACAAGTATTTCAGAATATCTCATCAGGTAGGGATGCACAAATTAGGCACTTTTTTTGTAAATCTAAAGTCTAATAGAAGCAAAGATTTTAATAGGATCAAAACAAATCAAGACACTTTGCTTGATGATGCGCAAATGATAAATATTTGCTGAAACACAATTGCCCTCAATTGTGCGCTACATATATTTATATTAGAAAAACTGTTTACCTGTACAAATTTAGTGGCCATTGCAATATAAAATGTGCTGTCTGTAAATGGCAGTGCACTATCACATGATGCTTTAATCATATATTTATGCCAGTGTGCTCTAAAATAAACCACCAGCTATATACCACACCCTTACCACTCTTGTGCTGAGTACATTTGCTACTCTTATTCTAAGTTTGACACTTGCATTCTCACAACCCCTAGGGCTTTCGTGATGTAACAGTGATAGCAGTAATACCACTCTGGAAATCGTTCCAGCACCACCAACAAGAGGCGTAACACCAGCCCCTGCATCTCCTGTGCAACAAAGGTCCCTCTGCCCCCTCAGTGGGCAACTTGTCCTTCAGAGGGACCCCATTCAGCCTAAGGTCAATAAATATCTGTGAAATATGGAAGACTAAGATTCTCATCCTCACATTCTATTGGGGTGCCCAATCATTTTGCGTAACACCACAGCAACCACCATGGCATGACATTCATTTCAAATGAAGTTTACCTTAAATTGCCTGCAGCCAGATGGCCTACCACAGCAGGAAATTGACTCCCCATCTCCCTCGCAATCGATGAGGTGTGAGCTTAGCCCTGATCTGCAGCAGAGAATCACTTCAATGTCTGCACCAAGGGCAAAGTGAAGCACACGCTTGAAAGGGGATTACAAATATTTTTGTGGCTCCTATTAACATTCAACTGACTTTTAGATCACAAGACAGAAGCAGAAACTATTAACAGAAAGGAGATTCTATGCTGAGACAGCTGTGAAGTGGGAGCCAATGTGTGGCTAAAGAACCAAACATGATTACTGAGAGAAGGAAGAATGATGAAAATTGCATGAAAAAGTAGGAGAAAGGCAAATGGAGTCAGAAAAGAAGACTGGAAAGAAGAAAGATCAAAGGAAAGCAGGTTTATAAGGAAGGAAGGAAAAATGGAAAGAAAATTAAAAGAGAGAAGCTAAGAAAGGAAGGAAGAAAACTTTCCTTAGGACAATTCCTGGGTACATACATTCCATGAAATGGCCAGGATCGTACACTTCGCTCACTCACTCATTGGCAGACACATATTTTAAGAGAGGAGGGTATTTTTATTTTCCTGGCTATTTCCTTGGCCCATACACAGTCAATTCCACTACTGGCAGAATCTCCACCCATTGGAATGGAACTTTCAGTTGGCAGGTAATACAGCCAGGCTTGAAAAGTTAAGGGGTGTTAGAAGTGCTGCTGGGTGGCTCAAGGCAGCTAGAGGTACCGAGTGCTAGAGAGAACACTTTCCCATTTTCCCATTGTTCACACAGGATTTCCTTTCATCATCCATCTTTTTTTATCTAGACCAGCATCTACGTTTAAAAAAGAAAAGTATACAGAGTTGAATTTCTGAACAGCTCAAGGCATGCACAAACACTCTGATCTGAATGGGCATTATGTTCCCAAACCGAGCTTGCCTTTTGTTACCAAGTGTGTGAGCCTGATTGGCTCAAACGAAGTAAATGGGAAACCACTCCCAGGTATCATTGGGTTGTCTAACAAAAGCCTCGAACTGTAAACAGTGTGACCTGTCAATATGGAGCAATCTGGTGACGAAGCGTTTGAAATATGTTACAGCTGGCCCCACTGGTTCCCTGCACACTGTTCCAGTAACTCAACCAAGCTGAGAAAAGGATGCCCACTGGAGAGGATGTCTCCATACAAGAGAGTGCACATGAGTCAGACGAGCAGGCGGGAGCATCATCAGACCGTGTGCCTATGAAAAATAAGACTATCTTCATCACTCTCATATACAGTGCCCGGTTCATCAGGCAACTGGAAAGAAACATCTGCAAAGTAGGAGGAATTATTCACTGTACAAGTTAATTAAAACCATATATAATATATTAAACATCTATTTGTAATTAATTCATCCTGCTGGCCTAGATCCATTTTTCAATCTTTGCTAGCATACGTTTTGAAGAAAGACAGATCTGCAAAGATTATCTACACGTCACCCAACCTCCTCCATTAAGATGCTTAATGTAGGGGTTTCACCAGTGGTTAATTTGTGTCTGAATCAGTCAGGCGGTGAGCACTAGCACTCAATTTTGAGAATGGGCAGATATTGTTCATCATCTGACTTTGATCCAGAGCAAGAGAAAGAGGCAGAAAAGGGAATAAGGTGGAAACAACTCGCACCACTACTGTTGCTCATACTCCGTGGCCATACCCACTACTTTTGTTTGCGCTCATTTTTGACAGACATGCTCACTGAAACGACAGAAGTGGACAATTGTACTCGTGCCTCTCGCTTACCAGATCTCATCAACAGTCTCTGGATCCGCACCATGGTTTCCTGCAAGGCACCGCTGCACTGCCACTGATCTTGGTGGATTCTATTTTGATCTTAACAGCTGCTGCGAGCGTAGAGCACAGAGCCCTGATCTTAGCCAGGATGCTGGCCCTGTACGGTATCCTGTCCCTGGTGGATACATAGAAGAAGGTGACACTGGAGTGGCTTGCGGCACCGGCAATTGGAGTAGTTAATATGGGACCCAACATCCATTGTTGCAGTCATTCGTGCTCTCAGAGGGGAATCTCTGTGAGGACTACATGATCAAAAAGACTACATGATCAGACCAGAGGCTGTAAGCAGTAAAGTGATGCTTTTTCTTCTCTGTTTTTATTTTATACTTCTGAATGAATTTCCTTGTTTAAAAGCTAATCTTTAATTTTGCTTGTGTCCTTCTCTGAAAAGCAAATTTCCAAAACACGACTTGACACTGCAATCCTCGATGCATTAAACAGCCCCTAAACGCCTGTGCACCTCAGCTTGCTTACCACATGCTGAGCTCCTATTGGATATATTTGCAGTATTTGTCCCCCTGACTGCTGCTCAAATAAGGTGGCAGTCTACATGTTTTGTTCACTGCAACCAACCAAAAGGCGGAGGGACAGACAGTAAAAGAGGTGCAACACTAAACCTGTAGTGTGTGATTAGAGGATCTGAAGATGGATGCAGAATTTTATCTTTAACTGCTCGGATGCCAGTCTATTGTGGATAATTATTATTCGGACACTCCATTTACCTAACGTGCCTTGTTTTACAATTTAAGCACTGCCCCTAATAACAAAAATCAGCATTAGGATCCAAACATCATTACAGCAACATTGCACGTCCATCACCATGAGAGGGATTTTTTTTAGTCCCAACGGGTCATTAATGCTGATGTCAACCAAATTAAGTCTTGAATCAATGTTAAAAATCTATGGGAAAAAATTGCTAAAGAATACGATCATAATATTGATCTGGTAACACTGATCCTAAAAACAGTAGCTGTGCCAAAGAGAAATATTGGAAAAAAAGATTACAGTACACAAACTGAAATTGCGTTTTCTAGTGAGAATGGATCACTGAAACACTGAAGAAATCTGCTGTAGAAAATAAGACTATAGAGCACATAAATAAAGAACAGAAAGTGCAAGAAACAGAATTTAATAATTATACCTCCTATGAAAATAAAAGCAAAAAAAAAAGAGAGATATGAACATCCTCCGAGGTCATGATAACATTAGTATCAGTACTGTTAAATAACAGCAGTGAAAGAGTTTTTTGCAATCATAACAAATTTCTCCCTATACTAATACATGCCCTAAGGGGTGGTAACAATTCAAGTTCACCCAGTAGCCAGAAGATATTATTATAATTAACATATACATTCCAACCGGTGGCCAGTTAAATGATTATTCAAAATGTTTAGTATTGAAAATTAAAGACAAGGAAAGAAACATATTCAAAGTGACTTTACAGCAGTTCTAACTTCAGTGTAATAAACTGAAGGTGCTGCAGTGGTCGACCAGGCAACTGACATTTAATAATTGAAGAACCAGTTCATTCATCTACAAAGTGATAATTTCATCTCAGCATTTCAATTTGATTATAGTTCTCAGGGTTGGGGAGCATTATGGCAGTGATTATGGATTTAGAAGGAAAGATGTGTGACATATGCCAAATTGGAACAAACCTCGAGATCAAGAACAATAGGAGCATTTACTGATCACTTTTAATGAAGAAATCAAGAATGTACCTCCCCAGAATGTGATGGAACACTATAATTACTTCACAATATTTCTGCGATATTTCTTGCTAAAAAGAAGTGATCTGATGAAAAGAAAGATCCTCCAGAAAAAGGATGATATAGCAAAACGAATAATATCAAACAACAAATACGAGATTATTTTAAATTTAAACAGGCTGAAACAAGGCTGTATCTTAGCACCATTAATATTTCCTATTTATATAGCAGGTGCCCATAAAGCATGAAATCAGGTTCACTGTTTTCTTTAATTTTAGCACAAGAAGATATACAGGGCTTGTTTTGTGGAGATGACACCATCCTCTTTGGCCTTACCCCTGTTGGGCAGCAAAGAGTGTTGGATGCATTTGGAGCTATTGTGACATCACTTGTTAAAGATTAATACAGTAACAATGTTTAAAAGAAGAAAATGTAAGAAGAACTTCATCTGCAGATTAAAAACTTAAAACAGTGAATTATTATTCCTACTTGGGTGTAGCCTTTTCTAATAATTTGAGTTTCCACCTTTGAGTCAGTGATAAATGACAAGGAAAGATAGTTGCAGGTGCTCCGAGGAAATTGTGGCTGTGAGGTACTGATCCAAAAGAAATAGACCACACAAAATCACCATCTGGAAGCAGTAGACAGGACTATCACATGAGATTCCTGGATTTGTCACAAGACTGGAACTGGGATTGGTCAGCACAGTTCATAAATACAATAAGAGGATTCTACAGTATTGGAGATGCAACTTATCTGCTTATTTACTTATTTGTATAAGGCACACTTAACTATAAGTTTAAATGGCCCAAAAAGAGTAATTGCAATTGCCAATGCAACAACAACATAGAAAAAATCATGCAATATCTAAAGCTATACAAAGAATGAGTCAATGTTCTACAGTCCGGTAGAATTTGGAAAAAGTGGATTAAAATGTGGCAAAAATGTCTTCCTTTGAATTAATCCAGAGATCATGTACAAGGCACGTTGCATATGAATCTATAACCAGGACAGAAAATATGGGACTGCTTTGAACCTAACTTAGAGGTATTAATTGTAAAGAAATAAGAAAATGGAAGCTGAAATTAAGATTGGGACAGATACATCAACACATCAGGTGAAGGGCTCAGAAAAATGATATGCATAATACTTTGTAATGCACCGTATGTAAATTAATAGACATCCTTAATTTGTCTAATTTTATTCTGCAAGACACTGAAGGACCAACGCAAGTATTATTACTTCAGTTCCTAAGGGAGCTATAGATTGCACAAGGACCCCTCATTATTCACCAGAGCTTCATTGTAGAAAATACTCGGTGAAATATTGAATCATAAGTTGAGCAAAGTTATTCTATTAATTGGGTATCTTATGACCGTTTGAATGTATTTGAGATGGATGACAAAATATCAAAAGAATTTCTCTTGCCTGAATTTCTTAGGTCCTCTTTTCTGGTATCGATATAGATAAATGGATAGACTATTCAAGGGCACAGGGGAAAGATCAGTGAGGGATTTTAAATAGGTAAGACACTATTACCATATATAACAAACTAGGAGTCTCTGCAACAGGGAAAGAAATTGAGTAATAGAAGCTTGGTTTTTCCTATTTTAGGGGTGTATCCAAGTGAGAAGCCATACACAGACCGTGTGTCAATCATGAATAATCTAAAAGGTACTTAAGTTAATTATATATGTAATAATAGGTGGGGAGGAATATCCCATGGGTCTACTTGTAAGATAAATCATCTATGGCAGATCAATGATTTGGAAATTGAAAAATACCCTCAACCCCAGCATATAAATGGAGTACGCTGGGGAATGTTGATGAATGTGGGGAACAAGTGTATCCTTGGTGGTGTTTTGAATGTGATTTAAACTAAACTCTATATATGTGATTATGTCAAGTATATGTAAGAAAAGTAAATATATTTTATGTATATTTTTTATAGATGATTGTTGTCAAATATTAGAGTCCTGAAGACGGTGGTTTTATTGAACTTAGTCCACCGAAACGCCGCGTTGACAACCTTTTGATATTTAGTGTTTGATATGTATTGATATTATGCATTGTTTTTATAATATGCACGTTGTACAGATGCTTTATATCTGTTTAAAAAAAAAAAAGAGTTTTAACTCGTGTCACTTTGATATATGAAGAATACTGACATAGAAAGGTAAAAGAAGGTGTAAAAAGAAATCACTAACACCCAGGTCATTCTGAAAAAACAATGTTTTAAAATTATTTTTAATCATTTCTGTTAGTGATTGTTTATAGATGCTACTATAATTCAATAAATAATATACATTTTTGCATATATTTGGGTGCAGTATTGTGAGCTTATAAAATGATGGAAGAATGATGAGCGAGAGAAGTGAGGATTGCAATAAAAATTAGACATTGGCATGTGGGGGATAATTTTGTAATTACTTCATAGTGAACCCTGTCCCCTACAGTTGTAAGGGTACCTCTCGATTTTTGAGACTAGTTAGTTACCAACAGCCAGGTTCACAACCACCTACCTGTCTTTGTCAAGGCTTTCCATATGCAACAGATCCAGTGGACAGTCACCCAGCCTAGAAACTGGAACAAACCTGACATGGTTCAGTAGCCAAGTGTTGACAGCTGACTTGGCCATAACTTGCCCTAATCTAGTCTTTCTTTAGGCAATAAAGTCTCAGGGTGTCTACACAAACTCAGATCTGGATAAAAACATTTTTAGTCTCGCACTGCAATAATGCAGCCCAGCTATCTTTCCTAGACACTCAGACATTGTAAATCTATCCTCAACCTCTAGATCGTGTACTGGTGTAGTTATGCCTTTTTTTTTTGAAAGGATAACTGACTAATCCATCACAGAAAATTACTACCCTATCACTTTACTTCTGGCACTGAGCAAAATAACAAAAAGAGCAGAGCAAAGCAGCTGTTAATCCACGTAGAAGATGTCTACATCCTGGATCCCTAGAAACACCTTTTCCTTCCACAGCGAGTGATGGAAAAGGGAAACTGTTTAAGCATCAATATCAATAAGCTGCATACCATCCTGTGTGTGAAGGGAAAGAACTGGGTGTGACCACATTGATTTGTCTATCGTGTCTGACACAGATGATTTCAATAATCAGTGGTCTTCAGGCAGTCGGACCGTGAAACTCGGAATCAGGCCCTAAGTGTGCATCTGGAGAATATTTCCCCAAGTTCTGCCTCTAATCTGAGTGACTGTCACTTGAGCATCCTCCCTCAATTTCCCATCAATTTTCTTAAATTAAATGCTAACAAGATGGAGCTATGTTCTCGCTGGTAGATAGCAACATTGAAGTTAATAGTCACCAAGTCCTCTCTTCTTGTTTCCCTCTTCATAGCAAGCTGCAAATGTGAATTATCTGGGAGTCTTCCTTGCAGGGGAACTTTTAAAGGCCAGATTTATGCTGTTGCTCCTTCCTGTTCATATGACCTGCCTCTGCTGGGCAACATTCTTCCTTTCTCACCATTGAATCTTTCCTCCAAAGTGGTGTGTAAATCTGTCCTCTTCCAATTAGACTATTACAATAGTGTGTACTTGGGAAGTGAACACACCACTCTCAACAAATTGCAGAGGGTTTACAATTTCACAATTTGCATAATTACCCAATGACCTAAAAGTGGTTACAGTAGTAGGTAGAGCACTTCACTGGCTGTCAGTAAACCTGAGAATTAACTTTAGGTCTCTCTGCCTAATATATAAAGCTTGGTATGACCATCATTGCTTCTGTCTGCAAGGCCACTTTTCTCTCTACAGATCTGCTAATGAACAGCCATCTGAATCTCTCCTGTGCAAACACACCCCTCAAGTTAACTATCCCCACTCATGAGGCCTCTCTCTCTTCTACCTATGTCCCAAGATGTGAAACTATCTTCTAATCCACATTTTCCTTACAAATCTATGCCTGTGGATGTGGCCTGTGCCAAAGACAGGTGAAATAATATGCCGACTTTTAGGGTGAAACACTGAGTCCACCAGCAAAAGGGTTAATTTCTTCTGTATGGGAACTACACATGAATGCACCTGTCACTGTTCAATGTGTTTCCACTATAGGTGGATCACTTTCAGCAGGATTTACATCTTCAGACTACAGAATGGGGTCATGTTAATAAAATAGACATGAGACCCAGTAGGAATGTAAAATGTCCGGCCTTCACCCAGTCCAGATGCAGAAGATCTACTGCCATCTACCCCAAGAACTGCACTTTGAATACTGCCAAGATAAAACTTGCAACACCATAAATGCAGCTCAGATCCAAAGCAGAGTATTGCCTGTGGAGGTTCTCTAATTTCTGGAACTTCATTGTTAGTTCTAGGCCTTATAAAAGCAGTAGACCAAACTTGCAAAGCTGTCTTCCCTCCAGCATATAAGGATATCCTCATTTGCTGGTCATCTACATATTGGTAGATGTACCATTTCCTGTGCAGATTCACGACCACTGGTGCTAGTATAGATTGCAGGCCAAAGGGAAGAACCTTTAATTACCAATCTCCTTGTCTTTCAGTGTAACTCTGGTACTTTGAATGGTTTCAGTAGACTGGAAGGTGGAAATGCATACACACCACATAAATGAAATACATTTTGTCAAACTTCTTACAAGTAGGGCACTACCTCTCCAGTCACCATCTTGAAGGACTATGTTCAAAATCATTTTTTCCCAAATCTTCCATCCATAATGAGCCGGAAGTGTTTGTGTTTTTTGTGCACAAGGAAGTTCCTGGATTAATTCCCTTGATTGTGAAGCATCCTGTATTCCGCAATTTTCAATTGCTTGAAGTGTACTTGAGGCAGTCGTTTTTCTGTGAACTCCAAAGGTGTCCTGATGACAGGATGCGATTCCACCAAACTGCCCAAAAAGAGTCCCTCCCATTTAGAGGCAGAATAGTAGACCCTTTAGCTCTTATGAGTGGTGGCTTTGTGCCGTATGGAAGTTGTCAGGCCTGTTCTGCGTGGCCTCCTTCATTGAAGTTGATGGCTTGACTGCACATTTCAGATCTGGTCAAATCTGGTTCAGATCAGGCCAGCCACTTCTACTGCTATAGGGATTCATAGGAGGTGGAATGAAAGGCTTGCTGCAGAAATGGAAGAAGCAAAAATCTCTGCCCCTGCTCATACCAGTGTTGTGATTATTATGTGTTTTTTCTATTCTGGGAACACTCCTGCCTGAGTTGCAAGTCAATCCCTCAATACGTCAATACGTAGGATTGGTAAAATGTGGAATGTGTGTGATTAATATGGCACACATTTAGTTTATATTATTATGCTCTCCAATGTGATAATCAAGCTTACCAGAATATATTTTATACATTTCCAGTATTTACTTTCAACGCGGACTGCTTCATTTTACATTAGATTGTTTTTGCTATATAAAAGTTTCAAGTAAATAAACAGAATCTAATAGAACAAAAATAATTGAAAGGACACGGGCCATTTTCTGTTAATTGTTTTTGCTGGGAGTTTCTAATAACAATGAGATTATATTATAAAAGTTGATCACAAAGAGTGAAGGGTAGAGTGGAGTCTTCACTCCAGGCTCCACTGTCCCATGGTCATACAGAATCATATCTTGGGTCCCAATTGAAGGCTACCGGGCTGGGAAGAATTTAGCCTTCGCTCGCTGACTTATCAGTGCAACTGGCATTGTGAGATAAGAATATCAGATCTTGTAACTGCATTGAATACAAGATCTAGTGTTCACATAGGTATGCAGGCATGTTCCATCTCCGAAGCTCAAAGCAGGGTTTTTTTTCCTGCAGTGCTAGAATTAGATCAGAGCTTATATGTAGAAGAATGAGAGTATGATAGCTATACATCCATCACCACAAGGATGGTTTCTCCTATTTATGCTTTTGGTGAACGTTGCTTATGCAATTTTATTTGACTTTATTGTGGGTACAATTCATATCATGGGAACTGGACTAGGAATCTGATTTTAAATAACTATTTTAGATTTATCCCTCATATGCTAGTGTTCTTCAGTGTGTCATTTTTTAATGAAAGAGGGTTTGGAATACCACTAACTTTTTTTGTAATGTCTCATGGGATTTATCATTACGTGAAAAACAGCTCACTTACATAATGCTCAGGAGGTTGAGGAATGGTTGCAGTCCAACTGGTTTTCTGATTCGGGTGACATATTGACTAAGTCCTTGGTGCCAGAGGATCTAGAAAAATGACCTCTGTATTTCTAAAAAAATCGAGAGAACTTATTACCAGCTTCCTGGGCATTCAATGGGTGTAGGACACTTTGTTGTAAAAACTGCCATGGGCTTTACTGTAATATGTGATTGAATTTATAGTCTGCAAGACATCAAATCTTTGCAAATAGGTCTTTACCATTACACCGCATGCAGAGAAATCTACCTGGTTCAGAACCAGTGCACTGGAAGGAGGCATGTAGGCAAAAGACCTCCTTACAGCTCACGTGGCAGAATCCTGAATATGCCAGATTCAGTGATGCCAGTTTGGTATCCTTAAAGGCCAGTTCGCTTCAGTCAGAATTTGCTTTGGCCCAGCCAGCTCATCACCGCGGAGGAAGGGAATGATCTTGGCCATTTCTCATGCTGCTCTGAGTAGAACTTGTCTAGAGCATGACCTCCTTGTCCACACAGATTTTGAACGAGGACGTGCCGGCCTGTTTTCTCCCCATTACATTGGTTTTCTGCACTCTGTATCCAGTGGGACTAAGGTCACTGACACTAGGTTCACCGATCTAGTGGTTGTGCCATCCCTGTGTTCAAGCTGTACCAAAAAAGGTGGACATGCAGTGGCTGATTCTGGGCCTTACATGTCTTGCCCAGTTGCAGGCTGATACTACTACTGGGCTTTTACCTGTGCCACAAAAGTTAATCAAAGTTCCCTCTAACTGTTGGTAAAAAGCGAATAAGAAACATCGTTTCCCAGACTTTGCTTGCATTGCTAGCCACAACTCATAAAAGATTCAATTGTTAATGCCCATGAAGATATTTGTGTCCTATGAGGGGAGACTCTTTTCCTGAGTCAGTAGCTGCTCACTTCAGAGTTCCTCAGCCCCACTTTATTTTGTCATGCCAACGTCGTATTAAAGATCATAGTTTGCTGCCTGAATATAATTTGACACAATTCTCGGAAACTTGCATGCTGCAATCACTGGCTTTGGGTGAGTGTCAGTGGTCAATGTAAATCATGTAAATTGTCTTAAAAAACAAAAAGAAACAAAAATTACAACATTGTAAAGATGAAAGTTTCCAACAGCCTGTACAACTGTGCCATTCCTGTAATTGTTATCTTTGTGCCCAAGCGGTCACCTCTATTTCAGTAGCTTTGTGGTGCACCAGTCCTGAAGGATCCCATACACTGCAGACTGGTGCTTCTCAGGGACACGTCTTTGGCATGCCTTGAGAAATCAAACCCTCCCTAGGTCTTTCCATTCTCTATCATCAAGGGGATAGTCACGTTGATCCACGGTGCACAGATGGTGGCAGCATGATTGTATCTTTTTGTAATGCAAGTTCATTTCAGATGCTTGGGGCACATGGCTTCCCCTCTGTGTTTATTTCATTCGCTGTTTGGAATCATGACTAGAACATTTTGCAATACTGATCGAGATCAATGGAACATCTTTAGAATTAACTCTGATTATTTTTGAGTAACGTATTAATCTAACAATGAAGGTTGCAAGATGGAGGAGGGCTGCTGCTTTTAGAGAACTCCTCCACCACCCATTTCTTCCTATGCTGTTGATTGTTTCCAAGACTGTGTGGAGGGTTTGCACAAGGTCACCCACCAAAGCAACAATAAAAGCTGGAGCTTCCCTCCAACATGTTGAAGACCTTAAACCAGAACCTGCATGGACCTTGGTGCTCTTGGCATTCAGAACTTGGAACCAATGCTCCCCATTTCCTCCTGGTAATAACCAAGCCTGAAAGCCCCTGCTGAAACTCTGCTGGCATTCCCTGCTGCTGCTGCTGATGCCCTTGCCGGCTGGGACATTCCATAGCCAGCCTATGGGCCAGAGATGCAGCCACAGCTCATTGAAGCCCTCTCTAGCCCTCATAAGAGACCAGAGGATGACTTCCCAAGAAAAGAAAATGTTACCAGAGCAGGTGACCTCAGAGCTGACTACCTGGCGAGCCCACCCCCTGCTTGATTTATTTTTTGTTGTTTTGACTTTTTAATTGAACCTCTTGTTATTGCAGTGGCCAGCCCCTGTTCAGCTTTCAAGCTAGCCATAATGAGAGAAGCTGGTGTGGGCTGAATAAGGTCCATTGTGCCTATAGTCAGGGGCACTGGAATTATGCCGCATGATAGGGCCAAATTGTGTGGCAGGGTAGAGTAAATTATGTGGCAAGAAATGGCAAATTATGTAACGTAATGTAGCACATTTATTAATAGTATTACTTCATTCTTTTGTACTTTTTACACTTGTTAACACTGTCTGGGCTTTGAGTGCACCTAATTAATACCAGTTTAATACTGGTATATAAGCAACAGAAAGGTGACCAGTAAACCTTTGCAAAAGGCTTTCCACTGCGCGACAAGATGTGCCACTGCGATGTTTGTACCTCTTGAACCTTTTGGGCTATAAACAGATTTCTTTTTTGGTTAAAATCTGTAGATTATGCAGCAGATGACGGATTATGTGCCAAATGCAGCAAATTTATAATTATGCGAAAACTGCCGCACAATCGCATAATTCCCAGTGGCCCTGGATTCCATAGTCTTGCAACTGTGTCTGTGGGTCAGTCAGAAGTCTGCCCCCATCATCATCGTGGTTGGCCCCCACTGAGTGTGAACCTTCAGAGACCCCGGATTATGAAAGATTCCCATTTCAGGTGGCCGAATCACTAGCCTAAACAATAATGTCAGCTTGGCTCAGTAAACACAATTTCGAACTGGTAGATGTTGTCCCCTTCTTTTATAGTTTGCCAAAAGCACTGCCTCTTGCCCGTGCCTTTGTTTTGTTTCTGTAGTGCTCTTTTTGTTCACAACCAATTGGGCTATGACCAAGATACTTACCTACTCGCAGTACAGCAACTCATTTTTGGCACGAGAAACGTGAGTCTCCAGTCTGAAGCTGTTGACCACAGTCAGCTGGTCATCGTAATAAAATCAATTGCTTAAAGGTACTTTTGTGGTATCTGCTTTTCATTTTCAGCATTTTCCAACGTTCCAGATGATTTAGTAATCACGAACATTATTTAGTGCACACGGCAAGTGGCTCTTGTTTTACGAATGCCTTGTGCTTGATCGATTACTGTGTATTGCTACTTTCTCCCACTCTTGAGTTATTAGTGCAGTGTTGTGTACTTACTACTCTGGCTGGGCCTGGACGTTAGCAGATTGTGTTGTTTTGTACCTTGGAGTCTCCCTGCATCTCCCATGAGCCAGGACTGGTCTGTTCATTCACATCTAACCGAAGGGTCAAGAGAAGTGAGTGAGACTAGCTTTCCATCACAGGCTGAGTACCTTATGCCTGGTGAGTAGGGACTTCTGGTAGTCTCGCTTCTAGCACGCTTGGTAGGTCCTGCACTGTGTACTCCAAGGAAACACCTTGACACACAGAGACCACATTTTCAAACTCATATTTTAGGTCTCCTTCGAGCACCTAGAAGAGATACAGAATTCGGTTTCTAGTAAAGGATAAGTAAGTATGAACTACCGTCTGTATGCGTACCATTCCAACCAGTACAGCGCAGTGGCCCCACTCATTGGTAATGGCGCAATGTAAATAAATACATGCATTAATCTACCTTTTACAGCAAAATCATGCGAGACTAGTAAAGCCAGAAGATTTTCTTCTATTTTTCCGCCAAGTGGTACCTTTGCAGAGCTTGGTGATAACATTTGGACGTGGCAAGCAAGGAGGAGGCTTATGAACCACACAAATGTGTCAAGTATTTAGATTAAACACAGGCATGAGATTCAAGGACCTTTTTGCGACCCTTGCTGCAGGCTGAGTTGAAGCACTCGATTGACAAAGCACGAGAGAAGAGGTTGGCGTAATTAGGCCTGACACATTGTTCTTAATTCCCAAGGCGCTGGCACACAGACCCAAATTCCACAGTCCGGCCACTGAGTTCGCCAACAAAAATGGCGCTCAGATTATGAATCGCGCACTTGGGTCCCACTCAGGCTCTCTAGAGAATGATGTGGCGGTGTCTCTTTGTGTGACCTCAGTGCCATGCACTCCAAATCCCAGCGCCTCCGCCGCCTGCTCACGGCACTTGGCTCGATAATGATAGCGGTGACAATGTGGATTGGCCTCCCCTGGCTGTCCTCGAGGGGTTCTCTTAATTGAAGCACTGAAGACTGTTGCCGTGGCATCTTAGAGGCACTTCTGCTCCCACACTGCTCAGTCTGAGAAATCTGCTAGTGATGCTATATACTCCACGGAATACAAGCCAAGCACTTGCCTAAGAGGACTAGAGTAAAAAACATGGATGCCACTCCAGTCTACCATTGACAAAGAAACAAAGAAAGGACAGCGTGCATGACAAGCACAGGGCGTGCTTATTACTTGATAACACCATAAATGTGTCTTTTGTAATTTGCTTCCAGACTTTTGCATTAATTTATCATCCAAGAAATGATGACGTCTTTTTGAGTGCGCTGGAAAATGTAGCCATCCTGATAAAGAGAAGATGGGGCAATTAAATCTTGAAAAAGAACAAATGATGGATAGAATGCTGAACAAATCAAACATTCACCCCCAGTCACAGATCTGGGTTTAATCCATTGTTTTTTTGCTCACCACGCCATCCCAGTTTGGACCCAGCCATGTGCAAAACAGTCTTGACCCTGCTCCCCATGGGAAGAGTCCAGCCCAAACTGCCAGGCCAGGCACTCCCTGGACCAGAAACAAGCATCCTGGGACCGGTTTCCAGTCCAGGTAGGACCTGACCTGGCATTTTGGGCTGGACTGTTCCCATGGAGAGCAGGGTCAAGACTGATTTGCACATGGTTGGGTCTAAACTAGGGTGGCGTGGTGAGCAAAAGAATGATGGATTTAACCCAGATTTCTTAACTGGGGATGACAGTTTGAAAAGTTTCAGCACTCCATCCATTATCTTGTTGTGTAATGAAATCTTCAACATCTCTGTTGAGATTTCCGACAAAGGTGCCAATGCCTGTGAGCAGGGCTTTAAGTGGGCTGGGTCTCACCGGTGCTGAGCACTGGCAGTTTTTTAAAGGGAGCCTCGAAACGGGTCTCTATCGGGCTCTGTTTGTGCCCTGGGAACGGTGGTCCATTTTTTCAGGACTGCAGTGACAGCAGGCACATCGATGTGCACTGCTCACACTGCTCACTTCTCACTAGTTGAGAAGTTACTGTATGACGTCATGCTAGGTGAGCGTTGTAGGGGAAGGGAAATCCTTTAATGAGAGTCATTTTCTCTCTGGATTATCCTTCTCTTTTTGAAACTCAGGAGCAGCTACATTGTTGTGGTGTCACCAGAGCTTTAAGTGGAAGCTTTTTCAATATTATATACAAGCCATAGTTGCTGCTTATTTATCTTATGCAACTAACATCCATTGACAAAGCCAATAGTCCTGACTTGTTGTAGGTATGACGTTACTTGTTGTAGCATATCTTGTTGCAATGACAGAAACAGAAAAATACCAGCTGGGCGGCACACTATGCTAAGCACAGATTTTTAGCTTAGGTGTTTTTAAGCCACGGCCTAAATTACATTGGCCACGACCATTTAAGAGAACCCCCAGTTTTTTCATCTCACTTAAAGCCCTGCCTGTGAGGATGTGATTTAATTTACCAATTATGCATGTAAAATTCAGAAATGCCACAAACTATATAATAAGTCTCTCCAAACATAAGAAATGAAGGATGACGTTTGTAATAAAATCACCGTCTTGAGGAACACAAAAGTAAAGATATACCTGGATCGCCTAAGTTGATATACTCTGATGTTAGAGAAAAGGAGTATGTTGTGGGACAGTGAGGTCTTAACATAGAAAATAGTGAAAGAGTGTGATAAGGCCCTGGATAAGGTCTACAGACACTGTGTTTAAATGATCTTTTCTAGATTTGATTGCATTTATATATCACTTACTACCCCGGACGAGGAATTGAAGCGATTATCAGCGAGTACCACACTACTCTGGAAACCAAAAAGGATTAGCGGTGGATTAGTATAGAGAAATATACATTTTTAATTTGACCGGTTGACATGTGACTCTGTTAGTTTGATTGAATAGGATAATGGAGTGATAGTGGAGGGAGGAGTCTAGAAAGTGTTATTTGGGAGATCATAGTAGTAAGATGAGGTTTGGGATGAATCTCTTATAGTTATGATTGCGATTATCATATTTACATATTGTCATAAATAAAATACCCTATAAGCATCTAATCAAATAACTTATACAACAACTATGCAGTGAGCTGTATACACATTAAGCTAAAAAAAAAAAAAGTAATATATACATTTGTTAAGCAGATCTAAAGAATATCTATATACATTTTAAACCATAGGTAGTATATATATTTTTACAAAGAAATGCACACATCTAAATGCATACGTATAATCAAATTATAAATATTTAAATACACGGGCATATGCTGTATATTTGTGTTTGTTACTAGAGGGAGGCTTGGGTCCTTGCACAACTAGATTGTACCACTTCTATTGTGTATACTAACAAAGTATCTAGTTGCCTTGTTTCTCAATTGTTCAAAAATAGAATGACCAATTCCCTTAATTCATTAGCCCAGGTCCAGGTCCTGAGGAGAACCCCTGAAAAATGTGGGGTTTGAAAAGCTGCCCCACTCCCCTGGGAAAGGACATTCGCAGCATTAGTGTCTGGGAGAGATCCAGAATAGTAACCACTCTCCACACAACAACATTTTAAGCTAGCGTCCCCAGGGCAATACACAATGGCAGGATATATTATACATTATACATTCTAAAAGTGAATTTTCCACCAAGTGTCTAATGTGTCAGTAAAGGACTGGTCAAATATGTCATGTATAAATATGTCAGTTTGTACATATTATTTATGTAAACACCACTGTGATCTATGTATGTTTGAATTAAGTGTTTTCACAAATTAAGTGTTGCCCTTCATAAAGACATGCTTCAAATGCAAAAAACATTTTTCTGAAGAAGACAAAGAAAAGTGAAATAAATCACAACGGCATTGGTCTTTCTATTTTTGAACAATTGAGAAACAAGGCAACTAGATTCTTTGTGAGTGTACATTTGTGTTTGAGCATGGTGGTTATGTGAGAGGGACCCAGCTCTGGAGTTGTTTCTGAAAATAAGACAGTTACCCGTTGATCTTATGTTTGAGGTAATGAATTCCATAGTTTGGCTATATGAACAGAGAAAGATGTACCACCCATGGTTTTTTTCTTGTATGCTGGGGTTTTGAGGCGAGGTGCCAGTCTGGAGCAGAGTTTCTTTTGTTGTATGTATTTGGTGATTTAATTCTGGATGAAATTTGGTCCTGTTCCATGTATTGCTTTGGGTGTGATACAAAGCAGCTTGAAGGAGGATCTTCTGGCAACGGTAAATAATGTAGGACCCTCAAGGCAGGGGAGATGTGGGCTTGTGGCTTTACGTGTAGGAAGTAGTCTGGCAGCAGAGTTCTGAATGTGTTGTAATATTTTAATAATTTATAAAGATGATTAATTGTAGTAGCCATTGGTGTAATCAAGTTTAGACAGTACAATAGAGATAGTTGCCTGAAACTTGTGTGAAAATCCTAGGTGGGTGACAATGGGTCACAGAGTTTACATAGTAATGAAGCTTGATCTTACGAATTTGTCCACTTGGACATTCATTGATAACTTGGAGTCCATGGTAATTCCAAAGTTTATTATTTCCTTGATCAAGTAATACTTTATGATACATAATTAAGGCATAGTCACTTTAACAATTCAGAAGTCAAATAACGAAGAAGGGAAACATATAGAGAACTCGCTGGGCACAAATATCATCACATAATGGCTGAGCCATAGAATGTTAGAGTATGTGCCTGTCTGTCCACCCACACATATATGCGTGAGTGACCGCATTTGTGTGCCACACTCCTAAAATTGGCTCTAAGCACCATCTGTCTGTCTAAGATTCTAAATTAATGAATACAAAAGGGAAATGCTACTCATTTGCATCAACAGAAAGTACAAACCATGGCATCAATGTTCGCTTTACAAATGGAGCAGATCACAATTAGTTCTAAAGATGCTAAGAGCCTAATTCACTGAACTAAAAATGCCAAAATAGGTGTGCCATTCTCGAGGCACATGTGCCTTTCTGTTGACATCTTGATCATGTCATGATGGAAAACCAAAGACTAGTTCAAGGCTCTTGACCACCTACTTATGGATTATTTGTATATCCTGTTTGTCAGTTAGAATTCACAGGGTTTACAGAAGTCAGCCCTAGCCTCCATCACCGCACAGCATGAAGTACATCGATTTGGGCTGCAAGATCGCATGTGCTCGATATTCTCCCTCCTAGTTAGTCAATATAATGGTCTCTGGTTGACAGTCATGGCAATCATGCTAACAAAACACAGATGAGATATAAGGGGTTGTAACTACATGGGCTAAAGTAATGGTTATTGTTTGGATCCCATGTAACAATCTTTGGGAACCAGGCCATGTGGTTTCTTTCCAGGAAATATAACATTTTAAAATGTGAATTCTTGTCTATGGGCATCAGTTAGGAGTCGCAGGCGCTACCTTTAGCTTACTCTTTGGTACCTCTATCACTGTCTTTGATTATCAGGATCATGACGGCATCAATACGTACAGAAAGTAAGCACAACTCTTAGACCCCAGCTACTTTCCATAGATCCTAATCATACTTTCCATAGGTCCTAATCAGTTTCCTATCCCAACAGAAGTAAATAGGAGACCATGTAGAGGCACATGGTGGGCGTTCGGCCACTATTGGAAGACAAAGGGTTGGTAATGTCTTTTCCTGTAATCCTGGCACTTTGGTGGACTGAAATCCAAGTTTTTAATAAGTGACAGGAGATGTTAATATCAGCTTCTTTATGTTTTCAGAGATATCCACTTAGAACTTGAAGAAGTTCTAGAAAAAGTTTCGGCAGAGAAAGAAAAGGCACTGTTTCTCGTTGCTCTCACACGTTTCAGTATAATTGCCTGTAGCCTGCTGTTAAAGTACCAAATCTTTAAGCACACTGAAATGGCTCTTAGAAGGCATGCTATAGCTCTACATGAATAAATAAATACTAAAGGCGTAACGCTAGTGTCTGAATTACGTCATCTTGCTCAAACCAAATCCATTCTGAAATATGTTGTCCATGCTCACCCCTGTCACAGTCCTTCAAAATAATAAAATTATGTGTGTATACAAGTGTGTGTGTTGACACTCTAGTCTCTGAGTTATCCTTTTTGAAGGTGCTGTATTGAAATCTGACAAGTCTGAAACTAAATTCTGATGTATTGGTTCAGATGGGCCAGAATCATAGATGCAATTGATGATCTGTTTGAAATACCTTTGGATCTCGGGAGCAGGGGAAAACTATTTACTTGTCCTCTACTTAGTCCGAGAGGATAGGGAGAACTCAAAGTGTGTCTTTCAGCACTCTTTCAGCACCTATGTCAAAAGGTAGTTGAGCCACCCTCAGTGTCTCATCAGATGGAGGCTATGGTGGGGGGGAAGGGGATGCAAAGGGGTACACGTTAAAGAAGAATTTCAGTTTTCAGTGAGGAAGGCAATAGCATGTCAAAGGCAGATCTTCAAGCTTGGTACCCACCTAGTGGAGAAGAGCATCAAGCAGCTCCAATTGTCCAGAAATTAACAGAGGTCCTTGCCTACCAAATTAGTAGAGTTATTTAAATTGCATGAGTCAGGCTTCAGCTAATATTCACAGTTTGTGGCAGCTGTACAAGAGGCCATTAACAATCAGACGCCAGCTTAGTTCAGGTATTGGGAGCCAGCCAAAGCCTTCAAATGGCATCTTCAAAGGCTCTCTCCTAATTTGAGGTTTCATGTCCTGATGTTTATTACAGAACCAAATAGGGAAGTTCAACCCTGCTTCTTCCCATAGCTACTCAGTAGGAATTCAGGTGGATACCCCCAAGACAATGACAAATGAAAGGAACAGTAGCTTTGACCTTGGATAATTTGAATATCCAACCCACTGTCCTGGAAGGAACAATTCCACCATTACCCTCATGCAGTATTTTCCTAACTGGCAAATATGCACAAAACATGCATGCTCTACGGCTCCTTGGCAGAGCACTCAGTCATTCTCAATGTGGCCTTAGAAAGTAGGGGCGGCCAAATATACCTAAGTGGGCACTTGCAGGTGAAACTTGACAGCAGTGGACATTCGTCCATACAGCCATGCACATCGTCAACATAATGTGTTTCTTCTTTAGTTAACAACAACAAAACACATCTCTATTGAAAAAGCTGCCATTTTATATCACCGAAAGGGTTCGAAAAATAATTTTTGATGTACTGATGATGCCAGAGATATATTGATTTTTTATATTCAATAGTCACCTTCTTTTCTGAAACCTCACAAAATAACCCCATCAACCCAAAGTGAAAACATACTCCATTCACAACAGTGTCAGCTGAAGGGTATTCTGTCACAAACGTGATGGAGTATCATGCCCGCCAAACTCTCGGTGGTGCCCCATTCATTCTATCAAGTGAAAGCATAATGCAACTGGCTGACAGAGTGTTGGCTGTCAGATTAAGGGCATCACACTATCTACTCTAAGACAGACATTGTGATGTCCTTTTTATCTGTCCGTCATTACCAGGAATCAAGAAATTAAACTAATACCTCGAAAAATCAAGGAAATATCTCCCTGGGTGTGGTGGTCATTAGTTATTTATTTTTCAATAATAAAAACCCTTTTGTAATTTTGTTTTTGAAAAACAAAAAGTTTGGTGGACATTCATCAAAACCAACAGTGACCATTCACCAAACTTTTAGTACCTTCTAAGGAATCAGATCACTGCTGGGCCGGAGGTGATCTCTAAATATGGCAGTGCTCTGTCAATCAGCGTGGAGGACGTAATGTTCTGCGCCACCTAGACAGACAGAGTTAAACCACCAGACTCGAAATCAGGCCCTATGTCTGGTCATTTCTATTTAGTCAATGTTCCAATGACACTCTCTGCACCTGGAGAATGAATTTGTGAGTACGGGCACAGCAGAAACGTGTCAATCATCGGGCATCGAGCGACCCTTGACCGTGTTAGGTAGGTTGCTCCCCCTCCGCACCGCACCGCCTGTGCGTCCTGTCCCTGCCCCAGCTGCCGCTGCTGAGGTAAGTACTGTGCCCCCGTGATCTGTGCCCCGTTTTGCCTTCTGTGCCCCCGTGATCTGTGCCCTCTGTTTCTTTCTGTGCCCCCGTGATCTGTGCCCCGTTTTGCCTTCTGTGCCCCTGTGATCTGTGCCCCATTTTGCCTTCTGTGCCCCCGTGATCTGTGCCCTCTGTTTCTTTCTGTGCCCCCGTGATCTGTGCCCCGTTTTGCCTTCTGTGCCCCTGTAATCTGTGACCTCTGTTTCTTTCTGTGCCCCCGTGATCTGTGCCCCGTTTTTACCTTCTGTGCCCCCGTGATCTGTGCCCTTGCCCCTGTGCCATCCACTGCTCCCGTTCCTGCCGCTGCAGCCCGTGCGGCCCCGCCCCCCTGACTGTCCATTCGCTGCCCCTACCTCCCGCCTCCCACCTCCCAGCTGCTCCTCCCTCCCTCCTCCTCATATATGGTGGCCGCTGTGCGGACGCGCAGCAGCCGCGCGCAACGGGCGAGCTGCTGGCACGCCTAAGGGAAGCCCGTCTGCGCCTGTCCGCGCCTGGACCACGCCCAGCGCCAGGACCCCTGGCCCCCACGAACGCCACGACGCCCGCCTCTGCTACGACTCCAGCACCCTCCACACACTCAGCGCCGGACGAATACGCACCTGCTGCCTGGCTGCCCCGAAGCGCTCCCAAGGACCCTTCTCCTGCCGGAACTGTAGCTTCACCAACATCCGGCCCGCCAACCCACCTACCAAAGAACCCAACCACCTAAGATGCATCCTTCTCAACACCCGCTCCGCACTTAAACACACCATGGAACTCTGGGACCTACTGGACTCCAAAACCCCAGACGTCGCCTTCCTGACGGAGACCTGGCTGAACCTCTCCTCGGCACCCGACATCGCCATAGCCATCCCGGAAGGCTATAAAATCACCTGCAGGGACCGCACCAATGGAGTAGGAGGAGGAATCGTCATCGTCCACAGGCACTCTCTCAAAGTCTCAACCAACACCGACGACACCCTCAGCACCGCCGAACACCTGCACTTTCAAATCCACACCGATCCCAACACCACCCTCAGAGGAACCCTCATTTACAGACCCCCCGGGCCACGAGCACAGTTCAGCGACTCCATCACCGACCTCGTCAGCACACACGCCCTCGCCTCCACGGACTACATCCTACTCGGGGACGTGAACTTCCACCTCGAGAACAACAACGACACCAACTCCTCCACCCTGATCGACAACCTCGGACTCAGACAACTCGTCACTACACCCTCCCACTCCGCCGGCCACACGCTTGACCCCATCTTCTCCGCAAGCTCCCACATCTCCTTCAACCACACCACCGAGCTCCACTGGACCGATCACCGCTGCATCCACTTCACCTTCCGGAAAGCCACCTCGCACCACCGCACCCAACAGGTGCTGTGCCGCTACTCGAGCAAAGTCACCGAAGACCAGCTTTCCACCTCCCTCGCCCGGAACACACCCACAGATCCGACCGACCCGACACCGCCGCTCGCAACCTCAAACAGTGGATCAACGACTGCGCCAACACCCTCGCCCCCCTCAAGAAGCCCTCCAACACCCACACTAGCAAGAAAGCCAGCTGGTTCACCGAAGACCTCCAGGCCTCCAAGCAACCTGCTGAAAACTCAAAAAAACCTGGATCCGTGAACGAACACCGGAACGCTACATTGCCCACAAGAACGCCACCCGCAGACACCACCACCTCATCAGATCCGCCAAAATGACCTCCTTCAAAGACCGCCTAGACAACAACGCACACAACAGCAAAGAGCTCTTCAACATCGTGAAGGAACTCTCCAACCCCAGCTCCAACACCAACGATATCCCACCTTCACAAGACCTGTGCGACTCGCTGGCCATCTTCTTCCATCACAAGATCGCAGACATCCACAACAGCTTCAACACCGTCACCACCCCGGCAACCACTGAGACCCCCGCTCCCACGACCACCACCCACACCAACCGCCTGATCTCCTGGACCAACATCAACGACGACGACACCATCAAGATCATGAACACCGTCTGCTCCGGATACCCAGAAGACCCCTGCCCACACCACATCTTCAACAAAACCAGCAGCACCATCGCACCCAATCTCCGGAAAACCATCAACATCTCCTTCGAGACAGCGACCTTCCCGGAGAGCTGGAAGCACGCAGAGATCAACGCCTTACTCAAGAAACCCAAGGCGGACCCCAAGGACCTCAAGAACTTCCGGCCCATCTCCCTGCTCCCGTCCCCGGCGAAGATCATCGAAAAGGCCGTCAACAAACAACTGACCAGCTTCCTCGAGGAGAATAGCATCCTGGACCCGTCCCAGTCCAGGTTCCGCAGCAACCACAGCACCGAAACTGCCCTCATCGCCGCTACCGATGACATCAGGTCCCTGCTAGACAGCGGAGAAACCGTGGCCCTCATCCTCCTGGACCTGTCAGCCGCCTTCGACACTGTCTGCCACCGCACACTACAAACACGCCTCTACGACGCCGGAATCCAAGAGAAAGCCCTGGACTGGACCTACTCCTTCCTCTCCGGCAGAACACAGAGCGTCCGCCTCCCCCCTTCCGCTCCGAAGCCACCGAGATCATCTGCGGCGTACCCCAAGGCTCATCCCTCAGCCCAACGTTGTTCAACGTCTACATGGCACCACTCGCCCACATCGCATGACGGCACGACCTCAACATCATCTCCTATGCTGACGACACCCAGCTGATCCTCTCCCTCACCAAGGACCCCCACACAACCAGAACCAACCTCCACGAAGGAATGAAGGCCGTCGCCGACTGGATGAGGAACAGCCGACTGAAGCTGAACTCGGACAAGACAGAGGTCCTCATCCTCGGATCCACCCCCTCGGCCTGGGACGACTCCTGGTGGCTGACTGCACTAGGAACACCCCCAACACCCACCGACCACGCACGCAACCTAGGGGTCATCCTCGACTCTTCCCTCTCAATGACGAAGCAGGTCAACGCCGTCTCCTCCTCCTGCTTCAAAACCCTCCGCATGCTTCGCAGGATCTTCAAGTGGCTCCCCACTGAAACAAGAAGGACGGTCACCCAGGCCCTCGTCAGCGGTAGACCGGACTACAGAAACGCACTCTATGCAGGAGCCCCGGCCAAACTCCTGAAACGGCTTCAACGCATCCAGAATGCCTCCACATGCCTGATCCTCGACATCCCTCGCCGCAGCCACATCACACCCCACCTGAGAGACCTACACTAGCTCCCTGGCAACAAGAGGATAACCTTCAAACTCCTCACCCATGCACACAAGGCACTCCACAACACCGGATCAACGTATCTCAACAGCCGACTCAGCCTCTACACCCCCACCCGCCAGCTCCGCTCCGCAGACTGCGGCCTCGCCACCATCCCCCGCATCCAAAGAGTGACCACCGCCGGCAGATCATTCTCCCACCTCACTGCCAAGACATGGAACACCCTCCCCATCCGCCTGCGGCAGACCGAAGACCTTCTGACCTTCAGAAGACTTCTCAAAACCTAACTCTTCGAACAGTAGCAGCTTCCCCCCTCCTCCCCAGCGCCTTGAGACCCTCGCAGGTATGTTGTGCGCTTTACAAATGCCATGATTGATTGATTGATTGATCTATAAACTCTGGACACCATCATAAATAGATGCATTTATACAGACTCTGGAGTCAAGACACTGGAAGTGAAAATGCTTAGCGGGAAATCACAGTATCCGTTCAAGACATAACCTAAACAAGACAAACATAATTCCATTTATCGTCCTCTGGGTCTGTGCTCCAGTTGAGAGAAGGACTTTAGCGTCGGCGCACTAATCATTAGAGAATATTTACAAAGCAAGTTTAATTGAGCCTATACTGGCGCGGCGCCATCTTGAACAGCTGGGACCGCGTTGTGCTCAGAAATTTCAGGCGGAGAGGAATTAAAACAAGAATTGAATGCCGTGCGCCAGATAAATGGAGTACTTTTTTATAGGGACCAACACCTGTACTAGCCTAAACTTATAATTAAAGAAGACAGTGCGGGGGCTTTAGTGGCAACAGTACAAAATGCTGAAGCTGCGTTGGCAAGCCTGTCACGCAGAACGATTCAAAAAGGCTTGATGCAGCTGCTCTTGCCTTCCTGGGAGTCTATTCTACAACAGATGCATCTTCACGCTCCCTGCTTGTGCCTTGAACCTGTGGTGAAACCCCCTTGTGGAAAGGTTGGATGGTGGTGAGAATGGGCAGGGGGGAGAAAAAACTCCATACCTGCCCTATTGGGAATTCTGATGCATACTGTTCTGTATCTCCAGCCACAGACAATGACTCTAGAAAATTTGTGAATGCTGTAACAGAGGAAGGTGTTGCCACCTACCTACTTCGTGACGCACTAGAGACATGCAACGCCAAGCTCATGAATGGAATAACCTCACTAAAACTCTATTAATGTCCAGCCTAGTAAGCGTCTGAAGATCAAAAGGATGAGCAGCGATATTGGTAGGCAAAAAAACATATATAACACAGTAGCCATCACCACCAATGTTACCGAAGGTACTTAATTTTTTCACCTTACATATACTATTCCTTCTGGACACTTTTTATCTTTGAAAGATGAACTAGCAATTACTAACACATTTGGGTGGAGGGACCTGGGCTAAGGAAAGATCAGAAAGGATAGCCAAAAATATACTAATTCATTTATTATTCAAACAAGGTTTCACCTCTCCATTGGAATCAATGCAAAAATACACTACATAAATGTAAAAAAAAGACCAAGTAACTGCATTTCAGATTTCTTGCAAATAACCACTCGGCCCCCAGTCAGAGGTGGAATTATACATTCAGATGGAATCATTTTGGCTTCCACCTAACAATCCTTGATGCAAACCCCAATCAATAATGAGATTATCGGGGAGGAGCCTAGCGCGCAACCAAGATGGCCGCGTAGGTGCGAGGCTCCCGAGGACCTCCGCAACCTCCTACATTTATCCTGAATTCATCCTGCCTCGATTGAGGGGACTGTGTTGGTGAGCCTGAGCTGAGGTGGAACCCGTTTTCCGTTCTCGAATCGGACCTCGGGTGCCGGAGTGAGCACCGATTGAAGTTTGCGGCCTTCTTCTCGCCGAACCCCGGATTTGCGTTGGGGGGTGGCCCAGTGGCAAAGTGAACAACAACGGCGGGCCGGGCCTGGCGAGTCGCGTACCCCGCACTTTCGCTTTCGCTTTCTCGCCGTCTTTGCAAGTGAGATCGCGGAGCCTTTTGTGTTGGTGTGGCCTCGCTGGGGGACCCTGCCTGACTGCCTGCTGTGGCCCACCCTGCCGATCTGGGGTGGCCCCCCCGGAGCTCGTGGCCCTGATTGCCTGCCCTCTACGGCGTTGCTGGTGCGATTGTGGGACCAGCGGCGATGGCCACGAAACAAGATGGGGATCGGTCAAAGACCAAGTCGACCCGACGTGGCACCGTCCATCCGGCCAACAGCATGGACCGCTATACCCTCCAGAGGGGATCTCCCGGCGGACCGCACAAGTCCCCTGAGGGCCCATCTGATGCCCCGGACTTGCCCACGGATCTGACTCTCCACGACGTCATGGGCGCCATTTCCGAGATGAAGGCCTCGGTGGGCCAGCGGTTCGACACCCTGGCACAGAAGATCGACGCGGTCCTTGTGGACGTTGGCCTGGTGAGGGCCGATCTTTCCAAGACCAACGATCGAGTTGATTCTTTGGCCCACACCGCATCGGGCCTTACAACTGAGGTGGCGGCACTACAACTGGAGGTACGCCGGCTAAGTCAGGCGAGCGCACTTATGGATCGGCGCCTCGAGGATTCCGAGAGTCGGGCCCGGAGGAATAACATCCGCATCATCGGAGTACCCGAGGGACGGGAGGAGGCGGCGGCGGATCTATTTGTGGAGGACCTGATCGCTACCCATCTCCAGCCTCGGGGACTGAGTAAATTTTTTGCTGTGGAGAGGGCCCACAGGGTTCCCGGGGGAAGGCCGAAGGTCGGAGCCCCTCCGCGACCTCTCATTGCCCGGATTTTTAACTTTCGGGACAGAGACGCTATCCTGCAAGCTTCCAGACTACATGGGCCGGTTAAGCTGGAAAATATGGAAGTGAACTTTTACCCTGATTTCACCCAAGCGGTCCAGAAGCAAAGACTGAGTTTCCTGGGCGTTAAGCGCCGACTCCGGGACCTGAACTTAAAGTACGCCATGCTATTCCCGGCCAAGCTGCGAGTAGAGGTGGATGGTCGCACGCACTTTTTTGATCGTCCCGAAGCGGCCGGGGACTGGCTGGACACTCTGTCTGGGGATCGCGATCGAGACGGCGGGGGGGGGGGGGCGGCGGGAGGAGACGGCCCACTGGATCGGGACTGAGGGGTCAATATTGGGCCTCACTCTGGACGAATACGATGCTACTTTCGATCAAGCGTCAGTCTTTGTACATTCCCCTCCCATGGAGGTTGTGTGGGGTCTAGAAGGAGTACTCTTTCCTCCTCTAGGGGGTCTAGCTAGTTTCTTTCTATAGGGGCGACAGGCACACTGCAAGTTGGGGGGGCTATCCGGGCTCATGCAGGGGTGCAGGGAGGGGGGAGTTTTGTTGGAGTGGGTGGGTTGGGGTGGGGTGTTGTTCGTTTACACCACAAGGCAAACGTATTATTGTGTTATCTCTACAGTGCTCTCTGGGGGACGAGTGATGACTTCTGTTTATGATGGGGGGTAGGGGACTGAGTTTGTTGTCCTGGAATGTCAATGGACTGGGGGACAGGATAAAACGAGGTGTGGTCCTGCAGTTCTTGAAGCGAACCTCGCCCGATATAGGTTTTCTGCAGGAGACGCACCTCATTGGCAACTCCTTTTGCGCCATGAATCGACGGGGCTACCGCCTTGTGGCCCATTCGGGCTTCACGTCTGGTTCACGGGGTGTGGGCATTATGGTTAAAAACTCGCTCCCGTTGAAGATTGATGAGGTGCGCCATGACGATAGGGGACGTTACACGGTTTTGGTGGGTAGACTGGAGGGCAGAGTGGTCGTTTTTGTGTCAGTATATGTCCCACCGGGGCTGCAGACGACCACCTTTGCGGACCTGGGGCGCCTCCTCCTTGGCCTTCCGGAGGGGATTCTAGTGGTGGGGGGGGATTTTAATGCTGTAGTTTCCGGAACTGTGGATCGTCACCCCCCTAGGGATCTCCCCCGGGCCCAAGCGTGGTTATCTGGCCTCTTGGATACCCTGGGGCTGGTGGATTGTTGGCGTTTAAAACATCCCACGCAGCTACAGTACACCTTCCATTCAGGGGCTCATGGTAGTCTCTCACGGCTAGATTATGTCCTGGTCCCAGCGGCTTATGTGGGGAGGGTGGGAGAAGTGCGCCATTTGGCACGGGGTATTTCGGACCACTCCCCGCTCTTGTTGCACTTTGATATTTTGTCGAGGGGAGAGGGTAGAGTGGCCCCGATCAATCCCTGGTACCTGCGTGACCCCACCATTCGCGCAGAGCTGATTAAATCCCTTAAGCGCTATCTTGATGAGAATGTGGGGTCTGTGTCATCGGCGGTCTCACTGTGGGAGGCGTTCAAGACAGTACTCCGAGGAGAGGCCCTGTCCCTTATTTCCCACTCCCGGAGGCGCGAGCGGGAGGAGGTGACCCGTGTTGAAGCTGAGATAACCGAGTTGGAGGGTGATCTAGAATGTGGGGTGACGGATGATAAATTACATGTTCTCCAACTCAAGCAAGCGGCCTATAAGGCCCTCGTCACGGAGGCGGCCAGGGGCCTCAGTAGAGAGCAACAGGGGAGACTGTATGATGTGGGTGATAAGGCTGGTAAATTGATTGCGTGGCTGGATAAAAAAGAGAGAGCGAGTCGAGTTGTCCCGTTGATTGAGAAAACGAATGGTGTGTGTGTCACTGAACCGGAGGAAATTGTCTCCTGCTTCGCGGACTATTTCCGTGGGGTGTATTCCCCAGTGTCTTCCCGCTCTGAAGAGGATTCCCATGCCCTGCTCAGAGATATCGCGCTGCCTTCCCTTTCGGAGGAGGACAGGGTGTTGTTGGACGCCGCTCCAACCTCCGAAGAAATTGCCCTCGCCATACGCTCGGTCGCTTCCGGCAAGGCCATGGGTCCTAATGGTCTTCCCATCGAGTTGTATAAGCTGCGACCGGATACGCTGGCACCGCATCTCCGTGCTATGTTCCTTGCGGCCCACTCGGTGGGTTCCCTCCCGCTAGACCAGCGTCTGGCTACCATCGTGGTTATCCACAAGGAGGGGAGGCCACGGGACCGGGTCACATCCTATCGACCCATTTCGTTATTGAATGCGGAGCCCAAAATTCTCGCCAAGGTTTTGGCCAATCGGCTGGTCGGCGTGGTGTGTGACTTGGTCCACCAGGACCAGTCCGGCTTTATTCCCCATCGTAACACAGCGCTTAACCTGCGGCGGTTGCATGGGGTGCTCGCACGTGTCCCGTTCATACGGGAGCCGGCCATCTTGGCATCCTTGGACGCCACTATGGCGTTTGACACACTTGAATGGCCATATATTTGGGCGACGCTCGCGAAATTTGGGTTTGGCCCAGGGTTTATCAGCTGGGTTAAATTGTTGTACTCTGGCCCACTGGCGCAGGTGGTTGTGAACGGTAGAGTGTCGGCGCCATTTGAGTTGGGCAGGGGCACGCGGCAGGGCTGCCCGTTATCGCCGCTCCTTTTTGCGCTTGCCTTGGAGCCCCTGGCGGAGTGGCTGCGGTGGGAACCTTCTATTCGTGGTCTCCGCTGGACCCCCGAGTATGAGGACCGCGTGTCTCTATATGCTGACGATATTCTCCTGTACCTGGCTTCCCCACGTAAATCACTGATAGTACTGGTTGATGTATTGCAATCATTTGGTCGTAACTCCGGCCTTGTCATCAACTGGGCTAAATCGAGCGTGTATGTTCTCTCTGGGGAGGCTCCTATCCTTCCGCGGGGCTGTCCTATCCAGATCGCCCCGTAGGGATTTAGGTACCTGGGTATCTTCATCACCCTAGACGCGGAGGCCCAGTATGATCGAAACCTGCTGCCCCCCCTCCAGCGCCTGAAGGAGGATGTCGCGCATTGGCGGCGTTTGCCGCTCTCGCCGCTCGGCCGGGCGGCATTGTTTAAGATGATATCGCTGCCGCGTTTCCTGTACGCTTTGCAGAATACAATGGACCTCGTCCCGGCTCGCTACTTCCGCGAGGTGGAGAGTTTGCAACGCCGCCTGTTCTGGGACGGAAGACCGCGTATCGCCCTGGCGAAGCTGACGCTCCCGTGGTATGACGGGGGGATAGCCCTCCCGGATATTAAACGGTATTATTGGGCCTCCCAGCTGGCTGCGATTAATCACGGCCTATACGGGCCCGCCCTAAACCCGGCCTTTGAAATGGATAAGATGCTACTGCCGGGTGGTGACTATAATCGAGCGCTCTACTCCAGCTCGCTCGACGCACGTCTGACGGGCCCCACGCGTGTCATTGTACGAGTGTGGCACGCGGCTAATGTAGCGATGGGGTGGAAGGATCGTTTGACCCGGGCGTCACCACTGTACGCATCTGAGCAGTTGGGCTCCCTGTGGACCTCGAAGGGCTTCGAGAAGTGGGACATGATAGGCATCAGCAGGGTGGGGGATCTCTGGACGAGGGGGGATTCAAAACGTTCGAGATGCTGCAGACGGAATTCCAGTTGCAGGACAGGGAGTACTTTCGGTATATGCAGATCCGTCATGCACTATGCTCCGTCTTCCCGGACGTCGCCTCCATCCCGGAGTACTCCCCTCTGGAAGATAGAGTGCTGGATGGACATGTACCGGAAAGCACGATCTCGTTAATCTATAAAAAACTGATCAATGACCGCACGGGATTGCTGCTTGATCTTCGCGAGGCTTGGGTTGCCGATGGATTGGAGCTGGACGACGAGGACTGGGTCTCTGCGGTGGCCTCCCCGAAAGAGGTGGCCATACCGGCCCGCCTTCGCTTCGTCCAGCTCAAGATACTCCATAGGGTCTACATAACGGGGCCAAGGCTATTGCGTATGGGCTATGCTGTGGACGGGTTGTGTAAGCGTGGGTGTGGTTCTTTGGGGACCTTTCTTCATATTTTGTGGGAATGCCGAGAGGTGGAGCGATTCTGGCGTGGTGTGCATGAGGTCCTGCGGGTGGTTACGCGTGTGCCGCTGCTGCCCGAAGCGAGGAGATGCCTGTTGAACGTGTGGGAACCAACCGACTATTCGGCGCCACAGACGTCGTGGGTGACTCTGGGATATATGGTGGCTAAGCGCGATATTGCTCAGCTGTGGGGTTCCCAGAGGCCCCCGACTGTTTCGGCCTGGAAGGACAATATGGACTGGTGCATGTTTCGGGAAAAGGTGGTGTATGTAGCGAGAGGTAAGCCTGGGACATGGGTGAAAGTATGGGGCCCCTGGAACGCCTATCGTGGGGGAATCTGTGCCCCGCCGTTATTGCCCGATCCATCGCCTGCCCCGTCCCCTTAGCCGGTTTAGCTCTCCGGTACCGGGCACTGAGTCCACCCAGTCCCTGTTCTGACCTTCCCCCCCCCTTGATACTCCTATGGATTGGTAGGGTCCCCCTTCTAGGGGAGCACATGCTGCTGTTTTCGATCGTGGGTTGCCTTGTGGTTTGATTTTGTTTGTTGTTATTTATGTTTAAAAGAAACCGTCATGTGGGGTCCGGATGGTGTGGCCATCAACGCGGCTAACTCCTGTACGTTTCCCTTTGCCGCAGCCTGTGTTCTACTGTGTGTATCTTATGCTCCTCTTGTTTGCTAGCGGCCGGCCTGAAGGTTGTAGGCCCATCTTTGTATATTCTTTGAACTTTGTAATAAACGGTTTCAAAAACAAATAATAAAAAAAAAAAAAAATAATGAGATTATCCGTTTTATTATGGTCTGGAGCACTTCCATAGATTATAAAAAAGTTTTTATTGACCAAATGTAGGAAGGAAAGTCTTTTTTGGATCTAGCTTGTGTAGCGTCTTCTCTACCTCAGGCAGATGAAATGGCAGAAAAGAGCATACTTAAAATAAAGCTACTTCGCCATGCTAGAAACGATGGTCAGCTTCAACATCAAAGTCAAAGAAGCCAACCTGAAATTAGTGTTCAACGAGCAATTAAACAGGTGGCAGGAGAAACCCATCAGGATACACTTCACACCATCTTGATGTCAAAAACAAACGCATTTTTTTTTTACATCTAGCACCAACTAGCCTTCCTAGGCAAAATGCAGAGAAGTTCAGCATTCTGGACAATGAAATAGTTTTAAGATAAGCTACCCACATTTATAAATACCTGTTGGTCTTGCTTCTGACATCCACCACCACACTTAACTCCTCAGAGAAGTGAAGATCATCAAAGGTCAGCATAATTTGAGACACATTTTTAACTGCAAGGTGATCAGGTACAGGTGCAAGAGATGTCACTTTCCAGTGGAAGCGTGACTGCTAACTGATGTTCTTATGTTGTTCTATGTTCGAGATTGTCTTCTGCCAATTTAGATCCACCGGGAACACTTGAAACTTCACAAATGTGTTCAAAATCAGCTGTATAATCAAGAAAGCTTCAGACATAAACCAAGGGACCAGAATCTCAGCACCAAGTGATTACCTCCTCAGAAACACATGAGAGTAGAACAACTGGTACTTTGTAATCTGATTTGATTTGTAACAGAGAAGCATTGCATCCTTGCACAACTCCAAAAAGTCCACTACCTGCCCCATCTGACATAGGACTTGACAACAGCATGATCAGTCATCACGAGAACTTGTCTGCCTTGCACCAGGTGAAAAAAAGCCTTAAGAAAGCAACCTGATCACATTAAACCCCCATAAACGGATATATATAAATTGAGTAGACTGTTACATTCATATCATACAAATGAACCCCGTTCTGTCATGTAGACATTACACAGCCACTTGAATCTGACAAAATAAAAAGTCCTAACAATTCAATTGGTTGGTGTCCTGTGTCCACCATACGTGATCCTTACAAACATTCTGCTACATCAATGCGATTAACCCCAGTGCAATCTAGAAGCCCTAGGACACTATTCAATTATCTCTTAACATCACCAAATATCTCCATCAGAGAAGAGATTTTGAACTTTCCTTTTTCATTAACTTATCGATAGTCATGAGGTCTAAAATGGGCCTCAACTTTCCAGTCTCCCTTTTTGTAATAGGCCCAATGAAGTAAAACGACATAATCTACTCTCCTATTTAGTGCACACGCTTACAGCATCTTTGAAATCTCCTATAAAAGTTTGTCTCTCTTTTCTTCAGCTCTTGGGAAGGGACAGTGGGAAAGAAAACTCTTGAATGAATACTACAACTATATGCAGGATCCACCAATCTAAGGTCAAACCTTATTAGCAGTGTCACCCTCCCATTTTGTACTCAGGAGGGTAACACTGCTCAAGCTTGCAACAGAGGGGACGTCTTCATTGGTTTTGTCAGAGAAGGACTGATGGAGAAGGGCTTGTAGGATATGTTCTGTTGATATACACAAAGCCCTTACCTTCACAAAGGTATCCATCTTCATCCTGCAGCTGGACGTGGATGGTGACTGGGCATCCTTGCACCACCTCAATCACCTCATCCCCCATGATCACAATTTTCTTCGCTATGCCTGAAATGAGAGAGTTTTAGTTTAACCTTGTTATCTTCTTCGGTTTGTACTGAAGCAGAGTCAGAAGAGTGTTTCTTTGTGAAAAAAGCAGAGTAGCGAAATGGTGGGTGCTTTATTTTTGCCCTTCTTTATTCATGCAAAAGGACTCTCACAGGTACCAGACAGGGCTCAAGTTTAAGTTAACTCATGCTTGAAAAGTTTAGGACGCAATACAAAGAAACCTATGTTGGAAGTTTCAGAATTATTTCTTAGGTTACACAACACCACCTGTAAGATCAGATCAGTCCATAATGCTACTACAGCTACAGCTGTTTCTAACACTGTAGCCACTACCAATAATAACAATAGTCACTGCTTATAAAAGACATCCCGCAAACAGAACTGTCTCTCGGAGTTTAAAACATAGGTGTTAGTATTACCGCACTCAATGGGACTCGTTTTGTCAACGTCAGAAGGATGAAATGGCGAGTTATCCAACATGACCTGCAGGGTTTGCACAGTTAACCCATTGAGTTATTTTCTGGCTAAAAGTGGATATCTATTAAATCCTCTGATATCCATCATATTTTTCAAGATTTCCACATCTGTATGCTGTACCTTTTTAAGTTTTTTAAGTAATGGAATATTTATGGTTGGTATTATTTGTAGTTTTAAAAAAAACAAATATCTCCCAAGGCTATATCTAAATAGGTTATCTAAAATACTACAAAAAGTCACCTAATTTGTTTAGTTATTTCTGTGATGCTTTATGTTATGTGAAGTATGTTTATTTGTATATCTGTATCTAAAGTCATGATGTTTAATACATTTATATATTCATATCTGTGATAAAATAAGTTTGTTTGCACAGGATTGCACAATTGTGTTAAATCTTTATATGTACTATTTTATATAAATTATTTAGATAAGTCTTGGGAAGGTATTTGTTTTTGATTGTTTTCTAACCCTGTCCCCTTGGTTCTAAGGGGTTACTCTCTTTTTGATTAATAATTTGTACTTTTATCAAGTATATAGTTGATGTCATCCCACCTAGTGTATGTAAACCCTATGCCATTCTCGCAAAAAGGGAGGCAACGAGACACTCCGTAGTGATGTCACGAGAAAATGATATCACAGGAAGAGATGTGGTCCAATGTCAGAATTGCATTTCTAATCCCACTTTTCAGAAGCACGAGAACAACACAATTTTCACACGTATATTTAATTATATTAATGTTATAAACTTCGGGTGCCATTGCTTAATAATAGCCAGCTCTGTCATAAAACTATACCTCACTGTACAACTGTACTCCCTGTACCGCTTGGCTGGGAAACTGAGACGAGGCAATATGAATTCTATAGCCAAGATTGCAAGTCATTATATCTGAAATATCTGGTGAACATAAGTGAATTTTCCAAGTTGTTCTATAGTACCTAGGAGTTATAAAGTTTCCATAAGCTCTACATTTGGAACATAAGTAAAGTGAAAAACATAGAGATAAGGTCATTTCCAATGATTCCACATTTTCGGGAGGTGAGGATGGAAGTGAGGTCTAGAACTCCTGGCTCCTGGCTGCACAGTCAACCGCTAGCCACTAGGACCTACATTTGCCCCTTCTTAGAACAGACACAAAACTAAGCACACACAAGTTCATATCTCAACACTGGGTACCGTTCCTAAAGAATCCTTTTTTTAATCTACAGCCGGAGGCTTACGCTCTCGCATGATGTAGATTTACTTATTTTGTGAATTCAAAAAGGTTTCTCAGGTTCCGCCGGAAATCTGCGCCACTCTCAGATTATTATGTGAAATCCTGGAAAATCTTGCATTTGTGACTACACAGCGCCATTCAGCATGCACAAATGTACTTATTGCCAAATTGTGGATAGGACAATGTCATTGCAGTTGAGTTTTAATTCATTCTCTTGGGAGAAACTGTTTTCCCTCTTGAGAAACCTCTTTCCTATAACTCCACCAATTTGAGGTTGGGAGGGGTGTTCCTTTCTTTCCCTTCCCACCTTGGGGGGGGGGGGGGTGTTTTTATCCTTGGCAGGGTAGATCTAAAACTATTTCAGGCTACAAAGAGGCTGAAGAAAGGTTTGAGAAATACCCACATTGGGTATTCTCAAACCCGGTGTGGAAAGCCACCCCTTAAGCACCCACCCCCACCAGTGAGGATTTGTTGTATTGCCACATAGTGGAATAATATTGCGCATGAGTATAAGAGTCGATGACTCAAAGGTTATCAATGAATACCTTTCGCTCATACATCAAGCCATTTGAGCATTTGTCAGGCTTACATGCACAAATGGCTTTGTGAATCGAGCCCATTCTATTTCTCCTTCCAAAATGTCTTTCACGATGTGGAACACAATAATAGTTTCACTTTATTGTTCGTAAGCACCAGAAGAGAACTGCGCAGAAAGTCCAAGGGGTCTATCTCACATGCAGTTCCCCTGTGAACACGGTAAACTTTTTAGAAATTAATGTTCATACGTTAGAGTAATGGTTACTGTTTAATTCAATCTGTACTTCATCAGTATAACTCTAGGCATTGTTGCGGCCGACCCTACCCCAAAACTCCCAACAAATCACCTCCTACTAATTGACGAATTACAGATAACACTGAAGCTGATTTTGTCTTAGTGGAAATGCTGTATTCGCCTCTCAATCCATACTGAGTGGGCCTTGTTCAACATTAGACCCAGCTTCCAGCCCAGGATTTTTTACCTACAAATCATTGCTATCAGAGGTGGTAACTTGATCAATTCAATGAAAGCAAAACCCCAAATGTGATATACTACCACACAAAAATCCAGGCCCGGAAATAGTGCCTGTGATGACATGGAGTGACATGGCCACCATACATCGTAATACTACATTACTAGAATGCTCGCCCAGCGTCATCCTGTACCCAATATCTGTAGTGATCAACATACCACTACTACATATATTTATCAGTCGGGCTTTGTATTCCTTATTTTGTGCCTTTATTTCTCAACATCTATGAAATTCTTGAATAGGAAAAAAATGTTTGGAAGAACCAAAAGATAAATCAGTCAGGATAAAATGAGTAAGAACAAGAGATGAGATGGATGACATTAAGGCAGGCTTGGCACACCAACAAGGCCAGTGCAGCACTTCCACGTCAAATGTTATTGAAATATTGTTTGCAAAACCTCACATTTCATCACTTATTGATGCTTTGGCAAGTCCTTCTCGATTCTGCCTTCCAGGATTCAGAAGGCTCATGAGCAGATTCTTTCAATTAGGGGATCCAGAGAGATTCCTACCAGCTCCTGAGTCTTTGCTTAGTCCAAGATTTGAAATCAAAGCTCAGACAGCAGAACTTACAATCATTGGTCTGACAGTCTTTGTGTTTGGTGGGCTTTGTGATGGCAGTGAATGAATTAAGACAAATCAAACCATGAGGGAGGTCCAGCGATTTGAAGGGTGTTTGTTTATGTGACAAATTTGATAAGCATGGACCAAACAACGCTGTAATGGGTAAAAGAGCAATCACCGGGTTTGAGACTCATCCTTTCTATGAAGAATGACCACAAGTCAGCAATATCCTCAAGACTGCGCCTAGTGCAACTCAAAGTGCTCCACAGTACATATATATCTAGGGTGGTAGTAGCCAAAATGGGAAGGGCTGACACTCAGCTATGCTTGCGACAATGTGGGGCCATAGGTACATTCTATCATACAATATGGGAGTGCCCCACTATTAATACACACAGGGAAGCAATTATGAAGGCAATAATACGGGTCAGCGGGGCTCCGTTGTCACAGTAACCCAAACGCTGTTGCCTGAACATATGGGAAGCCACAGATCTTAATTGGACGGCCCAAGACTGGGCGACACTGGGCATGATGATAGCAGTCGCAACATTGCCAAACACTGGGGGGCGCACACAACGCCAACATATGTAGAATGGTGCAACAACATGGACTGGGCAATGGTGGCTGAAAAGGCAGTATATGTACATAGAGGGTGCCCCAAGAAATGGGAGCGGGTGTGAGGGGATGGAACAAATTTAGAGGGAATATGTGCACGCTACCACCGGGAGACCTTTTACCAGATGACAGCTAGAGAAATACTGTACCAGAGGCTGATAAACTTAACTATACCAATCACGTGGGAACGGGGCATGGAAGAGAAATCAGCTGTGGTGCAATAGCCTGAATTTATTGTATACATGTATCCAACTGTCTATATGATGATGTTGCAAGTGGTACACTCAATAAAAAGAATTTAAAAAGAAAAAGAATGACCGCAAGTGAGAATGCATTCCCAAATGTGGTAGGATGAAATGCGAGTTATTTCTTGCAGCCGCTCTACACTGCTACAACCTTTTGCCATTTCCCATTTTACTTGTGTGTTTGTTATTTGGTGGTGGTGGCACCTCTGAGGAGTCATCAGACAGAGTTAGACTCTATCTGGTTCAGTAGCACACAAAGTGATTTTCCTTTTATCACCTGGAAGAACCCTTTCCAACATTCAATTGGTTACTGGTTAATCGCACTATAAATTAGAACTATTTAAGGAAGAGCACTTTCCAGCATGGTCACATGGTTACTTAAGCTTTTATCCAATAACAAGACAGCAAGAATAGTAGTAGTTAGTATTCCAAAAACATATTGTGTAAAAAATAGCCTTAGGCACAAATATCATTTGAAAAATACTGGGATGTCAGGAATATCGTGGGACAGAATAAAGAAGCTAAGAATGTTGATAAAAAAGGACTTTTATATAATTTTTTTAATGAAGTTGTAGATAATGTAATTTTTTTATTGTAGCATTTTAGAAGTTTTTGTTTTATAAGTTATTATTTTCATGTTGATTATGTTTAATTTTTTGTGTTGTTCTGTTTTTTTGATTTGGTAATACATTTTAAGGTTTTTCTTGTTATTTTTCGACAGGTTGTTGGGTTTCTAGGGGAGGGAATAGGGTGAGAAGCATGTTACATATTTCCTTTTAATATATTATCAATTTTTGTATGTTTTATTTGTTAATTAGATAATTATGTATCTTTTAAGTTATGCAGCAGATAATTTTAACAATATGTTCCTTTTTTTACTTGTTAATTGGTTAACTGGATGATTGTGGTAATTACTTAATTGTTTTTAATCATTTCAATATTAATTAGCTATGTTACATTTAAGTTATTTATTTAATCAATAATTGTATACTTTTATTATATTTATTTTAAATAATGTGCATATTTTTTGTGATTAATTTAATTTTTGTTTTGTTTTTGTTGTAATTTTAGGCAGTAGGGTGGGAAGTATTTTAAATATGTTTTTAACACATATCGACTACATTTTAATGCATTTTATTTCTAATTTGTTACGCTTGTTTTGTGTTTTTCATTTTTAATACTTTATATACATTATATAATGTTACAAATATTTATTACTTTTTTTATGGAAATATATATTTTATGTTTTATCTATCTTACATATATGAATTTCAATTTGTATTATTTAGAAAAGGGGATATTAAATCTGAGCTTTCTAAAGTTTAATATTTTCCCCAATTATGCTTATGCTGGAGTGGGAATAGTAGTTCTCAACCTCCAAAATCCAACACTTTCCCTACTGTTACTTAAGCTGAAATGGGAATAATAAATCAAACACCTCCAAAGTCCAACATGTTCCCTACTGTTGCTTTTGTTGGAGTGGAAATAGTAAACCTAACCCCTTCAAAGTCCAACACTTTCCCTACAGAAGCTCAGATTGGAGTGAGAATAGTAAATATGCCCCCTCCAAAGTCTTACACTTTCCCTACGGTTGTTTACATTGGAGTGGGAATAGTACATATAACACCTTCAAAGTCAAACTCTTTCCCTACCGTTGGTTTTGTTGGAGTGCGAATAGTAAATCTAACGCCTCCAAGGTTGAGCACTTTCCCTACTGTTGCTTACATTGGAGTGGAAATAGTAAATCTACCCCTTCAAGTCCAACACTTTCCCTACTGTTGTTTGGGTAGGAGAGGGAATAGCATATCTGCCTAGCCCAGGGTGCACCAAGTACCCTACTGTTGCTTACACTGGAGTGGGAATAGTGAATCTAATCCCTCCCAAAGTCCAACACTTCCCCTAATATTGCCTATGTTAGAATGAGAATAGTAAATCTAACCCCTCAAGAAAACACTGTCCCTACTATTGTTTATCTTAGTGTGGGTATTGTAAATCTGACCCCTCCAAAGGCCAACACTTTTTCCACTTTATGTTGGAGTGGTATCAGGGCATTTTACTCCTCCAAGTCTAATTTTTTTTATCTGATTTTATAAAAAATGTAACATACATTTTTTTAATGTAATTTCAAAGGTCAGTTAAATGAAGATTCTTTTTTATTATTTATTTTTTTTAAACTTTTTTATTCATTTGTTATGTTATTGTGTAAATGTTTACTAATTTCATATCTTGTGACTTATTACAATTACTTACCATTCATTTCTTTATTTATGATTACATTAAAAAGTTTATTTTTTCTATTTTGTTTGTTTGCAATTGTTCTAAAATATTTGTATTTTATGTTTGTAAGTTATATTTTTTTATATAGTTTATATTATGTGTATATATTTATGTACTATTTTTAAAGTAAATATATGTTTTAAATGAAACATATAGTGTATAATACATAGAATTCTACTTACCCATTTTTTGATGATATTGTGGTTTTCTTTATCTTTGTTGTCAATACTTTTGACGTTACATACAAATAAAAAATTTGTTTTTAGGGGCATCAATATTTTTTGGGTGATATTTGTGTCAGTGATATTTTGTCAGAAATCCATTTATGCACGAGAGAACATTTTCAGGGCTACTCCTGATATCTGGAGGTCTGTGTTTTAGATCAGATGAAATGATTTTGCCTGGTAGAGTCACTTTTGAGCACAACTTTCTGCTCACTGTGCTTTGTGGCAGTTTTCTACTTTCTGTCACAAGAAAATGATGCTGCACAGCGGTGTAGCTCAGGGTTGGAATCAGTGTGCATGTCAACTGAAACCAGCTCTGTCATAACCAACAATAGGAAAAGTTGGCAAATCCACTTTGGTCCTTACTGGCTGCCATTCAAAATTTTGAAAACTCACTGACTGCAGATGGAATCCTGTTGCAACCTTCCCTCCAAAAACAGAATATAAATTCAACTTCTTGGTTGAATTAATGTGTGTGCTCTTTATTTGCTATGCAAAACTTTTGTTCCTCAGGATGTGAAACAATGTAGCCCTTCTATCACTAGCTGGGACCAAAGTGTCACTGGAGCGCATGTCAGGGTCAAAGACAAGCATAAAGACAACAAGTGCTAGGAAAGAGGTAGCTGATTTGTGAACTGTTAATGCATTGTGATTTAGTGTTCTTTAAAAAGGTACGTCTTCAACTCTTTTCTGAATTGGAGTAGCGTTGTGGTGGTCCTGATGGATTCAGGGATATTGTTCAATATCCTGGGTACATAGATGGAAAATGCTTCCTGTCTTTTTTCCCGCTTTTTAGTCCAATGGTGTCCTGGCTGTGGATGTGCCAAGAACCACCAGAGATGGTGAGCTTGTCTGAAAGTTAAGGGGGGGTGCTGGTTGTGATGGCTTTGTACATAAAGTAGCTAGTTTTTAAGGCGGCTTGGGCAGATGTAGATGTAGTCTAATTAGATGAAGGCCAGCCAGCCTGTTCAAGAGCTACATGGAGGGACAGACACACCAGGAGGAGCAAATGAAAATTCCAGGCCCACTTGCCAGCCTTCCACTGACTGTGGAGCCTACCTGAGTAAGGCATATGAAACATTGAGATACATCCAAATTGTCCAGAAAATATTTATCAAGAATGAAAGAACAGGTGAGTATGCCTTTTGTTTATTTATATATTTGCTTGTTTATAAAATGCTGTGTGTTGCCTTTTGGCCTTATTGGTGCGTTGTTGGATTTGTGTCATAGCATCGAACACTTGCTCACCCCAATAATAATGCAATATCTTTCTTTTACATCAGGAAAACTGCATTTTGTGTAACAGTTCGCATGCCTATGTCTGGAACTGTACTGTAGTGTAAACCATTTCACTAATGTAGGGGCCCATGTGCAAAACTTTTCGATTGTAAAAATGGTCATCAAGATATTGTGCATTAGTAATAGTCATTTCTACTGGGAAAACTTCAGTCGGCCTACGTGAACCCCTTAACCGGCTGGTACACAAAAATATTTTGACTTCGACCAGCCCATTCCAGCATGGCCTTTGAATATCCACTCCTCCAGTGGAACACCTGCAACTTGTAGGATGTCTGGCAATCTCTGGGTGGCCTAGAAAACTCAGAGGCAACTGTGCAAACCTTGTAACAAGTATTGCTTTTGTCCCGAAGCGTCAGGAGCCTGATACTACGGCAAGTTCACTGGATGCAAAGAACCTCTCTTTTAGGCTTTGACTCTTAGAGGATGATGGTGGTTCCCAGTCAAGCTTGCTCTTGAAGAGCGGAGTGGGGTGGGGTGGAACACTAAGCTAAAGATTGCGCGAGATCTGCACCCAATATATTTATACTATTAAAGCAAGGTACTGACGTTATAACAATAAGTCTTTATTCACACTTAAAGGTTCTACTAGCCTCATATTAAGTTGTTTAAGCACTATAAAGTGGTGTCACACAAGTGCGGTCTCTGCCCTGCTAGGCAAAGTCAACGTTCTACGCAGCTAATGTTTCCAAATCATATTGGTCATTTGATGGATGATCAGAACTTTAGGATGGGCATATGTGCTTCTGATGCCTCGGCCTAAATGTATTAAGATAGATAAGGTTCTGATACATAAGGTCAAAGTTCTTTAAGGAGTTGCCTCCCTTTCTGATGGACACATTGGCTATTGCCAGTAGCTGGTGCTGGATAGAATGTAGGTGGCTCGTACGTAGAAAGTTGGTGTTGTTTCTTGTCCAGAATTCCAAGGCCACAGTCCCTAATGGCAGAATATGTCACAGTTCAATGACACACTCAGAGTGAGGGGTGATGACTAAAGGGTTTGCAGGTCTCAGGAGTGTGATGACATCTTTAAAGGCAGCAAGGAGCTTCTGAGCAAGTTGTGATGAAGACCTATGTCTCAATGAATGTGCAAAAAAGCAACACCATTATCAGTGGAAAGCGCTCCTCAGACAAGCCGAGGTGCAACAGTGGTTCATTCCAATGATATCTTCAGCTCTTACCAGTTACTGCTGGTAGCAAGTGATGATGAGAATCCTTGCTCTCTGTGAGAGTCGTCTTGAGTTGGGTTAGACAGGAGCAGTCTCCGGTCTAGACGGAAGATCTCGCTTTGGTTAGTGATTCTCATAGGCATGCAAATAGCTAGATCTTGATTCTTAGGGCTGATAAAAGAGTTTCTCAGCATTCAGGCCAGTTTAACTTTCTCTCATCAATCCTTCAGTAATGCAAGCTTTTCACAGTCCTTGGAGTCTGGTCTTGACCTGTATTTAGAGGATAGCCAGTGTTCCTGTCCCTGGATGGCAAAGGTGAATATATTCACTGGATCACAGAACCAGAAAATATCCTTAAATAATGGCAGTTGGGGAGACAGAACCAGTCATTTAAGATGGGGGATATAAACAGGCTCAAGAGAATCTGGCTTAAACTTAAGTTCAGTATCTTAGAAATCCACATCCTTCAAAGTCCTGATCTCAAGGCGATGACAAACATGCAATAATACCTTTGAACGCAGCTCTTCCACCTATCGGGCACATGTTAATGGGTCTGTTCTCTTCTACCAGAGCTGACCAGAGAGGTAGGGATGGGCATTCACCATATTTCTTTTTGTGAGGTGTTGCTGTGTCCTTGCTCTGTGCAACAGATATGGTAACGTAGATACTTCATTTCGAGGCCCTGAGACTGTCCTGTCCCAACTGGTCAGCATCAGTGGGGTCAGTATAAAGGATCCCTTGTTCCAGTCAGTGTTTTAGGTAATCAGTCAGACACACAACAACCTGGGTACAATGAGGGCAGGCCTTTAGCATGGACGAGCTGGGCCCAAGGCCAGGGTGCCAATTTTCTGAGGGGCGTATGGAGCTTTGTGCAATAAGGTTATGTCAGCAGCAGCGCCCTTCTCATCTTGCTCCAGCCCTGCCTGTTCGTTTCTGTCTGATTTGCCAGTTTAAAGTCGGGAATATTTTAACATCCCTTTAGCTCCCTTCATTGGCCTCCCTTCACCTTCTGACTTCTTCTGGCACACATCAACAAACCCATCATCTGCGTGAGGCAGCTAAGCCCATAGGTGATTTAGGTAAGCAGGGAGAGGTCTGGAGATGTTTGTGTTCAGGGGCCAGTCCCTGCTCATCCAGGTGCTGACCAGTGAACAGAAAAACGACCCCATGCTGCCTTATTTAATTCACAACCATCAACAAGGGCATCACATTTCTCTCTAGCCACGCCCAGGGTGCTATCTTATCATAGTTCACCTCTGAGTACAGTGCCCAAAAAAGGAAGGGGAAGAGGGGTCTGCAAAGCTTGGACATTCAGATGACTGCACGGGAAACATTATCTGTACCTGTGAAGTCTAATCGTGGTAACACAACCTCTCGTGAACACCTAAACATAAGTACTCACACACATTCGCTCTGAGAGGACCAACGGCAGGAGCGTAACTTGGTCAGTAAGATTGGGGGGAGCTTCAGATATCCCGACCATCACTCTGGCACATAATATTAAAATACATTATAGGACAAGCAGGGTACATGAGAGGGGCCTAAGGGCCAGTGGAAAGGCAGAGGAATGTGGTTTCCTAGGGGTACTGAGAGAAAGCACATGGTTTTGTGAAATAACCAACATTTTTTAAGTCTTTCAAAACAGAGAGAGGGAGAGAGTGTGTGTGCGTTTTTGTCTGTGTCTGCAGTGGCAGCCGTCACTAACAAAGGGTAGTGCGGCAGGTGGGGGGAGCACGTGGGGGGAGTGTTTATAATAATAAAAAGAAAACGTACCGTAAGCTGCCGGACGCCTCCCACGTTGCATTGCTCCTGCTGTCCTCTTCCTGGTCCCAGCACCCCCTGGGACAGACTCCCATCCAATCCCCGTGCTGCAGAGCAGCGCGGGGATTGGCCTGAGTGGGCAGGAAAGACGCTCCGCTCAGGTCATTGAGTCTGTGGGGTTTCTCCAGCTCGGCTGCTGAATGCAGCCAGGCTGGAGAAACCCAAGTGCGCAAGTGTATTTTGGTCGGCCTGAGAGGGCCAGCCAAACACACATGCGCACTTAGTGAGTGCACTAGCACTCCTCCTCCCCCATCCCATGCCCTGCCCCTCCCTGCACAAGCTGACTCAGAGCCGGCAAACGAAAAATAAAACGATGCTAGAAAAGCGTTTTATTTTTCATTTGCTGTCTGTGTGCCAGGCAGTGGAGCGACGCTCCTCCGCCATTGAGAAGGAGCCCGTTGTGTGTGTGTAAAAATTCCTGGTGAAATCCAACAGACATCTCACTGTAAACGACTGAAAGCACCTGTACTCAACTATTTATCACAAAATACATTTATTAGGGGGGTGTAACACCCCAAACACCCCCGCTGAAGCTACTACCCTGCCCAATGGGGGGTCATTTCAAGGCCTCTGAATGCTCTGCCACGCCTCCTGCATGTGAATGGATCAGGGAGCGAGGGAGGACGGCAGACCCACTTTGTATAACTCTCTCTCAGCACAGTACTTTCAGTTGGACTGCCTGTTGGACTGGCAGCCATTGCAGACTCTGTCGCGTCTGAGAGAAGTGAACGAATTATAACACCAGCTGCCACCAACCGGTGCTGACGTCATGTCCTGAACATGGAAACCGTCAACGCCCACGCAGTTTAGATGAAGACCTCTCCCGTCAGCTCAGTGTTCCGTTAGAGAGCTAATCAGTTAAAATCCTGTGCAGCAGCGCCAGGGGGCTGAGGATTGCAATCTCCTACGCAAGAACAAACGGGTCAGAAAATAATAAAACCGGGGGAGTGGCGGCACGGCCTGTCTGCACATCGACAGACTGTACGCCGTCCCTTGCCAAACAGATTGGGGATGACTCACAAGAATATACCCAAATTAATCTACAGAGTGTCACAGTGAATGCAGTGTGTTTCAAGCTACAGGGAAGCTGCACATGTATTTGATTGGGTTGCACCGGTTTGCCCCATTCTACCACAAACCTATTACCCACAACCGACAAGTAGATACCAACAAAAAAAAAGTAAAACACCAGTGAATAGATTTCAGTATAAACAAGCATTGGCTTAAGCACTCCAGGAGAGTGGTTGTGCTTTCTAGCTGTCTCCCTTGTGTGATTCTTCCCACCCCATTTTAATCCCTTTTGTCTGCATGCTTCTCTAGTTGCTGCGCTCCGTTTTGCTCTCGCCCGTCTGCTTCACTTTTGCCCCTTTGTCATGTTCTCTCCCCCGGACCTCCATTACCCCCTCCTCGCCCCTGTCCCTGGTTCGAATTTCTTTTTGAATGGCTAGGCAGCAAATTGCTGTCAACACTTGTGCTTTAGAATTACAAATGTTTTTGAGCTTTTTCATTTTCGTATTCAGATTTTTTCATATACCAATCCAACTAGGCTCAGTAAATAAAAACAAGAACTAGCAAAGCCAATAGGTCTCGCCTATTCAAGAGCTATTGGCTTTGCTAATGTGTTTTAGCCATGTTTTTTTCCACCAGTGTGGCTACTGTTCAGCATAGCAAAAAGTTAGTTGCATGGAGTGGGGAGGGTGGGGCAGATTTGGGTAGATTGGAGTGGGGCAGATTGAGGTAGAGTGGAATGGGGTAGATTCGGGTAGAGCCAAGTGGGGTAGATTGGGGTAGAGCGGAGTGGGGAAGCACGGAGTGGGATCGATTGGAGAAGAGTGGAGTGGGGTAGACTGTAGTGAAGGAGACAGGGGTAGATTGCAGTGGATAAAAAAGAGTGGGGTAGATTGGAGTGGGGTAGAGTGGGGTCGTTTGGAGTGGAGTAGAGTGGGGTAGATTGGAGTGGGGTAGATTCGAGTGGATTGGGGTAGATTGGAGTGGGGTAGAGTGGAGTGGCATGAGGCAGAGTGGAATGGAGTAGATTGGGTGGATGGGAGTGGGATAGATTCGGGTAGAGTGGAGTGTGATTTACTGTGGTCAATTGGAGTGGGGTAGATTGTGGTAGATTGGAGTGGAGTGGGGTAGTCTGAAGTGGAGTAGATTAGAGTGGAATGGGGTAGATTGGGGAACATAGGAGCAGAGTGGGGGTAGATGGGAGTTGAGTAGATTAGGGTAGATTGTAGAGACGGGGAGTGGGGTAAATTGGGGTAGACTGGAGTGGATTGGGGAAGATTGGAGTGGAGTGGGGTAGCCTGGAGTGGAGTGGGGTAGATTGGAGTGGAGTGGGGTAAGTGGTGTGGAGAGGAGGGGCATAGAGTAGAGTGGTATGTTGTGGAGTGGAGTAGCGTTGAGTGGTGTGCCGTAGAGGGTCTTGAAGTGGAAGGGCGTAGAGTGGAGTGGCATGTGGTAGAGTGGAATGGAGTGTCACAGAATGGAGTGGTGTAGAGTGGAAGGGCACAGAGTGGAGTAGAGTATTGTAGAGTGGAGTGGCGTTGTGTGGAGTATGCATGATGTGGAGCACATTGCAGTTACAGACAACACATTTTCAATTGAAATGACCACTACATTTTCACAGACATACAGTTTAACTGCGCATAAAGGAAAATGTGTCATCACTTAGTGTATTGATGTGTTTTGATTGTATTCAAATATTTGTTTCCACCACACAAAAATTCTTCATTTGTACTTTCCTAATTTTGATATATTCAGAAATATCAGCATAGTTCATTTTTGTTGTGTGCTAGAAAAATAACATCCTACAGTTTTTCTGCTCACATGGGCACCCAGCAGAGTGGTCACATAAATTCTCTCACTTTGAAGTCAGAAAAACAAAAGTCTACACCAGGGGCCCTCGGAAGACAAAACCTGACATTTGACCTCTGTCTTTAAATGCACGGCAAATGTGACAAGATAAGAACAGCATTATAAGCACCAATAGTGTAAATGGAGCGTAGATTCCTACCATAGTTCTAAAACAATTAATATAGGCAGGTTTATAAATATATGAAAATAATAATGTGTACTCCTATGATGCAACCCTAACCAAATGTACCTAGGTGTACCTAGCATGTATGGAGGTGTACAGACAAGAATCTCCCTAGGTTGAAGCCAACCCCATTACCTGGTGTGAAAGAATGAAGGACCCCGTCTTGGTCTCGAGATAGACACCCCGCGAGGGATGTCAGACCACAGTGTGCTGGAGTGTCTGCATGCAGGAACCGCAGCGTCTTGCGTCAGTGTGTCAGCATGGAAGTCTTTCTCCTCTGCCTGCCCCAGCAAAGATATGGTGTTTATATACCCAAGAAGGTACCCTCAGGGGTTCAACCTTGCTGTGTCATGTCGGCCAAGGATGACGAAAGAGGGATGACCATTATACATAGTTATTATGCAGAAGATGGTAATCCTGCTGTGATTTTGAGAAGAGGAAGGCGGGGCCGGCATCGGCCCCGCCGCCATTATGGCGGTCGGCCGTGCCCCACGCAACACCTTCACGCATTGGCCGCGACCCGCAAGCGATTGATTCAATTCCGGGTCGTGGGAGACTCCCCCGCGCCCCGGAAGTGATCGGATCGCTTCCGGGGCGTGGGCGACTCTCAGGACTCCTTAAAGCCGGGGGGAGCGTGGACAGCAGTCTCTTGCTTTCCGCTCCCCTCGGCAGCACACCCCAGCACGTGTGCCCCCTCCGCCGGAGGGCTCTTAACCTTTTTCTTTGTATTTCAGGTTTTCTGTTCGGCGCTGCTCCGGAATCGTGGGATCGACGGTGCGGGCGTGGTGAACACAGAAGGTCTCGCCGGCAGTCTTTCGCTCCAGCGGGAGGTTTCCTTGGTTCTGGGGAGTTTGAGGGCAAGCTGCGGGCATCGTAATCGAGGCAGGAGACAGGCGCTGGGGATCGTGCTGCTTTTTCAGACTGTCCTCCGAGGAGTGCGGCGGACGGGCACACTCGCGGTTGGGACACGGGCGGTGCATCGCGATTTCTGGGCGGACGGCTGTGTTTGTGCTAGCATCCTTTCAGGCGGGTTCCCCTCGTTGACGGAGGTAAGGTGTCGGGGGCTTGGGCGGTTTGCGGGCGGCCTTCGCGGGTCAACGGGAGTGGCTGTTTCCGGTATTCCTGGGTATTGGTAGCGCCGTCGGCCCTCGGAGGCTGCCCGGAACTGCTCACAGGTTCCCGGCCCATGTTGGGGACATCGCGTGTGGGGGAGAGATCTGGCCAGTGTTTGTGCCAGCCCATCGGGCTGATCGTTTAAACGATTTCATTGTGTTCCCAGCTGCAGGGAAGCAAAACGGTCATCAGGGGACATCGCGTGTGGGGGAGAGATTTTGCCAGCGTTGTTGCCCGTCCATCGGGCTGATCGTTTAACAATTGCATCTTGTTTTCCCAGCTGCAGGGAAACAAAACGTGTCATCAGGGGCATTTGTCAATCACTAATATTTGTTTTGCACAGAAGGGGCATTTGTTAATCACTAATATTTTTGGTTTACACAACAGGAAGGCGGCGCGTGTATCACAGTTTTGGTCAAAGACACTACGCGGATCGTGGAAAAGCAGCTCAAAGTGCTTGCAAGTGCCTTCTCACCGCTTGGCGCTGCTGGGAGCCAAGCGGGTTAGAGCCTGTTGCTCACCTGCCTTGCTGGGTTAGCCAGTATTTGAGGCTCCGGTAGCGTGGGTGCTGTGGCCGGTCGTGTTTCCTCCATCAAAGTACGGTAACAGTGATAACAGGTCGTAGGGTAGACATGCCTCCAAAGGCTAAGCGCGGCGAGCGGCGCCCAGGTATCGCGAGTGTATTAGACGCCCTGATGAAGAAGATTGGGGAAATGGATAACACCATGGCGCAGCTGGCAGATAGGTTGGATGCGCAGGAGGGGCCATCGGGGAGGTCACGCAGGGACGCTTTACCGCCACGAGAAGCTTTCCCTCCCCTGCCTAAAAGGAATAGGTCAAAGAAGGTAGCGCAGGGCGTCCTAGGGAATGGTGGGGGCCCTATTGTACCGGTAGTGCCCGCGTCCCCAAGTTTACCCGCCAGTGAGCCCATACTAATAGACCCGGTGGGGGGACCGGTTCCCAGGGTTCCGGAGCCACTCCCATGTCCTGCAGCGCCAGCACCAGCGAATCCTATCCCCGCACATGGGTTGCCAGGGCCAGGGGTGCCCAATGTCCCGTTACCTATCCCACCCGCACCTGGGGGAGTACCAACAATACCAAACGATTTTGTTTCCAGTTTAGCAGCCGTGCTTCCCTGGCTCGGGGGCATGGGGTTGCAGTTGAGTGCGGCGGGTGTAGCGGGAGCAGATGCATTGGAAAAGGCGAGGCTGCTAATTGACCAAGGCAAGCCAAAAGAAGTACCAGTGTTGGTTCCCCCAAAAGAAACGGCGGGACCCTCGCATGGTAAGCCACGGACCCTGCCATTGTTGGGCATGGGCGAATTGCGCACCTCCTACGAATCTCTTTCACGCCATTTGTCACAGGAAGTTAAAGAAAAAATTTGGAAGGGGACATATATTGATATATTTTCACTCCTGATAGATGAAGTTGAGAGGGAGGAAATGAAGAGAAAAAAGGATTATATGCTCGCGCGTGAGTGGGCGACTGAAATGATGAAGTACAGGGTTGAAGAGAATATCAGGCATTGGATGCTGGCTTACAATATTTACATGGCTGTGATGACAGAGCGCTTCCCAGAGGAGGCGCCCGCCATGGCTTGTTACATGTCTCGTATTAGCACGGCGCAGGCAACAAAGGCAGGCACGGGGTGGTTGGATTATGACAAAAAATTCAGGCGCATCAGGGAGTCTGACCCAACACTCAAATGGAATCAGGTGGAGGGGATTTCATGGTTAGACCATTTGGCGGTCTGACAGCGGAGCCTGCAAAGGACGCACCACGGCCGCAGCCCTTTCGGTCATTCCCCCCAGCCACACCAGGCGGGAGGGGGGCGGGGAAGAAAGGATGCTGTTGGGATTTTAATAGGCGCACATGCGACAGGGTACCAGGAACATGCAGATTTAAGCATGCGTGCAGTTTCTGTGGCACCGCAGGGCATGGCGAGGCCAAATGTCTTAAGAAACAGAGGGATAGGGGGTCCAAAAAATCTGATGGAGGGGGTTTCCAGCAACGCTAGGTCCCCGATCCGGTTACATGCAATGATTCCCTGGTTGAACAGATACAAATGCAGGTCCACAGCGAGGACGCTGTTAGAGGGTTTCAGGGAAGGTTTTAGAATTCCCGTGTCCGATTTTATGGGTCCCTCGTTCTGTAAAAACCAGGTGTCAGTAGCTCAAAACTCTGGGGTGGCGGCAGCAAAAATTGAAAAGGAGTGTAGATTGGGCAGAGTCGCGGGGCCTTTTGACACCATACCAGTGCATAATTTTGTGTGTTCCCCTCTGGGGGTGGTCCCAAAGAAGGAACCAGGAGAATTCAGGCTAATTCACAATTTATCAGCGCCAAGGGGGCAGTCGGTCAATGACTCCATTGATGAAGTATTCTGCTCGGTGCGTTATGCATCCATTGACCAGGCAATAGAAATGTTGAAGGTTTTGGGACCAGGGGCAATGATGGCTAAATCAGACATAGAATCTGCTTTCAGGCTGCTGCCCGTCCACCCTAGCGATTTTCACCTACTTGGTTTCCAGTTTGAGGGCAAGTTCTTCATGGACATGTGCATGCCTATGGGGTGTTCGGTGTCGTGCGCATATTTTGAAATGTTTAGTACTTTCCTGGAATGGTGTTTCAGACAAGTGACAGGACATAGGCAGGTGCTGCATTACCTCGATGATTTCCTCTTTCTGGGGCCAGCAAGTAGTGCAGGGTGTGGTCAGGCGCTGGACCATTTCTGCGCCTTGATGGAGAGTTTTGGGGTTCCACTAGCACAGGGGAAAACCGTTGGCCCTTCACCGGTCATAGAATTCCTAGGTATCGAGCTAGACTCAGTCGCAGGGTGCTCACGGCTCCCCGCTGACAAAGTCACCAGGTTTGGAAATTCACTGAGACAATGTCTGGAAACAAAAAGGGTAACCTTACACCAGCTACAACAAGTGGTAGGGCAGCTGAATTTTGCATTACGTATCATACCAATGGCACGTCCGTTTTCAAGATCCATTGCACAAGCAATGTCAGGCCTCAAGCAGAAACACCACCACACCAGATTGAGCGAAGAGGTCAAGCAGGATATGCGGATTTGGCTGGCATTCCTGCGGGACTTCAACGGCTCTGTCCTATGGACCGGCCCTGTCACCTCTTGCGCGGAGTTGGGTTTAATGACGGACTCTGCGGGCAGTGAGGGGTTCAGTGCCATCTTGGGCACGCAGTGGGTGGCGCAGCGTTGGCCGGCCTGGTGGGTGGATGTTGGACTCACTGCAAACATTGGTTTCCTGGAATTGTTCCCCATTTGGGTGGCATTGGTCGTCTGGCCGGAACAGCTGAGTAACAAGGCAGTTGTTTTCTGGTCCGACAACTTGTCGGTGGTGGAATGCATAAACAAGCAATCTGCCAAATGTAAGATGATCCTGCGCTTAATCAAGGAGATAGTTTTGAAATGCTTACAGTTGAATTTGTTGTTTAGGGCGAGACATGTCCCCGGGGTATGAAATCACGCGGCTGACGCATTGTCTCGTTTCAAGATGCAGGTTTTCAGATCTCACCTCCCGGGAGCTGCACCACACCCAACGCCTTTCCCCGAACAGCTCTGGCAGATTAGTGCCCTCACCTACCGGACTTGGTGGCAGCGAGCCTAGCACCAGGAACAAGAAAGGCATACGAAGGGGCGTTTGGGGCATACTGTAAATTTCTGGAAGAGCAGGGAGGGGGGCATTGGGCGGATTCCGCGGGGGTGTGCTGCTACTTGCAAACCCTGCGGGACGAGGGGCGATCAGTAGGGTCTGCTAGGAGACACATGGCAGCCATTTCATTTTTTGCTCAAATGAGCGGCAGGCAGGATCCTACCCAGGCCTTCATAGTGCGCAAAGCATTGAAGGGCTGGCAGCGATTACAAGGGGCTGCGCCCGACACCAGGCACCCGAGAGGTCTTACTACCTTGGCATCAGTCCTGGCGGCGCTAGAGCAGACGTGCGCGAACCAGACGGAATGCCTATTGTTCAGGGCAGCGTTTACACTGGCCTTCTATGGGGCCTTTCGAATAGGGGAATTGGTGGCAAAGAATAAAGGGGATTTGGGGGGTGGCCTGCAGCGGGGCGACATATGCTTCCATAACGATGCACTACAGGTTACCATTCGCCGATCAAAGACAGATCAGGAAGGGAGGGGACAGGTAGTGTTTCTTAGGCGGGCACCTGGCAATCCTTGTTGCCCGGTCTCTCATATGGAGGCCTTTTTGCCCTACAGACCCAGTGTTAAGGGGGGCCCATTGCTAATGCACTCAGGGGGGACCCTTTGACAAAATTTCTATTTAAGCGAGTCTTGGATATGGCGTTAGGCAGGGTAGGCCTGGATCCCAGTGATTTCGGAACGCATTCCTTCCGAATAGGTGCCGCCACCGAGGCAGTTTCACGGGGTCTTGGCGAGGGTGACGTGCGCAAGATTGGGCGGTGGGCCTCTAACTGTTTTCGGCGCTATGTGCGAGTGGATATGTTATGACGCTATGTAACAATGGTACTGATGGTATTATTTTCTTTTCATTTGCCAGTTCCCTCGGCCTGACACGCAGGAAGAGAGACAGCGACATCCTGCCAAGGACGAGATACAGTCAGGACAAATGCGTCCACCCCGGAAGCCAAGTTGCAACGTCACGCGTGTGTTTTTGGTCATTCATATGTGTCTCGCCTCGCAAATTTTTTCAGGGCAGGAAATGGGGCAGCGCGCGCCGAACAGTTAGGTGTCAAGGTTTCCTTTTTTGGGCATGGTGGGCTGCGTTTCGACAGGTTCAGGGAGCGGATAGGGCACATGCTCGCCTCCTTGGAGAATCCCCCCGACGCGTTAATTCTGCATCTAGGTGGCAATGACTTGGTGCACCTAAATAGGAGGGTTCTGATTGAAACGGTGCTGTCAGAGTCGGCATGGCTGGCCAGGCGCTGCCCCAGTACAGTAATTGTGTGGTCACACATGATACCAAGGCTTCAGTGGAGTGGGGGGGGGGGGTATCGGTGAAGGCGCTCAATCACTCGGTCCAGAGGATTAACAATAAGATAGACAAACTGTTTAGGACCACAAGACTGCAGGTAATTGCCCATGGGTGCATTAAAGGGGACGTATGCTATGTGCAAGATGGGGTACACTTGTCGCGTCTGGGCAATGAGATATTCTTGGGCAACATTTTAGCGTGGCTCGGGCAAGCCCACTGGTAAGTATGACCCGGGTTTTTTGGGGGGGGCCTGATAGTCGGTCTACTATGCAGGCCTGTGCGGTAAGGTCATAGGTTGGACAGACTAAATTGACTAATCTTTTGGGGCGCATTATTAAGTGGGGCGACCAGAGGTGAGGAACATGTGGCTCTCACCTGACTCCAGGGGCAGTCACAACCGGTTGGTTGGAACGGGGCGGGGACAAAGGGGGGGTTACGCTTCCCATTGGCTGGTTGGCCACCCCGCACGCGGGCGTAAGTAAGCTGCGCTGTCTGCATGGCCCCTTTATGGAGTAAGTCTTGAACGTATGGGGGTTGCCTGGGGGAAAGTACTTCCGGGTCAGCTGGGCCCCCTGCGCATGCGCACTCCGGTTGGGGTGCGCGGGACAATTTGGAGTAAAGAGGGAGGGGCCAACAATTTTCACCTTGCCGTAGGCCCAAAAGGAATACGCAGAAATGTGACCAGCAATATGTTTAGACTAGGATAGGAACATTATGTATTAGAGTTTTGTTAAAGCTAGAAATGAACACAAATGTACCGAATCCTGTCTTGGCATTTCTGCGTAAAATGTATATATGAATATATCTTTTGTGTGTTTGTAAATAAATACGATCAGGGGGTCCACGACCCCCTATTTCCAAACAAGAAAACGTTGTTTGGGTTTTTTGTCAGTCAAGGGAGGAGGGGGTGATAGGCCGTACCAGACCATATCCTCATGCGTAATAAATTACGCTAGTTTTCTGGGAAAACCACTCGACATTTATGCAGCACCTAACTAGGTAAAAGGTTAATACCAAAAACCGTTATGTAGTTCAATGGCAGGGAAAATGCAGGTGAAAGGTTAGGTGACTACCCAGGTCTATATTGAGGTACATTACACACCATAACAATTATAGAATGCCCAAAGGAACGGATTAGCAGAAAAGGGAGCACTGCTGTCTAGTAGACTTCGACCTAAAAAATGGCAACTGTGTTGCACGCATGCATCATGACGCATGCATGTGCATACAAAATGACATGGCCACCGTGTAATTGCTCATTTTTTCCTTTTGTTCATGCTATACAGCATGAGCACTGCTGATGCTTACTAGCATGAAAAAAATACATTGGCAGAGCCAATAGGCCTCAAAGGTGAGACTGACTTTGCCAATGCTAGTTTTATTTACCATTCCCATCTGGTGGATGTAAGTCCTGCAGTGGTAAATTAGTGTGGTAGCTATTTGAGGAGGAAAGCAGCACACGAGGAACACAGCAAGAGCATATGCACTCTTATGAAGTGCTGATAGAAAAGGAAACAATCAATAGCAAAGCCACTAAGTCTTACCTTTGGGACCTATTGGCTTTGCCAAGGTTTTAGCAATAAGTTACTGTATATACATTGCAGGTTTTACAATGAATTTGTTAACATTTGTAAACTCTCTTTGCTTTAGTTAATTTGTTATTGGAATTGGAATTGGCCAAAGCCAAGAAGTTTCAACTCTAAAAGGTTGAGCTATTGACTTTTCCAAAGCTTGAGTCACATTTAGGTGTCTTGGTGAGTTCTAGGTGTGGGAGGGCAAGATTGAGAGCTCTGGAGCTGATGCTGATGGCAGTGTGAGTCAGTGGGCCTTAACAGTGTTCAAGTTATATGCCTATCCAGTCCTTGGCCTCTCTCCAGTGTGCACACAGTGATGGTCATAGATGTAAAATTTGTAATTACCAATTCTAAATATTTACAAAAAATCATAGCTGTTACGCATTTATATCAAACCACTAACAAGATCTCACAAACACAATAGGTCTGGCTCATTTTAGGCATATGTTTGTTGTTGGGTGATATTTCTGGATGCAATTGCCGAAAATTCATAGACGGGCACCTAGATGCTGGTCATGTGACATGCTGTATAAAGCACGGGACTGTAGCTCACATGTAGGAGTCACAATCTTAATTAAGTAGACCATACCCCTTTTAAAGACCCCTCATCCAATCTTTTTTATCCAGTGAAAGCATTGTTGTCCACAATAGCTTTTGCTTGCAAAGAGCTGAAAGCTGTCTTGCGAGAACTAGAAGTTGTAATGTTATAAAACTGTGGAGTTCTTGTAGTCAAATCAAAAACTTGAGGAGAAGAAAGAAGAAGCAATCGCTTGCTCCTCTGTGGCACATTGATTCAGCCACTCAGCAATTGGGCAAGGGTTCAGCCCTCTTCAGCCACTGGCTTTGTTGACAATGTTTGGCTCTGCCTAGTAGACGATTACTGGTCTTTAGGAAATCAGATAGTCTTAGTAACAGTATTTTGCCAGCTTACTCTGTGTTACTTAAGAAGAGTGTGACCTCAGGGTTACTTCCTTTAGTTCATCCCCAGCAGCTCACCTGCAACTGTGGGCTAGTGCTAATTTAGAAAATTAGAGTAACAGCAGCTATGCTGCCGTTGCTACTGGATCACAAATTTCTTATGAAGAGCGCCAAGCATCTCTGCTGCAAGCTTCAAAACCATAATCTTAAAACTGTATACTGTATACTGCATCAATGTTTACTGTTCCAGGATGGCAGACCAGTGTGTAGCTTTATTTATTTATTTACTTTTAATTGAAGCACATGCCCTCCCATTTAATTGGCATATTTTTTTATTGTTTTTAATTTTTTTATTTCATTCTTTATTTATTTAAGCATATGCTTGCACTACAAAGAAAACCACCATCTTATTTTTTAGAAGGCAAGTGAGACTTTTTTTTTATTCCAAAACTCTTCTCTCCAAAAGTCCACAAAGATCAGACTCACACAGTCTGCAGTGCTGGTCCAAGTGTGGCTGATGTGAGATTAGATAACCTCAGTGGACATTCAGGCTTCAGTGTGGCTCACTTCAACAGCTCTGAATTGCACTAGTGGACCGATGCACCAGATAATTAACCTGTGCCTCCTATGCTACTCCTAGGCGACATCTGTCCCATCTCCCTTCCTAGTGAGAGGTGCAGTTGTGTAGGGAGTAGTGTGTCTCTGTGACTGCAGGATTCACATTGTCTTTTGTGAGTGCAGGACAAGTGATGTACAGTTTGAAAATTGTGACTGAGTGCAGAATGAGGTATATGCCTGTGTGAGCGCAGCGTAAGGGGCATGCTTATGTGGGGGCAGTAGTGTGAGTGTGGTGGCATCCCTGCATATTATATCTTTTTGTGCATGCACTTTACAAGGGCCAAACCTATTGGCATTGGTAATACTTTTCAGGGTTATGGATTTGACTTGCAGTGTGTATGAGAAAGGTAGTGAGTTTTGATATGGCAGATACAGACTATGTTCAAGGAGGTTGAAGCGTGTCAGGGGCAGCTGACAGACTGAGATATCACGCCGTGAGATGTGGTCTCACGGCTAGACTGCCGACTTTGGAGCTGGGAAACCAAGGTTCCACCCTAAGGGTCGACGCCACATCCTGTGATTCTGGGTAAATCACTTAATCTCCCCATGTCTACCCAAAAAATGAATGTGTCCTTGTGTAATGTAACTGGTGCTCATGTAAAGCGCTCCAATACCTTCGGGTCGAGATTGCGCTATATAAATCTGCCAAAAAAAGTGAGAGAGACCAGTTACTTTGCTTCACTAGGACCCCTGGCAAACTAGCTATGCCACTGCTACCTCTCACACAGACATTAGAAACTTTTAATTCACAGTCTGCTTAAAATGTTTAAATTATTTTGAATGTATGTATAAGTATTTATTTATTAGACATAAGAGCACAATCTTCATCCATGATTGTCCATTGTAAATGGCCCCACCCGTTGTATCTATGGCCGCTTCTGTGCCAACCTTAAAAATCAGTTCTAACGACAACCATTCCAAATACGGTGTTGTGGCACCAGGGCCCGAGCGCTGATGGCAAAATGAACCCGGATAATTGCAGTATTTAGCACCCTACAGCAGTTAAAGGGTGCATTGTCCTTGCTTGCACGAGGACTCGTGGCATTCTTCCTACGCTACTGCAAGGTGCCAGTGTGGAGAATCTTCCACTGCCCGGAGGGGCGGGATATGCTCTAGGAGGCTGGCTCCAATACTACAGGCACCAAACCTTGCTTCACAGGTACAACCATTTGGAAAGAGGAAAGGTGGGACACTTGTTATTCGTGCTAAGCGCCGGATCCTACCACCCATGACAAGGGTCCACTTCTCGATTCCAATTACTTACTCGACCAATCAGAACTTGAAAGAAAGCGCGTCTGTGCTTGGTGGCCTTTTCTCGCCATGGGTGGCAAGTCCCCGACATCCACCCGAAGAGACCTCCGCATTTATAATTTTTGCAATTATACCGGCCCTGAAACACTGCTTTCAGCTCCCGACTTCTTTGGGAATCGATAAAATAAAAAGGCAAATAAAATGCAATTACCCTTTCGGAGACGAGAACATTGCCACCTCATAAGCCTCGTCGAAAACCCCTCCCCGCCGCCCAAAGAACTGGTTATTTCTCAGCGCCATGAATATGCAGTTGGTTTAAAATAAATAAAGGACAAAACAACCTGAATTATCCCTCCACGGAGGAAATCCTTTTTGTTCGCACTGACCTTTTTATATTTCAACATGGTTTCGAGTTTAATGTGGCTCGGCGCGGAGCCTCAATTTCGTGCGTTTTTTTTTTCCATAAAGGGGCCTATTCAGGCCGCTGTGCGCGGGCTTTCAAGGCGCAGCGTTACATCTGTCAGACTAATTGAGCACACAGTGGTATGGAAGGCTAACACAACTGGGCAGACCATATTAATCAAGGCGGCGGCATTATGTTAAGGCGCGTTAACAATTGGATAGGAGAATAAAGTACACACCAGCGGGGCAGCCATTGATCCAGAGTCCGTCGTAGGTGACACCGGAGCAGTGAAGGACGGCCCCTTGCCCGCTGAACGTGTCGCCTCGCCACTGGCCCTGCAAAGGAAAAATACGCACTAATTTTACATTTAAATTGTGACAACCAGCAACTCCATAAAGAAGGGATTACGACAAAGAGGGTCACAATGGCCCGGCTGGGTGGCCATCGGAGCCGGACGGCTAGTTAGCACTGCCCCCCATGTTTTTTTATTAGACGCTGAAAGGGGACCACACAATATCCAAGATTATAGGCTGCGCCCCCAGAAGAAAGGGTTTTCCGGGGTGCCCAATGTCTTATGTCATAAGTAAATATCTGCTGTGAAAAGAGTGACTGTAATTGGGCGAGTGGGTTCAGGCGCTCTTCGACACTCCCTCGGCTGCCATTTTAAGTTAATCAGTCTAGGTGCAAATGGCTACACTGGGAAGCCGGGGTTTGCCTACAAAACACATCTTGCAAAAGTTGTACTGCACCTTGAAATTCAGCATGAGATACCAACAAACGTTCCATTTTATTTGTAAAGGGTAAAGTTCGCAGGAGCATCTTGGCGCTATCCAATAACACAACTACAGATACAAATTAATAGACTTGTGACACATAGTTAATAATCCTCAAATATATGAGGGAGAAACTGGAATTGAAAAGAGATGAAAAAGGGGAGGCCGTTACTGAGTAAAAGGCCACGTCTTCACACACCTGAGAAATGTCAGGAAGGCAGCTAGCTTTTTAGTGTACAGAACTGGCTGAAGAATGTTGTGGCTTCCAGTGAATTACAATAGATTGATAAAGTTTCTGTTACATAAGGTTATTTCATGCCTGAAAACCGACATGCCAAACATAACAAAACTCTATTTGGAAATCTGCAATACCCAAAAACCTAGAGGGAAAAGGAAAGCTTTTTACTGGTAAGGTTTAGTTGCAGAGGGCCTCACACCAGTGCAGTCCATTCACAAGCAAGAACCAGCTTCAATTCATTTGTACTGGTTTATCTAGGAGAGGTGGCAGGTCGTATTAAGTATAGCGGTTCTTGCATATTTTGGTTCAATTCCCACTGTTCACCTGCTTGTGCCACTGTTCTTTGAGCACATCTGCTTCAAGTGAACACTGTTGTTTTAGAGCCAAATCATAGCTTGAACGCTAGTTGGCGAAGAGTGCGACCTTGCACAATTTCGCATGACGCTGTTGTGTGTTCTGCAGCCAATTGGTCAGAGGCTTACATAATTGTCAATTTTCCATGGAAGCAAATTTTATTTGAGTTGCAGCAAGGGGAGGCAGGTTTGAGAGGATCTAGGGGAAATTAAAAAAGTGGAAAGCAAGGATAGCGCATAGAGATTAAGCAAGTTCAAATGAAGTCCATGTCAGCCAGATTTGTTCAGTTGGGTTGCATGCACCAACATGACACTGGTGTTCTTGAAAAATACAACAACTTGCATGAACCGGCCATCATTCTCCATGGAAAACACATTTGTTGGATCCACAAACAGTGTTGGGCAGCCATCAACCTTCCTGAACTGTAAAATCTTCCTTTTGTCTTATGCAAATGACATTAAAAGGTGTTTAGCTGTGTGTGGTCCTCTGAGCATCCTCTTCACATGGTAAATTATGTTGGATAACTGCTTTCTCTTCTTCATCAGCTACTACTTTATCACAATTGATTCAATAGCGTCCCCTTGTAGTTTTGTTTCAGTTAGGCAGGGCATAGAAATTCTCTATTTAGTAACTGATTGGTACATAAGGCCAATGTCAGGTTGGCTGAATACATTTAAATGAAGTAAAGAAGCTCCCAAGGCATTTTATATAATTATTGAAAGAGTGATGCATAATTAGGTAGGCACAGGCAAAGCCCTTGTGAACATTGAGCACATTACAGTGACATTAAAGGACCTCACTGTTAGGAAGAGGATGTGAAGAGATATGTACAGGAGCTTTGCCATCTATTACGTTTACAGGTTGATTTAAATTAGGGTAGGGATGCAAAGGTTAGCAAAGCGACACAGTAAGGACCAGTGGAGGTGCCAGAGTAGGCCGAGAACAGGATCAAGTATGAAGTGTGGGGTGGCTGACGACGGGCTGAGGAGATTGTGATTTGCGGGGGGTTTAAGCCTGGGGTATAATGACAAGGCTTTGCGTGAAATGCATTGATGATTTTGAAAACTAGGGCCAGGAGTCTGAAGATAGGTCTACTGTGAGTGGATATCCAGCCGGCGTGTTGTCGGTAAGAAGCACTAGGTGTGTGTATTGAGTGCCCGAGACAGACATAGTGAAGTTTATTAGAATTGGGTAAAAAGCCTAGTAGGTTCGACCATTCAGGAGACTACTGCAAGGGTCTAAACTACTCACAAGTCAGGTATGGATTAATGCTTTGGCTGTAGAAAGGCAGCACGGGCAGTAAACTGTTCTTAGGTTCAGTAACTGGTATCTGGTGACAGCTGATGTGATTCTAGGTACACGATAAAGCCAGAGCCAGACAAGGCAACTCTTACTACGCTTAGCGCTTTTCATTGGGCGCTTTCACTCCTTCAATGCTTATGCGCTATATTCGTACATTTGAAAATTTAAAAAAACCTTCCTGTTTTATAACATTTGTTTGTTATTTGTGTTAGCTTTTCCCCTGGTTTTAGCTCACGCTCGCATACCTGCACTTTAAAATCTTCAGAATCACCGCGGTTTCAGCGGATCTCCCTTGCGCGGTGTACCGGCTATCGCACGCCATCTTGGGGGTAGGAAGGGATGCTTTGCGGGCGCCATTTTGTTTAGCGCTCTAGTTGTCCCGCTGACGCGCCAGATATGTATTTAAGGGGGTAGAAGGTGTAGGGTCAGCCTTAGACAAGGCAACTCTTACTACGCTTAGCGCTTTTCATTGGGCGCTTTCACTCCTTCAATGCTTATGCGCTATACTCGTACATTTGAATATTTTAAAAAACCTTCCTGTTTTATAACATTTGTTTGTTATTTGTGTTAGCTTTTCCCCTGGTTTTAGCTCACGCTCGCATACCTGCACTTTAAAATCTTCAGAATCACCGCGGTTTCAGCGGATCTCCCTCGCGCGGTGTACCGGCTATCGCACGCCATCTGGGGGGTAGGAAGGGACGCTTTGCGGGCGCCATTTTGTTTAGCGCTCTAGTTGTCCCGCTGACGCGCCAGATATGTATTTAAGGGGGTAGAAGGTGTAGGGTCAGCCTTAGACAAGGCAACTCTTACTACGCTTAGCGCTTTTCATTGGGCGCTTTCACTCCTTCAATGCTTATGCGCTATACTCGTACATTTGAATATTTTAAAAAACCTTCCTGTTTTATAACATTTGTTTGTTATTTGTGTTAGCTTTTCCCCTGGTTTTAGCTCACGCTCGCATACCTGCACTTTAAAATCTTTAGAATCACCGCGGTTTCAGCGGATCTCCCTTGCGCGGTGTACCGGCTATCGCACGCCATCTTGGGGGTAGGAAGGGACGCTTTGCGGGCGCCATTTTTTTTAGCGCTCTAGTTGTCCCGCTGACGCGCTAGACCTCTATCTTTACCCACTATGCACACGCGCAGCGGGAGCGCCGTTATCGCGCCGGAGTCACGCCAGAGTACTGCCCGTCTGCGCCCGTCCGGGCTAGGACCTGCGCAAGGTAATATTTCTTCGGGAGAAAGTGGTGAAAGAGATGGTAGTTACAGATACTCCCATCTTGAGTTAGCTGCCCTTAGACCCCCACGGTTAACGTGTCATTTCTCATGTCCTCCAGAGGCTCTCTCTGATGCCCCTTTTTGTTGCTGTTGTTTTAAAAGCTGTTTGCCACAGACTGAGTGTGCTCCTAATGCCTGCCCCCCCATAGACTCTGCCCCCCCTCTACCTTGGCAAGTGAAACCGGCTTTCTCATTAACGCTAGATCGCTGGTGAAGAATAACATCGCCTTTAGGGAGTTCGTGGCTGTAAGAAAGCCTTCCTGGGTTTTCATTACAGAAACTTGGGCCTCGGACTCCTCTGGGCCCGACCTGGTGGAAGCTATCCCGGAGTGTTATGCGTTAGTCAGGTCGGACCGAGTGGGACGCAGGGGAGGAGGTCTGGGGATCCTTTATAAGAACTCTCATACCTGTCGTATTTCTATCCTATCCGCCCCCTTAGACACCCTTCAGGCCCTACACTTCTTGATAACTTCCCCCTCTGCTGCTCCCTTTGCGGGCATATTGATCTATAGGCCACCAGGACCGAGAGTGGACTTCGGCCATTCTCTGTTTAAACTCCTAGAGCCCTATTTTGGCTGCGCCCATCTTACTGTTCTGGGAGACTTAAATTTCCACCTTGAAAACCTAGATTCCAGGGAAACTCTTTCCCTTGTGGAGTCACTGTCCGCCTGTGGTTTTCAGCAGTTGGTTACCAGCGCCACCCACCGGGCAGGTCACATCTTGGATGGGGTGTTTTCTAATGATTCGAGGCTGACGACAGATGTGCCCATACCATTGGCCTGGTCTGATCACCTAGCGGTTCCTTTGAAGCTTTTGGCCTCTCCGGTATATACTAAGTTGAGGGGTTCCAGCAAAAGAGAACCTAAGCGTAATTATGGGAATATCTCTAATGACACTCTTGTTCCCCTAATCTCCAACCTAACAGCTACCACAGCAAAGGACGTCAGCACAGAGGCGCTTGAACTGACTGTTTCTATCGCCCAGGCGGTGAATTTGTTGGCTCCGGTCTCTTTTCGTTAGACTGCTAGGAAGAGACCTTCGGCCCCCTGGTTCTCTGAGTCTCTGAGAGCTCTAAGACAAGGCTGCAGGAGGCAGGAAAGGCTGTGGAGGGCGAGCTGGGACTATCAGGAGAGGGAAAAACATAAACTCCTCCTTAAGGGATATAAAGCGGAGGTTATCAAAGCAAAGCAGGAGTACTTTTCTAATCTGACTACCTCCCTTACATCCCCCAGAGAACTCTTTAAAATTGCAGATTCTCTGTGCACTCTGCAAGTGCCCGACCCTATTTCCAGCTCCCAGGATCTCTGCGATAAGATCGCCCAATTTTTCCACTCTAAAATAGCCGATATTTACTCGGCCCTTGAATTGCAAAGGGCTGCGTTGTCTCCCCTCCCTTTAGCCATATCTGATGTGAGTGATGGAATGGTGGCCCCTTCTGCATATCTGTCCAATTTTCCACTGCTCTCCTTGCAACAGCTTGATCTGCTTCTTAGCAAGACCAGGTCAGGGTCCCCTCTGGACCCCTGTCCTCTTAAAGTTTTTAAGGAATGTCGGAAGACTCTTTTGCCCCCGTTCCTGAGTATCATGAACTGGGCATTACAGGAGGGCACTTTTCCCTCTTCGTGGAAGAGTGCTGTGGTCAAGCCTCTCCTAAAGAAGCCAACTCTAGACCCTGAAATCCTTAAAACTTTTCGCCCGATTTCACTGCTTCCTGCTCCGGCAAAGATGTTCGAAACCCATCTTAATGAGCATCTGACGACATTTTTGGACCTCTCGGGCTGTCTTGATCACTCCCAGCATGGGTTCCGGAGACATCATAGTACGGAGTCGGCCCTTACGGTAGTGCTCAATAACATCCGTAAGGAGGTTGATCAGGGCCATACCGCTCTTCTGGTCTTGCTGGACTTGACAGCCGCCTTCGATACCCTATCTCCCTCGGTTCTAATATCTCGCCTTAGGGAGATAGGGGTGGAAGGTTTGGCTTTGAGCTTTCTGGCCTCCTTCCTTGACCAGAGGGAACAGAGGGTTAAACTGGGTGAATACCTATCTCCATCCCTTCCTGTCCAATGTGGGGACCCTCAGGGGTCGGCTTTAAGTCCTACCCTTTTTAACATCTATGTGGCCCCACTTGCCAAGTTAATTAGATCTTACGGGATGGAGGTGGTATCATATGCCGACGACACCCAGATTATGGTGTCCCTTTCCCACTTGGGCAGTACCTCCGCTCTCAACTTTAGGAACTGCATGGAGGCGATTTCTCAGTGGAGGATTTACAATTCACTAAAGCTGAACGGGGAAAAAACCGAGGTTCTTATTTTTGGTGGAAATAGGGACATCTGGTCCTCTGAGTGGTGGCCCCCTTCTCTTGGAGCGTGCCCTGGGCCCACGGACCTGGCTCGTAATCTGGGGGTTTTGATCGATCCCGCCCTCTCTATGTCGCAGCAGGTTAACAGGACCGTTGCTACTTGTTGGGGTATTATCAGAATCTTGAGGAAAATCAGACATTATTTGGCTCCGCATGCCCGCAAACAGATTGTTGTTGCACTGGTCGCATCACGGCTTGATTACTGCAATGCTCTCTATGCCGGCATAAATAAGGGCCTTGTGGCGCTTTTGCAAACAGCCCAGAATGCGGCAGCCAAATTTGTGCTTAATGCTCACAGGACGTCCTCAGCTACCGGTGCCAGGAAGAGTCTGCATTGGCTCCTGATCCAAGACAGTATCGTTTTTAAGATCCTTTGCATTACCTACGGTGCTCTATCCGGCGTGGGAGCTGAGGGGGTGAAGGACCTGCTGGTACCTTATGTCCCGGGCAGAAACCTTCGCTCCTCGAGAACGAATTTGCTGTCAGTTCCCCGTTCTCGAAGAGTTAAGTGGGGAGGGAGGGCCTTTTCGTCTTTAGCCCCAAAACTGTGGAATACCTGCCCCATTGAAATTAAAACTCAATACACGATCCCTACGTTTAGGAAGGCATTAAAGACGTGGCTCTTTGCCAAGGCCTACCCGTAGTTTTTGGTTCCTGGTCTGTTTGATCTGTTTTGTGTTAGGCGCCTTGATGCCTTTTGGGCTTAGTTGCGCATTATAAGTTTTCCTTCATTCATTCAGAGAGCATGACAAGGTTTCCAGCTGAGGTACACTGAGTCACTCGGGGCGCAAGGTGGTTTGTAGGAAACAGTGGAATGAGTGTCTGGGTTACGGGTGGACAGAAGTGACGTTTTCAGCGGCGGCTCCTCTGCTACGGAGGAGGAGCGTCACTCCACTGCCCTCTGAGCAGTTAAAAAAGGAAAAATAAAATGATAATAACGCAATGTTATTATTATTTATTTTTCTGTACTTGCTCAGTTCTAGGTGCGGGTTAGGGCTGGGCTGCGCAGAGCACGGCGAGCACACTCCAAGAGCGCATGACGGTTTGGCCGGCCGTCTTGGACCAGCCAAACAGTCATGCGCACTTTGCATGTTCTCCACCGGGCTGTAAAACACAGCCTGGGTGGAGAACATGCACACTGGACACTCCAAGAACATTGAATCATTCAGACTTGGTACTAGTCTCATTTGCCAAGCTAGTAGCCCTTTTAAAATGCGAATGTCACTGTTCACGTTTGTGAGATGGCTGGCTGTATGAAGATTTGTAGAAGCTTCTTAGCCATCTAGGTTTAAAAAACTGTGAGCTGAATGACTTGAGCCCGGCACCACAGAGAAAACAGGACAAGGAGCAGACCGCATCACCAGGGAAACTTCGGATCATTCTGTCCATGAACAATTTCCAAAGTAGAATATCTGAGACCCATAGATCTCTGAGACTAAGTTCTGCATAATCTCAACATTATAACATTGGCCATAGGATTCCGTGGTATATTTAGTGCACTAGTGTCCTTCATAAGATCTATGATTGCATTTGGGATCAGATCTAGGGCCCACGAGGTGCTAGAATCTTGCAGATTTTGGGTTGCCTAATTTTAACTGACTTACTTATGCTTAGGAAAACAAGTGACCTATTCATTTAAATGAAATTGCTCTGCCTGCACTTTTAGTTTAATGTGTTTAATGAATTGTGTTATATGTATGCGCATTGCAAACCCTCTACCGCCTCCTGAAGTAAGCCTCGACTGCTGGGCTTGCTACCGTAAGGAGTCAGTGTACAAAGGGAGCAGCTTGGTTGTCTAATTAGTGCAATCGTACGAAAGGCCCTTAAGTAGTAGTAGTAAACAACAGTCCCCACCACAGGTACTTCCCAGGAACCACTCATAGCCCCCGCACACAGAGAAAAGGCCTCACAGATGACCATGAAGTGCGTCATGCCTCAGCACTTGAATAGTTGCAGAGATACACATCCCCTCAATAATTGGGACAGCAGGATCTGGAGAGCAGTCCAGATGTCTTCAACAAGGAATTCCACACACAGCCCTTCAGATTTGGCGTTATTCATAACACATGGAATTAATTTGTTCTAAGAAAATAGCTGGTTTCATGTGTGTTGCAAGACTTGTCTTACTAAATTGGCTTTCCCAGTCAGTGGTTGCTCTTCGTTCTTGCGTTACCAGTTACCAGACAGTATAACATTGAATATTGACTGGGGACTCTTGTAAAGTGCGTTGACTCCTCCGGCAGGGAGTGCTTGCAAAGCTACATGCAAAGACATTTTTTCTGATGATTTGCGATGAGACACTTACTCTACTAGTGAAGATGAAGAGTGTACATGTGTCTTTGGCCTCCTTATTCCATGCTTTGTAAAATGGTTCCCAATAAAATCTACTGCATGACTGCTGTGCTGTCACATGTTGTGAATGGAGGTGGCTTAAGTTTGAAGAAGAAAGATGACGCAAAGAAGCACCTAAAAAAATGCACTTTTCAGGTTTGGACAAGGAAATCAGTTTCATTCACTGGAGGAGGATGTGGTGCAGCGGTCAGAGCTGCCAACTCCGGAGCTGGGGATCTAGTTTCAAATATCGGGGTCTGCGCAACATCCTGTGATTCTGGGCAAATCACTTAGGTGCCAATTACGATCCGGTAAAAAAAATTCCCGTACGACTCGTATCCGGTCTTTTTACCGTACGAATCGTACAAGTGCCGTACAAACTGGCAATCACGATTCGCATGGTAAAAAGTCCATACGAACCGCCTTGGGAATTATTCCCCACACGTCCTCGGGTCGGAAAATGTGTCCGACACGTCCTCGGACGATTTACCGTACAAACGTGAAAAGCGAAGTCCGACCGGGGAATCACGATCCGTCCCGGGCGTCCGAATGTACAACCGTATGGTTAAAAGACCGTCCGCACCGAACTCCAATAGCAACCATGGAGACGTCCAAACAGGTGCCCGGTACGCGCCGTACCTCCCCCCAGCCCCTGCATGTACGCGCCGTACCCCCCCCAGACCCCGCATGTACGCGCCGTACCCCCCCCAGCCGCCGCATGTACGCGTCGTACCCCCACCCGTGTATGTACGGTGCGTACCGCGCTGGGGGTACGCACCGTACATACACGGGTGGGGGTACGACTCGAACGTACACGGGTGTACATACACGGGGGGTACGGCGCGTACATGCGGGGGCTGGGGGGGGTACGGCGCGTACATGCGGGGGCTGGGGGGGTACGGCACGTACATGCGGGGGCTGGGGGGGGTACGGCGCGTACATGTGGGGGCTGGGGGGGTACGGCGCGTACATGCGGGGGCTGGGGGGGTACGGCGCGTACATGCGGGGGCTGAGGAGGGTACGGCGCGTACATGCGGGGGCTGGGGGGGGGGTATGGCGCTTACCGGGCCACCTACTCTGGTCGTTTCGCGCCGTACTTCGCTTTTCCGGCACTTTTTGGGTGCCGTAAAAATATTGCCGTCCGGACTGCTGTCGGTTCGAATCGTAATTCCTGGGTCGTGAAACGCGGCCGGAGAGCGTCCCGACGTCATGTCGGCGCATTCCCCGGATCCCATTTGTATGTATCTTTTCGTCGGTCGGTGTTTTGTACGACTCGTACGGAAATGGTGTTTCCGTGCGAATCGTACTTGCATGTTTGTAAAGTTTTACGACCGGATATGAGTCGGACGGAAAAAAGCCTCCGTCCGACGGTTCGTACCCGGTTTTTGCCGGATCGTAATCGGCACCTTAATCTCCCAGTGCCCATGGACAGCACCTTGATACCCTCACGGGTGATAAACTGTGCTATACAAATCTACAAACTTAAATTTAAAACTATTCAGGTGGAAAGAAACAGTTTCACAGCCACATTCAGAATTTCCTCTGTTGAGAAACCCAGTAGTTGGAATTAGATTTCAGAAACATTCAGATCAACAAGCAAATTATAGAATTTGGCAGATTATTTCTCCATTAAAGAAGGAATCTGACGAGTTACAAGAAAACAAAGTGCAGCAATCCAAACCACTGTCAAATTTTAGGAAGTATATTGCCTTCCACGCTTCTAACATTTTCATAAGACAACAGAAGGGCTTTTGATCTTCTTCCTCACTGTTTTGGGAGAAAGGCATTTCTTTCCTTAGTATGTTTCTGCCAACTGGAAGTTCTCCTCTGACATGATGGCTTTGAGGAGCTAGCGGACATAAAAATAGTGATTGGACACACACCATTGGCTTGGGCTCTTGGACGCTGATGATGTGTCTGAGTGATTGCTTTGGTATGAGCCCGTTCTTTCCCAACACTTCAATGCTTGTGTAAGCTCATGGGGTGGTGCATTGTTCATGCTTCTTTCATTTCACTTGTTTTCACTTATTGGTTTTAATTTCTGACATGATAAATCAGTTTATTTTCTCTGTAAATTGTTTGAAACCGATTTTGCTTGGAGTCTGAAAAGACACGTCTTGTACAGGGAGAAATTCTCCATCTGGACGCACAGACCACTTCTGGACACAGAACAAGACTATGTCTGGACAGACATAGAAACTGTCTAGACACAGGCTCTGTCTGGAAACAGGGCCAATGCTGATATGCACGTTCCATCTAGACACAGAAAAGGGCTTCACCTGGAAACAAAGACTCTCATTCTGAGCACCACTGAACTTCTGACGCTGTAATAACGTACTAGGAGCTACTTATACGGTGGTGTCGCCTTGGCGTAGCCAGGCCTTATGCCGCCCGTGGCGACCCCTGCGTTTGCCACACGCGGCGGCCGAATGTAAGAGCCGGGAGGATGGGATATGCTGGTGATTCCTGCCACGGTCGCCCCGTGGCGGGGCCGCATTTTAAAACCGGCTGCATTATCTTTAGGGCATTACAAAGTAAAGGCCCCAAATTTATCATCAATCTGCTTGCCAGATACACCCCCTCCCGCAACCTCCGCTCTGGTCACAAAAACTTGCTCATGGTGCCGGTTGTTAGGAAACAACGTCAGGGCTGCAGCTCTTTTCATTTTCTTGCTGCCTCCCTCTGGAACTCCTTGCCAGCTTCTTTAAGGTCACACGAGGATACTCTAGCCTTTAGTCTAGCCTTTAAGACCTGGCTTTTTAGAGAAGCTTATCCTTAGACATTCTAAGCTGTCCTCCTGTTGTTGTGTTATGCTCTGAAAACCTCCTACAGCGCCATGAAGCCTACGGGCGTACGTGCGCTTTATAAGCTAAATTTAACATAACATAACATAACATAACATGTAAGGGGGGTGAGGCCACTGCCCCAAAACCCGTGCCGCTGGGGGCCGACCCACCATTGCTACGCCACTGTGGTAATTTCTGGGTGCAGTATTACTGAATTTATTCTGAGTTGTCCCCTGAGGGAAATGCTGCACTTGGATTTACTGCCCATTTCGGAATCCTAATTCAGTCCATAACCCAAATTACTGGTCGAATACGAAATTTCTGTGAAACTATATGCCAAAGAAGAGACTTCACGAGGAGAGAGAGAAGAGACTCCACCTCGGTAGAGATAAGAGACAAACAAACTTGACACAGAAAAGACTCTACATGGACTCAGAAAAGAGACGGAAACGGACAGAGAGAGCGAGAGAGACAGAGAGAGAAAGACTCCAGCTAGAAACAGTGAAGAGACACAACCCGGACACAGGAAACAGAATCCAACAGTTCACAGTAAAAAGAGACAAACCGGACTCCGAGAAGAGATTCAATCCAGGAAACAACAAAGAGACACACACCGAACACACACAGAGAGGAGACACAAAAAGGACAGAGTCAGAGAGGGAGATTCTCCACTGGAGGGAGTGCTGAGAAGAGACACATATAAGGAAGGGTGTTAGGGAGAAGATACGAAGGAGACAGAGACAAAAGGGTATGGGAAGAGAGGGGAGACCTGGGCAAGAGGGGCTGTCGAGAGAAGAGACCAAGATAAGATGAAGCGTAAAAAAAAGAGGGAGTGGAGAAAGAAAGGAGAGACTGAGGCAAGATGGGGTGTGTGAGAGAGAGAGGCGACCCAGGCAAGAGGGGCTGAGTGATAGAGAGTAAGGACAGACAGATACAAAAGGCAGCGTGAGAAACACAGAAGACAGAGAGAAAAGGTAAGTGGAAAAGGAGGGGAGGAGAGGGGAATTGAGAGGTGAGGAGGGGAGGGGGGATGTGTGAAGAAAGACAAAAACAAGACAAAGGGATAGAGAGAAAAAGATAATAGAAATAAATATAGAGATGTCAGACAAAGCGAGAGACACTCAGTCTAAGTAGAAAGAGACTGCATTTAGGCCCTGGTAGTCCAGTCTGGGTCAACATAATTCATTTTCACCAAAACTGCTTCTGGTGTACCGGTAGTAGAACTTACAGTGAAAATGCAGAATGACATCCCATGGTGGACCAGTAAGCATTTTTTTGTTTTTCAGAAACTCCCAAATTCCCAAAGCCAAGACTTGTTTTTTTTAAATCAAAAAGTCAAGACACACTGGAAGCTTTCTTCCACTTTTTTCCTTCATGTCACTTCTGACAAATAAAGAAAGTGTCAGGAGGCCAACAACAAATAGTGCAGGCCTTCTGATGCCAAGAAAATGAGGATTCAAAGAAGGCAACGCCAGTGGCAAAATATTTCTGAAGGCTAAGCCAATTGAGGCCCGACACCAGAATCTAAGCGGTTCCCACACCTCTAAATGAGGTGGAAAAATCAAGAAATGGGCAGACAGGAAGTAAGATGATTCCTGGAGGATTTCTTATCACTGCATTTATTTACGGATGCAGCAGACAGACTATATCCAGACAGAAAGAGCCTGCCTTGACAGAGAGAAACTACACCTGGACTCGGAGAAACAGTATGACTAGACAGAGAGATGCTATTATGGTTAAACAGATACTCAACTGTTATGAACCCCAGTGTACCCCAATATAGGCCTAGGTAGTTACACCACCTTTTACATACATCTGTCCTCCCATTGTTCTACATAACAGGTCTGGCGCTGACCTTTTACCTAGTTAGGTGCCACCTGACTGTAGTGTGGCTTTCTCCAAAAACTAGCCTCATGTATACTATGCATGAGGATTCTCAGTATCACAGCAGGATTACCATCTTCTGCACAATAACTCTGTATAAGGGTCACCTCTATCGCCATCCTTGCCCGACATGCCCATAGTACACTTCTAGGTAGAACCCCTGAGGGTACCTTTCCGGTATATAAGCTCTACATCTTCGCTGGGCAAACCAGAGGAGAAACAGACTTCCATGCTGACGGGAGATGCTGAGGTTCCTGCACACAGACACTCCAGCACGAAGTGGTCTGACATCCCTCGCAGGGTGTCCTTCTTGAGACCAAGATGGGGTCCTTCACTCTCCCACATCAGGTAATGGGGTTGGCTTTATCCTAAGGAAATTCTTGGCTACACACCTACATATATGCTAGGTACACTTAGGTACATCTAGTTAGGGTTTGAATCATAGGAGTGTGCATTATTACTATCATGTATCTATTTGCATGCATATATCCATTGTTTTAGCACTATGGTAGAATTCTACCTTTCCTTTACTCTGCTGGTGCTCATAATCGTATATATCTGTTTCTGTCTAATGGTTGTCTCAGCACATATATTTTACACTAGAATGACGCTGGTTCAATAAATACTTACTGAAAACATCCCCACCATTTATTCTGTGTACCACTCTGAGATAAAGTGAGCATGAGTGACTGAGCAAAAAGTACTGTACTGTTTCCACAATCCATGAGGGGTCAGGGTTGTCATGTTCGATAGTTGCCAGAAGCTATTCACTCCTTTGGTAAGAGGGGCTAGTAGTGACACTGTGAGCTAGTAGGACTAACAGACTAACATATACTTTGGGGGTGTCTGGAATCAATCAGGACACCAATCCCTTAGTTTATGATGTCTAAACGTGCAGATCCTATATAGATTTCTAGGAACTACACACACAACGAGATACAAGAAGACCTACCAAAAAACAGTCTCTCCATCATCACAGAGAGCTAAACTCTACCAAGAAGCATCAGTTATATTCTGGCAAAATCAGTCTCTCTTCTCTCTCCATCATTTTCTGTCTCTATCTCTCTCCCTCTCCCTTTCCTGCTCTTTTCTTTCTCTCTCTCCCCAACCGCTTCAGATCCGGATGTTGTGAAAAACATACCCGGACACTGTCAGACCTCTGCCCTCTATCTTAAGGGATGCTATCTGGCTTGGGGGTGCATTACACATCCGGAGAGTGCAACCCAGTTCTAAACGGAAAGGAGTTTTGAAAACTGTCACCTCCTTCTTCGAAGGTAGGCTTCCTAAAACGCCACACAAAACTTCATCTTTGAAGTGCGGGCCCCTGCCCAGCTCCACTCCTGAATTGAACAGGTATTGGGACTATTTCCTTTCATTGCAAAGTCCAAGTGCAAGAATGTGCTTATGAAACTTTGCAAGTTTGGAAAATATTATTTGCTTCTTAACCTGGAAGCCCTTCAATAATGATATAATTAGTGGTTCTTATTCTTTTCAATACAGAGTTATCAATATGCAGGCCATTTTGCATGAACATCAACATAAACCTTGTTTGAAAGAATCCATTTTTTTTTAAACATTTGATGTACCCAGGGCTCTCCAAAGTCGGTCCTGGAGGGCCGGATCCATGCCAGATTTTTAAGATAACTACATTTATCTAAATGGGGATAGGCTAAAAATCTGGCATGGATTCGGCCCTCAAGGACCAACTTTGGAGAACCCGGAGTAAGCGATACAAGAATAAGTTTGACATTCCAATTCGATTTTCCACAGCACTCTGGTCGAACTCAAATTGGATTATTTATGGGGCAATATTAACCTTGAACTAAATGCTTTTCTGTTTCCACACTTAAAATATGTATAAACACAAATTAATCAATTCTAAAATGTTAAAACGTGGAGAGGCACAAACAAGAAAGTCCATCATCAAGACTGCTTTGAACACTTTAAGAGTTTGACAAAAATGTATGAAGTCTTACAAAGACAGAAGACTAGGAACCTGATAAACACAAAGGGAGGTTGCATAAAGGGATTGGAAGTTGCATACCAGCTTTTGGACCTGCTAGTAATTCCCCTTAACGTGGTCCCAAAATGACCTACCGAATGAATATTAATTGGACAGGTTGCAATCTGCAACCCCATGTCACTGCCTGTAAATACAGGAATAATAACCTTTAAAGGGGAAGAGCACAGACCCCGTCCCTGCATTTGCATTTAGAAACAGCAAGCAAGTCTTTAAAGCAGCCTGGTGACAGGTGCTCTTTAACACAAAATACTGTTTCCAGTTTAGAAGACATCAGGGGGAGTAGGCAGTGGTTTGAAACTGATTTTGGATTGCTTGTGTTCCCTTCTGCAGGGGACCTCACCTGGCAGTTTAAGGTGGTCTGTACCCATGAGGAGCAGGGTCAGCACTGATTTGCATAAGGCGTGCCTCACTTTAGGGTTGCAGAATTGGTGAAAAATGATAGGAAGGAATGATTCTCAGAGCACTTGCCTGTGGTTTATACTATTTCAAACATTTCACCCATCACTTTTTGTGTGTTTGATGTAATGCTCCAAGTCGCCAAGGGAATGACCAGGTGCATCACAGACGTGGCCAAACAAAGCCAAAACTCGTCTGGGGTTCCTTATGTTCCCTTCTAGAGGGTGCCTTGCATTGCAGTTCAGGATTTAGTTTCCCCATGAGGGGCAGGGTCAAGTACTAACTTGAACAAGGCTGGCCTCCATCTACAGTGGTACACTGGGTGAAAAATGAGGGATTGGAATGCTCCCATCACTCTTTGTATCCTTTGGACTACTAAACCCCGTCCTGGTCCCGCTAAGGATGATTCTCATTTTTTAATCAGTTACCACCCCAAATGGGGGTCTGTAAGTGATCGATGATTTACAATTACAATTTTGATTACAAACCAATGAAACATACCTTTTTGTCTCGTAAACAGGAGCAGGGCACCTCTTTCATGCCCCCGCCAATTAACAATTCAGAAAGAGTTGCAAATGTACTTTTATTGATATTGATAATATTGATATTGATAAATGTATAAGGTGCGCAAATGCCCTTAGGCGTCTTGGCTCTAGCATAAAAAAATACAGAAAAAACAGATCTATGTAAAATGAAAGGTGGTTTACAAAAACAAATTTTGTGAAAAGAGGCATGTTTTGAGTTGTTTCCTAAACTGCAAAAGGGTGGATGAAGCTTTAAGGTACATGGAAGTGTATTCCACAATTTATTAGTGACATCTCAAAGACATCTCCCGCTTCAAGCTGCTCTCCTAGTTTTTAGGTCTCGTCTACGCAGCGCCCATGCGTTGCATAGGAGGCCCTTTAGCCGTCGCTCTGGTCATTTTCAAGCATGTACTCATGCTTGTGGCGGCATCCACCTTGCGGGAGCGAGCAGGGGCGCGCCACAAGCATGAGGGCAGTGCTTGAAAATGAGAAGACAGCGCGTGCACGCACGCACCACTCCCGGGCTCTCTCTCTCTCGCTCGCTCTCTCTCTCTCCTCTGGCTTTCTCTCTCTCTCTTTCTCTCTGTCTCTCCCGCTCTCTCTCTTTCTCTCTCTCGCTCTCTCTCTCTCCCCCTCTCTCGCTCTCTCTCTCCCCCTCTCTCTCGCTCTCTCTCTCCTCCTCTCTCTCTTTCTCACTCTTTCCCTTTCTCTCTCTCTCACTCTCCCTCCCGCCCCCTGCTGGCAACTGTACGTTCATGCTGCCATTGCTGGTTAATCAGACGTCGCTGGTTGCCCTCAGTGAGTGCAGAGAGACATGTTTCCTTATTTTGTCATTATGAATAGATTTTTATTTTTTGATGGAACGGTTTAATTACAGAATGTGTTTGAGCTTGGTTAGAATGTGCTTGTTTGTTTGTAAGTCTGGCCCGTTGATGAGCTGCGCGTCAGGTCACTAACAAGGCATCGCGAGTGCACATCAAATGCGGAATCTGCATCCTATGGCATAGACCCACTGGGTACCCGCTTGAATACCACTATCATCGTAGGGGTTACTTTGGTGTCTGACTCTGTAGTCCGTTTTTGTGCGCCATGTCTCTGGCAGCCATGTATGTGACAGCGTTGGTTACTATGACATGATCGGCCATTTATACCACATGCGCGTGCTCTGCCCAGCCGCTACCAGCTAACAAGCATTGGCATAGCCAATAGGTCTCGCCTTTGGGACCTTATAAGTATTTAGTTATGCAGCAAAATATCCTTACTGCAACAACATTAACTGTTGCATGGCTAAACACTTATAAGGTTCCAAAGGCGAGACCTATTGGCTATGCCAATGCTTGTTGATGTTGACACTGATTTAGTAGAGCAAGAGTGGAGGGTCTTCTGGGAATGTACCAGCAGAAAACATGTCTCAAGTAGAGTGGGCCTGAATCCTTAAGCGCTTTGTAAGCCAAACACAGCGCTTTAAAAGCCACTCTTTTCCCAACTGAAAACCAATGAAGCTGCTCAATGGTTTGGGAGGCTGATGCATGCTTTGGGATTTTCATCAGCAAGCGAGCGGCTGCATTTTGGAGTGCCTGCAGTTTATTCAAGTGTCTTTTTTGAATGCCCATATAAAGGGCATTACAGCAATCAATCTTAGTAAGAGTTAAGATAGTGATTACTGATTTTTGTAAATCAAAAGGGACCACCTGCAGTATCTTTCTCAGTGTTCTTAAAAGCTAAAAGCAAGATGATGTGGTTTGATTTATCTGGTCTGAAAAAGTAAGTTTACAATCAAAAAGGATCCCCAGATTTCTTACCTTAGAGACTGGGGAAGGAAAAGGGCCTAAGTCCTGAGGCCACCAAGTAGGATTACAGAAGGTTGTGTCTGAAAGACATTCCCTACCTGTAAAAGGGCGTCATACATTGTAAAAAATACATTTTTGGCTTGAAACCTGTGATTTTGCAAATCACTGGGTTTTCAACTGTATAATGGGTTTGTATATCATACCCTAGATTTGTAGTCATTTTCCTGGATACTGTTATGTTGCGCTATTACACTGAGGTGTCGATCCATTTCTTAGCAAATGTAACCACATTTATCCTCCAGATAGGTTAAATGATAAGTGTTAACTTTATGTAATTGTATGTCCTTTCCATGCATGCATCTACCTGATCATTGCATGTTGTATGCATTCTTCTAAAATTCCAGAATGTATATGTTCACCGTACGTTAAGAGTGAGAGAACAAAGGCAGTAAAATTGTGGAAATGTAATCCCTTTGACAATTCCTCCCTATAGATCAATAAATAAATAATGAATCTGCCAATTTCGAGGATCTATAAGCTGATAAGGGAATAACTAGGGTCTGAGAAAAAAATGAAAAAAATATTACTAACCAAAATACCTTGACCCTTTCCATATTTCAGACTAATGCAGTAACATGTAAACACAGGGATATTATCTGTCTTTTCAGATAGCCAGGCATACATAGCTACTACACCAAACACTAGGGATTAACCCTTCGGCTAAAAATTCCAAAGACAAACCTCGTCCTCAAAAAAGGCATGTTACAATTAAACAAACAAGGACAAACCAGAGTTCATGATATAATTCCAAAAATGCACCCTTTCGTGTAATGGGCTGGACACAAGAGACAATGTGTTGCACAAACGAGCGCCTATTAGTGTTTTCCGTGAACCAAGCCTCGAGTGGTAATGACTACCCAGGAGACGGGGATATGGTGCACAAGCACTGCTATTCTATGTGCGATGTGTATTACATTTATGTATCTATGTATTTCAAAAAAGCACTATGTTATGACATATGTTTTTACGTATAAGCTGCTTTCAAGAATAAAAAAAACCTTTAACTTGACATAGGAAGACACCTTTAGTTTGACTACCAAAATAAAGGAATTGAGAGAGATGTATGACACCCAATAAACCGATGAATTCGTTTATTTTCGGACTATTTATAGTGCAAGAATAAGACTGAACTCAGGGCCCAGATACATTGGATGGCTTTTACTGTATAGGTAGAACAAGCTTGTTGCTACATATCCAGTGGTGATTGATTACATTCAGTGTCAGACTGGGACCAAAAATAGGCCTGGGCATCCAAAATAAAAGTGGCCACCGTTAGCGAACCAGATAGATAAAAAAGTGACCAACATTTGCAAGTCAGACCAGTTTTAAACTTGTAAAGACACACAGTATGGGTATTTTTAGCAAGGTTTGGAAGTCTACATGCATTTGTGTTTGCTACAGGCAATGTTTGATTTAATATCAAGGAAATCAACAGTAAGAACCTGCCCACCTGGCCATAAAACCAGCTACAGGCTGCTAAAAAAAACAGACCACACACTGATCTGTCAGACCAGCCCAGGGCCATTGGGCTTTGACCGATTGCCTGATAGGGCAGTCTGACCCTGATTAGATTTGTGATTATCGAAGGTTGTCTCTACCTACAGAGCAGATGACTGGTCTCAACGTGCATCAATCTAAGGAGCATTCTATTGGCATGAAACGTTGACAGCAAACCTGTACCCTTCCTCCCCAGGTCACATACCTGATGCTTGCCACCTGTAAGAGGAGCACATGGAAGAAGATGAAGAATACCAGGTTGGATCTCTGCTTGTAGGACTCGGGGACAAACTCTCAATCCTTGGGGCAAGATGTGCCACTTGTCACTGGAACCAAAGAAGCCAGATACTACTGCAAGCTCAATGAATTGCCAAGTACCTTGTTTTTAGGCTTTGGTATCGGGCACTAACCATGCTTTTTTTTGTAAAAGCGCCCCATACCGCGCTTTCACTTTAATGGCGGTCATGCACCTTTCTTTAGACAAGCCGCGTATAAAGGAAGGGACATGGCCACCATTAAAGTGAAAAGCGCGGAAAAGGGCACTTTTACAAAACAAATAAATTTGTTTGTCAACTTGACAAACAAATGCTTTTTTTGTAAAAGTGCCTCATACCGCGCTTTCACTTTAATGGGGGGCGTGCACCTTTCTTTAGACGAGTCGCGTCTAAAGAAAGGGGCGGGGGCATCATTAAAGTGAAAGCATGGCATGGGGAGTTCTATGAAAAAAAAGCTTTTATTTGTCAACTTAACAAACAAATGTTTTGTTTTAGTAAAATCGCCCCATACCATGCTTTTACCTTAATGGTGACCAAGCACCTTTCTTTAGATGTGGCTCGTCTAAACAAAGGGGTGCGGCAGCTATTAAAGTGAAAGCGCGGCATGGGGCGCTTTTACAAGCATTTGCAGGAGTTTAAGCTATTGGCATTGTAAATGACAATGCCTTTTATTTATGTGTTGTTTTTTAAAACATAAATAAAAGGCATTGTCATTTACAATGCCAATAGCTTAAACTCTCACAGATGCGAGGCATATTGCATTGCAAATGCTTGTTAAAGCAAGGTTCCTGAGACACTAGACGTTTTCTCCCTGCGTGTTTAAGACATTCTTCTGGGCATGGCAGACCCACGCAGGAACAAAATAGCATTGGAAACTGCATCCTAATTCAGGAAGACCTTCTGACTCCATGGGGTTGGCAGTCCTGCAGCAGCTGGCCCATCAGCCGAACCTCATCGGCTCCTTGCTTCTAAATGAGTCAGGTGAAGAGAGAAGGTTCGGAGCAAAAAAAGCATCTGTAGGTTGCAACAGGTGTCCCATAACCAGACACCTCTAAACGAGACTCTGAATCTTAAGAAAGAACCCCTATCAGGATATGATATAGGAGAACGTTTATATAAACACCGATCAAGACTCCTGGTGGAGATGGCAAGAGATAGACAACATGTGGATGCAGTGGAAGACTTAGGGTATGGCATACACCAAAAAGGGGCAGGTGTCCTGTCTGGCCTGTTTAGAGTGTATAGATGTCCATGTACCCCAAATACGGTGGACAGGATATAAGACATTAGCATGGAAACTGAGTATGTCTAGCATTTGGAGATGGAGAGACACTTGGGGCCAGATATATGACTCTCAGTGTTTGCAACTCGCAATTTGCATTTTTTTGCGACTCGCAAATTGTGAAGTTGCAAACACTGATGTACAACAGTGTCTGAGACACTGTTTGCGATTCTCAAATGAGTTGCAAAGGACCTGCCTCATTAATATTCATGAGGCAGGTCACATTTTGCGACCCATTGGGAACGGTCAGCAGTCACAGGGATGGTGGCCATGTCTGTGACTGCTTTTTCAATAAAGCATTTTTTGGGTTTTTTTTATGCCGCCCATGTTACTTCAAGGGAAACAGAATGCATTTAAAAAATAAAAATTAAACATTTCAGTTTCATTTTTTAAGAGCAGGCAGTGGTACGAGGAAGACAAAAGAAAACGTCTGGACACAGTGAAACTTAGTTCTGATAGAGACCCTCATCTGGACAAAGATAATCACTAAATATGACTGCAAGGGACACTTTAGAGACCAAAGACCAGATTCTAGAAAAGACAAGGATTTTGTGCACAAAAAAGATCTACCTAGACAAGGAGGGAAACTATCTGTAGCGAAGGACTCAATCTTAGGCCAGATGTCAATATAAACTCTGGCTATGGATGGCACAGCCCAACTCCACCTATACAAACCTGGACACTACCCCATACCAAATGATATATGGCCCAGCTCCTATGCTATCTGGATACAATGGAACTTCTAACACACTTGGACATAATCCAGTGTCCGGTTCCTAACACAGTCTGTCAAACCAGTACAGAGACTCCTACTGTAGCTGAAGACAGTCCAATCCTTAGGTCTCCTAGAGACATCTCAGCTCCCACATACAGACTGATTGTCTGCTGACTCACTCTAGGGCCCCTCCTTTGCACAGAAACGCTCAGGCTTCTACTCTGCAAAAAACTAGGCAAATTCTTATTCTGCATGGAGTATGTCAGACTCCTACTTATCACGGACACAGTTGGGCCATTCTTTTCATAGACACAGGAAGACCTCTACTCCGTCGGTACTCAAAGTCATTATCCTCCCAGACTCACTCTGGCGCAGTCTGTTGGAACACATTCTGACTCCTACTCTGCACAAAGGTAGTCAGACTCCTATTCTGCATATATTCCTGCACTGACTATTCCTGAACTCAGTCTGGCTCCTAGGCCTACTTAGCTTGACACAGTCCAATTGCTACTATGTTCGGGCACAGTTTATCTCCTACTTTACCTATGCACAAATTAATTTTTACTTTGTCTGGGCACCATTCAGAATGCATTCATGCCAAATGTAGTCCATCTCCTTCTGAGGCCAGAAACAGCCTTTCTCCAGCTCAGGTCAAACACAGACCATCGCTTAGTTAGGCCTAACACAATCTGATTCTTACAATACCTAGAAACATTCCTGACTATACCGCAGCGACACTGTCTGACCAGTACTGCTCCTGGATACCATCCAGTTTCAGTAAACCCATACCCAGTGGACTGCATTTTCTCCTGGACACAGTCCAACCCCTACCATACACAGACACAGACTTACTCCTACTCGCCAGGTACATCCCGACTCACACTTTGGTTGGACATACTATGACACACACTCTGGTTAGAATAGTCGGACTCCTACCATATGAGGACAAATTCTGAACCCTACTCCGCCTGAACAAAGTTCAATTTCAACTAGACACAGACTTCCATGCCACCTGTAAACATCCCAATCTCTACTATGGCCAGCCACAGTGTGACTCCTATTTAGCCCTGAAATAGTCCAACTCCGACCTAGATTCAACTCAGGGTCTATGCTTAGTCATTATGTGTGTCTTCCATTCTCTTCTTACAAATAACCATGAAGAAGTACGTAGTGATAAGTGTTATATTGTGGACTCGAATACAACTGAGTACGTAAACAAACTGGATGGTGGAGAAAGTGTCGGCATGAATGGCAAGCTAACTCTCACAGAAACTATAGTAAGCAAATATTAGGAAGGAAGGAGTCTAATATCAACAGTAACAATAAACATCCAGCTGGAGAAATAGTCATGCAATTCAGGCCCGTCCAAGAAGAATCCAAACATCATTTTGCAGTGACCCAAGCAAGTGAGACCATAATCTCAAAGAAGTGTACAGACCATAGTCATCAAGAGGTGGGGATACCATACTCACCAAGAAGTAAGGAGCAGTGGCGGCTCCTCCGCTAAGGCAGGGGTGCATCACCCCACTGCTCAAAAGAGGAAATAAAACGATATTAACATATCGTTATTATCATTTTATTTTCCCTATTGCAGTCAGTGATGGGGCGGGTGGGACTGGCCAGAGTAGGGGAGGAGTGGTGTGCACTCCCAAAGTGCACATGAACTGTTTGGCCCGCCCTCTTGGGCCGACCAAACACTGCATGTACACTTTGCATCTTCCACACCAGGCTGCCTTACACAGCCTGGTCAGGAACATGCACAGGCTCCCTGTTCCAGGCTGATCGCCGATCCACGGCGCTCAGACCAATCACAATGCTGCATTGCAGCATTGTGATTGGCTCAGGGGAGCCTGTCTGCCAGGGTGCTTCCTGCGGCCGCCGACCGGGACAGGAAGAATAAGAGGACGAGGACGAAGGAGAGGCGGCGGCCGGCTGTTAAAGGCAAGTCCTTTTTTTTTTTTGCATTCCTTCCCCCTCACCCCCTGCCTACCACCCCCGTCCAATAGCAGCTGCTAGTGGTAAGGGGGCTATAGTCACAAATCGGAAGGGAGACCATAATAACCAAGCGTTGGAGAGACCACAGTCACCTAGAGGTAGGGGGGACATATTAAACAACTTAGGAGGCAATGGTCACCAAGAAGAGGGGAGACCGTAATCACCAAGAAGTGGGGAATCAATAGTCATAAAGAAATGCAGCCACTGAGAGGTGGGGCTATGATAGTCACTGGGAGGTGGGAAACCCATAGTCACCGAGAGGTGTAGAAACCATGATTATCAAGAGAAGGGGAGACCTAAGTGACCAATAGGAGGGGAGACTAAAATCACCAGGAGTTTCAGAGACCACAGTCACCAAGACGTGGGGAGGCTATGGTTATTAAAAGGCGGAGCAGTCATAGTTATCAAAATGTACAGAGGCAATACTCATCATAAGGGAAGGAGACCCTACTGACCAAGAGTTAAGGAAGCCATAGCGAACAAGAGCTCGGGAGAGAATAGCCATCTAAAGATGGGGAGGCCATATTCAGCAAGAGGAGCTCGGACTATAGTTACCAAGAGGACGACAAACCTTATTCACTAAACGGTGGGGAAACCACCACTCACAAAAGGTGTAGAGAGCATAGTCACCAAGAGGTGGGGAAATTATAAACATCAAGAGGAGCGGAAGCAATAGTCACCAGGATCTGTGGAGACCACAGTCACCAAGAGGTGGAAAGACTATAGCACTAAAGTGAGAGACCATAGTCACCAAAAGTGAGGATACTACAATCAAAAAGGATGTGATAGTCGATCTCACTGAAACAATGTAGAAGTAAAGTATTTAAAGTTCATATAAAAAATAAATAAAGTAAAAAGCACACTTTGAAACAGCTTTGCAACTAAAGAGAAAGCAACTATTTTCACTGGTGGGTGGAAGCAAAATGTAATTGATAGTTCAAGAGACCAATGGATGAAGCCCACGGACCAGAAACCCCTCTGTGGAACTATATTGTGTATAATATTTGGGAAAAAAACAACAGTTTAGAGAAACAACCAAAGGGGCCTCACAGGCCAGACCTAAACAATGGTCATTCTGTATTTTACAAAAAGCAATCTGTGGTTAAGCTCTCATGGCCCTCCATTCTTCGCTCGTGCCTTACCCGAGACACATGAAAATTAAAAGCCTCCGTCAATTTAATTAGGAAATGTAGGTCGCTGCACATCCGCTCGGGTATTAGAAGCACAATATTTAAGCCAAGCGGCTATTGTAGCAGGCGAAGGAGCCAAGGTAACCAGCCACCTGCTTCGAAGCCGAACAGGTGTGACAAGCAGCAGGCCTTCCTCTGCGCAAGAAGCCAACTCAAAGCTAGACAAAATGCATACAAGGACTAGAAATGGGAACACACCGGGGTAGAGCATCTGCCTACAGCAGTGCTGCAGCAAAGCAACCGCACTTTGAAAACAAGTTCATGTGCAAACCAAATGTTGGACCTCATTAATCAAACGCACAAATGGCGTCCGCCGCGCCGGGTACATATGGACTTGTTCATGGATGAAGGCCCAGGACATATTTCACATTTTCCCATCGTGGGAAACGTCTCCGTTCTTTGCAGGGGGTCAGGGAGAGGAGCGAGTGCTAACATTTTTATAATATTCCATCCAAAGAGAGGTGCCCCCTCTTTCATTCCCTCCCTCTTTGTCTACTTGACTTTAGCCTAGCACGTCGTCTAACCACAGGCATTTCTAGCCACCTAAACTTAGGCCTTGCTGCTTTTATCTCCCAGTTCCCTCTATTCAGCCCACCCACTCCGTTCCAAAGCGTGCAAACTAACATGCTTTAGGTATGGACTTGCGTTCCATTTACACTTAGGCCTTGCTTCCTTTCTCACTTAGATGATCACTAGATGTCCAACTAGATTTAGATGTTAGGCCTTCCTGTCTGGATTGCCTTCCTGTACGTTTCCTGCATACACAGTTTTATGCTGCACAATCCACCTATACTTAGGGCTGGTTGCCTTGATCACCTAAATGACCACTGAATGCTCCAATAGTGTCACGCTGGCTGATCCACAAATATGAGGTCTGGCTGCCCAACTAGCTTTAGAACTTGCAATTCTCCTAACTTTAGCCCTGGCTGCCCGTATAGCTGAGATGCCCTCTTAGGTAGACATTAAGTTTCGCCTTAACTAACATTGTGTTGGGCCTAGATGCATCATGTCAACCTAGTTGCCAGCAGAGCTTCCCTCAGCACACCTCTTAGCCCCCAAACGTTGCTTCTCCTTTGAGGCCCTTAAGTTTTTAAAACATTGTCAAACAAGTGTATGACACAACCTTACCAGGGGCAGCTCCTCCGCTATGGCGGAGGAGCGTCGCCTCACTGCTTTTAAGCAGTGCACTCAAAGGAAACATAAAATGATAATAACTTTGAGTTATTATCATTTTATGTTTCCTGTTGCTTTGCAGGTGGGCGGGCTGCTCCGCTCTCGGAGCAGGGCAGGGGAGGAGTGGTTTGCCCATTCCTAAGTGCACAATGACTGTTTGAACTGCACTTTCGGGCCATCCAAACCAGTCATGTGCACTTTCCCCGTTCTCCATGCAGGCTGCATTACAGCCTGCGTGGAGAACAAGCCCAGGCCCCAATTCCCTGGTTGAGCGTCGAACCAGGATAATCAAAACCAAACACAAAGCTGCATTGCAGCGTTGTGATTGGTCAGGGGAGCATGTGTGTGAACCAATCACAACGCTGCATTGCAGCATTGTAATTGGTCAGGGGAGCCTTTTCTGTGCTTTCTGTGCCTCGGAGAGCAGGAGCAGACAAGCGGGACCGGCGCGGCAAGGTAAGTGTTTATTTTTTTGTTTGTTTTGTTTTTTAACTGTTTCCCCTGACCCCCTCGCAAGCCCCCCACCCCTCCCACACACCTGCCACCCGTGAACTATGCAGGCCACCACTGAAACTTACCTTATCGTACTGGTTCAAATTTCAGAGCATCCATCTCATTCCATGCCATGACAGAAAGGTGGTTCAAGTCAGGGCTTTTGTATGTCAGCCTCATGCATTATGGGTTTTGTAGTCTTTATTTGCATCAATTGAACCAACACCTGACAGCAATGATTTGTACGTGAAAAGCCCAACACTGGAAATACCACGTACGTCTTGAAATAGGGTGAGGAGGCACCTAATACGGCATGTTCTCGTGGTGAGTCAAAGGAAAAGCAGGAGAACTTCGACCTTCAGCAAATCAAAACTTGAGTTCTTATCTCCAAATACACGATGCTATCAGTCTTGCCTAATGTTTCTTGGAAGCCACACTAAATGGAGTTGACTGTGGACTAAGGGTGGCTGACTGAGTTTTGCCCACTTGCGCTCTGCTTGGAGCGCAGAGTTCCAGAAAAAACTCTGTCAAGAGCCAAGTGGCGACAGAGTTGGGGTATCCAAACCTTCCTTCATGAGTAACAGATTGGAAATCACCAGTGGTTGTATGAGTGGGGAACACTGCTCACCTTCATGAAAAATGAGCGGGATTATCCTAGGAGGAGTGCTGATGAGGATATGCTTTGGCGTCCGCCAAGACTAAGTTACTTACATGGAACGTACGGGGCATTGCTACCTTTGACAAACGTAGACAAGTCTTTGCCTACCTAAAGAGGTATAGGGTGTCGGTGGCCGGTCTCCAGGAAACTCATAGTTGGGGTGACTCAATTAAAAGTTTGAGGAAAAGATGGCGGGGGCAACTGTACACCACCTCCTATTCAGTGTTTGCAAGGGGTGCTCTCATTTGGGTGGCACCGGGAGTCCCGTTTCAACATTTACATCATGTGATTGATGCTGATGGGAGATATGTTGTATTGCATGGGAGACGTGATGGCTCAGAAATATGTATTATAAATGTCAATGCCTCGAATGATGACAATTCTTCCTTTTTTACTGATCTATTTGAGGCGACCTCTCCGTACCTTGGGGCTCCACTGATGTTGACTGGGGATGTTCATTGTGTAATGGTCAGATTACTGGATAGGGAACCCCCTAGACTACACACAAAGCCGAAAATGACATCGATACTCCAGGGAATATTGCAGGGGCTAAGACTTCGGGATGTATGGCGGGAATTACATCCCACCACGAAACAGTTTTCCTGTTATACCCCAGCCACGGGCACATCCAGCAGACTGGATTACTGGTTTTTATCTTCTGACTTGGGTAGATCTGTAGGGGGAATAACATATGAATCACGAAATTTGTCGGATCACTTCCCGGTACTGCTGGAGCTGGGTGCTAGACGGGTTGGGTCTGAGATACCTCTGTGGCGACTGAAAATTGAGGCTCTGACAGACCCTCCTGTTGTGGCTACAGTATCTGAGGTGCTTAGTGACTACTTCTGGGAAAACAGTGGCTTCAAGCCAAGCCACTGAATGGGAAGCCATGAAAGTAGTCATCCGAGGCATTTGCATCAAAACTGTATATGGAGTACGGACTCAGCTGGAAAGGGATGGGGCTGTCCAAGAATTCAGGTTAGGAAAACTGCAGACGGAACTTAGCACAGACCCCCAGAAACTAACAGAATGGATGGACGCTAAGGAGTTACTTATGACAGATCTTCGTAAACTAGAAAAATATGTATACACGATGTACAGACAACTACTTTATAGAGAGGGCGTCAAGACCGGGGCTTTACTGGCACGTTTGGTGTGACAGGAGACATCAGCTACTCCCATACTGCAGATACGTACCGCAGAGGGAACACTGCATAACACACACAGGGACACCTTGGCGACACATCTCGAAAAGGTATACACTAACCATGCGGGGGCGGAACTAGACCACTTGACCTGTTGCCTGGATACAATACAGTTATCTCACATTACCACAGATGAGCAGGAGATGCTGGGTTCTCCAATTAAAAGGGAGGAAATAAATAGGGCAATAGTACACCTTAACCCGGCAAAGAGTCCGGGCTCTGATGGATTACCCGCAGAGTTCTATAAGTGTTATGCACCAATACTAGTAGATAAATTGCTGGAAGTTTACAACGAAGCACTACAGAAGGGTTCTCTCCCAACTACCATGAGTGAAGCCCTAGTCGCTATGATTCCAAAAAAGGATAAAGATCCAGATTTGCCAGGTTCAAATAGACCCATACCCTTGTTATATATAGATGTAAAGGTATTGAGCAGCATCATGGCTGACCACCTTCTCCCATTCATGCGACGTCTGATCCACACTGATCAGGCAGGGTTTATCCCTAGACGAAATACTTCTTATAATTTTTGCCCCTTGGCACATGTGTGGCATGCCCCTAGCTTGGTGGATTCTGATAATGCAGTTGTAGCTCTAGATATCGAACAAGTATTTGACTCCATGGAATGGCCTTACTTGTGGTGGGTTTTGGGTCATATGTGAGTAGGCGATCAGTATCTTAAATGGGCTCAGCTGCTTTATCTGGCTCTTGTTGCCAGGATACGGGTGGGCAGGACTGTTTCAAGACAGATAAACTTGCGTAGAGGGACTAGACAGGGGTGCCCGTTGTCGCCCCTGCTTTTTGCAGTCGCTCTGGAACTACTGGCAATCCGTGTAAGAACGGTAATGGATAACTCGGGAATAAAACTGGGGAACACCAATCAAGTGATATCGCTATATGCTGATGACATGTTAGTCTACCTGCAACAGCCAGAGAGAGCCCTCCCGATATTGCTACGGGAGCTACGGACCTTTGGCGAACTCTCGGGACTACATATCAATCCCGGCAAGTCTAGGGTGATACCAATGGGCAGGTTGGCCATGCTTCAGCCGGAATGGCGACCCAAGATAGACCTACCGTGGGCTTCAGAGCGGGAGATATACTTGGGGATACGACTGACCAACTCAGCTGACACCTTTCATGCAGCCAACCTGGGCCATATTTTGGAAGAATTGCAGGGCTCGGTTCGCTTCTGGGCTGATTTACCACTTTTGCTTATGGGACGAATAGCAATCGTTAAAATGATTATACTCCTGCTGTGTCTCTACATACTTAAACACTCCTTTTATGTGATACTGAGGGTGTACTTTACTACCTTGGAAGCCCTAATTGGTACTCTTCTGTGGGGTAAAAAAAGACGACGAGTAAGACTGATGATGCTGCAGAGAACATGGGAAGGGGGTGGTCTGGAGGTCCCATGGTTAGACCTGTACTATATGGCATCTCAACTTCAATACGCAGTACAATGGTTCGATGATGGGGACAATTGGGAGAAGGATCTACTGGCCGGGACCTGTGAGTGGGACTCCCTGGTGGAACTTTTACTGATGGGGTCATTGATCCCTGATACTCGCCCATATGTGATACGACATGTGGCAATACTCTGGGAACGAGCAATAAGACAGGTAGTCCAGCATGCCCCATATGCACCGGATATGTCTCTATGGGCGGTCCGGCCATTTGCTACAGTTGCAGACGCCATGTCAGTTAGCCGTTGGAAAGAGGGGGGATGCTTACTAATGGGGGACACTTTCTAACCCGTGAAGGGACACAAACCGAGTTTGGGACGGGCCCAGGACAATTCCTACAATATAGTAAAATATTGAGTGTTGCACTGGAGCTTTGGTATAATTTTCCAGTCACTGCCCACTGCCACCCGTCACTAATGTCCTTCGGACGATGATAGAGATGGTACAGGTTAGACAACTCGTTTCCCATTTGTATAGAGCATTAAGAGAGGATCTACTGAGTGAGCCACTGGGCCTTCAACAGAAATGGGATGAGATCTTAGAGGAGACTTTAACGGAGGTGGAATGGCGGAAGGTACAATAGGGAGTACACAAAGTGAGCATGAATGCCCGTTTAAAATTACTTCATTATAATGTTATACATCAAGTATACTTGACCCCACGCACGCTGCATATTATATACCCTGAACGGAAGGACTGTTGCCCTAGGGGCACCACACGGGGCAGATTTCATTCACATGATTTGGCAGTGTCCCACAGTGCGACCCTATTGGGAAAAGGTCTTAGAGGACCTAGGTGAGGCCTTAGGTGGGACATCTCACAGGACATAAAGACAGTATTGCTTGGACTGTTACCTGCACCGATAAACAAAAAGCTGAGCAGACGCTTTGTACACCTGGAACTAGTGCTGGCAAAGAGACGTATCGTACTTGTCTGGATGAGACCGCGCCCTCCGGAATATTCAGATTGGTTACGGGATATGAGTGAGTGGGTGACTGATGAACTGGTCCGGATGAGATTTGTGAGGAAAGATGAAAAGGCAGAGGACGATAGACTAGCCTGGGCATCCATGATAACGGACTGACAAACAGGTCAGGGACAGCCCAACCAGCATAATGTCGGGGGGACAGCACCCAGGAGGATAATACAGATGTGCACCCAAACAGGCAGCCCCGTCACCTGATTAACATAAGTATGTTAGACCTACTGGTGATCTCAGCGAGCAGACTTGCACTGATTAGCATGAAGAGAAGGAAGGGGAGGGAAATGTTTATTGTTTACTGTGTTCTTTTGTTATCCAGGTTGTATCGGAATATGGCGATACAATGTAATTGAGATTGCATGATGTCATGTGAATTGGATAATTGTTCTTTGTAGGCAAAGAATACTATTTGGTATAAGTTGGATTAAGACATATGTTTGATAGCATCTCTCATGAATACAGGTTGTGTTCTGTATATATTAAAATGGCAATAAAAAATATATTTTAAAAAAAAGAGCCACGTGCGGAGTTTTTTCTCCCACACCGCCCACCAATGTTAAGTTGAGTAGCAAGAAAATCGAGAGCTAGACTGTCTCCCAGCGAGACTTTTCAACATCAGGCGGTCCAAACAGGTTGCTACTGCTAGCGTTGAGAAAGCTGCCACTCACCTTGAGAAAATTGCCGCTCGAGTAGAAAATCTACTCAAGTGGCAGAAAGAAGCAGGGCCCTCTGGTGCACTGCGTAGTGCCGTCTGCGCTGATTTTACAGCGCGGGACAAGCCCCTGGCACTAAAAATCAGCGTGGGCAGTGCGATGTACTGAATTCCACTGCTCGTGAAACTCCACGTAATCTTGCCGAGTTTTTAGGTAATCCCGCGGACTTCTGCAGAGTGAAACTCGATGAGTACCGTCCATCCTTACTGTGGACAGCAAGGTGCGCATTTCATAGCATTCCTGTCTGCACTGTGAAGAATACTACAACAGCACTGAAACATACGCCCCTACAAGGGGTGACCAAATGTTTCTTCTTTGGCTGACCAGGTCTCCTGCCAAATCTTTGCACAGCTCGTTTATACACTTGCACGTGGTAATCGGATCCCCTCCCACCCTCCTTTTCTCCAAGGGAAACAAACCCAACCGGTTGAACCTCTCCTCATAACTCAAACCTTCCAACTCATTAATGAATCCGCTGCCGTCTTTGAAGGCTCTCCAGTTCACTAATGTTCCTTTTCCTACAGAGAGCCCAGAACATTAGAAAATGTGATTTTATGGAATTGTTGATTTTTTTCCCTCCCTCACCCTACCTCTCATCAGTGCTCCCACATCTCAATTAATATTTTCTTTTGGGAACACAATACGTATTTCTCTATTTTCTCTAGTTCTGCTTCTCAGCAAGAAATAACATCTCGCTTTCTCGGCACGCATTTTTGGATTATTTGTACACGCTCGCTGATTGTGTCTATCCGCGGCCAGCATGGAGCGGCCCCCACCTGCGCCACCGGCAGAGAGGTGAGGGAGCATTCCTTGACCCGCTGTAAGAAAGTCTCACCTCTGATGATGTGACAGGCGGTCCTGCTAGATGGGCGCCGGCAGGGGGCCCTCGCGCCGCCTCCTAGGTGAGGCGTTCGTAATCTGCCTGTTGCTAAGAAGAGCACATAGTCCGGTCTCAATGCACGCTGGCAACTGGGAAATGAACAAGGCAGAGAAAGAGAGAAATAATGAGGCGAGGGGAGGGGATGAAAGAGAAGGCAGGCGGAATTTAGTGGGGGTTGTGGAGAATGGCGAGGGCGCGAGAGAGGAAGCGAGGGAGAGAAAGAATGATAATGGGGAGAAAGAATGAGAGTGGCAGGGGTGCCAACGCAGGCACCCGTAGCCCTTTCAAAGCAGAGGGGCCAGACCCTTCAGGGTCCCCTCACCTTTAGAGGGACTCTGCAGCCCAAGACCATTGAATATCTGGGAGACTACGGGGCCCCTCTTCACATTCTGCAGGCAGGGGCACATTCAGGGCTGGACTGGCCCTAGTGGGCACTGGGCATTTTCCCGGTAGGCTGGAAGGGAAGGGGCCAGTTTTGGACTGGTGGGTGCCGTGTTTGTTACTGGGGCCGGCCTTGCAGCACTGTTGCAGTATCGGCTGCCTATAGCAAGGGCAGCAGCAGTGTCTGTATCCCCCCCAGACCCGGTCAGACTTAATTGCAAGGGCTGGTTTGCATTCTCAGTCCAGCCCTGCCCCCATTATTTTTTGTTACGCCACTTAACAGCGGGGGGGAAGAAGGAAAGGGCAGATGGGAAGTGTAGGATCAATGGCAACAGGGTCCAAGGAAGGTTACACAAACTCTGGTTGGTGTTTTGAGTTAGCTGAGCCCGTTCACTCAAATAACCTTTATGTATATCCTGATGCCACGCCCAGGGAAGTGTTTGTGTGTATTGTTACATAGGTGCGGGTGGCACACTACAATCTTCTCCAACATTAATTACAAACTGAGTAGACGATAGTCAAAGTTCTCCATTCCGGTAACATTACCAGACAAAGTCATGCAGCCTTTGAGAAGGCGGTGGATTTGACTGGCGATGGTATTGGCTGTCACATTGGTCAGTAGGTATTGCTGGCCACACTGTTGGAAGTTCTGGCTTCGATGGTCTAGTCACGGTTCTGGGGGACTGGTGGGGTAGGGCAGTGGACTCATCCCAAGCAATCATTTATTTCCTGGATGGGTACGCTCTTTGTCGATGCACTTTAGTTGGTTGCGCCATTTCTTGAAGGAGGACATATTTTTGGTTACTACTTTTCCCATCCTCCAGGCATTGAGCATTTTTGATCTGCCACATCTCAGGTTTCCGTCTCAAATGGGAATTTGAATTTGATATTCGTTTGACGTTTTTTGATCAGTTAACTGTCTATCACTCATCTACCATTCAGTTTAGCCCCTCCCACCCCGCTGGTGGCTTCACCATTCTTGACTGATGACAGAGTCAGGGGAGGCAGTTGACCAATTCATTGATGCTGGAATAGGGAAAAAACCAGGGCTCCTATCATGCAGCAGGCGCGGTGCATTCAATTTGCAGGAAATTGAGGATCACCAGTTCTGCATCTTCATTCTGCTGCTCAGATCTTCTGATGGTTTTGTTTACAGTCTACATCGTTCATTAAACTTCTTCATTCACCAGCGCCCACCAAGGGGTGATTTTATGTTTATCAAACATGACATATGACAAATTCATGGTGTACATACTCATCTCAATTGAAGGGCAGAACATTTACTGTCTTGATAGTGGGGGGAAGTTAGAATGTTTCTAGGATAATTTTTAGTTTTAGGAGTACTGATTCAAAAGCTGATAATTCAAATACCTCCATGATAGGGAATTTGATGTATTTGTCTGTTAAATACTGTCAGGTGTTTCCCCATCTGGAAGTAAGCCAAAATCAGCACTCATCTCCTGCTACGATTCTGTGCACTCTTCCTCTTTGATCAGGAGCGTGGTGTACAGTGGCCTAACACTAGCAGCACTCGGCTGGACAGGCCTTTTATTCCACTGGGCATTTCCCTGGAGGGCTGGAGTCCTTGGAGGCCGGTTTTAAAAACCCAGGGCTGTACCTGCTGTCCCTGTCACTTTACCTTAGCTACTCGAGGTTAATTGCAGGAGGCATGGGTAGTCTGAGCGAGAGAGAGAGAAAGAAAGAGAGGAAAGAAGTAGGAAGGTACAGAGAAAGTGAGGAAGGAGAGCAAAAAAGGAGAGAAGAAGAGACAGAGGGAGAGAGATTAGATGAATGGAAAGAGAGCGAGTGCTTGAGGAGACAAAGATAGAGGGGCTGATTTGAGCATTTTTGCCACGGCTGCTTTATGTTCCCCAATCCAGCTCTGCCAGCATTCCTCAGCTACTTGGACAACCAGGGCATCCACGGAAACCAGATCTTCTCCTAAGCGGAGCTTTAGTCTTAGCTGCCTCTTGGCATGCAAGATGAGTCAGGTGGTGTCAAAGAGACTGGGGTACCACAATCCAGTCACTTGCAAGCAGGATACCCCTTTCACAGCACTATATTCACCGCAGACTCTCAACAGCGTTGGAAGATACAACCAGCTTATATCATCTTATATCATCTTTGTCCTGGTAGACCAAGAAAAATTACTTCTGTGAGTTTGTCGCAGCTGCTGCTTTGGTCGTCTGTAGGTACCTGTCACAACAATGTGTACTCCATAAATGCCTCTCAGCGGTAGTGCCTTTGAGCAAACAAACCATCTGCGCGATGTTGTTGATATACATGTCTCGCCTCGTAGCCTGTTCAGCTTCTTGGTAGGTGCTATGGCAGGATGCCATGATAAGTAGTCTGCTGATTTATAGCATCCCGTTCTGAATGAAACTGCCCTCATTGCCGCCACAGATGACATCAGGGCCCTGCTAGACAACGGAGAAACCATGGCCCTCATCCTCCTGGACCTGTCAGCCGCCTTCGACACAGTCTGCCACCGCACACTACGCACACGCCTCCACAACACCGGGATCCAAGAGAAGGCCCTGGACTGGACCACCTCCTTCCTCTCCGGCAGAACACAGAGTGTCCGCCTCCCCCCCTTCCGCTCCGAAGCCACTGAGATCATCTGCGGTGTCCCCCAGGGCTCATGCCTCAGCCCAACGCTGTTCAACATCTACATGGCACCGCTTGCCCACTTCGCCCGACTGCACGACCTCAACATCATCACCTACGCCGATGACACCCAGCTGATCCTCTCCCTCACCAAGGACCCCCACACCTCCAAAACTAACCTCCACAAAGGAATGAAGGCCGTCGCCGAATGGATGAGGAACAACCGACTGAAGCTGAACTCTGACAAGACGGAGGTCCTCATCCTCGGTTCCACCCCTTGGGCCTGGAACGACTCCTGGTGGCAGAACGCACTGGGAACAGCTCCAACACCCACCGACCACGCACGCAACCTAGGGGTCATCCTCGACACCATCCTCTCCATGACTAAGCAGGTCAACGCCATCTCCTCCTCCTGCTTCAACACCCTCTGCATGCTCCGCAAGATCTACAAGTGGATCCCCACCGAAACGAGAGGAACGGTCACCCAGGCCCTCGTCAGCAGCAGTTTGGACTACGGAAACGCCCTCTACACAGGAGCCTCGGCCAAACTCCTGAAACGGCTTCAACAAATCCAGAACGCCTCTGCACGCCTGATCCTCGACATCCCCCACCGCAGCCACATCACACCCCACCTGAGAGACCTGCACTGGCTCCCTGTCAACAAGAGGATAACCTTCAAGCTCCTCACCCATGCACACAAGGCACTCCACAACACTGGACCAGCATACCTCAACAGACGACTCAGCTTCTACACCCCCACCCGCCAGCTCCGCTCCGCCGACCTCGCCCTCGCCACAGTCCTGTGCATCTGAAGAGCGACATCCTGCGGCAGATCGTTCTCCCACCTCGCCGCCAAGACCTGGAACACCCTCCCCCTCCACCTACGGCAGACCCAAGACCTGCTGACCTTCAGAATACTCCTCAAGACCTGGCTTTTCGAGCAGTAGCAGCTTTTCCCACCCCCCAGCGCCTTGAGACCCTCATGGGTAAGTAGTGCGCTTTACAAATGCTATGATTGATTGATTGAATGACCACGAGAACTGGTAAGAGCATTAGGAAGGGTTTGTGGCCTGTAACTGTCTTGAAATGGCATTCATACAGGTATAAGTAAAAATGTGTACGGCCACACTTCATAGCTAGTGCCTCTTTCTCAATTTGCTTGACTATCTTTGTTCTGACTTCAAGAGGACACAGCTGGCAAAAGCAATTGGCTTCCACCCGCCCAAGAGCTTGTAGGAGTACAGTTCTCAGGTCTGCTGGGCTGGCATCTATGATGAGTTTGAACTCCTTGGCCGGATCAATGTAAGAAGTGGAGCTTGTGAATTGCAATGGTCTCACTCTTTTTTAGGTGTGTGCCTACATTAGCATGTCCCTCCATAAACTCCTCCGTAAATTTCACTAAACCTCTCCCATTTTGTAGTAAGTATTTCCCATTTTCCAGCCACTCCCACATTTCCTACAAAAATGTATACCTACTTGTGTGGAGATCTCCACCAGCATGGCAACAATCGCGCCACTGAAGGATAGGAGAGGCGACGAGAGGCTCCACCCATCAGATGTTAATAGCATTTTGTAGTACTTGAGTGGTCCTTCTGTAGTATTACTTTATTTACTAAAAAATGCAGTTTGTGAATCGGCCCAAGTGTAGATTGATGGGGGGGGGGGGGCTTGCAGCAGCCTAGGCTTTGGAACAGAAGGTGCAAGTCACTCAGTATTCAGTCAACTTCACCAAATGAATATTATGAGCAAACTGTTCTAGCTCCTCGACCGTCGTGCCACTGAGCAGAGTACTCTCTCTGTCAGTGATCAAGGGAAACCTCACTGGATAGGTGGTTATGCTGGGAAGGACGTCTGTACAGGATGTGCCTGTGAGGGGCAGTGGGTTCAAACCTATCGCTTAGGCAAAGATTTGAGTGGCCCTGGGTGCAAGCTCCAGGCGTGGCTTCAGCTGGTTACACTATTCTCGGCTCATCACATTAATTAATGTTCCGATACTGATGTATACCGTGATGGTCAATCCTTGCCCTCTCACCATGCTTGTGGGCTTGCTCCTCATCCAGTTGGTGATTTTGGTGGCAAATGAAATTAGGAAGATGTCCTTATCATCCATGTAATTTTTGTGGCTTATTCCAGGCTGTCGATGGTTGCTTGCTCTCATTGTTGTCAGTGACTATATGCCGGTCTCATCTAGGGTGCACCATGGATTGTCAGCCTCTTAGCTTCTTCCTCTCTGACACACTCTAGTGAAGTCTTTCATGCAGCCACAGCTCAAGCATGTTTTCCCGCAGGAGGGACACTCACTCGCCAGTGGACGGCGAGATGCCACAGTGTCTGCATTTCTTCCAATCATCTCTGCTTTCCTCGTGGGGCTTGTCACTGCACAGAGGGGCATGCCACCTCCTGATTGTGTCCACTTTCTCGGTTTTGATTGTGCGGGGCTCCTTGAGCTGTTCTTTGACTGTTACCTTAGCCAGTGATGATCCCATCAACTCCGACCTTGAGTTTGACAGTTCGCCGGATCTTGCCTTTGAGTATTTCGATCAGTGAAGATGAGTTGAAACAGGATGGCTGAACTGCAGCCGGAGATGATTTGCACCCATACATCTTTGTTCGGGTCATCCTCTGTGTAGGTGCTCACAAGTACACGAAGTCTCACGCAGAAGATAGTCATGGATTCTCCTTACTCTTTTGGCCCGTTTCATTTTAAAGGGTTCATTTGACGATCAAAGTGGCTGTTCAGGGCTTTGGTCCACTTATTATACACATGTTCTCAACCAGTAATCGGAAGGGATTGTGGAACAACTTGAAGATCTCTTCCTCTGTGCAGTGCAGTATCGGTGACCATCTGAGTTCCCCATTGGTTTCCTTTGTGGCTTTAAAGTAGTTGTTTTATGGCACCACCCACACTTGCCATATGGACACCACCATAGCTGGTTCACTCATGTCACTAAATCTTAGGATCAGTTTGGCACTACCACCAACTTGGTGCATTGGGCGGAACGGTGCACCTTTCTAGATCACTCGGCTATTGAGCTGTTGGGATTCCAGGAGATGCTTGTCCCTGTACTCGGATGCCTCACTGGGGGTTGTCTGTGCCTTTTATTACTGCAACCCATGGAGCGGTGGGGCCTTCCTGTGCTAGCTGCTTTGACCTGTCCCAATGGCATCAAGGGAGATCTCTTGCTAGGTGTCAGACAGGGTGGGCGCAGACCAAGGTGCATGGCACTCAAATGGACAGAGGCTTTTTTGGGGGGTAATGAGTGGACTGTGAGCTCTCATACCATCCCATACTCCCATGTGGGACCCAAATGTTGAGGCCCAAATAATATGCAGATCAGGAGCAAGAGATTGGAGCCAATGTCTGCTTACATGATTTTCATACTTCTTTTAGGCTACCAACAGGCCTTAAAGTGCCATGTAGGGTGTGCCTCACCTCGGCTTTGTTGTCAGGCACACACCACAGAAATTGTTACCTGCCTGTAACCAGTGTAGTTGTTTTGGTGCTATTGCACACAGAAAGAGACGCTAACGCTTGGTGCGATCCCACACTGTCTGAGCCTGTGCACTCAAATGAATTCTATTTAGAATTTGGCCGTAGTCCCTGGCCATGACGTTGTAGGAATGTAGGTTTAGTTTTGTGTAGGAGCCAGGTGGCAAATTACAGAAATAAACAGAAACATTTCATAGACAAGTTCTAAAACATGGGTTTGGACAGTTCTTAGATATTTAGAGACAGAAAATTCAGAATTGTATGGTGGACACTACATTCTATCATCATGAGCAAGCTGGTTCCAGGTCCGGCTTACCTGTGCCAACCTAATAAACTCTAGGTATTGTAGTGTTGGTTTGCATCCATTGAACTGACACCAAGGGTCGTATTACACTCGGTGCTCTGAGGGAGCAATAGGCGTGTGCAGCTTGCCCGTTATGTCTGCAGGGCACTCTGATATTACAGAAGGGGCTGCAAACGAGTGCTCATCCCATGTTATAATACAGATTGCGCTGGTGCACATGTAACGCCAGCGTGATCACAAGAAGAGGTTTCCTTATTTGCATGCGGGCGAGGCCTCTTGCAAATGATGAAACATGTGTACGTCTGTGGCTGCGCGGTATTAGACACTGGCCCGGAGGCAAAGAAGTAGTCAGGAAGTTCACGGAACTGCGACACATACAGGTGGGGCACAGTCAGTGCAGCCCCTAATGGCAGCCCTTGGAAGGGAGGACGGTGTTTCTGCGGCCTCCAAAGACATCGCATAGAAGGCGGGTTCAGTCGCTTAGTAAACTTACCTACAGGAGGACTTACCTACAGGGCAAACTCTGCCCCCTTTCTAATGAAGGTTGCATTGCTGCCTGCAAAGCGAAATGAGAGCATGTCTATCTTTCTCTAAAGTGCTACCTTTAGACAGGTTCAAGTTCAGAGATGGCTGGAGGCAGCGCATTTATTGTGCTAGGGAGCCCTGTCACAGTGTGTGCCAGGCACACCCATTTAAAGGTATACCGCTGTACAAAAAGGGTCAGTGCGTCCTATATGTAATACATGCCTGCTGTCCTTGGTTTGTAAATGAAAGATTAAGACTGACATGGAGGGCGAGAATGTAAAAAAGAAAAAAGTATTCTTTGAGAACTGCAATATGAAAGCAAATGATTGATAGATGGCAGAGGAAAGGGAGGCCCACCCACCGCGGTGGCGTTGACAGGATGAAATGAGCAGAACGTTTGTAGTCTTAGGGAATATTAGTCACATTTAGGGCCATATGTAGGTAAATTACATTTACCCATTCTTAAATACCGAATTTTACCGATTCGGTATTTATGAATCGGTAAATGTAATGTAGGTAAATTATTACCGATTCGGTAAATATCGGTATTTAAGAATAGGTATTTACCGAATCGGTAATGGCAACTGGCTTCCCATTCATTCCTATGGGCCTGGAGGCCCATAGGAATGAATGGGAAGCCAGTTGCCATTACCAAATCGGTAAATACCGAATCGGTAATAGGGGAGGCATTATCATGGGTGGCAGGGTGTCACATTGACACCCTGTTGCACCCCTGATTCGTGCATGTGTGCACATGTGGCGCACATACATGCCCTAAGGGCATGTATGTCTGCCACATTGCACATTTCAAATAGCACAATAATGCTTTTTTACAGGTATTCGTCATTTACCATCAACTTTTAGTTGGTGGTAAATAACGAATCCACACACCGACGAGACACTCCCCCTACATATCATTTCAGGATTCGGTATTTACCGAATCGGTAATTTTACCGATTCGGTAAATTACCGAATCCTGAAATATGCCCCCTACATAGCAAAAGCCTAAATACCGGTCGGTAGCGGGATATTTACCGAAAATCGGCCGTTACCGACCGGTATTTGGCTTCCTACATATGGCCCTTAGTGAGTAAAAAAACCATCAAAAAAAAAACAACAACACTTTCACGGCACAATTTATTTTTCCATGTCCAAAACTAGTAGATAGGTATATGTGTCAGGAGGACCCCGAAATACCAAAAAATTGCAGCATGTAAAATAGAAGTCGGGCGGATTCCTTCCAGCCTGCTGTTCTTTCTTTGCAATGCCTCCAGCACCCTGAGCTTTCCCAAGAGGCTCTGTTCTTCCCCTCTCTGTGGCAGCCACAAACACCCACCCTGCAAAGAAGTATCACACCCTTCATCAAAAAGGTTTCAAAATTCTATGCTCAGGTACAATAAACTACATTTTTTGCTGCAGGGATAATTGTTTCCTCGTTTGCCAGTGTCCTTTATTTCCATTTGTGCCCAGATCTCCTCATTCCAGGTTACACGCAGACCCCTCAAGATCTTTCCCTACATTAGGTCCATGACACCCTTAGTACACAAGCAGATGTTTCTCAGTGAGTCTCTGTGCCGTTGCCGCCCTCCATATTACATTGAAGCTGATGCAGCAACCATTATTTTTATTTACATTAAGGAATGGCTGGAAGTGGTGGTGGAAATAGCAAACACACACAGGGCCAAAAGTGAGCATTTAAAGACCCAACCAACATCACTCCAAATTACAAATACCACACAAAATAGACATGGAAGGTCCAGTGATACTCAAAGTACGGCCCGGGGGCCGCATGCGACCCTCCTGACCTTAACATGCGGCCCCCTGGGCAGCACTGGGCTGGCGTTTACTCGACTCAGCACTTACATGAAAAAAAAGTTAAATATACAGCAAACACTCATTTAAAGGTTAATTGCAGTTAGGGAAAAGAAGTAACTAGGCCCTTAACTTTAGGAACACCTTCATTTGTAAAAGACAGCCACTCGATATATATGCTTTGCTTCCCCTACACCCACTTTACACCCTTCCCCCGCGCTGGCATCAATGCGGCCATCGATCACACCAAAGACCAAATTTTGCGGCCCCCAGGAAAATGTTTGTGAATACCCATGGTCTATCTGAAGCAAAAAACTCAACAGTAGTAATTCACAAGTGAAGGTCTCTTTGAAGGTCAAGAGCAACTGGAAAAAAATTATAATAAAGCCTATATATATAGTGTATTAGCGATTACACCAATGCAAGCCTTATGATATTGGTAGGGGGTGAACAAGGTGCAGAGCAAAAAATGTGAAGGAGTGATAAAAAAAATGCATCTGGGTGGACCTATTCCTAATTTTAATGACTGTTCCTGAGAAGCATATATAAAACAAGATGGGGACTGTGTCTTGCAGGGTCATCTGACTAATTGCTGCTTATTCTTTTAAAATGGAGATTGGTGTTTACTTCTATCAATAATTTTGATGGAACAGCAAGTGTGAAAGAAAAGGCTGTATAATGTCAGTTGCTATTAACACACAACAACATTTAAATACCTGTAAATTAACTTACCAGATATTTCAAAACATATCATTGGTTACGAAAGTACAAATGAAGTAATTTAGTTCCAAAGAGTGAAGGAAACAAAGATTTTAAAAGGATGAAAACAAATCAAGACGCATTACTTGGTGATATGGTATATTTGCAGAAGCCCGATTTCAAAACATTATCCTTTGAGCACTAGATAGTTCTATAAGTAAAACCGCATGTCAATGTTGTGGCCATTTCAGTTGAAAATGTGCTGTCTGTAAATTACAATGCGCTACCACACCATGTTTTAGTATATACTTGCAACAGGTGACTTCAAAATGCGATACTGGCTACATACCACCCAATCACCACTCTTCTGCTGAATGAGTGGGGCTCATTTGCCATACTTGTTCTTTGTGAAACATTTCGGTTTTTTACACTCCCTGTGACTTCAGTGGTGTGACTGATGGAAGCACTCTCACTCAGAAAGCGGATTCAGCACCACTGCATGATTCCACAAAAGTCTAACTCGACTAGGCTGGTGTATTGATCAACGCTTGGGAGGTTATCTTGTGCTCCCCCCAGTCGAAATCGTCAACTTACCATAATAATGAGAATGACAGGTTTTGCGCTAATTAATTCATGTCCCGAAATTTTCCCTAGGTAACTTCCAGCAGGTCCAACTTTGCGAAATTTAGTGGTGGAAAATGCCTCGTAAATACCAGTATATGCTAATTTCGGGGCGAAAAGCACCAAAACCTATATATTATGCCCCAATTTAAAAGACTAAACCTATAGTAGGCAATAATGATCACACCTGTTAAATTCTGATCCCCAGGCTATCAGATTTTAATAGCTGTGATAATTACATGTAATGAGGACCTCTGAGGAGGAAGAAGGGTACCAGTTCTGGGAAACTGATGAGATTTCACTACAAGAGTGGCAGTAGGCTTAGAGACCAAGTCAAATTCCTGTAGTCACACAGTCAGTTACAGGTTGCCACAAAACTTCAGTCTCCCCTTAACCTGGACAGGGTGCAATAGCCACAGTCAACTCTGTCAGGGTGTTCACTTGAGGGCACTCCTGATCTAGGGAAACGGCCACTACAACGCGGCCGTTTCCACGCATAACAGTAACCACGCATGCATTACAACGCATGCGTGGTTACCACGATAGCCTTTACCATGCATACCTTTACTACGAGATATGTAGTAAAGGCATGTGTGGTAAAGGTAAGGTGGTTTAGGGGGGTCTCCCCCCCAAAAAAAAAACGGGAGAAAAGGGGGGTTGGGGGGTGTCTCCCCCCAAAACAAACTCACCAGTTGAAGTCCCGATGTAGAGTCAATCGGCGTCGTTAGAGGAACTGGAAAGACACTTCCGGTTCCTCTTTATGACGTGCGACATGACATCGGAAGAGCTTGGAGAGGTAAGGGGGATATTAGTATTTAATAAAAAAAAATAGGGAAGAGGGGGTTGTGTAGAGAAGGGATTAAATATTAGGGTTAAAGGGAGGGGTATTTAAAAAAAGGGTTTGTGGGTTGGAATCGGAGCAGTATATGGAAAAGGGGAAGGGATGGGAGATAACCTTTAGCAAGAAAATGCAATTAACATGCATGGTTTAACAGCGAAAAACGTTGTAAAAGCATGCGTGGCAAAGGCATTTTCGAGGTAAAGGTAATGCGTACTAATGGCATTCTCGTTGTAACGCATGCGTGGTAAAGGCATGCGTTGCAACGGAATGCGTTGTAAAATCATACAACCCTGATCTAAAAGACTCTAGAACACTCTAGAAGATGTTATGTGGAAAAACGCCATATCCAATTGGGATTGAAATTAAATTCCCCTGGCAGACAGAATGCACAAGGTGGAGGGAGGCCGGTACAGCTAACAATGCACTAAGGGGCTCTCAACACAACAATGGCCTCATCAGCATCCATAAGCTGAAGCTGAAAGTATGGGTGCAGTCACTGACATACAATACTCACCTGCTACTTGAACCTCCGCTCCCAACCATGCCTTAAATTAAACACAAATGTTGGATGCAGCATCAATTCGATTTTAATTAGGGAGATGTACAACAGAACTTAAAGAGATGCCATTTAATGTATAGTTTCAAGTGATGAAAGTCATGCTTGGGGCATTGTGTACTATGTCCAGCTCTGAAGGCCTTGTCTGGGTTTATGGACCTCCTATGGAGAACAAAGCCAAGTTTTGGAGTCCTGATCTGGAGTACTTTGTCCACATATTTGGGTTTAAACTACAAGTCCAATGAGGACAGGCTAAGTGATCTAACCATTTTTTCCCCATGAGTGACTGTGCTTTTGAAAGTATGGAAATCTATTTATATATTAATACGCAAAATCTAAGTAATTAATTCATGTTAGATTAAGGTTTGCTTTGAAATCCAACTAAATAACACACATTCATCAAACATGTTATTGTTTCAAAGTAATAATCTCATGCATTCTTATTTCCAAATAAAAACCCTTTAAGTTTTATTCAGAAAATCTAAAGATAATGAAAGGCCAGCAGCCCAATTAATAAAGCTCAACGAACAAGAGGAAAAATTACTTGGAAGTAAGAATTTACAATGAGAAAGGCCCTTCAAGCTCAGATAATCCTTAGACCCGCTACATTTTTGCCTAAACAATCCATTTGAGATTTAATTAAAATTGCATGAAGGGTGTGGATTTGATCTCCAGTCATTTTGGGCTACGCAAATAAAATCATTCAATTCTCTAACCACAGAACATTCGCTCTGGTTTAGATTCATTCACTGAGTGGTAATGAGCAGCTGAAAGATAAAGACAAACTCCATCTCACATACATGTACATGTACATTCTCCAATTTAGAGGAATTTCACTTCACAAAATGAGATGGGATAGGGTTGGCTACACGTACCAATATCAATACATCTCCTGGGCCACCTGAGTCTGCCAAACAGCTGAGATATTTTTCTAACTGAGAAGGGACCATCTCATGTATATTGGAAGAGCAATAGTAATATCTAATGACAACATTATACAAAGTTATTTTACATTAATCTGGCAGTCACATTGAGGATACGTATTTCCATCCTGATGGCCAACCAAAGTCTGATAATTATTTCCCAGTGTTATTTTCAGTTTCTACCAGATTTGTTGCTAGATAATTAATATGTAATGTTTAGACTGCTAATCCATCAGGATGGTCACTGAGAGCATCCTCGAAATTTAAGTTCAGAGAGCAAAAGTGGCAGAGAAGCCTAGTGAGCACGGTCAACATGCCAGTCCACAGTGTGTTGACCAAGCTTGCTTGGCTTTCTTGCAATGAATGTGCTTCAGTCGCAGTGAGAACAACCCGCCGACTGGTCTCAAAGTGTCCAAGTATGCTTGTCAGAATGTCTGTGTCTCTCTGTCTCTCGAAAGATCCCCTCTGTGTCAGGAGCATGACGCTTGAAAACGTGTGCCAAAATATGAATGTCACGCTAAATGTCAATGCATTAGAATTATAGTCAGAACCCTGAAAAGGGCAAATTATGCACAGATGCTAGGACTTTTGCACATCCGATGAAGGCCAGAAGCCTCATTGTGTCTGTGAGTGTCAAATTATCCAAAGGGTAGTGTCTCCGGATCTTTAGCTTTGTGTTTGCAAGCTCGATTTGTCTGAAAGTTGCCTCTCAATCTTGCTTTTTTTGCTTCCTAATACTCTTGTGGAGTTTAATTGCACAAGTCTACCATTATAAATCTTTATTTTATGTACTTGTTTAAGAGAATATAGCATGTTAGTACACATGCTTTCACATCGCGTTCCTTTACAATGCGGTTGTTACAACGACCGCGTTGTTAGAAGGCGATACCTATACAACACAAGTCATTAGATCGACTTGCTGTAGGGGGCACGCTGGACTGAGGAATAGTATAATTTACTATTCCAGCTCCAGACTGCACAGCAGTAGACAAGGTGTTGGAATAGTAAATTATACTATTCCTTATGTTAAAGCGGCCCCTACAGCAAGTCGATCTAATGACTTGCGTTGTAAAAGCATCGTGTTCTAACAATGTGGTCGTTGTAACAACAGCGTTCTAAAGGAACTGCGATGTGATGACTGCGTTGTAAACGCTGTCTCCCGTTTAAGGTCTTCGCGTGGGTGCTTAAATTATATTCCAGAAATGCTCCTTAAAAAGTCCTTTACCAGCTGGGTTAAATTGCACCACTCAAACTCACCATTTATAAATATGAATTTTCCTTATATCCTTTTTCCAGTTTTAGTTTTCTGCTCTCCCCTACTGTGCTGATAGCAGCGTCTGCCTACTATTCGCAAACCAAAATGGCTTCATCAGTATGCAAAATGCAGAGTCATGACCTATGCACAGTACTCCAACATTCACGGGTGCTGAACAAGTCTGGGACAACACAGGAGGTAGTCTGACTATTTATTTTTTACATTAAACTGCACATAAAATCAAAAAATTCAAAAATCATAGTAACTCGATGTGAGGGTCGGACATAAATATAAAAAGTCACTTTTACGAGGTCAGAATTTAAAATAAAACTGTGCATGGTACTGTTACCTATTTGTTTAAAAATATCTGAAATTCAATAGTTTCTCTTGTAATATGAAAAATTATTGTGGTGTTGTTCTAAATATATTAACCTGTAATCATTTAGGGATCACATAGCCATAATGATGACGTTTGTTCTTCATAGCTCCTTCCTCCGTGCGAAAAACAGCTCCAATGATCAGCATTCACCCAATGGGTTGGATTGCAGATGCTATCTCCCCAAAATGTTCTTTCTAACCTGAGGCATAAGGGTTGTCCAGAACTTCTGATGGATTTCAGTTTATTTTTGCTACTATCATCACAATGTTACCCAAATTAGAAGTTAATAGTTAATGTAGAACATGTATTTCTATAGTCTGTAAACACCAAGGTCTATTGGCATTGCTGTATTTATTTATTTATAAAGTTTTATATAGCGCGAACATGATCCCAAAGGATATCAGAGCGCTTTACAATTGGAGGGAAGGAAAGGTAATACATGTAGGATCGGCATCAAATAAGAATACAAAACAGAACATTTCATTACAACGCATGTCACCACAATGCATACAACTACAACACATACCATTACAACGCACATCATTACAATGTATAGTTTTTACCCTTACACTATCCAACACTTACCCTACTGTTGCACTCACTGGAGTGGGAATAGTCATTTTTACCCCTACACTGTCCAACACTTACCCTACTGTTGCACTCACTGATATACCCATGCACTGTAACTTCAGCCATTCTGTCTGTTTTAGAATGGCTTCTGCTCAGTATTACAGGATATGGATCTTACACAGATTTTATACCTTCAATCAGCTGAGAAGCTAACTCTGTGATATATGTGTGCCATAGATAGATCTGCAGTAAAACCTGTGATATATGTGTGCCATAGATAGATCTGCAGTAAAACGTGCACACATTAGTAAACGGTACACAGCTGCTGCAAATGTGCCTTGCTCCAACCCCATGAGTCATACTCTGCTGCAACATCACTCATTCCTATTGCTCTGTTAAAGATAACAATGGCTCCCTTCATAGATGAAAAATACTAAACTGCCTGTATCCTAGTAACTAATTTTCTCTGTTATTACCTTTGTGATCCACTTTGTTTCCTGTAGGTCACAAGTTTGCCAAATGACCTGCAGCCAACCTGCTGACTCTGCTGGGAGAATGTACATTACCGAGGATTAATTACTGTGTTGGGGGATTTAAGGGCCTGAACTTAATGTGTATTTGATCTAGTCTAGCACTCTAGAGTTAACAGTATGTCCTATTCGTTTTCTGGCTCATGTACAACCTCGTTTCTTTTAAATTTAGTAGAACAGCAGTTCTTAATCTGTGACCGCGGACCCCTTGGAGTCCACCATGTCTACTCAGGTAGTCGGAGACTGCTTAGTAAATTAAAGGATATTAAAAGATTGGTAAGCTGTATTTAAATAAAGATGCAAAATGTAAAATGGGAATTTTTAATATGTTCTGTAAATGTGAAGGAATTTAAAATTGGAGGCTAAAAATAAAGTTGGTATCCTCAGATTTATTTGTGGGAACTGTAGTATGGATGATGGGTAGCCTCAGTTACATTTAGAAAAGCTCCAACTGTCCCATTAAAAGTAACATTTTGATTTTCTTTGTATTTGTTTGGGACAGAATTAAAAATATTTCATCATTTGTTTGATGAATGCTCACTTCCGTACTTTTGTGCATTGTTTTGTAGATCAAGTAATTGAAATTGTTTAGGATTTTATTAATGATTAAGTGGGGAGTTCACAGAAGTCAAAACGTCAAGAACCACTATAATAGAACATATTTTGACTATGGCATCCACCTGAAAGACCAGTGGCTTGCTCTTATGAATTCTACATCAGAAATCCCATACTAGGATGATTAGAGAAGGGCACTCTTGGTGGGGTGTTGAATCTGATAAGTACAAATGGGAAAACGAAGTAAGATTAGACCTGGTAACAAGACAACAGTGATACAGAATGGTGTAAACTCAATTAATGTGTAATGTATGGTATAACTTGTTTTTTTCTTAATAAAAAGAGTTTAGGACAAAAAAGTAATCCCATGCTAATCAGTGCAACAAGGGCGGCAAAGAAAAAACAAAGAAAGGTGAAGTGGAAGAGGGAATCGCAAGACAACCCTGACCTTGGCTGGGTCAAAGAAGAAAACGCTGGGCCTCTGTACTGTAGTATATTTTTAACAAGTCAAGCACTGAGGTAGGCCACATAACTGAACACTTATTTTGGTAACACCGACATGATGGAAAACTACAAAATCTGTGATGATGATTTTGTGCACAGGTCTTAAATTTACATTTTAAAGAGCCCTGGAGAAGGGCAAATCCTACATGAATCTTCAATACTTGTAGAAATACAATTCTATGCCAGGAACGGAGGCTTCGGATTATGCTTATCTCTTCCATTTTATTGCTCAGCAGCCTTAGTAACCACAAACAGTAAAGACTACATATCCCATGAGTCTTTAAACAAACAATCATAGAGGCAGTCCCATATAAACAAGAAAAACACTGCCTCTTTCTTCGCTGATCAGCAGCCAGATAAGTGCCTTTCCTTTGTCTCTGTTATGTGGTAGAGTTTAAGGCATTTGTATGTCAATCTTGGGCTTATTTGCTTTGACTGTTCGCTTATACAGTGACCTAGTGCTTCAGGAATTTGTATGTTATTATTGTTCTCACTTGTTTCGATGACGGCTATTTCTGGGGGCGGGTTAGTGCTCTGCGTCTGTGTTTTCTTCAGCCCTCATCGGGCCCCTTAGCGAGTGCGCGTCTATACTGCAGGAGATTGCGTTCGAGGGCGCTTCTCGCCTGCGGGGCTTCATTTTCGGCGCGGTGCATCGCGCACCCTGTTAGAGGGCATGACGTGTGCGCACGTTTAGTCTCCTCCTCTGACGGACTTTCCTCGGTGCGCGATACGGTTTCCTGCTGTTAGCGGAGACCGCTCATCGCGCCAGAGTGTGTGTTTCCACACAGTGCTCTAATTGTTTAGCCCCTGCTTGGCCGAGTGGGTTTTTCTTCAGTCACCGTGCCTCGTTAGCGCCAGCAGCGCTTCTTATCGCCTTTATCCCCTCCTGTGTGTTTTTTTTTACTGCGGAATCTAAAGCTCCGGTTTCCTTAATTACCCTTCACGCTTCGTGTCAGCTCCAGCAGTGCGGTTTTCTCCCGCGGAGCTTGGTCATCCTTGGTCAGTGTGTTCAACAAGCAGTGGCACAACCAATTTTTTGGGTACAACTTTGCTTTCTTTTTCTTTTCTTCCCCCCTACTCAGTTTGACATTCCAGCTTACCACGGCAGGTGCATTTAATGCCTGGGATCAGGAGGAGGATGACCAGTCATTTCTCCCAATTCATATGGGACTAGTGGATGCGATTGACGCTTCACTAGAAAGGGCAGTCTCCTCAGCCCTTGAACCCTTAAGCCGCCGTATTATTGAACTCACCGTCTGGCGCCGGGTGGTCTGCTCTACAGAGGGTGACTGGTCAGGGGCCTTTCCTTCCCCTTCGGGGATGCCATCCAAGGATAAGGGCAAGGCTAGAGCCTGGGGTCAGCCTGCCAAGGGCCTCACCTCGCCCGACGCCTTTGAGAGGCTGCGCCAGGCCTTCTTAAAAAAGACGCCTGGATACCGAGGAATGGCACGAGGATTCCCAACCGGAGAATACCTCCGATGACGATTTCTGCCACCCTGAGGGGGCAGACGGAGATACCAGGGATGACTCAGAGGCTCCAAACGAGTCAGAGGAGGAAACGGGTCCAAGTATACCCTGGCGCCCGGATGGGGGCACTAAGAAAGCCCGGTTGGCGGTACCTCAGGACTCGGTAGATATCTCGGGCTTACTAAACCCAGAGGATATCTATCATCCCCGCTCTGCGGAGTGGATTGCTGCGCCCTTAGTGGCGTCCTATGTGGCCAGCTGGATTCGGAAGCCCATGGACCAGGAGGTCCGAGGTCGTTTAAGGGGCGAATGCCCTCGGCCGTCCCTCCCGGGTAAGGTGGTGTGTACTTCCGATATTGATGCCAAGATGGCCACCTTCCTTGGCAAGTTTGTTAAAGACCCTAAGAAGGGTCTGGACTGATCCTGGTGCTCATGCCAGTATAAGGTCCTGGACGTCCTGGGCCTACTTACTAAAATCATGGATATGGCGGAGGACGCCTAAGAAACAGGTCACATGATAGAGCCCGAGATCCTCTCGGGTTGGGCGCAGAGAGCCCTTTGTTTTCTTGGGAACTCCAACTGTGCGTTATCCACCAAGCATAGAAGCTCTCTGCTCATTAAAATCGAACCTTGATTGGGTGAGCTGGCTTCTACTGAGGCCGGAGCGGTGGCCAATGGGGGTCTCTTTGGGGATCCTTTTATCAAAGAATTGTCCCGTTTTGTAAACACCTTCTCTTCACTGGACAAAGCCCAGCAAACTATCAAAAAGGTGTTCAGCCAACAAACTGTTGACGAGGCCGGAAGAGGTAGGGGGCGCTCCTCCGGCTGCCAGGACTCCAACAACCCCCACAAGTTCCAGACCAAACGTTCCATGCAGTAGCAGGACCAGAAGAAATTTGGAGGTTTCTACCCCTCAAGAGGATGCAGCAAGGGTCGTGGCAGCAGAGGACAACCCCGGGGAGCAAATAACGCGCCTGGTGGACCCACTGGTAAGGCCTATCCCTTTTTTCCAACCGGATGGTGGGGGGAAGGTTGCAATGGTTTCGTCACAACTGGGCATTACAGGGGATGCTTGCGTGTTGCAGACGGTTGGGGTTTTTCCACATCGAGTGTCACGGATTCCCCGACAACTCTCTCACCACAAAGCCTCTGAACTTCTCGCGCGAAGATACCCTTCTAATAGATGAGGAGGTGCGCGAGCTCCTGAGCAAAAAGGCCATTGTCCAAATATTGCTCCATCCCCACGGTTTCCTGAGCAACATCTTCCTTGTCGAAAAGAATCTCAATGGGTTTCGTCCTGTGATCAATATCCGGGATTTCAATCAATGGGTGGTGTACCGCCACTTCAAGATGGAGGGCATACATCTGCTCAGAGACGTCCTACTACCCAACGATTGGCTCGTTCGGCTCGATTTAAAGGACTCTTACCTCACCATCCCCATCTTTCCCCCCATTTCTACAATTCCAGTGGGGAGGTCGGATTTACAAGTTCACTTACCGGCCTTTCGGACTTTCTTCAGCTCCTTGGTGTTTCACCAAGGTCTTGCATTCGGCCATGGTGTGGCTCCTCACATGCGGAGTTCGCCTCATTGTGTACCTGGATGACATTCTTCTGATGCACCAGGACAAACACGTCTTGATCTCACACCTTACTATGGCTCTAAACCTCCTGCGGAACCTGGGGTTCTTCTTGAATGAGCTGAAGTCAGTTTTTGTTCCAGCCCAACAGTTGACTTTTTTGGGCTTCGAGGTCGATACGGTCCGACAATGCCTCCGTTTGCCCCAGCAGAAAATGCACTTGATTCGCAGAGAGCTGCGCCGGATGTTGGAGAGAGAGAGAGATTCTTGTTACACCATCTTGCCCGCATTGTTGGGCTCCTCTCCTCTTCGATCCAGGCTATCTTTCCGGGCCCTTTGCATTACCGGGCCTTACAGCGTTTGAAGAAGCAACACCTGCATCGTGGTCTCTCTTATTCGCAGGAAATCTCCCTCTCGCAAGAAGCCCGCACGGAGCTCCTTTGGTGGCTCGAACACATGCGAGCGTGGAATGGGAGAGCCATCTTTGGCTCAGCTCCGGACCTGGTAATCGAATCAGACGCTAGTCGCCTGGGTTGGGGCACCCGATGTAGAGAGGTTACTACCGGCGGGCACTGTTCCGAGCACGAGCAAACGTTGCACATAAATTGTTTAGAGCTCCTAGCCTGATCGTTCGCGATTCGCAGCCTGGCGGCCGACAAGGTCTTGTCCGCCATTCTTCTCAAGATGGACAATATCTCAGTGGTAAGATATATCAATCACCTTGGACGCACTCGGTCCAAGCTCCTAGCGGATCTAGCCAAGGAGTTCTGGGAGTATTGTCTGACTCACAATCTGTCAGTCACCGTGGAATATCTCCCGGGTTCCCTGAATCAGAAAGCGGACGGGTTCTCCAGGCACCTTCAAGATTACAGTGCTTGGAAACTGGATCCGGCGGTCTTCCACAGTCTGATGGCCCGGTGGGTTCTGTGTCACGTGGACCTCTTCATGTCCCGTCTCAACTTTCAGATCCCTCGTTTTTTCAGCTGGTGCCCGGATCCTCTGGCGGAGGTGATGGATGCCTTCCTACAGGATTGGACTCCGTTCCGCGAGTACGCCTTCTCACCATTCGCCATGATACCCAGGCTTACGGCTCTGATAAGGTGACAGAAAGCTGAAGGAGTGCTGGTGACGCCGCATTAGAGATCTCAAGTCTGGTATCCAGTTCTTCTGGAACTTTCTATGGATTCTCCAATCCTACTTTCCCAGACCCCTCGTCTCCTGACGGACGCTCAGGGCAACTTGCACCCTCTGGTTCAGGAGGGCATTCTCCATCTAATGGGCTGGAGGATTACAGGGGACGTTGGGAGATCCAGGGCCTTTCGGCAAGAGCTTCCTCCCTTATCAGAAAGGCATGGGCAGAATCTACGGTCAAACGCTACTGCTTCTCCTGGCGAAAGTGGTTCCACTGGTGTGTGCGATGGGGTTTGGATCCCGTGGGGGTGGATGTGATTCACGTGTTGAACTATCTATCGGAACTGGTGGATCAGGGCTTAGCCTATTGATCAATCAATGCGAGCAGATCGACCATTTCGGCGGGCCACCGGCCCATTCCTGATGTTCCAGTAGGGGAACACCCCATAGTTTGCAGATTGCTGAGAGGTATATGTCTTTCATTTCCTCCTCGCCCCAAGCACTCCTCTCTGTGGGACATTAATACTGTCCTCCGTTTCTTGCAATCTTGGCAGGACAATCAATATCTTTCCCGTAAGGAACTCTCAGGTAAACTAGCGATGTTGCTCTGTCTGATTTCCTGCAAGCGGGTCTCCGAAGTGCGCGCATTGGAATTGCCGGCGCGCCTTTTCACACCGAACGGTGTGTCTTTCACCATCGCGCAGCGCACTAAATCCAACACCACAGTGGTGCACTATCCGGCCTTCCCCGGCCATCCCAAATTATGTGTCGTCCGATGTCTGAGAGCATACGAGTCGATGACGGAGGAATACAGGCCTCCTGGAGTCTCACAACTTTTCATCTCTCTTAAGAAACCTTTCAAAGCTGTGACAGCCGCCACAATTGCCCGCTGGGTATGGTGGCTTCTCCAAGAAGCGGGGGTTGATACCTCAGCCTTTGGGGCCCACTCAACAAGGGGAGCCATGGCGTCTAAAGCCTTTGCCCTCCGAGGGGGTTTGGAGGACATCCTTAGAGCGGCGGATTGGTCCTCGGACTCCACCTTCAAAACTTTCTATTTTAAACCAATCTTGGGCATGGCTTCTATGGTTGTCGACCAGCTTTGAACCAGCATAATCCGAAGCCTCTGGTCCTGACATAGAATGCAAAATTTCCTAGCTATCGTGAAGGAAAGTTTCAATTCTATTAAGGATACAGAGGCGAGGATTATCCCACCCAGTGTATTGTCTTACTCTTACCCTCCTGTGATCACACTTCAAGTTGGATAAGTATCTTTTCCTTTGAGGGTATGGTGGTTTTGCTGGTACTTCTATTGTCATGTGACTTTGCTACTTGGCTTGTTTGACTTGTATAATACCTTTTTTCATTGTAGGGATGTCACAGTTTTTTTACATAACCTGACATTGTCCCTTTCGTTGCAGGATCGGATCGGAAACAAGAGTACTGAAGCACGTGGAATCATGTGGTTCGCCTGAAGAAAGAGGAAGTGCTTTTCCTGGACTCTGTTTGTATGGGACTGCCTCTCTGATCGTTTGTTTGTTTAGAGACTCATGGGATATGTAGTCTTTACTGTTTGTGGTTACTAAGGCAGCTGAGCAATAAAATGGAAGAGATAAGCATTATCCTCGCCTCTGCGTCCTTAATAGAATTGAAACTTTCCTTTGCGATAGCTAGGAAAGTTTGCATTCTCCGGTTTGTACTCTTCCTTAAGACAGAATAATTATTTTATGTGCCTTTCTTGGGACACAGTGAACTGCTAAATGGAAAAGAAATCTGGTAAGAAGCTCCCTTCAAAGACCTACCAAATACCGCAAAAATCAATTGTGAGAGGCTGGCCTGGTATATGATGTACACTTATGTAAGTGGACACCTTTCACCAGTCCAGACAACCCTTATGGTAATTTAAGAGGTCTTAGACAACCTTAGAAAGCTCTCTAAGTGGTAGCTGTGGAAAGCAGCCTTCAGGCTTAGTCCAGAAAGAGTGTAAAGCAGCTTGTTTATCCAGAATGCAATCTCATAATACAGATTAAGTGAAAAAGAACCACACGAAGTATTTATAAAAATATCTATTTATTATATAATACTCTCTAACACATAGAAATATCTCCTACCCTGAGATATGCACAATGCACACAATATTTTAGCAAAGAAACACAGTAAACAGCACAAAATATACAGTGGCCCGGGGGGGGGGGGGGACCAAACCATATACTAAGAAAGTGGTATAAGAACCACGACTCGGGTCAAGACAATGTCGAGAGGACGTAGAAGTGCTGGGAACCCAAGGAACCACCCAAGGTGAGTAGATAGGGACCCCACGGAGAGCGTGTGCAGAGTGGGATCGCGACCGAGTGCTCCGTACAACCCTACGTGCAAGTCGCAGTTGAATTTTTAAATATTTAGGGCCCTTCCCAGTGTATCCTGAAGAAACCCCATGGAAGACAGAAGGTTGGAAAGCCACCCTACCCATAGATACCCTAGTAACACGTAACCTACACCAGGGAAGCCAGGTGCATACGTTTCAAGTGGTGTCGGAAATCGCAGTCAAACCCAATGGGGGACTTCAGGAAAGTGCCGCTGCTGAAGAAGGAGAAAGTGTCCGGTGGAATCTGAAGGTGGATTCTAGATAAGAGGTACCTGCAAGCAGAGGGGACAGACTCTATGTCACTCAGGGGTGAACAGGAGACTTGGAAGACGAATGCCCTCCAATGTCTGGTGTTTCAGGATGGATGACGATGACCTTGACTCTGCAGCTGTGAGTACTAGGCAATGCTAAGGAGGACCAGGAGCCATGCATGAGCTGTCCCATGAAGGATGTTGTGTGCTGAGAGGCTGATGTCTGGCGGGAGCACCAACAAGCCTTAGCAAAGGCAAGCAACGTAGGAATCGAAGAAAGGGCCACGTTGGGACCAGCAAGGTCCAGGGGACTCACCAAAAGGCAGGGAAGTCAGGGCAGGCCCGAGCAATCAGGGAAGCCCAAAATAAACAAATGTGACCCTCAAGTGAACCCACGGGTTGGAGGCACCTGGAGTCGCGAGAGGACCTCAATCAGCTCACCAAAAGATGCAGGCCAGGATGCAGACGATGCGGTGTGGCTGAAGATTCTGGTCACTGGAGGTGCTTGAGGTTGGGGCTATTCGGAGCCCGATGATATTCTTAGAAAGAAGCCAACACGCCTTTGCAACTGCAAGTTGGACATGGCGAACAGGGGTTCGGTTATTGCAACCCCACAAGGGATACTGGCCTCAAACTTGGTGAGAGGGAATACCAGGCCTTGGGAGCTGTGGAAAGCCACCACCTGTGTTGCAGAGCCCAGGGAAGCTCAGAATCTGAAGACCAGTCAACATAGTTGCGGTGCCTGCAAATGCAGAGGATTGATTCCTTCACTCCAACGGAGATTTCTTCAGGTGTCTTTGATACTTCACAGGCCTTGGAAGGTTCCTGTATGATACACAAGCACAGATGGTGCAGTAGACTGGAAGGGAGACGAAGTAAGGCCCAAACGAAGTCCAGCGAAGTCCAGAGTGCCCAGATGGTAGAAGTGCAGTGGTGTCTGATCAGACTCTTATCCCCCGACGAATCTAGTGACCTACACCCAGGTAAGCCCTTAAGTACCCTAGGGAAAGAATTGGGAAGATTCAGGGGACCCTCCCAGGGGAGGGTCTGGACAGGGGGGAGGTTACTCCCATGTCCTTTGTCCGGTTTCACACCTAGAGGAGGAACCAATGTCTCCCAGGACTGGTTTGAACTGGACTATGCACAGGGACACCAAATGTGCCCCTCATGCAGAATGAGTGGCGCTGCCAAGCACACCTACCCAGCCCTAATACACTAAATCCTGTCTGGGAGATGGTCACACCTCCATGTCTCATAGATGCCTATTGTTCTGCCTTCCCCTGCTTGAGCTTGGCTCAGCAGCAGGAGGGCAGAATCGTGTCTCTGGGCGGCAGCAACCATTTTGTGCTGTCTGGGTCAAGAAGGCTGGTACCCGGAACACTGAGATCCTAACGGAGGGCTCTTCCAGTGCTTGTAATCATACCTTCCACACCGTTTATGTAATTACAAGGTGCCCCTTTATATTGTATATGGCTGCTTCACTGACAACACAGGAGAATGGACTCCGTAGGCTGAAGGGGTGTCCTGCTCATGCAGGGGCACCCTCTCACTTAGAACCAAGCATCCTGCCTTCAGGATTGCAAAGGCCTGCTAGAGGGGTGACTTACAGGTTATAGGAAACCTATATCTTTAGTAAGTGGTGCTAGCACCAGCTGGATCAGGCTGCAATGGCAGGCCTGTAGTCCCATTTTGAATGTTCTCTCATGGGTGGCATAATACATGCTTCAGCCCATGGGAGACCTCTGGGGTACCTATGCCCTGGGTACATAGTTACCATCTACAAGGGACTTATAATGGTACCCCAGTATCCAATTTGGGGTATACCTAAGTACTGAACACATCAATTTAGGGAGAAATCAGATAGACTGGGGTTCTGATTAGCAGGATCCCATTCAGACTAGTCCAAAAACAGCTTAGCACCAGGCAAAATGTGGGGGTTTCCATGCAGAAGGATCTTACTTTCCTACGTCAATCCTGCTTTAACTTAATTGAGAGTACTGAGCCTATTACCACAAACAAAAGACACACTTTAGGGCCCCTGTAGTACAGAGCCAGGAGTTGTCCGTGACAGATGGGAAATTACTGAGGAACCAGGCAGAAAACACTGACCCAAAAACGAAAAGCCTATGTGCGGTGATTGCAGACTAGACATTGGATCACTGAACATGCAACAGAACCTGGAAAAAGTGGGCCAGCAGAAGGACCAGTGGATATGACAGTGGCCCACTGACAGAGACCTGTATAGTTCCCCCAACCCAGCTGAGGAATTAAGAAACATGGCTGAAAAAATGCCAGCCTGACGGCAAGCAGGCACCCATGAATTAAAGCAATTGCTGAGGATTGTTCCTGGACTACCGTGTCCCGGTAAACAAAGCATGATCTGGGTATCACAAGAAACTGCGACTATCTGGAGTGAACGCCAAGCTGCACTTAACTGAGAATAGCCGTCCCAGGTGGCCAAAACAGGGCAGACTCGGGTGAACCACTGCGCCCTGCTTCACGCAGAGAAACAGAGGTACTCAGACGTCATAAGCAGGTTAGGTGGTTTGCCAGAGGATATGTCCTGGGTTGTTACTGAAGGTCTCATAAGCAGAAGCCACGCCCTAAATCTCCATAATGGTATACACCAGGCGCGCAACACCCATTGGACTCACAGGGCTTCTGCCCCCCCCCCCCCCCCGTCGTGTGTGGCAGCCGGGGATGAGACACCTTCCCGGGCAAAAAAGCAGCCGCACCCGAGCACTTCACAGGTCTTTAAAAGACCATTTGCATGTTAATGAGGCCTCGCTGTTGTTTCACCCCTTCTAAGAGCCCCTGCAGCTCCACTCTGCCTATGGCTTAAAAGATTCAGCCCCCCCCGAAAAATTTTCTTAGCCCCCCCCCCCCCCGAAATTTGGCTCTAGTTGCGCCTCTGGTATACACCATGTACGATACAGGCTATGTCGGAGAAAGGAAAGATGAAAATCCAAAATAGATGCTATTCAATAGAGATAGACAGTGTCAGTATAACCTATTCAGCAGGGAAAACCGGAGGCCTGTTCCAACGTGCCTGGTCAGTGCTAGATGGAAACAGCAGAAGCATTGGAATCTCTCACTTGATTTCTAGTGCATCACATTTAAGTCAGGTCCCAAGATATACGGGAAATATGAGAACCTCATATGATCTTTCACAAAAGACACCCACACAGATCACGCCAGCAAAAATAATGGACATGTAGATGACACAGGCCCTCAAAGAACAGAGCGAAGCTCTAGTGGTAGTCCTGAATGCAAAAGCTGAGGAAATCAAGGGGCTTCAGTTAAGGTTGTCCTGCCAGGAATAATAGCTACACATACATCCCTAGAAATCAATCTTTTGTGCTGTGAGCTCCACACAGGGTAGATCATAGTGAAAGAGACTGAGGATAAATCCTATGAAGTTAATGATGTTGTGCAGAAGTGCATAACTAAGCGTTTAATAAACTCCCGACCAAGAGGCATTAACCTGAAGATATTTGTAGTTAATTTAAGAGCTCAGTTTGCCGAAAACAAACGCCTTTTTTGCTTGTGCAGCACAGACAATTGGCATAATGATACGGTCTCTGGAGTGGTAAAGTCGAAACAATCCCGAACCACTCATAACCAGGGCCTATGTTGAGGGTCCAACTGGCGTTAGAGAACAATGCATGCTGCATTGGGGAAGCAATCATTGGCCGATTATAACGGGGGGTACACAGAGAATCGCTACACTGTAGGCTTTGCAAAAGATTTGTTTGTTAACTATGTGGCCCTAAAGAAAATAGGCAAATTCATCATGTGGTAGGCTCGACAACAGGAGGAACCCGACAGTGTGCCTGTTTTAAGGGGCTTGAGTGGGGACCTCCAAGTAGGAAAGTGTTGGTAGCCATGCGTTCCACTGATTTCCAGATGCTTGCATGTCTGTCTTATACAGGACGACTGTTGAGCACAGGGGGTATTCTTGAAGTAACGATAAAAGGAACATTCATGTAATGACACAGAAACGTACATGTACTCGCAATTACACAAAATCAGAGACACACATGTAAGTGTGTTATATTTTCTTACATCTAGAATTGCATTAGTGGACCCGCATAAAAAAGTAGCACTAGCCAATTCCATCAGATACAGACAAGGGCATAACAGTGAAGATGTAAATAAACTACATTCAAAAACATAACCTTCTGATGTAATACAGTATGTGAGACAGAATAAACAGCCACTGCATAGGAATCTTTTAATATATATGACTTACATACAACAGTCAATGTGCGTATGTTCACTATCATAGTAGGAAATTAGTGATGGCTGCAACCAACTACAAGTAACATATGTCAGTATCTGATTGTAGCTCACAGGGACATGCATGGTAAAAATTAAATTATCCATACTTTGTTAAGTACATACTTTCTAGTTGAACATAGGCTCTTGTTACATTGTCCCCTGGAGGCCTCTAAATTAAGCAATGTCGCAAACATGCTGACATATTTGAGGATTGGTTTGTGAAATAAAGAATACTAGTAATTGACAATAAACAAATACAGGACAAGAAAAAAAATGAACTTCCTTTGATTGAGAAATTGCCTGGTACTGCAAATCAAAACACCCAATGGTGTGTTCTGCCTTAAAAAAGAAAATTAGGACTTCTTACTAACAATGAAAATGTATTCCACTTTTATTTAGCTAATTGAATTCAATCGATGGCTTCCAAATAGGTAAAGAAAAAGACAGAATTTATCTCAAGTTGGAAACATATTTTTGTATTATCCTTAATCGAGTTAGAAGCAGCAGGGAAACCCAGATTTAACGGATTACCGGAGGAATTCTGGAAGGCCAAGAGCATGTGGAGAGAAAACATATGTTAAACATGTTTATGGTGTGTAAGTCCAACAGTTGCCTCCAAATTGCCAAGACATGACAGTGCTTACTCTCAAGCATGATAATCCACCCGCACTTTCTGCCTCATACAGACAGATTGCACAAATAAATATGGATTTTAAGATTTTGCCCACGGATCTGAAAAAGCGACTGGACCAATATTTGCTAGTGAAAAATAGAAATGTTTGTCCAGCAGTTAATAAATATTGATATTAAATATGTAGTTGTACCGCAATGAACATCACACATTTTCTCTCTGTTTAATATATAAGCATGTGAAAGTTTAAAGTGAATTGAAATAGTGGAAGAGAGCAAAGTGAGCGACACCAAATACTCCATGGTGATTCTGCAGCAGGGCCGGACTGGCCTTAGCGGGCACCGGGCGTTTCCCCGGTGGGCTGGGAGTGTGGGGGCCGTTTTTGTTCCTGGGGTCTGGTTTTGCTAAATCGGCCCCTTGTAACAAAAGTGCAGCAGCAGTGTCCCCGACACCCCTCCCCCTCCCCACCCCTCCACACCCACCCACCCCGACGGTCGGACGTAATTGCCAGGGGTGGTGTGTGATCCCAGTCCGGCCCTGTTCTACAGGGTTCACAATTTGTTTTAGAAACTAGAGGTAAAGAAGTGCTTTGTACACCATGTTTTTAAAAACAAATTGCCAAAAAAGCTAAAGGACTAAAGGGAATCCTGAAACGGCAAGCCTGAAATGATCTAATACTCCAGTGTGATCTGCAGAAGCATGTTGTACAGCAGTAACCACAATCCCAGGGGCGATGATGTACATACTAACCAGCGTGCAAAGTTCTCTAATTAATGGTTATCCTACCTCCCAGTACCTCACCTGAGATTATCCAGAATCTGCCAACCCCACCAGGGCCATATCACAGATACAGCGCATTTTCCTTGTTTGAGCTGAGCAAATAAGGGAACGCCTTCTGAGGATAGCATTGGAGTTTCATGTGCTCCAGCGCTATCGTTATTACAGAAGGAGACGCAAAAAGCGTCTGCGACCACTTCTGTAATACCAAAGTGCCTGGGGGCGCGCAGAGCTCCTCTGGAACACGGGCACCTGCCTGTTGCTAACATTTCATGTGAGTCTTTCATATTACGTCTATTTATTCGAAGTGCTATGCCGGCCACAGTTCTTCCCATCATCCCAAAAAAGTGGTAAATCGGTGTCATAAAAGGTCTCAGATCCACACCACTGCCAGTCAGCATTCAACCCGGGAAATTTCTGAAAATCTTGCTGTTGGTGATTGTTAACGATGCAGGACTGGGCAAAGGGAATTGTTTTTTTCTTCCCTACAGTGGATGGGTCCTTTAAATGTTTAATCAGGAGAGGATGGATCATTGGTTTATCATAAACTTCCCCCTGTCCAAGTCATGGGATCAAAGACAGAACATGGCAATAATTTTCCAGAAGGCCTCCATTGTTATTATGCTGTGAGGGTAGGAAGTGATGGGTGCAACATGATATGCAAATGACAGTTTCTCAGTAGAGCATATTGAGTGTCATCTGATATGCAACAGGTTAGATTATAAAGGTCCCTGTTTTATGGGGAAGAGTGGAAGATAGAGTGGACAAACTTTATCTAACTGCCATATACCTACTCATGTGCATGTAGCCTTTTATAATAGGCACCACAGCTCTCCCTCCAAAGATATTTTGTGTTTTCAAGTTATTTTATCATACCCCTTGTGTACTGACCCCTTCTAATGACCTTAGTTACTTTAAATGAGGATTTCTTATTTAACTGTATCCCAAGAGGCAAGGATTTGGAGGCAATTCAACACTTTCCCTCTAGAAGAAATATCTCTACGTACAAACACATTACAATGCTACTGGAGATGATTACCTTAGTTACTGAAAATAAGGTTTTCATACACAATTCTATGGTATCGCCAAAAACCAAGGATCACTATGGGCTCAAAGTTTTCACCCTTGTACGCACATCTATACATGGGCTGCTTTGAGTAGCCCTATATCTGGCACAACTGGCCTGCCACTTATACCGAGCACATCTTCCATGGGATGCTATATACATGGCATTTTTAATGATTTGGACTGCTGAACGTACTGCATTAAAGGAATGTTTCTAATATTGCAAAAATAACAAAATCAATATAAAACTAACTCTACAACACAGTTAATAAGCAATTGAATTCCTGGGTGTTACAATTGACATTAGACAGGACAGATTTGCTTCTAACTGTACATCAAACTTTTGGCTTCCAAACCCCTTTCTGCACATGGATAGTTGTCACCCCAAATTACCTTGATACCATAAAAGGAAAGAATACATCTAAAAAGAAACTGTAGTGAAGTTACAGTATTCAAACTTGAACATCCAGCTTTGGAAAATTGTTTCCCAATCACTGATTACTATACATGCAGCCAAAGACCGAATCGGAAAAACACCAAGATCCACTTTGCTACTTACAAGTCCAAAGAAGATAAAAATCTAACCAGACCGACAGGTTGGCACTCAATACACCTTACAGCAATGACAGTGGTAATATCTACAAGATGCTACATAAACACTGGCATTTATTAATAATAGATACCCCTCTTGGAAACAAAAACCCTTAATGACGAACAGTAGGGTCAAGACTTTCCATGATTAAGATTTCTGGTCGCACCAAGATACCACCTTTCTTAAGGCGTTCTTTAAATGCGGAAGGTGTACCTGCTCCATTATGGCATTGGACAAAACCACACACTTGCTACAATGGCAACACCAAATATGAAATTCTTGACTTCAACTGTAACACTAAATATGCAACCTATGTCATAATTTGCCATTGTGCTGAAATATATGTGGACAATACTGTTCGAGCCCTGAAAGAAAGCATTTAGGAACATATTTGGTCTATTCACGGCAACAATAAGAGCTATTTATTTGCCAGACAATACAATCTCACACAGGCAGCATTCAATAACATTGATGTAAAATTCCATAGCTTATCTATTGTTACAACAAATGTCAGAGGTTGTGACAGATCTTTCACATTGCATAGGGCGGAGGTTACATGGATCTCACGATTAAGAGTGATTGACAAAGGTACCAACCACGACAGAGAAATGCATTATTTTCTCATTGATTGAGAGGACACATATTTTGCCTTTGTATGCAAAAACTTATATTATCAATAAAAGTATATTTCCATTACAAGTTTTTCATTGCAGTTACATACTGCATATGCACTAAAATATGATGATGATATATATGCCAACTAAAATTGTCTTCCCATAATTGTCATCCTATTTTTAATCACATCCTTTTAATTATTGCGTTGTATCATCAAAACTTTCTTTTTTGCAGCCATATGTGCTCTATTTAATATTTATTTATTTATAAAGTTTTATATAGCGCGAACATGATCCAGAGGGATATCGGAGCGCTTTAGAGTTGTGGGGAAAGGAAGGTAACAGATGCAGTACATGTGTCAAATGTGAGTCCAGACAAAATCACATATCAAAATAGAACTCAAAGGGCAAGAACGGTTACAAGGGCACGGTATCAGCAGAATAATAAGAGCATAACTGGTACATATCGAGATAGAATAGCAACCAGCGCAAGGGCTGAAAGGTCTAAGGCTAATGCATTAGAGCAGACGATCCAGCAACCTATTAAGGTAAGAACTTGTTCATAAGGAATCTTTTTACTTCCAATTTGAAGCATCCTTGGAAGAGATTCTATGTATTTCCGGTGGGAGGGAGTTCCAGATCTTCGGAGATGAGCCGGAGAAGGCTCGGTGGCATGTTCTCTTTTTGCGAAAGATCTGAGGTTTCAGGAGGAGAGAGTTAGCACTCCTAGAGGGTCTAGCCCCTCCTGATAGTTCCAGTTTTTGTGCTAGATAACTGGGGGTTTTGAAATGGAGGGCTTTGGGAGATAGGCAAGCAATCTTTAGCTGTATGCTCGCTTCATATGGCAGCCAATTTAGGGATTTTAAGACTGGAGAGATGTGCGCATTTCTTTTGGTACCAGTGACCACACTGTCCGCCGTATTCAATGAGGCCCTTAGTGGGGCCAAGGTATATTTGGGGAGACCACAGAGCGTAGCACTGCCATAATCAAGTCTTGGCAAAACAAGTGCTTGGACCACTTTTTTGAAGTCAGCTTGTAGCAGGAAAGGTTTGAGCTTCCTGAGTATCCTCAACAGGTGGTTAGCTCCCTTGCATACTTTGCCAATATGAGTCTTCATGTTCAAGTGCTTGTCCAGAGTGATTCCGAAGGTTTAAGCTGATTCGATAATGAGGGGGGGAGCAGTTGAAGGAGGTGAGGTGATTCAACCAGAGGTCTAGCTTAGGGGTGTGATTTGGTGGAGAGATGAGAAGGAATTCTGTTTTGGAGGTGTTGTGCAGGAGGTGATTCATAGTTAACCAGTTTTGAGTAGTCAGTAGTGTAGTGTTGAGTGAGGTGATGTTATCAAGGGAGGAGATTTTCAGATAAAGTTGGGTGTCATCTGCATACATATGGAAGAGACTGCCCATGGATTTTAGTGCATTAGCTAGTGGTTCCAAGAATACGTTGAAGAGTGTGGGAGATAGGGCGGACCCTTGGGGGACACCCATGGATACTGGAGATGGCTGCGAGAGAGAGTGATTCGCCTTCACTCTTTGGGATCTGTGATGGAGGAAAGACAAGAACCATTGCAACACCGGACCAGACAGGCCCATCCTGTGCTCTAGGGTGGATAGGAGGTTGTCGTGATTAACAGCGTCAAACGCAGAGGAAAGGTCAAGGAGGATAAGGAGGCACGATTCATTTTGATCAAGCTTTTTTAAAATGTCGTCCATAACGTGAGTGAGAGCCGATTCGGTGCTATGCCCACTACGAAAGCCAGATTGATATTAGTCCAGGAGATGGAAATTCTCAATGTGAGCATAGAGTTGCAACTGGACGCATTTTTCTAGGAGTTTGGCGAGGGTGGGGATGTTAGAGATAGGGCGGAAGTTGTTGAGGTCAGTACTGTTTGCGGTAGTTTTTTTAAATATGGGTGTTACCTGAGCTGCTTATAGGCACTCCGGGATCGTGCCTTGTGACAGAGACGCGTTGACAATCTTTGTCCAGATGGGAGATACTACATCCTTGATTTCTTTGAAGATGGAAGGTGGCAACGGGTCGCTGAAATGATTAGAAGGGTTGATAATCTGAAGAACCTTTTTAATGTCTCTTTCACTGAGGGGGGTAAAGGTGTCCCAGGAGGCATTGTTCTTGATGCCCAGGCTCAACGGTTCTACCATGTCCGGGGAGTAGACCCATTGGATAGCAGTAGGGCCCGCTTGGTATCCAGATCAATATTGATGAGTCTAGATTTCTCAGTAAAGAAAGCAGCCAGATCATCACATGAGGGGGAGCTGATTTTCGAATGAAGGCGGTTTGGTGCTTCCACCGATTGTTGTTTAACCAGTTCAAAAAGTTTCTTGGGGCGGTTTGCGGCTTGATTAAGTTGGGATCTGAAATAGTCCGCCTTAGCTCTCTTGATTTGCTTATTATAGGAGCCCCTAACGGATCTAAGGATTTCTAGCAGGCCCGTGGATGGTTTGGATCTCCAGGATCGTTCGATAGCCCTAAGGTTGTGACAATCTGAGTTTAAGTTGCAGTTGAACCATGGTTTGGATGTTTTCGTTGAGGCGTTTTTTTGTTGGGGAGGAGCAACGGAATCCATTATGCTCGATATAGTAGAGTTGTCGAAGTCGGTGAGTACATGAACCTCAGACATGTTGACTTGAGGAGAGAGGGCAACTATACAGTGGGATGCTAGATCGGCTGTGTTGATATCTCTGAGGTCCCTCTTCCAGATCTTTGAATTCATTGGTTGACCCTTCCTTAGAGACACATCCACGTTAATATGGAAGAAGATGCTGTGGTGGTTGGACCAATCACACGGGGTGATGGTATCCATTGTGATGATTTGACCTTTGGTGATGATGAGGTCCAGAGTTTCACCTATATTATGGGTTGGCAGGTCACAGCATTGAATCAGCTCGTGATCACTCAAGAAAGATTTGAAGCAAGTTACAGCTTGGTCATTAGGGTTAGACCAGTGGAGGTTGAAGTCACCGAGGTAGATGTGGAAGAGAACGGAATCGACATTGGCAGAGATGATTTCCATTAATTGTTCGGTGAAGGGGAGGTTGTCCCGAGGGGGGTGATAGAATGTGTGTAATTTGCACAACGGATGATTGTTACTGGAGATGTTGAGGCAAAGGTATTCGCAAGATGATGGCGTAGAAGACTCCGAGATGGAGACTGTGAGATTGCTCCGATGTATACAGGCTAATCCACCTCCCAGCTTCAAAGCTCTGTCTAGGCAAAATATGTTGCGAGTAGGGGGCACGAGGAGGTCTAGGATAGGAGTGGAAGAGGGATTAAGCCAAGTTTCAGTGAGGATGATGATATCTATCTCATTGTGTTGGATGAGGTCGAAGATATCAGAGGCGTGTTTGCTGGCTGACCTGCAGTTGAGTAGTACGCATTTAAGTTGTACCAGAGAAAGGGGGTGAGGAGTCTGTATGATGTTCACTCTCATGAGGTTGTCGGGGGTTCTCTGTTCGGGTTTGCATGAATGGCCTGGATTTGCCCCGTAAGGATATTGTTGGTGTCTAGGAAAAGCGACTAAGAGTTGAGTAATTCATCAATATCTTTGGGCGCGAGAGAGGCCAACGATCTTCTGGGGCAGGAGGGTGCGTTAGGTAGGGGTACGGTTTTAGGGTTAAAGAGGGGAGAGATTTGGTCAAGGCGAGCTCTTACGCTAGCGCTGGCCGAGACTCTGGGCCGATTCGTACCAGAGAGGAGGGAGCTTATCTGGGGGAGGTGTTCCAATGAGGGGGATTTTAGATCATGAAGTTCGAGGGTGAGACGGTGCAGCTGGAGGGATAAATCGTCCAGGCGAGCCACCAAGTCTGTGTGCTGGGGAAGGGGCAGAAGTTGTGTAGGGAGAACTGGCGGGGAGGCAGGGTCTCGTTGAGTGCCAGATGGGTCAGGGGCATTGAGGGAATTGAGAGGTTCCGGAGGGGGGAGTTTGTCCAGGCATGTCACCAGGTCTGGGTGCTGGGGAAGGGGTACAAGTTGTGTCTTGATGAATGTCATATGGGTCAATGGCGGTATTGAGGGGTTCCAGAGGGGAGAGTTGGTTACTGAGGGTTTGCGGTGAACCAAGGTGCCTTGATAGAGAGGTTAGTAATGAAGAAAGGGTTACTGGCGGTGCAATGGGAGGAGCATTCGACCCACCACCCATCCGGGACGAAGGTCGATAGGAGGGCGAGGAGGGAGGTGTAACCGAAGAGGAACTGGGAACAACGCTTTGGGGTACCCTTGAGGTTGCTAGCGCTAGATCTTGTCGCAAAGAAGTTGTATTGTTAGCTAATGAGTTTTTAATCTTCATAAAGAGTTTGTCAAACTGCTCTAGATTTCGATCCAATGATTGAGTTAGAACGATCCGGTTGTTGTAAATGGTAATGGTGAGATCGGCTTTGAAGATTGGGGAGGAAGTAATGGAAAGCCTGAACCCATGAGGTGTTTTCTTTGTCTGTTTGATCTGAAAAAAGGATATGAAGGTTTTCCTCCATTGGGCTCTTCTATTCGTGAAAAAGATTAAGTCGTTCAAGATGTTGCCATTAGATAGACAGAAATAAGTATCAGATATAAGCAGTTCTGGGAGTCTTTTGATTATATTGTGTTTGAATTTCTTAGCGGCATTTTTAGTCAGGTTAGGGGGATAAGTAATCTTAAAGGCATTGAAACCGACTTGGGAAAGTGAGCCTTCAATAAGACTGATGATAGATGTAGCCATGGTGGGTGGGGGCAGAGTGCTAGGAGAGGGTGAGATCTTGGGTCGGTTCTAGTCAATAATAGGGTAAGGTCTGTTATGAATAGTGAACTGTATATGTAGATTGGGCCCAAAAGGTTTGATCTGTGGGCAAGGCCTACTAGAAGAAAGAGCTATAGCACCATTGTCAGTGGACCTTGGGATGTGGAAGATTAAAGTGGCGTCATTGCAATAGATGATGACTTGCCCCCTCTTAAATGATCAACAATATAGCCATAAATATTTTTTTTAAATCATTTCAGATAAAATTGCGCCATCCAATTGTACAGTGGGAATTATCGGGTCTCCTTCAGCCGAATAGATTAAGAGGGTTGTTGGTCAATTGCCTATGCCAAGATGGCCACTGCTGAGGTTCGAGCAGTCCTCTATCTATTACTATGAGGCTCTTCGATCAATCCTCTTTCAATTTCTATGTGGAGGGGCCTGTGCAGACCTCTTCTGTCTCTCAAGATTTTTCCGTACCCGTAGCTATAAAATGGCTGAGCAGGGACAGACAAAGGAAAATGGCTACCTATTCTGATGATTCTATCTTACATCCATTTATCTGCCTCAGAGAAAGTTCAGTAAAACAAATTGCACAGTGTTTAACTAGGAGCTAGGCCAGAGCCCTCGGGGCTAGGCTGCCAGCAGATCAGACTTCTGATGCGGCAGGACCGCAGGGGATACACAACCAAACTTTGGTCGTTAACCAGCTGTCTTCACGGTTACCGCAAGGCTGTGTGGGCATAAAAATGAGGCTTGTTGCACCAATTGTCCTTCAGCTCAAGACAGACTCCCTGTGTTGTGCCCTGCAGGGCGCGCTATACCGGATTGTCACGATAATGAAAAAACGGGCGAGACTGGGGTGGTTGGCAAGTCCCTCTGTGGCTCTTAGCGCCTTTGACAGGAGCCGTTTCTGCCGTGGAGGCCAAAAGCGCCTTTTGGAAATTAGCAAATTATTTCCATTGTGAAGCCTTGTTGGGGAAGGCCTGCGCATCCGGAATTATGATAGGACCTGTGTAACGAGGCTCTCATATTACTCCACTGAACCCAGCACGTCTCGCTTCCTACCTAGAGAGAAGGACTCGATGACTGTCGGCAGGGGGCCCTCGAACGCCAGACCCAAGATTCTCCTCTTTCTCAGCAACCATTGCTCTCTGGCTCATCTCATCGATGGAGCAACGGCTCTTGCCCCAGCTACCATTGATCTTAACTTTATGCTTTTATATAGAGTTGAATTTGAAAATAGGTTATTGATTATTTAGAGCAGTCTAAACCACTAAACCAGAGACTATTCAGCACAAAAATTAGTGGTTACCTTGTCGAGACTAGACATTTCATAGCCATTTTGAGTATTTTAAATGGTCTGATGCAACTTTTCTTAACTAAGAAATTTGTAAACATCAGACTTGTACATTGAACATCAGTTGTCTTATTTGCTCCACTGTATTAATGTGTTCTGTTTTATTATGATATTTATTTAATGGTAATTATAGTTTCACGAATTAAGCCTTTGCACCTACTAGAATGAATTTGGAACCAACATAGCATTGCCACTGCTCAGCTTATTATATTGGATTTACTATCTAATTCTACCCATACATGATACTATTGGCAGATTACATTTGCAGACCCCTAACCCTTCTATATATTTCTCTTATATCTGGGTTTTGCTTCACTGCTTAACAATATTTCTTGAGTTTTCTTCACCAATCACTGTAATTAACGCTACTCTCTGTACCTTTCTAATATGGTGGCCACTATTGTCACGTTCTTCAACTTTCTGACTTCTTGTCCAATCTTCATATTTAATGTGTAATTTTCTTGCCCTGGGCATTATCGGCTCCTTCCTTTCGTCTCACACTGTAATTTGTGTGGGAGAACTAATGCCCCATTTGGTCCCTTGTATTGCGTTCCACCATGGTAGCTGGTTTCTCACCACCTAACTTATTTGTTTGTTCTCACCACTCCCTTTCCAACTGAAGAAGGCATTATTGGTGTTACTATTTTTTTAAGATTTATTTTTTTAAATACTCTCTGACCACGATGGAAGATTTCCAATTAAACTGCTGGACCGCCATAACAATGGGACTCTTTCTATTCACACTGATCACAAGTATCTGCTGTCAGTTTCCAGTATATAAAAGTTGTGCTCATCTCACCTAGTTAACTTGCTAGACATTATTTTATTCCTTGGATTCTCCTAATCAGATATATATAACCTCTCCCAACAGATAAGCAGTGTTTCTAAATGGTGTGGTCATATCATTGAGACACATTGTCTTATATCATTTGGACAATTCTACTGAAGTTTCTACCAATCCAAATAAATATTTCAACAACAATATACACTGGTTTCTTTGTGTGCCAGTTGTGGTGCCCACAATTTCCCATGTTTATTATATGGTTCATCTAAATATGTTTCTTTTAGTAAGCTTCTTTTTAACACAATGGTATAGTGACTGTATGGTACAACTGAATTACAGTCTTTAAAAAGTGTTTTGTAACACATGTCGGCTGTCTTGAAGATTCAGGAAAGGCTGATCAAGAAATCCATTTATTCATGATTGTTAAGAATGAATACTTTACTGTGCTAAGCATTTATTGGTATTGAAGTACATTTTTGAATATTCTTACATTTCTTTTTCCATATACAATCAATGTAATAACCAGTACATAACATTTGCAATGCGTCCCATTTTATTTCCATTAATGACTGTAAAACCATTAAGGTAATCATGAAACCAATTCAATCCCTGTTTATATTTCACATGTTTAACTTCATCTTGTATTCCCGAAAAGTATATACATTTTCTACATGTTGTGTTTCTGTAGTGTTTTTTTCGTGTAACAGAGGACTCTTTCACACTATAAACTGGATCACCTCTAGCTGTCTGGATAGATTCAGATTGTGGGTGGGAGTTTATGAGGGGTATGATTGAGAGACCTGGAGTTGAGGCTGAAGGCAGTGTGAGTTTCTCACAGTGCCTGACATTGGGTCATGAAAGAGGTCAGACTACATGCTTGACCAATCCTTGGTCTCTTCACAACCACTTCGTTTGTGTCTCTACCTCACATCTCTTACATTACCCCATCTCTCAACACCCCACCTCTCTCTGTATCTACATAACCTTTCAATTTACTGACAATTAGTTTACTACCTCACTTCGCCTCCTCACTTCCCCTCTACCTTTTCCCTGTATCTCTACTCTTTCCCCATCTTACTATTTTCTTTCTACCTCTATTTATCTTGAGTTTTTTTCTGTCATTACTACCGTTCTCTTAGTTCTCCCTGCAACTATGTCTCTATCTCAGCTAAAACCTTTCCCTTTATCTCGCTTTGCTTTATATTTCTCTCTACATAATCTCTCTGTCTTTACCTCTCTACCTCACAATTCTCCATGCTTCACTGTCTCCATCTCCCTCTTTACCTCCTCCTCTATATCAGCTCCCTCGCCTTACCTCTGCTTTCCATAATTCTTTCTTTTTACACATCTCTCTATCAAACCTCCCTGTCCCTAGTACTGCCTACCTCACCATTCTCTCTCCGTCTCACAACTATCTCTCCTTCCACCTCTAGATCACCTCACCCCTTTCTCTACTTTGCCTGTTTCCAGAGTCACAGGCAAGCCATATTTTGGGGCCCCCTGTTCAGAATGACATTACATTTATCACTCGTTTTCAGCTAATTCAAGCCCTCATCAGTGGAAAGTTTAAGAGAGCTGTGTGAATTGAGAGGGTGGAAGCTAGAAAGAAGGATGGGGATTTTCTGATTTGTGAAGTAGCAGGATATGAGCTCCAGCAATATAAAGGTATAGAGAAATGACGTAGAGAAAGGAGAGCTAGAAGGAGAGAGAGAGCCGTGGAAGAAAACGGGAGATGAAGTTACAGCACGATAGACAGAAGTGGAGAGGTAAAGAAGGTGAGCAATGTATAGAAAGACAACAGAGAGATAACAGTGGAATGGGTGAGGTACAGAAAGAGAGACAGATAGAAAGTGGTGAGTTAGGGATAGGTAGAGAGGCAGAGGAAGCAGAGGACGAAATAAAGACATAGGAGAGAGAGAGAAAGCGTGAGAAACAGGGGAAGAAAGATAAAGAATGAAGGAGAAAGCTTCTTGTGACTATTCCAATCCACATACCTGCTGGCACCGTGGAAGGGGTGGCAATAGACAACCGCCCACTTTGCCATTGCCATCTACTCCATCTCTTTTCTCCCTGGCCTCTTCTCAATTTCTTCCCTTCACTGCCTTTCTCTCTGGCTCATGACTCTCTTCATGTGCCTTTCCATACATCTTGTATGTTTGCCCCGTTCTCCGATGCACCACAGTCTATGCCTTGCTTTTCTATACTTTTCTACTACTTCACCTTTCTGCCTGTCTACTTTTACCTCGCAATTACTGACCTTTTTTGTTTACCTCCCGTCTCTCTCTAACTGACCCCTCAGTGTACCCACCCACTCTCCGTCTCTCTACGTTTCCTTCCCCTTCACTCTAGTTCTCTCCACCACACTCTGAAACTCTGAAATATAACTGGCCTCCTCTTATATTTATCTCTCTGTAGCTTTCTTTCCAGTTACTTCACTTTTCTCTCTTTACCTTACATCTCTCCCTACGTCACCTATTTCTCTACCTCATCTCAATTTCTACCTCCCTTCTCCCTTCACTTCACTCTTTTCACTATTCCATTCTCCTCACCTCTCTGTCATTTTCCTGTCTCCAAACCTCTTCCACTTCGCTTACTCGAGGTCATTTTCTCCCTAAAGAAGTATACACATAGCAAAGAGACAGGAAGAGGAAGAGAGTTAAGGAGAACATTTACATATAAGATTTCAGCTGCTCGGATGGTGAAAATCCTTTGATCAGGGCCTTGGTTTTCACTGTTTCAGCAAGAATGTCAAGTGTAAATGGGCATTTGTCATTATGAAAATCAAACATTTAAAGCTACTATTTCAAGAGTTAGACACATTTGTATTTTTATTAATAATGTGTAGTGGAGCACTAAACATCCAACAAATCGCTCAGTGTTGTCCCAACAAGTGGAAGGACAGGCTTGGATAGCCACTAAATTCCACAATATTAATATAAAAGCAAAAAGAAATAGTTTTATCAATGCTTGTTAAAGGTTTTTCTGTACTATTTGGCTGGTGAATGCAAAGCACATTGAAACTTCAGTTGTTTTGTGTGACCTTCGTTTCTTAAAGTTTAACACATAATTCTATATTATATGGCATCACAAGGGCTTGAATTAGCAGACAATGAACAGGGCACCCCAAAATATGTCTTGCCAGTGTAGTGTCTTGGGCCCTAGGCCCTCATGCAGCCATACAAATGACACACAGACACATAGTGTGATACTGGAACTGGCCCAGGGCACATGTGCCCAGTCCCTTTAATTGGCAGTCACCTGACCGGTGGGGGGAGTGTGAAGGCCAGCCCATAAGGGAGTGGCTGGTACATAGGGCATATGCTGGAACACTAGAACATGCCAGAATATCACTACATCCCTCTCAAACCTTATTGAAAAGAAGCAGCAAGTCCAAAATGAGGGAAAGAATAAAACAACAAAAACACTACTGAGTCTCTTCAGTCAGGACAGTACTGGATCTTGTGATCACATTTCTGTGGGGTTTTAGTTCACCTCTACATTGTTGCACGGTCCCACCTGCTCACTTGGTGTTGGAGTTACTTTATCAGTTCAAACTGGGGGTGCATCCGGAGCAGTGGTGGAGTCCGCTGCAGAGAAATACTTGAAAACGCCCTGTTTCCATGGCTGGTCAACCAGCAAAGACAGAAGATGACAGTTCGGTGGTTGAGAGTCTTCCTCGGAAGCTGTGGTGCTTCCAGGTACCCATGGGTGAAGCGGTTTCAGACTTCTCTCTCTTGCCAGGAGCCCTTCACGCGGACGTCCTTGAGGCCCTTTTCATTGGGCTTCCACAGGACTGTCTGGACTGCGTGGTATCTCTCCCAGGCCGCACGAAGGGACCACTGAAGTACCGCCAACAGGACCACATTTAAGTCACTCATTCCACTACAAGGGTGGTTGTCGCAGGGTCTGTGTGGTCTTGCTATCAGGACTCAGGTGCACAAGCATCTTCTAGATAGTCTTGGTATAACCAGTCTATATTCGCTACCTCGGTGCTTCCCGGTGCCTGTCATGGACTGGCTGCAGATGCATCTCTCTTGTCGGGAATCCCCTCTCACCAGAATTCCCTTAAGGCCCTTGCCCCTGGATTGCCACAGGCATGTGTGGATTGTTCAGAGCCTCTAATAGGCCCCATGACTGGGGTCAAAGAGGAAGACCGAACAGGACCATGTCCAAGTATCTCGTACAACCCAAACGGTTGATGGTACCAATGGTTTAGTATACTCTCTTCAGCAGGCTTCAGGTTCACTGGGTATAATGGATGGTTGCTGGGTGGCCAGCCTCCCACGGTGCCAGGGACGCCTTGTTACTCTCCAGGCGTTTCTTAGCCATAGTGCTCCATGCTGGATGTGCGGTGCTACTTAGGTGGTTCTAGTAACACTTGACAATGATGACAATTACTGATGACTGTATGTGATCTTCTGTGTGACGGGTCTGTCAAACTCTTTTCTCTCCCCTTCTTTCATATTCTTCTTTGTGATGTAGTACTGTGGCCGCATGCCACCCTCTTTTGCTCATCGCTTTTTCTTTCCTCTTTTTCTTCACGATGTGGCATTGTGACATCTTGCTGTGCTCTTCTCCATGGCTCTTCCATGGCGTGGCATTGTGCTATGCTTTTCTCCCTTTTGAACAGGCATTTCAATGTAACGTGCAGTTCACATGGACCTCCCTGGTTACGTCTTGTTCCTGGGACTAATTCTCTTCTCCTTTGTCTCCTGACCAGGATTCTTGCTGTGACCTTCTCTTCACATGGACCTCCCTGGCTGCATCCTGTCCTAACTGTAGGACCAGACTCTTGTCCTGTTGGTAGGACATGACTCTTCTCACTGAGAGGGGAGGCGACCTTCTGGACAACAGAGAGAGGATTAGTAAGGCTCTCACTTACCTGAGACCGCTTTGCCATTTACCTCCATGCCTTAATCTCTTAATCAAAACCGCAGGTTCCGATACCACCACACGGCCACTAGGTAGCGTTTCATGCACTTTTGAAGGTCCCGGCAACTTACTTCCATCTACGGGCCACATTGCTCCGTGTCAGTGCGGGCTTGCTCTCTCTCCCCATCTGGCGGGTGCGCATCCAGCTGTCCTACTTAGGCTCAAGCGACGGGACGTCTCCCGCCGGCTGGCAGCACTTTCTCTAGCCTGCAGACTAATTTCCACTGAACAGGTAATAGATGCTGCTGATGAGAAGCTTTGAAACCTGCACTTTTTTACTGTTCACTGTTGGCACTTTTCACCCCTCACAGGTGCAGGATGGGGTCTGCTTCCTGCAATCCCAGTCTGCCGCGTAGAGGCGCCTCACACACAGTGCCAGCTGCAATACATTATCTCTTTTCAATCGCTTAAATTCGCAGCCTCACGCTGCTATCTCTGGTGCTCACCTCAGACCCGATGGGTCAGCGGGCACTACTCTTGGTCCGCAACTGCCTCACTGTGGTCACGGCAGTGGGACATTAGGCCAGCTCTCCCACCTTGATTCAGGAGACACCACTAGTCAGTGTGCTGGCGCTGACTCACGGCAGGCCACTGCTGCAGGGCCATTCACTGGCAGGCACCATCATTCTCGCTGGGTGCAGCATGCTGGCAGGGGTGCCGTATGCTCAGGCTACACTCTACCCGTGTTGAACTTCTGAGCTGCTGCCCTCCTAAACGCGGGGCCAACCCACTCATTGTAATGTCTAGGGCCCTAGGCCCTCATGCAGCAGTACAAATGACATGCAGACACATAGTGTATGATACTGGAACTGGCCCAGGGCATGTGCGTCCGACCCCTTTAATTGGCAGGGTCACCTGACCGGTGACACCTGTGATGACAGTGGCGTGGCTAAATCTACTGCCACCCGTGGCGGGCCTTAAGTTTGCCGCCCAGTGCAGGCAAGAGCGGGGGTGTCAGCTGACAGACAACTTGTTCTCGGGTGGTGGGGTGGTAGTCGACAGACCCAACTTGCTCACATCCACTGTCCCCGAAAGGAATGCTGCCAGTGGAAGACCACCCTTCCCCCCCCCACTAGCTATGCCACTGTGTGATGGATGGGTGTGGGGTGAGTGTGACGTCCAGCCCACAAGGGAGTGGCTGGTACATAGGGCATATGCTGTACAGCAGCCGTCCGTGCAAGTAACAGCAGTGGGGCCGTGTAAGGCGGGATTTTGAGGGACGATGCCAAAGAAAAATGTATTATTTAATTTTCCCTCTGCATTGTCCCTCGGAATCCCCCCTTACACGGCCCCATCGCCCCACCGCTGTTACTTGCACTGACTGCGGCTGATGCTGGAAAACTAGAATGTGTCCAGCAGATCACTACACCCAGGGGACACACCCACCGACCCCGACACCGCCGCCCGCAACCTCAGACAATGGATCGATGACTGCACCAACACCCTTGCCCCGATCAAGAAACCCTCCAACAGACACACCAGCAAGAAAGCCAGCTGGTTCACTGAAGACCTCCAGGCCCCCAAGCAAACCTGCCGAAAGCTAGAGAAGAAATGGCACCGTGAACAGACTCCGGACAGCTACACAGCCCACAAGAACGCCACCCGCAGACACCATCACCTCATCAAATCCGCCAAAATGGCCTCCTTCAAAACCACCTAGACAACAACGCACACAACAGCAAAGAGCTCTACAACATCGTGAAGAAACTCTCCAACTCCAGCTCCAACACCAACGACATCCCACCTTCGCAAGACCTGTACGACTCCCTTGCCACCTTCTTCTATCGCAAGATCGCAGACATCCACGACAGCTTCAACATCTCGACCACCCCGACAACCGCTGAGACCTCCGTCCCCACGGCCACCATCTGCACCGATCCCCTGCTCTCCTGGACCAACATAAATGACGACGACACCATCAAAATCATGAACACCATCCACTCCGGATCACCGTCAGACCCATGCCCACACCACATCTTCAACAAAGCCAGCACCACCATCGCACCCCATCTCCGGAAAGCCATCAACATCTCCTTCGAGACTGCAACCTTCCCGAGAGCTGGAAGCACGCCGAGATCAATGCCTTACTCAAAAAACCCAAGGCTGACCCCACGGACCTCAAGAACTTCCGGCCCATCTCCCTGCTCCCGTTCCCGGCGAAGGTCATCGAGAAGACCGTCAACAGACAACTGACCCGCTACCTCAAGGAGAACAGCATCCTGGACCCGTCCCAGTTTGGGTTCCGCAGCAACCACAGCACCTAAACTGCCCTCATGGCCACCACCGATGACACCAGGACCCTGCTGGACAATGGAGGAACCGCTGCCCTCATCCTACTGGACCTGTCAGCTGCCTTCGACCCTGTCTGCCACCGCACCCTGCGCAAACGCCTCCACGATCTGGGATCCGAGACAAGGCTCTGGACTGGACCACCTCCTTCCACTCCGGCAGAACCCAGAGCGTCCGCCTCCCCCCTTTCCGCTCCTAAGCCACCGAGATCATCTGCAGCGTACTCCAGGGCTCATCCCTCAGCCCGACATTGTTCAACATCTACATGGCACCGCTCGCCGCACGACTGCATGACCTTAACATCATCTACGCCGATTAAACCTAGCTGATCCTCTCCCTCACCAAGGACCCCCCACCGCCAAAACCAACCTCCACGAAGGAATGAAAGCCGTCGACGAGTGGATGAAGAACAGCCGACTGAAGTTAAACTCGGACGTCCTCATCCTCGGCTCCACCCCCTCGGCTTGGGACGACTCCTGGTGACCGCACTGGGAACAGCTCCAACACCCACCGACCACGCACGCAACCTGGGGTTCATCCTCGACTCTACTCTCACCATGACAAAGCAGGTCAATGCCGTCTCGTCCTCCTGCTTCAACACCCTCCGCATGCCCCGCAAGATCTACAGGTGGATTCCCACCGAAACACGAAGAACGGTCACCCAGGCCCTCGTCAGCAGCAGGTTGGACTACGGAAATGCCCTCTACGCAGGAGCCTCAGCCAAACTCCTGAAACTACTTCAACGCATTCAAAACGCCTCTGCACGCCTGATCCTCGACATCCCTTGCTGCAGCCACATCACACCCCACATGAGAGACCTGCACTGGATCCCCGTCAACAAGAGGATCACCTTCAAGCTCCTCACCCACGCACACAAGGCACTCCACAACACCGGTCCAGCATACCTCAACAGACGACTCAGCTTCTACACCCCCAACCGCTAGCCCCGCTCCGTCGACCTCACCCTCACCACAGTCCCCCGCATCCGAAGAGCGACCTCCGGCGGCAGATCGTTCTCCCACCTCACTGCCAAGACCTGGAACACCCTCCCCATCCTCCTACGGCAGACCTAGGACCTGCTAACCTTCAGAAGACACGTGAAGACCTGGCTATTCAAGCAGTAGCAGCATCCCTCCACCCCCAGCGCCTTGAGACCCTCACGGGTGAGTAGTGCGCTTTACAAATGTTCTGATTGATTGTGATTGATTGATTGACACTGAAATGCTTAAAATGGCCCTGGTGACGACACTGCAACTGGGCTCGCAGATCACACAAAACACACTGAATTTCATGTCGCTCCCTTTTATCATTTCAAACCCGTGAGCAGTTTCCATGCAGCACCTTTGGATATTATAGTGTTCCGCGTTTAAGCACCTCCACTGAAAATTTTACAGCATCCCTAAACTTTAACTGCTCCTTGGGGGCGAGCGAGCCGAGAGTCCGCTATAATAGTTGCCATTAATTTCGCAGCACTTGCGTATGCGCTGGCACTGACAAACCGCCTTAACTTGGTCGGTAAACTGTGCGCTCCTTTTTGAAGTTTTTTGTAGTTAGATCAGCCGCATATAGCAGACTCAAAAATAGAACCGGCGACCTTTACCTCCCCCCCCCCCCCCCCCCCTTTTCAAGAGCTTTACCCTTGAGGAAAAGCGACGGCTCCTCGAGAAAGTGCGCGCACGGTGCTTTCTTACTTGCCCAGGTACACATGTAAAGCTGGTGTATTTCATGAGGTCATGGCACGACTGACCTTCAAAGCACCAACTTGTATAAATCAAATATAACGAGCGTGAAACTCTGGAGAATCTGGCTAAGTACAGGACTTATATGCACCATTAACCTGCACCGAGAAGTCACGGCCAGGCAACCACAGGAGAAATCCCTGGACTGGCAACACAATCCAGGCAGCCTGACAGTTTTGTGTAAAACTGCAACCCAAGGCTTATACTGCCACCTAGTGTTTTATTGTATTAGCAAACCCAATAACAGGACCCTAGCTCAAAATTAAGGATCTAAAAACACTTCAAATACACAAGGTCCCTTCTAGCACATAAACACTTGGGAAAAGATTGAATTAATTAGCAAAATGTTAAATCATTGACGCTGTGTCAGCGCCGTGGTACTTTTCTTTGTTTTTTTGGCCGGACTTGGTTCCAGTTATGATTAATACCAAAACACAGACCAGGCCATGTGCGTAACATACTGTAGTAAAAGCGACGAGCGAAGCTTGGGAAGAGCTGTCACTTTCGGACACCCAAGGAGTCTCTGATGTGTGCCGGGAACTGACTGACCCCATACTGCAGCACTAAATCATATTTGCAATTAGTGTGTTTGTCTGTTCTTCGGCCTACACACTTCGTCAGCCAGAGCACGACAGCCAATGGCTCGTCTGCGCCAAACGACCTGGAACTTAACTCGGGGGATATGGATTATATTATTCACTATTTATACATTTCACACAGTTACTGATTTATGCTTATTGGAACTTTAGCACGCGGGGGCAAAGTCACAAGGGGGATTGGGGGGACAGCCAACCACAGGGAGATCACACCCCCCGCCCCCCTCCCCTCTCCAGGGGTATTTTGGGGAAGTGGAGCAGTCCGACGGCTGCTCAGGGGTTTGAGCTTTAGTTGGGCTAGGTATATATATCCAGTCATTTTGAAGTACCAGACAACATTTTGTCTTGGTGACACAGTCAGTGGCTGGTACCTGTGGGTAGCGTTTTTTGTCAACCTATGGGTATTTGTCTGAGGCTTAGGAGTTTAGGGCTTGTAGTGAATTTTGGCTAGTTTCTTAGGTTAGTGCAGACTATATCTGAGGAAACATTACCGTGATAGGGGCGTCTAGTATTGCGGGTGAAGACAAGGTGGCCTAGGTGGTGAAGCTGCTGGTTGAAGCCAGGTGGATAGCGGCGTCTAATATTGCGGGTGAAGACAAGGTGGCCTGGGTGGTGAAGCTGCTGGATGAAGCCGGGTAGATAGCGGCGTCTAGTATTGCGGGTGAAGACAAGGTGGCCTGGGTGGTGAAGCTGCTGGATGAAGCCGGGTAGATAGCGGCGTCTAGTATTGCGGGTGAAGACAAGGTGGCCGGGGTGGTGAAGCTGCTGGATGAAGCCGGGTAGATAGCGGCGTCTAGTATTGCGGGTGAAGACAAGGTGGCCGGGGTGGTGAAGCTGCTGGATGAAGCCGGGTAGATAGCGGCGTCTAGTATTGCGGGTGAAGACAAGGTGGCCTAGGTGGTGAAGCTGCTGGTTGAAGCCGGGTAGATAGCGGCGTCTAATATTGCGGGTGAAGACAAGGTGGCCGGGGTGGTGAAGCTGCTGGATGAAGCCAGGTAGATAGCGGCGTCTAGTATTGCGGGTGAAGACAAGGTGGCCTAGGTGGTGAAGCTGCTGGTTGAAGCCGGGTAGATAGCGGTGTCTAATATTGCGGGTGAAGACAAGGTGGCCTGGGTGGTGAAGCTTCTGGATGAAGCCGGGTAGATAGCGGCGTCTAGTATTGCGGGTGAAGACAAGGTGGCCTGGGTGGTGAAGCTGCTGGATGAAGTCGGGTAGATAGCGGCGTCTAGTATTGCGGGTGAAGACAAGGTAGCCAGGGTGGTGAAGGGGACCAGAGGGAGGACTTGCATGAGGCTTTCAGGCCAAGACTAGAGAACGCATCACGCACCTTAGCGGGGAAGCCCCCGAGCAGGGTATATCGCAGGGCAAGCAAGAAGGAGCCTTGGCAGAGGTCAGGGGAGGTGGAAGAGGTGGCAGGGGAGATCAATCTGTCATCTAGAGTAGGCGCCAACCTGCAGGAGAGTAAAGCAGAAGAGAGAAGGCTAAGTGTGGGTATGGGGAGACGGGCAGGAGAGGAGCTCCAGCATGGGATGTGTTTTTCCAGCACACACCGGGCCTTGATTCTATTTTTCAGGTCAGCGCGATGGCTGGAGGGCCTGACTCAGGAGAGCCACATGTGGCTCACTGGCCCAGAGGAAAAGAGAGCGGAGCCCCGTGCGGCTTGCTGGAACACATCAGGGGACGTCAAGATCATTGTTCCAAGAAGGTCTGGTGTGGCCTCGGCGGTGCAACAGGCAGAAAGATTTGGAGCACCCTCCAGCATGAAGGAGCACAGGACTATGCGTCCTGCATCATTAGAGAGGTGGGAAGGGAAAAGTACGCCCCCCCCCCCCCAGTACGTTGGCATATGAGCGCATGTTACACGCAAGCGAACCTCTTAAGATGTGGGTCGTTGACATTGTGCAAATAGGCTTAGGGATGCAAACTGAGCAATCCATACTCTATTACGAAGAAGAAAGCCTAGAGGAAGGGGAGTTGCGGGATGATGATGACAGGCAGGAGGAGATTTTGAATTGGTGGCAGGAAGGTGCGGTGGCGTAGTCTTCTAACCAGTCTGCCCCTTGTGTTTTCCAGGACACATGTGCACAGCAGCACCCAGGAGGATGGGTCAGGACCTGGCAGCAAGTAAATTTGGGGAAGCGGCGGGACCCTGATCAGGCACCAACCTTGGCACCACGTAAGATACCGAGGTGTGGGCCTCACACGACTTGCATAGTGTCAATTACGGTGGAGGCAAAGGAGCCTCAGGTGAGTGGTGAGAAAAGTAGGAAAGGTCTATCTGTGCGGGACACTGTTGTTGAAACGGCGGACCACATGGTGCGCACAGAAAGCACCACAGTGAAACAAGGGGACAGTGAACAGGAGGTAAAGGAAAAAGGGGGTGGGAGAACAGATCAGGCGGTAACATCCAGCACAGTCATTGACATAGGCGTAGGTCCAGGGCCTGAGGGGGGAGACAAAAGGGGACACCACTATGGAGTTGGGTAGGGCGCTTGAAACTAAGGAGGTGAAATTCAAAAAGTTGTCTTATTTGGGAACCTATAAGTCGTTGTGTGGAAATTTAGCTTGCAAACTGAACATTATCTGCGCCATCTTGCCTCTCCCCAGCGCCACGCACAGCGAATGCACGGCCGCCATTTTAGGCACCCCACTCTCTCCCCGCTCACTCTCGATCGCCAGCGCTTTCCCCTGGCGCTGCGAGCATCCCCCGCGCGCCGGCCACCCCCGCTCTCTCATACAGGCCATAAACCCTCTCCTTCTGCGCGACCCTGCTACGGAACCACATCCGACCGACATCCCATACATGGTCATGCCTCTCCTTTGATAACCCCCTTCCTCTGCGCCCCATTGTCCGAACTGGTCCCAGGCCATCACCTAGCCCTGCGGATGCAGTTTATTGCCCCTACTGTAAGGGAAACACCCCGCATCAAAGGGATTACAGTAGATCAAAGCCCCTACCCCCTGAGACCCGGCCGGTTGCACACACCCCCGGGAATTAGCGGAATTCCCTGCTGCGCGATAGCCATCTCCCACTGCGGGTAGGGTGGGAACCTCTACTGTAACTATGTGTGGGATCGGATCTGAGCCGGGGCTTCAGGGGATGTTCTTTCATGCATCAAGAGAATCTCAAGAATGTACTATATGTAATAAAGCAATAAACCAGTGTATAAGAGACCAGGTCTCAGAGATGCGGTTAGAGCACCTCGTGACGATACCTTGCTGTCTGATCTGATGTGTTCTGCTCCAACGGAATAAAACTTTGTTTCCTGCCTTCCAGTCTCCGGCGCCTGCCTCTTTCATTGGTAAATTATCGAGTGGTATGAGAGGCGATTACCGCCGGGCAAATACTTGAAAGGTTATCGACTGAAACTGCCGCTACCATTTAACAGTTGGGGGCCCAGCTCATGCAGTCCACTTAGGAAACAATTTGGAAGGGGGAGTGTATTGAAATGCTGAAGCTGCTCCATAGGGAATTTAGTACAAAAAAAGGTTCTAAGGAAGAGGAATTGGAGTTGTCTAAATGGCCAAAGGTGCCGGTGACGTTAGAGAACTGGGCGGCGGCATTTCTTATATATGCAAGTGTGCACTGTGAAAACTACCTAGAGAGTTCGGTAGCACTCTTTAAGTACATGGATGTGATCAGAAAGGCCCAGATGAAATATGGAGGCTATGCCTGAGCCCCAGTATAAGAAAGCATTCCGATCCCATATGGCTGTAGACCCGGATATCAATGAGGGGAACTGGACACTGACTTATGGCAACACACTATGGGTCAGGCGAAATTTAGCAAGACGGTCTTTACCGCTAGCAGATTACCGATCCTTTCTAAGCCCTTTCAGGGGTGCCCCACCCACGGAAGGGTGGGGCTTTCAGTAAAGGACAGGGTAGCCAGAGTAGAGCCCGTTGGAACTTCAATAAAGGACTCTGCATGAGGTAATTTTGTAAGTTCCGACATGAATGCTCAAAATGTGCAGGCAGTCACACACTGGTCAATTGTTCTGGGCAGGCAGGACTTCCAGTTACTCAGCAGGTTATGGACAGCTACAGAGGGTTCCGGGGGCAGCAACATGGACAGGCCACAGGCTTTCGGGCAGGTAGCGGTGGACAGGGACCTGGAGGAAAAGGCTTGTACACCCATTAAGTTAGATAGACTGAATTTTTGGCTCTCACAATATGACAGGACAGATGACGCTAGGCTACAACTACAAGGTTTCACAGAAGGGTTTAGATTTGGTTACGATGGCACGAGGGTGCGCCGATGAGCAGCTTACTTGAAGTCAGGGAGCGAACATCCATAAGTTGTGAGGGATAAATTACTCAAAGAGATCTAGGAAGGTAGGATGGTGGTTCCCTTCGAGGACTGGCCTATGGAGCACCTCATTGTGTCTCAGATCGGCATAGTTCCCAAAAAAGAGCAGAGACAGTTTAGGCTAATTCAGCACCTTTCATGGCCTCAAGGACAGTCAGTTAAGGCTTTCATATCAGCAGAACAGGTCTCAGTGACATATTCATCTGTGGATGTGGTCCTGGCTTTGGTAGAAAGAGTGGGACTGGGGGGACTTATGGCAAACAGCGACATCAATTCCGCCTTCTGTGTGTTGCCAGTACACCCTGCTGACTTTCAGCTGTTTGGCATTCAAATTGAAGGCAAATGGTATGTGGACAAAGCGCTCCCAATGGGTTGCTCCATCTCATGTGCTTTATTTGAATGCTTCAGCACGTTTCTGCAGTGGGTTTCACTTGGTACACAGGGCATAACCAAATGACGCATTACCTGGACAATTTTCATTGTAGGGAAATCCCCAGTTCCGAACTCTGCCAGCGCCTGCTGGTAAGCTTCCAGGAGCTCCTGAGTGACTAAGGGGTGCAGTTGGCCCAGCAAGGTCTTGTCTTTTCTGGATATTAAGATTGACTCAAGGGCCATGGAAGCTTGTTTGCTGGAAGAGAAGAACAAGTTACTTACCTTCGGTAACGCATCATCTGGTAGAGACTCTATCTAGCAACAAAGGTTTCTGGATCCAGCCTGACGCCTGGGAAATTCACTGGTAAGGAATTTGCAGCTAGATGTACAATGCAGAAACTGCTGAATACAATGTTGGGAAAACCAAAGGCCCCTGTTGGGACATCTAAATTTCGCATGCAGGGTGATGAGAGCAGGGAGAACATTTTGTAGAAGGCTGGTGATGTCTCTCTTAGGGCTACGGTTACCTCAGCATCACATCAGGCTGTCAGCAGGTGTCAAAGAGGACTTTAGGATATGGAGAGCCTTCTTACAATCCTTCAATGGGATTTCATTAGCAGCTTTGACTGACATTGAGTGGGACGCTCATATTTATTTCAGATGCAGCAGGGGTTGTGGTTTTATCCTTTATTGGCAAGGCCATTCGTGTATGGAAGACTTGACAGTGGCATGGAAACAGGGTGGTCATAGAATTGCATTCGTAGAATTTGTCCCCTTGGAAGTGGCAGTGGCGCTATGGGGGAAACAGTTGTCAGACAGGAGAGTCCTTTTCAGAGATGACATGTCGGTTGTGCACGTAGTTAATAGGCAGATAGTCAGGGAGCCACAGATGGGGCAGCTGCTAAGAGTCTTTGTTTTGCATTGTTTGCAACTCACCATCATTTTTAGAGCCCGACATGTGCCCGGTGTGGACAATGACGTTCCCGATGCTTTGTCTGGTTCACAGTGGGGAGAGGCTCCATTGGCTGGTGGCAGAGGCAGACTGAGTGAGAACACGGATGCCGCAGGAGTTTTGGTCCATAGGAGAGGATGCTTCAGTTGGTAGCCGATTCTTTAGTAGTTTCCACAAAGAGGGTGTACTATCAGACTTTGTCTGAATTCTTAGTGGGGGAAGGCAGGTGGAGGTCGAAGCAATGGGACAGGGTGGAAGATGTAGTGCAATTTAAAATGTGCCTCATAGACAAAGGCTAGTCAAGGGTGACTATTTCAGGCAAGTTGGCAGGTATTGCCTTTATGGGTAAGCTCTTGTGAGGTTATCCCCCCTCAGCTGGTGAACTTGGGAGAAAGATTTTAGAGGGTTGGGTAAGAGAAGTTGGTCAAGGCGGCCCCAATCAGAAGCAAATGACCTTGGATATTTTAAGTGAGGTACTCAAAGCCCTTCCCAAGGTTTGCAGACAGGACAGTGAGACAGTGTTTTTTTCACCCCTTATGTCGAGGATGTTTTTTGGGGCCTTTCGGGTATCTGTGCTGCTGAGGGGCAGGGGGTGTAGGGGCTTCCTCTGGAAGGAGGTCAGTCGATCTGATGACGGCTTGCATGTGTGGTTATATCAATCTAAAACAGACCAAAGGAAGGAGGGCAGGAGCGTACACCTGTGAATATATCCCGTAGCTTGCATTTGCCCGGTGCGCTGGGGAACAGCCCTGCATCTAGGGAAAATGCCCAGTGCCCGCTAGGGTCAGTCCGGCCCTGCCTGCAACCACAGACAGTCCGTAGTCGGGAGAACGTTTTTAAATGGGGATGGTAAGCCAGTTACATCTTTTCAAATCTTGGCCATTACGTGCAAGGTGCTGCCACTGATTGGCTTGGACGCATGTAGCTTTGGGGCACATTCTTTCAGAATAGGGATAGCTACAGAAGCGGGTAGGCGGGGTTGAGGTTGGGAGAACATCATGGAGCTGGTCGTCAAATTGCTTCCACAGATATTTCGGGGGGGGGGCGGAGTTGAAGCAGTAAGCATACAGGTTGTCAATTTTGTTTCTGTTACATGGTCTGTTCCCGGTGCTCAGGCTGCAGGGCTCAAGATTTGGATTGCGGGCCACTCGTTCGTTAAGTGGGCAGAGCGTCACACTTGTTCCAGCAGTCATGGAGCAAGTTTGGGCATTAACATTGCTTTATATTCCTTCACTAGGGTGGAGAAAGTGGGGATGAGATGAGGGAGCTGCTTCCCTGTCTGAATAGGCTTTTGGTAGGTGGGTATATGTCCATGTATACTTCTGATTCACTTGGGGAGAATGACCTGGTGGCTCAGAAGGGCTTGGCGCTAATTAAATCCATTAAGGAAGACTTAAGAGAGAGCCATCGGTTATTGGCAGGTTACCATGTGCTTTGGGCAGAATTCATACCCAGGAGAGTTAGGCGTGGGGCTGTCAAACCAACAGCTATAGACATGGCCAGAAGGAAGAGGAATAAAGAAATGCGGTCCTTCCATAGGGACACCGATTTGGGTACAGTAGTCCATTCAGATCTCAGTTATGAGGACATTGAATTTTTTTAGAGGCGATGGAGTCCATTTGTCCTTCATGGGCATGGAACTATACTTGTTACAGTTGAAGTTGGTTTTGGTCAAGGTGCTGAATATTAATTAGTGGGGCGCCTCTAATTTTCAGGTTACACAGGGGGTAGAGGATGGGGGTGCAGAAAAGGGGGGATCAATTTTGCCCCCCCCCCCTTTTTCTGGGTGGCAGTTGGCTGAGAAGTTGCTATGATTTACTGAAGTTTACTGTGGTTGTCAGCGGCAATTCGGGGTGAAAGGGAATGGGTTGGCAAGTTCACGCCTGGACAACCTAGAAAGTTCAAGGCTAGGTAGAAAGTTAAATGGGTTGAAAGGTTAATAGAGGTAGAAAAAGGGGAAGGGATTTTTGAGGTCTCAGTTACAGTTGGCCAGCTTTGGTGCAAGTATGATATTGCTGATTTAAGTTGTTGTATTAGAGGTGGGGGTAGCTTATCATAGGTGATTATCTATGTATAGTGAGGCTGTATTTTGTAAGGCAAAGGCCTAGATTGTTTTGTGATGTGCACCTTTTTCAATAAAGCAACCCTTTTCACTCAAACCTGGTGTCAGTGGTCTGTGCTGCTTCCCTCTTCCCCAAGGGGTATTTGGGAGGCAACCCACCAAAAGGAGGTCTGCCCCCCTGGTATTCTGGGGAAGTGGAATGACTGCTCGGGTTTGGGCTTCACAAGTAGTTCAAGGTATATATATATCCAGGCATTTTGAGGTACCAGCCAACATAGTGACTCAGTAATGCGGTGGCTGGTACTTGTTGATAGCTTTTTTGTCCCCTCCCTCCCGTCCCCATGTTTAGGGTTTTTGGTCCCCTTTTTCTCGATTCCCCATTTTATGGATAGGGCATGTTTTGTTGCATACAGGTGTGCAAGGGGAAGATATGTTATTTAGGTTGTCGATTTGATACAGGTGAATTGGCAGCTGGTTGAGAAGTTGCCATGATTTAAAGAAGTTTATTTTTATTGTCAGAGGCAGTTCAGGCTGAAAGGGAACAAGTAGGAAAGTTCACACCTGGACCACCTAGGAAGTTCAGAGATAGGTAGGAAGTTGAATGGGTTGAAAGGGTAATAGAGGTATGAAAAAGGGAAGGGATTTTAGAGGACTCCATTACAGTTGACCAGCTCTAGTGCAAGTATGATATTGCTCATTCAAGTTGTTGTGGGGGGGGATATTTTAGAGGTGGGGGTAGCTTATCATAGCTGATTACCTATGTATAGTGAGGTTGTAGTTTTGTTAAGCAAAGGCCTAGGTTGTTTTGTGATGTGCACCTGTTTCAATAAAGCATCCTTTTTCGTAAAAACCTGGTGTCAGTGGTCTATGCTGCTCTCCACTTCACCGAGTGCATTTTTTTTAATATGGGAAGGAGTCCTACATGCCTTTGTGAATCGGCCTTGAAACACCCAACTCCCTTTTAGGAAAAACAAAAAGACAGCACATCTGTTCTATATGTATTATATATATATGAATATAAAAAAAAAAAAAAAAAAAAACATTTTAACTGTCTTGGGCCTGATTCACAACAGCATTTAAGAGTATCTCATTTCTGTGCTATGAATGATGAGAGGCTGAGGCATCCATATTGGAACTTTGAGTGAAGACCTTCAGGAGTCTTCTATAAAGCAGACACTCAGGACTTGATTCACAAAGGGCCTCCACAATTTTGGGGAAGTCTCCGCACTTGGGGTGGAATCCCTACAATGAGAGTTCTCATTGAAGAGATTCCGCACCAAGAGCGGAGGCTCCCTCACAACTGCATGGCCTTCGTCACAAGTGCAGAGGCCCTTTGTCAATCAGGCCCTCAGTTGTCTAGACTGTGGTTCAAGTAGCAATAAGCGGGGCACCTAGATCTGCCTTGTTGTCCTCTCCCAGTGAAGGAGACAGATATGGCATCCTTTGATGCAGCACTACTGGTATATGTTAGGCTGTGCTGCATGCATGCATGCGTAGAGGGTGCATGTTAGAATGTAAGAGTGGACAAGGATATGTGGAGTGGTACAGTGATAAGTGGTTTTAGTGAGGCAGTCTTCAGGTGTTCATAGCGGATGTTTACCGTCTTCCTGCCACGGTGCAGGTCTTTGTTCCTTTCTACACTCATTTCGTAATTTCATGCAGGGTCCTTTTCATTTCATTTAGATCTGAAGGAGGTGTGCCTAAACACCTTGTTTTCAAACATATTTTGGCTTGCCCCTAGTCACTACCTATCTAGGTGGATCAAGCACCGCGGATCAAGGATTCCCTGTTCTGCTGTGAAGCAGTTTACCGCACTGCAGTAAGTAAGTACAAACGATGGTTATTTATTCCCTTGGTTGCAGGGTACAGGCAGAGACAAGCCAGGTAGGTACTAACTGCCAGAATTAGTGAAGTGCGCTGAACACTTTCTCACTATACCTTTCACAGAGCCAACAGACCCCCACTAGGAATCTCAAAAAGTATAAAACACACTTTATTACATTAGTGCTTGCAACTACCAAATCCCCAAAATTCGCTATTTGGTAATTGCAAACACTAATGTTTGTATATGTGGCCCTTAGTTTCACCTTTTAGAGAATACACCTTGACTGGCCCATGATAACCCGATTCACCATGCGGAAAGCTCTTGATGCAGATACAGAGACAGACTGAGCATCACATGGCATTCTGTTTGGCCACCTGGACACACTTTTTGTGGTGCTCTGAACTCAGGCCCATTTATCACCAATCTATAAGTTGCTTATGTCCCCACGCTTTGACACAGTTACTCGTACCACATGCGCACGGCTTGATACAGTTACATTAGTTAATTTCCTGGTGTCTGAGAGTAAGATGATGCATGCCCACCCAGGTGGTGGTGTTACATTTTTTTTGTGATCCACTCATTCAACAGACATAACTCTTTTGCTGGTGCACAGGTAAATTGCTTCCTTTCACTTATTGTAAACACTTGAGTTGCTATGAATGAATTATTTGATATTACATTTTTTTGTGTGAATCCCATTTCTGCATGTGCTGTGGTTCATAACAGGATTAGTCTCTGTGTATATATATGAATATATTTGTAGAAATCAGTATATATTTGGCGCAACTATAATATGTGTCATACATATGTCCTGTAAGAATATGTGCCCTTGTCTTTCCTTGGTCGTGAGGAGGCCATGATTTAACATGTCCGAAACCTGTCAACCTTTGTAATTGGAGGAGTCATTGTGTATGCGATGGACTATCGAGTTGTTACTTTAGACCCCAAGGAGCAAGTAATAAATTGAGGGCTCTTCGTCTGACTCCCTGCAATTTTAACTACCTCCAAGTGGATTGTGAGCTAAATTATTAGATAAATACCTATATATTACAACCTTACATAGAAAGAAAAGGAATAAACTAAAAACATTTTTGTAATTTATTTATGTTGTATGTTGGGTATGTTATTTAATGTATGTATACTGTCTTGAGACACAGAAGTCTAAAGGAAAATGTAACAAGTACCTATGCGTTGGGCGTTTTGAATAAAAAATGTTAACCTGTTGGCAATCTCGATATCTTCAGATCTACAATGATAAATTATTATTTCATTATAGAAACAAATACCGTAGGTTTTTGCTTATACTCATAGCTTTCCGGTCTCCTTGTTTTTTATGTGTAATCCCAGGATCTAAGAGGTCATTTGGGCATACCCCTTTGCTTTCAGAGCACTCATTATTTCATACTGCAATTCACAAGGATATAATTTGTTTCTTTAGTACAAGTCAAGTATCTAAAAAAAAATATATTGCCTGCACCCAAAATGGTGCTCAACATCCTGCTTGAGTGAGCAGCCTCACACCCAAAACCTCACTAGTGTCACTGGCAGACCTAGAGAAGTAGTTGTAGTGTCTCCATACCTTCTATGAACTTGCGGTGTCCCTAGACCTACCAACGTTGAGGTTCTCTAGTCTTCCCGACGTGCACAGCAGGAGATGGAATATTACGCAGACAGCCTCCTGCTTCTCGCAACTCAAAATGGACTCTGAAAAGAAGCTGTGCCAGTAATACATCACCATAAGACCTTGCTTGACTAACCTAAGAAACCAGTTCATGATGTCACCTGTGGCCTGTGCAGGTAAGAGCGGTGGGGCCCGGTGGGGGGAATTCTGATATTTATTTATTTAATTTTCCCTCGTCCTCATTTGTCGAAATCCTAAACCCCTTTCCCCCCACCGGCCTCATCACTCTAACCTGCATGGGCCGCGGCTGCAACTCCAAAAGGCACAAAATCTTTTACTGTTTTCTGCACATTTTTGAATTTCATTTGCCATACAGTACACCATCTACCGCATCATTTGTAGCTTGAAAAATGATTGAAGCTCAAAAGGATCAAACATTACTAAAAAGCTCTGTTTGCAACATAGCCCTCTGGCACGTCTCAAAGGTCAGCTGGTCAATTCTCATCTGTTCATTTAAATATTCAGGGATTAAAGAAGTGATAATTATACCCAGATGTTACTATGCCTTATGGATGGACTGGAGCAAGTGTTTTGCCTGTAGTACAAACCCTCCAAAAAAATACAAAACTACATATTTAATTATTTAAACAGGGTGAAAAGAGTGATTCATTCTTTGTAGTGATAATGATTTGCTATACTATCTGTGGAAATTCGTGTACATGTAGTATTCCCAAATCAGATGTCATTTCAAGACATCACTAACAGATTCAGAAAATACTCCTGGCATCAGTTATATTTTTAATCGAAAAGGGCCTCTTAACGAGATATTTATATAGTACATAAGTAATTATTTCTCGATGGAAGAGGGTGCTCTCAAAAGCTTCATGATTTGAACACAGAATAAACCCAAAACTGAGCTGCAGAAAACACGTTTTTAATCACAACTCTGCTGCCCAGAATAAAAGAGGGACACTTTTAATTACAAAAAGCATGTACATGCTTTGGGAGGTAGAGAGGGCAGCTTTAAATAACAAGGCATTCCTGTGCTTCCAAGCAACGCCTTCATTATTTATGGAAAATTACATTTCCAGTACTATTTGCTGAAATTGTTTACTTTCTTTGAAAGGGTCATTGAGTGCATGGCGTCACAATATAGCTCAAAACCCAAGCAGACCTCATCAAAAAATCAACAAGATAGAATGACTATAGTTGGCGATTGTTAATGGTATAGGGCTTTGTATGGAGGGATGCTTTTATCTTTACAATTTGAGGGGCTTATTTATTTTACAAAGCACCGAGATCGACTGTTTATCAAAAACTGTGCCTGCTAGAAGGTAAACAGACAACAAGAGCTACATAACAATGCCAGAGAATGCCACATAACCTGCCCCTGAAAGCAGAATATGCTGTACAATTTGGCTGTCCTTGAAGCAAAATTCAGCCAACGCTGCTTTATAATTGGGTCTCCACTGCTACACAATTCCAGTGATCCTTACAATACTATTTCACAATCAGACACTGCCCCACTGTTGCCCGAGCAAGACGTCAAGTTAAACGCACCACTGTTTAACTAATCCAAGAATATGACACTTGACCTTATACACATAAGGATGGTTGCTCGGGCAACACAAGTAATCATATAAGGCATTAGAGGTACATGCACCTCCACAAAACGGAGTATAACACTCAGTGCTTAATTTGAGCCGGTGGTTTCCGGGCTTGACACCGGCACTTAATTATCAACACCGGCACTTATGACAGCTGCCACATGGTGGTGCTGTTTGTGTAATTTAAAGATGAGCAGAACAGCAATTGCTTATTACTACAGTATACATCAAAAACAAGTAATACCTGCCACCCAAGCCATTTTTTTTAGCTTTTGGAGACGGAATATTCTGAATTGTCACACCTGTAGCAGTGTGCTCGTTAGCAGTTGTATTGGTACTGTCATTGGCAACGCTGGCTGTGGCAATGGGTGGTGCAAGCTGCTGAGGCCTCCTGACTAGAACCCTGGCACTCATTGTTTTAACAAATTAAGCACTGACAACACTCACCGCCATCTTGACTGCAGGAGAAGTGGGGCGAGTCGAAACGGAGAAACCTATGGCCCATCCGGGAACCACAGTGGAGGTGAGGGCACACAGGAGTCCCGAAGAAAGGACTTTCGAGAGGCGGTCGCTGGAGGCTGGACTGCGACCGTTGCGGGGTAACGCGGTGCAGCGAACAGCCCCAAGCCAGGAGCTGAAAACTGTGACCCAGGTCACACGTGGAGGCCCTGCAGGAGTGGGCCGCCTCCGGAGGCTGACAGCTGCTGAGGGATGACCTGGGCCCCGGTGGGTAGAAAAGTCAGAGATTGCGCCCCCTTTGCTCCCGGAGGGTGGTGGCCTTCCGCTTGCTTGGCCACGGAGGAGGTGAGAGGCCCAGAGCTGAGACTGCCAGAAGCATCGGCCTACATAGACGCACCCCAGGAGAGATGAGACCCTGCCTTGAGAGATCAAACGCCAGACCCAGGGCAGTTCGGAGGGCATTAGACACTGATACTGTGCGTTGACTACCCCAGGTTTTCATCGGGACCCGTTAGTGCTTTCTGAGCCCCTTACGTGCTGGGAGGATATAGTCATCACGAAGGCCACGGGTTCGAGTGTGTTCTGGCTGGGAAATGACGAAGTCAAGAAGATCCTTGGCATCAGGGGTGCACTGTACTCAAAGGAGAGCACAGAACCCAGTGCAGGATCAAACACTCACCCAGACAACAAACCAGCATACAACAAACTCGAGTGACCGCATTATTTTAGGCTTTCCCCTCATCCCACAGAAGCATGTCTGTTAACTTACAATGATTGATGAACTTTACAAATTCTTTTACTTTTAATTGCTTTCATTGTAACTCTACAAGCCTTGTGAAAAGAATATTTGGAACTCTCTTCCACCGGAACTCCATTGAATCTCATCCACCGCTTCTTTCAAAAAGGAAGTGAAAAAAATCCTAATGAACAAGTTTCTGCCCTAAAAGGCTTTGGCTCCACTGTTTACTTACTGCCCACTATTCTGATGCCCTGATTGACTACTATATGGTTGTACACCTGGGAATCCCAGCGTTACCATGCTATGCACATATATGTAACAAATTTTCTTTTCCCACTACTGTATCCATCCTACCCTAAATGTGAAGCGCTATGGTACCCACTTGGATCATATTCGCGCTATGCACATATATGTAACGATTGATCTTTTCCCACTATTGTATCCTACCTTCTCTAATTGTTAATTGCTCTGATACCCGCCTGGGTCATGTTCGCGCTATACAAAACGTTATAAATAAAATAAATACATAAAATACAAAAACAATAAGTGAGAGAAAATAAAATGAGGAGTGCATCTGAAATTAGAAATTAGCCTTGATTAATCTATACAGAGGAACTTCACAGATGGATTCACAGGTGTGTTTTTACTGCAACTAAGGCTCCTCTCGAGCTGTTTGCCCTACTGTACTGGAATGAACTCCAAAGTTACCTCCGGACCGCTCTCTCCTTACCCGAATTAACTCTCAGATTCCATCTCCTCACGTTTGACTCTCACTAACTGAGCCTTGAACCGTCTCCCAAATCATATGTCCACAACACAAGACTGTGTCTACATACCTACGTCACTGAAGCCACTGCGTCCCCTCACACCCTGAAGGATCCCTCAGACACTACACCAAATGCGTAATTTACTCCTTTATGTTGTTCGGTAAATGGACTTTGTCTCGAATCCATCACCTCTCGAAACTTCAGCCAGCTGTCTACACAACCATCCAGCCAGCAAACCTGCTTCAGATAACAGGGTGTTTTTTCTATGCAGATGGTTTCTGTTAAAAAAAAGTTCCTGCCTCAATGCAAGTAAAGCAATACATAAATTGTGTGGGCGCCACTCAAAATAACCTCCCCCTTCGGACAGCACAAATAGTGGCACACCCTTCTTTGCGATTGCGGGCACATCACTTCTCGTATGGGGTCTAACAAAGGTCTGTCCCCTCACCATTCCTATTCCACACTTCCCACACCAGGCTAGCAACCCTATAATGTTCGAGCCTCCCTAAAATAAGTAAAAACCCCAGGGACCAGGTAGCCAATAGACAGATGCTTAGCACCACCAGAAGATCGCCATTACGTTACAGACACTCTGATGTTGGACTACCATCAGTGTTATGGCCAACATCCATTGGGCCATGTCCACAGCCATGCAGTCATCAAAGCCAACAACTATAGATGGATGCTTGCCTCACTCAAAATTCAGAAATCAAATAAATAGTGAATTTCAGATCATTTTCACTATAAATCGTGAGACTCCTCTTTCCTTCCTTGCATTTGTACTAATAACAACTGCATTTCTCTGCCTTGTTGCATCATGATTATTATGCACAAGCGGCACACATACTGGAAGGCTGACGTGCAGACTCCAAAGAGAACAAGACACACCAGAGAGCAGCACTACTTCTTTAAGCAAGGGAACATATCAGGACAGCCTTACATTCCTTCTTCAGACTCCCCATTACTGGCAGATCTACACATAATAGCATTTATTTAGTTATGCGATTTTACATAGCGCTTACATTACCAGAGGTGTCAGAGTGCTTGACAATGTAGTCAAATTTGCATTAGACTGAATAGCTCCTGAATTCCTCCAGAACAAGCTGATAAAGCATCACTTACCGTGCACACCACAATTAAAAGCATCGCTGCCCAGGAACACAACATTCAACAAAATGCACATTTTGAGTGTCAACAGACCCATTTGAACCGTGTAGTGCTGAGATTTCAAGTGGGGGATGCGATGCTCCCCAAAAGCATCATGGATCAACAAGCATTCAGCGTACGGTGATGAAAACAAATCTCATCCTACCTAAAGCATAGTGGTCCTCCATAACTCCAGTAATATCTGACACAACCAACACAGCCCCACGAGTGGGAGCCGTGCGAAGGCAGGATGCTGATGCAGCCATAGAACTATAATGGCAAGACAAGTAGGTCCCAGTCGTTGATAAAGCCCCCTTTCTCCCACAACTGCCTTGGCCCCCTCCATATAGGTGTTCAATTTCCTAGGAAGACATTGATGCTTAATGGCAAAAAAACTTGAAAGATTTTGAGAGCTCCTACAATCAACTTACCACTTGGCATCAAATGGTCATCACTAATGACAACCATCAGCACTAACATTCAAACCCAATGGCACAGGATGTAAATGAGAAAAAACTAAACAGAACTAAGAAACATTCCTTGTGTTATACCACTATCCAGCACATTTAGGCCAAAGTCTGCCCAAAATACGATTTTGTTTTAGGACATATCCACGGCCTCGCTTTCTCTTTGGCTAGTTGATAAATTATGTTTGAAATCTATATCAACAAATGTGCTCGTTACCTTCATGATGAATGCTAGAACACCTATAGGATACCAGTGGTGGGTAGATGCGACTGTGTGAACTTTTCAAGTTGGAAATATTTACTTCCTGAATCCAAAAGAAGAGTAGGTTTGTGGTTGAACACCAACTCTACTACTACAAAATTAGGACTGTAGCTACCATTTAACAATAATTCATCCCTTTCTTTCCCTTCCAGCATACCAGGTAATTCGCTACCTTTCTATCATTTATCATTTTCTACTTTTGTGGAAAAAATTATTTTTTAGAAATTAAAAGCGCATTTGAAAAGAATTAAAAACTAGGCTCATAGGGGGTGTGATGAAGCGATTCACAAGGGCATCAATATTGCTGTTTGGCCTTCCCTCATGCACTCCTGCTTTCAAAAGTTTGAATCACTTAATTGAAATTTCAGACTTGAGGAATACCCCAGTGGGATTTGAAATGCAACCCTCAGACCCACATAAACCAATACAGGCAGTGAGCATTGAGCAAAGCAAAGCAGCAACTGGGGACCTGCACACAGCGTGACCTGGAAGACATTAAAGCCAAGGTTGGTTCCCCAGCCCAGCCTGCACACAGGCGAGGATCTCACTTCCACCTGCTCTAGGAGCACAGAGGATGTTTTTTTATGAATAAGGGTTAAGACTCTGCTTCACCCAAGCAGGCATGGGCTCTGCTAACTCCTGTCTGACTGCTGGTGGGGGTCAGAGTCAGCTGTCAGCCAGACCAGTAAACCAGTGACACCCACCCACAAGCCAGCAACTTCTGTGGCAGATGCCCGCCAGGCTAGAAGGAGGAAGGTGTCAGTTCCGTGAAGGCGAAGCAGACAAAGCCGACACAAACAATTCTTCGTCTGCACAAAACAGATGGCGCCAAAGGGACAGAACAGAAGCCCTCGGCAGCGTGTTAAAAATAATGGTGTGAAACGTGTTAATGTTTCATCGCAATTAGCTCCATTCTCTTCTCTGAAATGTTCAGGCCTGTTGAACAGACGTTCTGCCGCAGTAGGATTTTTCCAGCTTCTGTTACTTTAGAACTAGTCTCAAAAGCAGAGGAATGCTACCGAATGTTACCTTGTAACAATGAAAACCCAGAGAAGCCTAAAAGACTGCAGGTGTCATGGCAAATGAAGCAATCCAATGCCTGGTCCCATCTATTGGCAGACGCTGCATGAAAGAAAGGTGGCTCACTGCCAAAAAAGTACAATGTTATTAATCTTTATGCGAGGGTCAGATTAATCCTAGAGTGCTCAAGTTTCTTAAATCGTTGGGAGAGAGAACTAATTAGCATTCTTGGTGACATCCCAGAAAGTGAAGTGACACATACTGTGACATCATAAGTGACAAAAATGAGAAAATAACCGCAAAAGTATAAAATAATACCAAACCTCGCTAAAAACTCACATGTAATCAATAGCTGCTCTATACATGAAGCTTGCCAGATTCAACATAGACAATATATCATCCCTATGCAGTAAAAAAGAGTTCTGGTATATGCAAAATGGCTACTCTCAACTAACAGGTCTGCGGGATGGCTCACACTGTAGAGGGAGCACTTAAGGTTGTCCCTTGGGCTGCAACTGACAGCTCCACACAGCAGTAAGAACCTAATTTCCTGGCATGGCGTCTGCAAAGGGCCAGGACTCAAAGGTCCAAAAAGCTTTGCTGTTATTGGTGGCGGGGGAGGATTTTCAGTGCGCATGTCAGTGTATATAAATGTCACCCACACTTTGCGGAGCGGGATGCTCTTGCAGAGGGACAGGACTTAAAGGCCCACAAAGCTTTGATGTTATTGGAGGCGAAGGAAACCTTTCAGCGCACCAGTGGGGGCATATAAATGGCACTCAAATACCGCGGCGCTGGACACGCTTGGAGAGGACCAGGACTCAAAAGCCCAGAAAGCCCTGCTGGTATTGGAGGTGGGGAAAGCTTTTCAGCATGCCGGTCAGGTGCATATAAATGTCACTCACAATCTGTGGTGTGGGATGCACCTGGGCACGTACCCGGGCAAATATTGCCCAGAAGAGGCTGGGTTGGGCCACCCTCATTTAATTTGCTACTTTAATGTGTTAATCTCCCGATTATCCAGCGGCATCTCCTCCGCTAAGTCGGAGAGGAGCATCGCTCAACTGTTCTGCAAGCAGTTTAAAAAGGAAAACTAAAATTATAGGAACCTATGTTATTTTAGTTTTCCATTCCTGCTTAGGTGCAGGTGGGGCTCAGCTGGCAGAGCAGGGGCCAGAGGAGGAGTTGTGAGCACACTCTAAAGTGGGTCGGCCAAACAGTCATGCGCACTTTGAATGTAATATTATGCTTTGTGGGGATTTTAACGCTACATTTACTCTCCCAACAATTGATTTAGGCACCATTAAAGCTTGCTTTCATAACGGGAGCTACATTTAGTTTACCAATGGGCTTTGTGGGAGGCACGGAACAAGCAGGTATACAACTTTTACCTCAACATAATGGGCTTTGGTTATTTGGGTGACTGCCTGATCATATTAAGTTTTAACAGCCTACTTAAATCTAATTTAGACACTTATGGCTTGTTTATCTGATAATATTCTGGGGAGAAACCTATGTGATCAGTATAAAGCTTTAAGTGAATGAATAAACAGATCATTGCTTCAGCCTGAAGGCAGACCTGTGCCTATAGTTACACGTTGGTTTGATAGATCTTTCTCTTATGCTAATAGGAATCGGTGGAGGAGGCTTGGCTTGGCCGAGCAGCAAGATTGCCGCCTTCTAAAGGGCCTCTGCCGGCCGGGTGCTATATCCTGCATAATCCTCAGGAAAACGGGGTGTCTGTACATCCTGCCCTACTGGGATCGAACCAGCGCAAGACGTGGAGCATGCCCATACCTCTCTTGGGCTGACTGGCGGAAGAGAACGGCAGCTATGAACACCACGTAGCGGAGATGTTTCATGGTGAAGGCGGACCCGGCGCTGCGGTGCCCTCAGTGAGGCCTCCCATTCCTGTGTCCACCCTGTTTGCCGTGACTTGGACTACCATGGGTACCCCCAGGCTGGGGTCCCCAGTATTCCATCCGCAGCTGAGAGGCGGAAGTTGCTGAGCGGATCGGCGAAGCTGCACAGCCCTGAGGAGTGCGCCGCCGTTCTGTACTGTGTCTGGAAGACATTGCGGCCTATACTGGGGGTGGCTGAGCTCCTGGCTGTTACACACGATAGTGTGGCCCTGCTGCGAGCTTAGGAAGGCGACACTTGCTGCGAGGATCCCGCCTGTCTCTGGTGGTTGCGGTGGTCCTCACTGCGGGAGTGGTTGTGCATCACGCGGGAGACCGTGGGCGAGCCGGCGGCTGCCACAGCTGTGCCTTGTGGAGTGACGCCCATTCCCTGTTGTAGTGCATGATCCTGTGTGTGGAGCCAGGAGGCCTAGGAAAGTGGACCTGTGACTACATGAGTAGGCCGGAGGGCCCTAGTTCCTTCAATCCGTGCAGTGGCTGGCAGGAGCTCCACCAGTTGTGAGGATTGCTGTGAGGCGATCCCTGGGCGGTACAAGCTGCTTTTTTGCTTTGGGCTTGGGCGGGACTATGCAGGTCCTGGGGCATAGCTCGGGAGGGTACTGAGTGAGCGCTGTTGTGGTGCCGGGTCGGGGCGTGGTACCCTGGGTGGTGTTGCCTCCTGTCGCCCCTAGGGTTGTCGTGTGCCTGTTCCCACTTCCCTGGCAGGACTCCAGTAGCCTTGTCTTGGCCCCTTGGGCGCCTTCCAGCCCGATAACAGGCCTAGGACTACGTTGGAACTGCAGCTGTCCCTGCGCCCCCTCCTGACGACGCAATATCCCGTAGCTGCGACAGCACAGCGGTTTTGTGTGTACCACCTCAATTCGCCTACACGCTTCTCACACCCTACGCTATGGGGAAAAATGATCCCAAGCAGTCAAAGCTGCCGTTTGAGAATAAGCGTCTAACCCGCGCAGGTAAAATGAACTCTGGACCTGAAAATGAACCTTCCCAGGCCGGAGACAAATAAGATGAAGACCTGCGCACCATCATGCTGGAGGACCGCTCTAATCTCAAGTCTATGGACACCAAACTCGACGCTCTGACAGCAGGGCTTGACATGGTAAAGCGCCACGTGAACACTCACGAATCCAGACGGGCCACCTTGAGAATCGCGCGGAAGATGCCCATTAGTGTCAAGTTGACTCTAAAGAGCACCTTCTCAATATGGAAAGAGTTCTCACAGTGATAAAAGAAAAAAACTAAGATTTCTCGGCGCAACAACCAGCGCATAGCTGGCATTCCAGAAACCGCATCTATTCCAAAAATGGAGTCTTTTGTCGAGACTTTGCTCCGCGAACTCTTCCCGACAGCACTCTCTGCAGTCTCTGTGGCTGAACGCGCGCATCGTTCGCTTGGCACCAAACCACCCATTGGTGGTACACCTAGGCCCATCATAGCGCACTTATGAAACTACCGCGACAGAGACTCGGACTTAAAAGCAGCCAGAGAGCATGGCCCTATCACCCACCAGGGCAATAATATATCCATATTTCCGGACTTTACTCCCACGGTGCAAGCTGCATGGAAAGAATTTCTGCCTGCGAAGCGCCTTCTCCAACGCGCTGAAATCCCCTATGCTTTACCCGGCAAAGTTGAAAATCTCGCACGACGGCCAAGCACACTTCTTCACCGATGCCAAGTCAGCGCTTAAATTTGCCAAACATATCTGCCCAGGGTGGACATTGCCCCGAACGCCCATGCAAGCGGAAGCGGCGGACAGAATTAGCGACAATGATTGACTATGGGGCCAATCTAGATGGACACATGCTGCTGCGCCTTGAGTTCACTACCCCTACTGTTGCCTTTGCGCTATATACTAGTAGCCCACGCCCTAACACTTGAACATTTATAGCTCTCTGGTTGCGACCTATATTTGCCCCCAGTGTTGATATGTACACCCGGCCACCCTGCCTCTCGTGCAGGGCAGTACGCCGGTAACCCATTCCCCCACAGGGAGATCTCCCATGGCTTACATTGTCTGTTCTTTGTTTGGGTATGTTTGGGAGGGGGAGAGGTAGGGGCCTCTCAACCTAATTGGGGGTTGGAGGGGGGTGTACGGTTATGTGCATGCTCAGTTGGATGTTTGAAGTCACTTACTCTATCCTCTCCACCACGTATACTGAGACACAGACTCCACCACTTTTTGCGTCCAATAGGATCAAAAAGCGGTGCCATATTTCACTTCATCAACAGACTGCTCACCACACGCTGGCGGTCCCCACGCTGTGTCACATACCACGTCAAATGACTGAAGTATCATTTCTAACCTGGAATATACGTTGTTTGAACAACCACAGAAAGGCGAGACTCACACACACCTATTTGATCAGACATAAGACTGATATATGTTTCTTGCAAGAAACGCATCTTAAGCACGCTACAGATCCTAAGCTACACAATAGCTATTGGGGAGATCCATTCAGCTACGTATTCCAACTACGCCCGCGGTGCTGCCATCCTCATCCGTCGCAATATAGGCTGGACTACTACTGAGTCATATGTCGATCCTGAAGGTCGCTATGTACTGCTAAAAGGCCTACTGCACACCACCCCGATGATCCTAGCCCTCCGTATACGGCTCTAACATTGATGATCTGGCCCTATTTGAAACTATAAAGTCCAAGATAACCCTTCTTGGGGAGGATACAATTGTTTGGGGGGTGATTTCAATGAAGTTATGCAAGACTCCTTAGATTGTGTGGGGACCTCCAGGCAACTACACTCTAAAACTACCGAAGTGCTCAATTCCATAGCGCTGGAGTATGGCCTGATAGATATCTGGCGACCATGGCACCCAGACATCCACGAGGGCACGTGCATCTCATCTTGCCATAACGCCTGGTCCCGGCTGGACTACAGGTTGATTACACAGGATGTAGCCTCCTGGACCACTAACATCAAACACACACCTCGCACGATGTCCGATCACGCTCAGGTCCAGCTTACTTGGACTGTACCACTAACCAAGCCGTGAGCCTTCAGTTGGCGATTGCCACCACATGCACTGCGAGACACTGTATTTAGAGAGGAGGCACACGATGAGCTCCGGCAATACTTTGTTATAAACAAAATATCTGTAGATTTCCCTTCCACACTATGGGAAGCCTTCAAAACTGTTGTGTGTGGTGTCTTCATAGCCAGACAATCCGGGGTGTCAAAATCTATCCGCTCCACCCAGGAACGGACAGAGAAGGAAATACAATAAGCGGAGACACTATACTTTCAAACAAGCCTGCAGACGCACCTCGCCACTATTCGCAAAAATAATTCAGTATATGACGTCGAAGCAATCCGCGAAACGAACTTCCTGGCGAAACATGCCAGAGTCTGCAGATATGGGGAGGGACATCGCCCTGGTAAAGCCTTAGCTTGCATACTCAAACAACAGCGCACTTCCACTAATATTACCAAGCTCTTGGAAGATGATTATAGCCCTGCACGTGGGCAATCTGCCACCCCAGATATAATGAGGAGATTCTACAAATCCCTCTATACCGCGACTCAGGACAGCCCACATTCGGAGCTGCAGACCTATTTAGACTCCTTAGAACTGGTCTGGTTAAGCAACACCCACCGCAAATATTTAGACGTGCCATTTATCAAAGAGGACATTATCCAGGTTATTAACAGCTTACCTGGAGATAAGGCGCCTGGCCTAGACGGCCTATCAGCATCATTCTATAACACATATGCCACCGAACTTGCCCATAACCTGCTAGAGGTGAATCCCTCGAAATAGGCCACCTCCCCCGACGATGTGCAAGGCTGTGATTGTGACAATTTTGAAGCAAATAAATGCGATTCTTACCGCCCGCTTTCCCTTATTAACACAGACGCGAAAATACTGGCCAAACTGATAGCTAATAGATTGCAGCTCCTACTACCCCACGTCGCAAGACCAGACCAATCCGACTTCATTCCCAGGAGATCCACCTCACATAACCTACGCACCTTTTTCTACACCCTTCATCAACTAGACCCCAATCTCCCTGCACTGTCGGCGTTCTTAGATACCGCAAATGCATTCGATTCCCTTGAGAGGTCGTTCCTTTTCACCATACTCCCCAGGATTGGCATAAGTTAAAACTTACTGAGACGTATTCACTTGCTTTACACTAACCCGACTGCCAGACTCAAAGTCAACCATTCCCCGTTGCTCAGGGTACCAGAGAGGGGTGCCCCTTAACCCCTTTATTATTCGCGATAGCAATGAAACCTCTCACGGCCAGGATGCGCCAACACCACACAGCCAGGGGCCCAGGCCTCACAGATAGTGGTTTGATTATACCAAGGTATGCAGACGACATTACACTATACATTTGTGAGCCTGAAACAAACCCCAACCCGGTGCTGCGCGAAATTCTCCTCTTCGGTGGCATGTCAGGCATACAGGTTAATTGGTCCAAATCGACCATCCTCGCCTTAACACCGGCCACAATTGCATTAGACCTAGAATTTCCGCTCACCTGGGCGAATACAGCGGTCAAATACCTAGGGATATGGCTCTCAAGGGAGCTACAATAGATCTGGTGCATGAATTATGGTCGGCTTATTACCTGGCTGGAAAGCAAAATCTCCATTTGGGCCAAACTACCGCTATCATTAGCTGGTAGGATAGCAATCGCTAAAATTATAATTCTGCCCAAGTTCCTGTATCTGTTAGCCAACATCCCCCTTCCTCTTACGCAGGCCTTCTTCAAACGACTTCGTTCCCTCCCCCTAATTTCTCTTGTCTGGGCAGGTAAACAACCTCGTATCTCTTGGGAAGTCCTGACACTGCCATTGACCCAGGGAGGCCTTGTGGCACCGGACATTGAACTCTATGTATTGAGCGCTCAGGCTCAATACCTCCACTACTGGGTTCACCCCATCCCATTCCAACCCCATGTTGCAGTGGAAAAAGATGTCGTTTTTCCAGCACTGCTACCAGCCACTATTTATTATACCTACAAAAGACCCAACGCAGAAATCAATACAGTGGAGACTCTATGTTGGGCATGGGAGGGACTTAGACGCTGTACGCAACTCCCATTACTATATGCTCCATTTATGCCACTAGCTCATCACCCTAGCTTCCCACCACTGCTAGACGCTGGCTCTATTCAAAGAGCCCGTCAGATGGGGCTTTCCATTTTCGCTAACCTGTACCCAGACAAAGAATTCTTACTTCGGCCACAATATCCAGACGGAACACACACCTGGAACTGCTGCTCTAGTACCAACTCAATGCTAACTGTCGGCAAATACACAGCTCATTTCCCTCTGCACCTCCTTCATTGTTCTAGTTGGAAAACATACTAACAAATCCATCGCCCAAGAAGCTGATAACCTGTATCTATAATACCACACAACATAGTGCCCCGATTACAACATCTAATGCGCTGGCGCAGTGGTCCTTGGACCTCGACCCGCCACCCACCGAGAAACAATGGGCCTTCTGTTGTGCTCAACTCGAACGCCTCTCTCCCAACTACAAGCTGCAGTTAATACATTTCAAATACCTGCATAGGTTAGAACGCACACCATTGCAGCTCCATAAAATGGGCTTGCGACCAGATGCTACATGCTGGTGCTGCGCGGACACACAAGCCTACTTCCTACACTTAGCATGGCTCTGCGGCCCCATTTCACTGTTCTGGGGTAAAGTGTTTGACATCATTCACGAAGTGACTGGTTTCAACATGCTCGCACTCCTCTAACAGCCCTCCTGGGTCACGTAGCTGACGCCCGTACAGGCGTTGGCCGTCTGTCAGTCATGATGCTCCTACTAGCCAAGCGCCGCATTGCAATACATGGGGGATCACCAAGCGTGCCCAACATTAACATTTGGATAAGGGACATTACCTACTGGCAGGAGATGCTCTCTGCGTACTGGCATCTGATGCCCACTGCATCATGACCCAAGGACATTTGGGTCCCGTTCAGTGCATGGCCAGCTGAAGTAACAGCTCATACTCCGCCAACGCACATACATCCATAACGTCAACCAACCATATAGTCAATACGGCACTCCCTGCCACCCTCTCCACTCATTTGGGTACCGGGTCAATATCCCAACGCACCACAACTTGCTTGTCTGTGCACATGACCTTCACATTGCCGTACACATGAAAAGGGAATACAGCAGTTCTTCTATCCTGTGTGACCCAACTTATAACCCCACTACCTGAATGTACCTCGTGGCTGTACAAACCGCCTGCCCCGATTGTTCACGACTGTTGCAATCTGTCGCCATCATCTCAATGCTTGATTGTACTTACTTTGTCTCAATATCTGACTCTGCTGTGACCGCATCGGACTTGTATGTTACCTTTTTGTTAAGCTTTAAAATGATTAAAAAAAATAGGAATTTGTGAAGCGCCTTAGCCTCTACTCCCAGGAATTCCACTGCAGTTGCACAGGCTCGGGCCCTAAAGAGGCCTTGTGTAAAAGAAATATTGAAATTCAAAGGGATAATTGGGATCGTTTAGCTGTTGCAGCTTCTTCTAAGAACGCAAGTGTGTTGTGGAGAGAGGTTAATGATCTAAGAGCACAAAAGTAATCGCCCTCCTTTATGAGTAGTCATATCACTGTAGAGCAATGGGTGGAGCATTTTAGTAATATATATTGTGAAACTTCTGATTTTAGCGTCTCTGCTGAGTAACTTTGTAATAGTAATAATATTGTGAGGCTCCGTAGACGAACTGATAGTTGTCCTTAATCAAAGCTCCCCTAGTAGAACTCCGGGGACAGATGGGGCGCCCACAGGCATTTTTAAACACAGGGTAGAATTTGGACTCCTTTACTTACTAAAGTTTTTATTAACTTAGATCCAAATGATCTCCCTCCATTCTGGTCAAGCTCTATAATCATTCCAGTCTTTAAAAAAGGGAGCTGTACCAATCCTAAATATCATAGACCGGAGGAGCCTAGCGCGCAACCAAGATGGCCGCGTAGGCTTACGGCTCTCGAGGGCCTCCGCAACCTCCCACGTCTATCCTGACTAAATCCTGGTAAACTTGATGGGCTTTTGCTGATGCATCCGCGCTGAGGTGCCACCCGTTTTCCAAATTCAGATCGGACGCCGGGAGCCCGAATGGTCGCCCTCCGAAGATTGCGGCCTGCTGTTGCCTAGGTCCCGATCTCGAGTTGGTGGGGTGCCCGGGTACGAAGTGAACAACAGCGGCATGCTGAGCCTGACTTGCCGCGTACCCCGCACTTTCACTTTCGTTTTCGAGTCTGTCCTTTTGAGATCGGCTGAGAGACCTCGGTGTTTCAGAGGAGAGCGGATGGCGAAGTGTCTGGCCTGACTTTCGGGCTACACATGGACTTCCTGCCTGCGACTGCAGTGTTCGACTGACTTGGCCAACTGGTTCCTGTCCCCGGCTCCGACGAGTGCCAACTTTGGTGGCCTCCGGACGATGGCGACTAGACTAGACGGTGACAAGTCGAAACCCAAGTCAACCCGGAGGGGATCCTATGCACAGGCCAACAATATGGATCGGTATGCGCAGCTGAAGGGGTCCCCCAGTGGCTTGCATAAATCGCCTGAGAGGGCTAAAGAGGTTTCGGGCCCATCGTCAGAATTGACCCTGCAAGACGTTATGGGCGCCATTGAGGAGATGAAGGCTGCGGTGGGTCAGCGGTTTGATACCCTGGCGCATAAATTGGACGCGGTCCTTATTGATGTGAATTTGGTCAGGGCAGACCTGTCCAAAACCAACGATCGGGTCGACTCTTTGTCTCAAGTGGCGTCGAGCCTAACTGTGGATGTGGCAGCCCTGCAGACGGAGGTCCGCCGGCTGCGGCTGGCCAGTGACCAGACGGATCGTCGACTTGAGGACTCTGAAAGCAGGGCTAGACGGAATGACGTTCGTATCATCGGAGTGCCGGAAAGATCGGAGGAATCTGCCGCGGATCTATTTGTGGAGGATCTGGTGATCAATCATCTTGTGCCCAAGGGATTGAGCAAGTTTTTTGCGGTGGAGCGGGCCCATAGGATTCCGGGTGGTGCGCCCAAAGTGGGTGCTCCCCCGAGGCCTATAATTGCCCGACTTTTCAACTTTCGAGATAGAGATGCTATCCTTCAGGCGTCGGGGGTGGCAGGGCCGCTGAAGTTTGAGAACTCCAATGTCAGCTTCTATCCGGACTTCACGCAAGCGGTCCAGAAACAGCGGCTGGGATTTTTGGGTGTGAAAAGGCGCTTGAGAGACATGGAGTTGAAATACGCGATGTTGTTCCCGGCGAGGTTGCGGGGTTGAGTTCCAGGGTCGTTCCCATTTTTTTGACCGGCCGGAGGCAGTTGGAGACTGGTTGGATGCTCTGCCGCGGGGACAGGACCGATACAGTCGGACGGCGGAAAACGAACGGGATGTGGTGGAGCGGGACTAGAACTTGGTTCCTGGCGATTGACTAGACTGGCGAGGTTTTGTACCTTGGCTCAATTGTACTTTAATCTGGTACATCATGCCCTTCAAGTGCCTGGGGGTTGTGGGGAGCTTATTGGGGTCCTTTACTCCTTCTGGGGTTCTTTTTGTGGTATAGGTTAGGGCGACAGGCACACTGCAAGTTGGGGGGGCTGACTGGGCTCAAGCAGGGGTGCAGGGAGGGGGGAGTTGTTGTTCGGGGATTGTGGGGGAGGGGGGTTGTTGGGGATGGTTGTTTTCTTGTTTTGCAAGGCAATGTGAAGTTTTCTGCTGAAGTCTCTGGGTTGTGCTCTCCGGGATGTGGGTATCATGTGCGGGAGTGGGATGGGGTGTAGGGGATTGAGAATCCTTTCGTGGAATGTGAACGGTCTGGGGGACAGGATCAAGCGCGGGGTGGTGTTGCAGTTCTTGAAACGAGCCTCGCCCGACATTGTTTTCCTGCAGGAGACACATTTGATTGGGAACTCCTTCCAGGCCCTAAATAGGAGGGGCTATCGCCTTGCCGCTCACTCTGGTTTTACTTCTGGCTCTAGGGGAGTTGGCATTCTGGTTAGGGCCTCTCTCCCATTGGAAGTGGATGAGGTGCTTCATGATGATAGGGGGCGATATGTGGCGCTGGTGGGGAGATGGGAGGGCAGGACTGTGTCGCTCGTGGCTGTATATGTACCTCCGGGGTTACAAACGGCTACGTTTGCTGATTTGGGGCGTTTGGTCCTGGGACTCCCTGGGGGGGTTTTGGTGTTGGGTGGTGATTTTAATGCCGTTGTCTCCGGATTGGAGGACCACCACCCTCCCAGGGATCTCCCTAGGGCTCAGGCCTGGTTGGGTGGTTTTTTGGACACTTTGGGACTTGTAGATTGCTGGAGATTGATGCATCCGGGACAGGCGCAGTACACCTTTCACTCGGGGGCCCATGGGAGTCTCTCGAGACTTGACTATATGCTTATGCCGGCGACCCAAGCTGGAATGATTGGGGAGGTGCGTCATTTAGCCCGAGGTATCTCTAACCATTCCCCTCTATGGTTGCAGCTGAGGGTAGTCTCTGGGGCAGAGGGGAGAGTGGCACCCATTAACGCCTGGTATCTTCGTAACCCTAAGATCCGCGCGGAGTTGGTCAAGTCCACTGATCACTACTTCACTGATAACGTGGGGTCGGTGTCGTCGGCCGTCTCCCTATGGGAGGCTTATAAGGTAGTGGTCAGGGGGCAGGCCTTGTCCCTTATCTCCCATACTAAGAAGTGCGAGAGAGCGGAGGTGGTCCGCCTGGAAGCGGAAATAGCTGTAATGGAGGAGGACTTGGAGAGTGGGGTTACTGAGGAGAAATTGCATGTTCTCAGCCTCAAACAGTCAGATTACAGAGCGTTAGTCACGGAAGCGGCTAAAGAGATGAGTAGAGAGCAGCAAGGGCGGTTGTATGATGTGGGGGATAAGGCCGGCAAACTGATCGCTTGGTTGGATAGGAAGGAGAGAGCTAGCAGGGTGGTGCCCGTTGTGGAGAGGAGTGATGGAGTGCGTGTGACTGACCCGGTTGAGATCGTTGACTGCTTCGCGGTTCATTTCCGCGGAGTATACTCTCCGGTCTCGTTGCGATCGGAGGAGGATTCCCATAGCCTGCTTAGAGACATCACATTGCCAGCCCTATCGGAGGCAGACGCGGTGTTGATGGAGGCGAAGTTGTCGTCAGATGAGATCGCTTTGGCCATTCGTTCGATTGCTTCGGGTAAAGCGGTGGGTCCCAATGGTCTTCCCATCGAACTCTACAAGTTGCGTCCCGATAAGATAGCACCATATCTTCGAGACATGTTTTTGGTGGCCCGAGCGGCGGGCTTCCTCCCCCCTGACCAACGCCTCGCCAGCATAGTTGTGATACACAAAGAGGGGAAGCCGCGAGATCGCTGCGCCTCCTATAGGCCCATTTCTCTGTTGAACGCAGAACCCAAAATTCTGGCTAAAGTGTTGGCTAACCGACTGGTTCGGGTCGTGGGCGACTTGATTCATCAGGATCAGTCTGGTTTTATACCCCATCGGAATACCGCTCTAAATCTGAGGCGGTTACACGGCGTGCTTGCTAGAGCGGAATTCATACGTGAGCCGGCCATCTTGGCATCTTTGGATGCTACTATGGCATTCGACACTTTGGAGTGGCCATATATTTGGGCCACGTTGGCGAAATTTGGGTTCGGCCCGGAGTTTATTGGTTGGGTAAAATTACTATACGCTGACCCACTGGCTCAGGTGGTAGTGAATGGTAGGGTGTCGGCTCCCTTCGCACTGGGGAGAGGTACGCGGCAGGGGTGTCCGCTATCACCCCTTCTCTTTGCACTTTCTTTGGAGCCTCTTGCCGCCTGGTTGCGTTGGGAGCCGTCGTTGCGAGGCATTAGATGGACGCCGGAATTCGAAGACCGTGTCTCCCTTTATGCGGATGATATCCTTCTGTATCTCACGTCTCCCCGGCAGTCGCTAATTGTATTGGTGGATGTGCTGAATTCTTTTGGCCGCAACTCTGGCCTGGTCATCAACTGGGCCAAGTCGTGCGTCTACGTCCTCTCGGGGGATGCCCCCCTGCTGCCGCGGGGTTGCCCAGCTCAGATTGTTACCCTGGGGTTCAAATATTTGGGAATCTTTATCTCACTGGACCCCGCGGTTCGCTATGAGCGAAACCTTCTACCTCCCCTCCAGCGATTGAAGGCCGACGTAGCGAGATGGCGACGACTTCCGCTCTCGCCGCTCGGACGGACGGCATTGTTTAAAATGATGTCGCTGCCTCGTTTCTTGTATGCCTTGCAAAATACTCTTGATGTCGTGCCGGCCCGTTATTTCCGGGAGGTGGAGGGTCTTCAGCGCCAACTGTTTTGGGACGGGCGGCCGCGGATTGCTCTCGCTAAGTTGACGTTCCTTTGGTATGATGGGGGGGTCGCCCTCCCCGATATTAAACGATACTATTGGGCGTCTCAGTTGGCGGCGGTGAACCACGGGATATATGGTCCTGCCTTAAACCCGGCCTTTGAGATGGATAAACTCCTGCTTCCGGGTGGAGACTATAATAGGGCGCTGTACTCGGTGACCCAGGACATGCGGTTGACGGGACCCACGTGGGTGGCGGTGCACGTGTGGCACGCGGCGAATGCTGCGATGGGGTGGAGGGATCGCCGTTGTATGCCTCTGGGCGGTTGGGCTGTTTGTGGAGATCGAAAGGCTTTGAGAAATGGGATATGATTGGTATATGTAAGGTGGGTGATCTGTGGGCGAAGGGAGCTTTCAAAACGGTCGAAATGCTTAAAATTGAATATAAATTAAACGATAGAGAGTACTTCCGGTATGCTCAAGTCTACCATGCACTTTGTTCGGTCTTTCCGGATGCTACTGCTATCCCCGAGTATTCCCCACTGGAGGATAGAGTGTTGGATGGCTATGTGCCCGACAGCACTATTTCCCTGATTTATAAGAAACTCGTTAACGATCGTGCGGACTTGCTGCTCCGTTTGAGGGAGGCGTGGACGGGCGATGGCTTGGAATTGGATGATGAGGACTGGGTATCGGCGGTGGCCTCCCCGAAAGAGGTGGCGATCCCGGCCCGCCTACGGTTTGTACAGCTGAAGATCCTCCATAGAGTGTATGTCACAGGGCCCAGCTTGCTGCGTATGGGTTATTCGATGGATGGATTGTGTAAGCGTGGATGTGGCCTGCCGGGCACGTTTCTTCATATCTTGTGGGAATGTTCGGAGGTTGTGCGATTCTGGAACGGTATCCACACCGTAATGGAGGGGGTCACGCATGTGGCCCTGTTGCCAGAGGCTAGGAGGTGTTTGTTGAATGTCTGGGAACCGAATGATTGTAATGCGGCACAGACGCAGTGGGTGACCTTGGGGTACATGGTGGCGAAGCGTAACATTGCACAGCTATGGGGCTCCCCGAGGCCGCCCACGATTGACGTATGGAAGGAGAATATGGACTGGTGTATGTTTAGGGAAAAGACGGCATATGTGGCGAGAGGTAAGCCAGGGAAATGGACTAGGGTATGGGGTCCGTGGAATCTATATCGGGGACGTATCTGCACCCCGCCTCTGCCATTAGAGGTCGATATTGCTCTGACCCCCTAGCCGCGTGTTCCGCGGGAGGGCTTGAGGTGTGCTTCATGCTTTGTTTTCCCATTGCCCCCCTCTACAGCTTCCGGACAGGAACTGCTTTGGACACTGTATGTTATTCCCCGTCCCGGGAAGAGCACGCTGCTACTTCGGACTCTCATTGCCTTGAGTGTGTTTATATTTAATACAAAATGAAACTGTTGTTTTCAATTGCTCCTGGCCTGCGGCCACGGCCTGTTATATGTGCTTACGAACTGCCGGGCGCCTTGCCTATGGTTCGACGGACTGTGTGGCGTTACATTGCGGGCCCTCGGGCTCTATAGCGGCCGTCCCTGGTGGTTGTAGGCCCTTGTTTGTATTTTATTGTGTGCTAACGGTTTCGAATAAAAATAAAAAAATAAAAAATATATATCATAGACCGATCTCTTTAATCGACTCCACGGTTAAAACGTTTTTTGAAGGTTACTTTTAATAGATTAAGATACACAACAATAATGTATTATCTCCTTGCCACAGTGGGTTCAGAGAAAGGCTTTGTACAAAGGAACAGTGTCTAAATCTTCACTTGTTAGTAGACAAATACACTATAGCTAGAAGGAGCCCATTGTACCTGGATTTCATGGACTTGTCTTCCGCTTTTTACAAGGTTAATCGTGCTATGCTACGGGCAATTTTATAGGAGTCAGGGATTGATTCTGATATTGTTTATTTTCTGGATTATTTGCATCAGAATCTGGTCACTCGGGTCAGATTTGGACCAAATGGTGAACTTTCCTATCTTTTTACCTTGCATCAGGGTGTGTGACAAGGGTGCATGCTAGACCCTTTATTGTTTATTTTATACATTAATAAGCTCAGTGGGCCAGATTCACAAAGGTAAACTTACATTTTTGTGTAAGTTTACTACCTTTCAGTATTGCCAAAGGTAAACTTCGACCAAAAGTCTAACTTTACTACTTTTCGGTACTCACAAAGGTAAGTTACTACTAGTAAAGTTATATTTTTGATCTAAGTGTACCTTTGTGAATAACGAAAAGTAGAAAAGTCAGACGTTTGGTCTAAGTTTACCTTCATGAATACCGACAAGAAATAAAATTAGATTTTTGGTCTAAGTTTCCACTTGAGAAAACTGAAAAGTAATAAAATTATCCAAAAGTGTAAGTTCACCTTTGTGAATCGGGCCCAATGCTTCTTTGAATGGCGTAACTTAAGATGTCCCCTACGCCAATTCAGTTGCTATATGTGTACTTTCATATGCTGATGATGCTGTGCTTCTTGCCTGAACTCTAAATATAAGTATGTATGAATGTATGTATGTATGTATGTATGTATGGATGTATGTATTTGATATTTATTGAGCGCATATATCACCCGTAGGTCTCATAGCGCTAGCTGAAAAACAGAAGATTAGGGGGGGCCAGGAAGAGCGTTAGAATAGCCACGGTTTAAGGACCTTGCGGAATTTTTTGTGGACGGTTTCTAGGCGGAGCCATACAGGCAGTGTGTTCCATAGTTCAGGCGCAGTTCTGGAAAAGGACCTGCAGCTGTTCCTTCCCGTGCGGACCTTGCGGATGGTTAACAAATGTTTGCTGTTAGAGCGGAGGGTTCTAACTGGCTGGAATTTGGCGAGTTTCTTTGCTAGTTAGAATGGTCCAGTGTTGTTGAGTGCTTTATGTACCAAGCAACATAGTTTAAAGTTAATCCTTTTCCTGAAGGGGAGCCAGAGGAGAGCTTCTAGACTGGGAATGCTTTTTGTAGCTTAGTAAGTGCTGTTTTCAGAATTTATGTTGGATCTAGACCTGTCAACCAACTTTACTAAATCCCACACCATGGCATGTGGCACTAAGCACTATTTGTTACACATTCTCGGTATTAATGGGAATAGCTTAAAGAGAGTGTCCGGATTTGATTCCAATGGGTCATCGGCAGAAAATGTAAGGTACAGGACTGCCAAGTTTATGAAAGCAGCATGTTCAGTTTTCAATGTTTCTAAGGCTGTGAGGGACAAGGTGACCTCTTCTCTTTTAGAAGAATACATTAAACAATGTGTACCTATGACTAGTTATGGAATTAGATATAGGGTTTAGACTGTCAGGCAACGCAAAGAGAGGAGAATTGATTTGCAGGCGTCTCCTCTCCCCTTCCTCAATCAACTCCCCATTACTTCTGCGATGAAGAATTGGCTATGCCTTATCTTGAGGAGCTTATTATGACAGGGCCCCTTTGTTATGGCTTTCAGTGTGGAATAACCCTTGGGACAATTTTAGCCAACATATAATTGATGACTGTATTCGTTGTGAGCAGGGCTTGAATATGTTAAACCGAATTTTGCCGATTTGGGAAAATCCTCCTTATTTGACAATCTTCTGACTATATCTAAAACTTTAAAATTCTGAGAAATGTCTATTTATCATCATACGCTGTGCACTAATGGAAAGTTTGGAGCTAAGAAAGCCCTCATTTAGGAACTATGTTGTCCTAAAAAACAATATTGATCTAGAGCGTACTTGTCTTATGTATGCAATAACAGGGCAAGAGCTCTGTTGTTGAGATTTAGATTCTGTAATTTTTGTGTTTCCCACGGGGATATATTGGTACTCTGGAAGGGAGAAAACGTATTTGTGATGACAGTTCATCCCAAACTCTACTGTACTTTACATTATTTTGATAAATGTTATAAAACATTTAGATCACGATTTTTATGACCTCTTTTAAGGATGTACAATTTTAAGCAAAGCAGAGTTGCTATTTGTTTCTTACAACTGTTACCCAATGCTGACGTAGGTTTTAGATCAGGTAGTTTTCTTAAATCAGCTGTGTCCTATCATAAATGTCTGGATTTCTATGTGGGGGCAATTGTTTTTTAAACCTTTGCAAGTTTTATCGTATTTATATGTAATTTCAACTGTATGGATATTTTGTATGAATCTTTTAAGATTGTCTTTGACATTTGAATACAATTTTGATTGATTGATTGATTGATTGATTGAACCTGGTATCTGGTATTCAAAGTCTAACCCTTTTTAATAGGTGTAATATTTAACACCTTGAGATTGAAATGTCAACGTGACCTCTAAATGTGTAATTCACACTCAGGGTGAATAAGTGAAGCTTGATGTCTTTTTAATACACCTAAGTGACTTCACATATACAACCCACTCCTTATTTTTATACTCCTGATATTTGTATCCATTTATGCTAAGAACTTTAGCTGTTGCTTTGCTAGCCAATTTAGCATACAGCATGCAATAAATGAGATATTTAAAAGTGCCAGTTCAAAAACAAAAGTGTTCACCAACTTCAGTGCTTTCCTCCCATAAATGCATCTTGAAAACGTTTTGTAGAACATCATTGGACTCAAAAATCAACCACTGTATGTTCTTTATGGCCAACAATTCCAAACTGTTCATCACAGGAAATAGGAAGGTGCAACAAGCAGCATAAACAATTGGTTTGCCAAACCTTTGCCAAATCAGAGGCAACTTACTGGCTGCCCATTACCATGAGAATGTGTTTTAGGCTTTCATTATTATTAGGCTTTCCTGTTTTCAGTTTCTATTTTTGGTAAATTCTGGTGGGGTTTTTTCAATACCTTAAAAAACAGTGGTTATCAGTGGTTACATATTTTCGCGTCATTAAAAACAACAGAAGCAGTGTTTTTCCGGTGTTTATGGAATTTTAATTTAATTTTAATTATTGCTTGCATTCTGTACTGATGGTGCATGTGTATAGGTAGCGTATGCACAGGGTATATGATGTCCAAATACATTTTTACTGCACCAGAGTAGACTACAAAGTCAATAGCATTCTTCATTAACTCTGAAGATTGTAAAGATGCTTACAGCATACCATCTAGCAAGTGACAAGGATCTCTTACAGGGAAGCACTGCAGCTCAGGTATCGATTTTGACAGGCCATCATACAACTTTTTCATAAACGTAGCTAAGCTGAATTACTGCAAATACAAACAATATCACTCCAATCTTTATTGAACTTGGAAGGAACTTTTTTCAGCAGCATTCCAAGTGACACTGCATTCCATGTTTACCAAACACCTGGTGTCATGTTTTCACCACTATCTCAGATGCTTGGTGACAACATTCTTTTCACATACACCTGTCATTACATCTTGTATTAAATGTTAAAAGACTGGGATGTTTGGCAATGCACTTACAATCAATACTGACTCACTAGAAAAGGGGGCTGATGTATCAAAGGATTTTACCCATTCTCTGTCTGTGGGTAAATGTGATGCTAGATATTAGGAAAGATTCGTATGAAACCAGCCATTTTACCTATCAGTGAAATTAAATGTAACCAACATTTCAAATATGATTTTGATATTTCCCGATTCTCTACAGTTTATAAAATAACTAAATAAGACCGAAAATATGCTTCTAAACATGCATCTTTAGACCAAAGACCACAAAACTGAAAAAAGCAGAAGGAAGAAGAGGCAATGCTTTAATGACATCCCTAAACAACAAAACTCAAGCAGAATAACGTTAGCCCAGTCTTTCTTGTTGCTGCCTTGAATAACAAAGTCACATTGTATTGGCCCCTTCATCTTTTCCTGTCTATGAATGGCACTTAGTTTGTGGTTGCAAAGGTGTTTTTTCAGTGTTTATATGTTTACACCGGTGATGGCTATTTTCCTTTTGGTAGGGTTTTATCAATTATTATAGGTTTAAACCTAAAACCAAATAGCCTAATTATTATCCATCAAACAATTCCTTTAAACACTACTCTCCTACCAGAAACATCAAAGTTGGATTACCTTAGCTGACTGTATGACAATACCTACAACTATCTGGTGAAAAGCACATATAGGAGTCCTATCGAACAGCTCAAAACAACTCAGGTTATTTTCAGAGACGATCATAGGTAACAACAGCAACAATGCAACTACATGGAAACCTATGACCCAGAATTGAAGCGGGCTGATGGATTACTAAAACCTTTCTTAACATAAGGGTCCACCAATAGGATGACTGTATGGCACAGTACACCCTAATCTGTGCAACTCTCTTTTCACCAGTACTTCGAGAAGAACAGGTATAATCCGAATTTAGAAATTGTTTTAATTGCTCTTTAAGCCACATAACATCTTTTTTCACAGGACTTCAATATAATCCAGATATAGGTGAAATATCGACGATTCTGACAGTATAACGGTATCTAACACATAATAACTCAATATTTTTTATGTAACTATTCAGAATTTCAGACCAAAATTGAATAACTCAAACTAGTGGAGCATCTTTGCAGTCACCCACCCTCTTTGCCTTCCACTACATTCAACTATTTCTCGTTGTCCCCCTTTTCACTGGGAGTCACACAGTCCTGATGTTCTGCCATCTATTTATTGCTTTCTCTCATCTCTTCAGCAAGCCTACAAGCCTACACTGATGCAACAGTAAGCAACTTGCTCTCACTCCCCTCCCTGACAAGTGGACATATCATTGTCTACATCTGGCTTTTTACCGTCTGTACTTGTTCTGTTCAGGAAAGAAAACTTTGTATGTTAAAAGTTGTGTTTGGACCAATTATTTGGCTCAACTTTTATCACCAGGTTGTAAGAAGGTGTCTGTCAGCTTTGCAGCAGCGTTTATGGAGAAGAAGGGAAGATGGCAGATTGAGTCTGCCGTGGTGAGACTGCTCCTGCATCGCCATGCCTCCCTGTCTGACATGGTCTGATTCGGCACAGTTCCACCCCCCTTTGTAATCCGCTAGAGGAGATAACACTGTGCCCTGCATACCTTTCTTTTAAAGGAGAAAACGAGCATCTTCAATAAAAGGCCTTTCCTTTCTGATGTGGTGGCAGTACACCAGGAGCCTTTGCAGTCATCTGCTGCAAGTCAGGGTGGCGAGGTGGCAGTTCTGTCTGTCTCTGCTGTTCTATCCTCAACCGGCAGAATCCCACACCGGCAATGGCTCCACCACGGTCAAGTGCTTAGTGTGAAGGACGAGGTGGCAGCTCCAGCATTTGCAACAGCTGTAATCTGTGCGCTTCAGCAGCGGTACGAGGAGAAAATGACGGGCGGCTGCGTGCTGCAGAGAGGGTGCCTGGCTCCCGGGTTGGACGACCAATTCTGAAACTCCTTCAATCAGACAATGCAGCCGGTCTCATTCATGCCTGTAGTGAGGAGCTTAGCGTTTCTGTAACATCCTTTGTGATTGTGATGCTGAATGCGGTGCAGAGTGTGGATGGAGCAACATCTCTGAAACTTCTCTCGTGAATCAGAGTTGTGGCACGTCTCACTGAAACTTCTCTCATGAATCAGAGTTGTGGCACGTCTCGCTGAAACATCTCTCGTGACTGAGCGTTGTGCAGTGCTCGGGACCCGGCGGGACCTCGACCTGCTCCGTCACTTGGCTGACAGCACCGAGACTGGGCTTGGAGGCTGCACACACACCCGCTGTGAGTGAGTCAGTGGCCACTCTCCCAGACCCAGCAGGGAACGTGCACCAGATGGGGGCTCGGTGCGGGCACGTGGGACCTGTGCGTGTCCTCCGAGAGGGGCCTCCGCACGCAAACCTGAGCCCTGTTACTCACATGCTGGCTTCATCACTGCAAAAGAATGCAAGCTGTCTGTCTGTCCCAGAGTAGAGACACTGCACCATCCATGTGCCTCGAGCCCACACTCACTGCGTGTGAACGCACAAAGCGCCTAGCGGGCAGACTTTCAAAAAGCACTCTGTGAACAACATCCGTAGTGACACTAGTGCAAACAGAGGAATATCACATAGAACAGAAAACATACAGAGCATACTGTATGAACACACTAAGCACAGACACCGCTTATCACATGCGTGGTACGGCAAACTGAGTAAGTGTCACTCGCTCTAAATTAATTACATACATAACAAGCCTGCGAGTGGTGCGCGGGGGAGCGCCCCAGTGAGCGATCTGTTTTCAATTATCGCGCCCGTGTCAGATGTCGGCGTGCGGGTAACAGACACCAATAGGCCATGGGCGGAGCAATGCGACCACCTTTGGCCTATTGTGTGCTGTCTTTCTAAAAAAGACGACCGCAAACGCCAATCCCGTGGACCAAAAGGAATCGCACACGCACGAGCGTGTGCGATTCCAGGGTCCGTTTTGGAATCCTCCACAAAAGGGCTCTTGCCTGCGTGAGCAGTGCTGTGCACTGCATCTCTAGGGGCGAGCCCTAAAAACCCTTTTCCTATGGCAACATGGTCCTAACTATAACTGCCTACTGGCAACCGCCAGTAGGTAATATATATGGTTGTATGACGTTAAAAGGCATTCGCTTGCAACGCATGCCTTTACCATGCATGCCTTACAACGAATTTTGTTGTAAAAGCATGCATGTTAAGCGCATATTTGTGGTGAAGGTGTTCCCTGACCCAAGTTTGAAAACTGGTCCCTTGCGTTCTCCACCCCCAGTCCCTTTTTTTTTTTTTTTTAAAGGCCCCTCCTCTGTACCCCTGCGTGACCTGCCTCCAACCCTTCCAACAAATACCCCTCCCCTGCCCTGACCCCTTGAAACGGACCCCCTGCGCGCCTCCACCCCCGACACTCAGCCCTTTAAAAACTATCCCTCCCCTACCATGAGCCTGAGAAGCAGACCCTACCCCCAGCCCCCAGCCAGTTAATTTAAAATCCCCCTTAGCTATCCAAGACGTCACCTCTCCAGCTCTTCGCAGGTGCGGCACACGCCGTTTAGAGGAAGCGGAAGGGTCTCTCCATTTCCTCTAATGACGCCGATAGACTCCACCACTCTTATTACACACATACCTTTACAACGTAATTCGTTTTAAAGGCATGCGTGGTAAAGGCTATGCGTGGTAACAGTGCACACCTTTACCACCCATATACCTTTACCCTACATACTTTAACAAAGTAATTCATTGTAAAGGTGTAAAGGTGGTGTAAAGGTGGAGAAGTGTGGCTCACTGGGCAGAGTAGGCAGACCTGGAAGCAGAGGTCAACCCGGGACCAGGGTTCAATTCCCGGCTGGGTCTTGAGTCCATAAATTGTCCATGGACTCGATAATTCTCGCTCCAGTGCATACTCGATTCATGGGTTCACACTCTGCGACTCTGGGCAATAGCTTGCTTAATCTCCACAATGGCCCCTCGCGGCGGGATGCCTGGCTTTCACCTTGTGGATGCCCTGCTGGGTTATCTCACAGGGGAATACCAGGACGGGTTCCCTAAGCAAGCGCTTAGAGACCGGTTGGTGATTTGCGCTATATAAATATCTGTACATTTACATTTACATTTACAAAGGCATGTGTGGTAAAGGCTATGCGTGGAAACAGTACATGCGCTGTAACGCATGCGTGGTTGAGGATATGCGCGGAAACAGCCGCCTTGTTTCCCAATATATATATGTATACAAACATATTATCCACATAATACATGCGGAGGCAGAGGTTCTCTGCCCGTAGTTTTTCTTTAGTTTTCGAGCAGTTCAACTGTAATGTTGCTAACTGTACTACAAAATGCAGCTTGTGAATCAGTCCCAATGTGTATCTTATATGTATCTGCTCAATATTAAGTTGGCATTTCTCACCTAATTGCTACATGTCCTTTGTCTAACGTGAATCCAGAGAGCAACAGTACTTTGCTCTTCACTTACCTAAAGCAATTCATAAGACAATTGACGGAAGAAAGTAGTGAACCGACCAGACGCTGTGCTTCTCTCTCTCTCGCTTGTTCTTCCCCTGTCTTCTCTCCCCTTCAGAGGCCAGCCCGAGCGCTCGAAGATAGATGTAATGCGAGGCTGACCTTAAGGGGAAGAGAGCCTTTTTGACACTGGAATTCCTCTGCTATCATAAGCGTGACATTCTGCACCTGAGTGTATTTCCTTACAATATACTATAACCAGCCGCGGCCAGTTCAGGTAAGAGCGGTGGGGCCAGGTGTGGGGGGATTTCGACAGATGATGAGAAGGGAAAATTAAATAAATAATACATTTTCCCTCGTGATGTCCGTTGAAATCCACCCCCACCCGGCCCCACCGCCCCTCCGCTCATACCTGCACTGGCTGCAGATGACCATAACCTTAAAATTCATCTGAGACCCCAGGCGCAAAATACAATTCTTTGGTACACAATTCTTCCACTTTAAGTTTTCAGTAATATTTTCCCATGTTAATATTTTAGCTCCCATTTCATGAGTATTGGACTGGAAGTTTGAAGGAAACACAGCTGCTAGGTCCCCTACATTGCCACTTGCTCCCATGTCTACCCTTTGTAAGATTTAAAAAAAGTATTTTCCTAAATGTAATACACCTGATAATATGTCAAAACAAGCTATCATTTATAGACACACAGTTGGGATCTTCATAATGAAAGAGGCCATTTTCCCTCTTGTTGGCCAATGTGCAATCCATTGGAAATTAAGAATGGGCTTACCTCGTAAATGGTTCCATCTGCACAGTGCAGAACCCCATGTCCCTGCCGCTGGTCCATGACCCAGTCTCCCTCATAGTGATCACCATTCCTTAAAAAGTGAATCAAAGTTACTAAAAACAAAAAAGCACATGTGGTACAACACAGCAGAATATACAATGCAAAAGTTAGATCTTCAACTTCAGCTGCTGATTGCTGTATTCAGGTATTAAACAAGTACAGAAGTGATGAAAATCTTCCCCAGACAGTACCAATGCTCCCAACTGATGAAAATGGAAAAGGATCTTTGTCTGCAGAATGAAAAAAGACAGATGGTTACTTACTTGAAGTCCTGGTTCTGCATTGAAGGCTCTTCACTGAAGTCATAAATATAAGAATAACTCCCCACTGGGTGCGGCGGTCCCTCATTTGAAAGGTTGGAAAGTTTAACATGTCTAAATGTTGGGGGGTACCAAAAGCCAATCTCAAACAAGATTTTCGGATCCCTTCTCAATGGGAGACTATATTGTAGCACCACTAACACAATCTGCTGCCTACATGTCTCAGAAATAAGGAAAAATCCAGCCAAATAGGGTTTCATTACAAGGGTTAAAAAAGACCTGCTGTCCCAGAACCTCCCACTACCCATGATACCATGTACAAGCAACTGCTTCTTAGAGGCATTTTTTCAAGTGAATAGTGGAGACTAGGAAAGAATATCTGAAAGTTGTATTCCTGATGCCCAAAAAAAGAAGTCTGTGGAGGGTGGGGGAGGGGTGGATGTTTTCAATGATGGTTCCAATAACGCACCATTTTTACTACATCACTCGATCTTCATTGATAGTCATACACGTTAGATAGGATAGTAAGCTAAACAATGTCATGGACTTGCTGGCCCTTGGACATCAGGAATAAAAATGGTATTCACTATAAGAAACTTAAGGAGAATCAAGTGTAGGGTAAGTGAAAGAGGTTTTACAAAGCATCTTGATCAACACTAGAGTCAGCTTTCATATTAGAATAAAGGTAAAATGTAGCCGCCTTACAAATGTTTCAAAGTGCTGGTAGCTGTTTTTTCCTGTTGAGGAAGGAGTTCTTGGTTTCCCTAGTAGAGGTTTATTATATTGTTAATACAGGGATATGCACGCTACAATCCGAGAGGTGGATTGTTTTGTGGTGACTAGACCATGTCAAATGTGACAATAATTAATACAGAGTTAGTTAGATTTGAGTAAGAAACATTCTCCTAGAGAGTATTGGTTAACGAAGAACACTTGAAGAGTGATGGTTTGGTTATTGTGGAATTCTGACACTACCTTTGGGAGAATAGAAGGGTGCGTTCCCATCACCGCCCTACTAGCATGGATCACAGTTTGAGTTTGCAAGGCTGAGTGGCCTTTAATTTCACTAACCCTATGGGCAGAATTGATGGCTTTTAGAAAGGCAGTCTTCCAGGACAGATGCTGCAATGAGTCTCTCTGTATAGATTCAAATGGTGGGGCCTTTAATTTAAAAAAAATTAAAACTGAGCTCACAATGATGTCCTCAAAGGAGGAAAGACTGCCTTTTAGCCTTCTTAAATGTCTTTATTATAGGAGTTTTGGTAAAAGATGCCAGAATTTGACCTTTTCTATAAGCCTTGATCACAGAGGAGAATTGCAGATTTAATAAAGCCTGATATAATAGGTATGGATGAATGACATCCCCCTGGCAGGTGATAAAATTGTAGGCTCTTTGGCTGACACAATAAGCAAAACCTCTTCTATTTGAAGGAATAGCAAGCCCTCATTGAAGCATATTGGACTTTTTCGTTGCATGATTAAGGGAGGTTTAGCTGCCAAACTCAAGGCTCTCAGGATCGGGTGCTATAGCTGGCCCTGTGATTTAGTCAATAGGTTTGGTTTGCATGGCAACCTCTTGTGAGGCTTGACAGACATTTTCTGCAGATCTAGACACTACCACTTTTTTGGCCAGTCCGGAACAATAAGGATCATTGTTGCTTGACAATTCCAGAATTTCACTGTGAATGTGAGTATCAAAGAAACGGAAGATAAGGCAAAAAAGTAAGGTATTTGAACAGCTTATCAAAAAAGGCACAGCCCAGTGAGCATGATTGGGGTAGTCTGGATGCAAAGCCTTCACATTTTTTGTTTTCAGATGTTGTTAAGAGATTTATAATTGTATAGCCACAATCTACTAAAATTTGATGAAGAACATAGTTGTTGAGGATTAACTTGTGATTTTTCTTGTGAAATCGGCTTTGGAAATCTACTTAATAAGTTTGGGAATAGCTGGTAAATGTATTGCCCCTATGCTCAGGACCACAACCAGATGTTCTGCAATTCTAGTGACAGAGGTCTTGATCTTGTACGCCTTTGCTTGTTTCCGTTGTGCTGGTCGTTTTATTGTCTATTTCAATTAGAATCCTGTTTGTTGTCAGAGATGGTAGGAATGCCTTGATAGCTAGATTGAGTACCCTCAGCTCTAGATAATTGAATTGATGAGCTATCTTTTTTTGACCAATGGCCTAGCACAGAGCCCCCAAGTGAGCTCCCCATCCAGAGAGAGATGCATCTGTCACAATAGTTTGAGTAGGAGGTTCCTATTACAACAGGACTGTTTGAAGTAGGTTTTCTATTTTGAGCCATCATGAGAATCATGGTCTGTTAGATACTGAAATGTGGAATTTGTCATCCTAATTGTTGTTCTTCTGAGACCATTGATCTTATTGACACTGATGGAGACGTCTCAAATGAAGCCTTGCATTTGAAACAATGGAAATGCAGAATGCCCTGGGGCCAGGTCTCCAACCAGTAGCTCGTGAGCTACAGTAGCTCTCCAGCTACCTCTGAGTAGCTCAACTGTGTGCTGCCCAGTTTATTAAATTAGAAAGCTTTTGCTTGGTTGAATTATTATACATATAAAAAATGGAGATTATACAACACTAATAATATTAGTAGCTCTCAATGTGTTTCATTGAACATAAGTAGCTCTCAGTACACAAAAGGTTGGCGACCCCTGCCTGCACCCAAGTAGGAAGAGGGCTGTTAGATTCGGAGTCTTCAGCAGAAAATTAAATTTCTCCTAGATTAGTAACACTCTCTCCTCCAAAGGACACACCTTTCCTTGCACTGTGTTTAGTGTTGCTTTCAGATAGAATACGACCTGAAATTTATATGTAACCAGCTTTCTGAACGTTTTTGTAGATCTAGACTGAATAGCGTCTTTGTAGTAGTATGAAGGTATACTTTCTCAGAGTGACTAATTGAAACCCTGAGGATGGTTTTGGAGGAGTTGGCAGTGAAAGTGCCTTGAAGCGTAGAGTTTTGCCATCTTAACAATAATCATCTCTGACTTGCCTTTTATAATATTTTTCCCACCCTCTTCGAGGTGTAAAGATACAGATACCTTAATGGAATGTCAAGTTGAGAGGAGTGTACTGAGGCGTCACTGGCGGTTGTTGGTAAGTTGATGCCATGAAGTTTTGGATGGCTAAGACTGAGCTGACTTGTTTCCAGAGT